>NC_064920.1:1101253927-1103653927 GCF_023897955.1 Schistocerca gregaria | reverse complement strand
AGGGCGACACTGACACTACTGGCACTATGGCTGACTAAAGGGACTCTCCCTGACTGTATTCAAAACAAACACGAGATCTATGGAACACTTAATAGCACTCTACTATTAAAGCTTCCTAAAAGCAAAAACACGCAGAAGAAGTGACAAGTAAGAAAAATACAGATAATACTTAGATTAAGGTAGCTCGCTGCACAGAAGACGTGAAGCAGACGGCGGTTAGGGCGACACTGACACTACTGGCACTATGGCTGACTAAAGGGACTCTCCCTGACTGTATTCAAAACAAACACGAGATCTATGGAACACTTAATAGCACTCTACTATTAAAGCTTCCTAAAAGCAAATATTGTAATACAAAGTCACAGGACGCCGTTATTGTGCAAGCTGTTGATCATCATGCGAAAACTGAGGCTCTCGGGAGCACCAACAGGCCGACATGAAGTCCTGCAGCGCTGGCTGTGACAGGCCGCTACCCTTTGGGCCGTGCTCGGCTCGCGATATTACACAAGCTGAGGCCGACTGGGGACCTCCGGTAGTCCGGTCACGGCCGCCTGCTGCTTCCGCTGGCTGGATGTTGGCTCACGGATCGCCGGACACTTTCGCCGTCGCCGTCGCCGAACAAATCGACTGTGCCGCGGGTTGCCGCCGTTCTCAGGCGCTCCGGCGTCCGCGGCCTGCCACGGCACGCCGTTCGCTAAAGATAATGCTTTCCGATGCCGGAGCCTCTCTGGTCACACTAAATGGCACCTCGTGAAAACTGCCAATAACGAGCATCGTGCAGCAAAGCATGCGAGATTTGACGAATTTTTCAGCAGGTGCACAGGATGAATGGAAATATCTTTAACAGAATAACCATTTCATTAGCCACGTACAATTATGCAGTTGTATTTATCAATAAATCAAAAAAGTCATTTTAGGAGTCTCCGATAATGTCAGTAGTTAACGTAATGTACCATCTTCGTCTTTTTATTAATTTCTAAAAACTATACAACTTGTATGGTACCCGTACTTATATCGTGTGTATACTTGTGGTGATATCTGAAGTTGTCACTAAACTGCACGTAAAAGTTGATCGTGTTTTTCAAAGTGAGTAAACCTTATAAGAAATAATATTATAGAAGCTGGCTATTCTCAGATACGGTTCGTGACAGACACAGTACTTAAATGCAACGGATTGTTCATTAGCATCTGAAATGTATTACTGTTCATTGATTAACTTTCTCTTTCCTCAACTCAAGTTTGAATCCCACAAACAACATCCCGTCCTCACTTGATCAGTAGAGTATTTACTCAAGATCATGCTTTCATTCATTCACAGAGTGATCATCCTTCGTTGTTGTCACCTTGTAATCCCTGACACGGCACTCGTTAAAGCCTGTGCTATGGAGAGTGAGAGGGATTCACATTATGAGAAAGGATTTTCGTATAGATATCGACCGGGTGTACCTGAATGGTGGAAAATCAGACTTATATCCACTCTGTACTAACAATGACCCGTCAAGTAAGTTCGACATGCAATTACACGTCAGGATGGATCAAAAACAACCCAGTAGATGCTACTAATGTGATAATAATACGGTCGCCAGTCTAATTATGCATTAACTGAGTTTCTTCCCTATACAAGTTGGTATATATTCATGCAAAACAACAAGTTGTAACACTGCATAATATAGCAGAATTTTAGAATCAGAAAATCTATTGAACTGATAGTTTCACATTCTGTACTAATACGGAAAACCATGACTACATAACACTACACTATAATGTATACTACAAAACTTTATGCTGTCTATTAATCTGATTAAAATCGGGCATAGGTTACCCTAGAAATTGCACTTTCGTGCCACACACAAAATGTCAATTTTGATAAAGGTAAATTTTGACTTTTATATCGACTTTAACTTTTGCTGTCCAAACCAATTTAGAATAATTCAAAATTCAAATGAAGAAGGGGGGACCCCCCCGAAACTGTTATGATAGCTGTATTAAAAAAATGATTACTGAATTTATTATGCGTTCAAGATTTCCAGTATATAAGTTACTACTCTTTTCATCTTATTTACTGCTCATTTAAATGCCTTTAAATCTGTGTCGAAATAATAAACTTCATTACTATATCAGTACTAAAGTTATCTTTCAACTTCGTTAGACCTTCGTTATTCGTTTACTGGTTCATTAACAAAACATTTCTTTAAACACCATTCTAATATAGCTAGTTCTGCAAATAATTATTATTAACACAAATTTTAATTTTCATTTCAGGACACTCGTATTGCACAACATTTGGAAAGGACCCTGTCTAGGTTAGTTGTGAGGATAATTAAATGATGGAAAAATTCTGGTAAAATTTAGGTTATTATTGCACACAGTTCACTCTCTGATCCACACGAACACAGTACTAAAAGTTTCAACCTGCTGGTACCGATGCGGCGGTTGGGGAGCGGCAAGAGGACGAGGCACAGAGCACACATACAACCACAGCTATGGCTCTTGACTTATTGGCACTTTAATTCTTCTTAGCGTCGCAATACTTTTCCATTTAGTGCCTATGGAATTTTACCATGCTGTGTGGGCGTTGGAACGGCATACCCGAGGCTCAGTGAAGCTACGTCTTCCAGGAGAGCCTCCTCGCTCCAGAAGGTGTTGCTCAAACCAGTGCCGAACTCCAACAACTACTATTAAGCACGTTGTGCCGTGCAGTACCCGCGCGCATGTTCCCGCGCTCGCCTGCCATCCACCTTTTACCGCTCCCTGACAGACCGGGTATTTACCCGAAGTTTTGCATTCTACATATCCTAACACATTGCCTACGTATGGACCAGACGCACATTTACAATTTTAAACATCTTACAACAGTTTCAACATTTGTCACATTTCAATTCTATTAGAATATTACTTGACATTTGACATAAACATTAATATTCAACTTGAAACTTATTTACAGTTATCTTAACATAATGGCATGAAACAAAAGGAAATGAAATCAGAACATCCATTACACAAGTTTATCGTAAAATCAGATGAAAAGAATTACTTATATGTACAATAGTACAGAATTGTTGTTGTTACAACCTGGTAGAGTTACACCATCACAAAACAGTGTCAGAATGGCGCGGCAGTTACTCTCCTGGAGATCCCGAAGCAAACTTGCCTCCTGAGATCTGAATATAATTTACTAATGCAAAAGAAAGCTTGCTAACTGAATAATTACTGTGAGAAGAAGTAGTTCTTAACTGAACTGGCGAGAATATTTATTTAATTTGTTCCGCACGAAACATTGATACAAGACCTCGTGCACATTTGGTCCTACCATCTTGCAGAATTCGAACTTCATTTAAATAAGTTCACGAATGGAATGAACTTAAAAGAAAGATATGAGATTTCATTTAATCTTTTGATTATTATTTGGTCTTAAGAATACAAAGATTTTACACAGGACAGGGCGGTTAAGATTACATAAGACACATGAGATACGTGTGGTTCCCAGTACAGTCATTCAATGATCACCTCTTTACCGTACATTTGCAAAAGCACATAAGATGCAAAACCTATTTAAAGTAAATGTAATACCATTTCTCTGAACCCACTCGCAAATCGGATACAGCACATAAACATGATATAAACTGTCCCCCTTGATGGTAATGATATAAACTGTCCCCCTTTATGGTAATCATGAGGGCCATTTTGCATTCAACACTATTGCCGAAGAATTCAAGAATTCTTGACAAACCAATATGGGTCGTCATTAGTTGCGCAAAAAAGGTTAACTTCTACTGCACAATGGTGGCATGAGAGGAGCTGTATAATTTTACGTAGCACTTCGCTAATGCAAACCCACCGTTATTTTTTACATAGCTCTCCCTATATCCTTCTCAGCACACACAAATGCAGCCACTTTTAGCAGAACAAGATATCACACCGAAGGGAAAGTACGTCTTCGCACTAGCAGATACTTGGACGCAACACAGCGTACAAGATCGCTTTGGCCTCGTTCAAAACTTGCAAACCACGCCTAGCTTCTGAGTTCAGTTGCTCCTAATTGATTCAGATCACGCGTATCTCAAAGATCGTCGGCAGAGAAAAGTACACATAGAAACCGACCACGGAGTTAAGAGATAACAGTGAAACTTCCGCACAAGTAGTCGACACGTAATACACTGAGGTGACTAAATTCACGGGATAGCGATATACACATGTACAGATGGCACCAAGGGCAGGCATTGGCAGAGCTATCATTTGTACTCAGGTGATTCATGTGAAAAGTTTCCAACGTGATTGTGTTCGCAAGACAAGAAATAAGACTTTGAACGCAGAATGCTAGTTGGAGCTACACGTGTGGGACTATCCGTTTTGGAAATCGTTAGGGAATTCAGTCTTCCGAGATCCACGGTACTAAGAGTGAGCCGAGAATACAAAATGTTAGGCATTACCTCTCATGACGGGCGACCCACTGGCCGAAGGCCTTCACTTAACGACCTAGAGTGTTGTCAGTGCTAACAGATATGCAACAGTGTGTGACACTGCTGCAGAGATCGATGTGGGACGTACCAAGAACGCATTCCTTAGAACAGTGCGGCGAAATATGCCGTTAATGGGCTATGGCAGCAGACGACCTACGCGAGTACCGTTGCTAACAACACGACATCGCCTGCAGTGCCTCTCCTGGGCTCCTGATCACATTGCTTGGATCCTACGACTCGAAAACAGCGGCGTCATCAGATGAGTCTTTTCAGTTGGTAAGAGCTGATGGTAGGGCACGAGTGTAGCGTAGACCCCACGAAGCCATGGACCCAAGTTGAGCCAGCCGCTGTGGCCGAGCGGTTCTTGGCGCTTCAGTCCGGAACGGCGCTGCTGCTACGGTCCCAGGTTCGAATCCTTCCTCGGGGATGGATGTGTGTGATGTCCTTAGGTTAGTTAGGTTTAAGTAGTTCTACGTCTAGGGGACTGATGACCTCACATGTTAAGTCCCATACTGCTCAGAGCCATTTGAACGCAAGTTGTCAAAAAGGCACTGTGAAACCTGGTGGTAGTTCCATCAAGGTAGAGTGGACAGGGTCCTATGGTCCATCTGAACCGAAGATTAACTGGAAATGATTATTTTCGACAACGTGGAGATCGTTTGCAGCTATTCCCAAACAACGATGGATTTTTTATGGATATCTGTGCGTTATGCCACCAGGCCTCAATTGTTCGCGATTAGTTGGAAGAATGTTGTAGAAAGTTGGAGCGAATGATTTGGCCATCCAGATCGCGCGACATGTGTCCCATCGAACATTTATGGGACATAATCGAGAGGTCAGTTCTCGTACAAAATCCTACACCGGCAGCACTTTCGCAATTATGGACGTCTATAGAGGCAGGGTGGCTTAGTATTTCTACAGGGAATATCCAACGACTTGTTGAGTCAATGCAGCATCGTGTTGCTGCTCTACTCAGGCCCAAATTAGGTGCGAGGCCTCCTATGGCTCTTGTCACCTCAGTATAAACAGAATATACACTACTGGCCATTAAAATTGCTACACCACGAAGATGACGTTGAAACACCCCCGATTATATTCCTTTATTGGATTTTGTGTAATTTATTGAAGCCGCCAAACAGTTAATTATTATAATTATATGACCGTGTGCTTAATGGATGAAAGGCTATCGATTTTCCTGCTGTGGTTTTGGGGATATTTCAAGCGAGTGCGGCTATTCTGAGACTGAATAGTGGAATGATTGTAAGTTTGTCTATTATTAAGGACCACGAAGGTTGCGATGTACAAACTGTATTGTACTTTCTATAATAAAACACAAATTCTGAGGCAGTTGCTACCTTCGCCTTACACATCTAATTACGGTTATATCTCTTATTGGTTGCTGATTTTAGGTATCCTCACTGCAATCCATCGTTGTTGCTGGCCGACGCGGTTGACGCAAAACACGAAATTCGGCACTTGTCACTTTCTGTTTCATATCACTCGCGATTCGGTATTAGAGAGGGTCAACCCCACCAGGAGGACGTGCTCACTTGTCATACTCCAGTGAATTGTACTCGACCACCATTCTTACCACGATCAGGAGGACGTGCTCACTTGTCATACTCCAGTGAACTGTACTCGACCACCATTCTTGTCCGTCTTTCCCGCATTACTTCTCGCTCGACACTCTCCGGTACTACTCCGCACTCAGCAGTAGGTCTCACTGCCTCCTGCAGCACTTGACAATCGACTCCTGTCTACTATCGACCTGGGCGTCGGATACCAGCATCTTTGTTAGTGGGATCACGGATCCCTTACAACGTGCTACAGACGCGAAATTTAACCGACAGGAAGAAGATGCTGTGATATGCAAATGATTGGCTTTTCAGAGCATTCACACAAGGTTGGGCGCCGGTGGCGACACCTACAACGTGCTGACATGCGGAAAGTTTCCAACCGATTTCTCATACACAAACAGCAGTTGACCGGCGTTGCCTGGTGAAATGTCGCTGTGATGCCTCGTGTAAGGAAGGAGAAATGCGTACCATCAAGTTTCCGACTTTGATAGGGTACTTTGATAGGGTTTGATTGTAGCCTATCGCGATTGCGGTTTACCGTATCGCGACATTGCTGCTCTCGTTGGTCGAGATCCAATGACTGTTAGCAGAATATGGAATCGGTGGGCTCAGGAGGTTAATACGGAACGCCGTGCTGGATCCCAACGGCCTCGTATCACTAGCAGTCAAATTGACAGACATATTATTAGCAAGGCTGTAACGGATCGTGCAGACACGTCTCGGTCCATGAATCAACAGATGCGGACGTTTGCAAGACAACAACCATCTGCACGAACAGTTCGATGACGTTTGCAGCAGCATGGACTATCAGCTCGGAGACCGTGGTTGCGGTTACCCTTGAAGCTGCATCACAGACAGGAGCGCCTGCGATGGTGTACTCAACGACGAACCTGGGTGCACGAATGGCAAAACGTAATTTTTTAGGATGAATCCAGGTTCTGTTTACAGGAACATGATGGTCTCATCCGTGTTTGGCGACATCGTGGTGAATGCACATTGGAAGGGTGTATTCGTCATCGCCATATTGGCGTGTCACCCGACGTGATGGTATGGGGTGCGATTGGTTACACGTCTCAGTCACCTCTTGTTCTCATTGACGGCACTTTGAACAGTGGACGTTACATTTCAGTTGTGTTACGACCCGTGGCTCTACCCTTCATTCGATCCCGGTGAAACCCCACATTTCAGCAGGATAATGCACGACCGCATGTTGCAGGTTCTGTACGGGCCTTTCTGGATACAGAAAATGTTCGACTGCTGCCCTGGCCAGCACATTCTCCAGATCTCTCACCAACCTAAAACGTCTGGTCAATGGTGGCCAAGCGACTGGCTCGTCACAATACGCCAGTCACTGCTCTTCATGAACTGTGGTATCGTGTTGAAGCTGCGTGGGTAGCTGCACCTGTACACGCCATCCAAGCTCTGTCTGACTCAATGCCTAGGCGTCTCAAGGCCGTTATTACGGCGAGAGGTAGTTGTTCTGGGTACTGATTTCTCAGGATCTATGCTCCCAAATTGCGTGAAAATGTAATCACATGTCAGTTCTAGTATAATATATTTGACTAGTGAATACCCATTTATCATTTGCATTTCTTATTGGTGTTAGCAATTTTAATGACCTGTAATGTATGAAAGTTGGGAATTATAACAGATAGCTTTCGGCTTAAAGAATCTTTCAATAGAATCACATTACGAAAACGGCTAAACATTGTATCTCGTCACATTTCCATGTACAATCTATCAGCCAGAGTCCATGGTTGACAGGTAAATCTGACGAGATGCTGTGTATCTTTTAACGTGATTCTGTTAATGGTATAAGCTTAAGAGTGCAAAGGTGTATTGTTTAAGTAAAAGCAAAATACATAAAAGCCACTAACACCCAAATAAATGTGCCCGAAAGAATCCGAGGGAAAACAGGCTTATAAATTTCGACATGGAAAATAAATATATTAGAAATATCCTAGGCGCCCTCAAATCGTTGAAAACACATTTTAAATGCCTTAGAGATATCGTTCAAAGAGGCAAACAATACCATATCTCAGAAAACGACAATGGCGCATCAGCTCTCCTAGAACACCTACAATTAAAAGTAAATCGTCATTAATGTGAAAATTACACGATATGAAACAGTTACAAAACCATGAGCGCTCTACGCAAAAAATGGAGAAAAAAGACAGCATTTTTCGAGAAATTAAGTGACCGGCATAGACAAAATTGGCAACTATAAATTCAAAACGAACCAAGAACTCTGTGAAAAAATTTCCAAAGACACATACACTGTACGGAGAAGGCGAGTCAGTTTCTTTGGAGAAATGAAAAGAATCGAGGAACAGAAATAAATTACAAGAATATACCAAAATTCTTGTAACAAAGAGCCCAAAGATCAATTGATCAAATATACTCATAAAGATTTAGAATATATGAACATAACCGAAGAAGACATTCAGAACAGAGAAAAATTCTGAACCAAAACAAAGAATTTCGTGTGATATTGAGAAAAAGGGAACAAACGTGGAAGCATCTTTCGCCGGGCCCAAAAACAAAAGTAGAGCGAGGAAATGATTAAGTACTGGCGAGCTGGGAACAGGAACCTCATTCGCAATAACAATTCCTTTTAGCAACTGTTTTACATGGCCCACAGTCGCCCGGATTCAAAAATGGCTCTGAGCACTTTGCGACTTAACTTCTGAGGTCATCAGTCGCCTAGAACTTAGAACTAATTAAACCTAACTAGCCTAAGGACATCATACACATCCATGCCAAAGGCAGGATACGAACTTGCGACCGTCGTGGTCGCCCGGCTCCAGACTATAGCGCTTAGAACCGCACGGCCACTCCGGCCGGCTGCTCGGATTCGTTACAAGAAGAAAGTTGCATGGCTAAACTACTCGATCAGGTGCATGGAGTTAAGATACTGGTGCAGTTCCGCTAGAGTGGAATAAGGACTTAGTTATAACTGTTATGAGAAACGAAAGAGCGGAGAGCTGTGAAAATTACCACACTATCAGCCCAGTAACAGTCAAGAATCAAATGTCGCAGCTAATTAAAGACGGCAGATTTAGGGAAAAAGAGGCAACATAAACTGAATTTTTGGACCTGAAAATATGGAGCGGAAAAATATTTTTCTACAAGTAAACGGGAAGGAACAGAAATAGGTGTAATTAGGTATCCATTCACATTACATAAAGTAGACTGGAGTAGTCAGCATCTCCATTTACATACATTGCCTGAAGCGGAGGAGGAAACGAAATTAAACTTCACGACTTGATAGGTTATTGGTTGTTTTGGCAGTTTGAGCCCAGTTAACAGTATGACCTAGCACCCCTTCTGACCCGTATCTATGAACTAATTCGACTGGGAAAGGCGACATAAAACCGTTATGTCTTGTCCTGAGGCAAGCTGACCCATATCTGTTATGGCTGGTCCTTGATATCCTTGATCCTGGCACTGGCGTTAATCTCAGAACTGGTCCTACACGTGTTTTATTGGGGGCAATTACGGGAATGTTGCTGGCCACAGCAGTGATTCAGCATCACGCGCACAGTTCACAGAGCCACGTTCCAAGTGTGCACAAGCATTTTCCTACTGAAGAATGGTAAGCAATACTTTCGCACGACAAGTAACATACAAGGACACAGGACGTTCGCGGCGCACCACTGCGTCATCGCAGTTCGCTCACTCACCACCAGCCGTGACCTGAGGTCCTACCCGATGCCTCCCACAACGTGACGCTGTGCCTCTCCAGAACACTGGAAGAATACCGCCCTCCCCTGGATCCCCCTCACATTCGCTGATGATGCTCATCCACGTTAGTGGGCAACCACAATTCATCTCTGAACGGAGATGAAGTACACACTTCGCAAGCTGCGATCACACTACAGGAACTTTTGTTGTTCCAAGATGATTCGAACATTACCTGATGCAAGGGGAGAATATGAAGATAGTGAAGGTGGCGAGATAGCCTGCAATTAATTTCACCTATTATATAAAATACAAAATTTCATGTATCATATGGAACTTATTATAAAAGTTCCATGTTTCGTCTTTGTAACGAAATGCATCACTCATTCTATGTATCAGGGATCCGACAGTTCGTTGGAAAGTTTGTGGAGGTATGTTGCATTAGTGTCTACGCACAGGTCATGTAGTTCGTGTAAATAACGGTCCTCTGATCTGCGTGCACGGTGATGGAGCCCGACAACGAGTCATTTGGGTTCCGCAGGATATACAGGGGTGATTATAATTAAGTTAAACTTTCAAACCTCTGTAGAATTAACACCACTGGTCACAATGACGTCAAATTGCAACGGAATATTATCGAAGAACGGGGAAAACGTATGGAAGAAGAAAATTGGCTCTGAGTACTATGCGACTTACCATCGGAGGTCATCAGCCCCCTGGAACTTGTTGTTGTTGTGGTCTTCAGTCCTGAGAGTGGTTTGATGCAGCTCTCCATGCTACTCTATCCTGTGCAAGCTTCTTCATCTCCCAGTACCTATTGCAACCTACATCCTTCTGAATCTGCTTAGTGTATTCATCTCTTGGTCTCCCTCTGCGATTTTTACCCACCACGCTGCCCTCCAGTACTAAATTGGTGATCCCTTGATGCCTCATAACATGTCCTACCAACCGATCCCTTCTTCTAGTCAAGTTGTGCCACAACTTCTCCCCAATTCTATTTAATACCTCCTTATTAATTATGTGATCTACCCATCTAATCTTCAGCATTCTTCTGTATCACCACATTTCGAAAGCTTCCGTTCTCTTCTTGTTCAAACTATTTATCGGCCATGTTTCACTTCCATACATGGCTAAACTCCAGCCGGCCGCGGTGGTCTCGCGGTTCTAGGCGCGCAGTCCGGAACCGTGCGAATGCTACGGTCGCAGGTTCGAATCCTGCCTCAGCATGGATGTGTGTGATGTCCTTAGGTTAGTTAGGTTTGAGTAGTTTTAAGTTCTAGGGGACTGAGTCCCATAGTGCTCAGAGCCATTTGAACCATTTAGCTACACCCCATACGAATACTTTCAGAAACGACTTTATTGACATTTAAATCAATACTCGATGTTGACAAATTTCTCATCGTCAGAAATGCTTTCCTTGCCATTGCCAGCCTACATTTTATATCCTCTCCAATTCGACCATCGTCAGTTATTTTGCTCCCCAAATAGCAAAACTCCTTTACTACTTTAAGTGTCTCATTTCCTAATCTAATTCCCTCAGCATCACCCGACTTATTCGACTACATTCCATTATCCTCGTTTTGCTTTTGTTGATGTTCATCTTATACCCTCCTTTCAAGACACTGTCCATTTCGTCAACTGCTCTTCAACTCCTTTGCTGTCTGTGACAGAATTACAGTGTCATCGGCGAACCTCGTAGTTTTTATTGCTTCTCCATGAATTTTAATTCCTACTCCGAATTTTTCTTTTGTTTCCTTTACTGCTTGCTCGATATACAGACTGAATAACATCGGGGAGAGGCTACAACCCTGTTTCACTCCCTTCCCAACCACTGCTTCCCTTTCATGCCCCTCGACTCTTATAACTGCCATCTGGTTTCTGTACAAATTGTAAATAGCTTTTCGCTCTCTGTATTTTACCCCTGCCACCTTCAGAATTTGAAAGAGAGTATATCAGTCAACATTGTCAAAAGCTTTCTCTAAGTCTACAAATGATAGAAACGTAGGTTTGCCTTTCCTTAATCTTTCTTCTAAGATAAGTCGTAGGGTAAGTATTGCCTCACGTGTTCCAACATTTCTACGGAATCCAAACTGATCTTCTCCGAGGTCGGCTTCTACCAGTTTCTCCATTCGTCTGTAAAGAATTCGCGTTAGTATTTTGCAGCTGTGACTTATTATACTGATAGGTGGGTAATTTTCACATCTTTCAACTGCCGCTTTCTTTGGGATTGGAATTATTATATTCTTCTTCAAATCTGAGGGAAATTCGCCTGTCTCATACATCTTGCTCACCAAATCGTAGAGGTTTGTCAGGACTGGCTCTCCCAAGGCTGTCAGTCGTTCTAATGGAATCTTGTCTACTCCCGGGGCCTTGTTTCGACGTAGGTATTTCAGTGCTCTGTCGAACTCTTCACGCAGTATCGTATCTCCCATTTCATCTTCATCTACAACCTTTTCCATTTCCATAATATTGTCCTCAAGTACATCACCCTTGTATAGACGCTCTATATACTCCTTCAACCTTTCTGCTTTCTTTGCTTAGAGCTGGGTTTCCATCTGAGCTCTTGATATTCATGCAAGATGTTCTCATTTCTCCAAATGTCTCTTTAATTTTCCTGTAGGCAGTATCTATCTTACCCCTAGTGAGATAAGCCTCTACGTCTTTACATTTGTCTTCTAGCCATATCTGCTTAGCCATTTTGCACTTCCTATCGATCACATTTCTGAGACGTTTGTATTCCTTTTTGCCTGCTTCACTTACTGCATTTTTGTATTTTCTCCTTTCATCAATTAAATTCAGTATGACTGTTACCCAAGGATTTATACTAGTCCTCGTCTTTTTACCTACTTGATCCTCTGCTGATTTCACTATTTCATTCCTCAAAGCTACCCATTCTTCTGCTACTGTATTTCTTTCCCCCATTCCTATCAATTGTTCCCTTATGCTCTCCCTGAAACTCTCTACAACCTCTGGTTCTTTCAGTTTATACAGGTCCCACATCTGCCACTTGACATGTCTTATAATTTAAAACCTGGTTCCTAAATCTCTGCCTTACCATTATATAATCTGATACCTTCTAGTATCTCCAGGATTCTTCCATGTATACAACCTTCTTTTATGATTCTTGAATCAAGTGTTAGCTATGATTATGTTATGCTCTGTGCAAAATTCTTCCAGAACTTAGAACTACTTAAACCTAACTAACGTAAGGGTATCACACACATCCATGCCCGAGGCAGGTTTCGAACCAGCGACCGTAGGGGTGGCGAGGTTCCAGACTGAAGCGCCTAGAACCGCTCGGCCACACAAGCCGGCGCAGAAGAAAAATAAATAGTTACAAAATGTAGCAATAGTTGGCGCTCTAATTATCATTATTTAATAGGAGTCGACTACAAATGACAGACCAATCATACAACAGTGCCTAAGGTGTACGTCTGACGTTAAACAAACTGTACTACTCAGTATGCATGAGGGATAGGTTAAAACCTATCTCACTCCCTCCTCAACCACTGCTTCTCTTTCCTACCCCTTGACTCTTATAACTGCCATCTGGTTTCTGTAAAAATTATAAATAGCGTTTCGCTCCTTGTATTTTAACCCTCCTACCTTCAGAATTTGAAAGAGAGTGTTCCAGTCTGCATTGTCAAAAACTCTAAGTGTACAAATGCTATAAACGTAGGTTTACCTTTCCTTAACCTGTCTTCTATTAGAAGTCTTTGGAATTCTGATTATTATATTCTTCTTGATGTATGAGAGTATTTCGCCTGTCTCGTACATCTTTCTCATCAGACGGAAGCGTTTTGTCAGGGATGGTTCTCCCAAGGCCGTCAGTAGTTCTAATGGAATGTTGTCTACTCCCGGGGCCTTGTTTCGACTTAGGTCTTTCAGTGGTCTGTCAAACTCATCACGCAGTATCACATCTCCTATTTCATCTTCATCTACATTCTCTTTCATTTCTATAATATTGTCCTCAAGAACATCGTCCTTGTATAGACTCTCTATATACTCCTTCCACCTTTGTGCTTTCCCTTCTTAGCCTAGGACTGGTTTTCCATCTGAGCTCTTGATACTGATATAGGTGGTTCTCTTTTCTCCAACTGTATCTTTAATTTTCCTGTAGCCGGTACCTATTTCCCCCTTGTATATCTTCTACATCCCTACATTTGTCATCTAAGCTATTCCTGCTTAGTCAATTTGCACTTCCTGTCAATCTCATTTTTTACACGTTTGTATTCCCTTTCGCCGGCTTCATCTATTGCATTTTTATATTTTCTCCTTTCGACAGGATTCTCATGTACTGTTCCGTCTCAGTTGAACATTTTTAATTAGATTACTTGTTTCGATCACTCTGGATCGTCTTCATATCTAAGTAATTGCGTCAGTACTCTGATATGTGGCGCTGAGTAGATTGAACGGGTTGCTGACACAACTACTTGGATCTGAAGATGATCGGAGTGATCGACATGTGTTATCCAGTTAAAAACGTGCCACTGAGACAGAAAAATAAGTGATAATAATCGTAAGAAAAGTTATGCCGTAATAAATCTTTTTGGTGTGCAGCTACTGATCTGCTCAATTATTGAATGACTGTTGTTATAGCACTGCATCATGCGAAATAGCTTGTCTACCTTAGAGAGTTTAGCGTATTTCCGTTGTATATGTTAAACTTATTTTTGTATTTTAGATTCGCCTTTACGACTTTTTAATCATAGTTACTCCGATGTCTTACAGCTTCACATACCTCTACTTTGGGAGTCAATCAATAGAGTAACACGCGTTGATGAAGTGAACTCGGCTCTTTATCGTACACCGTGTAATCCACATCAATTCCTGTATGGAGCGGAGCTTTGAAACAATATTGATAATTGTTTCGTGGCTTTCCAGTGCATTGCTCTGGCGAAGCCACGCGTAACGAAGCGTAATCAATCAGCTCTTTGTTACGACCACACTTCTACCTGTGGCATCGTTTTACTTCCTATGTGCAGTGCTGTACAAAAAAAAAGGAAACAATAAATTTTAAAAGATTATAGCATGCTAGCAATGTCATAACGAGATAATGAAATATACCGAACTAAAATGTTTGCTGCATATTAATTAGTGGTGCGTTTCTGATTTAGGCTTTCAGACGTAAAATTTGTGGCGTGTTACGAGTGTAGAGGAAAATGAGAGAATTCTTCGAAATGGAAGCTGAAAAAAATGATTTCAATGATATGGGTTACTTCAGTTGTCATTTTTGTCTATATTTTAATCACTGATTGTTCAAGTGGTAAGGTCATATAACGTTATTTCTGTAAGCACATTGGAAGGAGAGATAAATTAACTTATGATTAATTCCTCTCGTGTTTCTTTCATGCAAATCTTCTCACGGTGGAAACCTGGTCTTTTAACGAGAAGGAAAACGACGTACTTCGAATAAGTGCCCGTGTTTGCTGTGTTACAATCGTGTGTGCGACATATGACCTTAATAAAGCACAAAATAAAAGAAGGAAGATGAAAAGATCATAGCTTTCTTTATGAAGTAGGAAATGTGTAATTCTAATTTAGAATCCTTTTTTCATTATCTTTTAGGAAACTCGTACACAGGACGCTACGTAAGGCTCACGATGTCAACACGAGCAAGTTATCCAAAGAAATTACATTTAAAAATGCTCTGAAGCAGATACCACTTGTGTCATACAGAATAGATGTGCATGCGTGTTCAAATACAGAGATATGTAAACAGGCAGAATACGGCGCTGCGGTCGGCAACGTCTATATAAGACCGCAAATATCTAGCGCAGTTGTTAGATCGGTTGAAGAGAATCGTTCAACGTGACAGGAGTGCAAACCTTCCGCATGTTGCTGCACATTTCAATGCTGGGCCATCAACAAGTGTCAGCGTGCGAACCATTCAACGAAATATCATCGATATGGGCTTTCGGAACCCAAGGTCCACTAGTGTACCCTTGATGACTTAACGACACTCCTGGGCCCGTCAACACCAACATTGGACTGTTGATGACAGGAAACATGTTGCCTGGTCGGGCAAGTCTCGTTTCAAATTGTACCGAGCAGATGGACAAGTGCAGGTATGGAAGCAACCTCATTAAACCATAGCTAATGCATGTCAGCAGGGGACTGTTCAAGCTGGTGGAGGATCTGGAACGGTGTGGGGCGTGTGCAGTTGGAGTGATATGGGACCCCTGATACACTCTAAGAGGTGACACTTTCGTAAGCATCCTGTCAGATCACCTGCAATTCGTCGCACTTTGGCAATTCCAGCAGGACAATGAGACACCCCAAACGTTCAGAATTGCTACAGAGTGGCTCCAGGAACACTCCTCTAAGTTTAAACACTTCCGCTGACCACCAACTCGCCAGACATGAACATTATTGAGCATATCTGAGAGGCCTTACAACGTGCTGTTCCGAAGAGATCTGCACCCCCTCGTACTCTTACGGATTTATGGACAGCTCTTCAGGATTCATGGTGTCAGTTTCCTCCAGCACTACTTCAGACATCAGTCAAGTTCTTGTTACGTCGCGTTGCGGCGATTCTGCTTTCCGCGGATATGTACTAAAAGTGGGTACTGGTACTGTTGTTTCCTGCGACTGCCTGTTTCAACAGAAGTGATATAACATTCTTGTAACAACAGTTACTCCTGAGAGTAACTCACACACAAGTAAATTCAAAAAATCAGGAATGTTGGACTCACTTAAAAAAAGGAAATGACGATCTAAACATCGAAAATGACAGTTGAAATTTCATGTTACAATATTTCAGTGACCAGCTTACAGCAAAAAAATTGGGACTTGCATCCGGTTTTCCACGAAAAGAACAACTGGATTATTTTAAAGTAATCGGTATTACCCTTCTTGCTTCACTATGTACTGTTTCCGTGAACAGTTTTAATTTTGAAAAAAACATGTAATATTTGATGAGTTTCGTTCTGAAACAATTGTCGCTTATACTGGATAAGTATGTGTCACAGGCACCTCTGTGATTTCAAATGTGTGCTTTCGAAAGCGAATCCAGTGTCGAAACTCGTCTTCAACGGTTGTTATTCAACTCTTCGCAAGTCATTAACAGTATGTGATCGTGACAGTGACATTAACCGTTTCGTATTGGTTAAGAACACGATCACTGTTGGAAGCGAATGCGACCAAGGATGGCGTAATTATGCAACTGCAAGCGCTATGCATCTGCATATAGTGCGCGCTGGGCTTGGAGCCGAGCGTGCGCTAACAAGTTTAGAGAGTTGCAATATGGGGGAATAAAACCTATACAATGACGTCGCTCGTGTGTACGGGAAGGTATTTCTCAACGACCATATTTATGTTAACGGCCTTGATATCAGAGCCTTATGCTTATAAGGTTGCAGTAGGCACTGGAAGATGAAGAAGCTTGCACAAGATAGAGTATTATGGAGAGCTGCATCAAACCAGTCTCATGATTGTCATGATTGAAGACCATAACAACAACTTGCTTATTACACGATGACGAGTCTGCCAATGGATTTATTTTCTCACATGAAGTATGCGTTACCTGATTTCTACTCAATAATTCAATTCAAATATACACCTGCGAGAAAATTCATGCAGTAAATCTTTTCTTACAGCATCTTTTCGTGATTGAATGTGCCACTTTTTCTTGTTTCTCGTTTAAATACTTTAATGGGTTTCATACTTCAAGAGGTTATAGAAAACCGACGTATTTTCTGATACTTAATATAACTATGGAGGGGGGGGGGTGTAAAAGAATTCTGTGTATAGTTGCAATACCTTCATTTTTATCTCCGCCTTTGTTCATCTACACGTACGAACAGCAAGGACTCAAAATATCTACAGGGTGTTACAAAACGGTACGGCCAAACTTTCAGGAAACATTCCTCACACACAAAGAAAGAAAATATGTTATGTGGACATGTGTCCGGAAACGTTTACTTTCCATGTTGGAGCTCTTTTTATTACTTCTCCCAGTCCCCTAGAAATTAGAACTACTTAAACGTAACTAACCTAAGGACATCACACACATCCATACCCGAGGCAGGATTCGAACCTGCGACCGTAGTAGTCGCGAGGTTCCGGACTGCAGCGCCTAGAACCGCTCGGCCACCAAGACCGGCCTTAGATATACACTCTGCCTAACAGAGAACGTGAAGCACCCAGAAAGGGGAGAAGGAAACTAAATTAAACTTCCCGGTTAGAGACGCTATGTGACATTCCCATGATTACATAATCGAATCAGATTTATAAAGAACTTGGCTGTATGAGCGCACCAGTCAATATGATGTTACATCCCCTCTGACTTACATGCACGCACCGATTTGCTTGGGAAAGGTGCCATAAAATCATTATATCCTCTCCTGGTCCACACCTGTTCTAACTGGTTCATATCTTGCATTGGGACGGAGTAAATGTCGGAGGTGGTCCCACACGTCCTCTGTTGGCGACAGATCTGGGGATTCTGCCAGCCAATGGAATACCTCAACGTCACCCAGACAGTTCTTAGAGATTTAATAATTTTTTCAAAATGCTGGGCCACAGTCGTTATATATTTTCTTAAAGTCAGTACCGACATTAGACTGTTGTTTATTTCCATTGTTACATTTGCACTTACACAAACATGCTTTCGGCTTCAAAGTGCTATTACCAAGTGTTCTAAGTGTTATAAATTGCCTAAGATGGCATACTGTCGTATTAAAATAAATATCGACTCTTAGACAGTGTGCCCAATAGTGTATTTTAATACGACAGTATACCATCTTAGGCAATTTGTAACACTTAAAACACTTGACAATGGCACTTTGAAGCCGAAATCATGATTGTAAATGTAACACTGGAAATAAACAACAGTCTAATGGCGGTACTGACTTTAAGGGGTTCTACATCAACATCTACATCTACATGACTACTCTGCAATTCACATTTAAGTGCTTGGCAGAGGGTTCATCGAACCACTATCATACTATCTCTCTACTATTCCACTCCCGAACAGCGAGCGGGAAAAACGAACACCTAAACCTTTCTGTTCGAGCTCTGATTTCTCTTATTTTATTTTGATGATCATTCCTACCTATGTAGGTTGGGCTCAACAAAATATTTTTGCATTCGGAAGAGAAAGTTGGTGACTGAAATTTCGTAAGAAGGTCTCGCCGCGACGAAAAACGTCTATGCTGTAATGACTTCCATCCCAACTCGTGTATCATATCTGCCACACTCTCTCCCCTATAACGCGATAATACAAAACGAGCTGCCCTTTTTTGCACCCTTTCGATGTCCTCTGTCAATCCTCTGGTAAGGATCCCACACTGCGCAGCAATATCTAACAGAGGACGAACGAGTGTAGTGTAAGCTGTCTCTTTAGTGGACTTGTTGCGTCTGCTAAGTGTCCTGCCAATGAAACGCAACCTTTGGCTCGCCTTCCCGACAATATTATCTATGTGGTCCTTCCAACTAAAGTTGTTCGTAATTTTAACACCCAGGTACTTAGTTGAATTGACAGCCTTGAGAATTGTACTATTTATCGAGTAATCGAATTCCAACGGATTTCTTTTGGAACTCATGTGGATCATCTCACACTTTTCGTTATTTAGCGACAACTGCCACCTGACACACCATATAGCAATCTTTTCTAAATCGCTTTGCAGCTGATACTGGTCTTCGGATGACCTTACTAGACGGTAAATTACAGCATCATCTGCGAACAGTCTAAGAGAACTGCTCAGATTGTCACCCAGATCATTTATATAGATCAGGAACAGTAGAGGTACCAGGACGCTTCCCTGGGGAACACCTGATATCACTTCAGTTTTACTCGAAAGTTTCATAGACAGTCGGACCATGAGTCTGACAGCGCAAGAGCGTTGTTCACCAAATGCCTTCCATAGCATCTGAAAATGCTGTCTGTGGGCCGAAACTAGTTACGATCGTATCAAACAGTAACAGTAGTGACCAAAGTAAACAAAACTTTATAATAATTCAATTACCATTTCCTGAAATGGAATGTCGTTTTCAGGTTCCGCATCCATATCAGTAGAAACGGGCTCGGTTTGTTCCGGTCTGTCTGCCTGCCTGCTTCTCTGTCCGACTGTTAAGAACCGTTTTTGCTCAGGAAGGAGTAGACGCATCCATTTGACATTTATTCTATACGGTCGCGTGGCGCTGTGTAAAACATTTAATCTTCTAGATCAATGCAGTCACAATATAAGGCCATTTATGTCACTTATGTTCATACCCGCAAAGTCACTCATCAAAACGTATTGGGTACTTCCCGTTCGCCCAGGATCACGAAATTTAGCAAGAAGCAAGGTTTCACAGAACAAGTAAAGGAAAAAAATCCGAAAATTGTTAGACTGTAATCATAACACATAAAAATATCTTTTTGCCATTACACCTTACATTGCGTTCGTCATCTGAAAAAAGTGTAACAGAAAAATATTATTGCATGCAAACATAAAATGTAAGTTGTAGTTATGTTTTAGTAGGTATTTTAAAAATATTTTTTCTCTCTACATATGTAAATTGAAATCCCCTGCTCGCTTCTTTTTGCATGTCTGGGCTAGTGTCAGGAAGTACTGTAGAGATCTAGATACGGTCTTGGAATTTCCGAGACGGATATTGTAGCGTAGTCCCCACCGCACACCCTTTTTACTTTATATGGAGTTTATATGGCATAAAATTTTAATTAATTTTATATTGCTTATTGTTGCAAGAGCGACAGATAAAATACGATTCTCACTATTAGTTTCTGCAGTTGAAAATATTTTAAGTTTATGCACTTTGACCTATTATGTGGGTATACGCACAACACTGAAAGATTTCCTACTGTGGACGTACGATCTTTAATTTGCTAACTATTTTTATGTAACACTGATCTGACTTGTTAAATATGAAACATGGTATCATTACTATTACTTATTATGGAATACAAAAATGCCCTTCGCTACTTTCATCTCTTGAATGGAATGAAAATTACTCTTGTTACCTGTACGGAAGTTACAGTATGTTATATTTACTAAACGTAAAAGCTACAGTAATTTTTTTAAAATATATGAACACTATTAACTGCCACGACTAACAAAACAGCATGAAACTAAACAAAAATTATTTTGATTTTTGAGTTATTAGCCAGAACAGGTTTTGCACAGCAGTCTTTGATCACACACAACTAAAATTTTATCGCTCAAGAATTATTTACGTAATTGATAACATAACAGCAGCTGCCCATGTCCACATGAAAATGACATAATAAAATCCACAATTTCCCTCAGAGGACTCCAGGAGGCTGAAAGAGATAATTTTAATGTACCGTTACCTGCCCGCTATATTGCGGGAAAACTGTTTTCATTCAATTTAATTTAAAATTGTCGCGACAACGGTTCCCACGATCGCTGCACGGCTCTGCGTCATGAAATATTCCTAACATGCTGAAAATGGCTAGGAATGAGGAATGAAATCTTGGTCAAGCTAGCAATAAATTATTACAAGTAATATTTTAACAATTTCTATATTCAAAAAATCAACATGAAAGTACACATCTTTTACAAATATCAGCCTCCAATGGCGTCTTTCTCGATCAAAGGCCAAATGAAGGCTACCTAAGCATTCAAGCGAGCGTCACAGGCTCTTAAAACTTTAACGGCTACACGAAGACAGAGACAGTAATGTTTCAACCTCCACTATTTATAGGCAATTTAATATGGATCTTTGTAATTACTTTTAATTATCATTGTCTCCTTCGATACATATATTTGCCGACCACAGACGTTATTTGTGAAATATAGATACATAAATATGGCACAAACACAAAAATGAAAAATTGTTGTTTCCTTTTATACATAATCTACAACCATTCATACAGTATTGAAATATTAATAATAATAATAATAATAATACAGATAAATGTTTATTTTTATTAATTTTTTAATATATTATAACGATTTTGTAAATGTCTTGCCAGGAGACGTCACAATATCTTACCTATCGATAACGGTAACAGGCACCTATCGTCAAGATTCTCGATTCACGAGTTGATTGAACTGTCTGTATACATAATTAAGTTTGCACTGAGCCTTTAGTGCCCGAGTCCTACTTGCACGTGGTCCATTTTTTCCGGTAAAATCAATTGTAAATACAAATCTTGACCTGAAGTATGTTATTTGGCAAGGAAAACGGGTTTCTCTGGGATGGGATGGAGGCAGAAGACGAAACAGTAAACAAAGGTAGGAAGGTAAGTAGAAACGCAGACTGGAATATGCAAGAGTCCAGCTTCGAATCCCGATTTGGCACGCAATTTTCGTACGATTTCGTTATAGCACACGTTTCTCTTCTCCTGAAAATGCGTCCTAAGATTATAAGTCTGCAAAACAGACTGCCAGATATATTTGGGCTAGCAAGTACACTACTGGCCATTAAAATTGCTACACCAAGAAGAAATGCAGATAATAAACGGGTATACATTAGACAAATATGTTATATTAGAACTGGCATGTGATTACATTTTCACGCAATTTGGGTGCATAGATCCTGAGAAATCAGTACCCAGAACAACCACCTCTGGCCGTAATAACGGCCTTGATACGCCTGAGCATTGAGTCAAACAGAGCTTGGATGGCGTGTACAGGTGCAGCTACCCATGCAGCTTCAACACGATACCACAGTTCATCAACAGTAGTGACTGGCGTATTGTGACGAGCCACTTGCTCGGCCACCATTGACCAGAAGTTTTCAATTGGTGAGAGATCTCGAGAATGTGCTGACCAGGACAGCAGTCGAACATTTTCTGTATCCAGAAATTCCCGTACAGGACCTGCAACATGCGGTCGTGGAGTATCCCGCTGAAATGTAGGGTTTCGCAGGGATCGAATAAAGGGTAGAGCCACGGGTCGTAACACATCTGAAATGTAACGTCCACTGTTCAAAATGCCTTCAGTGCGAAAAATGGGTGACCGAGACGTGTAACCAATGGCACCCCATACCATCACGCCAGGTGATACGCTAATATGGCGATGACGAAAACACGCTTCCAATGTGCGTTCACCGCGATGTCGTCAAACACGAATGCGACCATCACGATGCTGTAAACAGAACCTGGATTCATCCGACAAAATGACGTTTTGCCATTCGTGCACCCAGGTTCGTCGTTGAGTACACCATCGGAGGCACTCCCGTCTGTAATGCAGCGTCAAGGGTAACCGCAGCCATGGTCTCCGAGCTGACAGTCCATGCTGCTGCAAACGTCGTCGAACTGTTCGTGCAGATGGTTGTTGTCTTGCAAACGTCCCCAGGGATCGAGATGTGGCTGCTCGATACGTTACAGTCATGCGTATAAGATGCCTGTCATCTCGACTGCTAGTGACCGAGGCCGTTGGGCATCCAGCACGGCGTTCCGTATTACCCTCCTGAACCCAATAATTCCATATTCTGCTAACAGTCATTGGATCTCGACCAACGAGAGCAGCAATGTCGCGATACGATAAACCGCAATCGCGATAGGCTACTATCCGACCTTTGTCAAAGTCGGAAACGTGATGGCACACATTTCGCTTCCTTACACGAGGCATCACAACAACGTTTCACCAGGCAACGGCGGTCAGCTGCTGTTTGTGTGAGCAATCGGTTGGAAACTTTCCTCATGTGAGCACGTTTTAGGTGTCGCCACTGGCGCCAACCTTGTGTGAATGCTCTGAAAAGCTAATCATTTGCATATCACAGCATCTTCTTCCTGTCGGTTAAATTTCGCGTCTATAGCACGTCATCTTCGTGGTGTAGCAATTTTACTTTACGGTAGTGTACTTCGAGGAAGTCAGATGGGTGGCCCAGGAGGGCTAGAACTGACATAATAAACTTTTGGTGCACTCTGTCGAAAGCATGGTCGAAGTTAACTGAGATCAGAGCAGCTCTAAGGCAACAAGGTGTGGCGAAAGCTATCAAATCCATACATTCGCCAGTGGCATGATGGAGTCACCTCCTTGTGTAGTTTTTCCCATTAAAGGGCTTAGAGGCAGGACCTTCTCTATGCGGGCTGCCAGGAGCAGCACAAAGATCGTATAGTCCGAATCCAACATTATAATCAGGCGGTAGTCGTCGATCGAATGACCTCTTGAATGCTTGTGTATCGGGACGAGTAGTACATGTACGAAAGCAGAGGGCACGCAAAGGTTGTGGGACATCAGCGCTCGGTAGTTGGTGTTCTAACGTGGCATCGTCAGGGTGCAGAAAGTCCATAGAACTTGAGCGGCAGTTTGTCTGGCCTGGGCGTCTTGTTAAGTGCACCCTTACCTAGCGCGCCCTCAACGTCGACCTGCGTAATGTGCGCTAAAGGCGACGATGCTTCTGTGTCGTCGAGCGTGCGTGACACGTGTTGCATAATGTCCCCCAACTCCGTATTCTCCTCCTGGTAAAAACGTCGATAATCGTCTGCAAAGGCTTTCACAATGGTTGCCTGGGTGATTAAGAATCGACCATCCGGCAAATCGAAGTCCTTGACTAGCTGCTTTCGACGTCGACGGCTATCAAGCACGATGCTGTGGATGGATGAGATTTCGACGCTCGATCGGTTTTGACGCTGCGACCGTACTATGGCTCTTTCAAATTTTCGCCGTCTAAAAGAGAACATGTTGGCTTGAGTTTGACGGTTTGTCATCTGCCCCTGGTGCCTGCGGTTGGGATGCGAGTTCGCGTCTGTAGCTCGTCATCTTCGTGGTGTAGCAATTTTAATGGCCAGTAGCCTATTGTGTGTGTAAAAAACCGATTTTTAGTTAAATATGAGAAATAAAAAATCAGTCTGAATTCAACCAGTCCAAAGACAGTAGTAACGCACAAAACGAAGAATTTAGTGTATAGAAAGCTGGAATGTTTTGGACTGAAATACTTCGTTGGAAAATCGGGGCAGACAAGCGCCATAGAAGTTAACCGGTAGCAAGAGAGCGAGGGCCTGAGGCTGGAGGGTGCGCGCCCTGCAGAGGACGGGCTGCTCGCGACTCAGCAAACTTCTCCACCAGCGGTGCCTGACGGCAGGGAGGGAGGAGGGCTCACTCAAGTTTGGCGATACGAGCAGACAGGTTGTTAACGCTGGAGGGGAGCCACTCGGTGCAGAGAATCAGGAACTACAGAATCGACTACTGGACAATTCTTTCGTACAGAGCTACCGATCTTGCAGTTTAGTCGCTCTTTAATGATGTAAGCTATGATCAGATCTTATAAACCAACAGTGTACTGCAGGGGTTCGTGATGCTGTAGAAAAATGGTAACAACCTAAAGTGTTACACCGTCAACATGTTGCCCGAACGCTACGAAACTGTTACTCTAGTAAAATATAACACCAGTCTCGGAAAGGCGAAAAATATACTCAAACCTGGATTTAAAGTTCAAAACAAAACTGAACTACCGTCAGTAGTACCTGAAGTAACAGTATAAGAGCTGAAAGTGAAAGAAGCTTCTGACTCTTCACTTTGAGGAAAACTTGGCTCAAAATGAAGACCTGGCCTTCTACAAAAATATTATATTCAGTTCAGTACAGAGTAGACCTGAAGAACAATCTTATGATAAAAACGCCAGTGGACACATTGAGGATGAAAATGGCTTTTAATTGCTTCACAGCAGCTAATAGGACAAATCCAGATTTAAATAAGTAAATGACTACACTTAAGGCACTTTTAAAATTTTTCTGTAATGTATGTAGGTTTAATGTATTGTTATTTTCTAATAATTTACTGGTAAACGTATGTTTCTATCTGTTTCCCTAACTTAACAAGAATTTATTTCAGTTGCTTTAAAAATACCTACAGACATTCAGAAAATGTTCAAATGTGTGTGAAATCTTATGGGACTTAACTGCTAAGGTCATCAGTCCCTAAGCTTACACACTACTTAACCTACATTATCCTAAGGACAAACACACACACCCACCCATGCCCGAGGGAGGACTCGAACCTCCGCCGGGACCAGCCGCACAGTCTATGACTGTAGCGCCTAAGACCGCTCTGCTAATCCCGCGCGGCCCTGCAGACATTGTTTCCACAAAAATTAAATTATATACATTAACTAAACAAACACTGTTTATAATTTAACCCTTTCTTTCTTTTTCAAACTGTCTCTTATCGAAAGTTTTTTTTTTCAGAATGTCTCTTCCTCACTTTTTGGTTCCAAAACGGCCCTTATCCAATAGTTTTTTGATTATAACAAAATTTTGAAATAAGTTAGTTTTATGATTTTTACTAACAAAAATAGATAACTAAGAATCATGCAGAAAAAAATTTCAAGTTTATACATGCAACAGAAATTTTTAAATACGTTATTTACTAATTGTCGAAATTTGTGCTGATTGGATAAAGGACACTTTGGAACTAAGCAACACAAGTGACGGTCTTAATATAATAGTCTGTAGCTATGATCAGAAAAGTTATAATACATCGTTTGGAGCTTTTATCTTCCATGTAACATCGTTGCTGCCATGTCCTGTTTCTTCTTTAGAATTATTAGCTTCTTCTTAGATGTACTCTGGAGATGTATATCTGACTTTAGTTGGTTTTTGTGTATGCTATTTTCCTCTTGACAGCCTGGCTGACAGTGAAGCAGCGATATTAAATGTTTACATTCTTAGAATTGTAAATAGATGATGTGTCGAAATTCGATTTTTTCCATCGTTGTATACATGAATAGCCAACGGCCTTGCCGTAGTGGTAACACCGGTTCCCGTCAGCTCACCGAAATTAAGCGCTGTCGGTCTGGGCTAGCACTTGGATGGGTGACCATCCGGTCTGCCGGGCGCTGTTGGCAAGCGGGGTGCACTCAGCCCTTGTGAGGCAGACTGAGTAGCTACTTGATTCGAAAGTAGCGGCTCCGGTCTCGGAAACTGACATATGGTCGGGAGTGTTGATCACATGCCCCTCCATATCCGCATCCAGTGACGCCGGTGGGCTGAGGATGACACGGCGGCCGGACGGTAACTTTGGGCCTTCGTGGCCTGTTCGGAAGGAGTGAATGACCGGCCGGACAGGGCCAGATGAAATCTGCAGCTGTTTGCTGTGCTGTGGTGTGTGGGAAGGTATCGTCGAATGATTGTGGTTGGGAATAGAAGACAGACATAATTTCTAGTGAAGTGGTGAGTGGCAGTGTGTTATAAATGTAGAAAAAATGTAAGTTAATGCAGATTAGAAAGAAAAACAATCCCATAACGATCGAATGCAGCATCAGTAGTGCTCGACAAGGTTACGTCTAGTAAATATCTGGGCGAAACGTTGCAAAGCGATATGAAATGGAACGAGCACTTAAGGACGGAAGTAGGGAAGGCTAATTGTCGATTTCGGCACAATTGAAAGCGAAATCAAGCCCACACTGGAAAGCAAATGTCCAGGATGACAGAGCAAAGTCATTGTCCTTCTCCAAATCGACACTAAACCTCGTCCGGCATGAAGCTCAATCGAAGGAAGACGTACAGAAAAAGTTACTAAACTGTCTTCGAGGACAAGGTAAAGCATTCATCACTGACGGCTAAGAAGACTTGTACAGAGCTGGGACGAGTGTACTGTAGCTGGTTGCAATGAAATTGAAAAATAAAGAAAACTATTGTACTGACTTCATAAATAGTTTTTTGCTGTACAGCTATCTGTCTGTTTAATTACTAAATGACCCAAGTAACAACTCTGCTTCAGTTAAAACACTAGCACACCATTAGTTACGACGAAGCGAAATAGCAAACGTAAAACGAAGAGTTCAACAGATTTTTTTCTGTTGTATATTGTAAACGATTGTTTTAGCCATATACTTGTATTTACTACTTTACCAAAGCTACTCTTGATGTTTTACACTTCCATACACCTCAACCAAAGCAACCATTTCATCGAGTGAGATGTTTTTATGAAGAGAGCTCTTTATCGTACGCCATGCAAACCGGATCATTTACATGTTTAGCCACCTGCATAAAACACAACTTTGAAACAGTACTGGTAATTGTCTCGCGGCTTAACAATAAAGTGCTTCGGTCAAGCCACATGTAACGAAGCGTATTCAATTAGCTCTTTGTTAACGTCACAGTTCCACCTGTAGCATCGCCCAGCGCTTGTTGCGCGTGCAATATTATTTTCGTTCGTAACGTGCGGTATTGTATTAAACCGTGCCAAAAGTGACCCGAGTAAAAAAATAAAAATATCAAAAGCATTTCGGAAACCTGATAATAGAATGTATTCAACCAAAACGTTTACTGGACATTCAATAATGGAGCTTTCCTGGTTTTGGCATTGAGCCGTAATATGTATGCCCATGATGCGAATACAGAGGAAAAAATTCGAAAAAACATGGAACTAAAAGTAGAGTTGACTCAAGCCGAAAATACGATTAAAGTAACGTAGGTAATTCCGACTTCATATACGCTACGCCTGGTTAACTTTTGATTTCTGACTGTTTAACCGGTAAGTTTAGGTTCCAAAATGGTTCAAATGCCTCTGAGCACTATGGGACTTAACATCTATGGTCATCAGTCCCCTAGAACTTAGAACTACTTAAACCTAACTAACCTAAGGACATCACAAAACACCCAGTCATCACGAGGTAGAGAAAATCTCTGACCCCGCCGGGAATCGAACCCGGGAACGTTAAGTTTAGGTATAATGTTATTTCTGTAACCACATTGAAAGGGGAAATGGGTTGATTATGATTGCTTCCTTTCGTGTTTTTTATGATATGCAAAACTTCTCGCGATGTAAACCTAGACAGTCAATGAGAAAGAAAGGGACTTACTCGGAATAAATGTTTTTCTTTCCTGCTTCTCTGGCCACAGCAATGCTGCTACCTTTACGAAGTAACTGACCTGGTGCTACAATCGTGTGTGCGACACCTGGGATGGTAATAAAGCTGGAACTGGATGAGGAGATTCTGTGAGAAGTGGAAGTCAAAGCTCTCTTGCCGGGGAAAAAATGTGTACTTTTAATTTAGAATCCTATTTTTTCATAATCTCTTAAGAACCGCTCTGGCCACAAACACACACACAGTACGTGGTTGATAACCCACGCTATCAACAATTACATTTAAATGCGCTCTATACAGGAATAAGAACCTTTCAATTTTGAATTTAACAATACAGGTGTGCGTCACACAGTCACACTTAATCCCACCTCCAGAATACGAAGAAGAAGGAAAAAAGATGTAAAGAGAGAAAGCACCAGGGCTAATTCTATCGAATTGTAGTGTAAACTCGTCTCAAGTGCAGTTCCAGATAAAGTAGAGGCAACAAAGGAACTCAATCACCAGTCTGAATTAGCATTCTTTCCAACGGCTCATAATATTCTCAGCCGAACTTTGGTCACAAATAAATGAAAAGACACCCGATCACAGAAATGCTATCGCGTCTCTAAAACCCCTTTTATAACCAAAATATAGGCGAATAGAGAGATGAGCTTACGATATGAATTTAGCTCCGAACAAATCTACACTTTAGTGAACGATATCTTCTGAAAAGATACCTGACAGACTAATGCGGTAACAACGTGCTGGAGCGCAATAATCACAAAAAAAACCAAAACACTAGAAATTATGCCTCGAAGAGGAAAAGGAAACCACATATTGAAGGTATGATATGTTCATATTGTACTTCATCATACAAACTCCGCAAGTTGGCACACGGTGCTTGCTGGGGGGTACATTGCGCCTCTACTTGTCTTTCCCTTTTCCGTTTCACTCACAAATAGTGCGAGGGAAATCGATTGTCTACAGCATATGCTTCTGCACGAGCGCTGACTTCGTTTATTGTCTTCGTGGTCGCAACGCAAAATTTGCTTTGGCAGCAGTAGAGTCGTTCTGCAGTAGGTCGCAAATACCGGTGTTTTTCAGAATGAGATTTTCACTCTGCAGCGGAGTGTGCGCTGATATGAAACTTCCTGGCAGATTAAAAAACTGTGTGCCCGACCGAGACTCGAACTCGGGACCTTTGCCTTTCGCGGGCAAGTGCTCTACCATCTGAGCTACCGAAGCACGACTCACGCCCGGTAGAGCACTTGCCCGCGAAAGACAAAGGTCCCGAGTTCGAGTCTCGGTCGGGCACACAGTTTTAATCTGCCAGGAAGTTTCATATCAGCGCACACTCCGCTGCAGAGTGAAAATCTCATTCTGGAAACATCCCCCAGGCTGTGGCTAAGCCATGTCTCCGCTATATCCTTTCTTTCAGGAGTGCTAGTTCTGCAAGGTTCGCAGAAGAGCTTCTGTAAAGTTTGGAAGGTAGGAGACGAGATACTGGCAGAAGTAAAGCTGTGAGTACCGGGCGTGAGTCGTGCTTCGGTAGCTCAGATGGTAGAGCACTTGCCCGCGAAAGGCAAAGATCCCGAGTTCGAGTCTCGGTCGGGCACACAGTTTTAATCTTCCAGGAAGTTTCATATCAGCGCACACTCCGCTGCAGAGTGAAAATCTCATTCTGGGAACATCCCCCAGGCTGTGGCTAAGCCATGTCTCTGCTATATCCTTTCTTTCAGGAGTGCTAGTTCTACAAGGTTCGCAGAAGAGCTTCTGTAAAGTTTGGAAGGTAGGAGACGATATACTGGCTGAAGTGAAGCTGTGAGTACCGGGCGTGAGTCGTGCTTCGGTAGCTCAGATGGTTGAGCACTTGCCAGCGAAAGGCAAAGGTCCCGTGTTCGAGTCTCGGCCGGGCACACAGTTTTAATCTGCCAGGAAGTTTCACCGGTGTTTTCGTTTGTATTTCACGGCTCTGAGCACTACGGGACTTAGAACTTAGAACTATTTAAACCTAACTAACCTAAGGACATCACACACATCCATGCCCATGACAGGATTGGAACCTGCGACCGCAGCAGTCGCGCGGTTCCAGACTAAAGCGGCTAGAACCGCTCGGCCACAGCGGCCTGCTGTATTTCACGAACATATCATCTTCTTCCCTTTCTTCACTCCAGGGACTCTCATTTGAAGTCACGGAGTGTTACTATAACACTCGCTGTTTGATCGAACCTAGAGGTAACAAACCTTCCACCATATGAATTGCTTTGGATCTCCCTTTAATCTGAACTAGAGGGGGGTCTCAGTCACTCGACCAGTACTCAAGAACGGATAGCACAAATGTTCTGTACACTGTCTCCATATCTCTATGGAGCTGAGTTAATTTTAGATCCATATTCAAACCAAGATGTATACACTATGGCGGCTGGCTACTGACAGGTGCGTTGTCCACAGTTGGGGGCGCTGTCCATGCGCCTTCCACCTTTGCCATTGGCACCCTTTTGCCTCCTTAACACAGACTACCCTACTGCTTTTCCCGTCCTGTCGCTACAATTCTATCGATTTATACATGCGCCAATAACTCACAGAATATTTTCACGGATTACATTATACGCACGAAAATTGTTCATATTTGGTACAAAATTAAAAACATACATAAATAGTGACAAGAGGGTGTAACAGGAACTCGCTTGATAGCTGCAGAAAGAAGAATATACATAAAACTTGGCCAAAACACCTATAAACAACTGAAAATTATAAGTGTCAAAGTGCTGGCGTTGTACGTTCACATTTCGGGTTCCAACTAGAAATCGAACCAGTCCAACCAACAAATTCTCGCTTCTTCCTCTCCTCTCTTCATAATGCGATCTCCGTATTGAGTTATCGATAGTCACAGCCAGTCGTTTCAGTTTTCGCCGACCAGTGCTGCCCTCCAGAATGGGAGTCATCCATGCGCTACATACAAAGATCTTGTTCCGCTTCAACGTAGCTAATTACCTCTCAGCACAGATAACGCAGTGGCCGACGGCATTCACTTAACGAACGGAAGCAGCGGCTTATGTTTATGGTTGTCAGTTTAACAGACAAGCAACACTGTGGGAAATAACCGCAGAAATCAGTGTGAGACATGAACATACCCGCCAAGACAGTGCGGCGAATTTGGTGTTAATGGGCTATGACAGGAGACCACCGACTCAAGTGCCTTTGCTAACAGCACGACCCCACCTGCAGTGCCTCTATTGGATTCATGAGCATTCCGGTTGCACCCTAGACATCTGGTAAAACGTGGCCTGCTCAAATGAGCACTGTTCGAAAAAAGTGTTTTTACTGTTCCAGTCCTTTCTTTACGGTCTAAGGGCGTTTGCTTTTCGGATATCCCTCGTAGTTATTTTAGTCTGAGGTAACATAACAACATCAATAAACGATTTGACTTTCCCCAGTGACCAAACAGTGAAATTTTTGCCACAAAAATTACTTGTGTCTAATGGATCGCTTATTATAGAGTGCTTTTTTTTTATTTCCACCAAATATGTAAGAAACAGCGCTGCTAGAGATAAATGTGTAAGAGCGCTCACTATACGGCTATCTGAGATGCCCCATTGTGACCGCACTTTGTTTCTTACTCGTATCTCGGACAAGTCAACAAAGCAGACCGCCACCGGAAGCGGAACTTGTGTGTGTTTACTATCCGCCCCTAAAAGGAATCCGACAGTCTGCCCACACTCCTTGAGTTCAGGTCTTCTAAGACGCTGAAACTTTCGGCCCAGTCTACGTAAAGTTAACGTTTTCCGAGACAGGCGTTCAGAAGGAAGCTGCTGCTTTGTGGTGTGCCGAAACTAAACTGCTTGCGGACGGAAGTTTGTCTCTCAAAGTTACCACTGTTTCCTAGGCTCTTCTGTTTCCTACCTAGCCTCCACTTAAAGTCGTCTGTTGTCCTTCCGAAGTCCTTATTTAGTTTATTACGTTATTTTCTTTTAATTTAGTCTATTACATTTTTTTTTCAGCAACGAATTTCCTTTTCTTAATCCATAGTACGAAACTATTCTGCTTACAGTTTTTATTTTTTTTATTTTGCAAGTGATGTACTTGGCTCATGCCTTCACATAAATCATGAGTAAATTATCGTACAAATCAACATCTTCTCCTGGTTTGGTATTAACGATTCCCTTTTTGATGATATAATTAATAAGAGAAGAATTTCTTTGGTACCTTCTTTTGTTTCCCAGATCTTTTCTCATTTACTGCTTATTGTTTATTTGTTAGAAGCAAGTATTAGTAAACTGTGTGTTCCTTGTCGGAAATCTCTTAGCTTAATGCTCCTTTCTTTTCAGTTATCCTACTCCTCTATAATGTCTTCCCACTTTTATGCCAATAACGCTGTTCAAGTAACCGATTAAATATTAATCACTTTTCCATTTCCACTTTCTTCCGCCATTTTTGTTGTTCATATATATGCTCCACGTCTACCTCACGCACATCTTAGATTGGCATCTACACTTGCACTACTGGCGTGGTGGTGGAGTATACCTTGAATGTCATTTTCAGATGTCTATTGTCGTGATAAAACTGACGTGCTTCTCAATTTCCAGTGTAAATACTGTAATTCCTTTACCTTTCTCCATTCATTCACACCGTTTGTACACCATATTGAAATATCCTTCTGCACATTGACAAAAGTCAAGGGATAGCGATATACCTGAAGCATGGTATACACAAGATATAAAGGAGCAGTGCATTTGTACTGAAATGAGTCGTGTGAGAAGGTTCTGGCCGCACGTTCGTACTTAACAGACTTCGAACGCGGAGTAGTAGTTGGAGCTACACGACTGGCCATTAAAGTTGCTACACCACGAAGAAATGCAGACGATAAACGGGCATTCATTGGACAAATATATTTCCACGCAATTCGGGTGCATAGATCCTGAGAAATCAGTACCCAGAACAACCACCTCTGGCCGTAATAACGGCCTTGATACGCGTGGGCATTGAGTCAAACAGAACTTAGGTGATGTGTACAGGTACAGCTGCCCATGCAGCTTCAACACGATACCACAGTTCATCAAGAGTAGTGACTGCCGTATTGTGACGAGCCAAGTTGCTCGGCCACCATTGACCAGACGTTTTCAGTTGGTGAGAAATCTGGAGAATGTGCTGGCCAGGACAGCAGTAGACCTTCCTTTGTATCCAGAAAGGCCCGTACAGGACCTGGAACATGCGGTCGTGCATTATCCTGCTGAAATGTGGGGTTTCGCAGTGATCGAATTAAGGGTAGAGCCACGGGTCGTAACACATCTGAAACGTCCACTGTTCAAAGTGCCGTCAATGCGAACAAGAGCTGACCGAGACATGTAACCAATGGCACCCCATACCATCATACGCCAGTATGGCGATAACGAACACACGCTTCCAATGTGCGTTCCTGTCTGTGATGCAGCGTCAAGGGTAACCGCAGCCATGGTCTCCGAGCTGACAGTCCACGCTGCTACAAACGTCGTCGAACTGTTCATGCAGATGATTGTTGTCTTGCAAACGTCCCCATCTGTTGACTCAGGGATCGAGACGTGGCTGCACGATGCGTTACAGCCATGCGGATAAGATGCCTGTCATCTCGACTGCTCGTGATACGAGGCCGTTGGCATCCAGCACGGCGTTCCGTATTACCCTCCTGAACCCACCGATTCCATATTCTGATAACAGTCATTGGATCTCGTCCAACGAGAACAGCAATGTCGCGATACGATAAACCGCAATCGCGATAGGCTACAATCCGACCCTTATCAAAGTCGGAAACGTGATGGTACGCATTTCTCCTCCTTACACGAGGAATCACAACTACGTTTCACCAGGCAACGCCAGTCAACTGCTGTTTGTGTATGAGAAATCGGTTGGAAACTTTCCTCATGTCATCACGTTGTAGGTGTCGACACCCGCGCCAACCTTGTGTGAATGCTCTGAAAAGCTAATCATTTGCATATCACAGCATCTTCTTCCTGTCGGTTAAATTACGCGTCTTCGTGGTGTAGCAATTTTAATGGCCAGTAGTGTAGATGCATGGGACATTCCATTTAGGATATCGTTAGGAAATTCAATATCGGAGGTGCATAGTATCAAAAGTGGGCCGAGAATACCAATATTCAGGCACTACCTCTCCCCGTGGACAACTCATTGGGCGGCGGCCTTCACTTAACGACCGAGAGCACCGGCGTTTAAGTATACTTAACACTACTCATAGACAAGCAACACTGCGTGAAGTAACCGCAGAAATCAGTACGGGACATATGACGAATGTTTACGTTAGCATAGTGCGGCGAAATTTGGCTTTAATGGGGGTATGGCAGCAGACCACCCTTCAGATGGTGCAGTCACTCCATCCGACGACACGGCAGCCATCCAGACTCCACGCCACGGAGGCGGGTACCTCTCCACAACACGACGCTCCTCCCCGCCATTGTCCGGTGCTGAGGAACAAGTGCACAGACAACGCTCGCCACAAAAGCTCGTCGCCGCTTGCACTCGGGTCCTCACATCCATTGGACTCAACAGTACGGATTTTGGGGTTGGGTTGTTTGGGAGAAGGGACCAAACAGCGAGGTAATCAGTCTCATCGGATTAGGGAGGGATCGACATTTGGATAGTTTGTGTCGGTGGCGGTCCTTTTCAATGTCCGCTGTAACTGCCCCCTCTAAAAGGTGGCCTCGGACTCATCAACGTCGGCCGTGCCCTTTCAAAGGAACTATCCCGCCTGGAGCGATTTAGGAAAATCGCGGAAAACCTAAATCAGGATGGACGGACGTGGGATTGAACCGTCGTCCTCCCAAACGCGAGTCCAGTGTGCTAACCACTGCACCACCTCGCTCTGTTAGCACGGACGTATTGCGGGTAACGTCCGCAAATCGGTGATGACGCATGTCGGGCGTAAACTTGAGGTTGCGGCACCAGACTTATGGATCGACTTTGTGGCCTCCATACAACGCACTGCGGCATTGATTACCGACGGGTTTTGCAGTGTATACGGCACCATGGTTACTTCTACGTCCATCGTAGTTTCAACCAAACACGAATGTCCTATGTCAACGCGTATATGGCCCCTAAACTGGTGGATGTTGTCCAGATCTGCTTGGTACCAACTGCAATCCACATTTGGATAGTTTGTGACAGCAGAGGTCCTTTTCAACGTCCACTATAACTGCCCCCTCTAAAAGGCAGCCTCGAACTCATCAGCGTGAGTGCACGATCCACTGCGCACTTTGTGCATACCATGCCGCGACAATGGCGGTGGTTCTCCCAGTCTTTAACACGCAGCCTCATGGATAACCTCCGACCAGCTCATCTCGATATAGCACATATCTCATGTTAATGTACAATATTTTAACTTATTTCGTCGACTTCCCCCTCCCCCCCCCCCCCCATCACAGCGGTGGTGTGCCTCATTTCATGATGCTTACGTGATCACCTTCCACGGCACGGTACACCAACAAGTACAGGCCAACGAACTAATATAACATCTAAAAATTATACGAGTATATATAATGATTTCATGGTTATTGGGATCTGCTATCCCCTGTTCCTATCGCCCTTAAGGATTGGCGCTTGAACTCTTGCCCCTTTTAATTAGCTTAGTTTAGTTTGTTTAGATTGGAGGGGGGGGGGATTAGGTGTTGTTAGGTTGGCATCACCTGAAGAGGGATCAGTTTATTATGTTTGGTAGGTTCACAAGCAGCCGTGCCTCCTAAGGTTAGTACTGCTGTTTTAGCTTTCTTTTTTTAAGTACTCGTAAAGCGCCAGTTAAAAAAGACAGCAATAGCGTCTTTGGTAAGTAACCAAAACTTCCTCGATGGCGGGTTAGAGCCCCGCCACTGCTTAAATTTTTGAATAAAAATTATCAGCAATGGCGGCCGTAAATTTCCGACCTAAGAAGTTGCCCTCATTCTCCCAACGGCCCAGTCATAGAGCTCGGAGGAGCGATCAGGGATTCAGCGCACTCTCTTGCCCTTTCGGTGAGAAATTGCTCCTAAAGGCAGAAGAATTAGCAATAATCAACGACATGAGGATGCAGAAGACAATGGAAACCACTTCAATAAAGACACATAGAGAACATCCACAGGACTTTGACTTCTAACTGAAAAAGGCTCATGATGATCTCTCGATTGGCAAAAGATTCCTTACTAGACTCTCATTCGGATCTTCGGTAGGGAATTTACGAGGAGCAGGAGACTATGAGAAAACGATTTAATGACCAACGAAACGATAACGTTCAAGGAGTCGGGGAGCGGAATATTAGAAGTCTGAAGTGGTAGTGAAGCTAGAAAATCTGAAAATGGAAACACTAAGGGTCACTCTAGATATAGTAATGGTCATTGAAGTGAAATGGAAAGTAGACAAGGATTTATGGTAAGCTGAGTATGTGTTTCTGTCAGCAGTACAGTGATAGGATTGTTTTTATCTGAATCGACAGCAAACCAACACCGACAACGATAGTTAACGTATACATGCCGACTTCGCAAGCTGAATATGAAGAGATAGATAAAGTATGTGAGGATGCTGAACGGGTAATACTATACCCAAAGGGAGATGAAAATGTAATAGTCATGGGGGACAGGAATGCAGTTGTATGGGAAGGACTAGAAGAAAGCGTTACGGGCGAGTAAGGGTTTAGTATTAGGAATGAGAGAGGAGTAATACCAATTACTCTGTTCGAGAACCACAAGAGGAGGAGGTATACTTGTAAAATTCCGGGATCTACAGGAAGATTTCAGTTAGATACTTCCAAAGTCAGGCAGAGATTCCGAAATCAGATTTTGGATTGTAAGGTGTACCCAGGGCAGGCATAGACTCAGAACACAACTTGGTAAAAATGAGGAATAAACTGCAGTTGAAGAGACGAGTGAAGAAGAGTCAGTACGCACAGAAATGGAAACACTGAGGAATGAAGAGATACACGTAAAATTCTCTCAGGCTGTAGATAGTGCCATAATGAACAGCTCAGCAGGAATTTCAGTTGAAAAGGAATGGATATCTCTAAAAAGGCTAAACACAGAAGTTTTAGAGGAAAATGTAGGTACAAGGATGGAAACTGCGAAGAAACCAAGGGTGACAGAAGAAACAATTCGTTTCATAGGCGAAAGAAACAAGTACAAAAATGTTGAGGGAAATTGAGGAATACGGAAATACGTGTTACTTAGGAATGAAATAAACCCTAAGTGCAGGATAGCTAAAGCTAAACGGCTACATGAAAGATGTGAAAAATTGAAAAAAAAATGGTTGTCGAAACGGCTGACTCAGCGTATAGAAAAGCCAAACAACCTTCGATGAAATTAAAAGCAAGGGAGGAAACATTAACAGTGCAATGGGAAGCCCACAGTTCAATGTAGAGGAGAGGGCAGATAGGTAGAAAGACTACATTTAGAGCCTGTAGACCTATCTGAAGACCGAGCGAGGTGGCGCAGTGGTTAGCACACTGGACTCGCATTCGGAAGGACGACCATTCAATCCCGTCTCCAGCCATCCTGATTTAGGTTTTCCGTGATTTCCCTAAATCGTTTAAGGCAAATCCCGGGATGGTTCCTTTGAAAGGGCACGGCCGATTTCCTTCCCAATCCTTCCCTAAGCGGAGCTTGCGCTCCGTCTCTAATGACCTCGTTGTCGACGGGACGTTAAACACTAACCACCACCACCACCACCTATCTGAAGACGTGATAGAAGAAGAAACAAGAGTCGATATGGAAGAGATAGGGGACCCAATATCACAACCAGAATTTAGAAGAGCTTTGGAAGATTTAAAATCAAATAAGGCAGAATAGATAGGTAATATTCCATCGGAATTTCTACAATCATAAGGGGAAGTGGCAACAAAACACTTATTCTCATATGTGTGTAGAATGTATTAGACTGCGATATACTATCAGACTACCGCTGAGATGAAACTTCCTGACAGATTAAAACTGTGTGCCGGGCTGAGATTCGAACGCGGGACCTTTGCCTTTCGAGGGCAAGTGCTCTATCATCTGAGCTACCCAAGAACGCCTCACGCCCCGTCCTCACAGCTTCACTTCTGCTAGTACCTCGTTCCTACCTTCCAAACTGTACAGAAGCTCTCCTGCGAACCTTGCAGAACTAGCACTCCTGAAAGAAAGGATATTGTGGAGACATGGTTTAGCCACAGCCTGGGGGATGTTTCCAGAATGAGATTTTCACTCTACAGCCTTTCGAGGTCCCGAGTTCGAGTCTCGGTGCGGCACGCAGTATTAATCTTCCAGGAAGTTTCTTATCAGCGTACATTCCGCTGCAGAGTGAAAATCTCATACCGGAAAGGTAACTGCCACACAATTCCTAAAACTGCAGGGTCCGGAAAACGCGAGAATTACGGCACAGTCAGCTTAATAGCTCATGCATCCGAGTAACTGACAGGAATAATACACAGAAGAATGAAAAAGAAAATTGGAGATTGTAACACCATAGCTCTAATGCTGTACTGATTTAGTTTGCTTGTGTTTTATTTAATGTTACATCATTGAGCTTCTGTAAATGTGTTTGTTTGAATCGATAACATAAAATTGTACACTCATTTCATTGTAAGAACTTCGATGTCATGATATGATTCTATGCAATGTAGTGTATCTGTCATTTAAATTCTTTGTCCCATTTGGAGGGAACAAAACATACTGTATATAATTGTAATTTTGTGTGAATAATTTTTGGTAGAAATGTCAATATGTGCAAATGTTCTGTTTTATTTAATGTATTTGGTTACTGTTGTGTAAACTGATGATCCTCACTTCGGGTTCTTAGTAATTATTTTGTAAAAGTTGTTGTGATTCCCCTCGGGAACGGAACTGTGTAGCGCGCGCCAATTGTGGTTGGCCCATGTAGAAAAGGTGGAACAAGAGTCAGTCGGGGACGAGCTACGAGTCGGGGACGAGCTACCAAACTGTGCACTACCATGTGAATGTTGCAATTGTGCTGGTTCCGAGAGAGGCTTTTTCTGCTACTTTCCAATGCCTCGGATCGATGGATAAATAGCTGGACCTATTCTGGAATTTGTATCTATCATCGCCACCAAGAAATGACAGACTCCAGCAATTCTACCTGCAATTCCACCTACCGACATGCAATCGCCACCACATTGCGCAATCACTGTAATGGAGAGCTATAGCAATGTACAGTGAAGGATCTGCTTAATGGATGTGTTAGAGTGCTCAAATATAAGGTAATTTATAACTGAATTTATGTACCTACCTTGATTTTTCTCCTTATCATAACACCTATCAGGTTCCTCTCCGTTTGAACTTAAGTGATTACCGAGTCTCCCTACTGAAATAACATTAAAGACCAGTGTTTTTTCTAAATAATGCCTCTTCAACATAGTAAAAAGAAAGTTAAAGTTAATAATGGTTGCTGAAAGTAATTTTCCTAATAAAACTGCTTATTAATGTATTGTTGACAACTTCAAATTAAGAGTTCGTAAGACTGAGGCTTATAAAGTTTTGCTTAGTAAATGAACACATTTCTGACAGTTGTAAATCTCAGAAGGAAAGTCAGTGTCTTACATATATGTTAATTTTGTCTCTCAATGTAGTAAAAGTGGAAAACTGCAGTGTGAAACGTTATATACTCATGTTTGCTGAGTGTTTGTCTCACCTGTGTATTAGAAGTGCTTATTAATAATATAACAGGATCCACAGTTTGTCTATTGGGTTAATGCTCGGTAACAAGTAACGGAAAGACCACTAATTAGGAAAACCTTAATTTCTTTATTCAATGATAGTGAGAAGCAACCTGTTGGTGGGTTCCAATTAACTTTCATTTTAAATAGTAAAGTTTTTAACTGAGAGAGACTTAACCTATATACAATTAATGATTGTGCAGTGAATAGTAATAATAACGTTATAAAGACCATTCAGTTTGTGTAAGCCCTGAAAGTAATAGTGTGTTTCGGTATCTGTTATAATTTTGCAAATAGTTTGTGCTGTTCTAACTGTTAGTTTCAATCATATAAACATATGTACGTGTCAAGAGTTCATTGCACTCGCGTGCGGCCAAGTATAGGTTGTGTTTATCCATTAAAGTTACTAATAACTATTTTCTTGAACGAGAATGTTAATCATTCTCTTGCCTACTTAGGCTGGCGACCGTTTTCTTTATCAGTTTAACAGTGCAGATAGGAGAAATTTTGTTTGTTACTGTTCAAATATTTACGTAGCTCTGACTTTCATTTCCGATAAGCCACCTCCATTAGGTACAACGCGGTCAACATAACAAAATTCCTCTCAGAGGGTAACACTGCTCTGTTGCTCTATACCATAATTGCTTTAACAAGATAGTTTTATTTCACGACCTGCTTCAAAGCTTAAAGTTATGGTATAGCAGTAGCGGACGGTAGTGTTATAAGATCAGTTAGATGACGATGAGTTTGGCAGTAGGGAACGTAAAGTCTTCGGAGGTAATTCTGATGTTGCGGTTGACAATGAAAGCAAGACTGAAGAAAAATAAAGACTCTTTCATAGGATTTGTAGAACTGAGAAAAGCGTACGACAATGTAAAATTTTGCAAAATGTTCGAAAGCTTGATAAAAACAGTGGTAAGTTATAGAAAGAGACGGCTAATATGGAATATGTACAAGAGAAAAGAGAGAACAATAAGAGTGGAAGACCAAAAACGAAATGCAGGGGTTAAAAAGGCTGTAAGACAGAAATGTGTTTCACCCCAGCTGATCAGTCTATACGTCGAAGAACCAATGACAAATGTAGAAGAAGAGTGGGATTAAAATTCAGGGTGAAAGCCTATCAAGGTTAAGATTCGCTGATGACATTGGTATACTCAGTGGAAATCCGAAGAATTATGGGACTTTGTGAATGCAACGAACAGTCTAATTAGTAAAGTATATGGACTGAGGCTAAACCTAAGAATGACGAAACTAATGAGACGTATCAGAAATGAGGACAGGAAAAACTTTAACATCAGAATTGATCGTCACGAAGTAGCTTTACAGGCAGCGAAATAACCCATGACGGACGAAATAAGGAGAACATAAACAGCAGATTAGCAGTGGCAAAAGGACGTTTTTGGCCAAGAAAAGTCTACTAATAAGAAACATATGTCTTAATTTGAGGAAAACATTTCTGAGACTGTAGAGCTTTGTATGGCAGTGAGATACGGGCTGTGGGAAAATCGGAACAGAAGACAATCAAAGTCTTTGAAATATGGCACTATAGAGGAATGTTGAAATTAGGTGGACTGATAAGATAAAGAATGAGGAAGTTCTGTGCAGAATCGGAGAGGAAAGGAATATGTGGAAATCACTGGTAAGGAGAAGGGACAGGATTAGAGGACATATGTTAAAACGTGAGGGAATGACTTTCATGGTACTTGAGGGATCTGTAGAAGGCGAAAACTGTAGACGAGGACAGAGATTGGAATACATCCAGCAAATAATAGAGGATGTAGATTAAAAGTTTTTGAATGACTCTTATAAGTTTTTATTACACACTATTGCAATTACAGCCTTAGGCCATTATCAAGTGCTGATATTACAGCTTTAAGCCATGTCAACGTAATGTAAGTTGACACATTTGTATGTCGCTGTCAATACATTCGTGTCGTTGTTACACAGTGAGAGCACGAATGTATTTAACAGGATTGACAACGACATACAAATGTGTCAGCTCACATTACGTTGACATGGCTTAAAGCCGTAATATCACTTGATAGTGGCCTAAGGCCGTAATTGCACTAGTGTGTAATAAAAACATATAAAAGTCACTGGCTTATAGATGATGTCCTTCAAAAAGTTTTATATTACTGTGAATCCTAGCTAAAACAACTGAAGGTTGAGACAAAAAATGCAACAAGAGAGAAATTCGTGGCGGGCGCATCAAAGTAGTTAGAAGACCAATGAAAAAAGAAAGAAAGCGTGTCAGTGCAGTCGAAGAAAATGAAATCACAACTACGATTATATGTAAAATTCATGGCAAAATTCAAGAATTACCTGATTTAACGGAAAAACAAAAACAAGGATTAATTGAAGTGTACAGTTATATGGTGCTTGCTAGGAAACAAGGCTTAATGAAAGGGTGAAAATGCAAATAACTTGTTAACCATCATGAACTATTTAGAAGAAGACCTTACCCTGTTCCGTCTGCAAAATATGAAACTAACAGAATGCAGGAATTCTTTTCAAAACATGTTCGTCTTGTTCATCTTGTATGCTCCTTTCAAGACACTGTCCATTCCATTTAAGTGCTCTTCGAAGTCCTTTGCTGCCTCTGGAAGAATTACAGTGTCGTCGGCAAACCTCGAACTTTTAATTTCTTCTCTCTGAACTTTAATTCGCCAATAACACCGTTAATAGAGCCGGCGGCCTGCAGCTGAGCTACGTGTGGGATTCGGCGATTTCGAAGGCACATCGACTGCACAGTCAACCTATGTTCGTATACGACGATTCGATAAGCACTAATGACGCAGTAGCAGGCATTTAGTGTATGTAAAGATGTACCAGCAGCCGACCGGCAGCCATACCACTTGACAATGTCCAATGAATGCTTGGCCGAAAGCTCGTGGAATTTTAATCCCTTGACGCGGAATGAAGTCCGATAACCTTCTATTCAGGATTTCGAAAGACCAGTTAAACTGATCAGCCGGTGGCTACATGCTTTCCTTTGTTCGTGTTGTTCGTGACTGTTAGTGTTCATTGGAGTGTGCCCTGTCTGTGTCCAACATCATAGAGTTCTAGTGAGGCGTGGCCGTCTATTACCCCTGGCAGCTCTATCTCGCCTGATGACCGATGTTCGTGCCGTCGGCGGCTCCGCTATCTGTTGTTTGTTCAGCAAAGCGCTGGAGGGTTTGCCAATAATTCGTGTGATTTACGCCCTGTTACTGCACGCAAAATTACTCCAGACGCCGCCGGGCTCTCAATCACACGTCGGCACGTGCGTGTAACAACGAATTACATCCTACGCTCGTAATGATAGACGTGCTCGATTTCAGTATTACTTGTACTTATTATTCAAACAGACACTTATCGTAAAGAGATACTGTACTGCAAAGATACACTGGCTGACAAATAAAGTGGAGTACCAAGAAGACAAGGATGGATGTCAACATAACCTCGCACACACAATCGGTAGTTATGGAAAAGATGCGATTTGCAATGCTCTGTGAATGGTAGATCAGCTGGTAACATCGAAAATGCAGATAAAATACCTTCTGCACAATCCAAAAATTTTGCCGTTTAATATCCATTGATAGCTTGCACTTCTAACAATACCACCACTTGCAAAGTAGATTAGAAATCAGAATAATAATGTTGCTAACGCAGCATATGTTCGCTTTATCGGGCAACAACTAAGCTATGCACTGTGGATGGTATCGTCAAAATAGAAATAATGAAGTCACTGTAAAATGGTCATTAATTTTGCACTTATCTTGAATGGCTTCCCACGTAGATTTCGTCGAAGTCGTTATGGCTCGTCTGGTTGACTCTAGGGTTATTCCACTTTGGCTGCTAGAAGGTCCGGATTTGTATTTTCGCAATATTTGAAGACCTAACAAATGCGTTTTTCAGGAAATTCTTAATGATCAAACAATCCCAGATCGGAACAATGGCATGATGGAAATAATTTTTGAGTTGGTGTCTACGAGCCACATTTTTAATAAAATTCTTGTAAATTCACATATCCTTCTTCTTAATTGTCACATCATCAAGAAAACAGTTTTGTATCAATCTTCACATATTTAATTTCCACTTGAGCCAAACACAAGACTTGACTGTTCTTTTACAAAGCGAAATAACAACAGAAGTCAAACAAAGACTTCTCCGTGCGCATTCACGCAAAAACGATTACAAGTAAGTCAAAGATTATGACAGTCTCACAGAAATGAATACACGCAACAACCATATCAATGTCATATATCGATACATCGGAGTACCTATACACTAATAAAACCAAACGTGAATATTGTCACAAAAATATGTCTGTTACTTCGCAGAAAAGTAGTTCGATGTTACCAGTGTGCTCAAACAATCCCAGATCGGAACAATGGCATGATAGAAATAATTTTTGATTTGGTGTCTACGAGCTACATTTTTAATAAAATTCTTGTAAATTCACATATACTTCTTAATTGTCACATCATCAAGAAAACAGTTTTGTATCAATCTTCACATATTTAATTTCCACTTGAGCCAAACACAAGACTTGACTGTTCTTTTACAAAGGGAAATAACAACAGAAGTCAAACAAAGACTTCTCCGTGCGCAATCACGCCAAAACGATTACAAGTAAGTCGAAGATTATGACAGTCTCACAGAAATGAATACACACAACAACCATATCAATGTCATATATCGATACATCGGAGTACCTATACATTAATAAAACAAAATGTGAATATTGTCACAAAAATATGTCTATTACTTCGCAGAAAAGTAGTTCGATGTTACTAGTATCGAGAACTGGGGTTGGAGTGCCCTAATGGTCACGTAAATAAAGAACCATTACACACTGTACTTCTGACTACTGCGTGCCCCATAATTATCTATGGCTCTGGAAACGACTCGGGGTTCTCAAACAGCAGCAGCAGCAGCAGCAACGTCAGCTCAGCATTGCCGTCGGCTACATTATTCGTCGTACGCACAGCTACAACATCGTAAGACTGTCAAGTGAGAGATATAGTAATATAGGGGCTTTACCCAGCTGATTTTCTTTCACAAAGTATGACTAACTTGAATAATAACTTGTAATAGTTAAAACTTGTAGGGTCCCTATGTTGCCATTGTCCTCAGACATTATTACCTAGTAGGGTTCCTTTCCTTTCCATGCAATCACCGAGTGTCGTGAGAATATGAAAATTCCTTAACTAGTTACTGCCAGTTTTGTGTGTTTGCTAATGACCAGTTTTAGTCTAAATTTTCTGCCTCAGTAACTGTTCATTCTTATATTGCATGTTGGTGTTCTGGTCTTCAGTCCTGAGACTCGTTTGATGCAGCTCTCCATGCTACTCTATCCTGTGCAAGCTCCTTCATCTCCCAGTGCCTACTGCAGCCTACATCCTTCTGAATCTGCTTAGAGTATCCATCTTTAGGTCTCCCTCTACGATTTTTACCCTTCACGCTGCCCTCCAATTCTAAATTTGTCATCCCTTGATGCCTCAGAACATGTCCTACCAACCGATCCCTTCTTCTAGTCAAGTTGTGTCACAAACTTCTCTTCTCCTCAATCCTATTCAATACTTCCTCATTAGTTATGTGATCTAAACATCTAATCTTCAGCATTCTTCTTTCGAAAGCTTCTATTCTCTTCTTGTCCAAACTATTTATCGTCCATGTTTCACTTCCATACATGGCTACACTCCATACAAATACTTTCAGAAATGGCTTCCTGACAAATAAATCTATACTCGATGTTAACAAATTTCTCTTCTTAAGAAACGCTTTCCTTCCCATTGCCAGTCTACATTTATATCCTCTCTACTTCGACCATCATCAGTTATTTTGCTCCCCAAATAGCAAAATTCCTTTACTACTTTAAGTGTCTCATTTCCTAATCTAATACCCTCAGCATCACCCGATTTAATTCGACTACATTCCATTATTCTCGTTTTGCTTTCGTTGATGTTCATCTGATATCCCCTTTCAAGACACTGTCCATTCCGTTCAACTGCTCTTCCAAGTCCTTTGCTGTCTCTGACAGAATTACAATGTCATCGGCGAACGTCAAAATTTTTATTTGTTCTCCATGGATTTTAATACCTACTCTGAATTTTTCTTTTGTTTCCTTTACTGCTTGCTCAATATAAAGATTGAATAACATCGGGGAGAGGCTACAACTCTGTCTTAATCCCTTCCCAACCACTGCTTCCCTTTCATGTCCCTCGACTCTTATAACTGCCATCTGGTTTCTGTACAAATTGTTAATAGCATTTCGCTCCCTGTATTTTACCCCTGCCACCTTTAGAATTTGAAAGAGAGTATTCCAGTCTACATTGTCAAAAACTTTCTCTAAGTCTACAAATGCTAGAAACGTAGGTTTGCCTTTCCTTAGTCTTTCTTCTAAGATAAGTCGTAAGGTCAATATTGCCTCACGCGTCGCAGTATTTCTACGGAATCCAAACTGATCTTCCCCGATGTCGGCTTCTACTAGATTTTCCATTCGTCTGTAAGGAATTCGTGTTAGTATTTTGCAGCTGTGGCTTATTAAACTGATTGTTCGGTAATTTTCACGTCTTTCAACACCTGCTTTCTTTGGGATTGGAATTATTATATTCTTCTTGAAGTCTGAGGGTATTTCGCCTGTTCCATACATATTGCTGAGTGTAGTATTACTTCTTAATTAGTAGTATTTGTTTTGCTTTTAATATTATTTCCGACATTTACGGAGTCAGAGATTCCATATTACATCCAGTCTTATAGTTTTATCTGTATCTACTTATCGATGTATCTGCTGATGTACAACATTTGTTTAATTTAGTTAGTCATTTTTTGTCTATTTCTTTTGTCTAGCGACCGCTGGCTTTTGTTCTGTTCTGTTCCCGCTCTGATTAGGTACGGATGCATCGTCATGTCTCTCTGTATGAATCTATGTTAAAATCTACCTTTGAAACGTCCCCTTAGAAAAATTATACATAATTGTGCTTAAACTGACACACAATATTTTTAGCGCAACGCAATCTGACTTTTAATAATCCCTACAAATGAATGGCCCTGACTAACGTTAACCTATACCTTTAACAAATCACTTACCTCACAAAAATCTTGGTTACCTGGACTACTGCAATACAGCGAGCACCACTACTGCCAGCTAAATAAAAGATTCAAACTACTGAAGGCACTAACTACTGATAGACATAGTTAGCAAATGATAGATTTTGATAGAGAACAAACAATGTATTTACCTTAATAATCATAATATATATAGCAGTTCATGACATCCAGTCTTACAAATTTCGAAACTCCACCATCTCTCTGCCCATGTTCACCACTGCTCGCGGCTCACGTCCAACTGCGCAACGCTACGTGCTGTTAGCATCCAGCTGCCGCTGCTCAACATTACAATGGCAGACAACAATGCAAACCAGCCACAGACTGCACACGGCACAGCCAGTGATTTTCATACAGAGCGCTACGTGGCGGTGGCGTTACCAATAAAAAAGCCTAAACAGTCTACTTACATAGCCCCCATGCTCCCCACAAAAAAATTACAAATTGTTTTGGGCAGTGGCCAATACAGATTTGAAATTTTCTTATAATTACAATAACAAAGAAATGAAATGCATGCACTTATCGATACAATGTTGGTCAAAAGCTAAAATTTTCTCACAGTCCATAAAGACAGTCCTGATCATTCATCAAAGTAAAATTGCAGTGTTTTCCTCAAAGTATGAGTACTAAAAGAAAATGCACACGGAAGTAGTGGATTTCCATGCAATCTTGAAGAAGTAGTGTTGTCCTTCCAACGAAAAGACAGTGCTGACTCTTGACATGCAGACACGTAATGGACCACAACAGAGCAAACCCACAGCACAGTCAGTCGAAGTTTTGAAGAATATTGGTAGGTAGGTCAACACAGAGTAGACCCATTGTAGTCCTGGTAGAGATTACGGTATTGGTGGGCCACCAGAGGTGCAGACCCACTGCAGTCCTTGTAGAAATAATGGTATTAGTGAGTCATCAAAGGTGTAGACCCACTGTAGTCCTTGTAGAGATAGCCAGTAGCCATTTGTTGCGACTATGCAGGTGCACAATCACCATCGAAGAGTCTTGCGGAGAATACAGCAAGTCCATAAACCACCACTTGTCCACTCACAAAAAATTTGTTTGAAATGTCCTTAGAACCAGCAATGCTGTTATCCAGTCCCTTGCTGAATTGTCAACACATGTGCAAACACTAACAGTCCCTACTTCTCACATATTGTCCATATACTATGACCAACAGAAACGTGTTCAGTGAAATGTAATTTACAAGTTACTTAATTTTATGAACTGGTGTCAATTAGAATTTTATAACATAAGAATACAATAACAAAGGTACAAAACACATTATTAAATAACGTAACAATACAGATAAATTTGTAGCAGTACAGGCTTTACAAAAGAATAGAAATAAACATGCACATCAGTGTTACAAAAATTATGACATAAGTACATACATAAATATCAGAATAACTTTTGAAACATCAACTTCACACATGAGCATTAAAACAAAACATAACAAATAATGGCTAAACATCTTTACGAAGTAAACAACATATTATCAGAAAAATTCTACAACGTACCTCACATCAGATAAACACATAAAGACAGGAAGAACACAAATACCCAAGGGTACACGATCACATTGTGGGATAACACAAGAAGAAAGGGCAGAGTTTGTTTTCAGTGTAACATTTGGTACCCTAAAACTTCATTCCATAGATCTTTCGTCTTATTTCAACATTTGTTTCTACCAAAAAAATCCTATCCAACCATGCTTTCTGTATTTATATGTTCACATATTTATTACCTCATTATTTATTTTCCATTATCTTACCTCATCATTTATTTCCAAGAAAATCCTACCTATACCTGCTTTCTGTACTTTTTTCGTATAACTTCTCAATGCACTTTTTCAACATCGCAACTCATTCTCTTATATAGTCTACCCCCTCTTAAGCTAACTTAAATCTACTGAGCTCAGATGCTAAACTAAGGGGCGACGCAATGCAGCAGCACAAAACAATTAACACAAACACCAATGACAAAAAAATTCAAATTGGCAAAAAAGCAACAATATAGGACTTAGAAAAGCAAATGCAACATTACAACCAATATGAAGCAATGAATAGCAACAAGAAAAATAAATCAGTAGTAAAACTAGCTTAACAGAGTAATACAAAGTGAAATGTAGTAGTACTATGCCTGGCAAACAGCAGCAGCAAGTGCTATAACTTATACCTAAACATGACAAAGCTCAAGCAGAAAAAATTTTACACTAAAGACAACAATGCATATAATGGAAATGTATATTCACATCTTAATGTCTATGTAATTAAAGTGGTGCACCACAATTTATTGTACAAAAGAAATTACCAAGTACTTGAAAAGAAAATTATATATGCAGTTCCTGGGAAGGGAAATGTCTTTTTGTGCTCCTTCATTTTTTTGGAAGTATGTCACATGATTATTATTATAAACTGGATCTGTGGACAGAAAATATTTATATTAGTACATCTATAATCTTTTATTTTAACCAATGCTGCAGTGCAGCTAGAAAGTAGATATTAAACAAAATAGGCAAAGCAAGGCGTGAAACGTCATTCACCAGCCATATGGCATTTCATAATGCAGTAAACAGTTTTTCAACTAGCAGGACAATAGCCGTGAAATGTTTCTCATCGTTTCATTAGGCATTTTAGTAAATATCATAAATTAAGAACTCTACAGTGTAATCATGTTTTCAAGTTTGAGGGTGTCGTATTTACGATGCTTTCTACAAAGGAATGGCAATAGCGAGGATAATGGCCTCTTTTTTTCTCAACCTGTGCCTCAGAAAGGCAAACACTAATGGCTTTTTTCCAGGAGTCTGTCGTGCAGCTGGGTGCCCACGACGCATTACGTGAAGGTGGTCACTTAACTTTCTTACCGAAATATTTACGACACCAGTTTCCTCTACAGTGACAGTCTCATATAAAAATATTTCACAGGTCAAGAATTTGCGTTACAAATGTGTAGAAAATAAAATTCTATAAATATAACAGTGTCCAAAAAATTTTCGTTGGCATTGTAATACATTCACGCATTTACTTACATTTCATAACTCTTAAAGTACTATTCTTGGTTTCCAACAACCTTTTTCACAAACCAGAGTCCCTAACCACTACTCATTATTCCTTACCTTATTCGTCGACACTTGTTCAATATTTCATCATAACAGATACGTAGCATAATCAAATAACACATATAGCATCAGCATATCGATCATCAACATACCGCAACAGCATAATACACATAGTCATCGTAATAATAACATCATAACACCTCAGTCAACTCTCAAAATCGTCGTAGCTTCCTCCAATAATTACAAAACCTAAAAAAAATTATCTGCTCATGTCAAAAGTATCATCTGCCTCAAACGTACTTTAAAAATCATGATCCCATACCAAATAGATCATTCAAAGCTCTCATAGTACCCCAATGGTTCCCAAAAAATATGAACATTTCACAAAGAAGAGACAAAATACAATTTCATAAGTGTGAAGTTATCCAACAGTGTAATTACGTAAACATCTGTCACTGATGTAGTAAAATAAATGTTTGTCTCTCCCAGTTAGATGATCAGGTAGCTGTGTAATTCTGTGTTCGAGAAATATGGTACCGATGTGTAAAGTTGTATAAGCAAATACCATATTAGCTAGGGCTCCTTGTGCTTGCCAAACACATGGTACACAAAGTAAGCGTGTACCTCCCTGAGAATTAATGTAATTATATCCTCAGATGTTACAGATTACAGCAATGGAATGAAATGTATCACGGAAAACCTTTGTATCATTGTACTTCAAATATCTTTAAAAATAAATGTTTTAAGTACAAAATTAATCATTCAAATACGTGTACTGTAGCGCTAAACTGTGCGTCTTGTAAGATAATCTCTGTGGAAGTGCCGTAGTTATCGTCCTCCGAAAGCTAAGTTCTGCAGAAGTTAATGTACTTACCTCATAATAAACAAAAGTGAAATGCTTTGCGTATAGGTACCGTAGTTACTACGCTTATTGCCGTGATGAAGTAAGTACTGTACTGTAACGTATTGTTGTGCTGCATAAAAGGCTGTCTCCTTGTAGCTATACCACAAAGTTACTACTAAAACATGTTTTACTTTCCAGAAGGATTCAGAAAAAATGTGCAGATATAAAATACATAAACCGCAAAAGCAACATTGTAAATTGTCACTCATTAATAGCGTCGTGATAAAATCGTGTAGCTGTCACATAACTAACCACTGTGTCATCTGGTATCTCACAGGAAGTACTTTAAATCCAGAATGTACTTTCAAGTAAACCAAAATGTTGCATTAAAATCTCATTAGCAGTACTGGTAAATGTTCTAAGTATGTCAGCCTTATAGTCATTACGTAATCGTGCCACTAACAAGCAAGAATGTACACAGAGACAATAACACTGTGTCGTCTGTTCACTATAACAATGCATTCGTAATTTCTGTTTAAATAAGTTCTCTTGGTTCTTGATTGGATATTTAAGTTCAAACATTGTTGCATATTAACAGATTATAAGTCTGAAAAAGCATACTAGTAATGTGAAGTGAATAGTTATATGATAAATACAAAGTTAAAAAGCAGATTAACTTTCAATAAACGGTTTTACATGTGAAATGTGGTGTAAACCTTTACTCTTCCTAGTACGCAGAGGTTCAACTTCAACGCAATTATCATGTGGTATACGTCTGATTCTGTAAGGTCCATTGTAAACTAGAAAGAATTTGTGACTCAAGTGTTTCTTCTTATGTGACAATGAATGAGCTTTAATGGGAACTTTCTGACCAATATATAATTTCTTTGCATTTGCTTTACCGTGTAATTTTCTCCTTTTGTGTGCAGCAGAATTTATATTTTTAATAGCCAAATCAATTATGTCTTTGTGTCGAAGTTTACGTGTATTCGGAAAAGGTACAAGCTCTCTGATTCTGTTCGGTGGTTCTTTATTCTTCATACAAAACAGGTGGTAAAGCAGTGGAGTCATGAGGCATTTCATTCAGAACGTTTTGAAATAAGTGTATCTATCTGTCCCAATGCTGATGCTTTCTGTGACAATAAAGTCTGCAAAGCTTATTGATTTCTTTCATAACCCGTTCAGACGGGTTACAATGTGGTGAGTACAATGAAATAAAAACAGATTTGATTTTATGGTTACGAAGAATGCGTGACCAAACAGCAGATCTGAATTGCGGTCCGTTATCTGAAATGACTTTACTAACGTGTCCAACTTCACGTAAGAAATTTTTAACAAAGACGTTGGATACAGACCGCCCAGTGGCTTTACGTAACGGAGTGAAAGAAACGAATTTTGAAGTAAGTTCAACAGCGACTAGAACATACGAAAATCCATTAGATATTCTGACAAGCGGTCCCAAGAGATCAACAGCAGCAAATTCTTTTAATTTAGAAGGAATGATAGGAAACAATGGAGCACGATGCGAGACAGTAGATGGTTTCGCCTTTTGACAAAGTTTACAAATAGACAAGACTCTTCGAATTCTCTTTTCCATATTGTTAAAATAACAAGTCGTTCTAAGAATACGATAACATTTTCGTGGACCAAAATGTGCATAGCTGAAATGAATGTACCAAATGAGCTTATTAACAAAATCGTCTGGAATGCAAAGTACCCATAGCTTGTCATCAACAGTGCATCGTTTGAACAGTATGTTGTTTCTAACCAGATAATAATGCCGAATCTGTGTGTGTGTCTTTTCATGCCATTTACTTTTGATGTCTTTCCAAATCGGATCTTTATCTTGTTCATGAGTAATGTCCTTTAAAGATGTGGTGATGAAGTTTTCAAAGGCGGCTTTCTGAATGCAAAGAATACTGAAATTTTTTTCGAGGTTGCCTTCTGTGTTACTTTTCTCAAGCCCAGCCGGGGTGCGTGACAGTGCGTCCGCAACAATGTTCTCCTTGCCGGGAATGTAGACTATTGTGAAGTGGAATTCTTGCAGAAACAATGCCCAACGTTTTCACCTGTCATGATTTAATTTTGAAGACATAAGAAATTGTAATGCATGATGATCACCGTATACTTTTACGTGCTCACCATAAAGAAAGAAACGGAATTTTTTAAATTCTCAAACGATAGCTAAAGCTTCTAATTCAGTAACGGAATAATTTTTTTCAGATTTTGTTAGCACTCGGCTAGCAAAAGCAATGGTTTTCTGAACGGTAGTGTCATTTTCTATGGCTTCTTGAAATAAATGGGCACCAAGACCGACTTTAGAAGAATTCGTGCTAAGGCAGAAATCTTGTGACAGATCTTGATGAGCTAGTATTGGCGCGTTAAGTAGCGATTCTTTCAAAGAATTGAATTCCAACTGTGCTTGTTCGTAACAGTTCCAAATATTATTTTTTCAGTGAGAATACAAAGTTTTGGTGTAACTAGAATTTGCATATTCAGAAAACGACAGTAAAAATTTACGAGACCTAGAAAACTGCGGACTTGTTTTTTTTTTTTGTGGATGGAACTGGAATGGCTCTGATTGCTTCTAACTTTTCAGGATCCGGCTGAATGCCTTCAGAAGAAATAATATGTCCCAAAAACTTCACCTTTGTCCTACCGAATTCAGACTTTTCCAAGTTAACTGTAATTCCATATTCTGCAAAAATCTGTAACATGCTGTTGAAGATACGATTATGTTGTTCCCATGAGGCTTCTGCTATCAGAATATCGTCCACATATAAGATGATGTGACGTTTTAAGAGCTCAGGTAATAGGGAATTTAGCCCGCGAATGAATGCTGCCGAAGAAATGTTCAAACCAAAAGGAAGTTTCCGAAACTGATAACAAACGCCGAAACAAAGGAAAGCTGTGTATTTTCTACATTCTGGATGAAGTTCGATCTGATAAAAGATGGATCTGAGATCAATGGAAGACAACACTTTCATACCATTAAAATTTTGGAGAAGTTCTTCCAACGTTTGCGGCCTGTCTGTTTCAGGAATAATGATAGCATTGATTTGTCTCGAATCTAAGACAAGCCTGATCGATCCATTTTTCTTCTCAACAACATGTAATGGATTGTTGTATGAGCTTACTGCAGGCTCAGTAATACCCTCGTCTAGCATAGATTGTATTTCTGTTCTAACACGGTCCCTATAATGTGCTGGAATTACGTATGGTCTAACACAAAATTTAGTATGCTCACGAACACGAAATTGGTACTGAAATCCCTGGATTGTTCCTGTTTTCTAAGTAAAAACTGTGGAAAGTGCTTGTAAAATCTCAAGAAGGTCCTGCCTATCAGTGTCATTACAATTCTCAATTGTTTGAAGTTTATTCTGAATTAACTCATTAGTTTCAAATATGCCGTCGATATCATCCCTGTCAGTACTTGCAGAGTGATTGTTAGAGTCTAGTTCCGTAGAAAATTCCGAACTGTTGTATAACAGAAGGTAAAGCCGATTAATTTCCTCGTCATGGTTTGAGAGCCAATCTTCGAATTTAAAAGCTATTGACTTACCTCCTTTCTCTAAACTTATTTCAGCATCGTGAAAGTTTAAGATTGCTTTGTATTCATTCAAAAAGTCTACTCCCAGTATAATTTCCGTCGACAATAATGGAACAATAAGAAAGTTCATAGAGAAGCTGTGGCTTTGACAAAAGAATTCTAAGTTGTTTTGTTGGCGTACATCTACACTTTTTCCAACGAATGCACCTTGTAATTTAATCTTACGTAACGGAAGTGTGGGGCAATCTTTCGATTTGTTGCATTTGCTAAAAGCTGTTTCACTAATTACTGAAATGGGACTGCCTGAGTCAAGTACCGCCGTAAATTTTACGTCATTTACAGTAATGTGAATCACAGGATATGCAATGTTGTTATGTTTTACGTCGTGTTCCTGGAGTAAGATGTCCCTAATGTCTTCCATTTTTACGTATTTACTAGCTACGGCAGCTGCGTCGTCAGTTTCAGAAGTACGCTTTGTGGCTGCCAGCGGTATGAGTAATTGCCTATTGTGTCTTTGTTGGCGCGCGTCGTTATTGGGATTTGGAGACCTAACTTCTACAAATTCACCTTGTCGAGAGAGCCCTGCTCTGTTTGAATCCCGCCAGTTCTGCTGCAATTCAGGTCTGTCGTTAAGATCATATCGTTTGTCGTCATGTCGGTAGATTCCATAGTTTCTTTCTTGTCGGCCACGTGGTGGAGACTTTCTCCCTGAATCGTAACTGCGCGCTGGACCGTTGCGTCTTAAGTTATTGTGTCTCCCTTGATAATAATTATGTTGGTTTCCATATTGTCAGTTTCTCTGATTGTCTCTGTGATAGTCATTACCACCGAGAGATGATGTTTCCCTGTAATTATTACTACTCTGCCAACGGTTGTCATACGTGTGAGTCTGTTTTGGTCACGATTTACGTTGTACGAATAGCCTTGTCGTGTTTTATTTCTGTCATGGCGGAATTGTGACAGGTGTGACCTGTAATTGTTGTGCTCCTGTTTTCGCGTTCCGTGATGGTCAGTGTCAGCTTCCAGTTCTTGTAACAGTCCCTGAAAAGCTTCAATGTCGTCTTTGAAACGTCCTGCCAAAATAATATGTCGTAAATGTTCAGGTAGTTAGATTAAGCAAGTGCGGATGAGTTCTGAGGGGCTGTATGGGTTTGAAAGATACTGATTCTTATGTAACATGTCTTCAAAATATTTCACAAGACTGGAAAATTCAGATTGTACGAAACGTTTCATCATTATGATGCTATGTTTTACTCGGTATTGTGTAGCTTGAGACCAATATGCTGAGAGGAAGGCATGATAAAATTCTCCTTCACTGGGGCAATCGTGAATGACCGATCGCATTCTTACAGCTTGTTCATTCTCTAAATAGCTACACATAAATTCTAATCTGTGCTCTAATGACCAGTTGGGAGGAAAACAATGAGAGAATTGATGAAGCCACGCTTTTGGATGAATGTCGTTGCCAGAATTCTTAAATGTTTTGAATTTACGTGTAGTAATGAACAGCTTATAGTCAAAATCATCGTGTCGGCGAGTAGCATATCGGTCATTGTTACGTCGTGTCGGCGGTTCCATTTCAAAATTCGGTGCACCTTGCCAATTTCTTTCATGATATCCGAAATGCCCTGTGTTATTATTTTGTGGCTTTTACGAATTTCTAAGTTCGTCTTCCTGTGTTGGAGCGCGAGTGTCCTCTGAAATATGTACACTCCTGGAAATTGAAATAAGAACACCGTGAATTCATTGTCCCAGGAAGGCGAAACTTTATTGACACATTCCTGGGGTCAGATACATCACATGATCACACTGACAGAACCACAGGCACATAGACACAGGCAACAGAGCATGCACAATGTCGGCACTAGTACAGTGTATATCCACCTTTCGCAGCAATGCAGGCTGCTATTCTCCCATGGAGACGATCGTAGAGATGCTGGATGTAGTCCTGTGGAACGACTTGCCATGCCATTTCCACCTGGCGCCTCAGTTGGACCAGCGTTCGTGCTGGACGTGCAGACCGCGTGAGACGACGCTTCATCCAGTCCCAAACATGCTCAATGGGGGACAGATCCGGAGATCTTGCTGGCCAGAGTAGTTGACTTACACCTTCTAGAGCACGTTGGGTGGCACGGCATACATGCGGACGTGCATTGTCCTGTTGGAACAGCAAGTTCCCTTGCCGGTCTAGGAATGGTAGAACGGTGGGTTTGGATATACCGTGCACTATTTAGTGTCCCCTCGACGATCACCAGAGGTGTACGGCCAGTGTAGGAGATCGCTCCCCACACCATGACGCCGGGTGTTGGCCCTGTGTGCCTCGGTCATATGCAGTCCTGATTGTGGCGCTCACCTGCACTGCGCCAAACACGCATACGACCATCATTGGCACCAAGGCAGAAGCGACTCTCATCGCTGAAGACGACACGTCTCCATTCGTCCCTCCATTCACGCCTGTCGCGACACCACTGGAGGCGGGCTGCACGATGTTGGGGCGTGAGCGGAAGAGGGCCTAACGGTGTGTGGGACCGTAGCCCAGCTTCATGGAGACGGTTGCGAATGGTCCTCGGCGATACCCCAGGAGCAACAGTGTCCCTAATTTACTGGGAAGTGGCGGTGCGGTCCCCTACGGCACTGCGTAGGATCCTACGGTCTTGGCGTGCATCCGAGCGTCGCTGCGGTCCGGTCCCAGGTCGACGGGCACGTGCACCTTCCGCCGACCACTGGCGATAACATCGATGTACTGTGGAGACCTCACGCCCCACGTGTTGAGCAATTCTGCGGTACGTCCACCCGGCCTCCCGCATGCCCACTATACGCCCTCGCTCAAAGTCCGTCAACTGCACATACGGGTCACGTCCACGCTGTCGCGGCATGCTACCAGTGTTAAAGACTGCGATGGAGCTCCGTATGTCACGGCAAACTGGATGACACTGACGGCGTCGGTGCACAAATGCTGCGCAGCTAGCGCCATTCGACGGCCAACACCGCGGTTCCTGGTGTGTCCGCTGTGCCGTGCGTGTGATCATTGCTTGTACAGCCCTCTCGCAGTGTCCGGAGCAAGTATGGTGGGTATGACACACCGGTGTCAATGTGTTCTTTTTTCCATTTCCAGGAGTGTATATTGCAGTTCACGACATCCAGTCTTACAAATTTCAAAACTCCGCCATCTGTCTCCCCACGTCCACCACTGCTGGCGGCTCACCTCCAACTGCGCAACGCTACGCGCTGTTAGCATCAAGCTGCCGCTGCCCAACACTACAATGGCAGACAACAATGCAACCCAGCCACAGACTGCACACGGCACAGCCAGTGATTTTCATACAGAGCGCTACGTGGCGGCGGCGTTACCAATAAAAAAAACCTAAACAGCCTACTTACACCTTAAGTGCTTCTAACATAATCGAAGTTAACTTTACTATGAATTGCATTTCTAAATTTCAACCCTCCATGTCACTTTGTTATTAATATTTTATTATTTATGTTTTTCAGACGATCACGACTGGAAAAGTGGCGTCGACGACCCATTGTTAGTGGGCGTATATGGCGGAAAACTTCTCGTGTTCAGTCATTCGTTAATTTCAAACCTCGTATATCGCTCCACGTCCCTGAGATCGGTGCACCGATCATTTCGTTTGCATCTTGCCGCAGTTTCCACGCGACTGACGCAAACAATGATTCGTCCCGCCGTCCACTAACTGTGACGTCATTGGGCGACCTACACTAGTCGGACACAGGCCCTGCTTCGTTCAAATTATTGATGGTGGTCCATGTTTAATTTTTTAGTTTATACTAGCCGCTTCACGCCGAACTCGGTACGGATCGTTACAAAAAAAAAAAAAAAAAAGGCTCTGAGCACTATTCGACTTAACTTCTTAGGTCATCAGTCGCCTAGAACTTAGAACTAATGAAACCTAACTAACCTAAGGACATCACACACATCCATGCCCGAGGCAGGATTCGAACCTGCGACCGTAGCGGTCACTCGGTTCCAGACTGTAGCGCCTAGAACCGCACGGCCACTTCGGCCGGGGGAGCGTTGCAGTTATATCGCGCTGCGCCGTCCGTATTGCGGGCGACAGTATGCACGCGACCGCCATCTAATGGCACTTTCCTCCTTTATTAATTTGGAATGCTAATTTATATTTCTGATTCCACTTTAAGGCTAGGAAACGTGTCAAAATGGCGCACTGAAGTGCCGAAACTGCTAGCTACACAATAAATAAGATCGTAAGGACAGCTGTAGGCGTTCATTTTTTTTTTATGTGGGATCCATACTGTTAAATTGGCTCATTCTTCGTAAATTTGATTTTGAAACCACTTACATAACATCATATACCATCTCAGCCCCTCATTTCGGTTAGTCCTGCCGTTCTGTAAGTTTCACAGTATTTTCATTAGGCAGCGTATACGCGCAAAACCATATTCTTGAAACGCACTGATTTGCATTTGGTATTATCAAAAAAGAACCAAAACCGCTACGTCAACATAAATTCTTCAGGAAAAAAAGAAATTTCAAATTAAGTAAGTATATAGCGACAGTACGGAACGACATAGTTTCAGTGGTCCTTAGCTCTCAATCGCTGGAGTGCGTTGGTAAAATGCGAAGCACCCATGATGATGGCAGGGGGAAGCATTGGAAGTGTTCAGGAGTCCTGGGGCAAAGATAACACTGGAAAAAGCTAATAAAAGTAAGATGCAGATTGCAGGGGCAGACAACCCCTTAGCAACAGGCGCTTAGACTCATCTGAAGCGATGTAGGTTGGGCGGAGCAAAAACAGTCCATCCAGAATAAATCGTTTCGAAGGAATTAGAACGACTGCAAAATTATTTCAAGCAGATGTCTCTGTAGGGTTAGCGCTGGGGTAATCAGTGAATAAACCTAATAATAACAAAAATGAAAATAATAGTAAAAGTGACTTCAATGATGTCACATTCGGTAGAAAACTTACAAACAGGGGTAGCAGACCGTTTTTCGATGCAGAACGCGTCGGGTATTGACAGAGAAAGGGTCTGTAGCTGATGGTATTCTCAATTCGTTGGCCCAATAAGGTTCTTGATAGTTCATCTCGTGTTGACCGGTTCCAATTATCCGATTGTGAACTTACATCGTCGGTGATTTCTTTCTGCTTGCGGCTGTGTGATTTAGTTTTGTACCGTCGTGGAGAATATCGTGCGTCTAGATGGAACGCAGATTCAGAAGTAGCCCGGTGTTTCATTTTCCAAACCCCACACGACAGCAGCAGTATCTTGATCTCGCAGTCATACGAGAGTTGTTAGTTAAATTTAAAAGGCTTTTCTCTCAATCGGAATTAGCACCTGTCGTACAGTTTCCTGAAATTCTGGCCCATGGCTATTGACCAATATGTAAAATTCATAGTGATTTATCGATTATTAATGTTAAAACCTAGCAAACTCTAGCAAGACTTACTAGCGTGTTTCTTGTTACCATTGCACATCAAACTATTTTGATGACATAGGGCTTGTTTTTACCTCCGTAACGTATTATTTATTTAATGTTGTACGGACCTACTCCCGACTTGTGTTGCGTTAATGCAAACAAAGACGAAGTCAGTATTTTTTCAAAAGAGGGGAGAGGGATCTAATTTGTTAAGCAAGACCGTAAAAAGGCTCATGTTTTTCATTTTAGTTCGAGAACACATTTATTTATTGTTACCTCTGTGCACATAATTTGCTTTTGGGAGGCCTTCGTACAAATAGTAGTTGGACTATAACATTAAGCAAGAAAAGCTGCATTTCATTCATTCTCAAATTTCCTTAAGCGATCAATAACATTTTATTCGTGTGTGAAACAACACGGAGTACTCAGACACTATGAGCTACAGCTTTGCTATCTCAAGATTGATTCACGCATTAATTTACCCAGGCGCCTAATGTGTGCGACCTCATAAATGAGTTTGTATTTATCCATGACAATATGATTGTACAGTCCTTGATGGTAACAAACTCCTTTACGAGGTACAACACATGTTGTCGTTTATATGACGTTCACATACAAATACGTTAGAGTTGAGAAGTTGGATTCACTGTTCCAAGAATATTACGAATAAGACATTTCAAGTAGAAAATCGTTCTGGTGGTAAAACTTGAAGACATGATATATCACCGTACCACAAGTGATCGATCCATCTTAATGCACTGATACGTAGCCAAAATGGCGATCTTTAGCCAAATTCCAATGTAAATATGGGCTTTTAAGATGTTCGGCTCGCCTCCACTGCAGTTCTTTCCATTCAAGCAAAGTAGCTGCCTCTTTAAGGGAACGGAACTCTATTACGAAAGAAAGGAATTGGGAAGGAATTGTCTGTGACCTCTAGTAAGGGACCAACCCAAGCATTTGCCTAAACTGAAAATGTGAAACAACAGGACACCATTTCAAGGTTGCCAGAGGATGGATTCGAACCACCTCATCTCCCAAATCCAGGGATTGCTATCGTAGCGTCTCAGTGCACAGATCTACCGTGGTCGGCGAAGAATTTGGGAAAGCATTTGATAGTGTATGAAGGCTTGTATATTTTAAGATTTTATTGTACATAGAATTCCTCGCTTTCTTTGTAACAGTATTAGCAAAGCGTATAAACGTTTTGGGCGAAAAGGGGAGGGGGCGATAAGGGCAAGGGGGGGGGGGGGGGATAGTCGGACGAATTCAAGCAGACACGAACGAATTATAGAATGTGCTGTCATTGGAGACATCTTCTGCTGTCAACAAACCGCTCCCCATCGTTTCATATCGGAATTGTGTGACCAGATTGGATGATATTTTTCCATTTGGGCCGCTAATGATAGAACTTTAAGCAATTTTTCTAAATAAAAGCAACCATCGCCGTTTGGCCGTTAACTTTCTTGATCAACGCAATTTTTTGTGCACACAGGTAACTCCAAGTGTGGTTTTAATGCACTGATTTTAATTTAATGTTATTTTTAATGATATCCAACGCCCCGCTGCTTTCTCAAATACTGAAATATTGCAACCCCAAAGATCTGGCGTCTCCAGATACAGATTCCAGAGCTGAAATTAGACTGCTATAGATAGGTAATCAGGCTACTATAGTAGTGCACACATATTTTAAACTCATGATCAAAATCGGTTTTCGTCTTCTTTCTTGCTTCATACGTATCTATAAGTAGAAACTACCACACTGCAACATACCATAAAAGCAATAAACGGCAGCACTTACATTAATTTTAAATTCAAATGCAGCCGGCCGGAGTGGCCGAGCGCTTCTAGGCGCTACAGTCTGAAACCGCGCTACCGCTACGGTCGCAGGTTCGAATCCTGCCTCGGGCATGAATGTGTGTGATGACCTTAGGCTAGTTAGGTTTAAGTAGTTCTAAGTTCTTGAGGACTGATGACCTGAGAATTTAAGTCCCATTGTGCTCAGAGCCATATGAAACGTTTGAATTCAAATGCGAGTAAGAACTGAACTGATAAACAAAAGAACAGCTGAGCTCAAATAAGCCAAAAAATGTACAGTACTTGGTCTTGGCTAAAGTAGGGATGGTTGGTAGCTGATAGTGCTATCGATATGTCAATAGTTTAAATCTGTCGATGGCCTTGTTGATTATCTCCAGTGCGTATCCCTTTTATACTGTGTCCGTTAATTGCACTACGTGGCAACAGCGGTGTACCAGAAGGTGAAACAGTTGAAATAAAATGAAAGAACATGTTGAAAAACAAGACAACGAGCAGACCAGAAATAATAGAGCTTACAGAGGTACTTAATTCAGTACTCCCACATAATTATTTCTCTTTCAGCAACAAAATTCACAAGCGGGACATATGGTTAGCAATCCGAAGCTCTGTCAGTGGCCTAACAGCAGAAATATTTACCATTCACACAGAGAACGTAATACTGACATTATGTAACAGCTATGTGGATCAGATACTCTTTGCATTTGATGGTACAAATGACAAAGTAACAAATTTTATTAATAAATTCAACAGCGCGTATAAAAATGTCCAACGGACTCTTGTGCATAAAAAAACAACACTATACCTTTTCTTGACACGAGGATATCGCGTATCTCTTCTTGACATGAAAATATCAAAATAGAACCAAAGAGCGTCTTTCAGTATTTACAGAAAACCTACTGCGATACAGTCCACTATACCAAACTGCTCTACACGCCAACCTCCCACAAAAAATGCATTTACGTCAGTGTTACAGAGAGCCCAATAATTTCCTATTCAACATACAGAACTCCAACAAGAAACTGAAACAAGAAAATGTACCGTAATACACAATGTTCATGCCCTTCACTTATAAATACAATATCACAACAGTTAAAAAATAAACTGAACAGAGAACACCAAACTACAGTCACAGGAGGCAACACTCCAACGGTTAAATATGTAACAATCCCATATCTTGGTATAATGTCTGACAAATTAGTTAAGCTGTTGAAGAACACAGATGTAAAAATTAGCTTCCGCACCAACAGCAACCTAAGTGTGAAGCTTTGTCGCAGAGTAAAATAGCCGGATACATATCTTGATGCATCTGGCATTTACAATATTACCTGCAGTTAACGGATATTGTATAGGCCAAACAGGTAGAAATTTTAGGACAGGATTTAAAGAATTTAAGGACTACTACAGGCTGGGTAAGCGTAAGAAATCAACAGTAGCAGAATATGTTAGAAACATGGGCCACTATTTGAAAATCGAAGACAATCTAGAAAATTTGCCCAAAATCAGAAATAAAAAGAATGGATATCGTGGTATAAACAGAAATTTGCTTTCATAATACGAAATATGGAGATAATACTACTAATTAGATGACCGAATTCAAAAGCTCAAAATTCTTTAGTGTCTTAAGAACAGTACTAATGCAACAGATTTAAAATGTATAAATGTGAAAAAAGGCAACTAGACTAGCAGCATAGTGAATATGGCTTTAAAATCCGATAATCGATACCAATCCATACGCTGCAAGACTATCACATTGTATTAACTGTACCGTGTTTACATGTATGTAGAAAAAATTGTGCAGTGAATTACGTCAAAAAACAATGACAAAATAAATAATACAATACTGTAATTTTCCACAACATCTCCGCTAGTGAACCAAGATGTAAAACGAAGCTTTAAGCTGGCTAAATCGTAAGTGAAGAACTGTCATATAAAGAAGCGTATCACACGATTTCCGAAACGTAGCAACTGATGCAAAACTCGTCGCGTCTCGCACAGGCTGTGATGTCAATCATAGTCCACACCAGCAGGAAACACAGTGGACATGAATTTCTGGTCAACCACTGCTACTCTTTCCTCTATCAGCGACTCCAGCAGGGAACAGTAAACAAAGAGTGCTGACAAACTGCCTATTGGCTTCTGTCTCGGATTCTTCGGACAACTTCATCTGAAGATTTTACTGACGTTTCGCCAGCATGAGAGACTGGCATTGTCAAAGCTTCACCCTCCATTGCCGGTGGTGAACTGGAGCCGAGCTCTTTTTTTTCTTTATTGGTATTTTTAAACCTGTGTACAGGCAGGCCTGCAGCAACATACTACGCCGCTCTTTGACCTCAGAGAAACACACAAGATACAAATGAAGACAAAGTGAGATAAAAATACGGTGGACATAGATACGGAGACAAACACTTTTTAAAATACATGGAGCCGTTCACGGGTGCAGAGTCCAAGATAAAAGATGTTTAGACACCTGGTCACATACAGAGACGAAAATTGTCACACGTGAACGAAGGTGCACAAAACGAATAACACCGAACCACTTAAGCACAAAACGACAGCACACACAGAATCACGAGGCGTAGATATCCAGCACGCGAATGTTCACTAACCATGTACGAGTCAGGGGAGCTGCCAAGAGAGGGGGAGGGGGTGGGAGAGGGGAGAGCAGATGCCATGGGCAGGGGAGATAGGGGTAGGGGAGGAAGGGGGGAGCCCGGGGGAAGAGGGGTGGAGGAAGAAGACGAGGGAAAAGGAAAGAGAAGGAAGGGAGGGTGCCTGAAGGAAAGGACACAGGAAGTGGGGGTGGGGAGGATCAAAGTTGATAGGAGGGGTAGATGGAGGGGAGGAGGACATCATCAGGGAGGGGGAGCTGGCGGAAGCCACCTTGGATGAGGGTAAGGAGGGTGGAGAGATGGAGACTGGGTGAGACGTGGGAATACAGGCGCGGCAGTGGGCAGGGGTGGGAGAGGATGGGCGAGACAAGCGGGTGAGGAGGGTCGAGTTTGCAGGAGGTTTACAGGATCCGTATCCTTTCAAGGAAAATGAGGAGGTGGGGAACGGAATGAGATCGTACAGGATCCACGTGGGGGAGGGGAGACGGATGCGATAGGTGAGGCAGAGAGCATGGCATTCAAGGATTTGAAAGGATTTATAAAAGGTGGGGGGGGGGGGGGCGGAGATCCAGGCTGGATGGGCATAACAAAGGATAGGGCAGATGAGGGATTTATAGGTGTGGAGGATGGTGGAGGGGTCCAGACCCCACGTACGGCCCGAAAGGAGCTTGAGGAGACAGAGTCGGCAGCGTGCCTTGGCTTGGGTTGTCCGGAGATGGCGGGTCCAGGAGAGGCGACGGTCGAGGGTGACGCCAAGGTACTTGAGGGTGGGGGTGAGGGCGATAGGACGGCCATAGACAGTGAGATAGAAATCAAGGAGGCGGAAGGAAGGGGTGGTTTTGCCTACAATGATCGCCTGGGTTTTGGAGGGATTGACCTTGAGCAACCACTGGCTGCACCAAGCCGTGAACCAGTCAAGATGGGATTGGAGAAGGTGTTGGGAGCGCTGCAGGGTGGGGGCAATGGCAAGGAAGGCGTTGTCATCGGCAATCTGGAGAAGGCGGAGGGGGGGTGAAGGCGGTGGCATGTCCGCCGTATACAAAAGGTACAGAAGGGGGGAGAGGACGGAGCCTTGGGGCACACCAGCGGAGGGAAAAAAGGTGTAGGAATCCATGTTATGGATGGTGACGTAGGAAGGACGGTGGGAGAGAAAGGAGCCGATCAGACGGACGTAGTTAATGGGAAGGGCCAAGGTTTGGAGCTTGAAGAGGAGACCGGAATGCCATCTGCAGTCATAAGCTCGTTCGAGCTCCAGGGAGAGGAAGATAGCGGAGCGATGGGAATTAAGCTGGTCGGAAAGGAGATGAGTGAGGTGCTGGAGAAGGTCGTCGGAAGAAAAGGATGGCCGAAAGCCACACTGGGTAATGGGAAGGAGGCAGTGCTGGCGGAGATGCTGGTGGATGCGTCGGCATAGATTCCAGGACCTTGCTGAAGACTGAGGTAAGGCTGATGGGACGGTAGGAGGAGACAGCGGACGGCGGTTTGCCAGGTTTAGGGAACATCACGATACGGGAAATTTTCCACAGGTTGGGATAGTAACTGGTGGACAGGACTACATTGTAGAACCTGGCCAAGGTGGAGAGGAATGAGACAGGAGCTTCACGAAGGTGACGGTAGGTGACACGATCGTGACCAGAAGTGGTGTTGCGTTTTGTGCAGCAATGAGATCGTGTGTAGTGATAGGGGCATTGAGTTCTGTGTGTGCAATGTTGTCCAAGTACTGGAAACCAGGTGCGAGGGGAGGGACAGAGGTGTCAGTTCGATCGCGAACATCCGGGAAGAGGGAGTAATCAAACTGGGGATTATCGGGGATGGAAAATACATCGGAGAGGTAGGAGGCAAAGTGATTGGCCTTACTAAGGATGTCAGGGAATGGGTGATCATCATGGAGAAGAGGATAGTAGGGGAAGGGTTTAGTTCCGGTAAGGCGACGGAAGGCTGACCAGAACTTGGACGAGTTGATAAGAAGGGTAGAATTTAAACAGGTGCATGTCTGTCCCCAGTCCCGGCGTTTCTTGGGCGCGAGAAAATTACGAATCTGTCGCTGGAGTTGCCAGTGGCGTCCTAGTGTGTCCGGGTCACGCGTGCTGAGGAAGGCGAGGTAGAGACGATGGGATTCACAGAGGAGGAGGACGGCCTGTGGGGGTAAGGTAGGACGGTGGGGATGGATGGCTACCATAGGGATGTGGACCTCCACGGCCTCAGACCAGGTCTGCTGGAGGAAGGAGGCGGCTTGGGTTACATCGTTAGGGTGGTTGTAGGTGAAGGGGTGGCTATCAACCTGGGTGGAGAGGGTGTCCCGGTAGGCATTGCAGTTGGCATGGGAACAGTCATGGATGTACTTAGTGGGAGGGTCATTACGAGGGTCGGTGTGGGGGCGACGACCGTCTGAAATGGTGAGGAGGACAGGGAGATGGTCCCTACCAATATGCTTCAGGACATCCACCGTTATGTGGCCAAGTAGGTTAGGGGAGGAAAGGATAACATCAGGAGTGGAGTTGGATTCGGGACGGGGGTGCTGGGGGATGGGGCTGAGGTCTCCTTGAAGGGAGGAGAGGAACCGATGCCACCGCCGTAACTGGGCAGGGGAGCGACAATGGATGTTGAGGTCGGCGGCGATCACGTAGGAGGAGAAGGTACGGTCAACGTGGGAGACGAAGTCGAAGGGAATAGGGACGTTAGGGCGGACATAGATGGTGGCGCAGGTGACGGTAAGGCCAGGGAAGAAGAGACTAAGGATCAGGTGTTCGGTGGAGTTGGGAAGGAGAGGTTGAAGCAAATTGGGATCTGGTGGTGGTGACGAATGGCAACTCCACCACGAACAATCAGGAGGGGATTATCGGAGCAGTGAAGGAGGTAGGGCGAAGTGTGGACGGTGTGGTGGGGTTGGAGGAAGGTTTCATTGATGAGGAAGGCATCCACATGGTAGGTGGCAAGGGTGAGCAGGAAGAGGTTTTTGTTGGCGGGAAGGGAGCGGATATTGTTGAAAAGGATACGGTGCTGTCGCGCCATGACAGGGATTTAGACGAGGGTGTCAAGACGGGAGAAGGTGAAATGGGCCTGGTTGTTGGAGTAGGTGGCGTACATTTTTAGTTGGAAAACGGAACGCGCGGCGAGGGGTATCTGTTGGAGGGTGTGGGGGCGCTGAAAAGGATGAACATTCTGAAGGATGATGGTGAGGAATCTGATGATGTCCTCAGCGGTAGGGGGTGGACGAAGGGAATTGCCGGGAGGGGTGGGGGCGTCCAGAGGGTGGACAGGAATGGTGAGCTCAGGAGTGGTAGGAGAGGGTTGGGCCTTAGATTTCTGGGAGTAAGTAGGATGAGGGAGGTTACAGGTATTACAGGAGGGGGGGGGGACTGGAGATTGGGGCACTGCCGTAAAAAGTGGGCTTGCCTACAGTGCGGGCAGGTGGGGGCCTTGCGGCACTCAGATGTCGGGTGTGCATTATACCGCAGGCACCTGTGGCAGTGGAGGGATTGAGGAGGAGAACGGGAAGGGTCAACTTGGTAGCATTGGTGAAAGAGAAGGGCACCCTCCTTCAGGAGATGGTCGATGGAGGGGGCGTGCTCGGAGAAGACCTGCATAAGGCGAGTGGGGCCAGCTGAGTTATGGATGTGGCGAACTGCACGCACCTCCAGATGGGGATGCGCCTTGAGCGCCGCCAACACCTCCTCATCCGTGATCACCGGACTAAGCCGAGTGATCACGGCAGTGAGGGTCAGCGGGCGACGCGGGTGTTGAGGCTGGTGGGAGGGAGGCAGGGAAGGGGCAGGGGTGAGGGAGGCATAAGGGCCAAAGCGGGTGACAGGGATGCGAGAAAGGAGATCTGTGTGGAGGGTAGGGCTGGGGGAGGAGATGAGCACCGAATCACGGCGAGGAGTGAGGAGGGAGATGGGGGCACCAGGAAAATTCTGGCAAAGGGAGAGGGTGAGTTTCCAGGTTTCAAGAAGGGAGGGATCAGGACAGGAGAGGAGGTAGCGGTAGGAGGAGTGGGTGGAGGAGGAGGAGGAGGAGGAGGAGGAGGGGCAGGGACAGGCAGGGAGACATCCATGGCATCATGGGCTGGGGAAGGGGCACGAGGTGGAGCATTTTTGGGAGTAGAGGAGGCAGAGATGCCACTGGGGCGCTTGACGGCGGCGGAGGAGGTGTGGGGAATGGGAGTGACTAGAATGTGGCGGGGAATGGCAGGTCCCGGTGCTGGAATCGGCGCTGGAGGCGGTGAGGGCGATGGCGAAGGTGACGGTGGAGACAATGATGATGATGAAGGTGAAGAGGAGAGTTGAGCATGGGCCGTAGCCCGCCGGCGACCACCCTGGCAGGGGCCACAGAAACGGAAGGTGAAGGGGGAGGCAGTGGAGGGAAGGGACCAGAAGAGACGCAGGAGGGAGGAGCCGGGGTTGGGGCGACAAAGAGTGAGGGAGATGGGAGAGTGATGAGTGGGGGGATGGACTGAGGGGGGAGTGATGCGGCACACGACGTGATAGTGGTGGTGGCGGCGGAGGGGGATGTGTAGATGATGGCAGTGGTGGTAGCAGTAGTGGTGGTGGTGGGGGTCGACATTATGAGAAGGGGAAAAACACAGGACAGGACAAAGAAGCAAACAAGGGATGGACAAGCCGACGAGAAACACAGAGAAAAGGGATGGAGAAACTATTAAGGAGACTGGGGCTGAAGCCCCACTCTGCTGCTGCTGGCGGGAGAGGCGACCTGGCTGGCCGGCCGGTGGGGACGCTATTGCTGCTGCTGCTGCTGGACGCTGACTAGCTGCTGGACGCTGGCTGGGACCGCTGCTGGACGCTGGCTGGGACCGCTGCTGGACGCCAGCTGGGACCGTTGCTGCACGCTGGCTGCTGGCAGGAACTGCTGCTGAGCGGTGGCTGCTGGCTACTGGCTGCTGGCAGGAACCGCTGCTGGCTGCTGGTTGCTGGCAGGAACCGCTGCTGGCTGCTGGCTGGGACCGCTGCAGGGTGGCTAGCACCTGGATGACACCTAACACTTCGATTAGATCCGAAAGGCCAATCGAAGGGCGGTATCCTTCCGGATTACCGCCGGAGATGAAGCCGAGGTCGCGGCACAGACTATATGCACCTGGCGCGCCAACGTCTGAGGGCTTCTCCGCGGTCATTTCCGATGCGGTTCTCCTCTTGTCACCTTCGACGGTCGATCGCTACAGTGTGGGAAGCTAGTTCCGTTTTCCTTAAGGCTTTCATCTTTCTTGTTGAAGATATTCGCGTGTTTTTGTATTCCTACAGCTTCTCTGAAAAAGAGGGTGTGATAGTGCTTCTCTACAGCCAGAACTTCCGTGTCAGCGAATTTTATTACTTGGTCGGCCTCGCTCAGTGCGTTCTCTGCCACGGCCAATTTATCCACCTGCCCCAACCTGCAATGTCGCTTACGTTCTTTGATCCTGATGTTGATTGATCGTCCAGTTATTCCGATATAAGCTTTTCCGCATGTGCATGGTATGGGGTATATTCCCAACATTGCAGGTGGGTCCCTTTTTTCCTTTGGCGATCTAAGACACTTTTTGATTTTCCTTGTCGGTTTGAAAATCGTCTTTACGCCGTGTTTGCTCAATATACGGCCAATTCTGTCCGTCACTCTGGGAATGTATGGCAGAAAGGCCGTACCCGACATTTCTTTCTCTGATTTCTTACTTCGCCGAGTGTTTGGCTCTATTACACTTCTAATATAATTTGTGGAGTATTCATTGCTCCTCAGAACACTTTCCAGGTGATGCATTTCGCGTCTCAGGTGCTCCAGCTCACATATTCGTCATGCTCGAGTTACGAGCGTGTTAATCGTGCCTCTTTTCTGGCTCGGGTGGTGGTTTGATAGTTTGTGCAAGTATCGATCCGTGTGTGTCGTTTTTCGATACACGCTGTGTCCTAGGTTTCCACCATCCCGGTTCTAGGCGCTACAATCTGGAGCCGAGCGACCGCTACGGTCGCAGGTTCGCATCCTGCCTCCGGCTTGGATGTGTGTGATGTCCTTAGGTTAGTTAGGTTTAATTAGTTCTAAGTTCCAGGCGAATGATGACCTCAGAAGTAAAGTCGGTTAGTGCTCAGAGCCATATGAACAATTTTTTCGCCATCCCTTGTGAGCAGCACATCTAGAAATGGAAGTTTTTCGTCCTTTCCTACTTGCCAATATAAAATTTACCATGGAAGCAAGCTACACTCGTAGCTTGGTGCTCGGCTGTGGTTGCAAGAAGATAGACAACTGCCACGCCAATGAGCGCCAGAACTGAAGTTATCGTCTGTTCGCAGTTCTTCTTGTGCGTTTTGTTGTGGTAGAGGCAACTCAATCTGTTTCCCTCTTTATTGCTGCAGCAGTGTGATGGGTATGTAAAGCACTCATCGTCAGTGTTTAAACGACGTTGTTTGGCAGACATAATTGCTCACTATTTGGATGACGTCGCTGGGCAAACATTGCGATTAACCACGTGTACGAGCGACGTTGGTGTGTCATTATGCCATTTCCCTTTTGGAAGCTTTAGTCAAATGAAAACAGAAAACTCGCCAGAACGGAACGATGGAATGGTTCCATTCAAAAGTAATCATCGTGCGTGGTGAGACATTTATACCATTGTGAGATGAGATGATTAATACCTCTTTCCTAAAACGCAGTCGGCAGCTGATGGATGCACAAGAGCACCCACTCCCGCACTTCCCTGTCCTACTGAAACAGACGTCAACCTATGAGTTTCTTCAGGTCAATGTTTCAGAGATGTGGAAATCACACAGTGAAGGGTCCGAGCTGTACAGAGAATGTTGCAGTGTTTGCCAACCAAATCGCTGACGCGTAGCCTTCTCCCGATCGGCACTGTGAGGGCGGGTGTTATTGTGCAACAGGGTGGATACGTCCGACAGCATTCCTCACCGTTTTGACTTGATGGCGCGTCGCAGATTCTGCAAAGAATATTCACAGATTTGCATACTTGTGGTTCCACGCTCTCGGAATTCGACGAACAGAGTTCGCCTGCAGTAGAGGAAGAAGCTCATCATGACCTTAGTGGAACCTTTGTGAACAGCTTTGGAATTCTTGGGCAGGGGAGATGTCGGATGATTCGACTGCTGGCTTTGCCGTTTCGAAATTGTGGTGCCACATGAAGTGATGATGCATAATAACGTCCGCTTCCACAATTTTGTTGACAAACGCTGTAATATCCTCTGAACAACCCGGGTCATTCACGGTGTGGTTTTCTCATCTTAAGCGACCTGAAGGAAGATATGCATGGAAGGTGGTCTCAGTCGGAAGAAGGAATGCAAGAGTGCGGCCGACCGCGGTCTACGAAACAGGAATTGATCATCTCGTCTACCAGTAAGATAAATGCCTTAAATTCGTAGGGTGATTACTTTTGAATGGAAGTTTTCATTGTCCTGCTGTAACTGTTGGTTGATTGATTTGGAAAGGGAGAGACAGAATCAAACAGTGAGGTCATCATCCCATTGGATTGGGGAAGGATGGGGAAGGAAGTTGGTTATGCCCTTTCAAAGGAACCATCCCAGCATTTGCCTGAAGCGATTTAAGGAAATCATGGGAAACCTAAACCAGGACAGATGGAGGCAGGTTTGAACCGTCGTACTACCGAATGCGCGTTAAGTGTGTTGACTACTATGCCACCTCACTCGATGGGACATAAGTCTGAGTGGGGGGGAATCATGGATGGGGTTCCCCAAGGTTCAATCTTAGGTCCACTATTGTTCCTCATACATGCAAATGTGTCACCTTTTAGAGTCTTATCTAGATGTGTCAGGGGATCTCATATCACACCCACTGCTCACGCCCCACACCGTTACAGAGCCTTCACCAGCTTCAACAGTCCCCTGCTGACGTGCATGGGTCATAGATTCATGAGGTTGTCTCCATACCCGTACACGCCCATCCGCTCGATCCAATTTCCGACCAGGCAACATGTTTCTAGTTATCAAAAGCCCAATGTCGGTATTGACGGGCCCAGGCGAGGTGTAAAATTTTGTGTCATGCAGTCATCAATGGTACACAAGTGGGCCTTCGGCTCCGAAAGCCCATATCGATAATGCTTAACTGAATGGTTCGCTGACACTGGTTAAGGGCCCACCATTGAAATCTGCAGCAATTTGCCGAAGGGTTGTACTTTCGTCACATTGAACGATTCTCTACAGTCCTCATTGCTCCCATTCTTGCAGGAGCTTTATCCGGCCTCAGCGATGTCGACGATTTGATGTTTTACCGGATTCCTGATATCCACAGTACATTCGTGAAATGGTCGTACGGGAAGATGTCCACTACATAGCTACCTTGGAGTTGCTGTGTTCCATCGTTCGTGCGCCGACTATAACACCATGTTCAAACTCGCTTGAATTTTAATAAACTGTCATTGTAGCAGTATTAACCTTTCTAACAACTGCGCCAGACACTTGTTGTCCTAAGTAGGTGTTGCCGAACGCAGCCCCGTGTTCTGCCTGTTTACATACCGCTGTATTTGAATATGCATGACTATGCCAGTTTCTTTGGCGCTTCAGTTTATGAACACTCATTCCGGTTACACCCGTATAGGTCTTGTTGTTGTTGTGGTCTTTAGTTCTGAGACTGGTTTGATGCAGCTCTCCATGTTACCCTACCCTGTGCAAGCTTCTTCATCTCCCAGTACTTACTGCAACCTACATCCTTCTGAATCTGGTTAGTATATTCATCTCTTGGTCTCCCTCTACGATTTTTACCCTCTACGCTGCCCTCCAATGCTAAATTTGTGATCCCTTTATGCCTCAGAACATGTCCTACCTACTGCTCCCTTCTTCTTGTCAAGTTGTGCCACAAACTCCTCTTCTCCGCAATTCTATTCCATACCTCCTCATTAGTTATGTGATCTAACCATCTAAACTTCAGCATTCTTCTGTAGCACCACATTTCGAAAGCTTCTATTCTCTTCTTGTCCAAACTATTTATCGTCCATGTTTCACTTCCATACATGGCTACAATCCATACAAATACTTTCAAAAACGACTTCCTGACACTTAAATCTATACTCGATGTTAACAAATTTCTCTTCTTCAGAAACGCTTTCCTTCCCATTGCCAGTCTACATTATATATCCTCTCTACTTCGACCATCATCAGTTATTTTGCTCCCCAAATAGCAAAACTCCTTTACTACTTTAAGTGTTTTATTTTGTAATCTAATTCCCTCAGCATCACCCAACTAAATTCGACTACATTCCATTATGCTCGTTTTGCTTTTGTTGATGATCATCTTATATACTTCTTTCAAGACACTGTCCATTCCATTCAACTGCTCTTCCAACTCCCTTGCTGTCTCTGACAGAATTACAATGTCATCGGCGAATCTCAAAGTTTTTATTTCTTCTCCATGGATTTTAATACCTACTCCGAATTTTTCTTTTGTTTCCTTTACTGCTTGCTAAATATACAGATTGAATATCATTGGGGAGAGGCTACAACCCTGAATTACTCCCTTCTCAACCACTGCTTCCCTTTCATGTCCCTCGACTGTTATAATTGCCACCTGGTTTCTTGCAAATTGTAAATAGCCTTTCGCTTCCTGTATTTTACCCCTGCCACCTTTGGAATTTGAAAGAGAGTATTCCAGTCAACATTGTCAAAAACTTTCTCTAAGTCTACAAATGCTAGAAACGTAGGTTTGCCTTTCCTTAATCTTTCTTCTAAGATAAGTCGTAAGGTCAGTATTGGATCACGTATTCCAGTATTTCTACGGAATCCAAACTGATCTTCCCCGAGGTCGGCTTCTACTAGTTTTTCCATTCGTCTGTAAAAAATTCGTGTTAGTATTTTGCAGCTGTGGCTTATTAAACTGATTGTTCGGTAATTTTCACATCTGTCAACACCTGCTTTGTTTGGGATTGGAATTATTATATTCTTCTTGAAGTCTGAGGATATTTCGCCTGTTTCATACATTTTCCTCACCAGATGGTAGAGTTTTGTCAGGACTGGCTCTCCCAAGGCCGTCAGTAGTTCGAGTGAAATGTTGTCTACTCCGGGGCCTTGTTTCGACTCAGGTCTTTCAGTGCTCTGTCAACCTCTTCACACAGTATCGTATCTCTTATTTTCTACTTCATCTACATCCTCTTCCATTCCCATAATATTGTCCTCAAGTACATCGCCCTTGTATAGACGCTCTATATACTCCTTCCACCTTTCTGCTTTCCCTTCTTTGCTTAGAACTGGGTTTCCATCTGAGCTCTTGATGTTCATACAAATGGTTCTCTTATCTCCAAAAGTCTCTTTAATTTTCCTGTAGGCAGTATCTATCCTACCCCTAGTGAGATAAGCCTCTACATCCTTTCATTTGTCCTCTAGCCATCCCTGCTTAGCCATTTTGCACTTCCTGTAGATCTCATTTTTGAGACGTTTGTTTTCCTTTTTGCCTGCTTCATTTACTGCATTTTTATATTTTCTCCTTTCTTGAATTAAATTCAATATTCCTTCTGTTACCCAAGGATTTCTATTAGCCCTCGTCTCTTTGCCTACTTGATCCTCTGCTGCCTTCACTACTTCATCTCTCAAAGCTACCCATTCTTCTTCTACTGTATTTCTTTTCCCCATTCCTGTCAATTGTTCCCTTACGCTCTCCCTGAAACTCTGTTCAATCTCTGGTTTTTTCAGATCATTGGGGTCCCATCTCCTTAAATTCGCACCTTTTTGCAGTTTCTTCAGTTTTAATCTACAGGTCATAACCAATAGATTGCGGTCAGAGTCCACATCTCCCCTGGTTCCTAAATCTCTGTCTTACCATTATATAATCTATCTGATACCTTTTAGTATCTCCAGGGTTCTTACATGTATGCAACCTTCTTTCATATTCGTGGTACACTCGTGAAATGGTCGTACGAGAAGATGTCTACTTCATAGCTACCTCGGAGTTGCTGTGTCCCGTCGGCCGGGGTGGCCGCGCGGTTCTAGGCGCTACTGTCTGGAACCACGCGACCGCTACTATCGTAGGTTCGAATCCTGCCTCGGGCATGGATGTGTGTGATGTACTTATATTAGTTTGGTTTAAGTAGCTCTAAGTTGTAGGGGACTGATGACCTGAGAAGTTAAGTCCCATAGTGCTCAGAGCCATTTGAACCATTTTGATGTGACCCATCCCTCGTGCGTCGACTGTAACACCACGTTCAAACTCACTTGAATCTTAATATACTCTCATTGTAGCAGCACTAACGTTTCTAACAACTGCGCCAGACACTTGTCGTCTTATGTAGGGGTTGCTGACCGCAGCGCCGTGTTCTGCCTGTTTATATACCTCTGTATTTGAATATGCAAGCCTAAATTAGTTTCTTTGGCGCTTCAGTTTATGTACACTCATTCCCGTTGTACCTGTAAAGGTTAATGTTTTTTACGTGCTTGAAAAATTACAGAAAAATACTTTTCACTGACCACTGTAAGATGAAAGATTTATTTTCTTAGTGCCAAATGCGATGCAATGCGTCTGGAGATTAAACTGTGTCTTGATCAGCTATGGTGAAACTACTCTTACAGTGAAATGTGTCATTATTAATAAATGATGAATTTATGTTTGTCCAGATGAACCATCAACACGCTGCGTACCCTTAGGCCCAAGCTCCCTACCGGAAAACAAACATCTCGTGCAACGTGAGGGTTGAGTCGTTCTACGCCAAAATGAGTGTACCTGGTGGCTCCCGTGCCCTTTGAGGCTCTTATTGCACGGAGCGGAGGTGTGGTGGTAGCGCCGGTGTAATTTCCCGCGGGATGATACGTGCGCACCCGGCCACGCATTGTGCTTCCGCCGCTCTGGACACGCGTGAGCTCACACACGGCTAACGCTGTCGGAGCCCTCGTTACGCCTGCATGAGTCCTGCGGCAGCTGTGAACTGCACCACCTCAAGGCACGCCTCCCCAGGGCCCTGAATAATCCACGGGGAGGCGCCTCGAGGAGACAACTCTTCTCTCGCCGTGGAAGTGTACCAGGGCCGTTTATTTTCCGTAGTGCCGCACTGTTGCATCTGTACCGCATCTCTACTGTCCATAACGAATGTCTGCGGCTCCAGTTGAAAGGGTACAGTAGCGCCCGACATTGAAAATAGGTACAACATTCTTCGTTATTCCTGTCATAACAACATATTTTTGTAATAATTACTCAATTTCACTTAATACACCAAAGCCGGATACCAGTGTAGGAAAGAATGACAATTTATTTATTTAATTGATCACATGTGCACTCCCACAAAATAAATCCCTATATCAAATTTGGCGAGATCTGCGAAATGAATGAATGTATGATCGTTTGCTAACCGCAGATAGTGAATGTGCAATATATGATCATCTTTGAGACGGTCCTTTGGTCACCTTTGGTGGAACCAAAGAGATGAAATTAACCTGAGCTTTGAGCGCCTGAAATGTGGCTGGCCAATATGGTAGCATGGTGGTCCCCCACCTTCGCGGAGGTGTGATATCGGCCATGTTTCAGCACTCTGCCGCTGGATCTAGTGTTGGTAAGACCTGTCTTAGGTGTGCTCCGTAAAGACAAAAGAGTGGAGACTCGGTATGCATGTGAAATACTTAAGAGTAGTTTGGAATAATAATGTCTCTATTTCAGGAACTTTTGTGGGGAGAATTAAATCTCAGGCAGGTAATATTAAGGGGATCATAGTAATCTACGGAAGTGACCAACGGTCACAATGAAACCACGTGTAGCAATAAGTTGAAATACTTCCGAGTGCATAAGTTAAGCTGAATTACTGGCGTGTGTACTATAAGTTGGAAATATTTAAGAAATGGCGTGTGCAGGACTTGAAATTAGAGACGAGTGACGTGGTGAGTACTATGTGAGTCTCAATCTGTGTATGAGGCAAAGGATAAAGAGAAGTACTCGTCCATGGTATCAGTTGAGGACTCGCATGTGTGAAGAAAATGTTCTTAATATTACTTTGCGTGTTATGTTTCCGTGTGACGCTTGATTCAAACTATAATACTCTGAGAGAGAAGCAAGGTGAGTTAGCCGTCTATTCAGCAACGCCACTTGGCTCGCATTGCACAGGAAGACGTGCATATATCCTCCAGAGTTCATAGTAGGAAGAAAAGCTACGAAGTGGGGCAGTGTCGTGTGAAACTGGGATGAATTCTAATTGAAGTGGGAAAGCTGAAAGTGATGTGATTATAACGTTGTGACTATTCCTTGTGTTGTTTTCCATGTTGCCAGTGTGGTGTATTTCATGTAATTTAAGCATGTGTGGTTTGCATGGGAGAGTATCAAGATAGGTTCAGAGGCAGTGGGTTATTCATGTTCCTTTTTGTACCTCTCGGTCTGGAGGAAATTTTCATGATGATGGGTGTGAGAGTGGAAGTGTGAGATATAACAAAAGATCCACCATCCTATCCAGAAAGTGCTCTGTAGTGTTAGATAATTACGAGACCATAAGATAGGAATCACCAATATAAAGCCATGCCCACTGGGCGGAGTTTCTCACGTGCAATTGTTGAAGAAAATATAATGGTTTGTTTAGGTTATAGAATTTATCGGAACAAAGAAGATAGTGAAAAGAAAAAGATTATTGGCTTTTTCCTTCGAATAGTATGTTGTCATGATATCCAGAATTTATAATGTGTGCACCATTCACATTCAGTGTGATGGCCACGTGTAGATCAAAGCCGTTGAATAAGAAAATGTGGTATTGCCGGTGCGTATTTAACAGTCAGAGTTGTGCAAATTAGTAACAGTCAGATGTGCGTTATCTGTTTCCGTTGCGTAATATTCAAACAGGAGAATAATTTGTAACTTAATTTGGAGAACTAGAGCTCATGCTACTCGATAAATAAGAATGAATCCACTTGCTTGGCAGACCACTCATCTTGCAGGCCTGACTGCTTGATGCCACAGTATGAGCAAGGCACGTGGGTGCCTCTCACAGTAAACAAAATCAGCAGGCAGTAACATGAGTAACTAAACACGCTGGACAAATAATTTGCCAAAATCTGCAGACAAGCTGGTTAGGTATTTTCTGCTACCTACCTAAGGCTTTTGACTCTCTGAATCACATTAATCTCCTAGATGAATTGAAGTTTAGTAAGACTGATCCTATAGCCAACCAGTGGATAATATCATATCTAAGTAAGAATGCAGGAAGTTGTACTTTGTAATTAGTCCTGGGTCTTAAATTGGTTGGTTGGTTTAGGGGAGAGGATCAGACGGTGAAATTATCGGTCACACCGGATAATGCAAGAATGGGGAAGCACGTCGTCAGTGCGCTTTCAAAGGAACCATCCTGGCATCTTACTGAAGCGATTTGGGGAAATCACAGAAAACCTAAATCAGGATGGCCGGACGCGAGTTTGAAACGTCGTTCTTCCGGATGCTAGTCCATTGTTCTAACCACTGCGCCACCTCGCTCAGCGGGACGTAAGTCTGACTGCGAAGAAGTCACTTATGGGCTTCCACAAGGCTCAATCTTAGGTCCCCTGTTGTTCCTCAAATATGTAAACGATCTTCCGTCTAATATACAACAAGCAGAATTAGATGTTTTTGTAGATGACACTGTTACTGTAATCGGTCCACGCATAAATAAAGGACAAGAAGAAATGGTAAACCATGTTCTTAAGAGTATTAGTAACTGGTCTTCTGTGAATGGTCACAAACTCGATTTTAAAAAGATGCACATACTGGGGCACTACAGCAGTGACAAGTGTAGCACATGATTAGGAAGTAATAAATGGGCTTGAAATGTCAAAACTTTTAGCTGTTCATATTGATAAGAATTTAAACAGGAAAAAGAACATGTTGGAACTCCAAAGCAACTTAGTCCAGACATTTTGCACTTAAGAGTCTTCGAAAATTTTGGGGAGAGCCAAATCAGTATGCCGACATATTTTGCGTATTTTCTTTCAATAAAGTCGTATGGAATAATGTTCTTGGATGAATTATCTTTAAGAAAGAAAGTCTTCACTGTCAGAAACTGTGCTGCTCATGCACGATCGTTTTGTTGATATCTATTTAAGGATTTGGGCATCTGACTAATGCTTGGCAGTATATTTAACCCCTCATGAAATTTGTTGTGGGCGGCCGGAGTGGCCGAGCGGACTGGAACCGCGCGACCGCTACAGCGGCAGGTTCGAATCCTGCCTCGGGCATGGATGTGTGTAATGTCCTTAGGTTAGTTAGGTTTAAGTAGTTCTAAATTCTGGGGGACTGATGACCTCAGCAGTCCAGACTGAAGCGCCTAGAACCGCTCGGCCACTCCGGCCGGCGCAAACTATTAGCCTTACAGAGAAAATGAACAGGACTTTTCTGGGATAGCCTATGTTTTTCGGTAGAGGCCATAGTTTTCGAGGTATTCAGAAAAACGTACAAATTGACCTTCAAACGCACTCCTGGTCCCACACTTAGCCTTCACCGGTCAGGATTTCTAGTACGTTCTTCGTGGCTGTCTCTTCTACCACTGCACAAAAATTTGCAACTGCACGAATTATTTTCCATATTCAACCTTTTTTGGTCCTTCTTGACTTGCCTTATTAGGCCACCGTGTTAGTCCAGTAGTTACAAAATGAAAAATTTATGTTTGTGTAATTTTTACCTAATAATTTTGAGAATATTAACAGCAAGGGTCTTCCTGCAAGTGTAAGTTCTCGAATAGCGCAGGTAACCCATCCTGCAGCAGTCGGCAATATGCAGCATCTGTTAATGCGGTAAAGTGTAGGGTCCTGTGAGTCTGTATAGACAATTCCTGTACAAATTATACTGAAGCGATTCGTCAGGCCATCTGAAACGAAACTACTATGTTTCTAAGGGATACGTCTGTATCAAATTGCCAGTGTTATTAGTTTTAGCGCAACATTTACAAAAGTCTACTTTTCCTTTCATTACTGTTACGGGCACGTTGAAATTAATAATGTTAACGAAATAGCTGACTTTCCTGGTGGCGTAATAGATCAGTCAACAAAGACCGAAAAAGGTCGAATATCAGAAATAGTTCGCTTAGTAGGAAATTATTGTACTGTGGTTGAATGGAGAGCCACGAACAACATACTAGAAATCATGGCTGGCGATGAATTAGTGTGGGGTAGCCTTTGAAGGTCACTTTTGTACATGTTTCTCGAATACCTCGGAAAACATGGCATCCAGCGGAAACGTACCTCAGTAGAAAATTTAAGGACTTTATAAATTTCCAAAAAAATACCCAACCGACGTATGTGCGTTCTCTACATGAGTGAACGTACGCGGCACTGCGTTCCAGAGAACTTACTCAATTAAGCATCACTCAAGCACGCCACACACATGGCCTCACAAATGCTCACAGATCCAACCCACCATTGCACACTTGGTATGCTTGAAGCTACGTAAATTTATTGTATTCTAACTGAGAATATGTACATAATTCTGCAGCAAACCTATGTTGAGGTATCATCATCATCATTAGTGTTCTGCCTAAAGTCAGGTTATCACATGGTAGTTCTCCAGGCTGTCCGGTCTTCTGCCATCCTCTTCACGTCTGCATAATTTCCTCTTCCCTTTATGTCGTCTATCATCTTGTATCTCCTTCTTCCTCTCAGTCTTCGCCCACAGACCAACCCTTCCAAATCATCTACTAGCAAGCACTCCCTTCTCAGTGGATGTCCCAACCATTTCTTTTTCCTTTCTCTTACAACCTTCAGCAGACATATTCTCTCACCAACTCTTTCCCACACTCTTTCATTGCTCACTCTTTCCATCCAGCTTATTCTCTCCATTCTCCCCCACATCCACATCTCAAATGCTTCTAACCTTTTTTCATTCTCTCGTCTCAGCCTCCATGTTTTGCCCCATATAGTGCCACACGCCAGACAAAACATTTGCCAAGCCTTTTCCTTAGTCCTTTATCTAATTTGCCACGTACGAGTCTTCTCTTTCTCTTGAATGGCTCCTTCGCGATGGCAATTCGAGTTTTGACCTCCTGGTGACATCTCAAGTCTTCAGTTGTTGTGCTTCCGAGAAATTTAAAATGACTTACTTGGCTAATGGTAGATTCTCCTATTTTAATATTGGACAGTCTGCGTCTTGTATTGATGACCATACTCTTTGTTTTTGCTGTGTTTATTTGCATCCCATATTCCGCACAAGCTTCATTCAGATCTTTGAGCATGTAATTCACTGTCATCAGCAAATCTTATACATTCTCTTCTCTCTCCACCAATACATATTCATCTTTTCCCATCTAAGCTTTTCGCAATAACCTCTTCAAGGTATACGTTAAACAACAGTGGGGAAAAGCAGCAACCTTGTCTAACACCTCGTCCAATGCTGCTTCCTTCTGACATTTCATTTCCAATCCTTATCCTTACTTTCTGGTGTAAATATAGATTCTGTATCAGCCGTCTCTCTTTCCAATCTACTCCTTTCCTCTTCAAAATATCCATCAGCTTGTTCCACTGAACTCTGCCAAAAGCCTTTTCTAAATCTATAAAAATAGCAAAGATTTCTCTACCCTTTTCCACATACCTTTCCCCTATAGTTCTTAGCAGGCCAATAGCATGTCTTGTTCCTTTTCCTCTTCTAAATCCGAACTGCTCCTCTGCAATCCCTCTATCCAGCTCGCCATAAAACCTTCTGTTCAACACTCTCAGCAAGACTTTAGATGCTTGAGAAATTAGACTGATGGTCCGGTGTCTTCACATTTTTTAGTGTTTATCACGTTGTGAAGTCCTAATTTTGCTGGCCTGTTCCTTTTCTCTTCTTATATACAAAAGTCACCTCGAAAGCATCATTTAAAATGTTTTAATCTTCGTGTATCTGTCCAGTCAGTAAAGTGCGAAGCTGGGTAATTGAGAAACGCTCTATGACGTGACAACGAGAGTATCTTGTTGATCAAACAATATGACTGCGAGAAAGAAATCCGTTCCCACTAAAATTTACGTACGCTATTTATCTGTGTGACAAAATGACTTTGTATTAAACGTTGCCCTGAATGTTGCGAATCTTTCTTAGTTTAGATAAAGTTACTGTATCAGAACAGTTATCGTAATTAGACAACAAATGGTAACTTAATAAAACGCATCTGACTTCACCTGTTAAATCTTGTTGAAATCACAATCTCGTTTATATGAAATAATGAGCTGACTGTCAAAATTAAGCTACACTCACCTTACACGTGATAAGCAATGCGAGACGGGATTTCATTAAAACTCAAAAACGTTACTAAGCACACAACTCGTGATGTACAATGCGAGTGTGCAGTTAAATAAAGTCACGATTACAAATGAAAATTCGGGTACTAATCCCGCCAACAAAGAAATACTGAACTGACACTCTGAATTTTAACTGAGCTCCGACTCTACTCTGACAAAGTAAAGCAAAGCTCTCTGGCAAACATCTCTGGTCTCTAACATTGCTCTAACGTGTTTAATTATAAAGCAATATTAAAGCGATGTTACAAGGGTTGAGAAGTTTCATTAAATTTACAAATTAACTCGTATTTGTGTCCCTGGACATACTCAGAATTAGCATAGCAAATAGGATATCCGACATCCACTTTTCAACCTGCGTTTTTTTTTTTTTCAGTCGGTTGAGACATTGTATTGGGCGACAGATTCACAATAAATGCAAGCTAAGTAAGAGGCCAAAGCCGTAGAGAGCTCTGTAAATTCTAACTGGGATTCGATCCGGACCTGGCGACGTGTTTGTTTTTAACCTTTTCAGTTGCTTATCTACGCCATGGCTGCACTACGTGTTCCATACAGCATAATGCGCTATTGGTCAAACTACGGAACATTCGCACTATTGTCCAGCAGGAATGATTTCTTAAACTCGAAATTTAAAACTTCGAATTTTGTTTTGCTTTCTTCTATGGGCACACCAATCTGGTCATCGACTGACTTGCCAGGGGCCTTTGACCCGCCTCGCGATGTCACGTAGGACCAGAACTTCTGCTAAAGTGTGACGGTTTTAGTTGTATGCTTCGCGCACCGACCTTTTTACAGTCACATGAATTTCTACTGACTTTTGTCGGTTTTCATTCTCGAATTATATTTTGAAATTAAGAGTCCAACGGTCTCTGCTTCCTTAGCAATTCCCGAATTTTGTTATTAAACCGAGGTGGGTCTTTCCCGACCTTAATCCACTTACTCGACACATAGAATCCTTTTAAACTTCGCCCATATTTCCTCAACATCCATCATAATGGAACTAAATTGAATCAATTCATTGTCTAAGTGGGATACTAACAACTGCGAATCTGCTCTTTTTCGCGAAAATGTTCTCCTAGCGTTTTTGATCCATTTATTTTCGGTAACCAGAGTTGCTATGATGCCATGATGATCACTAAACCATTCGCTATACTGACACCGTCGATAAGGTAAGCATTTTTTGTAGCTACAAGGCCTGCCACATCTGCAAATACAATATAGGCTGTGTACTGTAGATCTTCAACTGCCACTATATCTACAGGTGCTGGTTTCGGGACATGTAATTGTAGGAGCCTTTCTTCTAGTTTTGCCCAGTACTGTCTCCTGTAAGGGTGCCGTCTGTGACACATTTTTCTAAACAGACTCTTCAGCTACAGTCACTCATTGACGATTAAACAGCAAGGAGCTGCCAAGTTGCGGTGATACTGGGTGCTAATTTTTCACGTGGTCTTCTAAATAATCCCAATAGAATGGTAACAACGCTTTCCCCTTCGTCTCACTGTCAGTCTCTTGCTCAAAGATGTTGGGTATTTCCTCAAGAAATAAGAACTGAACTTAATTATTTTATAACTGTACCACTGCGGATGGAGCTCTTATAGCCCCTAGATGGCAGCGCTCTTAAAGTACGTAAGGGGAAGCCAATATCTCATTACAAAGTCTATAATTATCACACAAGACCATAGTAAAAGTTTTAAATGTGTAAGTTACATTACTTCAGTGACAAGCGAATCGGTATTGACTTGAAACTTTTCTGACAGAACAAAACTGTGTGCCAGATTGTGATTCAAAGAAAGAACTTTACTTCTCGCTGGCTATGAATGCTTTTAATTGGGGTTTATTCTCTTACTTCTTTCGTTGTGCTGAAGTAAATGAAGTACACCTGCCATCCGAGAACAGGTGATGGGCTCTCTGCAACATTCTGTAATATCCCGCATCATTGATCAGATATTAGGGACAGCCAGACTAGGAATTACAGTCCAATGCGTAAGCTGCTGAAAATACTACAGCGCAAATGCCTGCCTTGACCAGCAAATTGATCTGATTATGGTCGTAAGCCGGCTACTACATCGGACCAGCGTTTGTCACACATACAGTACCTTTTATACGTCATAGTTTTGTAAGAAATAACTATTTCAATGTGACAGATATTACTGAAAGGATTCGAGTGTCTCAAGTGGCTATATGAGTATATGATACTGACTATGACTAGTGAAGTTAATACTGCCGGTAACTGTATACTGCAGCTGCTGCCACTAATAGTAATAATAAGAATAATACTAGTGAGATTTATGGTGAGAGTAATGATATTGGCAGACATTAAAAGAATTTATAGCTGTACAAGATAGAAGACTGCATCTCCTAAGCATACTGGCGACGACATAGGGAGTGGTCCCATCTTTTCAGGGTTTTGGAAGCACCCAATGGTCTCACTCCTGGAGTCAAAAAATGTTCAACTGTATGTGAAATCTTATGGTACTTAACTGCTAAGGTCATCAGTCCCAAAGCGTTCACACTACTTAAAATAAATTATCCTAAGGACAAACACACACACCCATGCCCGAGGGAGGACTCGAACCTCCGCCGGGATCAGCCGCACAGTCCATGACTGTAGCGCCTTAGACGCTGTAGTCAAGGTGTGGGTACCCAGCGGATATAATTGCAGGTCACGGCCAGAGTCACTGAGGAAAATCTAATGACACAGCAGTACGTCACCCACAGCAAGTGTCATCGTGCGTTACCCCTCATGCGATAGGATCGCGAAGCCATTTTTCAACAGGACAACGCCCGTCCACACGTGGTATGTGTCTCCATGAGCTGTCTACGTCTTATTAAGGCACTCTGTGGCCAGCAAGGCCGCCATATCTGTCCCTGATAGAACGTGTGTGGGACCAGCTGGGACGTCAACATCGTATCATTGCAGTATGCAGGGCATCGAGGACCAGTTATAGCATCTGTGGACCAGATTGCCTCAGGAGGGTGTACAACGGCTTTATGGCATTCTTCCCAACCAAATTAGCGCATTCATGCAGGCCAAGAATGTGTAGTGTCATACTGATACGTGCGCTCATACAATCAATCCCTTTTAAAAACTCCAGTCGATTTTGTAATAACTTAAGTATATGCCCTTTTAGTCGATGACGTCCATTTTTATTCTCTACTCCTTGTCTGCGTGCTTCAGTTTCTTTTTGTAGGACAGCCTGTGTTATTAAGACGTGCGATGCAAAGTCCGAAGGAACATTGCATCGTACTTCTAAATAATAAAAGCACTGCAATTTCGTATTTATTCGGCAATATCAGGCCCTTGACTTTCAATAAACATGCCCTTCCTGGACGGGAATACATGCAACCAACGAGTGCAGGTGCGTTCTGCCTGTGCAACTATACGAAAGACGGTTTGCTTCTTGCCGTACTCGTTCGTTTCTTTTATTTGGAAACCCTCATCACTGGTCTGTAGTACATGCTTCTTTTTATACATATATTAAATGTATTATGTAGTAATTACAGTATATTGATATGTTACATTTTGTCATGTTTTCCTGTTGTTTTTCAGATTAGAAACAACTTTTATAGCACAAATATCGTGACGCTAAATTATCGTTCAGTATTACTTACGATTTCCCGTGTTGTTAGTCCATATTAGTCCATGTGTATGATAATGGAGATGTCTTCATTAGGTCCTCATGCTCCAGCTGGGCAAGTTCTGGCTTTTTTCAACCACATTTACTATAACACATCACTTGGACTTTTCATTGTGTGGTCTGAGTGTGTGTATTTAAAGAGCGTAGTGTCGCCAGCTGTTGTTGTGTGTTTATCTTCCGTCTTTTGTTTGTATCGTGTGTGTGGATAGTTATTTTTCACTTGTTTTGAGTGTGCATGTATTTTGTTACGTGTCGTCCCGTGTGAGAGCGTCCTTTTCTTTTTAAAAAAAATGGCACATATTTGTGTGTGTGTGTGTGTGTGTGTGTGTGTGTGTGTGTGTGTTTGTGTGTGTGTTTGTGAATATATACACTCCTGGAAATGGAAAAAAGAACACATTGACACCGGTGTGTCAGACCCACCATACTTGCTCCGGACACTGCGAGAGGGCTGTACAAGCAATGATCACACGCACGGCACAGCGGACACACCAGGAACAGCGGTGTTGGCCGCCGAATTGCGCTAGCTGCGCAGCATTTGTGCACCGCCGCCGTCAGTGTCAGCCAGTTTGCCGTGGCATACGGAGCTCCATCGCAGTCTTTAACACTGGTAGCATGCCGCGACAGCGTGGACGTGAACCATATGTGCAGTTGACGGACTTTGAGCGAGGGCGTATAGTGGGCATGCGGGAGGCCGGGTGGACGTACCGCCGAATTGCTCAACACGTGGGGCGTGAGGTCTCCACAGTACATCGATGTTGTCGCCAGTGGTCGGCGGAAGGTGCACGTGCCCGTCGACCTGGGACCGGACCGCAGCGACACACGGATGCACGCCAAGACCGTAGGATCCTACGCAGTGCCGTAGGGGACCGCACCGCCACTTCCCACGCAAATTAGGGACACTGTTGCTCCTGGGGTATCGGCGAGGACCATTCGCAACCGTCTCCATGAAGCTGGGCTACGGTCCCGCACACCGTTAGGCCGTCTTCCGCTCACGCCCCAACATCGTGCAGCCCGCCTCCAGTGGTGTCGCGACAGGCGTGAATGGAGGGACGAATGGAGACGTGTCGTCTTCAGCGATGAGAGTCGCTTCTGCCTTGGTGCCAATGATGGTCGTATGCGTGTTTGGCGCCGTGCAGGTGAGCGCCACAATCAGGACTGCATACGACCGAGGCACACAGGGCCAACACCCGGCATCATGGTGTGGGGAGCGATCTTCTACACTGGCCGTACACCTCTGGTGATCGTCGAGGGGGCACTGAATAGTGCACGGTACATCCAAACCTTCATCGAACCCATCGTTCTACCATTCGTAGACCGGCAAGGGAACTTGCTGTTCCAACAGGACATTGCACGTCTGCATGTATCCCGTGCCACCCAACGTGCTCTAGAAGGTGTAAGTCAACTACCCTGGCCACCAAGATCCCTGGATCTGTCGCCCATTGAGCATGTTTGGGACTGGATGAAGCGTCGTCTCACGCGGTCTGCACGTCCAGCACGAACGCTGGTCCAACTGAGGCGCCAGGTGGAAATGGCATGGCAAGCCGTTCCACAGGACTACATCCAGCATCTCTACGATCGTCTCCATGGGAGAATAGCAGCCTGCATTGCTGCGAAAGGTGGATATACACTGTACTAGTGCCGGCATTGTGCATGCTCTGTTGCCTGTGTCTATGTGCCTGTGGTTCTGTCAGTGTGATCATGTGATGTATCTGACCCCAGGAATATGTCAATAAAGTTTCCCCTTCCTGGAACAATGAATTCACGGTGTTCTTATTTCAATTTCCAGGAGTGTATATACAGGGTGAGTCACCCAACATTACCGCTGGATATATTTCATAAACCACATCAAATACTGACGAATCGATTCCACTGACCGAACGTGAGGAGAGCGGCTAGTGTAATTGGTTAATAAAAAAAACATAAAAAATGCGCGGAAGTATGTTTTTAACACAAACCTACGTTTTTTTAAATGGAACCCCGTTAGTTTCGTTAGCACATCTTACCATATAAACAAATAAGTAATCAGTGCCGTTTGTTGCATTGTAAAATGTTAATTACATCCGGAGATATTGTAACCTAAAGTTGACGCTTGAGTACCACTCCTCCGCTGTTCGATCGTGCGTATCGGAGAGCACTGAATTACGTAGCGATCCAAAGGGAACGGTGATGGACCTTAGGTACAGAAGAGACTGGAACAGCATATTACGTCACTTCTCAGGCCGCTGTAAGATCACATTGGTTTGTCTTCTTCCTGCTGGTAATGTAACTAAGATTTGGCAACGAGGCAAGGTATGTTTGGCAACTCTGTGATCGACGAGTTACTTCCTGGTGTGCACGGAATTGAGCCTCAAAGTTCACTAGATTTTTCCTGTCATTTCCATTGAATAATCTGAGTTATTATCGCTTGAGGTGTAGAAAAAGATTGTAAATTTATGGTTTTTCAGCCCATGAAAGTCGTTGCACGCCCAAATCGCAAGTAATCTCGTCCTTTAAGTAGCGATTTATGAGTTATGGCCACTATTGGACTCTTAAAGGACTTGTGACACATGCCTCTTCCGTAGCCCTGTGGTAACGTGCTGACTTGCGAAAATCCGTCTGTTGTGGTGGGGTTCCAGTCTTGTTGAGTGTAACGTTTTTATCTCTTCCGTGAAAGAGCTACAAGCAGTCAGATCAAACATCGATAAGGAAATCGCAAGGAAGTACTTTCTTTCGGCTCATAGTGCAATGGTGAAAAACATACAATGCTACACAACAGGCAACGCCTCTCACCGCTGCTTACAAGCAAATTTTGGGTTTCTAGGAACATAACTTTATTTATGAAATGCCACATTTGCATACCACTTGAGTATGACACAGCATACCAATCAAACACAGACCCAGTCGAAATCTTAGTGAGAAGTATTTTACTAATTCGTGCAAATAGAGGCACGCTTGTGTACAGATACTCAGTTTTATTGAAACAGACTTTCGTCATAAGATTATCGTGAGTAGTTTTATTTCATTTCTTATAATACAGTTCACAATTTTCGTAAGGTTTCTTTTAGTGTTGTTAAAACAATAGTAAACACGAGAGAGAAATTAATCGTCAAAGATATATGCGAATTCTCTGATGTTATCTATAACAGTCTGACAATGCACATGCAGTTTATTGATTACATGCATGTAGAAAACTTGTTCTAAGTTAAAGCTGTCAAACAAGGTTTGATGAAGAATAAAATGCCACTACCACACGACAACTAATGTAGAAAATACTTATCTGACGTATTTTGGCACGATGCGCTCTCCCTGTAGATATTACAAAAGTTTCGAGATGCATCTGCTGCCTGGCAGTCTATTAAACTTGAAAAGAACAAAATGTCGCAGTATTGGCCCTTTTTCCACATGCGACTATTTTGGATTTAGAAGTGAAGGGAATTATGTTCAAAGTTCCATTACATTAATAACTTCAGCAGACAGCAGAATTGCGTTTTAAAAAATGTAGCAGTGAATGTACTCAAACTCTCGATATCTTGTCTTCAGTGTCCGACACTTACCGTTAAGCTACTAGCCCAGACGTAGCTACAGCAGCTGCAGAAGTCAACAACAATTTCTGCAGAAATTCCGCGTACCACAGTGCTGTGTGAGAATGCATATGGCCGGATCTAGACTTCTGGGAGACAGACAGTTACAGCTTTTCTTTTGCAATGCACGACGTTTTCAACAAACAGTAAGAGCACTAGAGTGGAAAGGAACACTTCCTATTTAAATTCCTGCACTTCTGACAGTTCTGTGTTGGTTTCAGTTACATGATTTTATTTCGTTGATCACAAAATAGAGTCCAAAGTATGCACTGGGTAGCCGAGGCAGCAACTTCATGGCGATTCGGTCAACCAAGTAAATAAATGTACTGAACATGTTGCAAACCACTACATGGAGCTTGTGTGTCAGAATTCTCATCCAGTGTGGGACAACGGTGCTACGATAGAAAATGAGTCATACCGAAGAAGCTTTGCTGGTCTGTTGGATTGATGATAGGTTCATATTTTTATAGTATGGGTTCGATGCCAACCTCTACTGATGATTATTGATAAGGAGAGACAGATTCTATTCTCTTCTGGCTACGCCAAGTGAAGAAAGTATATGGCATTGTGGTCTGAAATTCACATTAATAATGATATTCCTTCTCTACGAAGTAGACCTTAGGTTGAACTACAATAAAGTCAGGAGTGGCGACATGCAGAAACTCTATCAGCAGCAACCTTCCTTATACTAGTTATTTATTTTTAGTGACGGAACAAACACTATGTACGGTCACAGGACCCTTATTCCATCTTTTATTTATGCTTCTGTATGTCGATAAAGTTGGTTCTGAACTGGGAATGCAACTCAGATCGCCCTTAAGGCGGAATTTGATCCCTTCGTGACAATACAGCTCCACTACAATTTGTTGTTTGTTCAAAACTGCAGATTCCTCAACGTCAACACTAACAATAACTGATGTTTTTGACTCCCAGTGAGACACAGAACTATCTGCGTGATCACTGTAAGTTCAAGGATGTTATTCCGAGCTGCTGTGGAGAAAAATTCGGTAGCTGACGTCTCTTTGCGTGCAATCAACAACGATAATTGTGGGGTTCGATTCCCAGTCACCACTGAACTCTCCGTCAAATTTTTCGTAGTTCAAACATGCTCACATATCACTGCTGTTGTAGCAAACCCATGTTTAAGGTTCGTTTTCTCTGAAATATAACAGAGATAGGTGCCACGTTGGTGTCCTGGGAAGGAAAAAAATTATGTTTCGTCTCGTCATTTCAATTACAACATCTAGCTACTGCCGAGAAAATCCGATTAAGCAGTTAATTCTGGGTTCGAATCCCTGTCCAACACAAAGCTTTACCTCACGGCATCTCAAGTAAGTTACTTATGAAGAAGCAATTTTTAACATCTCTCATAGTTCGCTAACAAGGACAGTAGATGTTGGGTAGGAATTCGCATCCGTTAAAAATGTTTACGTTATGTTATTTTAAGTTGATATTGATAACTGATACTGTATAAAATCGAGGCATATCACTCTCTGTATGCCTCGTCACGAATGCAGAACGAGACGGTTCTTCGTGTCATTTGAAGTTCATACATATTCTCAACTAGCTGCTCATGAATACCTTAAATTTTTAATGTCATTTTTTGTTAAATAATAAGTACGGTATGTTACATTGAAGAGGAAATCATGAATACGACGAACTTACTACGTGCATTACCTATCTGACATAATAATGAGAGTGGTAGCATTTCAGGTGTGTCATTTATTGTAATAAATGTGAGCTTACAAGCCTTAAGGACAGTCTTACCTGTGGTAATGTGTTCCCTGATATTTGTAGTGCCTTGGTATTACTTTACATCTTGAGTTATTGCGATGCAGAGCAGTGTTTTCTAGTGGTGACTTGTTGGAACCATTTTCAATAGTCAAACGACTGTACCGAGCGGCGATTAGAGGATCTACTAGACAGCTGAGTTATGTGGGTTGCATGCGAATCAGGCGAAATGCATTTCAGGTCGTTTGGATGCTTTTGAGCACGACTGTCCATATCTTAGAAAATGTATTGGTGCGGATAACTATCTGTACCGTACCAGTAATGAAGGGTATCTTATTTTTCTTAACAATAATCTCTCTCTTACGTTATTAAGAGATTACCAAGTGAAAAGTGGGTAAAGCTGTTTCATAAACCGCAATAACTGGCTTGGGCGAAATTTGTATAGCCGCCATTGTGGCCATTTCAACGAGATAACTACATATTTAAGTAACTATTTAGAAAATTGCCTTCATTTAATTGAACGTACGCAGACACCCGATTGCAGAGTAAATTACGACAGTTGAAACATTCCAAATTCATACAGGTGCGAAAAGACGAAAGCAAGCCAGTTATTCCGAGAGTGTTATTTTGTGTCCTAGCATCTTTAAATCCGTAGACATTTCGTCAGTTTAACTCGCGTAGTCCTTATGAAGGAGCGTTAAATACTGACTAACAGAATATTCAACAGAATCACATTTTCATAAACCGTAAATGCTGTAAGACTCTAATAATACTTTACAAAAACAAAGAAAAATTTTTGATGTTATATCACCTTTAAAATTTTATTGAGTGTTAAGCAAATGGTTTGTCAATATACAAAACACTGAATTTAGTGTCATCAATTTACATGACTCTCCCGAAAGCGGTAGAAAACCAAAAACATTTTGACTTCTTTTCAGTAACACCGGACGGTCCACTGCACCATTTTCCATAGTTTTACTGCTTGCTGGATATGCGGAAGTTCAACTCTTACGTAATTGTTCGGATTTAATGTCTTCCGTTACCAGTTACGAATAACCTCATAAAAGACAAACAACGAACAGGTGAGAAACAGTTGAGAAAATCACCCTTTTTCCGTTAATATCATTTTTTTTTCGATTTGCACGAAAGTCGAAGCTGAGCAGCGAAAAATTTCTTCTCTTCTTCAACAGCGTTTGGTTCCAACAGTTAGTCGTTTTCGCCCTTGACAGGCTGCTGCCGTTCCAGGCCATCGGCCTCGCATTGCTTCCTGTCTGTATTCTTCCCATTTTAACGCTTGTCTCTCCTCTTTCTTCCGCGCGGCTTCCACGTTAAAATCTTTCTCGGCGCAAACTTTGATTAATCTTCGAACGTACCGGTACCAGTGAATGTCCGCATTCTTCGAAGATTTTGCAGTGGAGCACATTATCTCTATAGGCCTCCACACTTTATTTCTAAATTTATCTTGTCGCGTTACCTGCAGACGTCTTCTCATGTAGTCATATTCCAGTGTTCTAATTATCTCCCTAAATCTCCCCGTTTCAGGCCGCATCTCTGCTCCTTACAGAACTATGTCCTCCGACACACACTAATAATTTCTTTATTAGCGTCCTGCCGAACGACATTATTCCATAATATGTCATCGAAAGATTTAGAAGCTCTCATCCCCGTTGTTGTTGTGAACTGTATCATTTTCACACGACCAGAAATTTGCAGTTTCTGCAGGGTTTCAATTCTCCTCCCCCATGACAAAGCTTTATCTCCTACTTAGGCGGTAGCCCCGGCGACCGTGTGGCAGAACGACCACCTTCTCGCCCAGCCTTTCCGCCCAGCAACGGCGGCAGCCGCGTCTGCGGCGAGCTGGAGGCGGCACCTCCCCCTCACTGGAGGAGCCATCGTCTGGGCCCGGGAGCACCACGGCGGCCGTCGAGGCAGCAGCCGCGTCACCCACCTGCACAGAAAAGGAATACTCACATTGAAATGCTTAATAGTGGAATGTTCACGAAGATGTAATTTGATTTGCGCACAGCTTAACAAGCGTTTTGGAAAATATTTCTGTATTTCCGTGCAAGAGATGGTTTAGCAGCTCAGAAAGGAATCAGAGGAGGAGGGGTGACAGGAGATTAGTGTTTAACGTCCAGTCGAGAACGAGGTCATTGGGGGTCGAGCACAAGCTCTTATCACGGAAGGATGGAGGACGAAAGCGGCCGTTCCCTTCCGTAGGAAACACTCTAGAATTTCCTTCAGTGATATAGAGAAACCATGAAAAAAGTAAGTCAGGACGGCCCGAAACGAGTCCCGTGTGCTAACCACTGTGCTACTCTGTACGATACAAAGGAATCGTTAACGGTTATGTGATGATGACTCTGTCTGAGTAATCAATGATCCACATTGAGCTTAGTCTATTACGTCGTAAGAGAAAAGCGCAAGATCTGTCCCAAACTATTGCTGTTTCTGAAAAAGCAATGTAATATCGCTTGGCCTTTGGTCTCCTGCAAACCACTTGTAAGTTGTCGACTTCATTATTTTTTTATTTTAATTCGTTGTATTCCATGGGACACTGACATCGAAAACTATTTGAGGTTCTTCCAAAATCGCTTTTAGAGAAGAAATAAATACCGTAGAAGCTTTGAAATGTGGTGTTACAGAAAAACGTTGAAGATTAGATGGGTAGATCATGTAACTAATGAAGAGGTACTGAACAGAATTGAGGAGAAAACATATTTGTTGCACAGCCTGTAATGGATAAGAAATCGATTGGTAGGACAAATTCTGAGATATCAAGGAATCGCCAATCTACCACTGGTGTGGAGCATTGAGAGGGGTAAAAATCGCAGACAAGACCAAGAGACCAATACGATAAGCAGATTTAGAAGGATGTAGGTAGCAGTAGTTACTCTGAGATGAAGGTCTTTTCACAGGATAGAGTAGTTTGAGGAGCTCCATCAAACCAGTTTTCGGATTGAAGACCACAACAACAACAAATACCGAAATAGTAAATAAAGTACCTGTATGGTTTAGGATGACATTTGTATTATTAATACATTACAGTGGCAGATTCTAAACCCATACTAGGAGCGTCTGTAAACAATAAAACCAGTGTTCCACAAACAGACATTTCAAACAAGAAATGTGAATGTAAAGTTGAAGCCTTCTTTTTTTCATTTCTGCTCTAAGTCTGCTGAAATTAATTGCTCTAGGACAGTGCATACAATCCCGTACAATTGTTAAAAAAGCTTTAAGTGGAAAAACTCGCTTCTTTATGCAATGTCGGATCCTTCATTGAATAAATTAGTCCGTCATATTAAATGCAAATTTCATGGTGGCTGTAGATGTACATCCTGTTGGTATATGCTCCTTACATAAACACGATATATGGAAAAATGTCACCCATAAAATTCCGAGGACAGCAAGAGTAAATAAGTGCTTGAGAAATCACACAATCTGCTCAACAGCCCTTGCATCCAAGCTGCTGACGGGAGTGATATACAGGAAAGTGGAGAGGCATATCTGGCATTGTGATTGACAACGGAAGGAGGGCTGATGAAAAATCAAGACACGGTCGTAGGGTAAGTAAAAATTCAACTATGTCCAACTATGTGGAGTGGTGTAAGACATTCTAAATTCTGAGGGAGATAGGAATAAATCATTAACCAAAAGTAAAAGACGAAGCTTAAAGGTCTCGGTTTAGAGTATAAGAAATGACGCAGCCTTTCAGCCATACTTTTCAATCATTACAGCACAGAAGCAATGTTGGAAATTAAAAAAACCTTCAATAGTTGGTCTAAAATTCAAGGTAAAACGATATGAATAAGAATATTCGCTGATGACAATGCTATCATCAGTGAAAGTGAAGAAGGAGAACAGATTTGTTGTATGGAATTAACAGTCAAATGATCACAGAACGTGGATTAACTGTAAACCGAAAAATGAGAAAAATAATGAGAAGTGGAAAAATGAACGTACCAAGAAACTTGACATCAAAATTCGGTATTACGACGTAGGCGAATCTAGGGGGTTCTGCTACTTTGAAAGGGAAATAACCCATGACGGAAGACTCCAAGACTACACAGAAACGGAAATAGCACAGTCAAAGAGGGAAAATACAGCCAAGTGAAGTCTATTGGTAACAAACAAAATGAATGTGCGTTGGGAGGACAGCTTTGACATGGTAGTGAATCATACACGGTACGAAAACCATCGCTTAAAAAAACCGAATCCTTGTAGAAGACAGAAGGTGGGGCACATTCAGCGAAAAATTTTGGACGTTGGGTGCATATTCTGCTTCTTCATGAGGAGGTTATAGCAGTAAAGGAGTTCGTGGCGCGCCGCAGCGAAGCAGTCAGTTGGGTATTAATTCAGAACAGTAGAACACGCTTGAGACGTGTTGCAACGTGCAGCGACCGTTTGGAGGTACTGTCTCCAAACACTGTATGACGTCTGGATGACCACTGTTGAGGACTGCCAGAGGTTTATGCAGGTATATTACGACCATGTTGAGTCCCATAGTGCTCACAGCATACGTAGGATGTTTCTGGCAAGGTAGAATAGTCACAGTTCAGATACGCAATGTAGACTCATTCGGCAGCACATTTTGATTTCAGTGATGCACACTTTCAAACATAAAATATTCGCTTAGGTTCTTTTCTAAATTTTATCTCACATTAAATCAATATGGTTTAGATGTAGAAACGGTATTTCTATACTTTCTGCTCCCCTGCAGTTCAAGTCCATTCATACTTAGAAATAAAGAACTGGTCCCAAATTAGTCTCTTATATTTGTACCCTGTCCTAAAAGAAACTCCCATAATTGTCTCATGATTTTGTTGTATTAAAATGTTGCGTCAGCAAGATGCTCCGGACAGTGCCATTGAACTGTATTTCCGAGAATCCCTTTTTAAAGTTATTACGTTTACGAGAGCTACCAACGCGCTTTTCGAATAATGTGGTCGTGGCCCAATTGGGAGGCACTCACAGTAAATACGAGATAGAAGAACAGCTTACTCCCCAACGTGCACGAATTCAGAATTGGAATTTGACTGCCCTCACTTTCGGTGTACCTTCAATATTCTTGACCTCCCTGGTAATCATAATGTCTTCTTACCTTTCCCACGGTGCGCTCCTCCTGCCGTGTGTCCTGTAGCCCAGGACTGAAGTCTCCAGCATCAGCTGACGTCAGCATCTTCTGCGGCTCTTCTGACCTCGGGGGAACACCTTCCTCTTGACCGGGGCCTAAACGGAACCGCATCCACACCACGTTGAAATCCTGTAGGGGTTTTGTTTTCGTGTTCATGTTTTGATTTATTGTTTCTACTTTATTTGTTTCTAATTTTCAAATGGTTCAAATGGCTCTGAGCACTATGGGACTTAAATTCTGAGGTCATCAGTCCCCTAGAACGTAGAACTACTTAAACCTAACTAACCTAAGGACATCACACACATCCATACCGAGGCAGGACTCGAACCTGCGACCGTAGCGGTCGCGCGGTTCCAGACTGTAGCGCCCAGAACCGCTCGGCCACCCTGGCCTGCTGTTTCCAATTATTTTATCATAATGTAAGACACTCATATTTTCCATTACAAGATAGGCGCTACAGTTTGGAACCGCTATGGTCGCAGGTTCGAATCCTGTCTCGGGCATCGATGTGTGTGATGTCCGTAGGTTAGTTAGGTTTAAGTAGTTCTACATTCTAGGGGACTGATGACCTCAGATGTTGAGTCCCATAGTGCTCACAGCCATTTGAACCATTTTTTTTTCAGTCATGTCCATTTATACGTCGATGCTTAGTGAGGAAACCGAAACACAAATCATTCGTTCACGATTTTCATTATAGTTCGGACCGGGAGCCAATGACCTGACCACGCCGAAGGCCACACAACAGAATGAGCTGCTATGTATAAGACATTAATCAGCAAAGCAAAGTGGAGTCATTTGTCCATTAAGCAACATGAACCCTCATTCTCACGGAAATGTGTCCATTGCCGATAAAAATCTTTTTCAATGATTACAACACATGCTTGATATGTATTCTGTCCACAAAGCAAAGTGACAACAAAAATAAATGGTGATTTAGTTTAGCTTTTTAGCTTGCCTTACCCCCCCCCCCCCCCCCCCCCACCTCCGCCCTCCTCAAGATTCTCAGTGTCAGTAGTTCCTCGGTTGGTCTCAGGAGGCTGAGTAACTCGTTCCCGTCCTCCCGTCTAAGAAAATTTTATGAAATTTCCGGAAGCTGAACTGAGGTTTTCCGTGCGATACATCTAATGACCCATTAGCCCCGGTAACAGTAACCCAGTAAAATTAAGTTCTAGTCTAGTACAGAAGTAAACCTTAGAGCTATCAGTAAGTGATTGCTCGCTTTTAGCTTGTGCCAACTTTAGAAAATGCAGACGTTCTCGAGGTAATCTCAAATGTGATGTGTTAATTAATCACCACTGTGATTATGTAGAATCTGTGTTCCCCTAAGCCTGTGTTACATTCTTCACACTCCTCGACGCTGCTCACCTGTGGGTCCAATAGTACAGGGTCTGCGTCGTCGTCGCAGACCGCTACGACACGAAGATCTTCGGTGTCTGTCTCCCGTCCACAAGGGAGACAGAAAAAGGCGAGAGCCCTGCGGAACATCTGCGAAGATAAAAGAAGTGTAAACGTACATGAAGTGTTGCCCCAGATTCATAAATTAGCCGAGCAGAATGCCTGCGGTGCAGAGGTGGATTGTAAGCCAATCTCAGTGTTTGGGATGGGTGCTGCGACTGCGTTTTACGAGAAAATCCACGCCTCATCAACATGCTACACAAAGCTGTGAAAATTAAAGAATTTCTGGTAATGTATGATGTTGGTCGACATTAAATATTTTCTTACAAAAACCACGCCTTTACCTCAGTTTAAATCAGCACCGCTTACTAACAAAGTTACACGTATTTATTGAATAGGGATATTATTGTTTCAAGTTGAGTGAGTTGTTGCAGCACTATACTAAAGAATAAATGGAAAAACAAACTATTTTCACGTAAAGATACAAGATGTACAACTTTGCTTCCGCCATTTGCCAATAGGTGGGGACAACAGTACGTAGCGGTCGAAAGAAACAGATCGCAGATGTCAGACAATCAGCTAGGACCTCGGCCAACATAAACTCATTCAAAAATTGGTCGATCTGTGTCTGCATCATGAAGTTGTACTTTACGGAAAATGTAAGTTTACGAGCCTAATTCTCGTCGTTTGCGGGAGGTATTACTGTTTTGTCTCAGTATGAAGAAAACAGAGACTGAGTCTCATCGAATTCTCTCAAGTACGTATGGTGAGGACCCTATTAGTGAAAGAACGTGTCGTGAGTGGTTTCAACGCTTCAAGAACGGCGATTTTAACGTCGTAGACCGGAATAGTGATTGAACAGGGAAAGTTTTCGAAGGTGCAGAACTGAAGACATTGCTGAGACAAGACCCGCGTCAAACTCAACAAGAGATGGCACCATTAGTAGGAGTGACACAGCAAGTCATATAGAAACATCTCAATGCTATCGGCAGGATTCAGAAGGAAGCAACTTGGGTCCCGTGTGAGCTGAATCTGAGAGACGTCGAACGGCGTTTGTGTGTTGGTGAACAATTGCTTCAGAGGCAAAAACAGAACGGACTTCTGTATCGCATTGTGACCGGGGACGAAAAATGGTTTCATTACGATAACCCAAAACGCTAAAAATCGTGGGGATACACCGGACATGCTTTCACGTCGACGGCCAAACCGAATATTCACGGCTCCAAGATCATGCTCTGCATTTGGTGGCACCAGCTCGGTGTCGGGTACTAAGAGGTTTTAAAACAGAGGGAAACAATCACAGGTGCTCGTTATCGAATGCAATTAATGAGTTTGAGCAGTGCATTGAAAAATAAACGGCCGAATACAGCGTGAGGCACGATAAAGTGATTTTGCAGCACGACAACGCTCGACCCCACGTTGCAAAAGAGATGAAAACCTACTTGGAAACGTCAATATGGGAAGTCCTACCCCACCCGCCGTATTTTCCAGACATTGCTCCCTCTGACTATCATCTGTTTAGATCAATGGCACATGTCCTGGCTGACCAACACTTCCCATCTTATGAAGAAGTCACAATTTGGATTAATTCGTGCATCGCTTCAAAAGATGAAAAAGTTTTTCGACGCTGGATTCATGCACTGCCCGAAAGATGGGAGAAGGTAGTGACCAACGATGGAAAATACTTTGAATGATGTATGTGTAACCAAATTTTTTCATTAAAGCCTCAAATGTTGGGGAAAAAACGGTGGAAGCAAAGTTGTACACCTTGCAGTTTGGTCCCAAAGTTTGTTTAGAAATTTTGTATGAACGATATATTTAAGGTGAAACACCACGGAGTCTAGAAACCATCCTCATACCATAATTCTCAGAGAGTAGGTTTCCTTAATTTAAATGATAGCCCAGGGGCCATGGACACTGTAACAGATCGATTGTCGCCATTGTTGTAATTTATTTATTTATGCATTTATTTTACCTGGCAAGATTAGGGCCTTCAGGCCCTCTCTTACACCTAACCAGGCATACTCAGATTGAACGAGTTACAGTTTCTAAATAACATTAAGGACATTTAACGTATTATGCAGTATTGATGTTAAACAAAAAAATTGAGATTATAACAGTAGTACAATGATAATTATAACAATAAAAATAATTATAACAATCAAGAATAATAATAATAATAATAATAATAATAATAATAATAATAATAATAATAATAATAATGATAGTGACTAAGTATATGAAAGTAAACATATTTTTCTTTTGTGAATGTCAGTCCCATTGTTAGTTGGGAATTTTCTCGTTATATTCTTGCAGCTTGTGAGTTATTCTCATCGAGCAGAGACATAAGACGATAGAATGGGGTGAAAGAGATATATAAGAGGTAGATAGGTTAGAGGAAGAGAAAAAGAATGGTAAAATTCGAAGCTGTGATGGAGAGGAGAAAGAAAGAGATGGGAGGGCACAACAATGGTGGCTATACCGTCCCTAATATGTAAGTTTTTAGTTCCCTCTTGAATGTTGAGTAGATCTGGATAAGACGCAGATCACAGGGGAGTGCGTTCCATAGTCGTATGGCTGAGATGGAGAATGACACGGAGAAAGATTTTGTGTTATGTAAAGGTACAGCCAAGATGATAGACGTATCCGATATGGTATTGCGATTGTGGAATGATGATAGGTGTTTAATGTGAGAAGATAAGTATTGGGGGCACCAGTGGCTAAGAAATCGATGAAATAAACACATCGTGTGGAGATCGCGTGCCTTATGTGGGCGTATCCAACCTAGCTGGGAGTATGAAGGACTGATATGATCATACAACCGAATATTGCACACGTATCTAACGCAAGCATTCATCACTAGCTCGAGGCATCTAGAATTTTCACAATTTGTGCCGTGTTGAACTACATCGCAGTAGTAAAGATTAGGCAAGACTAGTGTTTGGACTAATTTTTGTTTAACATGGGTTGGAAATATTTTTCTAAATTTTTGAATTGCATGTAGGGAGGAGAGCGATTTCCGGCAAGCTGTGACTGTTTGTTCTTCCCAGTTTAGGTGTTCATCCAAGATTATTCCAAGGTCTTTTACTGTTTTTTGGTATGGTAGTTGGGTACCATTGAGGAGTATTTTAGGGAACGTTTCGCGAAAGTACCGACTGATTAACTTTGGATGAGATATAAGTGTGACCTGGGATTTCTTGGGGTTCAGTTTCAGACCTAGGTTCTGTGCCCATCGAGAAACAGAGCAAAGATCTGTGTTCATACTCGCTACTGCACTTATGTAGAGTTGGATGTCGTCAGCATATAGATGGTAGCTGCAGGAGTGAATCACTGAAGAAATATCATTAATGTACAGTGAGAAGAGTAGTGGACCAAGGACGGAGCCTTGGGGAACTCCAGAGTGCACGCTTTTCCATGATGACTTTTCTGACCCACAAATGACTTGTTGACTTCTGTTTTTGAGGTAGCTGTCGAACCAGTGTATTGCGCTGATTGAGAAATTCAGCTGTTTCATTTTAATTAGTAATATATCCGAAGTCAACTGTGTCAAAAGCCTTGCTAAAGTCAAGCAGTGTTAGGATAGTAGCTTCACGTCTGTCTATAGCATGTTTAATGTCATCAGTTACTTTGATTAATGCAGTTGCTGTACTATGGTGCTTTCGAAAGCCTGACTGATATTCGTCATGGATGTTATGAGTTTTGAGGTAATCCGTCAGCTGTTCATGGACTTTGTATTCTAGGGCTTTAGATATTGCAGGTAGTATGCTGATCGGCCTGTAGTCACCTGGCGACTTAGGGTTGTCAGTCTTGGGTATAGGCTGGATTAAACTTTGCTTCCACTCAGTAGGATATATACTACTGACAAGAGACAGGTTGAAGATGTCTGTGATAACTGGAATAATAGTGGCTACGACGTTTTTAATCATGCCAATGCTCACTCCATCATTTCCTACTGCCTCGGAAGAGATTCTCATAATTGCCTTGTGTACTGTGCCGGTAGTGACATGTTTTAGGAAAAACTTGTCTCTCGAGAGATTGATATCTTGGGGTTGGTAATTTGTCGCTGTGTGGCACATTACAGCTGTTGAGAAGAAATTGTTTAATTCTTCTGCAGACGCTTGATAAGCAGCGTCATATCTTCGTTTCCCTATACCGAAACTGCGCAGCTTTTTCCACAGTGCAGCAGGTTTTGATATGCTGCATACGACAGAGCGGGCATGTCTGATTTTGGCATTCCTCACGCTTTGCTTCGTTCTGTTTCGGAGTTTCCTATAAGCTTCGTACGCCTCGGGAGTTGGGTTACGCTTGAAGGCCCTGTGTGCAGCATCACTTTTATTCATTAACTGGCGTAATGCAGTGGTGAGCCACGGAGCAGGAGCTCTCTTTACCTTGACAGTGCGTTGAGGAGCATGTTTATCATACAGTGCAATAATTTTGCTACATAATTGCCGAATTTTTCCGTCTAAAGTCGGTTCATTGCTTATATCATGCCAAGGGATGTCTGAGCAATCCTTTTGAAGAGCGTCATGGTCAACATTTTTTAAGCTTCTGTAGGTTACTACAAGGACAAAAAGGTCAGTCGCCAGATGGAGAGGAAAACCATATTTGTTTCTCTTTACCGGTTTCGACAGTTTACACAGTCGTCTTCAGAAGTGAAATACGTACAAAACAATGGTGTGTCAACGTTAAAACAAGATTCACCCGATTGTGTCCTTTGAAACAGAGTCAATAAAACCGGGAGACATCTCAAAAAATATGTCATACTTGTCATGAGTGGCAACCAAATATCTAACTAATTTCACATGGCACGTAGTATACGCGAGAAAAGTGAACCACCAAACTGACGTAATTTACATTTTAAGCTATTCCTGTGAGTTGCTCGTTTGGAGATGACGGTTGATAAAGGGACAGTTGAGAACGCAGCCAAGATCAAAAAATACGGGGGATTCTATGTTTAATCAATGCAACATATACGTTGCAGAAAGCACAAAAAATGGCTCAAAGGGCTCTGAGCACTATGGGACTTGACATCTGAAGTCATCAGTCCCCTAGAACTTAGAACTACTTAAACCTAACTAACCTAAAGACATCACACACATCCATGCCCGAGGCAGGATTCGAACCTGCGCCCGTAGCGGTCGCGCGGTTCCAGACTGAAGCGCTTAGAGCTGCTCGGCCACCAGCGGCCGGCGCAGAAAGCACAGTTTGTGTCAGTAAGCCCCACTGTCAGTCTTACTACCGGCAACTGCCCACCATCCGTGGATAGCCCACGGCGGAGCGAGAATGTGGCGAGCGTTAAAGAACAAATAATCGCGTATGCCGCAGATTGGCCTTCATAATATGTTAGAAAAATAAAATTCAGTGCTGTGCTGCATTAGTTCATGTTCGAATCCATACGCAGCCAAATTATAAATATGGGTTTCTTCTTGAATGTTGCACCGAAACTGAAATATACACTCCTGGAAATGGAAAAAAGAACACATTGACACCGGTGTGTCAGACCCACCATACTTGCTCCGGACACTGCGAGAGGGCTGTACAAGCAATGATCACACGCACGGCACAGCGGACACACCAGGAACCGCGGTGTTGGCCGTCGAATGGCGCTAGCTGCGCAGCATTTGTGCACCGCCGCCGTCAGTGTCAGCCAGTTTGCCGTGGCATACGGAGCTCCATCGCAGTCTTTAACACTGGTAGCATGCCGCGACAGCGTGGACGTGAACCGTATGTGCAGTTGACGGACTTTGAGCGAGGGCGTATAGTGGGCATGCGGGAGGCCGGGTGGACGTACCGCCGAATTGCTCAACACGTGGGACGTGAGGTCTCCACAGTACATCGATGTTGTCGCCAGTGGTCGGCGGAAGGTGCACGTGCCCGTCGACCTGGGACCGGACCGCGGCAACACACGGATGCACGCCAAGACCGTAGGATCCTACGCAGTGCCGTAGGGGACCGCACCGCCACTTCCCAGCAAATTAGGGACACTGTTGCTCCTGGGGTATCGGCGAGGACCATTCGCAACCGTCTCCATGAAGCTGGGCTACGGTCCTGCACACCGTTAGGCCGTCTTCCGCTCACGCCCCAACATTGTGCAGCCCGCCTCCAGTGGTGTCGCGACAGGCGTGAATGGAGGGACGAATGGAGACGTGTCGTCTTCAGTGATGAGAGTCGCTTCTGCCTTGGTGCCAATGATGGTCGTATGCGTGTTTGGCGCCGTGCAGGTGAGCGCCACAATCAGGACTGCATACGACCGAGGCACACAGGGCCAACACCCGGCATCATGGTGTGGGGAGCGATCTCCTACACTGGCCGTACACCTCTGGTGATCGTCGAGGGGACACTGAATAGTGCACGGTACATCCAAACCGTCATCGAACCCATCGTTCTACCATTCGTAGACCGGCAAGGGAACTTGCTGTTCCAACAGGACAATTCACGTCCGCATGTATCCCGTGCCACCCAACGTGCTCTAGAAGGTGTAAGTCAACTACCCTGGCCAGCAAGATCTCCGGATCTGTCCCCCATTGAGCATGTTTGGGACTGGATGAAGCGTCGTCTCACGCGGTCTGCACGTCCAGCACGAACGCTGGTACAACTGAGGCGCCAGGTGGAAACGGCATTGCAAGCCGTTCCACAGGACTACATCCAGCATCTCTACGATCGTCTCCATGTGAGAATAGCAGCCTGCATTGCTGCGAAAGGTGGATATACACTGTACTAGTGCCGACATTGTGCATGCTCTGTTGCCTGTGTCTATGTGCCTGTGGTTCTGTCAGTGTGATCATGTGATGTATCTGACCCGAGGAATGTGTCAATAAAGTTTCCCCTTCCTGGGACAATGAATTCACGGTGTTCTTATTACAATTTCCAGGAATGTAGTTAGGATAATGTTTTCATGGTCAGAAAATAAAGAAATGTTGATTTTTAATTCTGTTGGAAGTAATTAATAGCTTGGACTTGGGTGATTTCTTCTGATGAATGAATATGAACTTAAATAGAAGTGTTACTCTTCGACTTTGGTGAATTTTGGGTAACACTCATGTTACAATTCGTTGTGCAAATACACCTCGCGCAGCATCGACAACTGCAAGACAAGTTATCGTCTTTGTCACAAGGATGAATATAAATGTTTATCCTCCTCATTTCCCCCCCAGAAATTTTGGTTGTTTTCTTCGCTTCCTGTCTAACCACGCACTCGGAAATCATCAGATATTTACTTCATTTTTAGTTCTGTAATCAAACGGAAATGTAAATACAGTCGACTATCGCAGAACATACTTGTATTAAATGTCACAAAATGTGTTAACAACACTCCATATACCACCACATTATCTATTACGCTCGCAGTTTGTCATGGAGTTTTAGTCTCCTCTCTTGGTTATCTTACTATGTCTTGAAGGCTTATATCGTTGATGCACTATTAACTGCTATCTAACAATATTGGTGACATGTTTGTGATAAATTATGAATGGGCCGATTCTTTGGATGGAATACTGCAATTATAATAAAAGTGTGTCTCATTTGTAAATTATTATTGACAACAGCTTACTCTTCAGGGAAAATTCTAGTATGAAGGAGATAATCTTCGAAAAGCTATTGTATGCAGTTTAATTGCAACAATAATTATACAAAATCGTACTAAGACCGTCGTATGTTCATAAATGTCGGATTCACTACGTACATGAACTCGTCTGAGAGCCCCGTATCGAACGTCGACAGCAGTTACTACTGTTTTCGTTACTGTGCGTGACGTCAAAACCAAGTCACGTTTACAGAAAGTCTTTTAAATGAGTGATAGCCGTGAATTTTCCGAATACTGCCATAGTTATGAAATTTCTCCCCCTCCACTTCTTCTGCTTAGGCACATTTCAGTAAGTCATGTCAGGGCTTATTGAGTGCTGGCCGTGAATTTTACGAATCCTTTCATAGTTATAAAATTTCTTTCCCTCCACTTCTTCTGCTTAGGCGCATTTCAGTAAGTCAAGTCAGGGTTTATTAATAATTACTAATACCGTAGTAGCCTCGGGAACTCATACTAAGGCGCCGTTTTGTGTGGCTTATCCCTAACTTGGTGAGTACATCTCGAAGCACGCAGGATCAGTCGGTTGAACGAGCCTAGAAGCCTGTAGAGTTGGAGAACCGCCATAACACGTGACCACGATGAGTTTGACTGGAATACTCTCTTCCAAATTCAATAAGTGGCAGGGGGAAAATACAAGGAGCGAAAGGCTATTTACAATTTGTACAGAAAGCAGATGGCAGCTATAAGAGTCGAGGGACATGAATGGGAAGCAGTGGTTGGAAAGGGAGTAAGACAGGATTGTAGCCTCTCCCCGTTGCTATTCAATCTGTATACTAAGCAAGCAGTAAAGGAAACGAAAGAAAAATTCGGGGTAGGCATTAAAATCCATGGAGAAGAAATAAAAACTTTGAGGTTCGCCGATGACATTGTAAATCTGTCAGAGACAGCAAAGGACTTGGAAGAGCTGTTGAACGGAGTAGACAATATCTTGAAAGGAGAGTATAAGATGAACATCAACAAAAGCAAAACGAAGATAATGGAATGTAGTCAAATTAACTCGGGTGATGCTGAGGGAATTAGATTAGGAAATGAGAACACTTAAAGTAGTAAAGGAGTTTTGCTATTTGGGGAGCAAAATAACTGAGATGGTCGAAGTAGAGAGGATATAAAATGTAGACTGACAATGGGAAGGAAAGCGTTTCTGAAGAAGAGAAATTTGTTAACATTCAGCGTTGATTTAAGTGTCAGGAAGTCGTTTCTGAAAGTATTTGTATGGAGTGTAGCCATGTATGGAAGTGAAACATGGACGATAAATAATTTAGATAACAAGAGAATAGAAGCTTTCGAAATGTGGTGCTACAGAAGAATGCTGAAGATTAGATAGGTAGATCATATAACTAATGAGAAGGCATTGAATAGAACTGGGGAGAAGAGGAATTTGTGGCACAACGTGACTAGAAGAAGGGATCGGTTGGTAGGACATGTTCTGAGGTATCAAGGGATCACCAATTTAGTACTGCAGGGCAGCGTGGAGGGTAAAAATCGTAGAGGGAGTCCAAGAGATGAATACACTAAGCAGATTCAGAAGGATGTAGGCTGCAGTAGGTACTGGGAGATGAAGAGGCTTGTACAGGATGGAGTAGCATGGAGAGCTGCATCAAACCAGTCTCTGGGCTGAAGACCACAACACTAATAACACGTTAGGTTTTGTTCATTAAGAAAAAGAGAAGATTTATTTCAGTTAGACTTGCCAGTAAAAAGCAATTATAATACGTAAAAGCGTTACGGTCTGTCTGTCCCAAAATTACACCAAAAGAAAACCGATACACCTGTTGTAGACGCACCAGTCCCATCTTATTAATGAATCAGAAGCATGATGTGGCGTATTTATTGTATTGTGAATGAGAAAGAACAGCTAGTACTGTGGTAAGATGGTTGCCACACACGTGTCTTATTAATTAGGAATTGGGTTCAAAGGAGATATGTCCAATTTACTGTCACTTCGTTGTCTAGTCAGACCGTGGGTGTGGTGCTCATCCCCGTTTCCCTTTCTCTTGTCAACAGGTCTGTGATGTGAAGGTCGATGGCAGCATGTCATGACCTCACACAAATGCTGGATGCTTTTCGATCGGTACCCCTGGGATTTGCAGTGGGATGATAGAGACTAGCACGAGTGGGGTGGTTGTAGGGTTCTGGAACATTCTGTAATAATTAGTACTGGAATACTTTAGTAAATAACTTTTACTTAACTTCGTCCTGCTACTGCTCTCCAGGAGCAATAACAACTGTCTTTCTTGAATACAAAATGGTTCAAATGGCTCTGAGGGCTATGAGACTTAACATCTGAGGTCATCAGTCGCCTAGAACGTAGAACCCTTGTCTACAGAGTTCTCTATCGAAATTTTCTTCATTCCTAGCATCCAGCGACACTTTCATTTCAATCCTCTCCTCTTTTATTATCCATTCCACTTCCTCCATTACCAAACAAGGCTTGAAAAAGGCTAAACTAATCATTAACATTTTAATGCCTCCATTGATTTATTATTATTGTTAGTAATACTATTATTATTATTGTTATTTAGAATTATTATTTTTGTTAATACTGCTGTTATTGAGTTTGTTGCGTAACAGCTAATTAATCTCATTCCTAATTCGTCCATTATTTGATCATCATTATTAGTTGTACTACTACTATTATTAGCATTCCTATTATAATTTTTTTAATACTGTGTTAACATTATTGTGTTTTTATGCAATTTTTTTGTACATGTTTGCTTTTTCAGATGTAAGAACCCGATCTGGTCAGGCTAATAAGAAATGAATAGATAAATAAATATGTGTTAAGTGGCTCGTATTTAGCGTTCATCTCCATCCGTTGTGCTGTGTCAAGCACATATGAGAAATTCTTTGACATTCGCGTGCGAAAAACCGCTGTGGTATGATCGCAATTATGCGTGTAAGTAGTTTACTGTATTGATGTGAGCATGTTCTAGATCCGCCATTCTTGTACCTTCTCGATTGTGAAACGCAAGACGTAGCAGAAATCACCCACTGGACAGCGCAGACTCCAGAGATGATACAACACTGCCGAACAGATGACCCCTTGACGAAATCCCCGACGTCTGATTCTAATAGTTAATGGAGTGTCAAAAACCTAAGTTGTACTATGCGTTGGTCAATTTTGATGGTTTCCTTTTGAATTTAGCATGGAAACTACAGAGTTGTTCGCTACAGCTGCGCGAGAGGGGCGCTCAACGTAATTTCGTAGAATTGCCTGTGTCGCTAGTCGTGGGCAGGAGTTCAGCAGATATTTGGAGTTGACATCTGTTGGGGTCAGACACGTTATAGTGCAGATACACTGTGTGAGATCTCGAAATAAAGATGAGTACCAACGATTTTAGTTACTTGGATTGACATCCCTTGCAGACCTATGTTTATTTTTATTTGTCTAGGTTCCAAAAATAAAGTTCAGCTCCTACGAAATATCTTAGTTGTGGCAAGGGCCATTTGTGAGATTTTAAGTTGGTGGGAGGGTACATTAATTTTTGTAGTGACGGAGGGTCACGTGTATATGATAGTACAAACGTTAGTGTTTGTTATTGGAATGGTATTTTATGGTATTGCAATTGTCAAATTTTCTGTGATGAACTTTTAGGTCGCATTCTCACACTGCCAGAGGTAACAGGGTGGATGAAAATTTGTGTTACTGGGTTATGTGATGTACTGATGCATTGAGTGAGGTAATGTCCCCTTATGGTTGTGGTTTAGGTGTGGCACTAACAGCAACCTTCACTAATTTAGCTCACTCGCTTTCAAGTTGTTACCTTAAAGGAACTGAAATCGCACCTATGACAGATTTGGTTGTTTGAATGTTTATACACCTCATGGAACCACCAGTACAAAATGCATAGCAATATTTAGACTTGGAAATTTAAAAAGTCGAGTTACTGCTTGAATGATTAACTGATGATTATGAGGGGATGCATATCGACAACGGTTGAAGATGTTTAGAATCTCACTTTTTGAATGAATGTTAATATAAGATTATGGTACAAAGTGGCGATGGCATTTAGGACTTTGTTTTGTTTTCGTTGTTTCGTTCTTACCGTATTGTGAGAAAGGCTGTTTATCTTCGATTTAAAACCTACGAAAATCAATAGTAATTTGAGTTTACTGAATACACGGACTGCAACATTGGCCAAAAGATAATTATATCTTCCTTATAACTGTGCTATGTCACTTGGTAGTGATCGGCAGTATTCAAAAAATGGTCAAATGTGTGTAAAATCTTATGGGACTTAACTGTTAAGGTCATCAGACCATAAGCTTACGCACTACTTAACCTAAATTATCCTAAGGACAAACACACACACCCATTCCCGATGGAGGACTTGCACCTCCGCCGGGACCAGCCGGTAGTACTCAGTTTGGAGTGAAATAATAGAATGGTTTATTTTGACGGATGAGTACAAAAATGTATCGAGAATTTATCTTTGGAGGACAAAGATACAGATTTCGTTTGATAATTAACGAACGGTATTCAATCTGGTTAAACGTTATTACTATGTTTTTATTTGAAAGGAGACTCTGTGAGAGTGCTTAGAGATAAATCTATAAGTTATTACAATGTATATCAACGCTGATATGTTAATAGTCTGACAGTTTGAAACTCCATATCGATAGCAAAGATAGAGAAAGACAGCGACTGAGTGTCCTTAACTTTTCCCGGCGACTGAGTGTTTTAAGCAGACGGAAAAATTAATATTTTGACGAATTTAATTCAGGCTGATAAAGGGAGAACTCTTTATCTCGATAGCTAGTCCACTACGAATAATGGTGTACTTCTGCGAGTACCTCACCGTTGTTGTTTCTATTTTATACATGAAATGAAGATAGCTCGGGAGAACTCCCAGAAGTACACCATTAAAAAATTTGTCCTTTTGTTTCAACTTCTGTTAAATAATACGTGATTCACTCTTGAAACTACGAAATTTCTCTCAAACAGTAGAAGTAATGGGGTCTTTTGGATGCGCCGGAATTTACGAGTACTCGTACCTCGTACTGAGGTTCACCTCATATGCACTGATGTCTACACGTCAAAAGTAATCGATAAAAGATGATAAGAGACGTAGTCAGGCAGCACAATAAATGATTACCCTTCTTTTCTCACAGAAATACACGTAATTATCTTCATGTGGTGGCAGCCCAGCGCGAGGAGAGACTTTCGATGCTTAACGCCCTCGTAAAGATAAGTTACTTAGAATGTAAAACGAATTAGTTTAGACAAATTAATCATAAATACGTTTATTAGTGCGTTTTTATGTTTACTACTAAAGGCATCACTTTCCTTTACGTATTAGTCCACAAAAAGCGAAAAGACCGTAAGATCCGGTTGCCATCACACTTTCATTTACGTTTTGGTACTGTTAATGTAGAGAATCCGGTTGAATTGTTCTGGTTTTTTTTTTTTCAACAATTTAATTTGAGCGTGTCCATTCATCACTAAATTCATATTTCAGGAAAAAAATCGTAAGTCTTAAGTTGTTTGATTTAGAAACTTTAAGACTATTCGTTTGTTTATATACAGTTTGTCTGCAGTAAAATTACATCCTACTGTGAATAATTAACAAATACTGCGTATAAGTGAGCACAAAAGCCTTGCTGAGAGAGGAAATAAACACTTTTTTCGTTATATCGTACATCCGAAGGCTAACATGCTGTTAATAAATTATAAAAATTCATTTAGAGTAAAGTGTGTTCAGTGATTTCATTCTATTTTTAAGCGTGCAATCTGTGTTGTAGCTTACGAAAATTATTGATAATACTCTCCGATACTCAGAGAAGGAGTGGTATATGCACACTGTGCTTCTAATTTCACTGGAGTGATTTTAATGGAAATTAATGGGTATCTCAATTACGCTTTCACATGAAACTGTAGTCTCTCAAAAAAGAGAAGAGATTCGCTGTACAGGAGGCAAAGATTGGTGGTCTTCAGGCCCAAGCAGATAGCGCAAAATTTGTACAAGATAGGTTAATGGGCAAAATAAAGCATGGGGACTGGGTAAAGGTACCAAACAATGGGAAGAGCTCTTCAACTTCATCTACTCAATGTAGGTCAGTATCAAGAACAGTAGGGAGAAAAGAGGCTTGCTGCTAGGTAATAGCCGTGGGATGGATATAGGCGAAATGGTACAGATCAAATTGTCAAATAAATAAAAAGGTACCAGGTCGCAAATATGGTGAAGCCAAGTGTTAGCACTAAGCAGCTGACATGAAACATACTGCATTTGTGCAAAGGTTTTGGCAAAGAGGGTCAGGTTATTGCAATAGGCAGATAAGAGAAGAGCCTGGCTAAGAACGGTAATTCAAGCATTAGGAGTGACTTGGATTAAATAGGAGTAGCAACTACTCTTGCAAGTGTAAGGAAAAGCATTGTGGGAGTCCTGCTGCGCCATATCCAGCCGTGAGTTAACACTGCTGTGAGCTGTGTGAATACAAAGGCCGGCCGCTGTGGCCGAGCGGTTCTAGATGTTTCAGTACGGAACTGCGCTGCTAATACGGCCGCAGGTTCGAATCCTGCCCCGGGCATGGATGTGTGTGATGTCCTTAGGTTAGGTAGGCTTAAGTAGTTCTAACAGTATGGGATTGATGACCTCAGATGTTAATTCCATAGTTCTTGGAGCCATTTGAACCATTTGACTGCAGAGGTGGGAAGTGCTGTTGATTGAAATGAAAGCTCATATTAGTGCTATGGCTGTTTCTAGGGAAAGAGAGATTGACAGTATTCAGGGGTGCAAGGGTGGCACCATCACACAAAGTAAGATCCACGAATTCCTCTCCTCTGCTAACCTCTTCATGTCAGCCTATGTCCTCAACCTACGTCCTCAATTATTTGCTGGATGTATTCCAATCTCTCTCCCTCTTCAGTTTTTTCCCTCTACAGCTCCCTCTAGTACCATGGAAGTCATTCCCTCATGTCTTAACAGATGTCCTATCTTCCTGTCCCTTCTCCTTTTCAGTGTTTTCTACATATTCCTTTCTTCTCCGATTCTGTACAGAACCTCTTAATTCCTTACCTTACAAGTACACCTATATTTCAACACTCGTCATTTGCACCACATCTCAAATGCTACGATTCTCTTATGTTCCGGTTTTCCCACAGTCTACGTTTCACTACCATACGTACCAGACGTACATTTTCAGAAATTTCTTCCTCAAATTAAGGCCAATATTTGATATTAGTACACTTCTCTTGGCCATTAATGCCCTCTTTGCCATTGCTAGACTGCTTTCGATACCCCCTTGCTCCGTCCGTCATTGGTTGTTTTACTGCCTAGGTAGAGGATTCCTTAACCTAATTTACTTCGTGACCATCAGGCCTTATGTTAAATTTCCCGCTGTTCTCATTTATACTACTTCTCATTGCGTTCTTTCTTCGATTTACTCACAATCCATACTCTGTACTTATCAGACTGTTCATTCTGTTCAGCAGATCATGTACTTGTTCTTCACTTTCACTCAGGATAGCTATGTGATCAGTGATTCGTATCATTGATAACCTTTCACCTTGAATTTTGATTCCACTCCTGAATCTCTTCTTTATTTCAATGATTGCTTCCTCGATGTACTGATTGAAAAGTGGTAATAATCCTTTTAACAACTTTGTTTATCATTCCTTCTTTTTCTGTATGCATGCTAGAACTGATTGCAATACTAGTGTCATCTCCCAAAATAACTACTTCTGTTTGTTGAATACTGGATGGCAGTTCCCTTACTTATATAAGGAACAATAGTGGACCTAAGACTGAGTTGGGTACCCCACACATGATTTCTTCCCAGTCAGAATCATGTCCTCAGAGCAAAATGGTAGAATTGCTATGTTCTGCTCTCTATAGTCTTTTAGAAAGATATATTATCCATTCGTTGCTTATATCATCAGTCCGAAACAACATATTTTATGTGGGAGAATACTATGATTCACATAGTCAATTGCTTCAGATAGGTCTCAAAACAACAAACAGCACTGTTTTATTATTTAATGCTCCTCAAATCTGGTGAGTGAACATATAAATGGCATTCTAAGTACAGAAACTCTTCTGAAAATCATACTGTGATTTGATGAGGATATCATTGTTGGTAGGGTTCTATTCTACTGCTATTATAGAATATATCCTCTTCTCAAAAATGTTTGAAAATAATGTCAGCAATGAAACAGTTCAGTAGCTTTTGACAGCTCTCTTATCACCTTTCTTAAAAGAGGTTTAACAATGGGATATTTCAGTCCCTCTGAATTTGATGAGAGGTGTTTATACAGCTTGCTAGTGAGATTTTATCTTGGAGTATCCGACCCTAAACTTTCTACTATACTTATGAAACGAATACATTTGCCACCTGTGACTCATAATTTATAACCCTTCCATTCAGTTCAATGGTCATGTTATCCTGTTCTGTACAAATACATTTGCCACTTGTGACTCATAATTTATAGCCCTTCCATTCAGGTCAATGGTCATGTTATCCTGTTCTGTGGCTGGTTGTCCAGTCACACATAACCCTACGTTCCGTATAGCCTTCAGTCTGTTGATGAAATTACTGAGTTCTCAAATTATGTGCATATTCATTTAATTTTAATAAGTTTTATCATTAATTCTCAGTTGTTTTTGCAGTGCGCAACAGTTGAAGTATTTCTACTTCTTCTTGCCAGAACATGAATTTCCTTTTTACTTTTAGAAGATAGTTTCATCTCACTACTGGTCCATGGTTTTTTAAATGGCTGTTTAGTGTCATTTCTGATTAGCTTATGCAGAAAGTTAATTTCGGATGATCATTTGACTTTATCATGGAATAGATTAAAATTAATGTTACGATTTCACTCATTATAAATTTCATTCCATGTTACTTCAACTGTTCTAAAGAACATTTGTCCTTGAGTCACTAATTATTCTGATTTCCACTGAGCTGTATCGATGCTTAAAGGTGCTGTTTTATTGATCCTAACTAAATGTGCATCACGTAAGAGAGTGCATATCTTACTGGGTGAACAGTTATTTTGTTCCTTTGAGCTTCACCAAAGAAAACATAACCCATTAGTGTTCTATTGTTGGATAGTGCATGGAGGTTTAATTATATGAATGAAAATATTTTTTAGTAGCTGTATGTCCGGTTATGAAGTCTCGTAACTGGTTGGCCCTGAGTAGTATTAGTAAGCAATCTGACTGCATAGAATAATAACAAAAAATGAAAGGAAATCTCCGTTAACACAATTGATTAATTAATTCCCCAGCAACAATAAAAGCTACGAAAAAACAAAGCACAAGTGTAACTGTTCTGTGTGCGGAAGTGTGATTCAACTTACACATCTGGCAAGGTTCTTCCTCAATACGACAAGATATTTTAAACACCATTTACAATGAAGTAATTAAAAGAAATAGAAATACTACAATTGCACATACAAACCAGAATTACAGTCTAATACATGAACACAAGCCAGATGCTTTGTTGACTGAACCTGTGACGAAGAGGCATTGATATTAAGGAAATTCGAATTAAATTTTTTTTGTTACCTTCATATACAGGGTGTTACAAAAAGGTACGGCCAAACTTCCAGGAGACATTCCTCACACACAAATAAAGAATGTGGAAAGGGTCCTTCCGGATGCCATGAAGAGCACAGGGTGCAGCCAGCTGCAGGTGGTGGCACATGTCAGCACTAATGACGTGTGTCGCTTTGGATCTGAGGAAATTCTCTCTGGATTCCAGCGGCTATCTGATTTGGTGAAGGCTGCCGGTCTTGCTTACGAGATGAAGGCAGAGCTCACCATCTGCAGCATCGTTGACACAATCGACTGCGGACCTTTGGTGCAGAGCCGGGTGGAGGGTCTGAATCAGAGGCTCAGACGGTTTTGCGACCGTATTGGCTGCAGATTCCTTGACTTGCGCCTTAGGGTGGTGGGGTTTCGGGTTCCGCTGAATAGGTCAGGAGTTCACTACACTCAGCTGGCGGCTACACGGGTAGCGGAGGCTGTGTGGCGTGGACTGGGTGGTTTTTTTAGGTTAGAAGGCCTCGGGAAAGTGCGGGATGGGCTGCAATGTCAAAGGGTGCTTGGCAATTACAGGACGTGCTTGGATCAAGGAACAGTCGGAATTATAGTTGTAAATTGTTGTAGTTGCGCTGGAAAAGTCCCTGAGCTTCAAGCGCTAATAGAAAGCACAGAAGCTGATATCGTTATAGGTACAGAAAGCTGGCTAAAGCCTGAAATAAGTTCTGCAGAAATTTTTACGAAGTCTCAGACGGTGTTCAGGAAAGATAGATTAGGCAGAATTGGTGGTGGAGTGTTTGTGTCTGTCAGTAGTGGTTTATCTTGTAGTGAAGTCGAAGTAGATACTCCGTGCGAATTGGTATGGGTGGAGGTTATACTTAACAGCCGAATGAAGTTAATAATTGGCTCCTTCTACCGACCCCCAGACTCTGATGATACAGTTGCGGAACAGTTCAGAGAAAGTTTGAGTCTCGTAACAAATAAATACCCCACTCATACGGTTATAGTTGGTGGGGACTTCAACCTACCCTCGGTATGTTGGCAAAAATACTCGTTCAAAACCTGTGGTAGGCAGAAAACGTCTTCCGAGATTGTCCTAAATGCTTTCTCCGAAAATTATTTCGAGCAGGTAGTCCACGAACCCAAGCGAATTGTAAATGGTTGCGAAAACACACTTGACCTCTTAGCCACAAACAATCCAGAGCTGAGAGAGAGCATCATGACTGATACAGGGATTAGCGATCACAAGGTCATTGTCGTTAGGCTCAATACCATTTCTTCCAAATCCATCAGAAACAAACGCAAAATAATTTTATTTAAAAAAGCGGATAAAGTGCCACTAGAAGCCTTCCTAAAAGACAATTTCCATTCCTTCCGAACTGATTATGCGAATGTAGACGAGATGTGGCTCAAATTCAAAGATATAGTAGCAACAGCAATTGAGATATTCATACCTCATAAATTGGTAAGAGATGGAACGGATCCCCCGTGGTACACAAAAAAGGTCCGAACGCTGTTGCAGAGGCAACGGAAAAAGCATGCGAAGTTCAGAAGAACGCGAAATCCCGAAGATGGGCTAAAATTTACAGACGCGCGAAATTTGGCACGTACTTCGATGCGAGATGCCTTTAATAGGTTCCACAACGAAACATTGTCTCGAAATTTGGTAGAAAATCCGAAGAAATTCTGGTCGTATGTAAAGTACACAAGCGGCAAGACGCAGTCAATACCTTCGCTGCGCAGTGCCGATGGTACTGTTATCGACGACTATGCCGCTAAAGCGGAGTTATTGAACGCAGTTTTCCGAAATTCCTTCACCAGGGAAGACGAATGGAATATTCCAGAATTTGAAACACGAACATCTGCTAGCATGAGTTTCTTAGAAGTATATACCTTAGGGGTTGCGAAGCAACTCAAATCGCTTGATACGGGCAAGTCTTCAGGTCCAGATTGTACACCGATTAGGTTCCTTTCAGATTACGCTGATACTATAGCTCCCTACTTAGCACTCATATACAACCGCTCGCTCACCGATAGATCTGTACCTACAGATTGGAAAATTGCGCAGGTCGCACCAGTGTTCAAGAAGGGTAGTAGGAGTAATCCATTTAACTAAAGACCTATATCATTGACGTCGGTTTGCAGTAGGGTTTTGGAGCATATACTGTATTCAAATATTATAAATCACCTCGAAGGGAACGATCTATTGACACGTAATCAGCATGGCTTCAGAAAACATCGCTCTTGTGCAACGTAGCTAGCTCTTTATTCGCACGAAGTAATGGCCGCTATCGACAGGGGATCTCAAGTTGATTCCGTATTTCTAGATTTCCGGAAAGCTTTTGACACCGTTCCTCACAAGCGACTTCTAATCAAGCTGCGGAGCTATGGGGTATCGTCGCAGTTGTGCGACTGGATTCGTGATTTCCTGTCAGGAAGGTCGCAGTTCGTAGTAATAGACGGCAAATCATCGAGTAAAACTGAAGTGATATCAGGTGTTCCCCAGGGAAGCGTCCTGGGACCTCTCCTGTTCCTGATCTATATAAATGACCTGGGTGACAATCTGAGCAGTTCTCTTAGACTGTTCGCAGATGATGCTGTAATTTACCGTCTAGTAAGGTCATCCGAAGACCAGTATCAGTTGCAAAGCGATTTAGAAAAGATTGCTGTATGGTGTGTTAGGTGGCAGTTGACGTTAAATAACGAAAAGTGTGAGATGATCCACATGAGTTCCAAAAGAAATCCGTTGGAATTCGGTTACTCGATAAATAGTACAATTCTCAAGGCTGTCAATTCAACTAAGTACCTGGGTGTTAAAATTACGAACAACTTCAGTTGGAAGGACCACATAGATAATATTGTCGGGAAGGCGAGCCAAAGGTTGCGTTTCATTGGCAGGACACTTAGAAGATGCAACAAGTCCACTAAAGAGACAGCTTACACTACACTCGTTCGTCCTCTGTTAGAATATTGCTGCGCGGTGTGGGATCCTTACCAGGTGGGATTGACGGAGGACATCGAAAGGGTGCAAAAAGGGCAACTCGTTTTGTATTATCACGTTATAGGAGAGAGAGTGTGGCAGATATGATACACGAGTTGGGATGGAAGTCATTACTGCATAGCCTTTTTTCGTCGCGGCGAGACCTTTTTACGAAATTTCAGTCACCAACTTTCTCTTCCGAATGCGAAAATATTTTGTTGAGCCCAACCTACATAGGTAGGAATGATGATCAAAATAAAATAAAGAGAAATCAGAGCTCGAACAGAAAGGTTTAGGTGTTCGTTTTTCCCGCTCGCTGCTCGGGAGTGGAATAGTAGAGAGATAGTATGATTGTGGTTCGATGAACCCTCTGCCAAGCACTTAAATGTGAATTGCTGAGTAGTCATGTATATGTAGATGAAAGAAAATATGTTATGCGGACATGTGTCCGGAAACGCTTACTTTCCATGTTGGAGGTCATTTTATTGCTTCTCTTCATATCACATTAATCATGGAGTGGAAACACACAGCAACAGAACGTACCAGCGTGACTCCAAACACTTTCTTACAGGAAATGTTCAAAATGTCCTCCGTTAGCGAGGATACATGCATCCACCCTCCGTCGCATGGAATCCCTGATGCGCTGATGCAGCCCTGGAGAATGGCGTATTGTATCTCAGCCGTCCACAATACGAGCACGAAGAGTCTCTACATTTGGTACCGGGGTTGCGTAGACAAGAGCTTTCAAATGCCCCCATAAATGAAAGTCAAGAGGGTTGAAGTCAGGAGAGCGTGGAGGCCATGGAATTGGTCCGCCTCTACCAATCCATCGGTCACCGAATCTGTTGTTGAGAAGAGTACGAACACTTCGACTGAAATGTGCAGGAGCTCCATCGTGCATGAACCATATGTTGTGTCGTACTTGTAAAGGCACATATTCTAGCAGCACCGGTAGAGTATCCCTTATGAAATCATGATAACGTGCTCCATTGAGCGTAGGTGGAAGAACATGGGGCTCAGTCAAGTCATCACCAACAATGGCTGCCCAAACGTTCACAGAAAATCTGTCGCATGTCAACACAAGCACCGAAGTCAACATTACCTTCCTTCAATTGGGCCAACTGGCGGTGAATCGAGGACGTACAGTACATACTGACGAAACTAAAATGAGCTCTAACATGGAAATTAAGCGTTTTCGGACACATGTCCGCATAACATCTTTTCTTAATTTGTGTGTGAGGAATGTTTCCTGAAAGTTTGGCCGTACCTTTTTGTAACACCCTGTATATTGACGAAAAATACACTGTGATCATTGCAACATCCCCAATCAAACAGCATCTGCTGTCTCGTCCAACAGAGCAACTGCACACGACTTGCTCTCAACTAGAACTGCTATCGACATCCTCTCAACAAGCACTGCCCAGGGCAACCTCAGAACTACTGCAGCCCACGGAAACTTCTGAACTACTACTGCCCAGTGGAGGCGGCGGAATGACACTCTTTGGCGAAATCTCTGGCGCTGTGGCTCAGTGTAGCTACCTTTCAATCGTTAATTTTTGAAACCAAATTGTAAGATATAATATAGTTTCCAGGTCAATTTTTCTAACAGAATCCTTTAGAAAATCAACATTCAGGTCACCAAAGACTATTAAATGCTTTCTGGTGTCTGACATACAGCACATTAAAGTATCCAGACTCCTCATGAACTGTTCAAAATCTCCCACTATGCATCTATATGCAGTTACAGTTGTACATGAACCAGTTTTCTGTTTCTGAAATACTATTCTGTTTTAATACATGTAACAAATACTTTTTTCTTGTATTAGTTCTGCATGAGTAAGCCGCCAGAGTGTAAGTTTTTTGTATATAAGTTACCTGACCCTTTGACTATATGTTGCTGATACAGACACAGGATGCCTATCTTCCCATAGCTCTCTAAATTTTCCAAACTCACAAGAAGCTTCTAATTTGTTACTCAGTTCTCTAATACTTTTATGAAATAAGCTAATCTTTCTTTTATGTGTATTCTTAGGCATTTTGTGGGGCGCCACTTTTAGTTTGATTTTCTTCAAAACAGGCTGCCTGAATCCTAATTAGAACCCACAGAGATCGCTCTCTGACATCAGGCCAGTCAGAAGACTGATGACCGGAAAAAAACGCTTTCCCTGCGAATCGTCTTTATTTTAAAAAGACGTGACATACTCAGTTTTGCACATTTAGGCGAACTATACCATTTATAAATATAACACACGTAAGAAAATAGTAAACAGGGTAGAAACTTCGAAATTGGTAGATGTCCTTATCGATGAGAAATTAATCTTGTAACTCCTGAACCCACTTTGTTCAGTCAGATTTGCACCTAGGGTCACCGCAGATCTAGGTGAGAGACAAATCAGTATGTTGACATATTTGGCGAATTTTCATTCAATAATGTAATATGGAATAATGTTCTGGGATAATTCTTCTTTAAGAAACAAAATCCTCGTAGCTTCTAAACGTGTTGTGTGAACAACATGTAGTGTTCACCCAATATAATGTTGTAGACATCTCTTTAAGGAATTCTGACTACTTCTTCATACTCATGAAGCCTGTTGTAAGGAATCCACTACAGATTAAATGGAGCAATGACAAACATAAATACAGTCCCAGAAGAGAAATAAACCATATTCATTAATCGACATTAATGTTGCCTTTATCACAAAAAGGGCGCACTCCCCTGAAATAAAAATATTTGGTCACTTACCCAATGATATAAATCAAAGCAACATTTGAAAACAAACGGAGAAAACATCTTCTCAACAACTACTTATATTCCGTAGGACAATTTCTGTTATAGTAACGTATAAAAGATGGTAGGTAGGAGCTACTAACTCCCGTATAACATCTTTTTCACAGAAAATAAACTTAAAAGTAACTATATGTATAAATTAATTTGCAGTGAAAATGTAAAATTTCTAACTAAGTAACTGCTCAGAGTCTGATAGTCAAATGTGTGAAAAAGTCCTACACTAGACCCGTGCTGTCTACTGTTTCGTAGCTCAGATGGTACAATGTAGCAGGATAACGGATGACAACTTCCACTGCAAACATAAAGGAAACATTTTGTTGAAGTCTATGGGAAAATGGACCACTCTGTCACGAGACAATCGTTAATATATAAAATGGTGGTTGTATCTCTGGCAACTTGACATTACAGCATTAAATTCTGCACATGTTAACACTCACACATTCAGTACGTGACGCCAGTCTACAAAAGAAGGCAAAAGTAACTGGTACTGCAAAGCATATTAAAACTGCTAGTGCCCCACGATTATTTCAACACCGATACTTCCCTTTTCGCAACGACAGTGAGTAAATGTCTTCTTGGGGAAAAGGATAGAAACGAAACTAAAATTTGCTTCCCCCCATGAACCATGGATCTTGCCGCTGGTGGGGAGGCTTGCGTGCCTCAACGATACAGATGGCCGTACCCTAGGTGCAACCACAACGGAGGGGTATCTGTTGAGAGACCAGACAAACGTGTGGTTCCTGAAGAGGGGCAGCAGCCTTTTCAGTAGTTGCAGGGGCAACAGTCTGGATGATTGACTGATCTGGCCTTGTAACACTAACCAAAACGGCCTTGCTGTGCTGGTTCTGCGAACGGCTGAAAGCAAGGTGAAATTACAGCTGTAATTTCTCCTGAGGGCATGCAGCTTTACTGTATGGTTAAATGATGATGGCGTCCTCTTGAGTAAAATATTCCGGAGGTAAAATAGTCCCCCATTCGGATCTCCGGGCGGGGTCTACTCAAGAGGATGTCGTTATCAGGAGGAAGAAAACTGGCGTTCTACGTATCGGAACGTGGAATGGCAGTTCCCTTAATCGAGCAGTTAGGTTAGAAAATTTAAAAAGGGAAATGGATAGGTTAAAGTTAGATATAGTGGGAATTAGTGAAGTTCGGTTTCAGGAGGAACAAGATTTTTGGTCATGTGAATACAGGGTTATAAATACAAAATCAAGTAGGGGTAATGCAGGATGAAGTTTAATAACGAATAAAAAAATAGGAGTGCGGGTAAGCTACTACAAACAGCGTAGTGGCCAAGACAGACACGAAACTCATGCCTGCTACAGTAGTAGAAGTCTATATGCCAACTAGCTCTGCAAATGACGAAGAAATTGATGAAATGTATGAGGAGATAAAAGAAATTATTCAAATAGTGAACAGAGACGAAAATTTAATAGTCACTCGAATTCGAGAGTAGGAAAAGGGAGAGAAAGAATCATAGTAGGTGAATATGGACTGGGCGTAACAAATGGAAGAGGAAGCCGTCTGGTAGAATTTTGAACAGAGCATAACTTAAACATAGCTAACACTTGGTTCAAGAATCATAAAAGAAGGCTGTATACATGGAAGAATCCTGGAGATACTAGAAGGTATCAGATAGATTATATAATGGTACGACAGAGATTTAGGAACCAGCTTTTAAATTGTAATACATTTCCAGGGGCAGGTGGGGACTCTGACCACAATCTATTGGTTATGACCTGTAGATTAAAACTGAAGAAACTGCAAAAAGGTGGGTATTTAAGGAGATGGGACCTGGATAAACTAACTAAACCAGAGGTTGTACAGAGTTTCAGGGAGAGCATAAGGGAACAATTGAGAGGAATGGGGGAAAGAAATACAGTAGAAGAAGAATGGGTAGCTCTTAGGGATGAAGTGGTGAAGGCAGCAGAGGATCAAGTAGGTAAAGAGACGAGGGCTAGTAGAAATCCTTGGGTAACAGAAGAAATATTGAATTTAATTGATAAAAGGAGAAAATATCAAAATGCAGTAAATCAAGCAGGCAAAAAGGAATACAAACGTCTCAAAAATGAGATCGACAGGAAGTGCAAAATGGCTAAGCAGGGATGGCTAGAGGACAAATGTAAGGATGTATAGGCTTATCTCACTGGAGATAGATACTGCCTATAGGAAAATTAAAGAGACATTTGGAGAAAAGGGAGCTCAGATGCAAGCCCAGTGTCAAGCAAAGAAGGGAAAGCGGAAAGGTGTAAGGAGTAAATAGAAGGTCTATACAAGAACGATGTTCTTGAGGACAATATTATGGAAATGGAAGAGGATGTAGATGAAGATGAAATGGGAGATATGATACTGCGTGAAGAGTTTGACAGAGCACTGAAAGACCTATATCGAAACAAGGCCCCGGGAGTAGACAACATTCCATTAGAACTAGTGACGGCCTTGGGAGAGCCAGTCCTGACGAAACTCTACCATCTGGTGAGCAAGATGTATGAGACAGGCGAAATACCCTCAGACTTCAAGAAGAATATAATAATTCAAATCCCAAAGTAAGCAGGTGTTGACAGATGTGAAAATTACCGGACTATCAGTTTAATAAGTCACAGCTGCAAAATACTAACGCGAATTCTTTACAGACGAATGGAAAACTGGTAGAAGCCGACGTTGGGGAAAATCAGTTTGGATTCCGTAGAAATACTGGAACACGTGAGGCAATACTGACCTTACGACTTATCTTAGAAGAAAGATTAAGGAAAGGCAAACCTACGTTTCTAGCATTTGTAGACTTAGAGAAAGTTTTTGACAATGTTGACTAGTATACGCTCTTTCAAATTCTAAAGGTGGTAGGGGTAAAATACAGGGAGCGAAAGGCTACTTACAATTTGTACAGAAACCAGATGGCAGTTATAAGAGTTGAGGGGCATGAAAAGGAAGCAGTGGTTGGGAACGGAGTGAGACAGGGTTGTAGCCTCTCCCCGATGTTATTCAATCTGTATATTGAGCAAGCAGTAAAGCAAACAAAAGAAAAATTCAGAGTAGGTAATAAAATTCATGGAGAAGAAATAAAAGCTTTGCGGTTTGCCGATGACATTGTAATACAGTCAGAGAAAGCAAAGGACTTGGAAGAGCAGTTGAACGGAATGGACAGTGTCTTGAAAGGAGGGTATAAGATGAACATCAACAATAGCAAAACGATGATAATGGAATGTAGTTTAATTAAGTCGGGTGATGCTGAGGGCATTAGATAAGGAAATGAGAACACTTCAAGTAGTAAAGGAATTTTGCTATTTGGGGAGCAAAATAACTGATGATGGTCGAAGTAGAGAGAATATAAAATGTAGACTGAGAATGGCAAGGAAAGTGTTTCTGAAGAAGAAAAATTTGTTAACATCCAGTGTTGATTTAACTGTCAGGAAGTCGTTTCTGAAAATATTTGTATGGAGTGTAGCCTTGTATGGAAGTGAAACATGGACGATAAATAGTTTGGACAAGAAGAGAATAGAAGCTTTCGAAATGTGGTGCTACAAAAGAATGCTGAAGATTAGATGGGCAGATCACATAACTAATGAAGAAGTGTTGAATAAATTGGGGAGAAGAGAAGTTTGTGGCACAACTTGACTAGACGAAGGGATCAGTTGGTAGGACATGTTCTGAGGCATAAAGGGATCACGAATTTAGTATTGGAGGGCAGCATGGAGGGTAAAAATCGTAGAGGGAGACCAAGATATGAATACACTAAGGAGATTCAGAAGGATATGGGTTGCAGTAAGTACTGGGAGATGAAGAAGCTTGCACAGGATAGAGTAGCATGGAGAGCTGCATCAAACCAGTCTCAGGACTGGAGACCACAACAAACAACGACAAAATGTTGGAGAGAGGGAGACTGAAACTGAAGTAATAAGTTTAGCTAGGATCCTACTCGGACAACATAAGTGGCAACATCGTCGCCGGCTTAAGACACTGTCGTAGTTTTGAGTTAGCGCTTTGTACGTGGTTTCAGCTTGACTGGTCATTCTATTACAGCAAACAAATGGCTACAAACGTAGTGATTTATTCTTCAGAAAAAATCGGAAATCGACACACTGTTCAATATCTGTCGCATAAGATATTAAAATTTCTCCTTTTTATAATCACGCAGCACATACAGCTATGTGTTAAATTACACGTAAAGAAGGAAACACAAGTTATGCATATCACTCAAGTAGTACTAAATTTAAAAAATCATGTAGCATAAAATGAAACAAAAAACATATCTATAAATTGAGTAGTGATCGGCATAGAAAGGAGGTAATGACAGTGGCACGTAAAGTGCCCTCCGCCACACACCGTTGGGTGGCTTGCGGAGTATAAATGTAGATGTAGATGTACGACATACTGCATTTTCTACAATTATTAAGAAACCGCTATTTTGCCGATGGAATCACATTGTCTAACGGTATCGTATTCATAAAACTGTAATAGAAGATCTTCTAACTATCAGACAAATGATCTTTCGGCCGCCTGTCACATGTCGGAAGCTCACATGAATGTGAGTGGTCGTGCACGTCAAAACGTTAGAATGGCTGCACGGCTATTTTCACGTCCCACTGCCCAGTCTGTGACACTGTCCTCCATAAAGCTCTATAAGTAAGCTTGATGAAACTAATAAACGACTATTTCCATATGTTGAACTCGGATTACACTCATGATCAGAATACACCCCTTAAAAGTGGTTGTGGTTTCAACCTCAAAAGTGAAGAGAAGTCTCTGAAGAGGTTTTTGGAAAATTTCTCGAATATGCCAGTAGGGTACGGAAATAGTCTCAAACCGTTCCAAAAAGGATTTGCTTCATTAATAAGCAAATTATTTGGACTTTTCGTAGACGCGAAAAACGACGGGGCAACCTACATCCTGACTGCCAGACTGAGTTAACATAGTCTCGAAATTATTTTTCTAGAATTAATTATCTTGGTGCATTTTATAGTAATCCTATGCCATTTTGAGGTGAAAAGTAGACTACGCCTACTAATATTGTCTGACAATGCGACAAATCTAGCTATGTCCCTTGGTGCTTCCACTGAAGAGGACAAAGACGAAAATTCTGCAGAAGAAATAATGACCGAATTTGGGAATTTTCCTTAGTGTGTTACGAAACAAAGGAGCCGAAACTTGACATCACAATATTTCAGATAAAGAAGATTTTCTTGGAGATTGCAGTCTTAGTGATTCAGCGAGCTCCAGTGAAGACGTTACTCACTATGCGCTCAGATACTTGTTAGAATACATCGCATTCAGGTGCAAAAACATAGACAGTTCATTAGGAATTACAACAGCAAAAAGCCATGCCGATACAAAATTAACAGCGAAACAAGAATGGATAGCTGAACCTTTGAAAGGTGGGCAGATAAGGAGCGGTCTTCGATTGGAGTCGTTGGCTTTCGCGGGTGACTTAAGAAACACAAGAAACATGCGACAAACGCTGTAAATATTATGCTCAATGTGACGTCATGTCAATATGGATTTCTTCAACGTAACGGACAGAACCAGAAAGTGAAAAAAAGAAAGAAAAGAAATGGAAAGCAAAACAAACTTTCGGATTACGAATATTCTAATGAAAGAAATAGTTTTTTAGAACGAAAATTTCATCCAGTAGGCCCTATCGTAAAATCAGGCTCTGTCACTATGATGGACGTTAGAACATAAAATATGAAGTGGAACGAAATGATTCTGGTAAAAATGAAGACCACTCTGAAGTACACTTCTGCTATATTTGTAACGAAAGATGATTTCGATGAGAATTTACAAATACTGTAGGTGAAGTGTTGGAAAATAAATTGAAACGTAACCGAGTACTATAACTACCGGTATCTGTTGAAAAAGTCAGAAACTAGCAACGTAAGAAACACACATTAATTTTCTCAAAAGGCAGCCTGTGTAATCGTAAAAAAACCATGGTGCTAAACGAAAACCTCAAAAATATGATGAAAAAGTGAACTAGAATTAAACTCACAGGAACAACAGCTATTCGAAAGTCTGCTGCCGTTTACAATAGCTCCCATGGCTCTCGTAAATAATATTTGCTTCAGGAATAACTGTAGCTCATATTTATTGTACTCGCAAACAGTGAATCGACTCATATTTGGAATCAAGCTAAACAAGCATCACACAGAACACTCTGATAACGTTAAACCGTTAGTATGTTGTTAGCCAATGACAATACTCATTCGTAGACAGCATCACCTGCAGTTTACTACGAATAACTCGTAACTCAACCACGTACTCCAGATATTCGGCAAAGTGGTAAATACAAGTAGGATACTGCGAAGGGCATCATATATCATGATATACGATACAGATCAGCCAGGCACCATACATTGTTGTTGGCATTCGTTTCCTTCGACACCTCAGCGAAGTTTGCACATTACACCTAACACATATCTCATGCTACACTACAGGTGAGTCTCTTGTCGTTTTCTCGGCTATAACAAGAAAACTGTTAATTACAAACTAACCTAGACCTCGTACTAAGCTACAGATCAACCTGTCACCACAGAAAGGTTTTCCGCTGCCAGGTTCGTTGGCTTCACCAGTTCACAACCAAATTGCTGGAATCCAACCTAACCTAGATGTCGGGCAACGGTACCTAACAGTCACCACTGGAATCTTTTCCAGTGCCACGGTCGTTGGCTTGGCCAACTCCGAACCAAAGGGTTGCAGTGTAATCTAAACCAGATCTCAGGTTATGCTACAGATCAGTGTGCCACAATTCTAACCTAGACCTCCGGCAATACCAATCCATTGTTTCGACATTAAGCTGTAGCTACGCACTCGGAAGTCCGGAACTTCTTCAATAATTCCAAAAAATACATTTATCTTTTTACTCCACCCCCTCATCTACATGTACTCAATTGCATCTACAAACTCGCTAACACCTAAGTCAAATAATTGCCTACAGCAGCACTTAATGATAGAATCACCGTAGAGCAAGTCACTGTTACACAAAACTAGCACAGAAATGAAAATTACGGTAACAGTGCTTACTAGTTGCGGATTAGTATCGCCAATAGGTTGACATTCAAGAAATCGAGGCTACCTCTGAACTTTTACTAGTTCATAGGCAACCATCCTAATAATTTAAACCTATCATGAAACAAAATTAACGAAACAGGAGCAACTGCAAAAATTAAAATTAAAAAGAAGAATGCATCTCTGTCCCAGAACAAAAACTCCACTCTTTTTTTGGCACATATTTAGCGACGTTACTAATATTTGAAGAGCAATTTCAAATCCTGCTCGGAGATTAATAAATTACTTTCTGTATTAATCAACGAGATTACGATAGACAGAATGTAAGGCTACACACAAATTCATTTCAGAATACGCACCAAAACGTGACGCCATAGCAGCCATTGCGTCACAGGTGAAAGCTAACGGCTAGTACCGAACATTCCTCTAGATCCAGGTGGACTTACGTCTCAATCACCTGAGTATATTGCTACAATATCATATTTGGAAGTTATTTTTGCATGTTTTCATGGAGCAAGCATTTCACGTTGCAAACGTGGGATAGAATCATTAACAGTACATGTACAATCAACATATCATGAAATCAAAAGAAAAAAATCTGTAATTTGCATGCGAGTAGGAGAACTTTCATCGCCGTTAGATTTTTTAGTTAAAGAGAGAAATGGAATGAAATGAAGCGGTCTTCGGCGAAAAGACATGATCTCTGAACTGCCTCCTCATCCGCAATACAGTACTTGTACAATCAAGGCATCCCGAAATCTAAATAATAAAAGTCATTAATTTCATCAAGTAGGATAACTTTCGTGAGTGTAAGATTTTTGAGTTAAAGGCCAAATGGAATGAAATGAATCGGGGTTTCGCGAAAAGATATGTTATCTGGACTGCTTCTTCGTCAGCAAATTTGAGTAAAGCTATCCAGGTCACCATCAGAAGGTAAAATTTGCCATCTCTATATTAATATTGTCTAAACACGAACGAAGTAGCACAAAAAACTATAAAATATTCGACGTAGTGACGTTCTTAAGCTGTAAGTGTTTGTGATGAGCATCAGCAGCTAGCTTCGGGTATTGAAAAATGTTATTTTTACCGTCTTACATTTGCTTTCAGATATTTCAGATACTAATTCTTTCGATTCATTTTGAACCCCGTCAATGAAGCTTCGAAAATCGAATGAAAAGAGACGCGAACATCCCGTTAGTAAGTGCGCTATGACGCCAACGCTGGCTGAAAAGTGACGTAACACGTCGCTGGCCAATGAGAGAGTCCTCGTAGGAATGACCCACCATTTTAGTCTGCGTACCTACACCTGATACAATTTTAGAACAGCACCACGACCGCCAAGCTAACCTGACAATAAAATCGTCCATCTGTACATAGGGGAAAGTAAAAATGACTGCTCGCTTACCTGTTCCTCGACAGAATCTCGTCAGATACTGGTTTTCTGTCTTCTTCTTAGAACCCGAGAAAGTTCACAGACGCTTAGAAACCAAGTACCACTGTAAGATGTTAGTTAAATAGCGCACGACACTTAACACAGCACAAGTAGCTACTCAGAAAGAGTTCACTCGTCACGAATAAGTATCGCAATGATGCCAGGCAACTGCTCGTGACGTATCACGCGATGATTCATTGTTGAGAGTGTTGCCGTGGAGCGATAATAGAAGACTGCAATCTCTTTGTCGGTACCATAGCTTTTTATTGATCGTACGTTATAAGTAACTGCTTTACCACGATCGTGATTCTTCAAACTATTAACAACAATAGATTAAGAAATCGTTAACACAGAAATTTCTCACCTGAATTTTTAAACAAGCTAGTATTCAATGTAAACTTTGTCTAAATTCTGTCTCTTCCGTATTCTATACTTCATTGTAACGGTTCACTTGACATGTTTACTAAATTGGGCTTAAAGTTCAGTAGGATAAAATTACGTGTGTCACTACAACAGTGTTAGAATAGAGGCCTCTTGCTTTAATCCCAGGCTTTTTCATAAATAACAGAACGTCGTTTTGTCTGGGAGTGTAGGTTATATCACACTCAAAAGTATCAGAAAGATCCGAATTGGTTTCCACCTGATTTCTATGCAACCAGCAGAACCTAGCTTCCTTGCAAATCTTATAATCTGTTTCTGGTACAGTCGTTTGACTGTACAAAATGGTTACTACAAGAAACCCTCAGATATTAATCCTCCGTACGACAATGAGTCGCTATGCTAGTTAACATTTCGATAGTGCAAATATCAGGCAGCAAGACAACTGAAATGAGGTAGTCTTCAATACTGTTGATTCACAAGAGTGTGCACAAACTTAACTTGAAATGCCTTGGCGTGAACTTTAGTGCTGGACGAGTACCTGAACATAGAACCGAAACGATTGTTAATTAAGCACCGTCAAATGTTGGATATCAAAATTTTTGCCAGCACCGACATAACTGAACCGATATGACGAAACAAAAGTGATATTTCAGCTCGGAAACAACCGCGGATCTTTTCTAGTCAGAATAGGGATCGTTACAACATCGATTTATTTAACCAGCAGCGAGGTGTGAGTACGTTCGAAGTTCTGTGATGACTCGGAGTTGAACACCTAGATATCACTGTTCTTGATTGCACACGAAGAGACGGTAATTAGCGAAATATTTTTCACCAGTAGTTAGTAGCAGTTGTCTGAATAAAAAACGAAGTGGTGTAGAGTTTGTATATGACTGGAAGTCGAAACTATCATTAGTCGTTATAATTGTCAAAGCGTGGAGATACGTTAAAGATCGTAATTTTTCCATGTGTGATTAGATATGTGCGTGCTACAGACTGAAATATGGAGATGAATTTTATTGTGCTGGTTCACGATAATTAGTCAGACACGTGCCTTTCATGGAGACCTTGAGGAGATTGGTAGCTAAGGCACATCAAGTTTAATACATATTTGGAACCACAGCGCCACACTGCGTTGTTCAGTTGATGTTACCATAGGTGAAGAGCGTCTGCTTGTACTCGTTAAAAATGGCTGCCTGAAAGGCGAAACGAACCTAGTCTTTAAGGACGTAGTGGCGGATTTAAGACGAGTGTTATTCGGGCTGTGGCTGTGGCTTGTGCAGACATGGAGCTCGTTAGTTTATTAAGGCTTTATTTACCAAGCAAAACACTAACTTAACAAAATGGAAAACATTACTGTAAAACCAAAGTTCCTTTTTGGCACGAATAAACGTGAAGAGAGCTTGAATGAGACAAAATTTCTTCTTAAAATAGTAGTAATAAATAATACAAACAATTCAGTCCAGCGCTACACAGACAACTACATACGACGTAACACTTATTCGTGGTTCGAAGAAACTTGAACGGACGTGTAATAAAACGAAACATCCTATTAAAATAATAATAATAAGTAATACGAACAATTCAATCCTGTTCCACACAGACAGCTTTTACACAGCGTAACTTCTTGCAATTTAGGGCCTGCAGTCCTAAGTAATTATGATAATAGTCGCTTATCTTAAAAGAAAAAATTGAATTATCTGTAATGCTGGGTAAAAGCTCTACTAGCTACTTCTAGCCTGATTGCTACTAACGTCTCCCAATCACCTACACATCATCTATCAATACACTACTCAACTAACCACTCTTACGTCTATGTGACTAGTGTACAAGTTACATATGCAAGGTGCATCTGAAACGTTCGGTGAGTAGTCACAGAAAATAAAATAAACCACAGTTATAAGCAAAACCTTTTATTCGGCTTCACAGTAATCACCTTGAGAGGCAACCACATGCCTTCCTCATACTGTGGCATCAAGCAGTCAAGCCTGCAAGATGAGTGGTCTGCTAAGCGAGTGGATTCATTTTTATTTATCGCAAAACGTCAATGACTGATTGTGAGCTCTAGTACCCACAATTAAGCTACAAATTATTCTCCTGTTTGAATATTACGCAACGCAAACGGATAACGCACATCTGACTATTAGTAATTTACGCAACTCTGGTTGTTCACTACGCTCTGCCAATACGACATTTTCTTTCTTACCCAACGGCTTTGATCAACACGTGGACATCGCACTGAATATGAATGGCGCACACATTATAAATTCTGGGTATCATGATTACACACTATTCGAAGAACAAGGCCACCAATCATTTTCTTTCTACTATTTTTTTTATTCCGATAAATTATATTAGGATTCAAAGATAACCTAAACACACCTTTACATTTTATACAACAATTACACATGAGAAACTGCGCCCAGTGGGAATGGCTTTACATTGGTGATTCTCTATCTTATGGTCTCGTAATGATCTAACGCTACAGTGCACTTTCTGGATAGGATGGTGGATCTTTTGCTATATCTCACACTTCGACTCTCACACCCATCTTCACGAAAATTTCCTCCAGACCGAGCGGTACAAAAAGGAACATGCATAACCCACTGCCTCTGAACCTATCTTGCTACTCTCCCATGCAAATCACACATACTTAAATTACATGAAATACATCACACTGGTAACATACATGACAAAGAATAGTCACAACGTTAGAATCACTTCACTTTCATCTTTCCCACTTCAATTAGTATTCATCCCAGTTTCACACGACACTGCCCCACTTCGTAACTTTACTTTCCTGCTACGAACTCTGGAGGATATATGCACGTCTTCCTGTGCAATGCAAGCTAAGTGGCATTGCTGGATAGACGGCTGACTCACCTTGGTCCTCTCTCAGAGTATTAAAGTTTGAATCCAGCTTCACACGGAAACATAACTCGCAAAGTAATATTAAGATCATATTTGTCACACACGTGAGTCCTCAACTGATACCATGGACGAGTACTTCTCTTTATCCTTTGTCTCATACACAGATTGAGACTCACACAGTACTCACCACGTGGAAGTACTCGTCCCTAATTTCAAGTCCTGCACACGCCATTTCTTAAATATTTCCAATTTATAGTACACACGCCAGTAATTCAGCTTAACTTTAGCACTCAGAACTTTTTCAACTTATTACTAGCACTGGCAGGTATTTAAACTTACTGCTACACGTGCTTTCACTGTGACCGTTGGTCAGTTACGAAGATTCTTACGATTCCCTTAATATTACCTGCCTGTCACTTAATTCTCCCCCTCTCCCCAAAAGTTCCCGAAATAGAGAAATAAACATTCCAAACTACTCTTAAGTATTTCACATGCATACCATTTTCTCCCCTCTTTTGTCTTAACAGAGCACACCTAAGACAGGTCTTACCAACACAAGATCCAGCACCAGAGTGCTCAAACATGGCCGTTCTTTAGGTCATCTCGCACCTCTGTCGAGATTGGGGACCACCATGCTACCATATTGGCCAGCCACATTTCAGGCGCTCAAAGCACAGGTAAGTTTCATCTCTTTGGTTCGACCAAAAGTGGCCAAAGGACAGTCTCAAAGATTGCACATTCACTATCTGCAGTTAGCAGACGACCATACATTCATTCATTTCACAGATCTCACCAAATTGGATATAGGGATTTATTTTGTGGGAGTGCACATGTGATCAATAAATTAAAGAGATAAATTGTCATTCTTTCCTACACTGGTATCCGGCTTCGGTGTATTAAGTGAAATTGAGTTATTATCGCAAGAAGTATGTTGTTCTGACAAGAATAACGAAGAATGTTGTACCTATTTTCAATGTCGGGCGGTACTGTACCCTTTCACCACCGGCTACCAATGCAGAAAAAATGGCACACTACTTCCTTGCAATGCGAGGGTAGTTCCGAACATTTTTTTTACGAAAACTGTATTCGAACAAACGTAGCAAGTCATTATAATAACCAGGAGGAGACCTTAGCCCCTGGTGACCTCAAATAGACGACCAAATACTGTTACTTTACCAAATTATTGACACAATTATTGCATTACTGTACTCTCCACAAACCAGAGTAACATACACATACAAACTTACATCAATCCAAATGACAAATAAAACATTACATCATACAAATAAAAATAATAACGACATAAAAATCTGCTTATTTACCGGGATCTCCGTTTTTTTAGAAGTAATCCAAACTTCACTAATTTTATAACAGTTAAAAAAATACTAATTGTACTCATGACATTTTAAGTAGCTCATCGTCCAAACACTGAGCAAGTAATCTGACATTCCTGTATTGCAGGGTAATAATCTTTACACAGCAATGTCTAAATACAAAACAAAATCAACAAAAGAGAAAAAATTGCGTACACTAGTAACATGTGAAATGTCAGGCTCCATACCATTACTCTAAAATGTACATCAAACTGACAGAGAAATAAAACTGAAAATAAAAACAATGAAATATACCACAAGTTACATACTGGTTACGTAATATAGTCCATCTAAGACAGCATGTCATACCTCATTAACTATCTTCACTTAAGCAATTACCACCACTACTCGACTGTGAGTTTAACCTTATCCTAGTCCACCAGAACAAATACCTGCTGCTGAGGTAGTCAGTCCATCAACTTTGATCAGTACACGCAGTAAATGGTTAGCAATAAGTGCTTGAATCCACTAGTAGCTCTCGTATTTTACTCAACTGTTCATTTTTCTGTTGTTACATACACTCCTGGAAATTGAAATAAGAACACCGTGAATTCATTGTCCCAGGAAGGGGAAACTTTATTGACACATTCTTGTTGTCAGATACATCATATGATCACACTGACAGAACCACAGGCACATAGACACAGGCAACAGAGCATGTACAATGTCGGCACTAGTACAGTGTATATCCACCTTTCGCAGCAATGCAGGCTGCTATTCTCCCATGCAGACGATCGTAGAGATGCTGGATGTAGTCCTGTGGAACGGCTTGCCATGCCATTTCCACCTGGCGCCTCAGTTGGACCAGTGTTCGTGCCGGACGTGCAGACCGCGTGAGACGACGCTTCATCCAGTCCCAAACATGCTCATTGGGGGACAGATCCGAAGATCTTGCTGGCCAGGGTAGTTGACTTACACCTTCTAGAGCACGTTGGGTGGCACGGGATACATGTGGATGTGCCTTGTCCTGTTGGAACAGCAAGTTCCCTTGCCGGTCTAGGAATGGTAGATCGATGGGTTCGATGACGGTTTGGATGTACCGTGCACTATTCAGTGTCCCCTCGACGATCACTTGAGGTGTACGGCCAGTGTAGGAGATTGATCCCCACACCATGATGCTAGGTGTTGGCCCTGTGTGCCTCGGTTGTATGCAGTCCTGATTTTGGCGCTCACCTGCACGGCGCCAAACACGCATACGACCATCATTGGCACCAAGGCAGAAGCGACTCTCATCGCTGAAGACGACACGTCTCCATTCGTCCCCCATTCACGCCTGTCGTGACACCACTGGAGGCGGGATGCACGATGTTGGGGCGTGAGCGGAAGACGGCCTAACGGTGTGCGGGACCGTAGCCCAGCTTCATGGAGACGGTTGCGAATGGTCCTCGCCGATACCCCAGGAGCAACAGTGTCCCTAATTTGCTGGGAAGTGGCGGTGCGGTCCCCTACGTCACTGCGTAGGATCCTACAGTCTTGGCGTGCATCCGTGCGTTGCTGCGGTCCGGTCCCAGGTCGACGGGCACGTGCACCTTCCGCCGACCACTGGCGACAACATCGATGTACTGTGGAGACCTCACGCCCCAAGTGTTGAGCAATTCGGCGGTACGTCCACCCGGCCTCCCGCATGCCCACTATATGCCCTCGCTCAAAGTCCGTCAACTGCACATACGGTTCACGTCCACGCTGTCGCGGCATGCTACCAGTGTTAAAGACTGCGATGGAGCTCCGTATGCCACGGCAAACTGGCTGACACTGACGGCGGCGATGCACAACTGCTGTGCAGCTAGCGCCATTCAACGGCCAACACCGCGGTTCCTGGTGTGTCCGCTGTGCCGTGCGTGTGATCATTGCTTGTACAGCCCTCTCGCAGTGTCCGGAGCAAGTATGGTGGGTCTGACCCACCGGTGTCAATGTGTTCTTTTTTCCATTTCCAGGAGTGTATTTAGACGACAAGAACTTGCATTTCGTCTAGCCTCCGTTACACTTCTATGTGAAATATCACCACTGTGATAATGAAAATAAGTGGCTTCAGTCAACACACCAACAAGATTATTACTGTCCACAACATCAAAATGCACCAGTTAATTCCGATATTTGTTGTGCAATGCAAACTCTTGTCCCCTGTGACAACCTTACTGACCAATGCAACAAGAGCCGCTAAGTTAGTTTTACGCCACGCGCTAATAATTAAAGCATCCTTGTACCAAATATTCTAATAAACGTGCTTTGTGAACTTGATAACCCAAAACAAACAAAAAATACACACTAACTATTCTAAAAACATATGTTAATTAAATACAATTACACTTGCCGTCCCTTCAGGAATAAAACATATAAAAAATTACACAATTACAAATACAAATACATTATTCCCTATCTTGTGAGTCACACGGAATCATTTCATTCTGTGACTTTCTTGGGGTCAAAAAGTTGCTGACAGTTTTCTTAGAAACACTGCCTTGGTGTCAAAGCTTTCCCATGGTTACCCGGACGAAAGTCTTTAGGTCACTCAAATCGGCATTTTGAACACGCACTGAACAGTAAACTGTATCTCACATTAAACACAAATGTCGTAGTCACTCTCAGATTACCATCCACACGAATCTGGTCGTCCAGAAATGGCCCCTATAACTACTATTAACCACGGTCGTGTCCTTTCAGTTCATGGTGTAATTAAAAGTCTTAAGTTCCAATAAACAGCACTTACTCCTGCACCAATTAAAGAAATGTCTCCTACTACAAATGCAAATGTCAATGTCCCACCTTAGTTTCTTGCGTTCAGGCAATAATTAGTCACCAAACGACAACTGTCCCCTAGAAGTATACCCACATGCATTTTACAAAGCACACTTAACAAGTCATTCCCAAAGGTTTGTGGATCCCACCGTTCAGTGGTCAGGACAAAACAAAACAATCGACCTGTGTGCTAAAGACAAAACGTTTTCCACCACTCACAGCGTGGAAACGCCAGTCCTTCACTTTCCAACTTATTGAGACATACGAGCAGTCATCTTGTTTCACGGCTCCACAGTCCAGTACTAGTTAATATTTGCTGTTAAAAAATGCCCGCCGAACTCTGCCGCGCGTCGTTCATTCTGCCGTCACGCCGCCGCGGTGCGGGCCGTTGAGTAGAAAAACCACCCGCTGTTGCCTCGGCGGGATACTGTCTCCAGTCGTAAGGGTGGCGCAATTTATGAATGGCCAGTGGTAGGTGCGTGTCGCCCCAAGCCATTGACCTGTTGCAGCAGGCGCATGGAGTGTACCTCGACCAACAATGGAGTGGCGAGCGCAGTGGCTCTGTCGCCTCTCCCATGGCGACGTCAGCTTGGCCTCCTGCAGTCTCATGCGGTACGGACGCGTTCTGCGTGAGCACCTCAGCGCTACGACACCCAGTCAGGCAGACCCTTCCGTGCATCTCGCAACATTACAGACAAAAGGATATTCTTACAGTATTTAAATACTCATTGATTACATGTATGATCTGTTAGATACATTGGCAATAAAAGAATTTTTGTTCTAAAAAACATAAAATCATATACTCTAGTTTTCTACACATACAACAGCAGCATTTATCCCTTTTCTATATACAGCCCACATTGTGTTATTGATTGTACCTGTCTACCTCATATAAAACATGAGAGTTCAAAAGAAAAAAAAAAGGAATAAGAAACAATCTATACAGCTCATAATTACAATAGCAAACAGTAGAATACTTTAACATCCTATCGCAGCGAACATATGAGAAACTGTTGATTCTAAAACTACGACATACAACACACCTTTGTGCTTGTGACAGACTAAAATTAATACCCCTTGAAAGTGTTCTAACAAAAAAATAAGAAACAATCTATACAGTTCACAATTACCTTTTACATAATATCAAATAGTAAACTACTTTAACCTCCTAACACAATAAACATTTTATAAACTGATGACTCTAAATCTACAATATACACTGCACCTCTGTGCTTGTGGCAGACAAAAATTAGTATGTCTTTAGATATCTTACATTTCATTATATATATATCAACATTGCTAGGACATGTATGTACCATCCACATGGCGTCATATCCTGACCTACCATCGAAGTTCATACAAATCAAACAACAAAGTACAATATGGATCGGTAGCATTCCCTTTACAGGAGTGTGTGCATTTATCACACTACTCTCACTCACATGACTCTCACTCAACTGACACCACATTTTCCTTCTCATTCAGTCCATTAATACACCAACAGAATAGGTCTAGAAGTCAGCTAACCTTAACACCACCACACTTATGTCAACATACCACACCTTTGCTCCCTTATACTGAACCACATAACACATGGAGTAGTTTTGGAGATAGCATTCCAGTCTCCTATTTCGTCCTTTCACTCCGTCACCACTCTCCATCGGCTTACCTCTGCATTCACTTTACCGATTATTCATCCTACTAAATATCAACTTAGAATTGCGACATTTCATCTAAGAACAAAAATTACACAAATTATTCGTCCTGCACAATAACTGTACACATTCTTGGTACCGTTTGGTTAGTTATACTGGTGCCAGGCTTCAACAACAACAACAAAAAATCATTTTTGTCATATTGCAAATGTTATGGTAAGAATTAGATTTACACTTATATTACATCTTACGTCAGTATTCCACAACGTTCCCCACCTGGATCTCATACTCATTGTATGTCCTTTCACGTTGTGCAGTTGTCCTCCTCTCTTCATCCGTATTTCGGCTCTCCGTCCGTCCATTACTCCATTATTTCCTGGTCTTCCTTCGCCATTCGCATCCATCTCGATTGCAGCATACACAGGCCTCTCTGTAACATACATCTAAGACATCTCCACATTATTCAATTCTACTCACTCTTATTTACCACTGTTTCATCACGTCGAATCTATCTTTATTAATCACACTGCTTCATGTCGCTTCTCTCCTTAAATATCACCTTTATCCACTACTATTTATCACGTCGCTTCTCTCTCTATCTACCATCTTCATCCACTCATTAATCACCACGTCGTCTCTGCTTGATCCTTATTGATACGACAAAAAATACGTACGTGCACCACTCTTTCGACTCCTGTTCATGACTCATTCGACCAGTCTGTTCCGTCACACTTTCGGACATCCCGCCTGAAAATTCTTATGTTCGATTTGATCCTGCACAACGTTACACACCACAAATAAATACACTGACTATCTACCATAAGTTGCCTACTTTCGATCTATCCTTAACTTTTCCATAATTTGATGTTAGAAACGTGATGAAGCCCACGCGATCGTTTTCCCTTGATTGTCTCAATCAGTACAGCATTTTCATGGACAATCCGCCTCACACAGTAAAGAATTTGCTAGTTAGGAATCTGTGCTTACATGAAAATTAAATGTGTACAGAGAATATACAAACTGGAAGAAAGGGACAGCACAAGTGTTAGAAACTTTGCTGCCGGTGGAGTCTTTCCCTAACACCAGATTCCGAACAACCATACGCAACACTTCATCATTACTGTCACCATCACAATGACATACTATAGATCAGATGGCATCTAATCTAAAAACTTGGATCACATTGCTGATGTTACCTGTAACAGCAGCATAAACGTACCCCATCCCATACAGATCACAATGTTGACTTTTTACTTTACGTGTTAAGTACCAGCAATAGTCAAATCACACTAATTAAACTTGACTCATTGGCATTACTACATAACATTTTTAGCAGCTGGTTTTTGAGGAAACAGTCCTTTTACTTTAGTGTTCCAAATCAAAATTTGCAAATTTTTGCAAGCCTTAATGTCTTTTTTTCTCTGGGTGACCAGCCTAACAGATGCCATTACTGATGTTTTAATCTATGATCAGAAACATGGTATTTGCATTCCTACATATCAGTAGAGTATGTCTGCTACATAGACAATTTTCAGTGCCAGCGACATGTGTTTTAAGGCAACATGCTAAAGGGCTGATATGTTGGATTAGTTTCTCCTATCCATCAATCCATTATGACAAGAATGAAATGCCAGGATTTCATGCTCTCCTGTCTTTCTGATAGTTTCTGCCGTTCCTATCCTCGATTCTGTCTGACCTATGAGTCGTTTCTCCGTTCACGATGTTACTCTCATTACCCAGTTCCTGTAACAAGTGTTGAAATGACGCAGAATCATTTAAGCCTCTGCCTGCTATCGCTATATCTCTGCGCAATTTCACTGGCAACTTCGTTATAGAGATCCTAATGAAATTCCCAGATTCATATGGCACATCCAAATACCTATTTTGTCTCAGTATTTCCTGATATCACGCCACTGGATCTCTTATACCACCTTCGTTACAGTTTGGCATCACCAATATGCTTTGCTTAACCTGGTCCTGCTTACTTTTCGACCAGAATTCATTTAAAAACTTCTCACAAAATATCTTGTAGCTACTACAGTATTTAATAACTTAAAGCATTTTCGCTCTAGCCTCGTCCCTCAAATGGTTCCACACAAACTTCATTTTGAGGAGCGGTCCCCACAATGAAGGTAATGAATCTTGAAATTGAGACAGCCACAGGCATGGATGTTGGCAGTTATCAGGATCCGGAAAACAAGTGTACGTTTGTACCGACACGAAGTGCCTCCTACATTCTTCTTCCGCATTTATGTTTTCCAACCTTGGACTATACCCAGTTGGGTTTGCCACCTGTTTTATCCGACACAACCGTTCTTCGAACTCTCTGAGTTCGTCTTCCTCTTTCTGCCTATTTTTTTCTTTTTTTTTTTTTTTGTTTAATTTATCTCTCTTTCCCTCTGAAATCTACCTGGTGGTGTGTCACCTTCGCTACTGCACGCTAATTGCAACTGTGCTAGTTCTTCCCTATGTTTCCTATTTATTTCTAATTGTGCTTCTTTAAACTGTAATAGTGATTGTATGTCCTCCTGGTCGGCATAAACCTCTCGCTGCCTCTTATTCTGATCGTTTCTACATCTCCACTAATCATATTCATTCTGACCACTACCTCCGCAACTTCATCCCTGTGTTTATTTAGCGCCACTTCCTGCTCGGTGACTTGAACTTCCACGCTGTCTAATGCCCCTTGTTTATCTGCATGTAAGTCCTCCACTACTTCTTTGATTCGCTCCTCCGGCAACACGTCCCTGCGTTCTGTAATATCACTCTCTATTGTAATTATTCGTACCTCCAAATTATTGCCTTTTTCTTTCCAGGCATCACATACTTGCTTCAACACACCCAGATTCTTCTCCCCCTCATCTAACCAATTATTAACGGTGGACAGACGCTCATCGACAACTGAGTGTAGTTTCCTCATTGTCTCTTTATTTCCCTTATCCATTGCCTCTAATCTTTCCTTACTATCTTCATCCATAGCTTCCAATCTTTCCTTGTGATTTTTATCCACCGCTTCCAATCTTTCCGTATACGCTTCCAATCTTTCCTTATTATCTTTATCCATCACTTCCAATCTTTCCTTATTCGCTTCCAATCCTTCCTTATTATCTTTATCCATCGCTTCCAATCTTTCCTTATTATCTCCATCCATCCTTTGTAAAAACTGCAGTAGCACATTGTCATTTGCTACTTTCGGTGCGCTCACCTCGTTCGCCTGAGAAACTGTAGTTTCGCTAAGGGTAGGTACACTTTCACTGAATACCTGACTTAGTCCCGGCTCGACCGCATCGTCGGGAAAAGACCTCGATTGTGGACAAAGCCCGCCGCCTAAAGGATCACCTAGCCGTGGTCCGCTGACCAATTCAGCCCCTACCGAGTGTTTGCCGTTCTCGCTCATTAAGCCAAGGTCGACACCTACTTCCTGCTCCACTATGCCGCCTGCTACGTTCACCCCAGAATCACTCTTCTCCATGGTGACTACACTTTTCGACTGCGACCTAGTTACTACGGACAAAACGCAAAAAAAAATTATGCAACGATCTTCCAGCCTTGGACGACGTAGCAATAAATTACGTAAGAAAATAAAAGATCCGCACCAATCCAGAAAGAAATTGCAAACAAAAAATTTTACTTCTTTGCGCTATCACAATACACGTAAAAATCTTGACAAATCCCATTACAAAAAATCTTAACAGCAAACTCTAACAGCACAATCCTGGCAGGGTCGAAATTATGAGAGGCACTCACATACCTTACTCATATTGTGGCATCAAGCAGTCAGGCCTGCAAGATGAGTGGTCTGACAAGCGAGTGGATTTATTCTTATTTATCGCAAAACGTCAATGACTGACTGTGAGCTCTAGTACCCACAATTAAGCTACAAATTATTCTCCTGTTTGAATGTTACGCAACGGAAACGGATAACGCACATCTGACTATTAGTAATTTACACAACTCTGATTGTTCACTACGCTCTGGCAATACGACATTTTCTTTATTACCCAACGGCTTTGATCAACACGTGGCCATCGCACTGAATGTGAATGGCGCACACATTATAAATTCTGGGTATCATTAGTACACACTATTCGAAGAACAAGGCCACCAATCATGTTCTTTTCACTATCTGCGGTTAGCAGACGACCATACATGCTGAAACACTGATTTTCGTATGTGTTGTAGCTTCCACGGGCCTCAATGCAGGCGCTGACTCTGGCATCTAGTCTTGTACCGATGGTGAATACTGTCGAGGGATTCGTTATGCCACTCCTACTCAACCTGCTCACGTAATTCTGCAAGAGCTGTTGGTTGACGTAACCCACGAGTCATTTCTCGACTCATCATATCTCGCACTTGTTCGACTGGATGGTGATGGTCAGGCATGCTACTGCACGTCTTTCATAGCACGTTCAGTTTCACGGGCAATGTGTAGGCCAGCATTATCTCATTGGAACAACAATCACCTTTCTGCCGGCAAAAGAACGACTCTAATAACTTTCTGCAAGTTCTTAACACTGATTATCGTCCCCCTTAGAAATACCATAAGCACTGAGGTCAGAGCAATGTGTCCTGGAGGAGCGCAGCCTATGCGACGGCGCTTACCGGGTCTACGTCGTATGCGCAAACGACCATCACTTGCTTCCAGGCAGAAACCGTTTTCATCGTCGAGGACCATTGCGCGCCGTCCCACCTTCCAAGTGATCCTCTGACGTCACTGCTCGAGTCATGCACGCCGATGCTGTGGCATGACTGGACGACGGGACATAAGTGTGCATGACCGTAGTCCCACTGCTAGTAACTACACTACTGGCAATTAAAATTGCTACACCACGAAGATGAAGTGTTACAGACGCGAAATTTAACCGACAGGAAGAAGATGCTGCGATATGCAAATGATTAGCTTTTCAGAGCATTCACACAAGGTTGGCGCCGGTGGCGACACCTACAATGTGCTGACAAGAGGAACGTCTCCAACCGATTTCTCATACACAAACAGCAGATGGCCGGCGTCGTCTGCTGAAACGTTACTGTGATACCTCTTGTAAGGAGGAGAAATGCGTACCACCACGTTTCGGCTTGTAGCCTATCGCGATTGAGGTTTATCGTATCGCGACATTGATACTCACCTTGGTCGAGATCTAATGACTGTTAGCAGAATACGGAATCGGGGGGTTCAGGAGGGTAATACGGAACGCCGTGCTGGATCCCAACGGCCTCAGTAGCAGTAGAGATGACAGGCATCTTATCTGCACGGCTGCAGCGGTTCGTGCAGCCACGTTTCGATCCCTGAGTCAACAGATGGGGACGTTTGCAAGACAACAACAATCTACACGAACATTTCGACAACATTTGCAGCAGCATGGGCTATCAGCTCAGAGACCGTGGCTGCGGTTACCCTTGACGCTGCATCACAGACAGGAGCGCCTGCGATGGTGTACTCAACTATGAACCTGGGTGCACGAATGGCAAAACGTCATTTTTTTCCGATGAATCCAGGTTCTGATTACAGCATCATGATGTTCGCATCCGTGTTTGGCGACATCGCGGAGAAGGCACACTGGAAGCGTGTATTCGTCATCGCCATACTGGAGTATCACCGGGTTTGATGGTATGGGACGCCATTGGTTACACGTCTCGGTTACCTCTTGTTCGCATTGACGGCACTTTGAACAGTGAACGTTTCATGTCAGATGTGTTACGACCCGTGGCTCTACCCTTCATTCGATCCCTGCGAAACCCTACATTTCAGCAGGATAATGTACGACGGCATGTTGCAGGTTCTGTACGGACCTTTCTGAATACAGAAAATGTTCGATTGCTGCCCTGGCCAGCACATTCTCCAGATCTCTCACCAACTGAAAACGTGTGGTCAGTGGTGGCCGAGCAACTGGCTCGTCACAATATGCCAGTCACTACTCTTGATGAACTGTGGTATCGTATTAAAGCTGCATGTGCAGTTGTACATGTACACGCCATCCAAGCTCTGTTTGCCTCAATGCCTAGGCGTATCAAGGCCGTTATTACGGCCAGAGGTGGTTGTTCTTCTGCGTACTGATTTCTCAGGATCTATGCACCCAAATTGCGTGAAAATGTAATGACATGTCAATTCTTGTATAATATATTCGTCCAATGAATACCCGTTTATCATCTGCATTTCTTCTTGGTGTAGCAATTTTAATGGGCAGTAGTGTAGTTCACAACATTTCGTGTTGACACGTATAGCCTCAAAAGCCCTCTTACCTGTGCTATGGTAGGTGTACATTTTGTCACTGCTGCCCCTTACAATATGGCGATCCAGGCGGATGTCTGCGCTGCATGGACGTGCAGAAACTGATCTAACGGTGTAACAATGTTTACGAGACCACTGACCAGCTTCGTCACGCAACTGACGCAGCATGTCCTAATTGTGTGCCATTTCTCCGAAAGGACCATCCTGCCACTCGGAAGGCAACAGTTTTATCCTTTTCAAACTCTTTCAGTTGGTTGTGGATAGCACGATTGCGTCTCGTGTCATGGTTACTTGCTTGCTTCACACCTTTGCACCACACTGAACCTGGCCACCTGCTGCGAGCATTCCCCACTAAGGGGTAGATACAGATGGCATCCTGGTAACTGTACCACAACGCCATTATCACTACATCTATTTTACCCCAGGTGGCATATGCTGTCGTCGGATCAAAATCGACCTCGTCTTTCTGGTGTACTAATTTTTTTCCTGATAGTTGATTTACATATGTTGTTGTGGAGTACTGATAATCAAAATTCGACGCAGTTGCAAGGCTATAATACGAAACATCAAGCAAGCAACAGAAAACAAGTTCGAAAAATCAATCGTGAAATGAGAGACTGAAACATGTATAATTTTAGTTTGCCATTGTGACAGCTTTTAAATTATTTTACTATTAATTTCATAGAATTTTCTTTCGAGTTATTACGATTTTTTTCGTTATCTCATGCTATATTCAGCGAACTGAGCGACTGAGACTTTATTTATGTATGAATTATATCATTCTTCAACAAAACAAAACTCGCATAATTTTGAATTATATATTTATCTTTAATAAAAAAATTAGATTTCATTAAAGATATTCGTTTCTGTTGCAGTAGGAAAGGTTGCAAGGCCTTAGTCCACGTATCAATAATCGAGATTAATAACAAGGTCTAGAACTTAGAATGTTACGTTACTAGTGCCATTATGTACTTGGCAATTTCCAATGAAATTCACTGTAATCTTGCAGGTGTTCGGCGCTGTTGAGGCAAAGCTGTCGGCGTCTGCAACAATGCTTCATTAACTCCATTTTTGACACGAACACTCTGATTAACTATTGACGATTTCGGGACATTCTCCTGTCATTATTTGGACCTTGGTCACAAGGCCACTTACGTCGCTCCCACTGCGTCTCATGAAATATGGCTCGACCTCACATTGACTAACTTCTCGTTTCACACAGGTTACTCACACCCACTCTGTAACACGCCCGGTGCTGGAGCTCAGGGCGTTCGCCCACAACGTAAGAAGGCAAAACTTAGAGGCATTTGTACCATTAAAGTTTACTCTCTGACAAATATAAAAACGCCAAACTTTCCGCAATATATCTCTACCTACGTAAACTAGCGTAATAAAATAGTTTTACATAGTGCCTATCAATACTCAACAAAATAGTTTAATTTCAGTGACAGATGAAACTTCGAAGTTAAAGAAAAATAAGTATTCTGTCTTGAAAAAAATTAGATGACACTTAATAAAAATGTTTAATAAATAAATATCGCATGAAAGTTATAGTGTTACAATGTCTTTCTGATGGGTGCTGTACATCTGCTTTGTTCTGATACGGCAGATGTATGTCCTAGTCTTATCTGTATGCAGTACCTGCCAGTTATTTTGAATGATTGCTGCTAAACAGAATTCATACCGAGCATTCTCTTCTTCAGTTTATAATTAAACACATACAGCCGGCCGTTGTGACCGAGTGGGTCTAGGCGCTTCAGTCTGGAACCGCGTGATCGCTACGCTCGCAGGTTCGAATCCTGCCTCGGGCATGGATGTGTGTGATGTCCCTAGGTGAGTTAGGTTTAAGTAGTTCTACGTTCTAGGGGACTGATGAAGTCAGACGTTAACTCCCGTGGGGCTCAGAGCCATTTGAACCATTTGAACACATACAAATAAAAATGTATTTATGTTTCACATCTCGTAAAGTAGTGGACCGATTTCAGCCAAACTTGGTACACATTTCAGCAACTGGCTGGAAATCGTCACTGTGGGGGTGAGAATCATCTACGTATCAAAGAGGTCGGAGTGGGGCTGAAAAAGTAGTGCAGCCACGACGCGCGAATACGTGTCCTTTAGTCATCCACTTTTTTGAGAACGAGAGCACTTAGAGTCTTGCAGGAAATTTTACACATGATTTCAGCTTTTACGGAACTTTTCCTCGCTGACGACCACCACAAAATGATGAAAGGAAAGAAGTTTATTGCTTACTACTTTTCCGCTGTTAATGCAGTAAAAGTACCGCATGCAACATGACGTCTTTACCACTAACTGTATTTGTGACACATTTTCCGGACATTATTCACATATACCACTGAATATACCGGAACAAATATATCATTGCAGCACACATAGTTCAGGGGATATAGTGTCGTAAACAGTGGTATGCGTGAAAACTCTGTTCCCAACACATTTCGTCGACAGTATCCACATATGCCGCTCATTGAACCTTGAAAAACATATCACCATACGACACATAACTCAGGACATATGACGTTATAAAAATTGAGCTGTGTGAAAACAGAACTGCAGGGCGAAATTCGTTGGGGCTACAGACGAGATACGTGTATAAATATACATTTCTTTCTTTCTTTCTTTCGCTTACGCCATAGTCCAGCAGCGATCGCAGGGTCGGCGTGGTTACAACGGATTTGGCAAGGTTAGTTTTAGGGGTGGCCGGATACTCTCCCTACCGCCACTTTGTACCCCCCAGGACGGAATCAGAGTACCCCAACTGTCTGTGTCTAGTGTAAATCGTGACATTGTGCGGACGTGTTGCAAATGTCTGCGCCGCGTGTAAGTGAGGCGGAACGTGGGGACCAGCCCAGTATTCACCTTAGCGGGATGTGGAAAACAGCCTAAAAACCACATCCAGGCTGGCCTGCACACCGGCCCTAGTCGTTAATCCGCTGGGCGGATTCGATCCGGGGCCTGCGCCCCTACCCGAGTCCAGGAAGCAGCGCGTTAGCGCGCTCGGCTACCCTAGCGGGTATGTGTATAAATGTGCATGAGGTATGTTAAATATATATTGCATGTATTTGACTTGTATGTACGAGGGCAAAATCCCGAGTAAAAATTCGTCCTTAATCCCTGAAAAGTTTTGAATCAAATTTGGTACACATATCAGTTGACACCCGGAACGAAATACGGTACTTGTAAGGACCACCAACCTCCTACTGCAGTGAGCGTAATAACGTGAGAGGAAGGGAGTGAAATTCGAGACGGAGAGACAGCGAGGGGGAACCAGGAGATGGTCACAGATAGAGACAGAGAAGAAGATGGATAGGCAGTGAGAGGGAAATGGACAGAGAGAGGTGGCGTAGGAGATGGACAGAGAAAGTGAGAGGAGTAAGAGGTGGAAGTAGAAGGGGGAACAGGAGATGGACAGAAGAATAAGGAGCAGATGGACACAGAGGGGAGGAGTAGATTGGTAGACAGAGGGGGAAGAGGAACAGGACAGAGAGAGAGGCAAAGACGATAGAGGTTGAAGTAGTGTACAGACAGAGGGGATGGAGTAGACAGACAGAGAGGGGTTGAGTAAAGAGATGGACAGAGAGAGGGGGAAGGAGGTGGATTCATAGAAAGTTGGATAAAATGCACTATGTGATCAAAAGTGTCCGCACACCCCCCCCCCCCCCCCACCCTCTCCAAAACATAATTTTCCATATTGGGTGCATTGTGCTGCCATCTGCTGCCAGGTACTTCCTATCAGCGACCTCAGTACTCATTAGACATGGTGAGAGTGCAGAATGGGACGCTACGCGGAACTCACTGACTTCGAGTGTGGTCAGGTGATTGGGTGTCACTTGTGTCATACGTCTGTACGCGAAATTTCCAGACTCCTAAACATCCCTAGATCCGCTTTTTCCTATGTGATAGTGAAGTGGAAACGTAAAGGGTCACGTACAGCACAAAAGCTCTCAGGCCAGCCTTGTCTGTTGTCTAACAGAGACAACTGACAGTTTAAGAGGGTCGTAATGTGTAATAGGCATGCATCTATGTAGACCACCACACAGGAATTTCAAACTGCATCTGTATCCACTGCAAGTACTATGACAGTTAGACGGGAGGTGAGAAAACGTGGATTCCATGGTCGAGTGGCGGCGCACAAGCCACATATGACGCCGGTAAAGCCAAACGACGCGTCGCTTGGTGTAAGGAGCGTAAACATTGGACGATTGAACAGTGGAAAAACGTTGTGTTGAGTGACGAATCACGGTACACAATGTTGCGATCCGATGGCAGGATGTGGGTATGGTAAACGTCTGATGAACGTCACCTGCCAGCGTGTGTAGAGCCAACAGTAAAATTCGGAGGCGGTGGTGTTACGGTATGGTTGTGTTTTTCATGGACGGGCTTGCACCCCTTTTTGTTTTGCTTGGTACTACCACATCACAGGCCTACACTGATGTTTTAAGCACCTTCTTGCATTCCACTGTTGAAGAGCATTTCTGGGATGGCGATTGCATCTTTCAACACGATGGAGCATCTGTTCATAATGCACGGCCTGTGGCGGAATATTTACACGACAATAACATCCCTGTAATGGACTGGCCTGCACATAGACCTAACCTGAATCCTATAGAACACCTTTTGGATGTTTTGGAACGCCGACTTCGTGCCAGGCCTCACCGACCGACATCGCTACCGCCACTCAGTGGGGCACACCGTGGAGAATGGGCTACCATTCCTCAAGAAACCACCCATCACCTGATTGAGCGTTTGCCTGCGAGAGTAGAAGCTGTCAGAGAATGGGCTACCATTCCCCAATAAACCTCCGAGCACCTGATTGAGCGTTTGCCTGCGAGAATGGAAGCTGTCATGGATGCTAACGGTGTGCCAAAACCATATTGAATTCCAGCATTCCCCGACGGAGGGCGTCACAAACTTGTAAATAATTTTCAGCCAGGTGTCCAAATACTTTTGATCACATGGTATACATACCCAGGAAAGGCCGGGTACTTAGTTAGTTTTACAAGTGTAATGGCATTCATAACGTTGACAATTAATGTTATTCACGCCTCACAATAAGGACGCAATTCTTTTGCTTCTGAGTTCATATAATTGAGATATATCTGCATGCTGTTATTTACAAACATCTTGAACATAGCTCTTGTACACTTTACTGAATACGCCCAGATGAAGAAAGTTTCGCAGTTATTTCGTTGAACTAGATGTGGTCTCTCGTACAGGAACTCGCAGGAACTAACACGCGAAAGAACAGCAGCTACTTGCTCGAGGCTGTTTGAGAGCCGCATGTATTCTAAACGACGCACATTCTGCTCGGCAGGCACACCGGCATTAAAAATTCCATCTAGGAAGCAGGCGAGGTAAACTCGCGACGGCAGTCTGCGGCCAACTTCTCGGTGTCGGCATCCACAGCCGACGTTCCAGATTTTACGCGCATCAGCCAGCAGATTACCGTGTATACAGGTTCCGGTGAGTGGCCTTCGTACTAATGATGAGAGAGCGTATGATAAACATGCAACAGTAATATGGCGTGGAGCTGATGTAGCGTGCTGAGTGTTTAAAACGTTGTTGTCGCAAGTTAAAACATCTTTATTCAAATGAGTGCGTCTGTACTTAAATTTCAGAATGACTGAGAAGATGAAACTTCTACGTTATTTGACCCTGGAACAGCTGAGTAAAACTGAATGTACTGAGCCTACCTTCTCTTTACTTTTTCTTATCATGTTAACACTGACCCTCAATATTCTACCAGAACGCAATCTGACTGCTCACACACAAAAAAAGGAACTGAATTAGGCATTTCAAAAGAATAAGCAATCTTTTTTTCACAGTATATGTTTCATCACTTTGCTGCTTATTTATTGATATGCATGTTTTGTAATTTAATCATTCATGTTCTGTTTGACACACATTGTCTTGTGAGATCTCAAAAGGGCCAAGAAACAATGGTGCTCCTCACAGTATTCGTAATCTTGTAGTAAATTAAGTTCGAGTGGTGGTGCATTTTTTTTCTCACTTGGTGGTTAAATTGTGCAATGCTGGCAACCAGCGAGTATATAATACAAGGAATTTGTGCGCGTTGGGGTCTTACAGGATGAGGTCATATGTCTTTGGCCGTTCAAATCTCCACCAAACCAACGCCAATAACGTGCAGGTACAAAACCCAACATGGCAAGCAAGAAATAAAGAGATAGAGAAATTTTATGAAAGCATTCAGTATATAAAGAAAGAAGAAAATCTAGTAATCGAAAGTGATTGGAATGGTGTTGTAGAAGGAATAGAAGGAGGCTTACAGGAGAACGTGGGCATCGTCACAGGAATTAGAGAGGAGAAAAACTAATTGAGTTCTGCAATAAATTTCAGCTAGTAACTTCTCTGTCCAAGAATCAGCAAAGGAGGAGAAATACAGGGAAAAGGTCTGGAGACATGGAAAGATGCCATCTAGATTACACCATGGCCAGACAGACATTCCGAAATCAGATGTTGCATTATAAGGCGTTCCCACGTGCGCTATAAATCCAGATCAGAATTTAATAATGATGGAGAGTAAATTACAGTTTAATAGTAAGGTCCGGAAGAGCTTGTATAGAAGGGAGGGATGCATGCATATAAAGAGTTGAGAAGTGACGCGTGTTCGAGTTTTTTAATGTTGTAGTTACTATGGTTGTGAATCCCACAATATAGACAGTCCAGTTGAAGGGGAATAGATATCTTTAGTAGTTGGACAGACGATTACAAGTTCAAAAGAAGAGAAGAAACATTGGGTAACATAAGAAATCAAGTGATTGGCGATAGAAAAAAGTACTAAAATGTTGAGAAAAAGATAGGAATGTATGTTATTTACTACCGAAATAAATGAAAACTGCATAATGGCAGATGTGGAAGAACTGTAGGAAAAATGCGAAGCAACTGAAAAGCAAATTGTTGTCGGAAGGAATCAGCATACAGAAAAGCAAAAAAAACCTTCATTGAAATTGAAATCCAGTATGCCAACAGCTAGAGTGCGAGAGAAATTCTACTGTCAAGTGCATGGAAGAAAGCAGATAGATGGAAAGAGTACGTTGAAGGCGTCTACGAGAGGAAAGTACTCAGATGGTGTGACGGAAAAGAAAAGTGTGTCACTGCGGATAACATAGGTGGTCCAGTATTAGAGTCAGAGGTTGACAGAGGTTTAGAATATTTGCAGTCACCTAAAACAATATTTTTTTCGAAATTTCAAAAATCATTGGGAAAGTGACAGCCAAATGACTTTCCAGTAAGTGTGTGCAATTGACGATACTGCACACTTTCGGAAAAAATTCATCCACACCATTCCGTTAAGGGCACATAAATACAAAAACTATCGTATAGTCAGCTTAACAGCTCATGCATCGAAGTTGCCAACAGTTATACACAGAAAAATGGAAAAGAAAACTGAGGGTCTGTTAGATGAGTATTTGGCTTTAGGAAAGATACAAGCACCAGAGAGGCGGTTCCGATGTTGCAGTTGGTAATGGGAGCAAGATATGGAAAGGAGTCAAGACTTAAAAAGAAAAATACGTTCATAGGATTTGTTGTTGCAGAAAAATGGTCGACAATGTAAAATGGTGCAAAATGTTCAAAAGTGTGGAAAAGTAGGTATAGTAAAAGACGGTTAATATACAGTATGCACAAAAACGAAAAGACAAGAATAAGAATGACAATCAAGAACGATGCGCTCTGGTTAAAAGTGGTGTATGACACAGATGCAGTCTTTCGCGCCTACTGTTCAATCTACTCATTGAAAAGCCACTGACGGAAACAAACGAAAAGTTTAAGAGTGGGATTAAAATTCAGGATATCAATTGTAAAACTGATAATGATAGACGTGGACGTGTTAAATGATTGAGTAAGGAATATGGATTGAGGGAAAAATGAAGAAAAACGAAAGCAATTTGGAATATCAGAAATGAGATAAACGATAAATTTAGCATCAAAATTGGTGACAACGAAGTAGATGAAGTGACGGAGGTATGGTACGTTGGAAGGCAAATAGGACATGACTGACACAGGAAGGGCGGCATAAAAAGCTGACTAGAATAGGCAAAGAGGGCATTTTGGCCTAAAGAAATCTACTAATTCAAACGTCAGCCTTAATTGGAGGGATAAATTTCTGAGAATATACGTTTGGAGCCCAGCACTGTATGGTGTTAAATCATGGACTGTGGAAAATCGATAAAAGAAGAGAATGGTATGGCAGAATCAGGAAGCAAGTGAACTTGTGGAAAACATTGACCATGACGAGGGACAGAGTGATGACACATTTAATAAGGCACCAGGGAATAATCTCCGTGGTACTAGAGGACTCTGTAGAGCGAAGACAGAGATAGAAATATACAAACTACTAAACTCCGTCCGGTCCCAACGATGACGAGCGACCGCCGTTTCATCCTCAACCCACAGGCGTCACTGGATGCAGATATGGCGGAGCATGTGGTCAACACACCGCTCTCCCAGTCTTTCTCAGTTTTGCGTGACTGGTTCCGCTACTTCTCAATCAAGTAGCTCGTAAGTTGGCCTCAAAAGAGCAGAGTGTACCCCGCTTCCAACAGCGCTCGGCAGACCTGAAAGATTACCCATCCAAATGCTAGTCAAGCCCGACAGAGCTAAAATATATTCAACACATAATTGAGGTCTTTAGGTGCACGTTCTGATGTGAGGTTAAGAGGTCTGCACAGGAGAGGAAGTTGTGGCGAACCGCATCAAATCAGTCTGTTAGGTTTAAAAATAATTAAACAAGTTTGTAAATGTGGAAGATACCTGGAGACACCAGAAGTTTTCAGATACATCAAGTAATAAGTTTTTAAAACCAGTTTCTCAATTACAAAACTTTTTCATGATCAGATATCGACTCCGAGCGTAATTTATTGATAATGAGGGACCGTCAAACAGGTGCACAAAACTATATGCCTACATCGCTAATGTCAATATCTTGTTCAATGTTAGAGCGTGTTTTATGCTCTCGTATTATATTTCTAGAGCCCGGAAATCTCTTTAGGTATCAACATGAAATCATGTGACAAAGATTGTGTAACCAGCTTGGTTCGTCCACGGCGTTCAGAAGGGAGTGGGCAACGATGCACAGGTTGACGCCACATTCCTTGACTTTCAGAAGGGTTCGATATAGCTGCACAGTACTGCCTAATAAACAAAATACCAGCGTGCGGTTTATCAATATGTGCGACTATATTGAACATTTACTAGAAAACAAATGGCAAAAACATTATTCTTAATTGACAAAACACTTCAGACGTATCACAATGGAGCGGTACAGGACCGTTACTTTTCACAATATGCTGTAAAGAATGATATGGTCATCAGCGTCGGAAATCCCAAGAGGCTTTCCACTGATGATGATAGGCAGTTTCTCAACTTAAATAAGCGTAACATATTGCGCATAAATAGGCACAGAACCCATGATTTTATAATTATATTACTGGAGAAATCTCACCACTTAAAGATCTGCCACTAAGCCTTAAAGGGCAATTGAATGTGCAACGATCACATAAAACCAATCGTAGGTTAGGCGGATACCAGACTGAGATTCATTGGAACTGTCCTCAGGAACTGCGGTCCACGCACATAGGAGTTAGGAGGCTTACAACACCCACTTTCCACGAATATCTGAATTTTGCTCGTCAGTCTGGATCCGTACCAGATGCGGTTGATTGAAAACAGGCATCTGTTCATTTACAGAAAGCTTTCGACAGTGTTCAATGAACTGCTCTCTTCGAAACTTTGAAGGTGTAGACTAACCATACTGCAGTTGTAAGTGTCGAAGGACACGACAAGGAAGCAATGGTTGATGAGGGAGTAAGACAGGGTTGTTGTCTGTCCTCAGAGTATCAACTGAAGACATAAAGTCTGTAAATAAGTCCGCTATCATGGATGGCACTTTATTTGTAAAGATCCACTTTAATGAGATGAATTGTGCAGTTCATAATTACTGGTTTCAGCCTTTACAAAAAGAAAAACAGCTGTATTACAAATTAAGTTTAGTTAGCTGAATTGAAAAAAAAACCAGAAATACATAAGAATAGCAGCTAATAATAACAAGACCAACAGCCTTGAATACCAGCCATACATCCTACAAAAATAATCAATGTTACTACCTATACATCTAGATACACTGTGAGAGCAGGTGATGGCCGAGATGCGTCTAGCATTCATAGTAATAACTAAGGTCAGTAGAGGGCACTTACGCTAGAGTGCATGGGTAAGCAGTATCGTATCCGGTAAAATGAACGTCTGACAATAAAACATAAATTTTCATTCAATATACAAATATAAAATCCATATTTAAAATCCACATTAAACATCTATGTCAGTTTACCTTTCATTGTCAGATGGTCATTTCGCCACACGTATTAATCATAATTAAAGACTACGCATATTGCATTTTAACTGTTGAATTAACGGTATTGGTTACTCATGACCCGAGAATTAATGCCGTCAACTCGCACCAAACATTTTTATAAATGAAGGACGCACCCAGCCCATCATCACCAGCACTTGTGTGTATAGATACTGACATAGGTACTTATAGCAGAATATTTTTGTGTGCGTACGGCTCGTATGCATGGTTGTTAATGATTTTATTACCTTTTATTTGTTATTCTTATGTATACCTAGGCCTGCCATAGATTTAGCTTCAGCTAACTCAATATGTTGTTTGTTGCGGTCTTCAGGCCGGAGACTGGTTTGATGCAGCTCTCCACGCTACTCTATCCTGTGCAAGCTTCTTCATCTCCCAGTACCTACTGCAACCTACATCCTTCTGAATCTGCTTAGTGTATTCATCTCTTGGTCTCCCTCTACGATTTTTACCCTCCACGCTGTCCTCCAATGCAAAATTGGTGATCCCTTGATGCCTCAGAACATGTCCTACCAACCGATCCCTTCTTCTGGTCAGGTTGTGCCACAATCTTCTCTTCTCCCCAAACCTATTCAATACTTCCTCATTAGTTATGTGATCTACCCATCTAATCTTCAGCATTGTTCTGTAGCACCACATTTCGAAAGCTTCTATTCTCTTCTTGTCCAAACTATTTATCGTCCATGTTTCACTTCCATACATGGCTACACTCCATACAAATACTTTCAGAAATGACTTCCTGACACTTAAATCTATACTCGATGTTAACAAATTTCTCTTCTTCAGAAACGCTTTCCTTGCCATTGCCAGTCTACATTTTATATCCTCTCTACTTCGACCATCATCAGTTATTTTGCTCCCCAAATAGCAAAACTCCTTTACTACTTTAAGTGTCTCATTTCCTAATCTAATTCCTTGAGCATCACCCGACTTAATTCGAGTACATTCCATTGTCTTCGTTTTGCTTTTGTTGATGTTCATCTTATATCCTCCTTTCAAGACACTGTCCATTCCATTTAACTGTTCTTCCAAGACCTTTGCTGTCTTTGACAGAATTACACTGTCATCGGCGAACCTCAAAGCTTTTATTTCTTGTCCGTGGATTTTAATACCTACTCCGAATTTTTCTTTTGTTTCCTTTACTGCTCACTCAATATACAGATTGAATAACATCGGGGAAAGGCTACAACCCTGTCTTACTCCCTTTCCGACCACTGCTTCCCTTTCATGTCCCTCGACTCTTATAACTGCCATCTCGTTTCTGTACAAATTGTAAATAGCCTTTTGCTCGCTGTATGTTACCCCTGCCACGTTTAGAATTTGAAAGAGAATATTCCAGTCAACATTGTCAAAAGCTTTCTCTAAGTCTAAAAATGCTAGAAACGTAGGTTTGCCTTTCCTTAATCTTTCTTCTAAGATAAGTCGTAGGGTCAGTATTGCCTCACGTGTTCCAATGTTTCTACGGAATCGAAACTGATCTCCCTCGAGGTCGACTTCTATTAGTTTTTATATTCGTCTGTAAAGAATTCATGTTAGTATTTTGCAGCTGTGGCTTATTAAACTGATTGTTCGGTAATTTTCACATCTGTCAACACCTGCTTTCTTTGGGATTGGAATTAATATATTCTTCTTGAAGTCTGAGGGTATTTCGCCTGTTTCAAACATCTTGCTCACCAGATGGTAGAGTTTTGTCAGGACTGGCTCTCCCAAGGCGGTCAGTAGTCCCAATGGAATGTTGTCTACTCCGAGGGCCTTGTTTCGACTCAGGTCTTTCAGTGCTTTGTCAAACTCTTCACGCAATAGCATATCTCCCATTTCATCTTCATCTACATCCTCTTTCATTTCCATAATATTGTCCTCAAGTGCATCGCCCTTGTATAGACCGTCTATATACTCCTTCCACCTTTCTGCTTTCCCTTCTTTGCTTAGAACGGGTTTCCATCTTAGATCTTGATGTGCATACAAGTGGTTCTCTTATCTCCAAAGGTCTCTCTAATTTTCCTGTAGGCAGTATCTATCTTACCCCTAGTGAGATAAGCCTCTACATACTTACATTTGTCCTCTAGCCATCCCTGCTTAGCCATTTTGCACTTCCTGTCTATCTCATTTTTGAGACGTTTGTATTCCTTTTTGCCTGCTTCATTTACTGCATTTTTATATTTTCTCCTTTCATCAATTAAATTCAATATTTCTTCTGTTACCCAAGGATTTCTACTAGCCCTCGTCTTTTTACCTACTTGATCCTATGCTGCCTTCACTACTTCATCCCTCAAAGCTACCCATTCTTCTTCTACTGTATTTCTTCCCCCCCCCCCCTTCCTGTCAATTGCTCCCTTATGCTCTCCCTAAAACTCTGTACAACCTCTGCTTCTTTTAGTATATCCAGGTCCCATCTCCTTAAATTCCCACTTTTTTGCAGTTTCTTCAGTTTTAATCTACAGGTCATAACCAATACATTGTGGTCAGAGTCCACATCTGCCCCTGGAAATGTCTTACAATTTAAAACCTGGTTCCTAAATCTCTGTCTTACCATTATATAATCTATCTGATACCTTTTAGTATCTCCAGGGTTCTTCCATGTATACAACCTTCTTTCATGATTCTTAAACCAAGTGTTACCTATGACTAAGTTGTGCTCTGTGCAAAATTCTACCACGCGGCTTCCTCTTTCATTTCTTTGCCCCAGTCCATGTTCACCCACTACGTTTCCTTCTCTCCCTTTTCCTACTATCGAATTCCAGTCACCCATGACTATTAAATTTTCGTCACCCTTCACTATCTGAATAATTTCTTTTATTTGATCATACATCAATTTCTTCGTCATCTGCAGAGCTAGTTGGCATATAAACTTGTACTACTGTAGTAGGTGTGGGCTTCGTATCTATCTTGGCCACAATAATGCGTTCACTATGCTGTTTGTAGTAGCTTACCCGCATTCTTATTTTCCTATTCATTATTAAACCTACTCCTGCATTACCCCTATTTGATTTTGTGTTTATAACCCTGTAGTCACCTGACCAGAAGTCTTGTTCCTCCTGCCACCGAACTTCACTAATTCCCACTATATCTAACTGTAACCTATCCATTTCCCTTTTTAAATTTTCTAACCTACCTGCCCGATTAAGGGATCTGACATTTCACGCTCCCATCCGTAGAACAGCAGTTTTCTTTCTCCTGATAACGACGTCCTCTTGAGTAGTCCCCGCCCAGGGATCCGAATGGGGGACTATTTTACCTCCGGAATATTTTACCCAAGAGGACGCCATCATCATTTAATCATACAGTAAAGCTGCATGCCCTCGGGAAAAATTACGGCCGTAGTTTCCCCTTGCTTTCAGCCATTCGCAGTACCAGCACAGGAAAGCCGTTTTGGTTATTGTTACAAGGCCAGATCAGTCAATCATTCAGACTGTTGCCCATTGCAACTACTGAAAAGGCTGCTGCCCCTCTTCAGGAACTACACGTTTGTCTGGCCTCTCAACAGATACCCCTCCGATTTGGTTGCACCTACGGTACGTCTATCTGTATCGCTGAGGCACGCAAGCCTCCCCACCAACGGCAAGGTCCATGGTTCATTGGGGGGGATATAGAGTGTACATAACGGTTTTTCTATTAGTAGCACATTTGAAGATTTCAGTGGCCGGAACCAGTAATTATGAATTGTATTGTACATTTTATGTGATAAAGACGGACTTTTACAACTGCAATATCCCCAATGATATTCAGCCATTAAACAGGCAGTACAGCAAAGTAAGGAGAACTTTGAAAAGGGAATTATAATTCAGGGAGAGGAAACAACATGTTTGAGGTCTGCCGACTACATTGCAATTTATTATCTCAGACAAGGCTAAGTACCTGCAAGAGCTGTCGAACGCAATGGACAAAGTGTTAAAAGATGCTGTAGGATAAACATGAACAAAAATGAAACAAGGGTATTCGAATTAAATCAGGTGATGCTGAGGCACTGTAGTAGATGACGAGACAGTAAAAGTAGCGAATGAGGTGTGCTAATTGTGCACCAAATAACTGACGATAGCAGAAGTAAAAAGAATATAAAATGTATACTGGAAACAGCAAGAGAGAAATTTCTAAAAAAATGGAAAGCATTTAGCATCAAAGGTAAAGTTAAGTGGTAGGAAGTCTTTGATGCAGGCATTTGTCTGGAAAGTAATCTTCTACGGAAGTTGACCGTCGGCCATAAACAATTCAGACAAGGAGAGAAAAGAAACTTTAGAAATGAGGTGGAACAGAAGAACGTTGATGATTACCTTAGTAGATCAAGTAAATGATGACGAGATACTGAACAGAACTGAGAAAAGAAATGGCACAACTAATAGAAATGGATCGTTTGATAGGACACATCCGGAAGCATCAAAGAATAGTCAATTTAGTGATGGAGAGAAGCTTGAGGAAGTAAAAAAAAAAAGGGAAACCAGGTTCTAGTACACTCTTTGGGCGGAAGAACTCCACAACACAACTAAAGTAAAGTAAGTAAAGACAAGAAAGGATGTTAAAAGACGTTCTAAGGAAGGTTTGGTGGCCATAGCGTGCACATTTACAATTAAAGTTAATTTACAATAATTTCCTACGAAACGAAGCCTTTCAGACTAGCTTAATATTTGTCTGAAAATTATCGAGTATTAGTACAGACTGCTACGTTAAGTGGTGCTCCTTCTGTAAGAACTGAAAGCAGTGATTCGCTAAACTCGTCAGAATAGTTGCAGTGTCCCTGATCTACATAAACTATATAGGAAACAATGTGAGCAGTTCTCCTACATTTCTTGCTGATGATGCTCTCATTTTTCGTCTTGTAAAGTCATAAATTGCAAAATGATTTAGGCAAGATATCTGTGTGGTGCAAAACTAATGAAAAGTGTGAATTTATCCATAGGGGTACTGAAGGAAAGAGGCTAAATTTTGGTTACACGATAAATCACACAAATGAAAAGGCTATAAATTCAACTAAATACTTAGGGATTGCAATTACAAAAAACTTCAGTTGGGACAATGACGTAGATAATGTTGTGGGTAAAGCAAACCAAAGTCGGTGATTTATTGGCAGAACACTTAGAAAATGTAGCAGGTTTACTACAGGGACTGCTCACACAGCACTTGTCCGCCCTCTTCTGCAGTATTGCTGTGCGGTGTGGGATCCGCATCATATGGGACTGACGGAGGACATTGAAAAAGTTCAGAGAAGGGCAGCTCGTTCTGTATTGTATCATTAAAAGAAAGGCGTTTTTTGTTGCGACAGTTCTTCTGAAATTTCAGTCACCTACTTTCTCCTCAGCATGTGAAACTATTTTGTTGGCGCCCACCTACTCAGGGAGGAATGATTATCTTAATAAAATAAGTGGAATCAGAACCCACAGGGAACGATTTAAGTGTTCGTTTTCCCTGCGACCTGTTAGAGAGTGGAAGCGTAGAGCAGTACCTTCGATGAACCCTCTTCCACGCACTTAACTGTGAACCCCAGAGTAATCATGTACATGTAGATTTAGATATCTACTCGAATTTCTATCCTAAGGCTGAATACGCATTGCATTGTTCATCATTCAGCCATGTCAATGCATCAATGATTCTACACAATGTCACCACATTACCCAATTGGTATGTAATATTGGTATTTAGCGTAGTATCGATTCTTTCTGAAAACTTCATCTCTTAAATTTGAAACAGTTCTCTCTCCGTGACAAGTTCATGGAAATTGTAAGACTCTGCAAACAGACTGAGAATTTTTTAACCGTAATTCGTCTCCTTATCTCATATTTCTTCCACAAGATGTCACTTCAGCGCAAGAGCTATCGTTTTACAAATTTTGTTTAAGCTTCACACAGTATAAAATGCTATACAAGATGGACCCAAATGAAAAGAAAACCACAGTTATATGTAACGAACTATAAATGACCATATTTCAATTCTAGGTCATGTGGAACTGTACAACTATAGGTAACTGACACTGATATTCACACACCTATCCCAGAGGATAGGAAGGCCGCGGACGCCTTCAGTGAAGGGACTCCCGGGTTGCTGAGGGATCCAGTTTTCTGCGGTTTCCTGTACTTCCTTGTCACACGTGAACCTCTGACCTTTCAGGGATGTGTCCCCTGCCTTTCTCTTAACCGGTTAGCTAAGAAAATACGTTCAACGTTGAAGCTGACCATTTTTCTGACTGCCTGTTATGGCTGCTATAACTGTAAAAAAAATTGTTTTGGGGGTTTAATGCTGCCATATGTCTGCTACGTGTTCTTATTTATTACATTCGTACCTTGTTGATCCACTGCCCTCACAGTGGGTTGTTAATGACAAATTAATAATCTTATATTACAGAAACTTAATAGGTGCCTCCTGTATGTCGTCTTAGATGTCTTCTTCCCGCCTACATTTCCTCCCCTCTCGTCTCCCCCCCCCCCCCCCCCCGCCTCCTCTCTTAGCTAACATTCCCTTACGTTTTAACACATTTCATATTCTTTGATAACCTCATCTTTGTTTCCCTATCATGTATTTCCAACCTTTAAATATTTCAATCACAAGGCCCCCTTCCCCCTCCTCTCATTTGTGCATGTCATGCTGTATCTAATTTTTCTGTAAATAATTGTACAATTTATATCGTTTTATACTTTATATACAATCTCTAGTAACCTCATATTCACGTTTTATGTAAAGACATGACTTGTTAGTTATTATACGATCTTTTATTATATTTTTTTGAAATTTGGTTACATAGAGCATCCCTTCATAAGTTTGCTATTTTACAATGCTAACTTAACACTTTCTCCAATAGCTACTTGACTATTTCCGCCATTGAAAGATCGATGTTATACAACATCCCTTCATCGTATCTACTACGGTTATAGCTTTGTATGGTAACACTGCTTGAGACACCACCATTTACATACTCGTTTGCGTTGTGGCCGTGCGGTTCTAGGCGCTTCAGTCCGGAATCGCGTAGCAGGTTCGAATCCAGCCTCGGGCATGGATATGTGTGATGTCCTTAGGTTAGTTAGGTTAAAGTAGTTCTAAGTCTAGGGGACTGATGACCTCAGATGTTAAGTCCCATAGTGCTTAGAGCCTTTTGAACCATACCCGTTTGACTGATATGATTAAAAAACACTAGTTCCATCATATTCATTTACATATGACACATAACCTTAAACGAGGTTAATTACATGTTTCCTTCTTTACTTTTTATTAATTTGACGTTGCATATTTTGTAATGCTTTCAATTACCACGCATGTCACTTCTCTGTATCCGTTTTTATGACTATGCTTTGTTGATACCGTTTCTTAAGTACGTTCTTCATTACGCCACATCACTCTTTACATCATTATAGTATCGATATACTCAAAAATACTCCACGATCTCACATGCACCTGTAATATGTACACATTATCGATATTACAATTACAGACATTTTCTTACGATCTTTCTCCAAGATTCATAGCAACATGTCTTAGAGCTTTGTTGTTAAAGAATTTGCTCCAAGTCAGGTTCCTTGGTTTGTATGGTTTTATTTAATTTTTATATTTTACACGTCTAGTTCCGTAGGACCAAATTGGGGAGCAAGTTTCCAAGGTCACGGAACGTGTCAGTACATGAAATTACAACATAAAAGTAATAACAGATAAAATAAAATGTTTATGAACCGATAAAAAGACAAGCCATAAGTTTATGTAAACGCAATCAAGAATATAACACAGGAATGAGCTTAATTTTTCAAGGAACTCCTCGATAGAATAGGAGTGACCCATGAGGAAACTCTTCAGTTTCGATTAAAGAGCACGTGGATAACTGCTAAGATTTTTTAATTCTTGTAGTAGCTTATTGGAAATGGATGCATCAGGATACTGCACACCTTTCTGCACAAGACTCAAGGAATTGCGCTCCAAATGTAGAATGGATTTTTGCCAAGTGTTAACTGAGTGAAAGCTGCTAGTCCTTGGGAATTAGCTGATATTTTTAACAAGAAAAGACAGTAAAGAAAGTATACATACAGAGAGGCCAATGTCAGAATACGCAGACTAATGAAAGAGGTCGACAAGAGGTTCGAGAACTTACACCACTTACTGTGCCTCACTGAAACCCCACATGACAGCTATTATCAACACTGTGCATAATGATCTTTTGCTCTCTGTTGTTAAAGTGAGAAGTGAACCAATTGTGAACTACTACCCGTATTCGATAGCTGTCCAACTTCTGGAGCAATATTTTGTGATCAACACAATTAAACGCCTTACTCAGATCAAAAAATATGAGTAGCTTTCGAAACCGTTTGTTTAATCCATCAACTACTACTACAGAGAAAAGCGAATATAGCATTTTCAGTTGTTAAACCACTTCTAAAACCGAACTGTACATTTGATAGCAAATTATGTGAAATAAAATGATCAATTATCCTTACATACTCAGCGTTTCCAGTAACTTTAGCAAACACTGATGGCATAGATAGAGGCCTAAAATTGTCAACATTATCGCTTTCTCCCTTTTTATAAAGCGTTTTTCCTACTGAGTACTTTAATCGCTCAGGAAACTGACCATTCTTCAAGAAAAAATTACAAATATGGCTAAGTAAAGGGCTAACCTCTGCAGTAAAGTAATTTAATATTCTGCTAAGCACTCCATCATATGCATGAGAGCCCTTAGTCTTCAGTAGTTTAGTTATTGACTCAATCTCCCCCTTGTCAATATCACTGAGGAGTATTTCAGACAGTCTCGGAAAGGCATTTTCTGAGAGAGGTACATGATTCCCTGTAGAAACTAATTTTTTTTTTTAATTCACCAGCGACGATCGGAAAGTGACAGTTAAATACTAACAGAACAGAAATATTTTAACAACAAAGTGACTTTATATTGTCGACATTGTGCTGCTGATCGGACACTTCCTTCACAACTGACCACATGGTTTTAATTTTTTCTGTGAATTAGCTATTCTATTCGCGTACCACATAGTCTTTGCCTTCCTAATAAGATTTTAAGCAGTTTACAATACTGTTTATAATGGGCTACTGTAGCTTGATTGTGACTACTTCTAACACTTTGATATAATTCCCACTTTGTTCTATGTGATATCCTTATCCCATTAGTCAGCCAACCAGGCTGCCTTTTACTGCTAGTATCCTGTTTAGAATGTAGTAATGAAAAGCAACTTTTTGAGAAAGTATGTTCATCTTGTGAGTGCGTTTCCTACATATCTGTGTCTTTTGGAGATTATTTATTGTAACAGAAGCTGTGGTTTTCTACCTACATCGAAGTTGTTCACTTGCAATGTTGTAATGACAAGCTGGTTGCTCTTTATAAGTAATTTCTACATTACTAGAAAGCACAATTTTTTATTGTTTAAGTATATTGTGACCTGTGCACTTCAAAGGTTTTGTCTGTCGGTTAGGCTTCCTCTTCATAATAGTCTACTGATGTAAGCCAATTGCATTGAGCATAAAAGTAAACAGCAGCATCTACAACGAAGCTTCACAATTATTTGACAGCTGTGAAGCGCCAGCTCATCATAAATCTGTTTCAGGGTTTGTTTTACGGGGCCGAAGACACGCGAGTGACATGAAGAGGTATCGGTGCTATAAGGAGGATATTCCAGAATCTCCCAAATACATTTTTGAAGTCACTCGAGGGACTTCTTGGCCTAGCGATGTCCTGCAGAAGCACTGTACCATTCGAGAGTTCGTCTCTGCGCTTGTTCTTGAAAGCCTGGCCGGCCGGGGTGACCGAGCGGTTCTAGGCGCTACAGTCTGGAATCGCGCGACCGCTACGGTCGCAGGTTTGAATCCTGCCTCGAGCATGGACGTGAGTGATGTCCTTAGGTTTAAGTAGTTCTACGTTCTACGGGACTGATGACCACAGATGTTAAGTCCCATAGTGCTCAGAGCCATTTGAACCATTCATTTGAAAGCCTGTTCGAGTCCTAGCAGCGTGTTGCAATACTGTTCAGCGCTGACTGTTGCATCCCCTGGCAGCCAGTCGATGAGTAGGGGTCCATCTCCGTCGAAAAAGAAATTGAGCCTCATTTTTCTTGCTTTTCCGCAAAGTAGATTACTTTTGGACGAGTGTGGTACCTCACAACAAGGGTTAGGATAACGTTAAGGAACAACAAATGGGAGATGGACCAATATATTTCACCATTTTGTCATTTCATGACTCGAACATAATGAATCACCTTGAAGAAAATGACTTATTGATACATAACCAACATGGATTCAGAAAATATCGTTGTTGTGCAACACTGGTAGCTCTTTACTCCCATGAAGTAACACGTGGGATCTCAGATCGATTCCATATTCCTAGATTTCCAGAAAGCTTTTGATACCGTTCCTCACAAGCGATTATTAATCAAATTGCGTGCATATTAAGTATCGTCTCAGTTGTGTGACTGGATTCGTGATTACCTCTCAGAGAGGTCACAGTTCGTAGTGATAGAGTCGAGTAGAACAGAAGTGATATCTGCCGTTCCGCAAAGTAGGGTCATAGGCCCTCTTCTGTTCCTGATTTATATAAATGAGCTAGGTGATAATCTGAGCAGCCCCTAAGATTGTTTGCAGATGACGCTGTAATTTACCATCTAGTAAAATCATCAGACAATCAATTGCAATTACAAAATGATCTAGAGAGAATTTCTGTATGGTACGAAAAGTGGCAATTAGCATTAAACAAAGAAAAACGCGAGGTCATCCACATGGGTACTAAAAGAAATCAAATAAATTTTGGGTATATGATAAATCGCACAAATCTAAGGGCTCTCAATTCGACTAAATATCTAGGAATTATAATTACGAGCAACTTACATTGGAACGTCCACATAGATAATACTGTGGGGAATACGAAACAAAGACTGCGTTTTGTTGATAGAACACTAAGAAGACGCGACAAACCCACTGAAAAGACAGCCTACATTACACTTGTCCGTCCTCTGCTGGAATATTGCTGAACAGTATGGGATCGTTACCAGTTAGTATTGATGGAGGACATCGAAAAAATGCAAAGAAGGGCAGCTTGTTTCGTGTTATAGCGCAATAGGGGTCAGAGTGTCACTGATATGATACGCTAGTTAGGATGGCAGTCACTGAAACAAAGGCGGTTTTCTTTGCGGCGAGATCTATTTACGAAATTTCAATCACCAACTTTCTCTTCAAAATGCGTAAATATTTTGTTGACATCCACCTACGTAGGGAGAAATGACCATCATAATAAGATAAGAGAAATCAGAGCTCGAACGGAAAGATTTAGGTGTTTCTTTCTCCCACGCGCCATTCGAGAGTGGAATGGTAGAGAAGAAGTATGAAAATGGTTCGATGAACCATCTGCCAGGCACTTAAGTGTGAATTGCATATAACCATGTAGATGTAGATGTACATTTCATTGCTTAACACTATTATTGTTCTTGTTGTTGTGGTCTTCAGTCCTGAGACTGGTTTGATGCAGCTCTCCAGGCTACTCTATCCTGTGCAACCTTCATCATCTTCCAGTACCTAGTGCTACCTACGTCCTTCTGAATTTGATTAGTGTATTCATCTCTTGGTCGCCCTCTACGATTTTTACCCTCCACACTGCCCTCCAATACTAAATTGGTGATCCCTTGATGCCTCAGAACATGTCCTACCAACCGATCCCTTCTTCTAGTCAAGTTGTGCCACAAACTTCTCTTCTCCCCAATCCTATTCAATACTTCCTCATTTGTTATGTGATCTACCCATCTAATCTTCAGCATTCTTCTGTAGCACCACATTTCGAAAGCTTATATTCTCTTCTTGTCCAAACTAGTTATCGTCCATGTTTCACTTCCATACATGGCTACACTCCACACAAATACTTTCAGAAATGACTTCCTGACATTTAAATCTATACTCGATGTTAACAAATTTCTCTTCTTCAGAAACGCTTTCCTTGCCATTGCCAGTTTACATTTTATATCCTCTCTACTTCGACCATTATCAGTTATTTTGCTCCCCAAATAGCAAAACTCCTTTACTACTTAAAGTGTCTCATTTCCTAATCTACGAGTAATTCCCTCAGCAGCACCCGACTTAATTCGACTACATTCCATTATCCTCGTTTTGCTTTTGTTGATGTTCATCTTATATCCTCCTTTCAAGACACTATCCATTCCATTCAACTGCTCTTCCAAGTCCTTTGCTGTCTCTGACAAAATTACGATGTCATCGGCGAACCTCAAAGTTTTTATTTCTTCTCCATGGATTTTAATGCCTACCCCGAATTTTTCTTTTGTTTCCTTTACTGCTTGCTCTATATAGAGATTGAATAACATCGGGGAGAGGCTACAACCTTGTCTTACTCCCTTCCCAACAACTGCTTCCCTTTCATGTCCCTCGACTCTTATAACTGCCATCTGGTTTCTGTACAAATTGAAAATAGCCTTTCGCTCCCTGTATTTTACCCCTGCCTCTTTCAGAATTTGGAAGAGAGTATTCCAGTCAACATTGTCAAAAACTTTCTATAAGTCTACAAATGCTAGAAACGTAGGTTTGCCTTTCCTTAATCTTTCTTCTAAGATAAGTCGTAAGGTCAGTATTGGATCACGTATTCCAGTATTTCTACGGAATCCACACTGATCTTCCCCGAGGTCGGCTTCTACTAGTTTTTCCATTCGTCTGTAAAAAATTCGTGTTAGTATTTTGCAGCTGTGGCTTATTAAACTGATTGTTCGGTAATTTTCACATCTGTCAACACCTGCTTTCTTTGGGATTGGAATTATTGTATTCTTCCTGAAGTCTGTGGGTATTTCGCCTTTTTCATACATCTTGTTCACCAGATGGTAGAGTTTTGTCAGGACTGGCTTTCCCAAGGCCGTCAGTAGTTCCAATGGAGTGTTGTCTACTCCGGGGGCCTTGTATCGGCTTAGGTCTTTCAGTGCTCTGTCAAACTCTTCACACAGTATCGTATCTCCCATTTCATCTTCATCCACATCCTCTTCCATTTCCATAATATTGTCCTCAAGTACATCGCCCTTGTATAGACCCTCTATATACTCCTTCCACTTTTCTGCTTTCCCTTCTTTGCTTAGAACTGGGTTTCCATCTGAGCTCTTGATGTTCATACAAGTGGTTCTCTTTTCTCCAACGGTGTCTTTAATTTTCCTGTAGGCAGTATCTATCTTACCCCTAGTGAGATAAGCCTCTACTTCCTTACATTTGTCCTCTAGCCATCCCTGCTTAGCCACTTTGCACTTCCTGTCGATCTCATTTTTGAGACGATTGTATTCCTTTTTGCCTGCTTCATTTACTGCATTTTTATATTTTCTCCTTTCATCAATTAAATTCAATATTTCTTCTGTTACCCAAGGATTTCTACTAGCCCTCGTCTTTTTACCTACTTGATCTTCTGCTGCCTTCACTACTTCATCCCTCAAAGCTACCCATTCTTCTTCTACTGTATTTGTTTCCCCCATTCCTGTCAATTGTTCCCTTACGCTCTCCCTGAAACTCTGTACAACCTCTGGTTCTTTCAGTTTATCCAGGTCATATCTCCTTAAGTTCCCTCCTTTTTGCAGTTTCTTCAGTTTTAATCTACAGGTCATAACCAATAGATTGTGGTCAGAGTCCACATCTGCCCCTGGAAATGTCTTACAATTTAAAACCTGGTTCCTAAATCTCTGTCTTACCATTATATAATCTATCTGATACCTTTTATTATCTCCAGGGTTCTTCCATGTATACAACAACACTATTATTATGATAACAAATTAAAACACTATTATTATGATAACAAATTAAAAACCTTGTCAAATATGAATAACAACGCTCACAATAATTTAAAGACCTTAAACAGGGTCAATTCATTAATTGAAAATTTTAAGAATTTATACAATTTACAACAGGGCTTAAAACTAGGAATATACATAAGTCCCCAAATACATGTAAGAAGTCATACCAACAAGGTGTGACTGCTAGTTGGTTCAATAAACTAAGTTTTACCAGTAAAATGAATTAAAATGCCTCCCACTAAAACTAATAAATTTCCCAGGCATGGATAAAAGTTTAAACAAATAGACAGCACCCACCCACAATACAGAAAGGATAACAAGTGAGCCACTTGTTGTGACTGTTGGAAAGCCCTTAACAATTTATAAAACTAAATAAAATCCAATAAGATATAAAATACACAATCCCCCAAAATACGAGAAAAGCTGTGAAGCCATACAATTTCAATTTGACTCCCAACTGGCACACACCTGCAGAAACATTAATAGTGATTCTTACATAAATATACAAGTAGCAGAACTAGTGAGTGGAAGGGCTAAGAGGAATTGGGTGTAATATTCGTTTGAACAACTGTTTATTACGATTTTAAAAACTGCAAACGTTTTAAAAGCCCAAGATCACCAGTAAGAGAAATTTAGTATGATACTTGACACAATAAATGATACACAATATCAAACAATTTGTCCCAGTGAATGAACGTACAACTGAATGAGTTGAATGACCCAACTAGTACACAGGTAAATGATTTTAATAATGTACCACCTTAAACAACGAAAAATCAACACTCCTTTCATGAAAGAGACTGCCACAAAAGTTCTATATCCAAGGCAGAGAACGCTAGATGTGTCTTTACCAAAAGAACAAATTTGTTTGCATTAGACGCACCGGTGCAATAACCAGACCCAGCTCCCGTTGAAGTACATCGGCCAAGTCTTTCAGCAGCGCCCAACAGGATCCACAGCCAGCAGGAGGTCTTCCTTAAACACTTGTAAAAACATAAAGTTGAGTGGCAGAGGCACTGACACCTGTGCCAACCGAAATGTTAACACGGGGGGGCTGAGAGCGGCGCGTGTAGGAAGGCGACCCGACTCGTCGACTCTCGACGAGGAACAGCTGGAACACAAGAACAGGTCACTGTGTGGCCGGGAAGGACCGGATGGCAGCAGACGGCTAGTTGTAGTGTTTTGTGTATTTATTATGTATTGAAAGTGTTTTAATTTTCGTAGCGATGTTTTGAGTTATTAATTTTTGAGGTGTTGGGGTTTTGTTTTTGTTTTTCGTAGTTATAGTTGACCTATATAGGTCAAGGGAAATGATCGATTCCCATTCTCGTATTTCTATATGTAGGTATAGGTGTTTGGTACTGTCAGTTGTGGTCAAGGAAAATGTCTGATTCCAGTTTCCGCAGTTTTTGCTGGTGTTTTGCTATCGTTAGCTGCCGTTGACCTATATAGGTCATAGGTGTCCGATTCCTGTAGATTCTGTAATTATTTTTCTGTCGTCATCTTGTGTGTTTTGGGATCGTGGTGTGGTTTTTTTTTTTTTTTTTTTACTGTTATATTTAGCTTGTCCCCTCCGTAAAACCACCAATTTTCCGCAGTTGTCCCGTTAGTTTGATTGTATTTTTGGAGAGAAATATTGTTGTTTTATTTATACGTTTTTTCGTGTTTGTTGCTGTGTGTATGTAGCAATATCACAAGTGCCGTATTGGAGACGCTTAGAATAGCCATTTCCGCCATATTGATGACGTCATGGGTCAATGCAGACGGGTGGAATCCCACACTTGCGTATTCCCTCTGGAACATACGGATTAAAATCAGTTACACTCACTGGTGACCATCCACGCGATCTCTTGCAGGCGTAATGAACATGATCAGTCTAAGTCAGCGTTAACACAGACGTGGGCTCACGATAACGAGTACCAAGAAAAGATCGAGACTTAACTCCAATCAAGTGAAGGAGCCGTGACTTCCAGGAATCATCTCGAAGGGAACGATCTATTGACACGTAATCAGCATGGCTTCAGAAAACATCGCTCTTGTGCAACGCAGCTAGCTCTTTATTCGCACGAAGTAATGGCCGCTATCGACAGGGGATCTCAAGTTGATTCCGTATTTCTAGATTTCCGGAAAGCTTTTGACACCGTTCCTCATAAGCGACTTCTAATCAAGCTGCGGAGCTATGGGGTATCGTCTCAGTTGTGCGACTGGATTCGTGATTTCCTATCAGGAAGGTCGCAGTTCGTAGTAATAGACGGCAAATCATCGAGTAAAACTGAAGTGATATCAGGTGTTCCCCAGGGAAGCGTCCTGGGACCTCTACTGTTCCTGATCTATATAAATGACCTGGGTGACAATCTGAGCAGTTCTCTTAGACTGTTCGCAGATGATGCTGTAATTTACCGTCTAGTAAGGTCATCCGAAGACCAGTATCAGTTGCAAAGCGATTTAGAAAAGATTGCTGTATGGTGTGTCAGGTGGCAGTTGACGCTAAATAACGAAAAGTGTGAGATGATCCACATGAGTTCCAAAAGAAATCCGTTGGAATTCGATTACTCGATAAATAGTACAATTCTCAAGGCTGTCAATTCAACTAAGTACCTGGGTGTTAAAATTACGAACAACTTCAGTTGGAAGGACCACATAGATAATATTGTCGGGAAGGTGAGCCAAAGGTTGCGTTTCATTGGCAGGACACTTAGAAGATGCAACAAGTCCACTAAAGAGACAGCTTACACTACACTCGTTCGTCCTCTGTTAGAATATTGCTGCGCGGTGTGGGATCCTTACCAGGTGGGATTGACGGAGCACATCGAAAGGGTGCAAAAAAGGGCAGCTCGTTTTGTATTATCACGTTATAGGGGAGAGAGTGTGGCAGATATGATACACGAGTTGGGATGGAAGTCATTAAAGCATAGACGTTTTTCGTCGCGGCGAGACCTTTTTACGAAATTTCAGTCACCAACTTTTTCTTCCGAATGCGAAAATATTTTGTTGAGCCCAACCTACATAGGTAGGAATGATCATCAAAATAAAATAAGAGAAATCAGAGCTCGAACAGAAAGGTTTAGGTGTTCGTTTTTCCCGCTCGCTGTTCGGGAGTGGAATAGTAGAGAGATAGTATAATTGTGGTTCGATGAACCCTCTGCCAAGCACTTAAATGTGAATTGCAGAGTAGTCATGTAGATGTAGCTGTAGATTTCAAACAGGGATGTTATTGTTTACAATCTGTGGAGGTGATGTACAGGTGTCGTAATGTTTAAGCCTCCAGAGCCCGGTGATCAGCTGCCCTTGCCGCAGCTCGACGCTATCAATACTTAATCCAGCCGAAAAACCTTGGCTGCGACCAGCTTAAGAACTCCCACTTTCACTAGTTCCACGCTCGGGCAGCAGCAGTGCCGCAAAAACCAGCTCGCCAGCCACGTCGCCTCTTGCTAACTGCCGGTACCACAGCCCGCCAAACCCGACACACTCCTGGACCAAAGACTGTACCCCGGGCACCTGATCAGGATCGATATCGACTGTACAAGTAGTTAGTGGCGCCAGTGGAGTGGCATGACTGCCAAAATTAAAGCCGCCATGACTCAAAGTGGAACAAGGATTCCGCCACTCCGTGCTCATCCGCTAGGAGGCACGGAGAGCGTTCCATCAGAAACCACCGGAATAGTGCGCAACGTACGAGAAACAGCTCTCCGTACACCTCCTCCATCATGTGATGAATTTATGACCATCCTCCCCTTCTACACGAAGAAACTGGATAATCCCTCTTTCGGCTGATCAGGAATCCATCTTGCAATGAATTGTGGGAAAATTCTTCAGACTGAGGAACTGCTGCGAAGCTAATTGCAACTGGAAATACTGACCATTTAAAGAAAATGACTTACTAGATTGACATAAAACACGGCTACAGCGAAGGTCTCCTGTTCAATTGGACATTCCTAACATAAATCGCACCTTTCCATTTCTCTTCCTACATTGTCCACCTTCAGTAATACACTGTTAATGTTGCAACACTAGGAAACAAAGCAAGTAATTAAACTGTACTTATTGTGCTTATACAGAATAGCAGGGGTAATGCATGACTCAATTTGTAGGTGAACTTGGGTCAAATCTGATTTCACAGGACAGAGCAGATCAGGTTGTAGAAAGGGGCCAAGATCAGTTACTGTTAGTTATACAAGAACACACAACTCTATTCCTTAAAAACCAGTGCACTGTTTTCTCTTTAAAACGACAAGGATCAATTCACGGCTGCGGGCCAAAGTAACTTCTCAATAATAAAGTTTAAATAATTCCTTTTAAATCACAAGGATTTAGAGAAACGGATGAAGGCCTTACTTAAATAAAATTAAAATATTCTTAAATAATTCCTTTTAAGGGACAAGAATTTAGACAAACAGCAGAAGGCCTTATTTAAATAAAATTAAAATATCTTCTCGGGTAAAGGCCCAAATAATATTTCAGATCAGCAAGGATATTATTAAAAGGCAAGCATTTACAAATTTCGGCTAAAATCCATATTAAGGAAAATTTAAATTAATTCCTGAAAGCGCAATAATATTTCAATATAATAAAAGGGAACCTTTAAAGACAAGCATTTACACAGAACAACAGAAAATCATCTTAAGAAAACTTGAAAGATCTTGACGGCTGAAGGCCCAAATAATTATTCAAAATAATTAAAGACAAACCTTAAGATAAGCATTAACACAGTTCGGGTGAAGGCCATTTTAAGATTTCGAGATAATTAAAGAGAAACCTTACTGACAGGAATTTCCACATTACGGGCTGAATTCTAGAGATATTAAAAGAAATGCGGCTGAAAGCATAAATACAGAGCGAACAAGAATTTTAAATAAAACACGGCTGAAGGCCTAATCTTAAAATACTTCAAATAAGATTCGGCTGAAGGGCATATACTGAACAGAGAACAGACAAAATTAATACACGGCTGAAGGCCTGGTACTGTACTTGCGACAAAAGAAAATTACAATCACAAACAGCAGAACAGTGGTGTTCAGAAGCATTTCAAGGTACGGCATGGGGAGGAAACTCTAACCACAGTTCAGTAATCGGTTGGCAGCACGACCTAGGGACGTCTGAGGAACAAACCAGCAAGCTAATCAATTCCCGCAAACGACCGACTGGCTATTCCAGTACGCAGACAGCATTCATCTGCCCAGCAGAAATCACAGAAGCTTCTCACAGTTCAACGTAAACACTTGCACCAAGAACTCCGACAATCTTAAAACCAATCACCGACGAACAACAAGGAGAAATGAAAAGTCACAGACACACAGATTTTCCATAAGCGGTCGGCTACCAAATACACATCGTCCGACGAGACGTAGGACAGAACGACCAACCAAGTTCGTCCCAACTCAAGTTATGAGTGTCGGCATTGGTCTGGCGAGTCTTGGCTGTCAGGAGCTCACTGCAGCTCCAACCAGACTCAACTCGATTTCAGTTCGGAACTCGGAGACACGGCAACCCGAGCACACTGGCTAGGACCCACCCATGCAAAGGTAACTGTTGCTCACCGGTGACGACACCTCTGCACAAGGAAGGAACCGACCCACGTCCGACACGATGACCAACTGACGAGGCCCGGGAACGGTCAAAAGACCAAATACACGCCGCCCAATGAGACGACCAACCGACGATCGTTCCCGCTCCAATCTCCTTCCGTCGGGCAGTTCCTGTGTGTGGCCAGCGGTCGGCAAGTAGTGGCTGTCAGCGCCTCACTGGCGCTCAGTCCCAGCCTGAACTCCAGACACACGACGACCTGGAAAAACTAGCGGTCGCTCCAGAGATGGTACGACAGTGCCGTTATGGATAAGCGCTGCTACTGCCACTCGCGGGCAAGCAAACCAGCAACCTAGTGAAACGAGTAAATCGAACTAAAGGAAAAACTAGGCGACAAGATGACGCCCAATAAACGGCATGACCGCGAGCCGCGCTCGGCTCATTGGGTATAAAAGGTGGGAAATATAGTACAAGGAGCTGCAGCAATAGCGCTCGACATCAAGACGAACTGAGTGAGTTCTACATCTACATATACATTCCACAAGGCACCTACGCTGCGTGGGAAAGCGTAACCTATACCGCTACTAGTTATTTCCTCTGCTGTTCCACTCGCAGACAGAGCACATACCTCTCAATAAAATACGTTTACATTTTGCCCATAATTCCTCTACGTCTACCACAGTGCAACTAAATGACGTCAATCCTTTGTCTTTGGGGAGGATCAGTTGGCATTCCGTAGAAATACTGAAACACGTGAGGCAATACTGACCTTACGACTTATCTTAGAAGAAAGATTAATGAAAGGCAAACCTTCGTTTCTAGCATTTGTGGACTTGGAGAAGGCTTTTGACAATGTTTATTGGAATACTCTCTTTCAAATTCTAAAGGTGGCAGGGGTAAAATACAGGGAGCGAAAGGCTATTTACAATTTGTACAGAAACCAGATGGCAGTTATAAGAGTCGAGGGACATGAAAGGGAAGCAGTAGTTGGGAAGGGACAGGATTGTAGCCTCTCCCCGGTGTTATTCAATCTGTATATTGAGCAAGCAGTGAAGGAAACAAAAGAAAAATTCGGAGTAGGTATTAAAATGCATGGAGAAGAAATAAAAACTTTGAGGTTCACGGATGACATTGTAATTCTGTCAGGGACAGCAAAGGACTTGGAAGAGCAGTTGAACGGAATGGACAGTGTCTTGAGAGGAGTATATAAGATGATCATCAACAAAAGCAAAACGAGGATAATGGATTGTAGTAGAATTAAGTGGGGTGATGCTGAGGGAATTAGATTAGGAAATGAAACACTTAAAGTCGTAAAGGAGTTTTGCTATTTGGGGAGCAAAATAACTGATGATGGTCGAAGTAGAGAGGATATAAAATGTAGACTGTCAATGACAAAGAAGTTGTTTCTGAAGAAGAGGAATTTGTTAACATCGAGTATAGATTTAAGTGTCAGGAAGTCGTTTCTGAAAATATTCGTATGGAGTGTAGCCATGTGTGGAAGTGTAACATGGACGATAAATAGTTTGGACAAAAAGAGAATAGAAGCTTTCGAAATGTGGTGCTACAGAAGAATGCTGAAGATTAGATGGATAGATCACATAACTAGTGAGGAGGTACTGAATAGGATTGGGGAGAAGTTTGTGGCACAACTTGACCAGAAGAAGGGATCGGTTGGTAGGACATGTTCTGAGGCATCAAGGGATCACCAATTTAGTATTGGAGGGCAGCATGGAGGGTACAAATCGTAGGGGGAGACCAAGAGATGAATTCACAAAGCAGATTCAGAAGGATGTAGGTTGCAGTAGGTACTGGGAGATGAAGAAGCTTGCACAGGATAGAGTGGCCTGGAGAGCTTTATCAAACCAGTCTCAGGACTGAAGACCACAACAACAACAACCGTGTCACACTTGAGTCTTGTTCGAACCTACCGGTAACAAATCTGGAAGCCCGTCTCTGAACTGCTTCGATGTTCCTTCTCAATCCGACGTGGTGCGGAACCCAAACACTCTTGCAGTACTCAAGAATGGGTGGCACTAATGCCCTAAATGCTGTCTCATTTATATAATGACCACGATTTCCTAAAGGCCTTCGCCTTCTCCACTACTGTCCTTAAGAGCTCGTTCAATTTCATGTCGCTCTGCAACGTTACGCCTAGGTAGTTAATCTACGTGACTGTGTCAAGTAGCCCACTGTTAATGCTGTATTCTAGTATTACAGGACTGTTTTTTTCTCCTCATCTGCATTAACTGACATTTTTCCACATTTACAGCTAGCTGCCACTCATCATACCAACGAGACATTTTGTCTGAGTCAACTTGTATCAACCTACAGGCCCTCAAGGACGACACCTTACCGTACACCACAGCATCGTCAGCAAATATACTCGTTATTGGTCGTTGCCGTCCACCAGATCATTCATGTAACAGCCGTCCTATCACAATTCCCTGAGGCGTTCCTAATGATACGGATGCCTCTCACTATGTCATCGAGGGTAATACCGGGCTCTGCTACTTTAGTAGTATTAGAATCACTCACATATCTGCGAACCTATTCCTTATTCGCGTACCTTCGTTAAGAATCTGCAGTGAGGTACCGTGTCAAATGCCTTGCGGAATCCAGTACTATGAAATATTGAATATACACTCCTGGAAATGGAAAAAAGAACACATTGACACCGGTGTGTCAGACCCACCATACTTGCTCCGGACACTGCGAGAGGGCTGTACAAGCAATGATCACACGCACGGCACAGCGGACACACCAGGAACCGCGGTGTTGGCCGTCGAATGGCGCTAGCTGCGCAGCGTTTGTGCACCGCCGCCGTCAGTGTCAGCCAGTTTGCCGTGGCATACGGAGCTCCATCGCAGTCTTTAACACTGGTAGCATGCCGCGACAGCGTGGACGTGAACCGTATGTGCAGTTGACGGACTTTGAGCGAGGGCGTATAGTGGGCATGCGGGAGGCCGGGTGGACGTACCGCCGAATTGCTCAACACGTGGGGCGTGAGGTCTCCACAGTACATCGATGTTGTCGCCAGTGATCGGCGGAAGGTGCACGTGCCCGTCGACCTGGGACCGGACCGCAGCGACGCACGGATGCACGCCAAGACCGTAGGAACCTACGCAGTGCCGTAGGGGACCGCACCGCCACTTCCCAGCAAATTAGGGACACTGTTGCTCCTGGGCTATCGGCGAGGACCATTCGCAACCGTCTCCATGAAGCTGGGCTACGGTCCCGCACACCGTTAGGCCGTTTTCCGCTCACGCCCCAACATCGTGCAGCCCGCCTCCAGTGGTGTCGCGATAGGCGTGAATGGAGGGACGAATGGAGACGTGTCGTCTTCAGCGATGAGAGTCGCTTCTGCCTTGGTGCCAATGATGGTCGTATGCGTGTTTGGCGCCGTGCAGGTGAGCGCCACAATCAGGACTGCATACGACCGAGGCACACAGGGGTGTGGGGAGCGACCTCCTACACTGGCCGTACACCTCTGGTGCTCGTCGAGGGGACACTGAATAGTGCACGGTACATCCAAACCGTCATCGAACCCATCGTTCTACCATTCCTAGACCGGCAAGGGAACTTGCTGTTCCAACAGGACAATTCACGTCCGCATGTATCCCGTGCCACCCAACGTGCTCTAGAAGGTGTCAGTCAACTACCTTGGCCAGCAAGATCTCCGGATCTGTCCCCCAATTGAGCATGTTTGGGACTGGATGAAGCGTCGTCTCACGCGGTCTGCACGTCCAGCAAGAACGCTGGTCCAACTGAGGCGCCAGGTGGAAATGGCATGGCAAGCCATTCCACAGGACTACATCCAGCATCTCTACGATCTCTCATGGGAGAATAGCAGCCTGCATTGCTGCGAAAGGTGGATATACACTGTACTGGTGCCGACATTGTGCATGCTCTGTTGCCTGTGTCTATGTGCCTGTGGTTCTGTCAGTGTGATCATGTGATGTATCTGACCCCAGGAATGTGTCAATAAAGTTTCCCCTTCCTGGGACAATGAATTCACGGTGTTCTTATTTCAATTTCCAGGAGTGTAGTTTTAATCTCCCAGGAAGTTTCATATCAGCGCACACTCAGCTGCAGAGTGAAAATCTCATTCTGCAAATATGAAATCTGCCTGTTGACTTTCATCGATAGTTAGTAGAATCTCATAACAGAAAAGGGCTGGCTGAGTTTCACACGAGCGTTGCTTTCTAAAACCGTGTTGACTCATGGACAGAAGATTTTTCGTAAGAAGGAAATTTATTATATTCGAACTCAGAATATGATCAAAAATTCTACAGGAAACCGATGCTTAGGATATTTGTTTGTAATTATGCCGGTCCGTTATTTTACCGTCATTATACATAGGAATGACTGTGCTTTTTCCAGTCTCTGGGGACTCTGTGCTTCATAATACATTCGAGATAAATGTAAGCTGGGTAAGTGGCCAGCACAGCAGAGTACTCTATGTAAAACCGAACTGTGATGATGATGATGATGTTTGGTTTGTGGGGCGCTCAACTGCTCGGTTGTCAGCGCCTGTACAAATTCCCAACCTTACCTCAGTTCAAACTTGCCACTGTCATGAATGATGATGATATGATGACAACACAAACATCCAGCCATCTCGAGGCAGGTGAAAAAACCGAACTGTGATTCCATCCGAAACTGACATCTCATCTGTTTTCAACCCATTCAGTTGTTTTTCTACGCCACGGATGCCTATCACTACGCCATCCATAAAGGCGACTGCGATACGATTTCTCAATACCGAAACTTAAAACTTCGGCTTTCGCTTTGCCACACCGAGACTCGTCAACGAGTGATTGGGTAGAGCCATAGATCCGCTTAGTGATTTTGCAAAGGACCAATATGTTCTCGCTTTCCCGGCAACATCTGTTGCTAAGATATGACGGTGGCAGTTGTTGTACGCATCCCGCGTCTATATTTTTATAGACCCAAGAATTTAAACAAATTTTTGTCTGTCTTCATTTATGTGTTCCTTTTTGAACTGATAGTAAGACAGTATTTGCTTGCTTAGCATCATGCGAATGTCGTTCTTAAGTCACGGTGAGTCTTTTCCGTCCTTAATGCACTTACTAGGCACATACTTTTCCAGAGCACTATTTACAACACATTTAAACTATGCCCATAATTCCTCAACGTCCATCTTACTAGAAATAAATGATGTGAATTCAGTGTCTAAGTTTGTCTGACAAACAGGTTCCAGGTGCTGTCTGTGGCTGGGACTGTCGCTCAGCCAGATGCTGTCGCCCGTCGTGTTTCAGAGGGAACCACTCAGCCTGCAAGATCTGCGCAATCACAGAGGGTGGGATTATTGATAGTCGGGAGCTCCACCGTTAGACGCATTATGGGGCCCCTTAGGGACTTGGCTGACAAGAAGGGTAAGAAAACCAATGTCCACACCGTGTGCATACCGGGTGGAGTCATTACAGATGTGGAAAGGGTCCTCCTGGATACCATGAAGAGCACAGGGTGCAGCCAGCTGCAGGTGGTGGCACATGTCGGCACTAATGACGTGTGTCGCTTTGGATCAGAAAAGTGTCTCTCTGCTTTCGAGCGGCTAACAGAAGTGGTAAAGGCTGGCAGTCTTGTTTGCGAGATGAAAGCAGAGTTGACCACTTGCAGCATAGTCGACAGGACAGATTGTGGACCTCAGGTACAGAGCCGAGTGGAGGGTCTGAATCAGAGGCTCAGACGGTTCTGCGACCTTGTAGGCTGCAGATTCATCGACTTACGCCAAAGGGTGGTTGGGTTTCGAGTTCCGCTGAATAGGTCAGGTGTCCACTATACGCAGGAGGCGCCTACACGGGTAGCAGGGGCTGTGTGGCGTGGACTGGGCGGTTTTTTAGGTTAGAGGGTCTCGGGAAAACGCAAGAAAGGCTTCAGTCACAAAGTGTGCAGGCCGAACGCAGGAAGGTCATAGATACAGGAACCACTGGTATAACAGTTGTAAACTGTCGTAGCTGTGTTGGGAAAGTACCAGAGCTCCAAGTGCTAATAGAAAGCACTGATGCTCAAATCGTTAAAGGCGCTCAAAGCAGGCCAAAGCCGGATATAAGCTAACGGTGTTCCGAAAGGATAGGATAAACACGGTTGGCAGTGACGTGTTTGTTGTTGTTAGAAGTAGTTTAACTCGTCGCGTCATTGAAATTCATACTTCCTGTGACTTAGTATGGGCAGAGGTCATTGTTTGCAAACCGGAATAAAATAACAACAGGATCCTTTTACCGACCTCCCAATCCAGATGATGTAGTTGCTGAAAGGTCCAAAGAAAACTTTTGCTGAAAGGTTCAAAGAAAACTTGAGTTTGATTTCAAAAACGTACCCGACTCATACGATAATAGTTGGTGGTGGCTTTAATTTACCCTCGATTTGTTGGCGAAATACATTTTTAATTCCGGAGGTACGCATAAAATACCATCGAAATTGTGCTAAACGCATTCTCTGAAAATTATTTCGAGCAGTTAGTTCATGAGCCCACGTGAATAGTAAACGGCTGTGAAAACGCACTTGACCTCTTAGTAACAAATAATCCTGAGTTAATAACGAACATCTAAACCGATACAGGGACTAGTGAGCACAGGGTTGTCGTAGCGAGACTGAATATTGTAATCCCCAACTCCTAGAAAAATATGCGAAAAATCTACCTATTTAAAAAAGCAGACAAAATTTCACTTCACGACTTCCTGAGAGACAAACTCTACTCATTCCAAATTAATAATATAAGTTTACACCAGATGTGGCTTGAATTCAAAGAAATAGTACCTGCGTAGTATACCAAATAAAGTAACAAACGATGGAGCTGATCCTCCTTGGTACACATAATGGGTTAGAACGGTGTTACACAAGCAACAAAACAAACATGACAAATTTAAACAGACGCAAAAGCCCCAAGATTGGCGATCTTTTACATAACCTCGAAATTTAGCGCGGACTTCAATGCAAGATGCTTATAACAGTTTCCACAAAGAAACTTTATCTCCAAACCTGGCAGAAAATCCAAAGAGATTCTGGTCGTATGTGAAGTATGTTAGCGGCAATAAACAATCAATGCCTTTTTTGCGCGATAGCAATGGAGATACTATTGAAGACGGTGCTGCCAAAGCAGAGTAACTAAACACAGCCATGTGAAATGCCCTTCACACCAGAGGACAAAGTAAATATTCCAGAATTAGAATCGACAACAGCTGCCAACATGAGTAACATAGAAGTAGATATCCTCGGAATAGTGAAGCAACTTAAATTACTTAATAGAAGCAAGTTTTCTGGTCCAGACTGTATACCAATTATGTTCCTTTCGGAGTATGCTGATGCATTAGCTCCGTACTTAACAATCATACACAACCGTTCACTCGGCGAAAGATCCGTACTCAAAGACTGGAAAGTTGCACAGCTCATACCAGTCTTCAAGAAAGGTAGTAGGAGTAATCCACTAAATTACAGGACCATATCGTTAACGTCGCTATGCAGCAGGATTCTGGAACATACACTCCTGGAAATGGAAAAAAGAACACATTGACACCGGTGTGTCAGACCCACCATACTTGCTCCGGACACTGCGAGAGGACTGTACAAGCAATGATCACACACACGGCACAGCGGACACATCAGGAACCGCGGTGTTGGCCGTCGAATGGCGCTAGCTGCGCAGCATTTGTGCACCGTCGCCGTCAGTGTCAGCCAGTTTGCCGTGGCATACGGAGCTCCATCGCAGCCTTTAACACTGGTAGCATCCCGCGACAGCGTGGACGTGAACCGTATGTGCAGTTGACGGACTTTGAGCGAGGGCGTATAGTGGGCATGCGGGAGGCCGGATGGACGTACCGCCGAATTGCTCAACACGTGGGGCGTGAGGTCTCCACAGTACATCGATGTTGTCGCCAGTGGTCGGCGGAAGGTGCACGTGCCCGTCGACCTGGGACCGGACCGCAGCGACGCACGGATGCACGCCAAGACCGTAGGATCCTACACAGTGCCGTAGGGGACCGCACCGCCACTTCCCAGCAAATTAGGGATACTGTTGCTCCTGGGGTATCGGCGAGGACCATTCGCAACCGTCTCCATGAAGCTAGGCTACGGTCCAGCACACCGTTAGGCCGTCTTCTGCTCACGCCACAACATCGCGCAGCCTGCCTCCAGTGGTGTCGCGACAGGCGTGAATGGAGGGACGAATGGAGACGTGTCGTCTTCAGCGATGAGAGTCGCTTCTGCCTTGGGGCCAATGATGGTCGTATGCGTGTTTGGCGCCGTGCAGGTGAGCGCCACAATCAGGACTGCATACGACCGAGGCACACAGGGCCAACACCCGGCATCATGGTGTGGGGAGCGATCTCCTACACTGGCCGTACACCTCTGGTGATCGTCGAGGGGACACTGAATAGGGCACGGTACATCCAAACCGTCATCGAACCCATCGTTCTACCATTCCTAGACCGGCAAGGGAACTTGCTGTTCCAACAGGACAATGCACGTCCGCATGTATCCTGTGCCACCCAACGTGCTCTAGAAGGTGTAAGTCAACTACCCTGGCCAGCAAGATCTGCGGATCTGTCCCCCATTGAGCATGTTTGGGACTGGATGAAGCGTCGTCTCACGCGGTCTGCACGTCCAGCACGAACGCTGGTCCAACTGAGGCGCCAGGTGGAAATGGCATGGCAAGCCGTTCCACAGGACTACATCCAGTATCTCCAGGATCGTCTCCATGGGAGAATAGCAGCCTGCATTGCTGCGAAAGGTGGATATACACTGTACTAGTGCCGACATTGTGCATGCTCTGTTGCCTGTGTCTATGTGCCTGTGGTTCTGTCAGTGTGATCATGTGATGTATCTGACCCCAGCAATGTGTCAATAAAGTTTCCCCTTCCTGGGACAATGAATTCATGGTGTTCTTATTTCAATTTCCAGGAGTGTATATTGTGTTCGATCATTATGAATTACCTCGAAGACAATGGTCTATTGACGCAGAGTCAACATGGGTTTAGAAAACATCGTTCCTGTGGAACACAACTAGCTCTTTATTCACATGAAGTGTTGAGTGCTATTGACAAGGAATTTCAGATCGATTCCGTATTTCTGGACTTCGGGAAGGCTTTTGGACACGGTACCACACAAGCGGCTCGTAGTGAAATTGCGTGCTTGTGAAATATCGTCTCAGTTATGTGACCGGATTTGTGATTTCCTGTCAGAGACGTCACAGTTCGTAGTAATTGACGGAAGGGCATCGAGTAAAACAAGTGATTTCTGGCGTTCCCTAAGGTAGTGTTATAGGCCCTTTTCTGTTCCTTATCTATAGAGTATTAACGATTTGGGTCACAATGTGAGCAGCCTTCTTAAGTTGTTTGCAGATGACGCTGTCGTTTATCGACTAATAAAGTCATCAGAAGATCGAAACAAATTGCAAAGCGATTTAGAAAAGATATCTGAATGGTACGAAAATTGGCAATTGACACTAAATAACGAAAAGTGTGAGGTCATCCTCATGAGTGCTAAAAGGAATTCGTTAAACTTCGGTTACACGATAAATCAGTCTAATCTAAAAGCCGTAAATTCAACTAAACACCTGGGTATTACAATTACGAACATCTTAAATTGGAAGGAACACACAGAAATTGTTGTGGGGGAAGGTGAACCAAAGATTGCATTTTATTGTCAGGACACTTTAAAAAATGTAACAGATCTACTAAGGAGACTGGTCATCATAAAAAAAGGCATTTTTCGTTGCGAAGGAATATTCTCACGAATGCAAAAATATTTTGTTGACACTGACCTACATAGGAAGAAACGATCGCCACGGTAAAATAAGGTAAATCAGAGCTCGTACGAAAAGATATAGGTGTTCGTTCTTTCCGATCACTATACGAGATTGGAGGAATAGAGAATTGTGATGGTGGTTCGATGAACCCTCTGTCAGTCACTTAAATGTGATTTGCAGAGTATCCATATAGATGTAGATGTAGATGCTAATAACTCCTTATATGTTCTTTCCGGTAAAAATACTCTCGTAGCCCTCTTGAATTATTTATTAACTTTAGTAACTATCGTCGTTATGATGACGTCATGGTCAGTAGTCCCTGTCTCTACACTCAGGCAGTCGATAAGGTCAGGCCTGATTATAGTTACAAGGTCTAAAATTTTTCCATTGCGTGTGGTGTGTGTGTGTGTGTGTGTGTGTGTGTGTGTGTGTGTGTGTGTGTTTGGTTTGAGGTTTTCGGGTGCTAAACAGCGTGGTCATCAGCGCCCAAACGCATAGAAACAGGAACACATGCATGAAGGGACGAAGGCGGACACCGAACAAGGAGAACGGCTAAAAGACACAGACCTGATGCAGTTCCAAATCCGCACATACAGAGGCAAAACAAGAGGAGAAGAAACGGGCTGTCGAAGCAGTTTTTGAAGACACTTTTCGGGAAACGTGTTAAAAAGTAGTTCTGAAGTCTGGCTGTCTGTCGCGCAGTATTAAATCCGTAGACGTCCCAGTCTATACTCGGTAAGTTAAAGTCGCCTCCAACTAAAATTGAATGATCTGGGTATTTCGGCGCTAATGGCAGTAGATTTTCTTTGAATGACTCTAAAACTGTCGAAGCGGAATAGAATGGCCAGTAAAAAAATCTGACAGTTAATGTACTTCATCTAGAGCTGTCGTAAGCGTCACGGTAACTTCACTGTCAGACTCGAACCCGACTATAATAGATACAGTTCGCATACCTCTTTAATTCTGTGTTAAATCTGTGAGGCATCCTCCGGGAAGGCACTGGACAACTGTTCCTTGTGCTGGCTGGGAGAAATCTATCGTGAAACTAAGTGCGCGAATAACTCTCCAGAAATGAGGAAATTTCCGCGTGTGCAACGGGGAACACCACCTCTTGACAGACACATTTACCCACTGCGATTACATACAACGCTCCTACAGCGGAGTTCTCCTTTTGAATTGGGCATTCTTAGGTAACTCTTACCCTTCCATGTCTCTTCACGCGGGGTCCATCATCTTTATTGATACATGGTTGGCGATCAAAATTGCAATGCTGGGAAACAAAGCAAGTAATGAAATTTTACTAACTGTGCTTATGCAGAATAGTAGGTGGGACATATGACTCAAGTTGTAGATGATTTGGCTTATACCGGGCTGCTACCTCTGGCAGCGTCAGTGACGCTGGTCATCGAATCGAACTGAGCGAGCCTAGACAACAGATACGAAATCAGTCCACACTGCTACAACTTTATACCAATCCGAACAATCCTGTCGGAGGAACATTCGTAACTTAGCATTATACCAGAGGTTGAAAATACCGCTAAAACTGTAAGTTTCTTTTATTTAGAACACGGCCGGTTTCGGGCTCTTCTACGTCCATCTTCAGGTGTTGTGACTTGGTGCTGTGACCCCGAGCGCCGCGGTGGACGAGTACAAGACGCGGTGTGCCACCAGCGAGCGCAGCAGTCATTCGTAGTTGTTGATGAGTGGTGCCGTACAATTATCTCAGCGAAGCATAATGAGGTGTTTTCAGTGAGTGAGGGATAGGGAGAACGCGCTAGCAACTCTCGATCGCCGCCAACCAGTACCGAAGTAGCACAGGCAACATGCGTTACGTTGTTGAAAGATAATCTCTCAGAGAGGTTAAAGATACCACACTGGTCTTCAGACGCCAGAAATTTGCTGTCCATTTTACCGTCTATGCAAACCAGAGATGATCGTCTTGTGAAGGTGAAGGCTACACAGTCATATCAAGTGCAATGGAAGATGGAACCTAGCAACGATCCTTCTCTTCAAACCCTCCACACACCTGTACTTCCATCATCGTGTTGTTCGTAGAACTGGGATTCGTCTGTATGGACGTCCTGCGACCTGTGTATCCCTCGTCCACAGTTGTCCTTGCGGCTATCTCTGATGCCGCGTCAAGAACAGCCGTATCTATAACACTTTTGTTGTACGAACGGAGTGCCACGACACCAGGGAAATTCTGAACAAAGTGTTCCATCTCAAAAGCACGTCGGTGACAATAAAGCCGATATGCAACGCGCCTTACACGTTAAGTCAGCATGTGGAAAACCCTCGTAACAACTCTTCGGAGCAGAATTCCGCAAGTCGGCGGTGCATGTCTTTGCCGCTGGACAGCCAAACGAGTAAACACCGAAGAGTTATTTATACTTGCCGATCGAACCACCAGGCAGGTTCGAGCCGGCGGCCTTAAGTGGACATCCGCCGTAATGCTGAAAACCCTAGCATCCAATGGACAACCTCGTCTGCAACACCCCGCTCTCGTATGCTTACAACGTGTCCACACTCTTCGGCATATTAATGACACCTAATGTTCCTTATTTAACAAGAAAAGACATCGATTCCGGACAATAATGCTAACTGAAACAATGCAACCAGTTATTACACGATGGCTTTCGCTTAAATACTTATCACGTACAACAACAATGAAAAAGGTAATTTTGTAAGGAATTAAACAAATTATATTTTTGAACAAGTAATTGAGGTAGTTTGAAATTTGGATTGCAGTTTAATTAATTACGGTCGCCATCTCATGAGCGAGCAACATTAAATGTTTGTTAGTGACTGAATTGAAAGTGAAAGTGTGTAATAATTAGAAGTGTGTAGGAAGGCAGTAACGGAACAAAATGCAGACGCGCGAACTTGAATGTACAAGCCACGTATGACAAAATGGTTTTAGGTTCATTAGAAATGCACTGAAATTACGTCTAGCGAAAAAGACCCAGTAATGCTTATGTATTATTAAGATGTAGGATGTTTTGTACTATCTATCTATCTATATCCGAATCCCGCTCCAGCTACTGCCGGGTCTGAGTGCTGACGAGTCCTATCCATTTGGCTCGGTCCTCCCACCACTTTTCTTCCTCCACTTGCTGCCAGGTCACACCTCTCCTATCAACAGATATTCTCACTCCCATTTTCCACCGTGTTCTTTGGCGCCCTTGTGGTCTTTTCCCATCCATCTTTAGTTCTTCCATAATTTTGGGGAGTCTCTGCCCATGTATCCTCTTAACATGCCCATACCATCTTAATCTCTTCCTTTCAGTTTCTTCTCTCATGCTTTCTTGTTTGAGGTCCTTTCTAATCTCTACATTCCTTACTCTGTCCATTCTTGTTTTTCCCTTAACTGCTCTGAGAAATTTCATTTCCCCTGCTTGCAGTCAGCTCCAGTCCCTTTTCTGTCATTGTCCATGTTTCTCCACCATAGGTGACAATAGGGATGTAATAATTCTTATACATAAGGAGTTTTGCTCTTTCTGAAACCTCATTATTCCAAATCAGATGTTTTATTGTTTGGTAGAAATTGCCTCCCTTCTGTAACCTCCCATTAATTTCGTTAGTTATTCTTCCATCCCTAGATATTTCACTCCCTAAATAAGTGAAACTTTCTACCACTTTAAGGGGTTCTCCATTCAAGGTAATATTTCCATTGATTCCTTTCTCTCTTCCAGATACCATTACTTCACTCTTATCTTTATTTATTTTTAATCCATACCTTTTCATTATTTCCTTCCACGCATCAAGCTGTAACTGTACATCTACCTCTTTATCACCCCATATTACCATATCATCTGCAAAAATCATCTTTTTGTCTTTTTCTTTTACTATATCTTTAACTGCCCTATTCATTCCCTCCATCACAACATTAAAAAGCACAGGGGATAGAATACTTCCTTGCTTACGTCCTTGTCTTATTTCGAAGTATTCAGAGTTCCCCAATGGTGTTGTAATTCTACAATTGTGGCCTCTGTACATTGTCTTTATAACATTAATGTATCCATCTTCTATATCTATCTTCTTCAGTTCTTCCCAGAGTCTTTCCCTGTCAACTGAGTCATATGCCTTTTCTATGTCTATAAAAACCATTATCACCCTTTTGTTATACTCCCAACTTTTTTCCATCAGCTACGGGTAGAAAATATCAGGTAGATCGTGCTCCTTCCTTCCCTAAACCCATGCTGTTCTTCACTCAGCTCCTTTTGTATCTTTTCACTTATTCGATTTAGTAAAATTCTTTCAAAAATCATGGCTGTATGACTCATGAGGGTTATTCCTCTGTAGTTTTTACAAGTCTTTTATTGCCTTTCTTAAAGATGGGAACAATGTCTCCTATTCTCCAGTCGTCAGGTACTATGAGAAGGTAATCACTGTAATGCTCCCTGTCATCAGTTCGCTTTACAGGATCGTAATATACTTGTGCTTTAACAACGCACTCCTGTGCATAAAATGATACCGTTTTCCTATTATTTGTATACCTCAAAAAAAGCAAGAGGAAGCATAATTGTCTTTTACAATAATCGGAATGAGTCACGTTCAGTTGTCGTATTCGATAAATAAGGGCTGTTAAAAAAATCTGGATTGTTCATGTAAATGACGCAACTAAAAAGATTAAAATAATATAAACTGCTTGAGTACTTATCAGTGGTTGTAGTGTGCGTGTAGAGCATCATTCTCGCGCAGAGGAGTATTTCTTAATAATGAGATGAGATTTCTTGTCCAAATGCACCAAACACCATTCCGTCAAAAATATGAAACACAAACACAAAAATAAAGATGATTTATTGCAAAAGGTAAATGTCACTTCCTTGAGAAACATTTAATTATTAAACACTGTCGTTATCTGAGCTCTGGTCCAGAACAGAGTCACTGAACTTTCTAAGGATATTTACAATATTGCTTTCTACAGTCACTTAACTTTTCCATGTTTCTTTAAGAACTGTTACTGTGTGGTGTACAACACTATTCCATTTCTCTGGCATTATTTGCGCCACTGCTTCCCCTAACTGTTCAAATAGTTCAAATGGCTCTGAGCACTATGGGACTTAACATCTGAGGTTATCATTCCCCTAGAACTTAGAAGTACTTAAATCTAACTAACCTAAGGACATCACACACATCTATGCCCGAGGCAAGATTCGAACCTGCGACCATAGCAGTCGCACAGTTCCGGACTGAAGTACCTAGAGCCACTCGGCCACAGCAGCCGACTCCCCTAATCGTGTTTGAACTTCTGTCACAGTTAAAGCTTTTGTTATTTGTTGTCACGTAATGTTTAATCTGTGCCCAAATCATTTCAATGGTTTTGAAGTGGCAATGGGATTTCAACCACTCAACAATGTCGACTTTTTTCGTTGCCATCGTCGGAGCTGTAGCTTTAATATCTGAAGACTGTGGGGCGTCATCCACTACAGCGACAGACCGCAGATTTAAGATTTCCAACGGCTACTCCTTGCACCATTTCAGGAAACAAGGAGGAAACAGTTAGGTATGAAACAAAATGCAGTTCCAGCAAGCAAGACGATAATTCTTACGACCTTTCCCACGGCAACAGCAGACCTTCCACAAATGCTATCATTTGTCCAGTCTTTTTTCAAGGAATGACTGCGTTTATCCAGGTTTCGTCGAGTAACACGGCGCTTTAATAATATTTCTTAAAAACCTCTCTCCTTTACTTTTTTCGCATATAAATTCTTTTCTACCGAAAGCCGAGGGCTCAGTCAACCGTTAATAAAGAAGTCTTGCTGCTACTGAATAACCTACTTTTTTTTAATATTTGGATGTTCTTTTCTCTCGTAATATTTGTATATGAGGCGATGAACGGCATCTTCTTGAAAAGAGTCCAATATTGTTACCCGTGGTTCTGTCCTTCTCTTTTTACTGGGTGTCCGCAATTTTTCTCCTTAAAAACTTTGACGAAAGTGTTTTTCTGTCTCTTCAAAGTGTCTGCAGTCCTTCCGACTACCTTCGTTGGAGGTAACAGAGTCGCACCATTGTCTCTCTTCTTCTCGAAATAATCCCTCACCGGACACACGAACTCTCGTGTCTGACCACGCAAAGTATGAGCAGACCACTGAACTTTCCGTTTAGCAACCGCACTGTTTTGCAAACTTCCATGACAAGCTTCAGACATTCTGTAGGGCAAAATAAATTCGCCGCACAGAGGAAGCACACGACGAAACGGCCACATCGGTTTACGTTAACGCTCTTGAGTATCTGCAGCTGGCTACAGTAGCTGCTACCTGCTGTAGGTGAGAGATTTGACAACGGTGAACGGAACAGGACAAACGCATTCTTTGATTCGCTGTTGCTGTCGCAGTAGCTCTGTAAGCAACTAGACTTAATTATCCTGACCCGGGTATAGTCAGCACGCAGGCTGCCAGCAACGTGCGTAACGTCCAAAGGCATCTGCCGCCGCGGACCGATAGGAAGAGAAATTGGTCGGCGTCAGGCTCCGCCACTGGCGGAGGGCGCGAGCTCTGCTTGTCGGAACAACAGTGAGCTTCGCTGCACATCGTCTGTCTTGCTGCAGCCACCCCGCCAGCCCATCGAACCCAGGACACTCAGTTGAGAGAGCCGAACGTCGTCTGGCAAACGCGAAGAAAGGCCCCCTCCACCACCCACCGCGGAACAAAACACGCTAGGCCTGTGAAATATTTAGCCTTTTGTTTGAGAGCAGAGAGCCGTTCTGCGTGTCACAGATTTACCTCAGGAGGAGGCGAAGCAGTTACTGCAAGACACATAATACGTCACTTCATTTTACTATAGTCCTTAACGCAGAAACGTCGGCTGCATAAAATGTCCACTTGAATGACAATATACACTGACGAAAAAACCTCAACACCAAAAGCAATTAATGCAGAGTAATGGGAGAATACATTTGTTTAGGTAACATATTTAAGTGATTAACATTGCAAGGTCACAGCTTAATGTTAGCACGACGTAAGCCACTGCAAATACAAATGTTGCTACATTAATAACCGGCGTAACCTCCAGAATGATGAACGCAAGCATGCAAACGTGACTGCATTGTGTTGTACAAGTGCCGGATGTCAGTGTATTGGACGGGGTTCTATGCCTGTCGCAATTCATCGGCCAATACGTGGACGCTTAATGCTTTTTTTTATGACGTTGGAGTTGTCGTTCGACGATATCCCATATGTGTTCAATAGGAGACAGACCGTGTACAACAGTGGTGTGTGGGTAACCGTAATCCTGTTGGAAAACATGTGACGGATCAGATAATTGATTAAGATAAAAGCAACAAATACTGCCATCACAGCATTTTGATGGACAAAGAGCCATCGATTGTTTTTACTAATTTGCATATATAATGTAATATGAATGTTAGGGTACTCAGGGGTGCAAACTTGGATTCAGGCCACTACATTTCTAAAGTTAAGTTCAAAGTCATCCCAAACAGAAAACGCAGCATGAAAAGAATTAAGGGTCGGAAGTACAGCACCGAAAAGATATTAAAATTAGATGAATTCACAAAAGCAACAGAAACCATTCAGACACAAAGCTGGGAGGACATCAAAGAAAACCTCATTACTACAGCCGAACGGATGGTACCTAACATAAAAAGTAAAAAACATGCCTGGTGGTCACTGGAATGTGATGCCCCCATTGAAACAAGAAAACAGGCATGGCAAAACTGGCTATCACAGAAAGCAGTTTGAATTTCATTACAGTTAGAAAACTGGTAGATAAAAGTATAAAAAGGATTAAGAAGACAGATGAAAACAAACCTCTCCTCCAAACTGATGAAGAATGTGCTAAAAACAACACAAGAATCTTTCACAGAACTTTCAAACAAAGGTTATCAAGATACAAAGCACCCACCCTCCAATTTCGAGATGTAAATCGGACCATCGCTCACAATAGCACGGAAAATTGCAAAATACTAGCAGGCTACTTTGGGAAACTCTTTAATTTTGAACCTATCCTTGAAAAATTTGAATCCATCCCGAATAACAGTGAGAAGCTGGATTCAGAACCACCGACGACTGAAGAACTACAGAAGGTCATTGCAGAACTTAAAAACAACAAAGCGTCCGGAGAAAACCAAATAGTGGCTGAACTATGCAAAGAGGCTGACAAAAATGAAATTACGTCCTTTCAGTGTGTTTTCGATAAAATCCGGAAAGAAGAACAGATCCCCACAGAATGGAGAACAACTCTCATCCACCCTATCCAGAATAAAGGTTTGAAGACAGACCCCAACAATTATAGTGGAATATCACTACTGGATATAACATAAAAGATTCTTTCTAAAGTCCTTTTGAACAGAGCAGAACCGCAATTGGAGCCACAAATCGGGGAATACCAGGGAGGTTTTAGAAAGGGTAGATCATGTTCGGAACAAATACTAAACGTCAAAAACATCATGGCATACCAAAACTCAAGGGCAAAGACCTACACAATCTCCTTCATTGATTTTAAAAAAAATCATATGATTCGATTGATAGAGAATCTCTATTATCAGTCCTGGAAGAAATGGGTTTGGATAAGAAAACAACTAATATTATAAAAGCGATCCTTACAAGTACATTTTCGAAAGTTAAATGTATGGGCGAATTATCGGAAGCCATTGAAATAGAAACGGGAGTGCGACAGGGGATTGGCTCTCACCGTTGCTGTTCAATTGTGCGTTTGAGAAAGTAGTCAGAGGATGGAATACAAATATTAAGAGTGGTATAAGACTGGGTTGCAAAAAGAAGAACCTTACAGTACATTGCATTGCTTTTGCAGATGATATGGGCCTGTTTGCTGAAAGAATGGAAGAAGCACGGGAGCAAATCCTTGAACCAAAGAAACAGGCAGCTAAAATAGGTCTTCACATCTCCTTTGAAAAAACTAAGATATTGACAAACATCAAGCATTCATGTAAATACCTCAAAGTTCAAGAAGAAAAGAATTAAATAGTAACAGAATTCAAATATCTCGGATAATGGATTAGTTGGAATTCTTGGGAAAGCAAAGCAATGGAATCCAGAAAAAATTAATTTGAATTGGCCTTCCAACTAATAAAAAATACATACAACAAAAAATCCCTTTCAGGGGGGGTTCAAAATTGCACATTGCAAGACAGTGTATCCAGAAGCACTGTATGCAGCAGAAACACTAAACATGAATTTCAAAGGAGAAATGGAGAAACTTGAGCTAAGGGATAGAAAAATTGTAAAAAAATCATAGGACCAAAATTTCAAGACAATAAGATTACATACATCAAAAATGTAACTCTCTACAAGAAAATTGAAGAAGTTTCAGATACTATGCGAAAAAGGAGGATACATTTTTATGGTCTTCTTCTCAGAATGAATTCCAACAGATTAACTAAACAAATCTTTGACTTTTTGCGTAACAGCAAAACGAAACGCAACTGGATTAAAGAAACTGAGAAAGACCTGGTAGAATTAAAGATTTCAGAAAATTCACTTATTGATTGAATAGCTAAATTAATTACTAAAGATGAAAACATAAGGTTGATCCAGCGTACCCCAAAGAGCGTGAAACGAAAGAAGAAGTAATATGTTTTCTGTTTATTCACTGGTTTCACCTTTAAATGTCAACGACGTCTTCAAGATCTAACATTGTTCTCTTAAAAGTTGTTAACGGGGTGCCTGAAAATGGTTTGGCGCAAAATTGTGCAATAGTCCATAAAATGGACAGTCGCGGGTTCCATTCAGTAATTTAAAATTTAAATCAGAGTTTGTAAGAGTGTAAAACTGACAAACCAAGAAAGTCTCTGTATATCCATCTTTTTGGATGTCAAATTAAATACATTTCAGCCGTTAGTTTTCAACCTTCTTTTATTTGGCAACGAGTTTCAGCATTTAATTCGCCATCTTCAGGCCCAGCGTACAAATAACAATGGTACCAGTATAACAAAGATAACCAAAAAAGGGACGTGTTGCAAGTCTTATATACAGTGGTAATATATAATAACATAACAATAACAATAACAAGAATGGGTCAAACAATTGGCTTGTAAGATACCTCTTTCGTGGATGAATTACATTTCCTGCCATTTCGCTCTTAGTACAATTTACGTTGTGATCATTTCACTTAAGTTGGCTCTGGGTGCTTGCAGTGAGTCATTTTCCAGTAGTTACTATCTCCAGCCATTTTTCGTCAGTAGTGGAAGCGAACTATAGGTGACCTTCTCGGCTATTCTTTCTTCAATGCGTTAAGTGTCAACTGCCAGTCCCTGCAGGAATCATTGATCTTCTGTGGATCTTCCTTCGCTACGTTGTTGTCTTCCGGCGTTTCATTTCGTCTATAGACAACAAAATTGTCCGTGGGTTGCCTCAGGAAGTCTTCAACGGTATCCACTAAAACATTAATGTAAACAGTAACGGCACTATAACGCTCCTCTGGGCGATTCCCTCTACATCGATCGATTTTGTTGCATTACGAAAGGCCTGTTGACTTGCACCCCGCAAACAGGTCATGAATCGAGGTGCAAATCTGGTCCGATGCTCGGTGAGCTGGTATTGTGTTCCAGAATGAGATTTTCACTCTGCAGCGGAGTGTGCGCTGATATGAAACTTCCTGGCAGATTAAAACTGTGTGCCCGACCGAGACTCGAACTCGGGACCTTTGCCTTTCACGGGCAAGTGCTCTACCATCTGAGCTACCGAAGCACGACTCACGGCCGGTACTCACAGCTTTACTTCTGCCAGTATCCGTCTCCTACCTTCCAAACTTTACAGAGGCTCTTCTGCGAACCTTGCACAACTAGCACTCCTGAAAGAAAGGATATTGCGGAGACATGGCTTAGCCACAGCCTGGGGGATGTTTCCAGAATGAGATTTTCACTCTGCAGCGGAGCGTGCGCTGATATGAAACTTTCTGGCAGATTAAAACTGTGTGCCCGACCGAGACTCGAACTCGGGACCTTTGACTTTCGCGGGCAAGTGCTCTACCAAGTGAGCTACCGAAGCACGACTCACGGCCGGTACTCACAGCTTTACTTCTGCCAGTATCCGTCTCCTACCTTCCAAACTTTACAGAAGCTCTTCTGCGAAACTTGCAGAACTAGCACTCCTGAAAGAAAGGATACTGCGGAGACATGGCTTAGCCACAGCCGGGGGGATGTTTCCAGAATGAGATTTTCACTCTGCAGCGGAGTGTGCGCTGATATGAAACTTCCTGGCAGATTAAAACTGTGTGCCCGACCGAGACTCGAACTCGGGACCTTTGCCTTTCACGGGCAAGTGCTCTACCATCTGAGCTACCGAAGCACGACTCACGGCCGGTACTCACAGCTTTACTTCTGCCAGTATCCGTCTCCTACCTTCCAAACTTTACAGAAGCTCTTCTGCGAACCTTGCAGAACTAGCACTCCTGAAAGAAAGGATATTGCGGAGACATGGCTTAGCCACAGCCTGGGGGATGTTTCCAGAATGAGATTTTCACTCTGCAGCGGAGCGTGCGCTGATATGAAACTTTCTGGCAGATTAAAACTGTTTGCCCGACCGAGACTCGAACTCGGGACCTTTGACTTTCGCGGGCAAGTGCTCTACCAACTGAGCTACCGAAGCACGACTCACGGCCGGTACTCACAGCTTTACTTCTGCCAGTATCCGTCTCCTACCTTCCAAACTTTACAGAAGCTCTTCTGCGAAACTTGCAGAACTAGCACTCCTGAAAGAAAGGATACTGCGGAGACATGGCTTAGCCACAGCCGGGGGGATGTTTCCAGAATGAGATTTTCACTCTGCAGCGGAGTGTGCGCTGATATGAAACTTCCTGGCAGATTAAAACTGTGTGCCCGACCGAGACTCGAACTCGGGACCTTTGCCTTTCGCGGGCAAGTGCTCTACCAACTGAGCTACCGAAGCACGACTCACGTCCGGTACTCACAGCTTTACTTCTGCCAGTATCCGTCTCCTACCTTCCAAACTTTACAGAAGCTCTCCTGCGAACCTTGCAGAACTTGGTATTGTGTTCACTAAACGACAGTACTTGGAAGCTGTAGTCAGTATAGTTGCGTGGACGTCAGTAAGAAACAGTGGTGCGATGGTGGTGAGAAGGAGGCATCACGCTGGATGGGCAGACGGTTCTTCGATGGTGCTCACACAAACGTCCTAGGCAATGAGATGAGCTGCTACAAGTTCTCTATGAACAACGGAGGATTGTGTGTAGGTCTCTGCATATTATTATTGAACTACATGAACTATATGAAAAAAGTGTAAATTAATTACAACCTATGGCGTGCAAACACTTCACCCACGACGTCAACGTCACTGCAGATATTCGGATTTAGTTTATGACATGTTCGATGTGCCTGCCATCATTGGCGATTATGTGGCGCAGACGAATAGCGAAATTCTACGTGACCCGCTGCAGTGTCGGACATCGATTCTGTCGATCACCGCTTGAATGGCTGTTTCCAGCTCAGCAATTGCTTTGGGATTATTGCTGTACACCTTGTCTGTAATATGGCTCCACAAAAAGGAGTCGCATGTTTTCAGATCAGAGAATATGGCGACCAATCAAGGGCAATGCCAATGGCGGTATCCAAAGTGCTCCTCCAAGACATCAAACACTCTCCTACTTCGATGTAGCCATTCTCCGACTTTCATGAACCACATCTTGTCGAAATCAGGGTCACTTTGGATAATGGGAATGAAATCATCTTCCAAAACCTTCAGGCACCGATCGCTGGTCTCCGTGTCACCAGGAATATCGCACAGACTATTCCGTGACTGGACACTGTATACCACACAGTCACCTGCTGAGGGTGAAGAGACTTCCCGATCACGAAATGCGGATTCTCAGTCCCCCAAATGCGCCAGTTTTGCTTATTGACGAACCCATCAAAATGAAAGTGGGCTTCGTCGCTAAACCAAACCACACTAATTCTCATCATGTCCGTCAAGCAACAGTGCAGTCTGAACATCGTTACGCAAACCGTTCACAAGTTATGACGATTTCATTTTATATAGTTCAATAATTGTCACCTTGTATAAACTACCAGCGAAACCCGGCTTACGTTATCCTGCCTGTGTATATTTATTTACCCCCACATATACTGGGTGAACCACCTAAAAGTTGCACCGAAAATATTGCGGAAATGGAAGGTGTTGTTGATGTGCGGTTTTCACAGAATGGATTGGTAGTCAGGGGCTCGTAATGTTAGCCAATCATGATTGGTTCAAATGGCTCTGAGCACTATGGGACTTAACAACAATGGTCATCAGTCCCCTATATCTAAGAACTGCTTAAACCTAAGTAACCTAAGGACATCACACAACACCCAGTCATCACGAGGCAGAGAAAATCCCTGACCCCGCCGGCAATCGAGCCTGTGAACCCGGGAGGCAATCATGACATTGTAATAATACGAGGGTCACTCCAAAAGAAATGCACACTATTTTTTTGGAATTCATCTTATATTATACGTGATTGAATGTTTTACAATGTGTAGATACATCCTTTAGGAACAATATTTTCATTTCTCCACATAATTTCCATCCCTCTCAACTGCCTTACGCCATCTTGGAACCAGCGCCTCTATACCCGCATGGTAAAATTCTGGACCAACCTGTTGGAGCCACTGTTTGGCAGCGTGCACAAGGGAGTCATCATCTTCAAACCTTGTTGCACGAAGAGAGTCTTTCAGTTTCCAAAGAGATGATAGTCACATGGAGCCACGTCAGGACTGTAAGGCAGGTGTTTCAGTGTTGTCCATCAGAGTTTTGTGATCGCTTCCATTGTTTTTTTACTGGCATGTGGCTGTGCATTGTCGTGTAACATCAAAACATCCTGCCTTTGCCGATGTGGTCTAACACGACTCAGTCGAGCTTGAAGTTTCTTAAGTGTCGTCACTTATGCATCAGAATTTATGGTGGTTCCACTTGGCAAGATATCCACAAGCAGGAGTCCTTCGGAATCGAAGAACGCCGTAGCCATAACTTTTCGAGCAGAATGTGTGGTTTTGAATTTTTTCCCTGGGTGAATTTGCATGGTGCCACTCCATTGATTACCGCTTTGTCTTAGGTGATGAAACATGGCTCCATCATTTTTCACATCACAATTCTTCCAAGAAATTCATCTCCACCATTCTTGTACTGGTCCAAAAGTTCACTGAATACCATTTTTCTTGTTTCTTTGTGAGCCTCAGTTAACATCCTGGGAACCCACCTCGTACAAACCTTTTTTAACGCCAACACTTTCACTATTCTGCAAACACTTTCTTCCCCTATCCCATCGTAGCGTGACAATTCGTTCACTGTGATGCGTCTGTCAGCAGTCACCAATTCCTTAACTCCGTGCATTGTCTGGAGTGTGTGCAGTACGAGGCCTGCCGCTGCGAGGACAATCCTCAATATTGACGTGCCTGCTTTAATCACGTAACCTGCTTGTCCAACGACTAACTGTACTGCGATCGACAGCAGCATCTCCATACACCTTTTTCTACCTCTTGTGGATGTTTCCCACCGTCTCGTTTACACAGCACAGGAATTTTATGACAGCACGTTGCTTCTGACGAACGTCAAGTGTAGCAGCCATCTTGAAGATATGTTGTGACGGGGCCACTCACGGGAACAGGTTGAACTAAGTTTGAAAACAAGTGTGAAGGATGTATCTACACACTGTATAACTTTCACACATGCAGAATGAAAACTGTATTTTTACAAAAATAGTGTGCATTTCTTTTGGAGTGACCCTCGTACTTAGATAGTATATTTTTCGTGCAAACGTAAACTTTTTTAATTGGAACAAAGCCTATTGACATTAAAAAAGTAAAAGAAGTGTAAATTAGAATGTCAGAGGTGTTTATTGCAGTATTCTAGTGCGAGTCGTTTACGGGATACTGTATTTTGAAAAGTCCCTACACGAACACTTGTACATTACCTCTGGCACGACGCACGAAAGAACAATACAAGTGTATGTACTTCTTTTGTGGACTCTGACCAGTAACGAGACGATTGACCATCACATAGTAATCAAATTGACCACTGGGAGCGGCAATACACGCTTCCAGTCTGGTACGGAACGACTTCTGCACACGTGCTAGCATTTCAGCGGAGATATCCGAGTAGGCAGCAGTAATGCGTTGTTGCATATAACCTCACCGTATGTAATTGTTATGTTCTTGTGAACAGCGTCTTTCAGTCTCTCCCCCCCCCCCCCCAAAAAAAAAAAAGGTTTACAGGCATCAAATCCGAGGGACGCGCCGGCCAAGGTTCAGGATAGTTCCTCTGCGTCCAATCCAACGATGTGGAAACAATTCGTGAAGAGATGCTGCAGTACCTCGTGCGCAGTGGCCTGGACAGCCATCATGTTGGTACCACTGGTTCCTCCTATTCTGCAGAGGAACCTCTTCTAGCATCCGTGGAAGATGGTCTGTTAGGGGGCTGCGATACTTGTGCGTGTTCAGTGTTCCGTCTCTGAAAAACGATCGTATGAGCTGACGGTTCACTAACCCACACCACACGTTTATACTACATGGACTCTGAAGAAGCAGACGGGGATTGCCAACAGAGTAATAGTACATGTTTCGGCGGTTTATCTGGCCATGATTGGTAAATGTGGCTTCATCACTAAACAATATACATGATACATCTGGAGTATCCTGACTTAATGTCCATATACATAAGTTAACGCGATTCTAAGAATCGGTTCCATGGGTCTGTTGATGGAGAGAAATGTGATAGGGAAGGAACCCGTGTCGATAAAGAATGCATAGGACACTTGAGTGCCTCATGCCACTTCATCGTGCGATTGTGCGGGAGCTAACGTGCGGAACAACTGCAACAGCACCGAGAATTTCCCTCTCCCCTGTCGTCAAAATGGTTCAAATGGCTCTGAGCACTATGCGACTTAACTTCTGAGGTCATCAGTCGTCTAGAACTCAGAACTATTTAAACCTAACTAACCTAAGAACATCACACATATCCATGCCCGAGGCAGGATTCGAACCTGCGACCGCAGCGGTCGCTCGGTTCCAGACTGCAGCGCCGAGAACCGCTCGGCCACTCCGGCCGGCCCCTGTCGTCACTTGTTTCCTTCTGTTATATAACTGGTTGTAGAAGGTGATAAATAATTGCCAAGATGGTTTATGTCTGTTGGAATATCTTGCCGCATACACCGTACAAGAACGAATTGCATTCCTCCTACGCTGTCCACCTCCATGAGCATGCCGGCTTTTTCCGCGTTAGTAAATACCATGCTTGGGTTGTCACACAAGCTCAAGGTATACACAACCACACTGAAAGCAATATAATATTATACCTAACAACTACGCAAGCTGAGTGACACAACCAAGTGTCAGTGTGGAAACTTTCCAAAATACGATATCTCGTAAACGACTCGCATGCAATCCTGAAAAAACATGTCTGAAATTCTAATTTTCCCCTACTTTTTGATTGTTAATGTCAATAAGCATTGCTCTATTTAAAGAGGTGTACATTTGCACAATAGACAGGTTATAAAAATTATTAAAGTCTATTGACTGGCTAGCGATACGAGCCCCTTAATACCAAACCGCACATCAATAGCACTCTCCATTTCCGCAGTATTTGCGTTGCAAGATTTAGATGATTCACCTTGTTTAAGAATGATATTGTGTATGTAAAGTACAATATATAATTCGTTGTAGAAAATGTGGAAAAGGAAAAATAGCTTTGCGATGAGATTAAGGCTTGGTGACCGGCGGAGCATCCCACGATAGTTAAATTGTGTCTCACAAAGATATTACACCTGTAAGTAAAAGAACAATGGAACGTCATTTACCTGTAAGCAAAAGAAGAAGAATTATTCATATCGATGTGCGGCATACAAACACATAAAAAAAGTATTCTATTTTAAACTCAATCACCAATCACTAATCGTAGTCACAATCATCATTTATTATTATTATGAGCAGTGAGGTGGTGATATGATTTTTACTATCCACTGAACGGTATAGATGTTGTGCTGAAGTGCCATCTAGTGGCGAGTTGCAGTAATGTGGATAGCACGAAACCTTTCTCCATGATGATATACATACACGTGCCAACATTCCTGTTGCTCGGTCAAACGGTGTCCAAATCTATTAGTCTTTCACAAACATACCAACATCGATTTCCAGAGTTCTGTACGTGAGTCGGTAGGAACACAGCCTGTCTGTACGACCGTCAATACTCCTTTTTCTCAGGAACAGGTCTACCGTCTTCTGACTGGTTTGATGCGGCACGCCACGAATTCCTCTCTTCTGCCAACGTCTTCATCTCTGAGCAGCACTTGTAGCCTGCGTCCTCAATTATTTGCTTGACGAACTTCAATCTCTGTCTTCCTCTACAGTTTGTATCCTTCACTGCTCTGTCAAGTACCAAAGAAGGCATTCCCTGATGTCTTAACAGACGTCCTATCATCCTGTCCCTTCTTTTGTCAGTGTTTCCCACATATTCCTTTCCTCTCAGATTCTGCGCAGAACCTCCTCATTCTTTACCATTGCACACCACCTAACTTTCAACGTCCGCCTGTAGCACCACATCACAAGTGGTTTGATTCTCTCCTTTTCCGGTTTTTCCACAGTCCATGCTCCACTACCATACAATGCTGTCCTCCAAACGTAGATTATCAGAAATTTCTTCATCAAATTAACACCTTTGTTTGGCACTAGTAGACTTCTTTTAACCAGAAATGCCTTTTTTCCAGTGCTAGTACACTTTTGATGTCCTCCTTGATTGGTTATTTTGCTGTCTAGTGAGTAGAATTACTTAATTTCATATCTTTCGTGACCATCAATCCTGATGTTAAGTTCATCACTCTTCTAATTTCCGCTGCTTCTCATTAGTTTCGTCTTTCTTCGATTTACTCTCAATCCTTATTCTGTAGTCATCATGCTGCTCATTCCAATTACCAGTTCGTGAAATTTTTCTTCACTTTCGTTGAGGATAGAAATGCCACCTGCGAATCATATCACTGATATCTTTTCACCTTGAATTTTAATTCCTCTTCGGAACCTTTCTTTATTTCCATTATTGCTTCTTCTACGTATAGCTTGAACGGTAGCGGCGAAAGACTACACCCCTGCCTTACACTCTTTTTAATCTGAGGCTTCCGTTCTTGTTCTTCCATTTTTATTGTTCCCTCTTGGCTTCTGTACATATTGTGCATTGCCCATCGCTCCTTATAGATTACCCCTATTTTCCTACGAACTTCGAACATCTTTCTCCATCTGACATTTAACAAACGCTTTTTCCAGGTCGATAAGTCCTATGAACGTCTGTTCATCTTTCCGTAGTCTTGCTACCATTATCAGCCTTTGCCTTTCATAAAGCCAAACTGATCGCCATCCAACATATCCACCACTTTATTTTCCATTCTTCTGCGTATTACCCTTGTCACCAACTTGGATGTATGAGCTGTCAAGATGATTGTGGCCTAATTCTCGCATTGTCAGCTCTTGCGGTCTTGAAATTGTGTGGTTGATATTTTTCCGTAAGTCAGATGATATATCGCCAGACTCTCACATTCCACACACCAACGTCAGTAGTCATTTCGTTGCGTTTTCCCCAATGATTTTACGAATTCTGATGGAATGTTACGTAGCCTTTCTGTTTTATATGATTTTAAGTCTTCGAAAGCTCTTTTAAGTTTGGATTCTAATACTGGATACCGTATCTCTTCTAAATTGACTCCTGATTCTTCTTCTATCACATCAGACAAATCATCCACCTTATAGAGTCCTTCAGTGTACTCTTTCCACTTATATGCTCTCTGTTCTGCATTTAACAGTGGATGTCCAGTTGCACTCTTAATGTTACCACCCTTGCGTTTAATTTCACGGAAGGTTGCTTTGACTTTCCTATATGTTGAGTCAGCCCTTCTGACAATCATATCCTTTTGGATTTTCTCACATTGTTCATCCAGTAATTTCGTCTCAGCTTTCCTGCACTTCCTATTTATTTCATTCCTCAGCGACTTGTATTTCTGTATTCCTGAATTTTCCTGAATATTTCTGTCCTTTCATCGATCAACTCGAGTATTTCTCCCGTTACCCACGGTTTCTTCGCAGTTACCTTCTTTGTACCTATGTTTTTCTTTCCAACTTCTGTTATTGTTCAGTCGAGAGATGTCCATTCCTCTTCAATCTACTGGGATATTCCTTACTGCAGTATATATAGTCTTAGGGAACTTCGAGCGTATCTATTCACACCTTAGTACTTTCGTAACCCACTTCTTCGTGACTTTACAGTTCTTGAACAGAGTATTGGCTGTTACAGAAGTCAATTAATCTTTCTCCTCTCTTGTTCCTGGTACACATTCTCTCTTAACACCTTTCTTGCACTTCTTCCCCAACAACCACATTCAAAGCTCCCATGAGTATTAGATTTTCACCTCCCTTTATGTACTGAATCAGCGGCTCAGTATCCTTCTGGTTGCGACTTCGGCATACGTACTTGAACCATCGTTGTCGTTGCTGATTTACCGTCGAGTCTGGTGAGAACAACCCTGTCACTGAACTGTTCACAGTAACATAGCCTCTGCCCTATCTTCCTATTCATAACGAATCCTAATCCAGTTATACCATTTTCCGCTGATGTTGATGTTACCCTATACTCATCTTGCCAGAAATCCTCGTCTTCTTTCCACTGACCCATATTTTATCTAGATTGAGTCTTTACATTTCCCATTCCAAATTTTCTAGCTTCCCTACCACGTTCAAGCTTCTGAATTTCCACTCCCCGACTCATAGAACGTTATCCTTCCGTTCGTTGACCAATCTTTTTCTCATGGTCACTCCATATCGGCAGGCCTCTCCAGGAGATCTTTTGCCCATGGTTATATCATCATGACACTTTTTCAAGTACAAGCCACGTGGCTGTGGATACACATTACATCTCTTTAATGCTGTGGTTTCCATTGAATTTTATATCCTCATGCCTTTGACCATTGATGACCCTTCCACCTTTAGAGACAGTTTCGTTCACCAAGGATAACAGAGTCCCCTGAATCTCTTTCCGCTCTTCCACCCTCTTTGACAATGCCGTTGGCAGAATGAGGGTGACTTATATCGGAAGTCTCAGACCGCCAAGTATCAAGTTCAAATTTATGTGACATACTAAGGTCTATGGTCTCTTTGCCAGAGATCATCACAGATACTGTCGTTTTTTCTTCCTATGTTGCACCGGTTCTTGATTAACCTGGGAATATCGTAGCGACACTTTTGAAATTGACGGTTTTGATGAGATGTGCAGAAGAAAAGTGGCTGCACTAGGTAATGCAAATATAGGTTAGGGATCTATTGTGTATGTACGTAAGTCTAAGAGATGCTGTAACACATGAATCCTGTAAAGGTGTTGTTTAAAGAAAATGGCTCTGAGCACTATAGAACTTAACATCTATGGTCATCGTTCCCCTAGAACTTAGAACTACTTAAACCTAACTAACCTAAGGACATCACACACATCCATGCCCAAGGAAGGATTCGAACCTGCGACCGTAGCGGTCACGCGGTTCCAGACTGAAACGCCTAGAACCACACGGCCACACCGGCCGGCATTGGTTAAAGAAGCCGGGCGCCGCAAATGGCCGTTGTGAGTGTGTACATTTTAAAAATTTCGAGGTCCGTTGGATTGCTGTTTAGAGGTCGCAATAATGTGTAACCAATGTTGCTATAGAATACGTAGCCACTGCGATTTACGATAACAACGGTAAGGATTGCAATTTCGTCTGATTGTTGTTGCAATTGCAACATAGATTTTAAACCAAATTCCAAAATGCAATTACACTCCATTTTTCCTCCGAAGGCATGTTTCGTTAATAAACCAAGATTTTACAAGACCTAACACAATTGCCGACAACCTTTTTCCCAACTTCGATATACAGTGCGGTACTATTCACTCTCCTTTCAATTATCTCTTACAAGTTTGATTCAAATTTAATACTTAAGTAATCATTTTAATTTCATTTTCGATTCTCAAGGCCTCGGGCATAGATGTGGGTGCTGTCCTTAGGTTAGTTAGGTTTAAGTAGTTCTAAGTTCTTGGAGATTTATGACCTCAGATGTTAAGTCCCATAGTGCTCAGAGCCTCGATTCTCTACGAACAACTAAACCCGCGTTTGACCGCAGTCTCATCTGATTATGAGTGAAGAAATGCCAAAGACGCTCCGGTTTTGGAAATACCTAATCAATCTCGCATTAAAGGTGCACATGTTTTAGTTATATGTTTTAGGGACTGTTTTCTTTTTTTCTTACCTTTTTTTGGGGTGGGGGATATTTATTCGTAAAAATCTACTTCTAGTTTTGACGGAAATTTAAGTCTCTGGCTTAAATTACGGTACTCCCTGGAACTTGAAGTATCGGACAGCAGTACCTATCAGTCTATCTCTTAATTAAATAACGCCTGAGTACATAGGATTGCGAAAAATGACGCTCACTGATCTTTAAGCTTTGAGTCAGCTACGAGTGACTCAAACACTAAAACACTATTCAGTAACGAATTTTAAAATAGTTTAAATAATTGATGTTACTAATTAGCTTAGCATATTAATATAACTTCAGAATTAATATAATAAACGAAAAATTACAATAGAAAATTGGAAAGTATAAAAAATTATACTTAAAACTTAAATATAAAACACATTCGAACGTCTTGGAATTCCCAGATCCAATATGTTACCAGACGATAACAGATGAAAATCGTCGAGAATCTCGGTTCCCTGGCTGGAAGAAAGGCCTTGTTACATTTCAAAATAAAAATTGTCTTAGTTGCGAAATTTTTTAACATCAATGAGGCGTTTCATCCTTTTGGGGCATCATCAGATTGTGTACAAGTAGCTGGATATGTAAGCCATCCGTCGCAAAGCCATGCCAAATAGTAACTTGATATGTAACCCGTCCGTCATAAAAATATTTAAAATACAACGTCTACCTCTATATGTCTTTATGACGGATGGGTTACTTAACCAACTGCTTTTACACACCCTGATGATGCCCAAAAGGGTGAAATGCCACCAACCGCAGGTGGAGTGCTGATACCACAGTTATAAATAGTCTGCGTACACCAGCCAAGTTGGTGACTAATCCAGTGTATATATGGATGGTGATATCCCCTTCAGCGCAGCCGGTGTAGACGAGCGGTTCTAGACGCTTCAGTCTGGAACGGCGCGACCGCTACGGTCGCAGGTTCTAATCCTGTCTCGGGCATGGATGTGTGTGATGTCCTTAGGTTAGTTAGGTTTAAGTAGTTCTAAGTTCTAGGGGACTGATGACCTCAGATGTTGAGTCCCATAGTGCTCAGAGCCATTTTTTGAACCCCTTCAGCATAAACTACGGCCTGAAGGTGGCGAATTGAAGTGACGAAACTTGTAGCTACATAATAAATAAGATGATAAGGACAGATGTAGGCGTTTCATGTTCTTACAACAGTGAACGTCCGTAGTTCCCAAGACCTTAAATCAAAAGGATGAAGGTACAAAAAGTAGAAGATTTAATAGTGAATTCCAGTCCTTTGATCGATCTCATAATCCGTTAACGTAAATTTCCCTAATGCCATCTGCTTCTGTCACAGTAAGGCGTTTTATTATGTGTCAAGTGGATTACATGTCAATCCCAGTTCCTATCATTCTCATTGAAAATTTCTTCGACTGACGTGGAATGCAGTATTAGAACAACTTTAGTGACGACGTTGTCACTGCGACGGTGTCTTAACATCGCTCGCGGAAGAGGTTTTGCTTTTGTAGCTAGCACTTCAGTTCTTCATTCAGCATTATTGCGGTTTAAGAGTCGTGGTCTCGTTTCCACCGTCGAAAGAACAACAACAGTCGAGCAGCACTCACTGCGGTCTCAAACAGCGAAAAACGACTGACCGTCAAGCGGCTGACCCACTGCTTTTTCATACGAGCTATGGCGACTCAAGCTGTTGTGCTCCCGTACTTCACGCTGTGTTACGATTCAACTGAACTACAGCAGAAACGAGTCAAGGATACTGCATTCCAGGTTTTTTAACGCTCATACTCAACGGTTGAATAATACATTTGTTAACACAATGACTGCAGCTGCGTAATGATACTATCGGAACTTCAAGAAGATGCAACCCACGTTGTTCGTTAGTAGTCATATGCCACGTTACAGTTCCTTAGGAATGGAAAAACAGGGTACGTACTGAATCGGACGTCAAGGGTTGGATTCACGGCGACTGGCTCAGATTTTTCTGCGAGGGTGAGATCTGGACCGTGGTTCATTCAACCCTGTGAGATTAAATGAGAATGTTCGTAATAAAAAAAGTAGCGAAACCTACGTGCTAGCTGGCGATGTTATGGCAAATTAAAAGACCGGGAACCGTTCATTGCATTTTACAGAACATTTCCTATACGATTCTCGTTTAAACATATTCTTTGTGCAACATAAACTTAAACTTAGTAGGTAAGATCTTTGCAGTACTCTTAATAAAATAAGCAACAATACTCGTTAAAGTTCTCTTCTTTGTATAAGAATATGAGTTTGTTTTAACTGTTTTCTTTCGCAGGGAAGTGTCCACTCACAATCTGTGTGCTCCATGGCACTAGATCATAACTTAGACACTCTAACGGATTAATTACCATCGTCATTGTTCCACTGGCTAAGGCGAGCCAAAGACTAGATCTCTTTGGATATGGAAAGGGTTCGAATAATGGATGAACAATACCAAACCCAAAGCAATAAAAACCACTTTAAGGTTACTTCATGAAAATCTCTATAAAATTAATCCGAAAATGAAGTTCACTATGGAGGAGGAGGAGGAGCCAGATGGTAGATTGAATTTTCGCCATTTGATAATCTTCAAGAAAGGAAATTCTAGATTGTGTCATATGATACACCGAAAGCCCACACACAAGGACCCTTAACTACACCGGCATTCAAACCACCATCCACAGCAAAAGTAAAATGTCGTAAGAACATTAGCGGATAGAGCGAGGAATGTTTCTGACCCAGAGGTGCTCGATGCAGAATCGGAATATCTCACCAGGCTGAAGCTGATTAATGATTATTCGTTCGCTGAAACAAAAAGAGCGTTAACAACAACACGTATGCATATTCCAAAGTTTGCCTGCCGTTCTTCAGAGGCATCATTGATCACACTGCGAAGATCCTGTATAAACGGAATAAGACCGAAGTCTAAAAGCAAAATCGAAAATTTCATGAACATCTTCGATGGTCAAGGAAGCTCGCACAACCGCTGGAAAAGGCAGCAGTGTATGGAGTACCATTAGTCATGGAGACGCGTATGTGGGTATTACGGAATAAATGATGAAAGAAACGACTCAGATAAATAAATAAACCACGGAGCAACTTTATAAGGAGAGCAACAGACAGATCAGCATTTACGAAACACCTCTGCAGCCAGGAGACAATCATATTCAATTTGACAGGACTTTGGTTTTGGTGAGCACGAGCGGGTACTACGACAGGTTATTCAGAGAGGCCACAGAGAATCCTAAATACGCCAATAATTTTCATCGGAAGCGGAAGGCTATGAAACTAAATGGTATATGTGTACCGGTACTGAAAAAAAGAAGTGTGTAGCAGTTCCCGGCCCCACCCCCTTCCCCCTCCCCCCTCCCCCTACCACCACCCCCAAGATGCGCCAGAGTTTTGAAAGTATATGACGTCGCGCACCGAGGACTTTGTACTGCACTTAGTAGCGGGGCAGCATGGTAATAATCAGTCATTTATAGAACCACAACAACCTCCTCAGCCACCGAGTACAGCTGATTTGAAGATGTCGTCTACAAATGGGGACGAAACGTTGGGTTTCGCCCAAGAAATGCATATGACCACAGCATACTAGCACCGAGCATTTTAATAAGTGTGACATTTCCGGCCACAAATGTTTGCGTTTTACAATCACCATGGCGTTCAAATTGCATTTTTTCATCACCTGCACACATCTACGTTACAGTTAGGTTGGCTCCCTAAATGGTGTACACCATCTGTCGTCCTGTTGCTGTATTATTTGCTGCTCGGCAACAATGGAAACATAACATTTCATTCTACGCTAACATTTCCCATAAAAGAATACCGCAACCAGTGTGAATTGAATCGTGATAAACATTTAAACCAACTAGTTTAGCGCCCGCTGATTCACCCACGTACACTGTATGGCCTGCAAAGATTTTTTAATTTGTTTTATTTAACCTAATTTTCATATTGTTCACAAGTTGCAACACATTCTAACTTTTTCACATTAATTAAGAGCATATAAGCAGGGTCTTTTCCGAATGTATTTCTGACTAAAAAGCGATTGTGGTAGCTGGAGTCCAACGTTTTTGTTGATCATGCCTTTTGCGTTCCTATGGTAATATTTCCATAGCAGCTTTCACCTCCCACAAATATTTCTTTACGTGCACCCGGGAAGTAAAATACCAGTATTCGTAAAAAAATTTATTATAACAGAATATTTTCTTAAAATTTTCTGTCCTATTGCAGTCCCTTAGGAGTTAAATTTCCAGAAACACTGAGACACATTTTTAATTTCCTTTGGTGGATCTTTAGAAATTATTTATTTAGAAAAATCCTTCACTCACTATTGTACCCCCCTGTAGCTGAATTTCCAAAAATAATCAAACACGTACTTCTTTTTATCTGACTGAGATATCTAAAACCAGCTTTCGTAGTTCTATCCTCAAAATTTCCTTAATAGTGACATACTTTCAAAAAGCCTTTCAATCCCTAATTCACCCCCCCCCCCCCCAGGAGTGGAATTTCGAACAGTCCCTTCTTAAACGATGCCTACAATATAGGATCCACACTCTCTCCAAATTTCAGGTTTCTATCCTTAGCGGTTTCAGCTGGGCGATGATGAGTCAGTGAACTAGTCTGACCCTATTTCACCCCGTTAGGGATTGATTTACAAAAACAGTGAAATACGTATTTTTTCATCTCCAACCAAGAAGCCAAACACCAATTTTCAAAGATTTATATTGAAAAACGCTTTCACAGTGAAATATTTTCATAAGACGTTTCACCCCTATTTCACCCCCTTAGGGGTTCAGCTTCCAAAATCACTGAGACACATATTTTATTTGTGACAGAGACGTCAAATACCAGTGTTCACAGATGTAGCTTTAAAAATTAGTTAGTAATTCTTCGATAATCAACGATTTTCAAAAAAAAGTTTTCATCCGCAATTTCACACCTATAGGGTGTGAAGCTAGATTAAGGAAAGGCAAACCTACGTTCCTAGCATTTGTAGACTTAGAGAAAGCTTTTGACAATGTTGACTGGAATACTCTCTTTCAAATTCTGAAGGTGGCAGGGGCAAAATACAGAGAGCGAAAAGCTATTTACAATTTGTACAGATGGCAGTTATAAGAGTCGAGGGACATCAAATGGAAGCAGTGGTTGGGAAGGGAGTGAGACAGAGTTGTAGCCTCTCCCCGATGTTGTTCAATCTGTACATTGAGCAAGCAGTAAAGGAAACAAAAGAAAAATTAAGAGTAGGTATTAAAATCCATGGAGAAGAAATAAAAACTTTAAGGGTCGCCGATGACATGGTAATTCTGTCAGAGACAGCAAAGGACTTGGAAGAGCAGTTGAACGAAATGGATAGTGTCTTGAAAGGAGGATATAAGATGAACATCAACAAAAGCAAATCAAGGATAATGGAACGTAGTCGAATGAAGTCGGGTGACGCTGAGGGAATTAGATTAGGAAATGAGACACTTAAAGTAGTAAAGGAGTTCTGCTATTTGGGGAGCAAAATAACTGATGATGGTTGAAGTAGAAAGGATATAAAATGTAGACTGGCAATGGCAAGGAAAGCATTTCTGAAGAAGAGAAATTTGTTAACATCGAGTATAGATTTAAATGCCAGGAAGTAGTTTCTGAAAGTGTTAGTATGGAGTGTAGCCATGTATGGAAGTGAAACATGGACGATAAATAGTTTGGACAAGAAGAGAATAGAAGCTTTCGAAATGTGGTGCTACAGAAGGATGCTGAAGATTAGATGGGTAGATCACATAACTGATGAGGAAGTATTGAACAGGATTGGGGAGAAGAGATGTTTGTGGCACAACTTGACTAGGAGAAGGGATCGGTTGGTAGGACATGTTCTGAGACATCAAGGGATCGCCAATTTAGTATTGGAGGGCAGCGTGGAGGGTAAGAATCGTAGAGGGAGACCAAGAGATGAATACACTAAGCAGATTCAGAAGGATGTAGGTTGCACTAGGTACTGGGAGGTGAAGAACCTTGCACAGAATAGAGTAGCACGGAGAACGGCATCAAATCAGTCTCAGTAGTGAAGACTACAACAACAACAACAGGGTTTTTTTTTCAAAAATGTTGTACACGATTTCCTTATTCCTGACCGAGAAACCAAATATCAATTTCCGTAGGCCTAAATTCAAAATTTAATTAATAGTGATATTTTTAAAAAATCCCTCCGTCGCCTATTATACCTCTTTAACGTTGAATTTTCGAAAAATGCCTTCTTAAACGACACCTGCAGTATTCTAAGAGTTCAGAGGTTGTTTTATGTCTGATTGAGTCACCGAAGGGACTTGAGCAAGTAGGCAAAAAACCAGAGGCCTGTAAGAACGGCCATTCCGCGAGACATACCTCACGCTACAAGTGTATCCGGATGTGGCTGGACACCTTTTGTTGTTTGAGGAATAGTTTCTAAGAACAAAACCAATACCGAACAGCGGTGGTTTCAGCCGTTCGCAGTACCAGCACATCAAGGCCGTTTTGGTTAGTGTTACAAGGCCAGATCAGTCAATCATCCAGACTGTTACCCCTGCAACTGCTGAAAAGCTCCCTTCAGAAACCACACGTATGTCTGGCCTCTCAACAGATACCCCTCCGTTGTGGTTGCACCTACGGTACGGCTATCTGTATCGCTGAGGCACGCAAGCTTCCCTCCAACGGCAAGGTCAATAGTTCATGGGGATGGGTCGTTAGATGTATGTATTGGTTCAAATGGTTCAAATGGCTCTGAGCACTATGGGACTTAGCATCTATGGTCATCAGTCCCCTAGAACTTAGAACTACTTAAACCTAACTAACCTAAGGACAGCACACAACACCCAGCCATCACGAGGCAGAGAAAATCCCTGACCCCGCCGCCCCGCCGGGAATCGAACCCGGGAATCCGGGGGTGGGAAGCGAGAATGCTACCGCACGACCACGAGATGCGGGCAGATGTATGTATTCAAAAGTCCATTAGACATCTGTCGATGTTGGTTCCAATACTTTCTACTTACGATTCAAGGAGGCGAACTAGATTTCAAAATTTTCTGAATCATTGCGGAAAATTCTTCACTGACTTTTAATGATCCGATCTCCCGCACAAGCGGTACTGCATTTCGTGCAACAGATATTCAATGTGGCGGTTGCTGATGATTTGAGGCAGTCAGTCCAATAAATCTAACAGACTTTCTTTGAGGAACAATGAAGTATTTAATACTTCTTGAAGACATTGTTATAGTGACTCAGAGACATTAGGATGTCAGATTCATACAAAATAACAAGGACCACACTAATGCTAAAAATGTTTTCAAACTCACTTCCGCTCATTTTTCCGTTTACCTAATCACTGCAAAACTGGCCCAGAACATTATACTGTGCTGTAATACTCTTCAGTACACAGCTTTTTAAGTTCAGAGATCTGTAGCAATTATTCTGTAGCTATGTCATCTACTTCTTCTAACATGCAGCACTTTGTTTTTAATATACATTTTCACACATTATTTTCTCTTGTAACATAACACATTTTCTTGACTGGAACATACAATTGCTTGATATTTTTTCTATCCCTTTCGTACTAGGCATTTTACATATCTCTACCCAGTCAGTCGTTGTCTTGTGAGTCTGAAGCCTTAATTTCTCCCGACGGCATGCATCTTTACTGTATGGTTAAATGATGATGGCCTCCTCTTGGGTAAAATAATCCGGTGGGAAAGTAGTCCCCCATTCGGATCTCCGGGCGGGGACTACTCAGGAGGACATTGTTATCAGGAGAAAGAAAACTGACGTTCTACCGGTCGGATACTCCAAGGTTTCAGATAGATTATATAATGGTAAAACAGAGATTTAGGAACCAGGTTTTAAATTGTAAGACACTTCCAGGGGCAGATGTGGACTCTGACCAGAACCTATTGGTTATGAACTGTAGATTAAAACTGAAGAAACTGCAAAAAGGTGGGAATTTAAGGAGATGGGACCTGAATAAATTGACAGAACCACAGGTTGTAGAGAGTTTCAGGGAGAGCATTTGGGAGCGATTGACAAGAAAGGGGGAAAGAAATACGGTAGAAGAAGAATGGGTAGCTTTGAGGGATGACGTAGTGAAGGCAGCAGAGTATCAAGTAGGTAAAAAGACGAGGGCTAGTAGAAATCCTTGGGTAACACAAGAAATATTGAATTTAATTGATGAAAGGAAAAAATATAAATATGCAGTAAATGAAGCAGGCAAAAAGGAATACAAACGTCTCAAAAACGAAATCGACTGGAAATGCAAAATGACTAAGCAGGGATGGCATAGGACAAATGTAAGGATGTAGAGGAGTATATCACTAGGGGTAAGATAGATACTGTCTACAGGAAAATTAAAGAGATCTTTGGGGAAATGAGAACCACTTGCAAGAATATCAAGAGCTCAGATGTAATCCCAGTCCTAAGCAAAGAAAGGAAAGCAGAAAGGTGGAAGGAGTATATAGAGGGTCTATACAAGGGCCATGTACTTGAGGACTATATTATGGAAATGGAAGTGGATGAAGATGAAGATGAAAGGGGAGATATGATACTGCATGAAGAGTTTGACAGAGCACTGAAAGACCTGAGTCGAAAGAAGCCCCCGGGAGTAGACAACATTCCATTAGAACTACTGACGGCCTTGGGAGAGCCAGGCCTAACAAACCTCTACCTTGTAGTGAGCAAGATGAAAAAGACAGGCGAAATACCCAGACAACATGAAGAATATAATAATTCCAATCCCAAAGAAAGCAGGTGTTGACAGATGTGAAGATTACCGGACTATGAAAAAACTGGTAGAAGCCGACCTCGGGGGAGATCAGTTTGGATTCGGTAGAAATGTTGGAACACGGGAGGCAATACTGACCCTACGACTAATCTTAGAAATTGGATTAAGGTAAGACAAGCCTACCTTTCTTGCATTTGTAGACTTAGAGAAAGCTTTTAACAATGTTGACTGGAATACTCTCTTTCAAATTCTGAAGGTGGCAGGGGAAAAATATAGGGAGCGAAAGGCTATTTACAATTTGTACAGCAACCAGATGGCAGTTATACGAGTCGAGGTGCATGAAAGGGAAGCAGTGATTGGGAAGGGAGTGAGACAAGTTTGTAGCCTATCCCCGATGTTGTTCAATCGGTATATTGAGCAAGCAGTAAAGGAAACAAAAGGAAAATTCGGAGTAGGTATTAAAATCCATGGTGGAGAAATAAAAACTTTGAGGTTCGCCGATGACATTGTAATTCTGTCAGAGAAAGCAAAGGACCTGGAAGAACAGCTGAACGGAATGGACAGTGTCTTGAAAGGAGGATATAAGATGAACATCAACAAAAGCAAAACGAGGATAATGGAATGTAGTCGAATTAAATCGTGTGATGCTGAGGGAATTAGATTAGGAAATGAGACGCTTAAAGTAGTAAAGGAGTTCTGCTATTTCGGGAACAAAATAACTGATGATGGTCGAAGTAGAGATGATGTAAAATGTAGACTGGCAATGGCAAGGAAAACGTTTCTGAGGAAAAGAAATTTGTTAACATCGAGTATAGATTTAAGTGTCAGGAAGTTATTTCTGAAAGTATTTGCATGGAGTGCAGCCATGTACGGAAGTGAAACGTGGACGATAAATAGTTTAGACAAGAAGAGAATAGAAGCTTTCGAAATGTGGTGCTACATTGAATGCTGAAGATTAGATGGGTAGATCACATAAATAATGAGGAGGTATTGAATAGAATTGGGGAGAAGAGAAATATGTGGCAGAACGTGACCAGAAGAAGGGATCGGTTGGTAGGACATATTCTGAGACATCAAGGGATCACCAATTTAGTATTGGAGGGCAGCGTGGAGGGTAAAAAGTCATAGAAGGAGACCAAGATATAAATACAGTAAACAGATTCAGAAGGATATAGGTTGCAGTAGGTACTGGGAGACGAAGAAGCTTGCACAGAATAGAATAGCATGGTGAGCTGCATCAAACCAGTCTCTGGACTGAAGACCACAACAACAACAACATCTAACGACACATTGTCACATTTTTTCAAGTAAATAAATAAACCACGCAAGAAGGCATACAAATAATTATGTTGAGTATTGCCGAAAAGTTGTCACACTCGAAATTGTTTCTGCTTAAAATACTGATTGTTCGTCAGACTTTGTACAGGGTAAGCAAAAAGTCTTTCCTTGATTACCCCCAAAAAAAAATTTCTTATGAACTATGCTAGATACTAAATAATTGAATTTTCCTCAAGACAGTTGAGTCTCATCTTTGTCTACGATAATGATGGAAGCTGAAGAAATGATGTAAAATTTGTGCCGTCGGTGGGACTTGGATGCGTGACTCCTTGCTTACAGGGCAGGTATACTGAAGATGTGAACTGAAGTTTGTGTCAGGCAGGGTATTGGACTAGGGTAGTCTACGCAACTATGTGAGCTGTAGTGCTGGGGTGGGGCAAAGCCTCGCATGCTTTCCTACTAAGTAGGACGACTCGGTTAAAGTCCCGGCCATGGCATAAATTTTAAATCATTTCTTCAGCTTCTATCAGAATGCTAGATACAATTGTGTGTTTTGTTTTACTTAGCAAAACCCACAAAGTTCTCTATAGATACGCTTCCACATGTCTATGTGATGTTTTACAGATGGTACTTCAAGTCATAAAGTCTTTTATGAACACACTTCCCACATGTCTATGAGCTTCACTCATGAAGTTTTTATGGATATATTTCTACGACTGCTCTCACAGCATCTGATTTCTTTGCTCTCTCTCCCTCCGTCTCTATGTATCTATCTATCTATTCTGTTACAGGTAGTGCAATTTAAGAGTTCTTCTGTCACAATGGCATCTATGTAGGAGAAAGCGTAATGAGCTTTGTGGCTTCATGAAACGCGGCCTCCTATTAGAGTTTAGCGACGTTTCCAAAGTGGCTATAGTCGAGATCTGCCAGATGTGACGAGCATCAAAAGTTAGCGCGAATGGTTTAAATAGAATGTCAGAGTTGATGACGGGGCAAGAAGCGGTAGACCTGTTGACGACACTGTTGACGACGCTCGTAGAGTACTTTTAGCGCATTCCGCGGAAATCGACACGTCGTGTTTCCAATAAAAAGCACACGCACATCAGAGCACTGTGGTGAAGATTTTACACATAGGGGAGCAACTCTTGCAAACTTTTCAGCTTGATGACAGCACAATGCATACTGACTTTGCTAGGAACGTGCTGGAACGAAACGCTGCAGACGATGACTACCTTAATACAGTTTTTCGCCGACAAAGAGACTTTTCACGTCTCCAGGTAAGTAAGCAATCATAGTGATCTAGGGATCGGAGAACCGACATATCGTGGTACAGCAGTTAAGGGACAGCCTGGAATGGAAAGTACCGAAGTACTGCTCCTCCTTTTTCACTGAGCTTATGTTTAAGGCGTCAGCGGCCTTGACGCAGTGGTAACAGCGGTTCCCGTCAGATCACCGAAATTAAGCGCTGTCGGGCTGGGATAGCACTTGGGTGGGTGACCATCCGGTCTGCCGAGCTCTGTGGACATGAGAGGTCCACTTAGCCCTTGTGTGGCCGACTGAGGAGCAACGTGACTGAGAAGTATCGATTCCGATCTCGTAAACAGACATACGGCCAAGATAGCAGTGTGCTGACCACATGCCACTCCATTTCCGCATCCAGTGACGCCTAAGCGCTGAGGATGACACGGCGGTCGGTCAGTACCGTTGGGCCTTATGGACTGTTCGGAAGGAGTTTTTTATCTTGAAGGCAAAAGTTTACCTGGACATGCTGAAAATTTACTTTGCAGCTCAGTTACAGGATTTTCAAACATTGGTAACGTTCCAACAAGATTCTTCCCCACGACACTGGGGATTGTTTATCCGCCAGTTCTTGGATCAAACCTTTCCACACACATGGATCGGTAGATACGATCTAACAACATTCGCCAGCCATAACCCATCACCAGACACAACCCCTCTTGACTTTTTTTTTGTGAAGTTACGTTAGCATCGGTTGTTCGCACGGATGACATTCGTCACCCACCTGGTTTTTGCGCTCAGTATTGTCTGACGGTGATGGATGAGTTGTCGCCGTTTTCAGTGCCTTTCCGTTAACCCTCGATCCGTTAGGTTCGGCCATCATTGGCTTTCATTTACACAGGTTGCATGGCTTATGAAATATCATTACAGTGTGAAGGGTACAAGTCATTTGCGCAAGCACTACTGCTACAATCTGAAAGGAAACCACTATATGTTACTTTACTGCTTTACTGCTTTCCTAATTTCAATACAAATTTCATATCCGTAATTTTAGTTGTATCTACACTAATTACGGTTAATTTGATTTTTAACTAGAGTACTTACCCACGAAAAGTAAATATTATCTATACTTTTAATTTGTGGAATAAATGTCAAAGGTAAAAAACCCTGGGACAGGGTTTAGCGAGATCCTGATGTGTGGCTGGAATTGTTACAAGAACTGAGTGATGAAGATTCTGTCAGTGCTATTGCTGACTCAGAGAACGACGATTGTCTACACGAAAGTGGTCATGATTCAGGAATAGCAAAAGCAATGTCAAAAAATGATGAATTTGAATCACAGGAAGAAGTGATTCACGAGGAGATATTTCCATTAGGAAATGATGGAATAGCTAAATGTAAGAAAAGTATCCTGCCAACGTTACAACAAGGTCTTGCACTATTATTACGTTTTATCCTGGACCTAAAACCGAAGCTCGTCTGTCAAGCCGGGCGGGATTAGCCGAACGGTCTCAGGCGCTGCAGTCACGGACTTTGCGGCTGGTCCCGGCGGAAGTTCGAGTCCTCCCTCGGGCATGGGTGTGTGTGTTTGTGCTTAGGATGATTTAGGTTAAGTAGTGTGTAAGCTTATGGACTGGTAACCTTAGCAGTTAAGTCCCATAAGATTTCACACACATCTGAACACGTCGTCTGTCAAAGACAGATAAAGATATTACGAAATTATACTTGGATGAAAAAAAAAAACATTATTGCAAAATGTACTCATATTTATATCAATGAAGTTCCTGATAACTTTTCTAGGGAAGCGCTGCTAAGAAAACAGATGTTATACGCTGATGCGCCAAACAAACTGGTATAGGCATGCGTATTCAAATACAAATATGTAAACAGGTAGAATAAGGTGCTACTGTGGACAACGACTATATACGGCAAAAAGTGTCTGGCGCAGTTGTTAGATCGGTTACTGCTGCCACAATGACGGGTTATCGAGATTTGAGTGAGTTAGAAACTGGTCTTATAGTCGGCGACGAGCGATGGGAAGCAGCATCTACGAGGTAGCAACGAAGTGGAGAGTTTTTCGTTCGACCATTTCACGAGTGTACTGCGACTATCAGGAATCCGGTAAAACATCAAATCTCCTACATCGCTGCGACCGGAAAAAGATACTGCAAGAACGGGACCAACGACAACTGAAGAGAATAGCTCAACATGACAGAAGTGCAACCCTTCCACAAATTCTTTCAGATTTCGTGCTGGGCCATCAACAAGTGTCAGCATCCGAACCATTCAACTAAACATCATCGATATTGGCTTTCGGAGCCGAAATCCCACTCGTGTACCCTTGATAACTCCACGACCTCGTGAATCCATAGATTCTGCATGTCAGCCGGGGACTGTTCATGTTGGTAGAGGCTCTGTAATGATGTGGGGCGTGTGCAGTTGGAGTGATATGGGACCCCTGTTACGTCTACCTACAACTCTGACAGGTGACACGTCCGGGAATCCTGTCTGAACCTCTGCATTCATTCATGTCCATTGTGCATTCCGACGGACTTGGGCAATTCCAGCAGGACAATGCGACACCACACACGTCCATAACTGCTACAGTGTGACTCTAGCAACACTTGAGTCCACCTCACACCGTGTTGAGGCACTTCTGGGTGCTCGCGAGGACTCTTCACTGTAGATATCAGAGCTTCCATTGGTTTCTAATGTGTGTCTTAGGCATTCATCAGCTTGTGGGATAACTCAAGCGGCAACGGACTTGAATCATGGTGGTTATGCCTGAATGAAAACCGATTCAGGTTCCACTTGTGATTACTGAGGTCTGATAGTATCCTTGATAGAGGTGTTCGCAGAGAGAACGACAAGATGGCTGCTGTCAGAAAGATACTGGGGCTATTTACGAGCAACTGCCAAGAACATTTATCACTTAAGTGTATACCTTACTGTATTTGTGAATTAAGTTATTAGAATTAGATTTAAGCAAAACACTTCCAAAATTATTCATATGCAACGTCCAAAGCGTGCAAACGCACCATTTATCTTGTGGATGACATCTGTCATCGGCGCGAATAACTGTACGCGAATAACAGAGGCTTAAGGACATAGTGTACAGTTCACTACTTCCTGATGTGCAGACTCTTACGAAAGAAATACAAAATTCTGTAGGGGACGTGACGCACGATATGTTGGCAAAGACTTGGGGAAAAATCGAGTATTGCCCAGACATCGTAGAGCAACAAACGGAGCATATATGAAGGGCTTATTTCAATAGTGATACAAGTCCATTACCTCCACTTTCCTGCCCATAATGCTTCTGAAATTAATGATCCAAACAAACAGAAAGAAAGTTTCATCTCTAGCAAGAAGCCATACGCTTGAAAATTTCTGGTATCTCAACTGCGGATTTTTCAGCGCTCATTTAACTTCAGGATTCTGTATCTCAATATGAACAAAAATGGACTTGTACCACTATTGAAATAAGCCTTTCATATTTAAGTGTATCTATAAAACAGTTTATAAGTTTACCTACCATTTGCAGCAAATAGTATAGCTGTATATAGCATAGCTCCTTACAGATAAATTTTGATAGTGAGGGGACGACCTCGTTTTAGTAGGTGGTGTCATTGTTTTACAAGTTTTAAAAAGTAAAACGACCAGGCTCATCCTGGTTACACGATTGATTGTGGTCACTCGTCACCTTCTAGCTGCAAGAAAGGACAACGAATGCTCAGCTGTAGTTGAAAAAAGTCGCTTTCACGGATTTATCGGTGATGATGATGTTCTATCCTTGACAGAGCTTACGGGACGATGTGGGAGAAACGCACCGCTGTACCAAGCAAGGTCCTAGCGGAAGTGTTTTGGAATTGTCTTCCTCCGACCATAATGGGGATGATTGATGATGATGACAAAACAACGCCGAGTCATCTCGAGGCAGATGAAAATCCCTGACGCCGCCTGGTATCGAACTCGGGACCCCGTGCTCTGGAAAGGAGAACGCTACCGCGAGACCACGAGCTGCTGTCGATTTATCGATAGGCCTGTATAAAACTGCTGTTTTTCTATCACTCGTACCGAGTATAGTAGAACACTGCTCCAATTTGTGGGTACCATGACAGGCAGTACCATTAGGAGACATGGCAAATATACAAAAAAAAAAGTGCAGTGCAAGTTGTCTCTCCAGATTGTTTAACAGATATACTGAGAAATCTCAAATGGTAGACAATGCAAGAAAGAAAATTAACACAACCAGCTTTTAGAGCAGAATTATGTGTATTCTTCAAATTCCCACGTTTAGCTTTCTCATAGAGGCAAGTAACCAATTATTTTCCCAACCCCTCACCCGTGGGTGGAACATGAAAGAATTTTTATTCGTCATATAATAAAAAGTATCCTCCGCTAAACATTAATAGTGGCTTTCAATGGATGAATGTAAATGAAGGACCACAGCTGTATGAATGCGCTCGTGATGATGTTCCGCTTCCTGTATTGGCTTTTCTTACTTTAACTCGAGAACAACGCTTCGTGTTTTGGGCCACGATTAACGAGGGCAGCGGTTTAAAAAACCTTGTCTGCGTTGTTTCGCGGTAATAAGAACGACTGCCAAAAGACGCGACCTACGGCCTTGCTATAAGGAAAACAAATGTCCCACATTTAACAAAGCCGTTCTTTTTTCACACAACGTAAATAAAACGGTTGCTGCTTCTGCACTTTAGGAGGTATCTGAAATACAACGACACTACAGAGTATTGTTTGCGACAAGTTGCAAGAAACAGCCGTGTGAGCGAAACAATATCCTGAACGGTTGCTTGAGGAAGTCAAGCAATAAATCTGGCCTCTTTAAAAACGTCGTTTGTGTGTTTACCTAAAACATAGTGGTAACGCGTTGCAAGGCGATGACATTCAACGAGGTATATGGTCAAGCAAACCGCAGGATTCGAATGAAGGCCTAGAGCAGAAATTAAGAATCTCTTAAAAAATACTTCGAGCTACAATTACTATAGGGCACAGTACAACGTGTCCTGTAGGATGTCAGCACGCTTAGACTTGAAAACTACGGATATTTGAACATTTTAAAATTATCTTGGCCGCACTGTAATTATAATGCAGATATTTATGTGACTCGTGTTAAAATTGTGAGTATTATTACGATCAGAACAGTAAATCGAAGTTTCGAATGATGTTTTAAACTATCATTGTGAGGGTGAGTACTGAACGTATGTAGTTACAGTCTATGTCTTCAAAGAACATCATTTCCATTATGCTGTTAGTTTAAACCAATCTCAAGCGTGTGCTGATTTTCAGGCGCACAAAAAAAGTAAAAAAATGATCGTGAGGTACTGTTGGCCTTGAGACCCCATCCGGAGAAGTTCCTGCACAAATGGATAATGACACATCGTCCTTCTAAGTAACAGTGAGAGTCGGGAGGAAAGGTACCTGGTTTCAGGACTGACACTATCGGTGATTCTGACACAGTACCTCACGGACACGTACCCTGAGACTTGGATTGGTCACCGTGGGGTGATCTTATTCCATTATGGGGTTAGCTTAAGTGCGAAGTCTACAACGCAGAGTGGACATTAAGGAGGAACTTAGCGCTCGTGTGCTCATGTGAAGGACCGTACGAATGTATTCAGATCAGAAAGACTGCCTACAAGTGCTGCAAAATGCATTGTAGTTGAGGGTGGACTTTTTGAACATCTTTTACGAGTAAATGTGCACATTTGAACAAAATATTAAATCATAATGTTCCATTTACTGTCAGTTGTATTTGTCCTGTTCCATAATGTTTTCATTAGTTTCCTGGGAAACAATAAAGAACAGGACACACTTTTATATGACGTTTTTTGTTCAGAATCACTAATACTATCACAACATATACTTTTCCTCCGGACTCAGCCTGTATAAAAAAAACGCGCCATACACAAATATACACTCCTGGAAATGGAAAAAAGAACACATTGACACCGGTGTGTCAGACCCACCATACTTGCTCCAGACACTGCGAGAGGGCTGTACAAGCAATGATCACACGCACGGCACAGCGGACACACCAGGAACCGCGGTGTTGGCCGTCGAATGGCGCTAGCTGCGCAGCATTTGTGCACCGCCGCCGTCAGTGTCAGCCAGTTTGCCGTGGCATACGGAGCTCCATCGCAGTCTTTAACACTGGTAGCATGCCGCGACAGCGTGGACGTGAACCGTATGTGCAGTTGACGGACTTTGAGCGAGGGCGTATAGTGGGCATGCGGGAGGCCGGGTGGACGTACGGCCGAATTGCTCAACACGTGGGGCGTGAGGTCTCCACAGTACATCGATGTTGTCGCCAGTGGTCGGCGGAAGGTGCACGTGCCCGTCGACCTGGGACCGGACCGCAGCGACGCATGGATGCACGCCAAGACCGTAGGATCCTACGCAGTGCCGTAGGGGACCGCACCGCCACTTCCCAGCAAATTAGGGACACTGTTGCTCCTGGGGTATCGGCGAGGACCATTCTCAACCGTCTCCATGAAGCTGGGCTACGGTCCCGCACACGGTTAGGCCGTCGTCCGCTCACGCCCCAACATCGTGCAGCCCGCCTCCAGTGGTGTCGCAACAGGCGTGAATGGAGAGACGAATGGAGACGTGTCGTCTTCAGCGATGAGAGTCGCTTCTGCCTTGGTGCCAATGATGGTCGTATGCGTGTTTGGCGCCGTGCAGGTGAGCGCCACAATCAGGACTGCATACGACCGAGGCACACAGGGCCAACACCCAGCATCATGGTGTGGGGAGCGATCTCCTACACTGGCTGTACACCTCTGGTGATCGTCGAGGGGACACTGAATAGTGCACGGTACATCCAAACCGTCATCGAACCCATCGTTCTACGATTCCTAGACCGGCAAGGGAACTTGCTGTTCCAACAAGACAATGGACATCCGCATGTATCCCGTGCCACCCAACGTGTTCTAGAAGGTGTAAGTCAACTACCCTGGCCAGCAAGATCTCCGGATCTGTCCCCCATTGAGCATGTTTGGGATTGGATGAAGCGTCGTCTCACGCGGTCTGCACGTCCAGCACGAACGCTGGTCCAACTGAGGCCAGGTGGAAATGGCATGGCAAGCCGTTCCACAGGACTACATCCAGCATCTCTACGATCGTCTCCATGGGAGAATTGCAGCCTGCATTGCTGCGAAAGGTGGATATACACTGCACTAGTGCCGACATTGTGCATGCTCTGTTGCACAGGTCTATGTGCCTGTGGTTCTCTCAGTGTGATCATGTGATGTATCTGACCCAGGGAATGTGTCAATAAAGTTTCCACTTCCTGGGTCAATGAATTCACTGTGTTCTTATTTCAATTTCCAGGAGTGTATTTATGAGTGTGATGTATCCACATCCACCAGCGCACTCAAAAATGAACACATGCTCAAAAGTGGCCTTTTGACTAAGAGCCTGTAGAGTCCAGTGGTCTGGTGGTAAAAACTAGCTTAAACAAACAATTTTGGAATAAAAGTGCCACGGATGGAAGTGTTAAAGGGCAGTAAGCGGGAGGGGGAAGGTGAGAATATTCAAAGTGGATGGACGACATGAAAAAAAAGATAAATAAAGGGATGAAGGAATATCTGTGAGAATGAAAGAGAAAAGAACAGTACGAGAATACCTAAATAGGTCTGTAGTCTTCGGCAGACTTCTCTAAGATAATAATAACATTAAAAAATAGTGACTGCGTAAGACATCAGTGACTTAACACACCGACAGTGTTTTCAAAATTTTGTGAACAATGTGGCTTCTGCTTCGAGATTGCTTCCGCTGCTAAAATAGAACGTACACCAGTCCCAAACAGCATTGCTGAAAAGGAATATAAATGAAAGAATTAACTTCCTGTGCACTGCAGTCTGGTTCTGCGCTGATTAAAACTGACGTTCCATTTTATTTATTCAAATACGCTCTGACGGACACGGTCGGAAGCTAGCGTGCGCGTACGTAAAAAGTAGATTACCTTATCTGACTGGCTGCATATATGCAAATAGTATAAATTTCCGTTTAATATGAAATGGTACCTCTGTAAACAAAAAAACAGGTACGATTTAGCTCCGAAACAAAGAGCTCTGAACAGTGATTTAATATAGGATGATCACTTGAAGGCTACACACTTCGCACACACCGAAAGTAATAAACCCAGTGAGCTGCGAAAAATTAATCGAACAGTAAATAAAAAACGTTATTAATGGTTGTCTGGAAAAATTAATGTGCGGAAAGGTATTAGAGGTGGGGGGGGGGGGGGGGGGTTTACAGAGCTACAGCGAAAAATTTGGTGAATTTTCTGGCGTACGCAAGTATTGTTTGTCTGTGTTTGCCGAGTTATGACTTCGGCTCTGTCTTTTTATAAATGTAGATCTGAACATCTTTTTGTGGTATTGGAATGAATCTGTATTCCTTTTTAGGTTAAGTTCAGATGTAACGCGCGTTGATGCACGCTAATGTGCGATTGAATTTCCGAACAGTTCAGATGTCGGACTTTAGAGTTGCTGGAGTTAATTCTCGCACAGCCTGTTTCAATTTTCGGTACCTTATAAGCGTATGTTCAGTGGCGTAGATATACTGTCCACATTAAACAGGAAAACTGACGATGTGTGGGATAAAATTAAAAGACAGTGTGATGGTACTGCCACCGGAAGAAAAATGGACTGAAGTTACCTCGAGGATTTGAACAGTACTTAACGTTTCCTCATTGAATCGGAGCTCTCGTTGGTAAACATATCAGACGACAAAAGCCAGAACCGTTCTGTTATACTTCATTTACAGCTCCCCCTTTTTCTTGCTAGTGCTGTTGGCGTTGTGTGCCTGACCTTCTCTTCATCTGGGCAGATTCTCGAGCTTACGGAAAGGACAGCTACTCAGGAATTTTCAGAGACTCTACGGTGGAAAGCTGCTGACTTATGAAAAAAGTATTGAACTATCGGGAAATTTAGCACACAGGCATGTTTGTAATTTCAGTTCAGTATGTAATGAAGGGAGAAAACCACATCACCCATTAGATGTCTGTGTGGATTGTGCAGAACAGATTATAAAAGGGATTAAATAGCTACAAAAAATAGAATGATGGTACGGCACTGATGGCATGACAGCGAGGAGCGCTGTCCTCTCAGATAAAGAGGCAGGCAATACTTACCAACTATGTTGGAACGGGAGATGGATTTAAATACGAAGACAATCTCACAAATATAAATGCTATCTGTAACTGAAGAAGACTCCATCACTGGATAATAACCGGACTAAATTTACTACTTTGTAAACATGCAGACCGCATGCTGTGAACGAAAGTGTACTTGTTAACCTTGAAGCTTTTCTGACCTATATTTCCTTTTTGCCACAAAAAAGCACGGAAAACTCATTACTGACATGTCTTGCGTCGCCGTTCAGTTTTCCATTGTTTTGGAACAACGTCGTACCAGTTTCTTTCTTTGCAGAAATACCGTTTCATGTTCACGGAGTCGGCCGTTGTAACCGAGCGGTTCTAGGCGCTTCGGTCCGGAACCTCGCTGCTGCTACGGCTGCAGGTTCGAATCCTGCCTCGGGCATGGTTGTGTGTGATGTCCTTAGGTTAGTTAGGTTTAAGTAGTTCTAAGTCTAGGAGACTGATGACCTCAGGTGTTGAGTCCCATAGGGCTTAGAGCCATTTGAATCATTATTTACGTTACACGGAAAATTATACCATCTGCTTAGTTTTGACTATCATGTGTATTCATGTCGGAGGATAATACAGTCTGATGTGCTGAAGCAAAGTCTTTACCAGTGCCACTTCAGAATGGCCCAGATGCCGAAAATGCAATAATGAAGTAAATAATTTCTACAATCAGCGGCGAATGTGACGTTCTTTAAAAAGAAAATCTGACGTGGTCGCGACGGAAACGCGCAGTCAAATTAGTAACACACCGTTGCATCTATCTTTCGAGCCGCGCATCGACACGCCTTCGTCTGCGTCTAGAGATTTTTTCTGTTAACGCGCAGTAACACCGGCCCATACGACCAGTTGTGAGGTGAATGTTAGATGGATAAACGCACATCAGATTTCCGTCAGGAGAGGCCTTAGAACAATATCGCACCGCCCCTCTAACTGTTTGGCGACATTTTGCCACAAATGTAAACCATCTCTACTTTTTCGAATGTGGCGCAATTTGTGAAAGTCTGAATAATTTACGAACACGTCGTGTTGTAGGTACAACAGCAGAGACAGACTGAAAACCCTGACGTTGATAGGTAAACGCACTAACCGCGTCTTAATTTGATTTTGTTTTGTACCGTTATGCAGGCATTTGATGGTCCTCTGTTTCTGACCGCAGGTCACTAGGTTGAGGCGTTGTTATTTCGCTACTTCCAAACATGACGTCCTCTTCAAACGCTGTGCTCAGTGGCACAGAAAAATGTCCCTGTTATAATTCGCCAACTACACTCCTGGAAATGGAAAAAAGAACATATTGACACCGGTGTGTCAGACCTACCATACTTGCTCCAGACACTGCGAGAGGGCTGTACAAGCAATGATCACACGCACGGCACAGCGGACACACCAGAAACCGCGGTGTTGGCCGTCGAATGGCGCTAGCTGCGCAGCATTTGTGCACCGCCGTCGTCAGTGTCAGCCAGTTTGCCGTGGCATACGGAGCTCCATCGCAGTCTTTAACACTGGTAGCACGCCGCGACAACGTAGACGTGAAGCGAATGTGCAGTTGACGGACTTTGAGCGAGGGCATATAGTGGGCATGCGGGAGGCCGGGTGGACGTACCGCCGAATTGCTCAACACGTGGGGCGTGAGGTCTCCACAGTACATCGATGTTGTCGCCAGTGGTCGGTGGAGGGTGCACGTGCCCGTCGACCTGGGACCGGACCGCAGCGACGCACGGATGCACGCCAAGACCGTAGGATCCTACGCAGTGCCGTAGGGGACCGCACCGCCACTTCCCAGCAAATTAGGGACACTGTTGCTCCTGGGGTATCGGCGAGGACCATTCGCAACCGTCTCCATGAAGCTGGGCTACGGTCCCGCACACCGTTAGGCCGTCTTCCGCTCACGCCCCAACATCGTGCAGCCCGCCTCTAGTGGTGTCGCGACAGGCGTGAATGGAGGGACGAATGGAGACGTGTCGTCTTCAGCGATGAGAGTCGCTTCTGCCTTGGTGCCAATGATGGTCGTATGCGTGTTTGGCGCCGTGCAGGTGAGCGCCACAATCAGGACTGCATACGACCGAGGCACACAGGGCCAACACCCGGCATCATGGTGTGGGGAGCGATCTCCTACACTGGCCGTACACCTCTGGTGATCGTCGAGGGGACACTGAATAGTGCACGGTACATCCAAACCGTCATCGAATCCATCGTTCTACCATTCATAGACCGGCAAGGGAACTTGCTGTTCCAATAGGACAATGCACGTCCGCATGTATCCCGTGCGACCCAACGTGCTCTAGAAGGTGTAAGTCAACTACCCTGGCCAGCAAGATCTCCGGATCTGTCCCCCATTGAGCATGTTTGGGACTGGATGAAGCGTCGTCTCACGCGGTCTGCACGTCCAGCACGAACGCTGGTCCAACTGAGGCGCCAGGTGGAAATGGCATGGCAAGCCGTTCCACAGGACTACATCCAGCATCTCTACGATCGTCTCCATGGGAGAATTGCAGCCTGCATTGCTGCGAAAGGTGGATATACACTGTACTAGTGCCGACATTGTGCATGCTCAGTTGCCTGTGTCTATGTGCCTGTGGTTCTGTCAGTGTGATCATGTGATGTATCTGACCCCAGAAATGTGTCAATAAAGTTTCCCCTTCCTGGGACAATGAATTCACGGTGTTCTTATTTCAATTTCCAGGAGTGTATAAACGTTGAAATAGCTTCCATACGTCAAAACGATTCGTAAAGCTGCCCGGCAGAGCTTGTAATCCCCCTGCCCCTTAGTCACGTGATCCTAGCAGTAACAAGACAATCTTGTAAGACAATCGTTCCCGAAGAAAATTACCAGTTAGTGGAGAGAAGTCTGCGAATAACTTATCCCCCTTCCTATATTCCCCACTTTCTTAAATCTTCAATAACATGCAGTTCGACAATATATGTTCACTATCTAAACGATAATGCGAACAATAATGTTTATGCATGTTTTTAACCACGCGTGTGGCAACAGAAATTTCGCACACACGTTTCCAACAAGACAACACGGTGGAAAGTAATAATGGAAGATATTAGCAACTATTTCAATACGTTAATAGAACAAAAAGTAATAATTTCGAATCAGTGATAGACACTCGTTACATAAAATGATCGACTAGTGAAGTACGTTTTTGCTGTAGTAAGAATTACGTAACCTCGCAGTCACGTTTACTTACGTACACAGAACTGGTGGAATTTTCGAAATGATTTTATTTGGCTCCCCTGTCTCGCCTAGTTTAGAATTCATTTTGATATATAAATCACCTTCGACACAATTGTAACGCCGGGATACAAATCAAGCCATCACAAAATAAAAATCTGACGAACACTATAAAAATGAAATGTGCGAAATTAATATATTCTTTTACTCGAATGTTAATTGGCCAGTGTTACTTTAATTGAACTCAATTTAGTTTACTTTACTTCCCGTTTAGATTGTAAATACAAACCTGGGATCTGGTTATTGTTTTAGAATAGAACAGTTAATTTACTAAGGCGTCTGTAAAAACTTCTCTCATACTTTCAACAAGAAAACAAAACTGGCATTACCAATCTTTCTTAGTAATGTTCTTTTAGCTTTAAACAACGGCACTCGGATATCAAATTACAGGAAAGAATTTGGACCCTACTTAGGTGACAATGATATCGAATAATAAATAGACTGGGGATCTAAGGTTTTGACACAATACACTTATTACTGAAAGAAAAGTTCAGAGTCACTCTGTAGTGTCTCGCAATATTTCAGACACGAACTAAAATAAAACGATCTTGCTGTTTGTTGTCTCGTAGATATTGAGTCCCTGTCTTCGCTATCGCCAACAGCGCTCCTGTTTCTCCATATATTACGACATATTTTAATTGGCAATGGTTGGTGCTAGGCTTCGAAGGTTTTAATTTTATATAACCTAAAACGGCTAAATCGTACTTACATGCACGAAACGGGCTAAATAGGGCTTTCACAAGAAAAGTTGGAGCTAAAGAGGACTTTTGCCTAAGAAAACGGTTTTGAAATAAATTTTCTGAATGAACATTAAAGAAAATCAACAGTGGGAATTTCCACAGTTTAAGAAAAGACGTAACAAATCAATGTACACGTTGCACTGAAATCAGTAATGTGTATGGCGCACTGTCGTTTGTTTTTATTACTCGATAATGTGTGAGCACATTGCTGCATCGATGACACTGGAATGTATTTATTTTTACAGTTTGGAGGGCGTAAGAAACACAGCCCGCACTGATATAAATATTGTATAAGATGCTTTGTCGTCGCATTGTTGCTTTGAAAACATATCGATACGTATCTGCGTTGGGAAAAACCCAGACTGCCTCTGCTTAAGCGGCGTCTCCAGTATAGATGTGTGTTAAGTGAACAAATCGGCAACACTTGAATCTATTTATTTTTATAATTAAGAAGTGAAGTTTTGTGATGTGTTGGCGCTCATTGCAAGTGCGCTTTAAATGTAAATTTGTGTACCTAAACAGAAATCGATCTTTTCCGGCAGTGGGCTTGGAAAGACTCAAATATCACAACTGACGGCCGAGTAATCTTTTGCCAAACTTGTCAAAAAGTAGTAAGTATACACAGGCTATTTTTATAATTCTTTTTATCTGCCAGTCTTCTTGCTAGACTTCATCCCTCGGATTTTCAAAGCGAAATTTCAAATTATCTTACTGACAAGAATATGCGGTTCAACTGAAGTTGTTACTGGCATATGCTGCCAAGACCTGAAATGCAACTGGGCCTTGTCAGCTAAACTGCTTGATAAAGTCACTCACGAAACGCGCTGGACTATCTTCGACACACTGCAGCCAGTACACTTGCTAGTAGTTGGACCACATTATATTCTCCTTTCATATGAGGCGCTGAGAACCATAAGGGACTGAAGCGCAACCTCGTCGAATCTAGGATTGTCGAATGTATGCACGCTCCTGGCACCTACTAATCTTATGGTCAACCAATTTTATTTACATCTGTAGCCCCACATTGTATATATGAACAGTCACGAAAAGCTGCTTCACATACTTCTCGGATATTCGTTTTCATATTGGTCCAAAATTCTGTTGCTCAACGTTGCTTTATTGTTATCTATGGTTGACAACACAGTTTAGTGTCTACATCATCTACGTAGTAGTAACACTTTATAATCGGAGGTTTATCGGCAGTTTTATCTCAACCTTAAGGTTGTAGATACGCTTATTGAAAATCGTGCTAATGAGGTCCTTGGAGTGTTATAATAAATAGGTCATAACTGCCTGTCTTGAAATTTAGTATCTGTTCTTAATGTTATGATTCTAGTTTCAAATTAATTACATAGTTTGCAACTGTGAAAAGGCGCTACTGTCACTAACCTATATATGGAAATGTTTTCAAGTATCATTAACAATAAATATAATCTTAAATATTAATTATTTTTTGTAGGAAGTATAGGATGTTGAGACTTAGTTAAAAAGCAATTCAGACCTACGTGTCACATGGATTGTCTATAAATTTGATATTCAGAGCATTTTTTTTTCTCAGTACTTTGTTTCTGTGCTTTGGACCCTTATGATTCTCAACGCCGCATATATATTTTTTAATTTTTCAGCCATTTTTTCTCAGAAATTATGCCTTATCATTGTTGTTGTTGTTAGTAGTAGTAGTAGTAGTAGTTTTATTCATCCGTAGATCTCTTTTTACAAGGATATAGGACATGTCAAAGTATTTACAAGCTTAGATCAATTTACAATAAGCTAATTCGTATACACATATATTTACAGACTTCTCGTTAGAGACAATCATTAGATTTTACTCCTGGTATACAATAATTTATTTACAAATAACTCATTAAATAATGTAACGCCACACTATTCACTCATATTTCACTATCAGTCACTGCACACACTATACACACATTGTTTCATAACACTTCACTCACTACATACATACACACACACACACACACACACACACACACACACACACACACACACACACAGGTGATCCTTGGGCCATTTTCTGTACTGCAAGTTCCCATTTGCTATCCTGAAAAACTGAGTCAGCATCCCTTCATAATGAGTGAGATGTTGAGCTCAGAAAGAGGAAGAGGTGTTAGTATTGTGCTATGCATAGCTTGAGGGGAGAGTGTCTCTAGAAAGGAAAAAAGAAGAAAAATAATAAAGTGAAGGTGTTATGTGGAATATTGGATGTTTTATAATCATCATTATTATTATTATTTGTTTGTATAACATTTTTTTATCAAACCCCTACTCTGCTTTATCTAAGTAATCCTTCAATGTATAAAATGTATTGCATAACAGGTACTTTTTAGCTGCCTTCTTAAATAAGTGTATTTTTGAAATTTTTTTAATCTCTTTTGGTAATTTATTGTACAGTTTTATTCCTTGGTAGAAAATGCTGTTTTGAGTTTTATGTTTATTTTTTCTTGGTAAATGTAAGTTGAGTCTATCTCTTGTTGCATGGTCATGGACAGAGCTGTTTGTGCAGTAATTGCCAATGTTACTTTTGATGTGTACAACTGACTGGTAAATGTGTTCACATGGAGCAGTTAAAATTCCCAGTGTTTTGAACAGATCTTTACAATGAGCTCGACTACTATTTCTGGTTATTATTCTTATGGCTCTTTTCTGGAGTTTGAAAATTGTGTTCATATTTTGTGGATTTGTTCCCCAAAAAAGAATGCCATAGCTAAGAATTGAGTGTACATATGAATAATATGTAACTAAAAGACACTGCATGTTACACACAGATGATAGAATTCTAAGGGCATAACATGCTGATGACATTCTGTTTGCAAGTACCTTTGTGTGTTCGCACCACTTCAGCTGAGAGTCAATATTCATTCCTAGAAATTTTGCATTTGTTACACAGTCTATAGAGGTGCCATCTACATTTAATTTAACATTGTCATTTTTCCTCTTCAAACTGAAGTTCATGGCATTAGTTTTCTTTATGTTTAATGTCAATTTGTTGCTTATTGACCAATCGTAAACTTCCTTGAGAGTTTCATTTGCTTTCTCGGTAAGGAGTTCTCTTGTTCTCTCAGTGACTATAATATTGCTGTCATCAGCGAAGAGAATTTTCTTACCATGAGTAACACTACTGGGAAAGTCATTGATGTATATCAGGAATAGTATTGGTCCTAATATGCTACCTTGTGGAACCCCTATATTAATATGTTTTGGTTCTGATAAGTATTTTACTAAATGTTTAGATCTATTTGAAGTATGTGTTATCTCTACTCTTTGTACCCTATCTGTTAGGTATGATCGAAACCAGTCATTAGCTACCCCTCTTATTCCTAATGCTTCTAATTTATTTAATAGAATCTTGTGGTCGACTGTATCAAAAGCCTTAGAAAGATCCAAAAATATGCCTGTGACACACTCATCTTTATCAAGAGCATTAAGTACAACTTTTGTGAATTCTACTATGGCTGACTCCGTATTTTTGCCACTTCGAAAACCAAACTGTGATTTGCTTAAAAGATTGTATTTATTCAGATAATTCATTAATCTGTCTTTCATAATTGCTTCTATTATTTTTGAGAATGCTGACAGCAGGGAAATGGGCCGGTAATTTTCTATGTCTTCTGCATTACCTTTCTTAAGCAAAGGTACAACTCTTGCCTGTTTTAGCTGCTCTGGAAATGTCCCTGATGTGAAGGATTCATTTATTATATTTGTTAATGGGCCTTGTATAATCCCTATGCATTGTTTCAGTACACACATTGGTACATCATCTAAGCCTTCTGACTTTTTATTTTTTAGCTTTTGAACAGTTTTATTGACTTCATTCTCTGTGGTTGGAAGTAACATCATTGTATCTAGTGCAACAATTTTTGCAGGTGTTATATTTGTTTTGGGGAATTTTTGCTGGAACTTCTCTGCGATACTTGAAAAATGCTCGTTTACATAGTTTGCTAAGTGTTGTGGATCATTTATTACCTTATCCCCCTCCCTTAGCAGTATGTTATTCTGCGTTTGTTTGCCTCTCCCCGTTTCCTTTTTTATAACATCCCAGACTGCTTTGCTTTTATTCTCTGCATTTTATACTATTTTGTCATTAAATGACTTTTTTGCAGCAATCAGCACCTTCCTATAAATCTTTTTGTATCTATGATAGAAATTTAAGAATTCTGGATCATTGTGAATCTTTTTCATGGAACTGAGGTGTTTAAGTGTTTGGGAGGACTTCTTAATACCTGCTGTTATCCATCTGTTTTTGTGAGATGTTGATACAGTCATGCATACTTTTGGAAATGCTGTTTCAAAGTTCAATTTAAACAATGTGGAGAATTTGGAGAATTTCATACTCACATTGGTTTCCTTAAACACTTCATCCCAGCTTTGTTTTTCTAGTTCTTTTGAAAAATCTTTTATTTTGATTTCTGATAGATGTCGTTTATAGGCTTGTAGTTTAGGGAATGATTCGATGCCTGATTTTACTGTTGTTATTTGACAGAGATGGTCTGATAGTCCGAGATCTTTTACAGCTACATCACATTTTTCCCTGTCTATATTTGTGGCCACATGGTCAATTACTGATGCAGTCATTGTAGTAACCCTTGTTGCACTATTGACCAATAGGGACATGCCAAAACTTTGAAGGATATTTATGAAGGTGCTGCTGGATTCATTTATGATATTAGTGTTGATGTTTATGTCCCCACACAGAATTATGTTGACCTTTGTACTTGAGACTTTATCTAGAACTTCTGTTAATTTATTGAAAAAAGTGTCCACACTACCACTGGGAGATCTATACACACACAAAATGATTAATTTCTTGGTGATATCGAGCCCTTATAATTCAATAGCTGATATTTCAATGTGTTTGTCTTCACTTACTGTACTGAGGTCATGTCTAGATTTGAACTGTGTTCCTTTTCTGATATAAATGCATGATCCTCCACCCCTTGAAGTAGTTCTGCAGTAAGAGTTTGCCCTTTCATACAATGATAATACTACATGTTGGATTTCTGTGTCTCTACACCAGTGCTCAGTAATACAAACTACTGTGCAGTTCAAAGATTGGAGCTCAACTTCTAATGCTTGTATTTTATTTTTTATTGATTGCATGTTTTGATGGAGTCTGTGAAATGCCCCATGTTACTCTTTCCGATGGTTTGTTTTTCTTTGTGACATCTGGTATGTGTGATTTTTGAAGTGTTATAATCTGTCTTGTGAGTGATTGTTTCAGTATTTTTTGAACTGCTAGAGATACTCTTTAGGCAGGGGAACCTGTTGTCTGGATTTATCCTAAAAAGACCTACTTTTCCTACCTATGACTTAGCCCTGCATTTGGTTTGAAGATACTGGTGGCCTGGTACGCTGCCCCTAAACTTTCCTGTAACTGAGGGCCTACACCTCGCCCATGTCTACTACCTAGCAGCAGCACTTTCTTCTTCCTAACACTTTGTACATTCCTAGGCTTCTTGGCCTTGGTTGAAGTGTGCTGCACATTTCCTGCTCCTCGTTCTACCTGAGGCTCTTCTCCACTTAACTCTGGCAGTGGCAGATACCTGTTTTTGGTGTTGATGATAAAACTATCAGATCGCGTTCTCCTTCTTCCTATCCTCCTACCAGCTGCCAGTTCCCAACCACCCTCCTCCCCCCTATTTCCCTTGATCCTTATCAGTTCCTTCCTTGCTTCCTCCAACTGTGCCTGAAGGGCACAGATTTTCCTTTCCTGCTCCCCAATCAAAATGTTCCTACTGCATACTCTGCAGTTCCAGGAGAGAGCCTCTTCTGTTCTCCCAACATTCTCCCCACTGCATCCCCCCCAGTGAAAATATTTCCTACAAGATTGGCAACAAATCCCTCTACTCACTACCCTATAACATCTCCCACATTTCTCACTCATGGTCAGTTTCGAAAGAATAGTTAAGTTTAAAGAATGTTTTAAATTTGTCAAGGTCGCGAGATTGTATGTCTGCAAGCGAAAAAAACGACACAAAGATCTTATGTGCGGTGGTTGTTGTTTTTCTACTGATTTAGAGATGCAAAAACAGAAGAATGAATTTGTAATTACTTTGCTTTTAGAGAATTTAAGTTATCAGGCGTGTTTGGTCAGGTTTTTAAACGTTTATAACTCGGAAAATTTAGACCTAGATCGCGTCTATCTAACTAGTAAACAATACGAAATGTGTTAGTTAAATACGATTTAGAAATGTTTAATTACACTTTTATTGCGACAATAGACACTGATGAAACAAGTAGCTGTCTTTTTTAAACGATTTTTGCACTATCAAGAAAACTTGAATAGAATTTGTTGTGTTTATGTCACGCAAAATTACGGGTTATGTCGCGATTATCGGGACCTCAGCTAAAGAACAAGTTTTTTCAAGAATAAGCTCTGCTTGGACGCTAATATTCAGTTGTGTGACAAGAACGGACACTACAGCAAGTAATAAAAACAAAGAATATTTAAACTTGGCACTATTTCCTCTTAAATAAGTTATTTTAGCGGACGAAGAAAATACCTGTGATCTCACTCGGCGGCGGCGGCCATCAGTCCTGAGACTGGTTTGATGCAACTTTCCGTGCTATTTTATCGTGTGCCTCTTCACCTCCGAGTAACTACTGCAACCTACATCCTACTCAATCTCCTTGCTGTTTTCATCTCTTGGTCTCCCTCTACCATTTTTACCCTCCACGCTGCCCTCCAATATTGAATTGACGATCCCTTTATGCCTCAGAATGTGTCATACCAATCGATCCCTTCTTTTAGTGAGGCTGTGCCACAAATTCCTCTTCTCCGGAATTCTATTCAGTACCTCTTCAGAAGTTATGTGTTCTAGCCATCTAATCTTCAGCTTTCTTCTGCAGCACCACATTTCGAAAACTTGTATTCTCTTCTTGTCTCAACTGTTTATCGTCCATGTTTCACTTCCATACATTGCTACACTCCATACAAATACTTTCAGAAAAGGTTCCCTGACACTTAAATCTGTACTCGATGTTAACAAATTTCTCTTCTTCAGAAACGCTTTCCTTGCCATTGCCAGTCTACATTTTATATCCTCTCTACTTCGACCATCATCAGTTATTTTGCTCCCCAAATAGCAAAACTCCTTTACTACTTTAAGTGTCTCATTTCCTAATCTAATTCCCTCAGCATCACCCGATTTAGTTCGACTACATTCCATTATCCTCGTTTTGCTTTTGTTGAAATTCATTTCATATCCTCCTTTCAAGACACTGTCCATTCCGTTCAACTGCTCTTCCAAGTCCTTTGCTGTCTCTGGCAGAATTACAATGTCATCGGCGAACCTCAAAGTTTTTATTTCTTCTAATACCTACTCCAAATTTTTCTTTTGTTTCCTTCACTGCTTGCTACAACCCCGTCTCACTCCCTTCCCAACCACTACTTCCCTTTCATGTCCCTCGAATCTTACAACTGCCATCTGGTTTCTGTACAAATTGTAAATAGCCTTTCGCTCCCTGTATTTTACCCCTGCCACCTTTAGAATTTGAAAGAGAGTATTCCAGGCAACATAGTCAAAAGCTTCCTCTAAGTCTACAAATGCTAGAAACATAGGTTTGCCTTTCCCTTAACTTTCTTCTAAGATAAGTAGTAAGGTCAGTATTGCCTCACGTGTGCTAACATTTCTACGGAATCCAAACTGATATTCCCCGAGGTTGGCTTCTACCAGTTTTTCCATTCGTCTGTAAAGAATTGGTGTTAGTATTTTGCAGCTGCGGCTTATTAAACGGATTGTTCGGTAATTTTCACATCTGTCAACACCTGCATTCTTTGGGATTCGAATTATTATATTCTCCTTGAAGTCTGAGGGTATTTCGCCTGTCTCGTACATCTTGCTCACCAGATGGTAGAGTTTTGTCAGGACTGGCTCTCCCAAGGCCGTCAGTAGTTTCCCTGGGCCTTGTTTCGATACAGGCCTTTCAGTGCACTGTCAAACTCTTCACGCAGTATCGTATCTCCCATTTCATCTTCATCTACATCCTCTTCCATTTCCATAATATTGTCCTCAAGAACATCGCCCTTGTATAGACCGTCTATATCATCCTTCCACCTTTCTGCTTTCCCCTCTTTGCTTGAACTGGGTTACCATCTGAGTTCTTGATATTCATACAAGTGGCTCTGTTTTCTCAAAGGTCTCTTTAATTTTCCTGTAGGCTGTATCTGTCTTACCCCTAGTGAGATAAGCCTCTAAATCCTTACATTTGTCATCTAGCCATACCTGCTTCGCCATTTTGCACTTCCTGTCGATCTCATTTTTGAGACGTCTGTATTCCTTTTTGCCTGCTTCATTTACTGCAATTTTATATTTTCTCCTTTCATCAATTAAATTCTTTATTTCTTCTGTTACCCAAGGACTTCTACTAGCCCTCGTCTTTTTACCTACTTGATCCTCTGCTGCCTTCACTACTTCATCCCTCAGAGCTACCCATTCTTCTTCTACTGTATTTCTTTCACCTATTTCTGTCAATTGTTCCCTTATGCTGTCTCTGAAACTCTGTACAACCACTGGTTTAGTCAGTTTATCCAGGTCCCATCTCCTTAAATTTCCCACCTTTTTGCAATTTCTTCAGTTTTAATCTACAGTTCATAACCAATAGATTGTGGTCAGTGTCCACATCTGCCCCTGGAAATGTCTTACAATTTAAATCCTGGTTCCTAAATCTCCGTCTTACCATTATATAATCTAACTGCTACCTTTTAGTATCTCCAGGATTCTTCCATGTATACAATCTTCTTTTATGATTCTTGAACCAAGTGTTAGCTATGATTAAGTTATGCTCTGTGCAAAATTCTAACAGACGGCTTCCTCTTTCATTTCTTATCACCAATCCATATTCACCTTCTCTCCCTTTTCCTACTCTCGAATTCCAGTCACCCATGACTATTAAATTTTCGTCTCCCTTCACTACCTGAATAATTCATTTTAAGTTATCATACATTTCTTCAATTTCTTCGTCATCTGCAGAGCTTGTTGGCATATAAACTTGTACTACCGTAGTAGGCATGGGCTTCGTGTCTATCTTGGCCACTATAATACGTTCACTATGCTGTTTGTAGTAGCTAACCCGCACTCCTATTTTTTTATTCATTATTAAACCTACTCCTGCATTACCCGTATTTGATTTTGTATTTATAACCCCGTATTCACTTGACCAAAAGTCTTGTTCCTCCTGCCACCGAACTTCACTAATTCCCACTATATCTAACTTCAACCTACCCATTTCCCTTTTTAAATTTTCTAACCTACCTGCCCGATTAATCTGATATTCCACGCTCCGATCCGTAGATCGCCAGTTTTCTTTCTCCTGATAACGACATCCTCTTGAGTAGTCCCCGCTCGGAGATCCGAATGGGGGACTATTTTACCTCCGGAATATTTTACCCAAGAGGACGCCATCATCATTTAACCATACAGTAAAGCTGCATGCCCTCGGGAAAAATTACGGCTGTAGTGTGCCCTTACTCTCAGCCGTTCGCAGTCCACAACAGCAAGGCCGATTTGGTTAGTGTTACAAGGCCAGATCAGTCAATCATCCAGACTGTTGCCCCTGCAATTACTGAAAAGGCTACTGCCCCTCTTCAGGAACCACACGTTTGTCTGGCCTCTCAACAGATACCCCTCCGTTGTGGTTGCACCTACGGTACGGCTATCTGTATCGTTGAGGCACGCAAGCCTCCCAACCAACGGCAAGGTCCTTGGTTCATGCGGGGAGTTTCTCAAATATATCCGTCACAATAAATAAAATAAATGTTACTAACATTCAAGTCAGTAATTGCTCGTTTTCTCAGCAAAACCATTTACTTTGTCATTTTATTCGCTGCTGCTGAGCTGTAGTTTTTCGCTATTAGGTTACCATTTCCGCATGAAACCACAAAAGTATCAAGGCAGGATGCTGTACACACAAAAACTATTCCCCATTAGTTCACCGGCCCAGTAAGTCAGTAAGAACAAATCTTGACATTCACTAACAACACTTTGGTTATTCATTGTCTGTTGGTTAAGTCACATTATTTCGTTTCCAGGCAGAAAAAGAAAGGCTTCGAATAAAACCTTGTGCACTCATGCTGTTAGTCGCCGGTTTTCGTTAAATTTACTCTAGAAGGTGGAATGTAACTGACTTAGAGTTACCGTATTCCTCTTGGAGAACCAATTACCAACATGCACAGGGATTTGTGTTGTACAGTCTTATTACACGATAGGCTACACCGAAGTTTACATATCATGATATTTTCCATCTGGTGTTGCGACGGAATTACATAAAACACTGTATATTAATATTTTTTGACATATGGGTGCTATGCCCAGAGGAATTATTAGCTATGTAAAAAAGAAGAAGAAAATCAGGGACACGAAGACAGTTGGGGAGTGTGTTCCGAGACGACAAGTAATGGCGTTTCTTGGTCTGGTTGGTTACACGATGAGTGAGAGACAACAATTGCCGGACGACAGCAATTAATTACTATCGGCATGGCAGAAGTTTTGAAGATAGCCAGGCTTTTGGGGGGAATAACGGTAATGTTCAAGGAGAAAAAGGGGTCTGCTGATAAACTGCTAAGGAGCGTGAGTATGATGTGCTATATATATTTAGATAAAGAATACGTTGATGTGGGAGGTACTTTATATAAATACTGTTTATAAGGAAAAACATATAAGCAGCGATATTGCGAGGGCACAGCACTTCTTATTCTTTACGATTCATATAATTGAAATTGCAGTTTCGTTCAAACATAAATTGAGTGTACGATCTTATACGAATGAAATCGATGTCTGGAAGCATTTTTAACATCGGTCGTGACTGAAATTGCCTGCCTAAACTGTTCTGCATGCGTCTCTTTTCCAGAAAGTGGTATATCACGGAGATCCACCATCTGTTAGTCTTATAAATAATTTCAATGAAAAAATCCTTGTCACTCCGATGTACAGCGTGCAAAGAAAGCAGAGACTACAGTATCCATCGCCATTACAGATTACCAAGACGGATATCGGGTTCCTATACGCATCGTTGGTCACCGAAAAATATTGGTGTCAGTATGAACAAAATAAATGGTGGCATGTGTCAGTTCGGAGTATAGGAAACAGTTCTGTTTCGAGTTCACATTTCGATATACAGACACCTTTCTTTTATTGTATGACACGAGCTACGGCGAACATTATTACAAACGAAATTAAAATAACATTTCTCGCATATACTCGGTCGCACTGGTGCTTGTGTGTTTAGAGCGTAAAAAGCCAAAAAGTATCGAATTATTAGATATTTTAGCTGGCTGGAGGCTAACGATACATTTTCAGTAGCGAACAGTAAGCTCACTAACGAGAGGGCGCATATCGTATCCAGTGACCTGTTGTATTAATAACATTATTCGAGAAAGGCCGTTTGCGCAAACCCACTCTATAAGCTTTATTACATTACAACCGAGTAATAAATAACTGGCGAAAGTACAATACAAATATCCTGATAATCATGTAACAGAATTCACTTACTTTCTGTTTCCTATTACGTAAAATTTACGTGTGTCAGTGTGAGTTCAGTTCTAACACCGAATTAGAGAATAGAACCTGGAGGAAGATCACATGTCCTTTTTTTAATGTTTTAACTTTTTTTATCATCAGGCTTCCAGCTGGTTCGACACACTTCAATACGAATACCTCTTCAGCACCAAACTTCTCAATTCAGAGTCATTTCAACGTCCTCAAATACTTGTTCGGTATATTCGAATCTCTTTCTTCCGCTAATGCCGGCCGTTGTGGCCGATCGGTTCTAGGCGCTTCAGTCTGGAACCGTGCGACCACTACGGTCGTAGGTTCGAATCCTGCCTCGGGCATGGATGTGTGTGATGTCCTTAGGTTAGTTAGGTTAAAGTACCTCTAACTCTAGGGGACTGATGGCCTCAGATGTTATGTCCCACAGCGCTCAGAGCCATTTGAACCATTTTTTTCTTCCGCTACAGTTTCTTCAACAGCGTATTTGCTATTACTTGGTGAAATTTGTAGCAGAACTCATTTTTCTTCTCTCTCACTCCTACTACCGAGCCCGTAATATCCAGTAACACTATTCACTATTTCTTCCAGTGCTACAGCGTGCAGTCTCTCATGATTTGAGGTATTGATCTCCCTTTGCACACTGAATTAAGCGTTCAGTATGGTCATATAGTTTGTCAATCTCTTCATCTACTACTTGCATAGCTGAACTATTGTTGCTGGTATTGGTTTGCTGTAGATTCTGATGAGAATATTCCTATCACTGTAAGGTTCACAGTAACTCACTAACAATGCTATCTTCCGTCTCATGACCAATATGCTCCTATTACACCATATTCCGTTGTAGTTGATATTAGTCTACATTCATCTGTCAAGAAATCTTTTATGTTTCCATTTCAGTGCACTATCCACTTTATATCTATACTGAGTCTACTAAACAAAATGAACCTCTGAATGAACTACTTTTAAACGCTTCATGTGATTTCAACATACGATATCTCAGATGATAGCATTTGCATTAAAGCTATTATCACTGAAAACTACGCATTGTATCTATATTTCTTGATTATTGTGTTTTTTTATATCTTTTCATTATGCAAATGTTTGTGAGAATATTGTATCCTTCACAATTACACAGTAAATAAATACTGTATGAATAATTCACATTTTGTCAGGCTTGTTTATTTGTTTAATTAACAGTTCACTATTTTACCAGTAACTTATTTAAAAGTATCACTGATAATACAAAATCATGAATATTTCAGAACTAGTCAATTACCTGTGTTTGTTGACACCAAACTTTCTAAAAAAAGTACCAAAAGGTAATTGTGATAAACAGGTCTAAATAATTGTTTAAACAATATTGACAACAATGTTACTTATCATGAGTGCACTAGCTCAAACATACTGCCTCATTTATTCACGGAAAATCCTTTATTTACATTTATTGTGTGTAGTTTGAGTGTGACTGAATGTTAATAACATTTCTTTATTTAAATATTGTTTTAATACCTTACTCTAGCTCAGGAAGTGGTCAAAATGAGTCAAATGATGTCTTCTTGACCGTGTTATGGAGGGATAATATTTAATCAAGTTGGTGATTTATTCTGGGTGATGAACGGACGTTATGAGACTAAATTTTGAGGACACTTTATGTGCAGATCTGGTGGAAGACAGACCTGTCTGAGGTAACGTGTTATATTTGGTTGTGTCAGTGATAGGCAGTGAACAGTTGCTATAATACTCTTGAAGGAACTTTATATTTCGAGAGGTTCGAATGTGCTCCAGGGTAGGACTAACTTTTTCCTCCTGTATTAAGGACTTGCGCATAGATAGCGTACGAGCCACTATTCTCTGTTTCGCGTTTGTTAATTTATAGATTGCCTATTGTAACTTCAACCATTTCTAACTGTTGAATATTTCGTATATTGCGATTACGAAATGGACTTAGTTTTCGCATATCTTCGATGACTATCTAGTCTGAGGAGTTTGCTACAATTCTAGTAACGCTCTCAACGTAACTTTACTGCATCTGTTAATGTTATTTTCTGGCTGTATTTTAACTGAATATCGGAGGACCATTTCCTGTCTATTTGATATGTCGTTTCTTGAATAAATAGCATTGAGCATAATACTGTGTCATCTACATCAATTACAGAATTAAGAATAGAATCCTTGTTACTAAATCATTCAATTAAATCTTTTGTATTTTGTTAACTCTAGCCAACTCATAGACTATATCACTACAGGACCACAGCTACAAATTATTATTTGCAGCGCATAGCTGCGGGTATGCAAGCACATGCATGCGGCTCGAACCTATGACTACGTCAAGCTGTTTTTTTTTTTTTTTAACAGAGTCGCCATAACCCAAGAACCTAAAGTACGAGTAACCGCTGGTAAAGAAACGGCTGGTTTTCTCGTATGGGATGCTACACTAGCAGTAATAGTTAGATACAGTCGCACATTTCAGATTTTCTAGTTTCCCTCCCATGCTCAGACGTCTAACATTCCACACTCCAACTTGTACACTCCTGGAAATGGAAAAAAGAACACATTGACACCGGTGTGTCAGACCCACCATACTTGCTCCGGACACTGCGAGAGGGCTGTACAAGCAATGATCACACGCACGGCACAGCGGACACACCAGGAACCGTGGTGTTGGCCGTCGAATGGCGCTAGCTGCTCAGCATTTGTGCACCGCCGCCGTCAGTGTCAGCCAGTGTGCCGTGGCATACGGAGCTCCATCGCAGTCTTTAACACTGGTAGCATGCCGCGACAGCGTGGACGTGAACCGTATGTGCAGTTGACGGACTTTGAGCGAGGGCGTATAGTGGGCAAGCGGGAGGCCGGGTGGACGTACCGCCGAATTGCTCAACACGTGGGGCGTGAGGCCTCCACAGTACATCGGCGTTGTCGCCAGTGGTCGGCGGAAGGTGCAAATGCCCGTCGACCTGGGACCGGACCGCAGCGATGCACGGATGCACGCCAAGACCGTAGGATCCTACGCAGTGCCGTAGGGGACCGCACCGCCACTTCCCAGCAAATTAGGGACACTGTTGCTCCTGGGGTATCGGCGAGGACCATTCGCAACCGTCTCCATGAAGCTGGGCTACGGTCCCGCACACCGTTAGGCCGTCTTCCGCTCACGCCCCAACATCGTGCAGCCCGCCTCCAGTGGTGTCGCGACAGGCGTGAATGGAGGGACGAATGGAGACGTGTCGTCTTCAGCGATGAGAGTCGCTTCTGCCTTGGTGCCAATGATGGTCGTATGCGTGTTTGTCGCCGTGCAGGTGAGCGCCACAATCAGGACTGCATACGACCGAGGCACACGGGGCCAACACCCGGCATCATGGTGTGGGGAGCGATCTCCTACACTGGCCGTACACCTCTGGTGATCGTCGAGGGGACACTGAATAGTGCACGGTACATCCAAACCGTCATCGAACCCATCGTTCTACCATTCCTAGACCGGCAAGGGAACTTGCTGTTCCAACAGGACAATGCACGTCCGCATGTATCCCGTGCCACCCAACGTGCTCTAGAAGGTGTAAGTCAACTACCCTGGCCAGCAAGATCTCCGGATCTGTCCCCCATTGAGCATGTTTGGGACTGGATGAAGCGTCGTCTCACGCGGTCTGCACGTCCAGCACGAACGCTGGTCCAACTGAGGCGCCAGGTGGAAATGGCATGGCAAGCCGTTCCACAGGACTACATCCAGCATCTCTACGATCGTCTCCATGGGAGAATAGCAGCCTGCATTGCTGCGAAAGGTGGATATACACTGTACTAGTGCCGACATTGTGCATGCTCTGTTGCCTATGTCTATGTGCCTGTGGTTCTGTCAGTTTGATCATGTGATGTATCTGACTCCAGGAATGTGTCAATAAAGTTTCCCCTTCCTGGGACAATGAATTCAAGGTGTTCTTATTTCAATTTCCAGGAGTGTAGAAAGTCACCATTTCATTGGTTACTCAGTCTTTGTCTCAAGATCACCTACTCCTTAGCAGTCCCTTTCCAGAGATCATTACGACGCTTATCGAGTTACAGGCCACATGCCCTGTGGACACAACTTACATGTCTTTATTCCAGTGGTATCCTTTGCTTCCTGCACCCTCATGCCGTTGATTTTAGCTGTTACTTCTGTCCTTTAGGGACAATCACCAGGTGCAAGAGAGTGCCTCTGACCGCTACTCTTCCCTCCTTGAGAGCGACCTTTAAGAAAATGAAAGAGACTTCTTGTACTGGAAGCCTTCGGCCGCCATTGCTGGTGATTTTTATTCAAAGCATTCAAGCAATGGCTGATATACAACCCGGGACCACGACGTTCTGATTAATACTGCCCCTAAGCCATGGTGGTCTACAAGAAGGATGTGTTTCAGTGTTTTTCCATCAACTGAGATTGTCGGGTCTCGTGATCTAATGGTAAAACGCGTTCCTGGAAACCAAGATGCCGTGAGATCAAATCCCAGTCGGGCCACAGAAATTTTCAGTCAGCCTCTCAACGGTTTGAGGAGTCGCCGGGCAAGACATTTGGTTCAGATTCCACGTTAAATTGCATGTCCCCTTTCCCCTGTTGGATAGCTGTAGCAGATTAAGGACACTCAAGTCGTTAATGTGGCGTCCATTGGCAAACTTGTACTAGGCCAGGGACGAACGCAAAATTATTATCCTTTGATTTTGACACTCATGTTAAAAGTAGAAGATATGGTCAGGAAAGTGAATCGATGAAAACATAGATACTGCACTGTGACAGAATTGCATCCTACAAGTGTCCACGTAATCAGCCCTGTTAAAACGTTGAGGCAGTACACGTCACAATTGAGAAAAAAATATAAATGAAATAAAATTGGAAATTGCTCATCGAAAGGGTCAATATGAATTCTGTAGAACCATTCAAAAGAACACAGGTACCTAGAAACGTTGTACTAGCAACTATGTGACCAATACACAATAGTACCCTTGATCGAATTCGTAATCCTACCTCCAAACGCTATTAGTACATCTTCAAATGGTTCAAATGGCTCTGAGCACTATGGGACTTAACATCCTAGGTTATCAGTCCCCTAGAACTTAGAACTAGTTAAACCTAACTAACCTAAGGACATCACACACATCCATGCCCAAGGCAGGATTCGAACCTGCGACCGTAGCAGTCGTGCGGTTCCGGACTGCGCGCCTAAAACCGCGAGACCACCGCGGCCGGCCAGAACATCTTCAATTAAATAGATCTTATGTAGCTTATGATTATTAACAAAAAAAAAAGAACCATTCACATACAACAGAAAGAATGCACAAGCCAACTCACCGCTAATGAAGCTTCTCTTTGCAAAGATGTATGGTATGTATACTTAAATGAGTATTTAGCAATATTCCACTAAATACTGCTACAATATCTCTTCTCGTATTAATACACGACCTTCAGTATCTTGATAATTAAGACTTTAACGTTTATGTACAATCAGTCACTTACAAATTTCTAAAATATTGACAAGTAGGGTCAATTCTAGTGTCCGATTCCACTCGTCGGGCCGGCTGGTGTGGCCGAAAGGTCTAGACGCTTCAGTCTGGAGCAGTACGATCGCTATGGTCGCAGGTTCGAATCCTGCCTCGGGCATGGATGTGTGTGATGTCTGTAGGTTATTTAGGTTTAAGTAGTTCTAAGTTCTAGGAGACTGATGACCTTAACAGTTAAGTCCCATAGTGCTCAGAGACATTTTGAACCACTCGTTGGTTATGAGCAATGACGTCATATCGAAGGCAGAGATGCTACTTACGGGCAACCCTTGAAAGCAACTAATCAGATTCGTAAACAAAGAATGTAGCACACAGTAAAATTACAATCACTGTTCACGTGATTAGTTACTTACCTACAAATTATATCGTAAAGAACTGAAGGTAACGAAAATAAATACGAACAGAAAAACATAAATATACGTGCTTGAAATAAAATATTATCGTAATTTATGCAAGTACGAAGACCACAAAGAACCATTAAAACCATTACAGTATAGCGAAGGACGAAGTAATAATATTGTGAAACAGAGTTAATTTTTAATAACAATTATTGAAGCTAACGGAACTACACAAGCAACGAAAATTCACAAAAAGTAGGCTCTAACAAATTTTGTAATCGATAACTAGAATTAAGCCATATAGTTCAATTCTGGTCACCGAATCCAACCATTCCATGGTACATTATTTAGATAGTGTTTCCAGCAGGTGCGTGCACTGAACTGTAATAGAATTTCTGCATACGTAATTGCTCTCTGAACTTCAGCGGAAAAAATAACTAATATTGTAATCGGTGACTAGAATTAACGTATATAGGTCAATCGACTTATCGACTCCAATATTTGTTACTTTCTATGAATTTTCATTATTTGTGTACCGGCATTTTTTAGAATTTCATGCTACATTTTCGTATACGTTATCGGTATTATTTATTTTATTTTTCCGTTGTTGTGTTGCGTTTTAGTTGCTCCCCTTCCAATACCTCCACCTTTCCGCGTTAGTCGCGTCAGATTCAATCAATGCTGTTTTATAATGTTAGGAGTTCACCATGCACTATACTGTGTTGGGATTTAAAGGTTTTCTGTGCTTTTATTACTCGCATAAATTACGACAATAATTTATTTCACACATATATGTTTCTCTAATTTTGTTCTTATTTATTCCCGTTATCTTCGATTCGTTTCGACATAATTCGTGACTAAGTAAATAACCAACGCGTGAATTGAGAGTGTAACTTCATCGTGTGTTACATTCCTTTGTTTACGAATATCATAGCCTACTTTCAAAGATTGTCTCTATGTAGCGTCATTGCCTCTGGTATGACATCATTGCTCAAAGCCGATGATATTAGTATTTATCCGACAAGTGTCGGAATTAAAATATTCTCGTAGTAGTATCTGAAATCAAAATCCAGAGATACAATTTCTTACTAAGACAATGTAAATGAACTTCTTGAGGCACCACCTCTGATTATTTGTTCCGCTGCTAATAAATGTAATAATCTTTAAATATCTGTCAGTTCATTCCTTTGGTAAACCTTCTAGAAATATTCTGGCCAACGCTTGTATTTAATTAATCGTAATGTTTCGATGCCTCCTTATGAAACTGCTTTAATGTCTTAAAGGCGCTAATTTTTGAAAGTGACCGTCTTTTTTTTCTTAAACTATCCTCAATTCAATTCTCTAGATATAATCGCTGAATTGAGCGTGCTGACGCTACGTCCTAAATGTCAGAACTAATTTCTTTCCTTTTTACAATCGGTTACTGAAAAATCGCCGTGGGTAAATGAGAACTCGGGCACTAAAATTTGTTTTCCGTTCTTTAAAAATGTAAGTGCTTTACAATGACTAAACGCCGATTGTGAACGAGTCACTGCAAAAAAACTAATGGCTCACACTAAGCGAAATGAAAAATGCAAAAAACTTCAAAATAAAGCCTAGGTGCCACCACCACTTTACATCTCAAATTAAATTTCATATCTTCAAAATATAAACATGTTCAGGTGTTGGCCTCTTCTAGGATATCATAAAAGTAATGTTACTCATCACTTTCAGTACAGAAACAATGGTAGTATTTGCAATTTCCGCTTTGAAATAGTTCAACTTGGGCAGTGTGGTCTCAGTGGATATGTCACTATCAATACTTACTGCCAAAGTACGCCGTCCATTTAAACTCACCTCCGATTCCCGTGTTCCTGAGTTTGATTGGTCGATAAAGAAGGGCTTCGGGAATAACGCTTGTATTCCACGTACACAATAAAGTTACTACTCTTAGAATAACTCTATGCTCAAAAAAATTACACTCACGGCTGACAATCGTCTACCTTACAATGTGCCTTCATAAATCTCCCTTAACAATCTGCAACACCCAAATCCATTGGCGGGTGCGCTAACTAGTACCACAGTGAGCACAAAAGGGAATAATCGAGACAAGATTACTTAAGCCTAAATCTTAATGACGTCGTATTTTAACGACTCACGAATTCTGCAATCAAATACTGACACAGCATGCAGACTACTCTTGACCAAGCCCGTACCAGCTTAAAGTCACCTTTCGTCAAATACCCGCAAAATGCGAAGAGCTCGACTCTGACAATATTCAGAAAATTATTATACTCATCATGCCCTAGATCAGTTTCTGCACTCTTCAAACCTTGAACTTCACATAAAATTCAGTCCAGTAATAAGTTCCTATACTCTTTCAGTGAAATCGGGAAAAATTCCACACTGACGAAATAATCGATAGAATCTGTTGCCGGTAGGTATCGATCACGACAATTGTAAACGTGTCCTAACACTCGTGCGGTAACAGATATGTCGTCCTATCGACCCAAGCTCACTACCTCCTCAGCTCCTCAATAGTGTCTGACTCAAACCCGTTACAGCGCTATAGTTGAACCATTAGTTTAGACAAATCTAGGAAGCTACTCTTTCTTCTTATCAATTAAATCAGAGAGTCTCGTGGCCGTTTGTTGCTTTCCCAGCGGCCAACTCACCCAGGATGATCTCTGGCGCGGCCAAACTCTGCTGTCGGATAATCTTTGCCGTCTCTGTAGGAATAATTTCATGGCTGGATACAGCACGGATTTTTCTCGAACATATTCATCAACGTAGACTTTAGTTAAAATGAAATGATAAATATCCCATCCTTTTCCTTACTTATCTTACTTCATGATTGCTTTAACAACAGACTGAAACAATAAAATTAAATAGTGACGACACGAAAACGATACAATAAGTCTGACCAGTCACAGTGGTAAGCTGCATGTTTCATTCCGTACTGTTTTGCTGGCAGAAGTCAGAATTTTCCACTCTTCCGGATTCCGTTGGTGATCAGTTGAAAATACGCCTCTCCTGTCTGCCTTTTCATCACTTTCTGTAAACTGCGCAATATGGGGGTGTGCTTAAAATTAATGCTCCGACTTTCTTATGTGAAAACTCTTAAAGCTATTTAAATAAAACAAACGTACTGCATCTTTATTCATCATTTTATTTCAACACAGTTACCCTGGCGACGAAGACGTTTCTCCTATCGAGAGACCAGTTTGTTGACACCGTCTCTGTAGAATGACTTTCTGTCGGAGGCATAACCTCACATCTACTTGCACCACTCATAGTTACTTCATAACTATCAAAGTAAAGTCCTGGAAGGCACTCCTCATTTTTTAAACGTTTGTAAATCGGTGCCAAGTCGAGACCGTCTGGAGGATGATCGATGGCAGTCAATGACGAGGCAATGACAAGATGTCGGATCATTATAGATATTGCGTGTGGTCTGGCGTTGTACTGCTGAAGGAGAAGGCGCTGCATGTATGGACAAGGTCTTCGAATATGAAACTCGATTATAGCACGCTGTTTCTAGCGCAACGACATACATATCACGCCGCCATATTACACGCTACCATCCGGAGCCCTCTAGCTGCAGGAAAAATACTATAGTGAAACATTTTGTTGTGGCGATGAACTCTATGAAGGAACTCCACTAAAGTGGTGCTTCGCTGTGTACAAGATGCAGGTGCCACCTTTGGCTACTCAAATTAACTACATGTAGCCGTGGAAGAGAGTTATCCATTTTCAAGTACGACAAGGTCTCATGGTCTGTGTAAAAGTGACATCCGCGTCCGACCATCCCTATTTATGTTTTCTGTGATTTTTCTAAATCTCTCCAGGCAAATACCTAGATGGTTCCTTTGAAAGGACATGGCCAGTTCCCTTCCCCATTCTTGAATCATTCCGAGTTTGTACTCCGTCCCTAATGACCGTTATGTAGACGGGATATTAAACACTAAGCATCCTTCTCTTTTCACATAAATGTGGTTATTTGGCCAAGCACGTAATCTCAAGGTGCTTTGTCGCGTGGACAGATGCCATCGAGAAGTGTCTCGCACAAGCTTCTTCTTGTTTATGACTGGGAAAAGGAATGCTGTGGGTTCTCGTACTCCCATCTACCTGCTCAAGACATGCTCAAGACATGCCTCATGCTGAGGCTGGTCCTCTGTCCGCTAAGGGCTCTCAGCAGCTGTGCCACGCGTACAGCGAGAAAACATCAGTTCTATTAGACTGTGTTTGGAGCACTTGTGCCCACCTGTATCTCCATTTGTGTTAATAGCCACGCACAAGGTGAACATTACTAAAACCGAAGGATAAAAAGCCCTATGAATATGCGTCCAAAAATGCGTCCCAAAAACCACTGTGGCCTCGACTTGTACGTTAACGAGCGTTGTATTTCTGTCCTACTCATGTAACTACAGTGAAAACTATAGCTTCAACCAGTTGTTTTGAACTAAAATTTTTTATGTGGAATAACAAAAGCTTGAACTTCTTTCAGCGCCGTGATAGCTTGTAACCTCCCCACAAAATAAAATAATATGAATAATATTCACATTTAGTGTAACCTCCCCACAAAATAATCTCCGTAACCTCCCAACAGTAAGAAATATAATTATTTATAGCATTCAGCGTAACCTCCCACAGATAAATTCCGTAACCTACCAATAATACAATGCGACTAATCTCTCAATAAAATTGCGACTCACTTATAACCTTTCAGTAATTGACTGTCAATTTAACCTGGTAAATTTTGGACGTCAGCAGTGCTGCGTCATGGCCCTGATACATCATTCTGAATAAACTGAAAAATCTTACCTTAATTAGGTCGCCGGATAACGCGTATGTATCTGCTCCTATAAGAAATTTTTCTGGAGCAGCTAAGTGCAATGCTTGCCGATAGATTAGTCTTATATAAAAGGAAAGAACTGATTTTTCTTTTCAATAATCGGGATGACCAAGGATCGGAGAAATTAGTAAATTCTTTGAATTGAAATGAATGATTGTCAAAAGTTACTTTTTATGAGAAAGATTCGTATCAAGCGATTTTTTTAAAAACATTTACATGGGACTTCATATAACAATACTACATATGCGCGAGGCTGCTTTTACCTTATCGTACAACGCTCAGGGTCTGCCATCGCTGCACACGACCGGCCCAGCCAACACGATACACCAGACTGCTCGCTAGCAACTTACTGCTACTGCCACACAGTTCCTACTACAGTCAACACTGCTCTTTGGTCTGAGATTCTGTTATAGCTTACATATCGCAGGCAGCGCGTGAGCAATCCATCGAAATTACATCTGCTCGAATGCGCTAACAACAAATTCCTTAATCATGGACCTCTTACAAACTTTAAAATGGTTAGCAAAGATCGTTTTTCTAGTATTGTAGGAATGAACAAAACCAATTTCCCCAAACTGTTCAAAAATGGTTCAAATGGCTTTAAGCACTATGTGACATAACATCTGATGTCATCAGTCCCCTAGACTTAGAACTACTTAAACCTAACTAACCTAAGGACATCACACACATCCATGCCCTAGGCAGAATTCGAACCTGCGACTGTAGCAGGAGCACGGTTCCGGACCGAGGCGCCTACAACCGCCCAAACTGTCATGGACTATTTACAGCGAATTTATTCGTTTTTAAGGGGTAGTTAAACTGCCTAACTCCTAGAAGAAGTACCTACATCTACATCTACATCCATACTCCGCAAGCCACCTGACAATGTGTGGCAGAGGGTACATTGAGTACCTCTATCGGTTCTCCCTTCTATTCCACTCTCGTATTGTTCGTGGAAAGAAAGATTGTCGGTATGCCTCTGTGTGGGCTCTAATCTATCTAATTTTATCCTCATGGTCTCTTCGCGAGATATACGTAACAGGGAGCAATATACTGCTTGACTCCTCGGTGAAAGTACGTTCTCGAAACTTCAACAAAAGCCTGTACCGAGCTACTGAGAGTCTCTCTGGCAGAGTCTTCCACTGCAGTTTTTCTGTCATCTCTGTAACGCTTTCGTGGTTACTGAATGATCCTGTAACGAAGCGCGCTGCTCTCCGTTGGATTTTCTCTATCTCTTCTATCAACCCTATCTCTATAAGATGACTACGGATGAGCACCACATATTACACTTACTGTTCGCTTTTTTGCAGTCAGCACTATCTTTCCAAGTGATGAGTTACCCCAGAAAGTTATTCCATAAGACATTGACTGGAAATATGCAAAATATTTTACCCTTAACAAGTCTTTGAAAAAGTCGTTAACAATTTGTTCTGTTCCTTTCTTTCCAGTAGTATGTATTATAACGCTAGATTGGTAGCTTACCAGTTCCACTTGATCTCTCAAACTGTATCCTACGTGGCCAAATTGCAGCTTGACCCAGTTCACTCACAGTTTTGCTTTATTACGGTGAAGGTTCATCCCATGTTTTCATCAGGTTGTCACTATATTCATAGTCAGAGACTAAGGTCAGCTCTAAAACGCTTAAATTTGGGTAGTGTCAATGTATTATTGAACTGAAGCCTAAAGCTGATTTCAGTAAGACCCACTGTTCTTGGTGTTGCAGATTTCATAACACGTGTGCGACGCATCTCGGTGTTATTGAGTAGGCGTGAGGTATATGCAGACGTGACCTTCCTGCACTACTACAGGTGATTTCTACGCAGAACTAGAATCGTGGGCGGGTACCAGGGAGAAAAGTACTTGTAAGAGACGCTTGGTTGTAAATGTGAAATTTGTCCCGAAATCTTAGACGAGTAACTGAGAAACAAAATCATACAAGATACTGATCCTTCTCTCATAAAAAGAGGGAAGCAACTAGCTCTGTTTAATTAAATATCACTAAGGGAAACTGCGGGCGATCACTCACAGCGTGAATGTTTTTGTCGTGTAGAAGTTGGTAAGCGTAGTTAATTAATCAGAAAGAAACACTATATATTACTCAAAAAAATCATTGGACATTTCCTCAGTTTCTTGAAGGCGTACGTATAGATTCTATCACGAGCTAGTCTAAGAACAAGAATCTTTGCAGGAACGTACACAATAGCTGTAGAAGTATTCCATAACTCGCACTGTCTTGTCCTTTGGTACAGCCTATCAATTCACTCACGAGTTGACGCGATGTCGGGTGTAAACACACGTGCCCACCATACTGTCTTTCGTCTAGCTCACGTTCAGCAAGTCACATATCTATGATGCTGACCCATAGGCTACACTCATTATCAGTACCCCTTCTTCAATAGTTCAGAGTTGAGGCCGCACGACACGACCCTCTTCACAGCCTGTCCCTATTATTGCTGGTCTTCCACATCTCGGAGTAGGTGGCGCCTATGTATGGTTTGTCTCCTCCTTCATCTTGGTCAGCCATCGTCTCGGTTATCTTCCATACAGTTGCCGGCCGGTGTCGCCGAGCGGTTCTAGGTGCTACAGTCTGGAACCGGGTGACCACTACGGTCGCAGGTTCGAATCCTGCCTCGGGCATGGATGTGTGTGATGTCCTTAGGTTAGTTAGGTTTAAGTTGTTCTAAGTTCTAGGGGCTGATGACCACAGCAGTTAAGTCCCATAGTGCTCAGAGCCATTTTTTTTCATACAGTTCTTTCCCTTCAGCTTTGTCTTGGACGATCATCTGTTCCAAGCTATCCTTCTATAGTCGAACTACGTGACCATATAACTACAGGAACTGCTATAAACAAATACTGGACAACTTACTCCACCCTGAGTTCTTGAAGGATAGATCTTTAGGTTCACTTGTCCATCTACGATGTTCTCAGCTTCAATACATAAAGCAAAACCTTTCTTAGAGTAACATGCAAAGGTTTCATGTGTGATGTATAAGCTTTTGTAATCAGGAAAATCGTGAATGATGTTACATTACAGGACAGAAATGTGAAATTTTTACAACATATCCTCGCCCGGAACCTAAACTAGTTGCGTTGAAATATCATTCATTCAAAAATTGTGGCTGGTTACAGTTTTTTCTTTATTTATATTTAGAAAAACAGCCATTGTGTTCTCGCACCATCTAAGATAAAATAATCTCAATACGTAACTGAAATAAAGAGGATGATATTGATATTTAAAGTCTCTGATCTCAGGACAAAAGCTGCCACAGCATACGACACTGCAACGTTGTAAAGACCTATAATCTCACGCAAAGTTTCGTCCGAAGGCGTGTATCTGTTAATCTTTATGCTTTATTCTTTACATAAGACTCATATTTTGACCATAATATGATATGTGAATACAGTGAATAAGGTTAGGTACAGTACAAATAAGAAGCAACTACTATAGCTTTCCCTTTGAAAACAAATAGCTTTGACAACATATCGTCAGTTCAAGTTTTTTTCTTTCCGATATCATGGAGTTTACATAGAAAATGCTTCAGTATTGTGTGCTAACCCATGTTAAGCTAATGTGTTGGGGAAAATAAGCAGCGAAACATACAGTACCATAGTATCTGAATAGATTTTCGAGCGAGCCAAGTGCCTCGAAAGGTGGTGACTTGAAATGTGTTATTCAGTCTTAACTAGGCAACTGCTTGCGATAATGTATGGAAAACTGTGATATAAAGCAACGTTCGCAAGGCGCCTCAGCACCCAGCGCGAGGTTACAGAGTCTGCTCCGCCTCACGCATTAAACAATATTTCGCACGCTGAGATTGCTTGGGGCTTGTGAACCTGAAACAAGATTAGACAGCGTTTTAGGAAGCAACATCCAAGCCACAGTAAGAAAGGATGACTTTGCAGTAACAGCTAATTTTCAACTATAATGCAGCAAATTACATTTTGTAGATGGAAGCCGAATGAGTGTTTGCCTGGAGGTTAGGCAACTAACCTTACTGGCATGCACGCCTAGTTGCGGAAAGCTACTGTTGTTTGTAGTGAGCCACCTGCGTGATCATTCACCTTAAGCGCTGACAAACAACGGACTCCGCCCCCTCCCCCCCCCCCCCCCCCTTCATCCTTTTTCCTGTAAATGTAACTCATGTTTAACAGTTAACTACAGCGCAGCGAAGTACCACATCATTAAATGAGTGGTAACTGAAATACATTAAAATGTAATATTTTCTTCTCCATCTTCCAATCCAGGATTAGGCCTTATGGCCTCTACCGGGCCTACCATGACATTCTCCCCCTTCCCAAACTCTTCCTTCCAATGGGACTGCATTCCAATCTGTCGAGGGATTTCTGAGTTGACATGCACAATGCAGTATGTACTCTTTCCAATCTCGCTTTCTTTACTTTTTTCAGCTAACGGCTGGACCCCCAGTTGTTAATGCTCAACTTTTCGTTCCATATACTACTGCAGTTATTGCCATGAGTGAAATATGATTTGTGTTTCAACTGTCGTTTTATCCTTTAGTATTCTTATCGTGCGTCACATATGTCCATAGGTATTAATTTTTTTATGTCATTCCTTTCTTCAAAGTCATATCATATCCTAGATACTGGAAATGGGCACCTACTCTATTATTAAGCTACTAATGACTATATCATCAATCCTTATGGTGTATTTTCCCAAAAAGGCCAAAGTTTTTGTTTTAGTTGTTGATATCTTACGATTATAAATTAGGCTTTTATTGTTTAATCAACGCACCGATGTCTGCAGTTTGTCTTCACTGTCCTATATGATCACTTGGCCGTCAGCAAGAAGCATCGCATTTAGAAATTTATCCGTCCCACATCTTATCCCTTGAGGTATTTTGTCCATTATCCATTCCCAAAACAGGTCGTCGTTGTAGATGTTGCATAGTATTTGTAACGTACTACTTCTTTACGTCACTTCCTGGTTTGTCTCTATCTCTGGTGTCAGCCCTTTGCCGGTATCTGTTTTTATATACACCGTGGCATACTTCTATCAGGTGCCTAAGGAAACCTCTTTTCTGCACTGTCGATCAGAGTTTTTCTCTGTGGACGTGGTCAATTGATGTTTAATTATCGATAAATGATAGGTGTGTTTCCAAACTGAATTCTCTTCTTTTTGCAAAATTTGTTTCAGGATGAAAACATCGTCGGCGCAGGATCTTTCAAAACTGAGATGTTTCGAAGCCTTTCATTAATTATTTTGCGGTAGGTTTTAAAATACGCATTCAGAAGATTGATTCCCCTGTAATTAATAGTATTACTTTGACCCCTTTTTTCATCAATGAAAAAATTTTATGCATTCTTCTGGTATCTCACCTGTACGACAACAGATGTAGTAGAGATAGAGTGTTGTCATTTCAAGAAATATTAAATGTTCCACCATCTGTAGTCAGTTCTAATTTCATCTACTTCAGGTGATTTCTTTATTTTTTGTTTTCTTAAAAATTGAAGTAATATATTCAAATCTATACCAAAATGATGATATCCCCAGTTTGAAGCCAATACACTTAATAATTTACGAGAAAATTTAGAGTTTTTCACAGTTTTGAGTTCCACGAGAACACAAAATCTAAATATATGCAATTTTAATAGTACATGTATCTGACCAAGGGTACGTCGACCTGAGAATCTTGTTTATTTTTAATATTTTCCAATTTAAGTAAAAAATGTTTTCGTAATATGAAAACAGTAAAACGTTACGATTTGGGCTTAAAGATTGACTGTAAATTTCAGCGTATTCTTACTGAACACATCAAAATTCCTGCGAGCGCAGGCTTTCTCGGCGAATTTCATACATGAAGTCTTCACGGGTTGTCAGACGAGTAGCATCGTCGTCTCGTAGCAACGTTTCGATGGAATGCGTCTCCATCATCTTCAGGAGAAGATGATGGAGACGCATTCCATCGAAACGTTGCTACGAGATGACGATGCTACTCAGCTGATAACCTGTGAAGACTTCATGTATAAAATTCATATCTCAGACTCCTACCGGTTGTAGAGGACACTAAGGACATGAAGCTTTGATACGAAACTCATGTCCGAAATCGCAATCTTGTAATATAAAATAAGTTTCAGGATTCTATCACTTACAAATCTCGCGGCTCACGGTATGCACGTAAACTGAGAAGTGGACTAGAAGCCTGAAATTGCAATTGAAAAATACCCCAGACAAAAAACTGTTCCAATTTTCATGTTTGTACACTGTGCAACATCATTAAAGGATCACTTCTTTTAAACTTAGTAATTGTCTCCCATTGGAACATTCCTCTATAATGGTGCAAAGTCGTGGCACTACGTGACATCACCCTCAGACATGCAAAAAAGAGTGCCAGAGCTCAGAAGTTCATGTGAGGGTTTAAGCTGACCTGATGATGTAACATTGGCACGAAATTTCACCACAGTTATTCCTAACACCATTGTCGGCAGTCACATAATGGTTGTCACCTGCCCATATTTTTAGGCACAATAAAAATTTACCCACACAGAGCCAATCCGTTAAGGATTCTCAGGAGGGGTTGCCTGCCTTCAGGCGCCTAGGGCTTGATCACGAATTGTCTCCATATAGACACATTTTTAAAGTCTTCAACAAAGCCAGGTCAATAGTACCGAGAGTGTTGCCGAACTGGGTGGTCTTTAAGGGAGTCGTTTCCGTTTTATTCACGATGTGCCACTGTCATATCCCCACCTGACCTCTCCACAGGAGGGCGCAAAACAGGAAGGCTGGAAAAGCATAAGAACCTCTTGCTGCTACGAATCACGTATAAATTTCGTCCAATGGTTTTGGGCAGTCCCTAGTGGTTCCACCCTGTGCACCAGCACATTAATTGCAGTCGCAATGCACTCCAAAGGGATGCGATCACATTCAGTGGGATTTCTGGCGAATGATGTTCTTAAAAAGAGACTAGAATCGTTAGGAGGGTGTCAACAGTGTTAAAAGTCGTCCGGAATATCGTCCTGTTGTTCGTCGCACTGCGAACTTCCGTTTTCGACGGCGAGAAGTGCGAGAATCTGAGCTGTAAGGAGAGGGGTTCTTTCTTTGACGCACTTCGTGACACCTCGTGTCTGTTCTGGGCGTCGGTGTGCCTCAAAGGTTTTCCTCAGACACCCACAAGAAAACGGGGTGAATTCAACGCTGTAAGCCGCAGATCTGACCTCCAACACAGACAGGGGTGAAATGTGGGTAAGAGGTGTGACGACTGTTCTATCATATGACACTTAGTCGGTGGTATTAGGAAGAATTTCGGTGAAACTTGGCACCAATGTCTAGTCATGAGGCCACCTGACACCTTCTGAGGTCTGGTCCTTTTTTCGCATGTGTTGTCACCCTACTGTTCGAACCGTTGCCGATCCCAAGGGTAACAGCATGGCGCCACGCTTTTGCACCTCTACAGGGGAACGTTGTAGGCACCTTAGACCCATATTTCAAATGTCTACACGCAGTGTTTGACAATTACTGGGTTTCGAGAAAGTAATCCTCTAAATGTGTTGTGGAGTGTACTCGTAATAGTTTAGGATACAGCGTGTTCTGAATCGGCGTTTTAAGAAATGAAAGCTTACAACATTTCATTTGAAAAGATAGGTTTTGATGTTCGTAGAAGACAGGATTCTGCATCCTTCGGCCTGTTCGTGCAGCTTAATTCGCATCGCGTTACATAGCGAGAGAGGTAAGGGATCTTCGTGCGACGTATTAACGACCGTGGGATGGTACACCGACCGCCCTGAGTGTGGTATTTAGGCGGCTTCCCCTGCTCGTCTAAGTGCATACTGGTGTGATCCACAAAACGATACACAAAAAGTTAATATGATCACACAGAGAAAAAGGTGGCGTACACGCCTTTCCTCCATTAGGTAGGCCTGTCACGGGTGCAACAAACGGAAGGGCATGCACGTGGAGAATTAAATTAAATAGCTTTGCCATATTTTACGTACAGCGTTCCCCATATTAGAGTGGTTTCTCGCTAAGAAGAAGTAATACCAAAGACTTTTCTCTCCTTTAAATGTTTGTCAATTTGCAACGTAACCTTGTACTAACAGTGGTATAGTTAATGTTAAAACTCGGACCTGGTAGGAAGGTTACCGTCACTTGCCATGTCCTACAGCTCCTGCAAGCTACCCTCTGTAGTAATGGTTAAACAAATTCGTGTGGTCCACGAAATTACAGGCCCCTGCAAGTTACTGCTGGGTATCAATGATTTCTCACAGGTGGGTTTAACCAACTGGTAAATATTTGAACTCAGCGGAAAACGCAATTTTTTTAAACACTACAGTAGGCACAGGGCTTATTAGGCAGTGTAGAGCTATTATTTACTTTCATTTGTAAACCCAGCATTCGATTGTGTTAGTGACTAACTTTCAGCTGTTCATTATGCTGAAGGGAGGAAATAATCAGTCGAGGGCGTAGATTCATTGATATTTATTCAATACCGTTAGCATTTTAACAACTAGCAGTGTGTCTATTGGAATATACATCATCACAACTGGTCTCTCTAGTTAACATGATACACTTTCGGCGCGTAATTATGGAAAGGGAGAGGGGAGCGCAGACCTGGCTTCAATGGAATTTTATGCAGGCACACAAGTATACCTAAACCTATGCTTATTACATTTAAGTGCTGTAGGTCACGCAGAACAAGCTCAGCAAAGACAATTTCCATTAAAATGTAACCTGTGCAGGGGGTAGCAAGTGGTGCACTTGAATATGACTGCCAATTTTGGTTTAATCTTGCGTTCAGATACAACACTACGTTACTGAGCTGGGGGGAAGAACGTTTACTGTCATACGGCGGGAAAATTTTGCAAGTGTTTATTCCATCAATGGGGATTGAAATCTGAACTTTCCTAGATACAAGAGTTTGATCTGTATATTTTGTGTAACACGCAACATTACCAGCAAATCAAACAGTAATGGGGGGAGGGGGGGACAAGAAACATTAACTCATTAGCACGTTAATACTATTCCACACATGTGACCAAGTTGCGGTAGGCAACAGAAATGCAAAAAATACGGACACACAAGATTACTCCTTCCCTCTCTTACACTCACCCACTACCGTATGGTTATTCACTCGTCTACAATACATTTTCAGACCTAAACTGCAATTTATCAATTTGTCGGTTGCTCCAACCGACCACGTGACGGGAAAGCAAGTACACAAAGAAAACATATGAAACTTTTTTTAAAAATCCTCTAAAATATTACTGTAAAAGAAAGACCGCATTAAAATACATTAAATGAACGAGATTAATGTTATGCACACCGCAATAATACGACCGTGAGATTAAGGCACATGGTGCGTGTCTGACCAAGGCACAAACGCAAAGTTCTTACTGAAATTTGACTAAATTGTGAAAATAAACTCCCTTAGCGGAGTTTGATGGTAATCTCACACCTGATTTCAACTTCTGGAATTTATTAACGAGCATATCTGAGACACTCTAATACCTTTGTTAACATTACCAAAACCGGTCCACGTTGGTCCAGCTCCGCTATCCAGAAACAAGTGAACCTGTGGCCATATCGCCTAACCGTTGATCGTTCAAAAGGTGGTGAAGGGGATGGTTTGCCAACCTGACAGAGTCAATACTCGTGTCTTTGTGACCTCTCTGGCATCACTTGCTCATCTTCTTCGACAAACTTGTTAGTCTTTAGGGGTTGGTAGTATCCTACCACAGAACCACTCTACGCATACACTGCTACAACCTCTGACTAAAGTTTACTGCTACTTCACATAATATTTCATTCATACAGTCCAGGTCGCATAAGGGAAAGGATGCAGGGAAACAAGGCAAACACGAAATAAAAACATCAATGAAAAAATAAATAAACACCGGTTGGTCCATTCTCTCCTGCTGATTTATTTCTGCCGAGTAAAACCATTCTCGCTGTAATTTTTCGGTACCGGAATTTAATGAGAAAACTATGGAACGGGACAAGTTCCGTTTCAATTTATCTAAGTTCCCGATTGACAGAGCTATTTAAACTTTTTTGTGATGCAAAGAGCCTTCATGGCATCGAGCTGAGGAGTCGCTGGAGAAATCTGAATAAGTGTTCCATCAGGCGCCAGTGTCCACTACCGATATTCAAATCGTTCTGGAGCAATCAGTGAAGGCAGTGTATGCGAAGTGGGTCGGTTAGAGCTAGTCGTAACGAATCTAGCGTTGTAGAAGTTACCATCGCGCACCTCAGATGGCTGTTTTTGGTAAATGCACTTTTTTGAGAAATATACAGCAGAACTTATATTGATCTTCATGAAATTTACACTTTGAAATGAAAAGTTTGTAATTAGACTGAAAGTGACTTCCAGATTATCATATCTCAGACTTCGTGTACGTTACAGTGGGCTGCCTCCATAAGGTATTTAGTATCTAGTGGAGGGGCAGTCAAATGAAAAACGAACAGCTCCCACAACGGGATGATGAAGTGGTTCCATTCAAAAGTAATCACCACACCCTTTTAGGCATTCATCCCTCGCGGAAACGAGATGATCAGTTTTGGAAAGCGGTCGACCACTAACGGATCCACAACCGCACCCACTCTTGCTCTTCCTAGTGTGTCTGAAACCAAAGTCCAAGTATGTCATTCTTCAGGCCGTCAAAGATGTGAAATCACACGGTGAACGATCAGGGCTTACAGAGGATGCTTTAGTGATTCCCACCCAAATCGGGCAGTGTAGCCTTCGTCGGAACGTCCAATTGGAGTGCGTGTGTGTGTGGGAGGGGGGGGAGGGGGGAGTGGGGAGGGGGAGGGGGGAGGGGGGCGTTATAGTGCAACAGGACGTTACCGGCATTACTGGGTATTTGACTTTAAGGCAAAGTGTCTTCATAATGCTGCACATTGATTGTGGTTCCACGGTCGAAGAGTAGAGAGCCCCTGAAATCGAAGAAAGATGTCATAACGACCTTACGTGACACTATTTCGAGCCCTAGGGCAAAAGGCAAAACCAGCAATGGAAACATTCTAGACGCAGCAATGGAAACATTTTAGACCTCTGCCGCCAAAGAAATCCAAAGCAGTTCACACCACGTTCCAGTAGGTTACACCATCAAGGCCGGTCCCCATATTGCGAACAGAAGGAAGGCTACTCTTGAGCCACTTGGTTGGCACAGACTGCAACATTCTCCATACATCCCAGATATTTCACCGTGTGATTTTCATGTCTTTGGTGACCTAAAGAAACGAATGCATGGCCGTCGGTTTCAGTCGCACGAGCAAATGCTAGACTGGGTGCGGTAGTGGATGCGTCAGTGTCCGATGTCGTCCTACGAAACAGGAACTGATCGTCCCGGCTCCCACTGGGATAAAAACGTCTTAATGCTTCTTCTGATAACTTTTGAATAGAACTTTTTTATTATTATCCCGGTGTGGTGAGTGTTTGGTTTTCATTTGACTGCCTAACACTGTCGCAGTTTTAAGTTGGAAACGTGCCAGGTGTTGCTTATTCGTTCGTTAATTGGACAGGCAGAGAGCGCAAAGGTAATTGTACCAGAAGTACCCTCCACCGAATACGACTTGCACAGTTCAGATGTGGATGCAGATGCATGTCAATAATCGTCCAAGTTATAATATTCCTATCGAAGAGCATACATGGTCGTCTAATTCGTCGTAATTATGTATTCGCACCGTTCAGTTGTTTCCTACTACAAGTTAAACACGTTTATTTCAATAATTTCTTTAACATTTTAATTTTTGGCAGTTTTAGAGACGTAAGTAATAGAATTATATCTGTTAAGGTCATTTACTAACATACTTTATGTGCTAATTAATATAGAACTCTTTACTCTGGAAAAATTCAAACTTATTATTCGAAATAACGTGACACTATTCCCACATAATCGGATAAATTACATCAGAAGAAGATAAGCTACTGTAACTAATTCTTATTACTGAGTATTGATTATCAGTAGATTAGAATGTAACGATGCTGATTTCCGTATAACATTTCGAAAGGCTTTCGTTGAATAATCTTCTGCTGTATACCACCGTATTACGTTGTAAAGATATGCAATGTCATAACATTTTGGATATAGGCATATCGCTGTTAGTCCTTACGTTTCTTGAAAGTGTTGTATGATTTAATAGCCCAAAACTTAATAACCGATTCACAATCAATGTTAGAGGAGTATTGGCGACAAAAGAAAGTCGCTCGAAGAATCTGTCCTCAGATATATCATTTTCCCCGTCTGTTCTGCTCTGTTATAAGGAATGTGAACCAGGTAAAGCAAGATGATTCTTACAAAAGAGACGACGCGCTTTCGGAATGGGTGCTATTTTCCTTCTTATATTTGAAATTGTAAGAAAGCTCCATCGTCATCCAGGGGGTTTATAACATCAGTCTCGTGGTGGAGCACCGGTAACTGGTGTCTAATTATGAAATGTATCATCGTTGAGTACAGTTTGTAACTTGTGCCAACCGAGAGGCAGTTGACAACCTGACGCGTAGGCAACACTTCGTACATGCTTGCGTTCTGTGGCATATGCATCACAGGGTGAGCTTCTTTAATGAAAGCGTGTTACTAATTTTATTTGCCCGAAGTAGCAATTTTTGATACGCAGTATCTAAAAGTGACCTTTATGCAGGGACACGACTGATCGAGAAAATTAATCCTTATATTTGCTGCTTACGTTACACTTCCAGTTCAGTTTGACATCGAGGGCATTAGTTAATGTTACGAATGCAATATGCCTTTTCCCAGTAATTCATTTCGATTTTATTTCAAATCATCAATCGTCGCCACTGCGACACAAGCGGTGTCATTTTTCTCGTACTTCCCATCGTAACGAAGGGTATTGGAGACATAGCTGATAACAAAGCCCTATTTCTCTTTTTCCTTTTCTACTGACATGCACTTATTCATTTCAAATTAACGTGCTATTGATTTCAGAGCTAATGCCACCATCTTTATCCACTTTGCCAGGACGAGGCAAGAGATCGAAGTACGCAATCTACTTCGCCCACTTTTAGAGACCTCAACAAAACTGTTTTCCGTGCATCAACAAACACGATTACAGCTCACCTGACTGACTCACCCGGCTGAGTCAGTCCCTGATGACCTTGTTGTCGACAAGACGCCAAACTCTAACCTTTGTTTTGGTCAGATATTACGTGTCCGTTGAACACAACAACCTCGAAATCCGTGAGTAAGCGATCCTTCGCCTTTACAGACAATGCTATAGTTTCTTCCGCCCGGACGCATTGTGATCTTAGCTGTATTGTCTAGTTTCTATCGCAGCGAGCAGAGTGATTTCAGAAAAACTGTTACGGCTGCCATGGCAATAGGCAACAATTGTTCGAGCTGTAACAAACCTGTTACGTTTACTTGTGACGCAAACGACATTCTTATTCCTCTCACTTCAACTCTGTCATAATTAAAGGCAGTGTCAAGCAGAAAAAGCTGCGGTTTCTTTGTTTTCCGGAACTAACTACACTTGAATAACCAACCCGCTGAGACTTATACTGTAACAGCTGCTATATACGTAAGATGGTTTTTTTTTTAAGTTCATTATCCCATTTAAACAGTCCGATCAATGAACTGGTAAAACGAATACGTATTACTTGAAAGTGTCTGAAAGGGCTTCATCACCCTGGTGACATTGTGCTATATGCCTCTAGTGTAAATAAACGTATGGTACAATTTTCTAGGGGCAATTTGAAGCTACACTGCGAAATGAATACGGCTACAACAATGTATGGAAGTGTATCACAGCCTGTAGGAAAACCAGAAAAGAAGAGGCGCGAAGCGTTTGAAATGTGCTGCAAAAGAATGTCGAAACTTAGGTGGACTGACAAGAAATGCCGTACTTATTCGCATACTCGATGAGGAAAGAAATATGTAGAAAGCGCTGATACTGATAAGAAGAAGGCGAGGGAGAATAGCATACGTTAAGACATCAGGGAAACACTTGTACGTTACTAGAGTAAGCAGCAGAGGATAATAATTCCAGAGAGTGACAGAGATTAGAGCTCATCCAACAAGTAATTGAAGCGTAGGGTTCTAGTGCTATTCTGAGATGAAGTGGTTGGCGCACGAGAGAAATTCGTGGCGGTCGCATCATACCAGTAATAGGACTTAAGAAAAACCAGACATATCTAAAAGAAAATTTTCAGAATTTGCATACGTACAAAAATCACTGTATCTCCTTCTTAGCTATTACATCAGTTTCAAGCAATCTTTGTACACACAGAATATATGGGAAGTAAGATGAGCCGTGCGCGGCTCGTGTTCATTCTGTTTATTGCTTGTCATCTTCTCTTACGGTGCTGCCGCCACGTTTTCTTATTCCACTTACTGGCGTCACTAACTTCCTGCCTTACCTGCGAGTGAGTGGCAGCAGCAGCGCTTATCGATAAATGCACTGTCGTTCCATCTCTGGAGCGACCTATTGTACACTCCTGGAAATGGAAAAAAGAACACATTGACACCGGTGTGTCAGACCCACCATACTTGCTCCGGACACTGCGAGAGGGCTGTACAAGCAATGATCACACGCACGGCACAGCGGACACACCAGGAACCGCAGTGTTGGCCGTCGAATGGCGCTAGCTGCGCAGCATTTGTGCACCGCCGCCGTCACTGTCAGCAAGTTTGCCGTGGCATACGGAGCTCCATCGCAGTCTTTAACACTGGTAGCATGCCGCGACAGCTTGGACGTGAACCGTATGTGCAGTTGGCGGACTTTGAGCGAGGGCGTATAGTGGGTATGCGGGAGGCCGGGTGGACGTACCGCCGAATTGCTCAACACGTGGGGCATGAGGTCTCCACAGTACATCGATGTTGTCGCCAGTGGTCGGCGGAAGGTGCACGTGCCCGTCGACCTGGGACCGGACCGCAGCGACGCACGGATGCACGCCAAGACCGTAGGATCCTACGCAGTGTCGTAGGGGACCGCACCGCCACTTCCCAGCAAATTAGGGACACTGTTGGTCCTGGGGTATCGGCGAGGACCATTCGCAACCGTCTCCATGAAGCTGGGTTACGGTCCCGCACACCGTTAGGCCGTCTTCCGCTCACGCCCCAACATTGTGCAGCCCGCCTCCAGTGGTGTCGCGACAGGCGAGAATGGAGGGACGAATGGAGACGTGTCGTCTTCAGCGATGAGAGTCGCTTCTGCCTTGGTGCCAATGATGGTCGTATGCGTGTTTGGCGCCGTGCAGGTGAGCGCCACAATCAGGACTGCATACGACCAAGGTACACAGGGCCAACACCCGGCATCATGGTGTGGGGAGCGATCTCCTACACTGGCCGTACACCTCTGGTGATCGTCGAGGGGACACTGAATAGTGCACGGTACATCCAAACCGTCATCGAACCCATCGTTCTACCATTCCTAGACCGGCAAGGGAACTTGCTGTTCCACCAGGACAATGCATGTCCGCATGTATCCCGTGCCACCCAACGTGCTCTAGAAGGTGTAAGTCAACTACCCTGGCCAGCAAGATCTCCGGATCTGTCCCCCATTGAGCATGTTTGGGACTGGATGAAATGTCGTCTCACGCGGTCTGAACGTCCAGCACGAATGCTGGTCCAACTGAGGCGCCAGGTGGAAATGGCATGGCAAGCCGTTCCACAGGACTACATCCAGCATCTCTACGATCGTCTCCATGGGAGAATAGCAGCCTCCATTGCTGCGGAAGGTGGATATACACTGTACTAGTGCCGACATTGTGCATGCTCTGTTGCCTGTGTCTATGTGCCTGTGGTTCTGTCAGTGTGATCATGTGATGTATCTGACCCCAGGAATGGGTCAATAAAGTTTCCCCTTCCTGGGACAATGAATTCACGGTGTTCTTATTTCAATTTCCAGGAGTGTATTTCCGGGTCGTCGTGTGACTGGAGTTGAGTTGGGAGCTCAGTCGGGACGCAGCAGCACTGAAGCTGAGTCGGGGACGGAGCTCCAGCGAGGTGCGGACAGCCAGTACTTGCCGACCGCTGGCAACACGCATGAACTGTCCGACGGAAGGAGACTGGAGTGGGCCGACCGTTGGTTGGTTGTTCGGTTGTTCGGTTGCTCGTCTCATTCGGCGACGTGTATTTGGTCTTTTGACCGTTTCTGGGCCTCGTCACTTGGTCATCGTGCCGGATATGGGTCGGTTCCTTGTGCAGAGATGTCGTGGCCACTGGGCAAGAGTTACATCTGCATGAATGGGTCCGAGCCAGTGTGCCCGGGTCGCCGGGTCTCCGAGCTCCGAACGGACATGGAGTTGAGTCAGGTTGGAGCTGCAGTCAGCTACGGACAGCCAAGAATCGCCCGACCGTTGCCGACACACGTGACATGAGTGGGAATGGCCTGGGTTGGTCGTACGGTCGGTCATCTCATCGGACGACGTGTATTTGGTCGCCGACCGCTTGTGGGTGCTCTGTGTGTTTCAGGCTGATTCGTCCTTGTTGTTCCACAGCGAATGCTTTTACGATTGTTCGGGTTCTTGTGCAACTGTGTTTACGTGGAACGTGTGTAGCTTCTGTGATTTCCACTGAGCAGATGAATGCTGTCTGCGTACTGGAGTAGTCAGTCGGTCGGTTGAAATAGAGCAGCGAGTGTCTCGAGCGGAAGGGAATTGATTAGGCTAACCTAAGGACATCGTACACATACATACCCGAGGCAGGATTCGAACCTGCGGCCGTAGCGGTCGCGCGGTTCCAGACTGCAGGGCCTAGAACCGCTCGTCCACTCCGGCCGGCGCCGAACTTCGTGACAACTATTTTAAGATTCTACCTTCAGCCGTGTTTCTTTTAAAATTCTTGTTGTACTGTATTTAAACTTTCAGCCGCGTTCAGCCGCGTTTGTTTCAGAATCTGTGGCCTTAACATGTAAATTCTTTTCTGTAAGGTTTCTCTTTAATTATCTGGAATTCTTCAAACGGCCTTCAGCCGTGTTCTGTAAATGTTTATTTTAAGCTTGCTTTAATTATTCTTGAGTAGTTGTTTGCGCGTTTAGCCGACAAGATACTTCAAGTTTTCTTAGGGTGTTTTTCTGTTGTACTGTGTAAAAGCTTACCTTTAAAGTATCTCTTTTATTACGTAAAAAAAATTTAATTGGGCTTTCAGCCTAAGAATTAACTTTAATTTTCCCTAATATGGCCTTTAGCTGGAATTTGTAAATGCTTGGCCTTTAAAGATTTTCCTTACCTGATCTGAAATACACTCCTGGAAATGGAAAAAAGAACACATTGACACCGGTGTGTTACACCCACCATACTTGCACCGGACACTGCGAGAGGGCTGTACAAGCAATGATCACACGCACGGCACAGCGGACACACCAGGAACCGCGGTGTTGGCCGTCGAATGGCGCTAGCTGCGCAGCATTTGTGCACCGCCGCCGTCAGTGTCAGCCAGTTTGCCGTGGCATACGGAGCTCCATCGCAGTCTTTAACACTGGTAGCATGCCGCGACAGCGTGGAGGTGAGCCGTATGTGCAGCTGACGGACTTTGAGCGAGGGCGTATAGTGGGCATGCGGGAGGCCGGGTGGACGTACCGCCGAATTGCTCAACACGTGGGGCGTGAGGTCTCCACAGTACATCGATGTTGTCGCCAGTGGTCGGCGGAAGGTGCACGTGCCCGTCGACCTGGGACCGGACCGCAGCGACGCACGGATGCACGCCAAGACCGTAGGATCCTACGCAGTGCCGTAGGGGACCGCACCGCCACTTCCCAGCAAATTAGGGACACTGTTGCTCCTGGGGTATCGGCGAGGACCATTCGCAACCGTCTCCATGAAGCTGGGCTACGGTCCCGCACACCGTTAGGCCGTCTTCCGCTCACGCCCCAACATCGTGCAGCCCGCCTCCAGTGGTGTCGCGACAGGCGTGAATGGAGGGACGATGGAGACGTGTCGTCTTCAGTGATGAGAGTCGCTTCTGCCTTGGTGCCAATGATGGTCGTATGCGTGTTTGGCGCCGTGCAGGTGAGCGCCACAATCAGGACTGCATACGACCGACGCACACAGGGCCAACACCCGGCATCATGGTGTGGGGAGCGATCTCCTACACTGGCTGTACACCTCTGGTGATCGTCGAGGGGACACTGAATAGTGCACGGTACATCCAAACCGTCATCGAACCCATCGTTCTACCATTCCTAGACCGGCAAGGAAACTTGTTGTTCCAACAGGACAATGCACGTCCGCATGTATCCCGTGCCACCCAACGTGCTCTAGAAGCTGTAAGTCAACTACCCTGGCCAGCAAGATCTCCAGATCTGTCCCCCATTGAGCATGTTTGGGACTGGATGAAGCGTCGTCTCACGCGGTCTGCACGTCCAGCACGAACGCTGGTCCAACTGAGGAGCCAGGTGGAAATGGCATGGTAAGCCGTTCCACAGGACTACATCCAGCATCTCTACGATCGTCTCCAAGGGAGAATAGCAGCCTGCATTGCTGCGAAAGGTGGATATACACTGTACTAGTGCCGACATTGTGCATGCTCTGTTGCCTGTGTCTATGTGCCTGTGGTTCTGTCAGTGTGATCATGTGATTTATCTGACCCCAGGAATGTGTCAATAAGGTTTCCCCTTCCTGGGACAATGAATTCACGGTGTTCTTATTTCAATTTCCAGGAGTGTATTATTTCGGCCTTTAGCCGAGAAGATATTGCAATTTTACTTAAGTAAGGCCTTCAGCCGTTACTCTAAATCCTGGTGTTTTAAAATCAATCATTTAAACTTATTCTGGAGAAGTTACTTGAGCCCTTAGTCGTGAATTGATCTTTGTTGTTTTAAAGAGAAAACTGTGCATTGGTTTGAGGAATAAAGTTGTATGTGTTCTCGTATGACTAACAGTAATTGACCTTGGCCCCTTTCCACAACCTGATCCGCTTTGTCCTGCGAAACCAGGATTTCTTAAGTACTGTGGTGGTAAGGACCGCCCACCTCACGTTCGGATGCATGTGGAGGTGAAAAGAGTGCGGCAGGGAGGCTTAACTCAGGAAGGTGTGGAACAATTTCAGTCAGTTCTTATATTACATGATTAATTATTTGTGTAAAATAATTGCAGGTAATACACCCCTACCACCCCTAGGGATGGGGTAGAGATAGAAACCGTAACGACTGATATTACCGTCGAACCCATAGTTTTCTGGGTCACTTGGCCCACTGGTGACGGTCACGATGACGTTACGTCCTTAGGGGTGGGGAGGCAAGTAGGGAATGTAGAGACAGTGACATATCAGAATATCTCTGTAACATCTGAAGAAATATCTACCAGACTTGGCACATACTTGACTTGACATACAGAAAAAAGAATTTCTGTGACAGTAAGATATTCCTAGTGTGTCTATAGCAAATGGTGGGGTGAGAAGGGAAAACATAAAAGCGTAACTCAAGAGCGCCTGGAGTAATATCAGCCGAATGTGGTGTATAAATTACTTGCTTAACAAACTGTAGAAATAAGATTCCCCGCCGTGCGGTTCTATGCCCTACCGTCTGGAGCCGAGCGTCCTTTACGGTCGCAGGTTCGAATTCTGCCTCGGTCATGGATGTGTGTGATGTCCTTAGGTTACTTAGGTTTAATTAGTTCTAAGTTCTGGGCGAGTGATGACCTCAGAAGTTAAGTCGCATAGTGCTCAGAGCCACTTGAACCTTTTTTAAGATGCCCCAATTATCCCTCCTATCCGTAGACCAAACGTATGTGTGAAACATCTAAGAGGCACACATCACATCATGCTATCCCAGTAAACTGATAGAGATTTTCAACAAGAAAACCTTAAGAATGAGTGTCTCTAAGCACAGAACTATACGAGGGATATCCAGAAAGCGAGATCAGATCGGTTGCGAAATGGAAATAACAGTGAAAATCCGGTGAAACTTTGTATAGATGTTTTGGGCAGTGTGTCTCGTGTGGCCGTTGAAGGCGTCGCCTTGCACTTCGCAGTTCTGAGTGCGCAATGAGTACGTGAGTATGCCTACAAAATATCGTCTCCCGCCACGTGTGGGTGCCTGCTGAGAGATTTCCGCTGATTTCATGCAACCTGACATGTGATGGATGTGCCGAGTAACAGAACTGCTGCCATGAAAGGAGCTAAAACTGTAACTATAAAAAGAAGTGGATATGAAAGAATGCACACAATGTTATCCTTTCATAATGTGCTAACGGTACTAAACTTAGCCAGTTATCATCGTCAAGCGCAAAACAATGCCAAAACCTTCTGGAATACCGCCAGGTTTTGTTACTCACGTACATGACAAGGTTTGGATGGACGAGGCTGGTATGAAATTATGGATTAACAGAGTGTGGGAGAGAAGCAAAGATGCTTTTCTGAAGAAGGATTATCTTCTTGTGCTAGTTAAGTTTAGTAGTCGTTTGGAAAGTTCTGTGAAAGAGAAATTGAGACATGGTAACATTCGCGGTCCAGGGGCGAAAAACAAGCCTTAGAACTTGGGCTTGGGCAGTTACAGCGGCTATGGAAAGCAGAAGAAATAACTAGAAGACTAAAAACGATCATGAGTGGTTTCGGAAAACTGAAGGCGGTTTGTAAAATGAGGATTGCAACATTTCTGAAAGGAATGGTTTTCAGTCAGTGTACTAGATGATTTACCTCAAGGGAATTAGGCAGGAAACTTTCTACAACTAAGGATTGTGCAGAGAACATGTTGCGAATTACTGAAAGATATTCTAAATCAAACAACTGGGTCTGGTAACAGATGGAGTTGAAAATTAATTATGTCTTCAGTTACGATGAACTGAAGATGGCCTGGACAGTGAGGCATAGCACCTTACATCGCGCCTATTGAGATCTAAACAGCAGACATGCAGTATGAGTCACGCGCGGCACAGGTGGCGTCAGGTATCCCAGTGTATGTAGTTTCTATGAGATCTGGTAGAGGTCACTAGCTGACGGAACCTGTTCGAGCTGCAGTCATACACTGTTTCTTTAATTTTATAATTGTTTGTTAATTACTATTATCATTGTACTTAGTTATGAGAGTGAATGAAGGTGTAGCTGTGAAATAATGTTTTATGTTAAGTATTTATACCGCACATTGAATTAACCGGTCTCGTGAGGAATGTTCGATAATGACGTGTGTGTCAGGCATTGGTACCGGGGAATTTGTTACAAAATATTTCGTCGATTTATGGTACTGGGGAAATGAGATTATGATTTCGTTAAAGCAGTTTTCTCAAGAGGGTTTTAAAAATTTATTTGTGTTAATTTACTGTTCTGATTAAGTGACAAAATTTGATTGGTTCTGTGTACAGGGTGTTACAAAAAGGTACGGCCAAACTTTCGGGAAACATTCCTCACACACAAATAAAGAAAAGATGTTTTGTGGACATGTGTCCGGAAACGCTTAATTTCCATGTTAGAGCTCATTTTAGTTTTGTCAGTATGTACTGTACTTCGCTCAATGGAGCACGTTATCATGATTTCATACGAGATATTCTACCTGTGCTGCTAGAACATGTGCCTTTACAAGTACGACACAACATGTGGTTCATGCACGATGGAGCTCCTGCACATTTCAGTCGAAGTGTTCGTACGCTTCTCAACAACAGATTCGGTGACCGATGGATTGGTAGAGGCGGACCAATTCCATGGCCTCCACGCTTTCCTGACCTCAACCCTCTTGACTTTCATGTATGGGGCATTTGAAAGCTCTTGTCTACGCAACCCCGGTACCAAATGTACAGACTCTTTGTGCTCGTACTGTGGACGGCTCTGATACAATACGCCATTCTCCAGGGCTGCATCAGCGCATCATGGATTCCATGCGACGGAGGGTGGATGCATGTATCTTCGCCAACAGAGGACATTTTGAACATTTCCTGTAACAAAGTGTTTGAAGTCACGCTGGTACGTTCTGTTGCTGTGTGTTTCCATTACATGATTAATGTGATTTGAAGAGAAGTAATAAAATGAGCTCTAACATGGAAAGTAAGCGTTTCCGGACACATGTCCACATAACATATTTTCTTTCTTTGTGTGTGAGGGATGTTTCCTGAAAGTTTGGCCGTACCTTTTTGAAACACCCTGTATATGCGCGGGATTCAGGGATTCACCGGATGCTGATTTCCGATTGGCTGTGGTGTTTCTATGCCAATCAGAAATTAGCATAACTAAATTCCGCATGTCGTGTTGCTTACTCGCAGACTTGAACTTTTTGTTAGCGTGAGACATTTGAGCGAGCTATTCTAAAAGAAACAATCCGTTAGTAAAATTTCAGTGAAGGGTAATTAATAATTACTATAAACTGGCTACTGTTATGAATGATGTGTGCGGGTGGACTTTTCAGACTTTGTACGGCTTAGAGTAAGGATGGCTTGGTAGTAACTGGTGTATGGAAGCTTTCCGTAATAGAGTGAAATTTTACCCATAAAAATACTTTCATTTAACTATTATTAACCTTCCACTGACAAAACAAATTTTAGTATGGCTTGTGGTTACCAGATGCACAGCTGTTTTTTCTGCAGCTTTTTCAGATAGGGAACTGAGTTCCAGTAATTTGAAGGAGACGTGCGCGTGAGAAGAGATGCAACACAAGGTGAATGGAACTTTCTACGCAGTAGCAATGCACCAAGCCGCCGCCAATGCTGCTAGCGAATGAAATGGCAGACGGTCTAGGGAAGTTCTTTGTATCATTCCGAGAGATTAAAGGCCGATGTGCCAAACTAGTACAAGCTGGATAGATAATACCCGGAATTTAGAAGGAACAGCATGTTCACATATATCTGACGACCATAATGCAGGGAAAATTCCGATGACGTTACTGTATCTGACACGCCAGGCAATGTGAAAACCGCGCACAACGTTTGGAGCGTGGGATCCTTATTGCACATATACGAGGTGCATTCCAGTTCTAAGGCCTCCGATTTTTTTTTCTCCGGACTGGAAAGATATAGATACATGCGCATTGTTTTAAAATGAGGCCGCGTTCGTTGTCAATACGTCCCAGAGATGGCAGAACCGTACGGCAGATGGAATTTTATCGCCAGCGGCGAGAATGAGAACTGTATTAAATACTTAAAATGGCGACGTTTTCCTTACTTGAACAGCGTGCAATCATTCGTTTTCTGAATTTTCGTAGTGTGAAACCAATTGAAATTCATTGACAGTTGAAGGAGACATGTGGTGATGGAGTTATGGATGTGTCGAAAGTGCGTTCGTGGGTGCGACAGTTTAATGAAGGCAGAACATCGTGTGACAACAAACCGAAACAACCTCGGGCTCGCACAAGCCGGTCTGACGACATGGCTCTGAGCACTATGGGACTTAACTGCTGTGGTCATCAGTCAACTAGAACTTAGAACTAATTAAACCTAACATCCATGCCCGAGGCAGGATTCGAACCTGCGACCGTAGCAGTGAGCGCCTAGAACCGCTATCTGACGACATGATCGAGAAAGTGGAGAGAACTGTTTTGCAGGATCGCCAAATGACCGTTGAACAGATCGCCTCCAGAGTTGGCATTTCTGTGGGTTCTGTGAACACAATCCTGCATGACGACCTGAAAATGCGAAAAGTGTCATCCAGGTGGGTGCCACGAATGCTGACGGACGACAACATGGCTGTCCGTGTGGCATGTTGCCAAGCAATGTTGACAAGCAACGACAGCATGAATGGGACTTTCTTTTCGTCGGTTGTGACAATGGATGAGACGTGGATGCCATTTTTCAATCCAGAAACAAAGCGCCAGTCAGCTCAATGTAAGCACACAGATTCACCGCCACCAAAAAAATTTCGGGTAACCGCCAGTGCTGAAAAAATGATGGTGTCCATGTTCTGGGACAGCGAGGGCGTGATCCTTACCCATTGCGTTCCAAAGGGCACTACGGTAACAGGTGCATCCTACGAAAATGTTTTGAAGAACAAATTCCTTCCTGCACTGCAACAAAAACGTCCGGGAAGGGCTGCTCGTGTGCTGTTTCACCAAGACAACGAACCCGAACATCGAGCTAACGTTACGCAACAGTTTCTTCGTGATAACAAATTTGAAGTGATTCCTCATGCTCCCTACTCACCTGACCTGGCTCCTAGTGACTTTTGGCTTTTTCCAACAATGAAAGACGCTCTCCGTGGCCGCACATTCACCAGCCGTGCTGCTATTGCCTCAGAGATTTTCCAGTGGTCAAAACAGACTCCTAAAGAAGCCTTCGCCGCTGCCATGGAATCATGGCGTCAGCGTTGTGAAAAATGTGTATGTCTGAAGGGCGATTACGTCGAGAAGTAACGCCAGTTTCATCGATTTCGGGTGAGTAGTTAATTAGAAAAAAAATCGGAGGCCTTAGAACTTGAATGCGCCTCGTACGTAAGTACCTCGTGTAATCGAAACTCTTGTCTGGTACCGTAGACGAGTTCATCCTCGAAACAGTTACTTACGCAAACTACATCTCTGGTGATGCCATCCTCCTCAGGAACAAGGTGCCCTACGCTGTGCTCTCAATGCAACGTCCTGTTACTTTTAACTAAAAGCCGAAGCCCATCCTTCAGCTGCTCTCATAAAGTTTCCCTAAGACAAATGATGTGATCAGTTTACACTGTGTCAAACAGCAAAGAACCGAGGAAGGTGGCGCAGTAGTTAGCACACTGGACTGGCATTCGGGAGGACGACGGTTCTAACCTGCGCCCGGGCAGCCTGCTTTAGGTTTTACGTGATTTCCCTAACTCGATTTAGGCAAATGCCGGGATGGTTCCTTTGAAAGGGCACGGCCGGCTTCCTTCCCCATTCTCCGCTAATCCGATAGGACCGATGACCTCGCTGTTTGGGCCCTCCCACCAAATCAACCAACCAAACATCAAAGCACGTACTCCCATATTCCCTCATTTGCACATGTTACTTTTCTATTTCCTTAAATAGTCACTTCACTTTCTTATATTCTATCTTCACTTTGTTCGTCTGCCCAATTACTGAGTGGCCAGCATGTCCAACTTCCATGCAGCTGGCCCGGGTTCGATTCGCCGCCGGGTCGGAAATTTTCTCCGCTCGGGAACTGGGTGCTGTGTCGTACTTATCATCACCGACACGAAAGTCCCCTAAAACGCAATTCGGCTGCCAAATTTCCACAGGAGGGGACTCCCGGCTATCAGTGCTAACAATAATTTCATTATTATTTATTTTTTTCATCAGTCTTTTGACTGGTTTCATGCGGTCCCCACGAATTACTCGCCTGTGCTAACCTCTTGATCATCTCAGAGTAGTACTTGCAACCTACGTTTTCAGTTATTTTCTGGATCTATTCCAATCTCTGTCTTCTTCTACAGTTTTTGCCCTCTACAGCCCCCCTAGTACCATGGAAGTAATTCCCTCATGACTTAAAAGATGTCATATTATCCTGTCCCTTCTCCTTATCAGTGTTTTCCACATGTTCCTTTCCAATTCTGCGCAGAACCTCCTCATTCCTTACCTTATCACTTCTCGAAATTTTCAACATTCGTCTATAGTACCACATCTCAAATGCTTTGATTCTCTTCTGTTCCGGTTTTCCCACAGTCCATGTTTCACTACCATACAATGCTGTACTCCAGACGTACAATCTCAGAAATTTCTTCCTCAAATTAAGGCCGGTATTTGATATTACTAGACTTCTCATGGCCAGGAATGCTCCTTTTGCCAGTGCTAGTCTGCATTTGATGTCCTCCTTGCTCCGTCCGTCATTGGTTATTTTACTGCCTAGGTAGTTGAATTCCTTAACTTCATCTACTTCGTGACCATCAATCCTGATGTTAAGTTTCTCGCTGTTCTCATTTTTACTACTTCTCATTACCTTCGTCTTTCTCCAATTTACTCTCAAACCATACTGTGTACTCATTAGACTGTTCATTTCGCCCAGCAGATCATTTAATTCTTCTTCACTTTCACTCAACATAGCAATGACATCAGCGAATCGTATCATTGATATCCTTTCACCTTGAATTTTGATTCCGCTCCTGAATCTCTTTCTTATTTCCATCATTGCTTCCTCGATTGAACAGAATGGGCGAAAGGCTACATTCTTGTGTTACACACTTTTTAATGCGAGCACTTCGTTCTTGGTCGCCCAGTCTTATTGTTCCCTCTTGGCTGTTGTACAAGTTGTATATGACCCGTCTCTCCCTATAGCTTACTCCCACTTTTTTCAGAACTTGGAACATCATCTTATTAACCGTTCGTCTCTCCCTCCCTCTTCCACCCATTTTCTGATGCCCGTTGCTGTTAGCTCTCTTAGTTTGAATCTCCTCCACCTCCTCCTTCTTCTTTTATAGTTCTAAACCTCATTCTGAGCCTGGCCTCTACAACAGTTTTCTGCCAATTATGACGATCCGTTGACAGCGCTCTCTAACTTCTACAATCTATTTTCCGGAGATCCCCAATGACTCCACCCTCCGATGTGATTTTCTGCTGACCACGCCCTCTGTCCTCCTGGACTTCCCTCTAATACCTTTATGGGCACTTCGTTTTCACTCAATCTGGATGATTTCACTATTCTGCTGATAGGCGTGTCTTTATAAATGATGCACAACTCATGATTATATCTTTCCCTCCATATTTCTCTTTCACATATTTGACCTATGATTCTTCTACATCTATCTACATCTACATCCATACTCCGCAAGCCACCTGACGGTGTGTGGCGGAGGGTACCCTGAGTACCTCTATCGGTTCTCCCTTCTATTCCAGTCTCGTATTGTACGTGGAAAGAAGGATTGTCGATATGCTTCTGTGTGGGCTCTAATCTCTCTGATTTTATCCTCATGGTCTCTTCGCGAGATATACGTAGGAGGGAGCAATATACTGCTTGACTCTTCGGTGAAGGTATGTTCTCGAAACTTTAACAAAAGCCCGTACCGAGCTACTGAGCGTCTCTCCTGCAGAGTCTTCCACTGGAGTTTATCTATCATCTCCGTAACGCTTTCGCAATTACTAAATGATCCTGTAACGAAGCGCGCTGCTCTCCGTTGGATCTTCTCTGTCTCTTCTATCAACCCTACCTGGTGCGGATCCCACACTGCTGAGCAGTATTCAAGCAGTGGGCGAACAAGCGTACTGTAACCTACTTCCTTTGTTGTCGGACTGCATTTCCTTAGGATTCTTCCAATGAATCTCAGTCTGGCATCTGCTTTACCGACGATCAACTTTATATGATCATTCCATTTTAAATCACTCCTAATGCGTACTCCCAGGTAATTTATGGAATTAACTGCTTCCAGTTGCTGACCTGCTATTTTGTAGCTAAATGATAAGGGATCTATCTTTCTATGTATTCGCATCACATTACAATTGTCTGCATCGAGATTCAATTGCCATTTCGTGCACCATGCTTCAATTCGCTGCAGATCCTCCTGCATTTCAGTACAATTTTCCATTGTTGCAACCTCTCGATACACCACAGCATCATCTGCAAAAATCCTCAGTGAACTTCCGATGTCATCCACCAGGTCATTTATGTATATTGTGAATAGCAACGGTCCTGTGACACTCCCCTGCGGCACACCTGAAATCACTCTTACTTCGTAAGACTTCTCTCCATTGAGAATGACATGCTGCGTTCTGTTATCTAGGAACTCCTCAATTCAATCACACAATTGATCTGATAGCCCGTATGCTCTTACTTTGTTCATTAAACGACTGTGGGGAACTGTGTCAAACGCCTTGCGGAAGTCAAGAAACACGGCATCTACCTGTGAACCCGTGTCTAAGGCCCTCTGAGTCTCGTGGACGAATAGCGCGAGCTGGGTTTCACACGACCGTCTTTTTCGAAACCCATGCTGATTCCTACAGAGTAGATTTCTAGTCTCCAGAAAAGACATTATACTTTCGAATGCGTTCAGCACTTCCTTCTCTTTTGCTGTTAGGGTTTAAGTTTCAGAAGCCTATGTGAGCACTGAGCTTATAACTGCTTTGCAAATGAGTTAGTTGTTAGTAAGCGTCAGAAGCCTTTTTGTAGCCTCGTTAGAGCAAAATCGGGCCTATTAGCTGCTGTTAGTCTCCGTTTGATTTCACAGCAAGTGTCGTCGGGACGACGAGTGTCGAAACCAGATATCTGAAGTGCTCACCTCACTCGAGGGTATAATTTTCGTCTGTTTTTGAGGCCGACTTGATATTCTTGCGTGTCTTTCCGACATCCTGTATTTCAGTTTATGCTCGTTCATGTTTAAGCCCACGTTCCTGCTAGTCTGTTCGAGGGTGATGAATGTCTTATCCATTGCCTTTCGTGTTGTTGCTACTATATCTATCACCCGCGTAATTTATATTTATTGCTACACTTCTCATGAACAACTGTAAACTGGATGGTTCTGTTCTTAATTACAGTAATTTCTAAATGGTTAATTCTGTATTAGATATAACTTACAACATTCTGGTTAGATGTAAGAGATAACCAGTTGACGCTGACTTTGGGTTAAATGAATCAGTAGTCGGGTTTATCGCTGACATATGCTACTGCGGTTGGACCCAGATGATGATGAATATTTGGTCGCAAGGTGAGGTTCTAGCGTTCTGTGCTTTACTAAAAGACTGTGCGCCATTACCGTTGCATGAAAAGCAAAACTATCCACTGTGCCACAAATACCAATAGTTGCTTAGGGCTCAGTTGCCGAGGGTAACTCTATTGGACGCCACTTCTGCGGTTTGCGTATCTCTAATGTACCCCTTCCAGGAGAACCCACAACTTACGGTGGAATCTGAACCACGTGTGACTCCCCACATCGTGGAGGGGTGAAGGTTAGGTTAAAGACTGAACATTTCTCTAGTCCGACCGGTATTCAATCCCATGCCCTCTCTGTCCTCAGACACGCTACCTCTAGACCAACAGACCCGACCGTCATAATGAGAACAAGCGACAAGCGTTGATGATAACGATGTGTTCTTGGAAGGGCGCTAGGAGACTCAGTTGCCTACTTTGTTCTGATTTAAACACTGGCGGCTTGTTTACCTTCAGCGTTTTCGTTATCGCCTAAAAAACGCAGACATGCATCTCGTAATGATAAACACTTGATTCTAAACTTAAAGAAAATAGGGACTCCTATCTCAACAGTGCAGTGCCACATGTACACACATGACAACGCGTCATACTTTTGTATTTCTAATGACCTGCTACACAAAGACTGAATACATTCATAGCGCAGTAATAACGAACCACAAGCCATAGGATAATACAGAGCCTTTGGGTAAAATTTAGGTACAACAGTCATACATAAGATAACACCATTTTTAGCGAATTAAGTAGTATTATGGTCTACAAAATTTTTCATTTAATGTTGAAGCAGTAGGTATTAATGACACAGATTGCATTACGATACATAATAACTGCGTGTAATTGTTTGTATCGATAGTCCGCCGGCTTTTATTTATTTATTTGCTGGCCTTTGGGTAAATAGCATGCCGACAGCGACAGGTTTACTTCGTGGCGTGCGACTGATGTTGTTGCTGGGAGAAGAGATAGTATTGGGATCCTTCTTGATATACATACTGTAAACAGTAACCACGTACAACGTACCACAATGGTGTAGGTGAAGTCGAGGCGATAAAATTGAAACAGGACAGCAACTTGTGGTCTATCAAGTCGCGAAACAGCCTCAAGATGACGTAAAAAGACCCCTAAGCTCATAAACACCGCGTACGGTGTGGCTAAAATCGCTCTCGAATGCTAAAAACCCCTCGTTCCTGCACTGTCAAAATGTAGAATTGATTCTGTCGTAATTTTTACCTCAAAATATTGTGAATTATAGTTTTTCCGTCGATTATATGCCTCGCTCAGGCCGCCCAAGGGCTGCTACTTCAGTGGATGACTGCTACCTACGGATTATGGCTCGGAGGAACCGTGACAGCAACTCACCATGTTGAATAATGCTTTTCCTGCAGCCCCAGGACGTCGTGTTACGACTCAAACTGTGCGCAAAAGGCTGCATGATACACAACTTCATTCCCGACATCCATGGCGAGGTCCATCTTTGCAACCACGACACCATGCAGTGCGGTACAGATGGGCCCAACAACATGCCGAATGTGCCGCTCAGGATTGGCATCACGTTCTCTTCACCGATGACTGTCGCATATGCCTTCAACCAGACAATCGTCGGAGACGTGTTTGGAGGCAACCCGGTCAGCCTGACCGCCTTAGACACACTGCCCAGCGAGAGCAGAAAGATGGGGGTTCCCTGCTGTTTAGGAGTGGCGTTATATGGGGCCGACGTACGCCGCTGGTGGTTATGGAAGGCGCCGTAACGGCTGTACGATACGTAAATGACACCCTCTGACCGATAGCGCAACCACATCGGCAGCATACTGGCTAGGCATTCGTCTTCATGGATGACAATTCGCGCCCCTATCGTGCACATCTTGTAAATGGCGTCCTTCAAGGTAACGACATCGTTCGACTAGAGTGACCAGCATGTTCTCCAGACATGAGCGCTATTGAACATGCCTGGGACAGATTGAAAAGGGCTGTTTATGGACGACGTGACCGACCAGCCACTCTGAGGGATCTACACCGAATCGCCCCTTAAGAGGTGGGACAATCTGGACCAACAGTGCCTTCTACATCTACATGACTACTCTGCAATTCACATTTAAGTGCTTGGCAGAGGGTTCATCGAACCACAATCATACTATCTCTCTACTATTCCACTCCCGAACAGCGAGCGGTAAAAACGAACACCTAAACCTTTCTGTTCGAGCTCTGATTTCTCTTATTTTATTTTGATGATCATTCCTACCTATGTAGGTTGGGCTCAACAAAATATTGTCGCATTCGGAAGAGAAAGTTGGTGACGTCTATGCTGTAATGACTTCCATCCCAAATCGTGTATCATATCTGCCACACTCTCTCCCCTATAACGCGATAATACAAAACGAGCTGCCCTTTTTTTGCACCCTCTCGATGTCCTCCGTCAATCCCACCTGGTAAGGATCCCACACCGCGCAGCAATATTCTAACAGAGGACGAACGAGTGTAGTGTAAGCTGTCTCTTTAGTGGACTTGTTGCATCTTCTAAGTGTCCTGCCAATGAAACGCAACCTTTGGCTCGCCTTCCCGACAATATTATCTATGTGGTCCTTCCAACTGAAGTTGTTCGTAATTTTAACACCCAGGTACTTAGTTGAATTGACAGCCTTGAGAATTGTACTATTTATCGAGTAATCGAATTCCAACGGATTTCTTTTCGAACTCATGTGGATCATCTCACACTTTTCGTTATTTAGCGTCAACTGCCACCTGACACACCATACAGCAATCTTTTCTAAATCACTTTGCAGCTGATACTGGTCTTCGGATGACCTTACTAGACGGTAAATTACAGCATCATCTGCGAACAACCTAAGAGAACTGCTCAGATTGTCACCCAGGTCATTTATATAGATCAGGAACAGTAGAGGTCCCAGGACGCTTCCCTGGGGAACACCTGATATCACTTCAGTTTTACTCGATGATTTGCCGTCTATTACTACGAACTGCGACCTTCCTGACAGGAAATCACGAATCCAGTCGCACAACTGAGACGATACCCCATAGTTCCGCAGCTTGATTAGAAGTCGCTTGTGAGGAACGGTGTCAAAAGCTTTCCGGAAATCTAGAAATACGGAATCAACTTGAGATCCCCTGTCGATAGCGGCCATTACTTCGTGCGAATAAAGAGCTAGCTGCGTTGCACAAGAGCGATGTTTTCTGAATCCATGCTGATTACGTGTCAATAGATCGTTCCCTTCGAGGTGATTCATAATGTTTGAATACAGTATTGCTCCAAAACCCTACTGCAAACCGACGTCAATGATATAGGTCTGTAGTTAAATGGATTACTCCTACTACCCTTCTTGAACACTGGTGCGACCTGCGCAATTTTCCAATCTGTAGGTACAGATCTATCGGTGAGCGAGCGGTTGTATATGAGTGCTAAGTAGGGAGCTATAGTATCAGCGTAATCTGAAAGGAACCTAATCGGTATACAATCTGGACCTGAAGACTTGCCCGTATAAAGCGATTTGAGTTGCTTTGCAACCCCTAAGGTATCTACTTCTAAGAAACTCATGCTAGCAGATGTTCGTATTTCAAATTCTGGAATATTCCATTCGTCTTCCCTGGTGAAGGAATTTCGGAAAACTGCGTTCAATAACTCCGCTTTAGCGGCACAGTCGTCGATAACAGTACCATCGGCACTGCGCAGCGAAGGTATTGACTGCGTCTTGCCGCTTGTGTACTTTACATACGACCAGAATTTCTTCGGATTTTCTACCAAATTTCGAGACAATGTTTCGTTGTGGAACCTATTAAAGGCATCTCGCATCGAAGTACGTGCCAAATTTCGCGCGTCTGTAAATTTTAGCCCATCTTCAGGATTTCGCGTTCTTCTGAACTTCGCATGCTTTTTCCGTTGCCTCTGCAACAGCGTTCGGACCTTTTTTGTGTACCACGGGGGATCCGTTCCATCTCTTACCAATTTATGAGGTATGAATATCTCAATTGCTGTTGCTACTATATCTTTGAATTTGAGCCACATCTCGTCTACATTCGCATAGTCAGTTCGGAAGGAATGGAAATTGTCTTTTAGGAAGGCTTCTAGTGGCACTTTATCCGCTTTTTTAAATAAAATTATTTTGCGTTTGTTTCTGATGGATTTGGAAGAAATGGTATTGAGCCTAGCTACAATGACCTTGTGATCACTAATCCCTGTATCAGTCATGATGCTCTCTATCAGCTCTGGATTGTTTGTGGCCAAGAGGTCAAGTGTGTTTTCGCAACCATTTACAATTCGCGTGGGTTCGTGGACTAACTGCTCTAAATAATTTTCGGAGAATGCATTTAGGACAATCTCGGAAGACGTTTTCTGCCTACCACCGGTTTTGAACAAGTATTTTTGCCAACATACCGAGGGTAGGTTGAAGTCCCCACCAACTATAACCGTATGAGTGGGGTATTTATTTGTTACGAGACTCAAACTTTCTCTGAACTGTTCCGCAACTGTATCATCGGAGTCTGGGGGTCGGTAGAAGGAGCCAATTATTAACTTAATTCGGCTGTTAAGTATAACCTCCACCCACACCAATTCGCACGGAGTATCTACTTCGACTTCACTACAAGATAAACCACTACTGACAGACACCAACACTCCACCACCAATTCTGCCTAATCTATCTTTCCTGAACACCGTCTGAGACTTCGTAAAAATTTCTGCAGAACTTATTTCAGGCTTTAGCCAGCTTTCTGTACCTATAACGATATCAGCTTCTGTGCTTTCTATTAGCGCTTGAAGCTCAGGGACTTTTCCAGCGCAACTACAACAGTTTACAACTATAATTCCGACTGTTCCTTGATCCAAGCACGTCCTGTAATTGCCAAGCACCCTTTGACATTGCAGCCCATCCCGCACTTTCCCGAGGCCTTCTAACCTTGATGAACTTGTGGATAGTATGCCACGACGAATACAGGCACACATCAATGAAAGAGGACGTGCTACTGGGTATTAGAGGTACCGGTGTATACAGCAGTCTGGACAACCACCTCTGAAGGTCTCGCTGTATGGTGGTACAACATGCAATGTGTGGTTTTCATGAGTAATAAAAAGGGCGGCAATGATGTTTATGTTGATCTCTATTCCAATTTTCTGTACAGGTTTCGGAAGTCTCGGAACCGAGATGAGGCAAACTTTTTTTGATGTGTGTATATTAGACTGCTGACGAAACAAGAGGGTATTGGTTCTTACGCGACTCACTCTGTATATTCACTGCCATAAACACCAATAATGCACTGTTTTTACCTAAAAATGTTCACGTTATTTACTAAAGCACTGGTATGGCGCAATGAACAGTTGTGCTGATTGTTAGCCCTCTAAATTTGTGAAGCTTTCTGAGTAATGTTCCATTTACTCTGTGAAATGTACGGCTCAACCAATGCGGCACACACGGTTAACACCTGACAGAACAGTGGCACTGACCGAATACAATTACTAACCCCATTCGCCCGGATCGGTCTCTCTAGCACTTTAGTACTCTGCGCTAATCTCTAGCGCGGTCGGCAGCTTCGGTCTCTGCGGTGCTCTGGAACACGTCGCCGGTTCAGATCCTCTTTACTCGGTGCAGCTGAACGTTAACGCACGTCCTACTGCGGTTGAGGCATTGATCGCTCTGAATATTACCACGGACATGGAGCACGAAGAAAATCGCTCAGCAGCAGCAGAAAAACGACATTCGCAGAAGGAGCAAAGAAAAAGAACCTTGATTTTGAAACAGGAAGATGTATGTAATGCTGAAGCGAAACGAAACGGATTGAAATAACTTCTACTGGCCGTCGATGCTGTTTTACGGAATCCTGTTGAATTTATACGGACTTGTTCCACTTGTTCTTTCACCCCCTCTCTCTCTTTCTCTTCCTTCCTTTCCACCTCCGTCTCTCTCTCTCTCTCTCTCTCTCTCTCTCTCTCTCTCTCTCTCTGTCTGTCTCACTTGCACACACACAAACACACACACACACACACAAATACACACTACTCTTTTGGGAATGACAGGCTATTTGAGACTGGATCGCTTTGAAAGCTCTGTTCTTTTGAACTGTGATCCAAATCTACTGTATTCTCCGTTCTTGGCATGATAAACTGCGTGCACTCAACCAATACCTATTCACGTGGCCCTTTGTTCATCATAACTTAAGTTTTGCGTTTTGAAGTAGTCGTTGTGTTTTCTCGTCGATTTTTTCTTGTATAATTTATTTTATCGCCTTTGTTTGATTAAGTTTTCGTATTTGGTTTTTCATTCATAAATTATACTCACTATTTTTTTTCTAGTCATCAGTCTTATGACTGGTTTGATGCCGCCCACCACCAATCCGTCTCCTGTGCTAACCTCTTCATCTCAGAGTAACACTTGCAACCTATGTCCTCAATTATTTGCTGGATATATCCCAGTTTCTGTCTTCCTCTACAGTTTTTGCCCTCTACAACTCCCTCTAGTACCGTAGGAGTCATACCATGATGTCTTAACAGATCTCCTATCATCCTGTCCCTTCTCCTAGAAGTATTAGTTTTTGGGCGCACGACAGCAACGTCTTCAGCGCCAGCTCAGTAACATAGTGAGATGGATGTCAAGAAAAGACTCAGAACAGTAAGGCAAAATAGAACGTAAAACACAGGTAACAAGGTTTGAAAAATACGTGCCTACGAGCTTAGAAGCGTGATACGAGGAATGTCGTCAGCAGTAAAACATGGACAATACAGGAAGAAAGTGGTAGAGGGAGCTAAAACAATAGAGCAGATGAAAGTGGTGGCTGACCGCAAGGAAAAAAGAGAAGAGCCAGCCACTCTGCAATATACTAAAACCTCCAGCCTAAAGGTTTAGGCCAGAGTGCAGACACATCACAAAACTTAAAAACCCTATACACACGCGTCTCATCATTAGCTAAACACAAGGCAGATCCCCATCAACTTGTGCTTCTGAACTCTAGTCAAAGTTCTTCACATACTCCTTCCTTCTCCTGTTAGTGTACGTTGTGTTCCACTGTTGCGCCACAGCCGAGGAGGTCAGAAAACTGTCCTGCAGTGCCATACGGATGAGGTGTCGATCTCCTCGGGGGTGGAGCGACCTTAACCATCTCGTCGTGTTCTACAGCCTTCCGTCAACCATTCTGGACACACCAGTTGCACTGCCGAAACACTTCGTCCCACACCGGCAGCGGTTTTCCGGATGGACGCATCACTTTCCTTCATACCAATAATGAACCCCTTCCAAAGTCGCTGATTTGACGGTACCGTTCTCGCATACATCTACGAGGCATCCTGCACGTCTCCACAAGTCAGAGTTTCGGTTTATAGCGATAACCGGTAGGATGTGTTTTGCCGCGGTATCGATGTTGACCTTGGACCCGCGTGTTTTTATGACAACAGTGTAATCTCAAAATATAGCCTATACAGAATTTTTCTCACCATAAAACTTTGTGTAACTGAAGAATTAATCTTCTAAATAGCGTTAGTAGAGAGTGCTTGAATGAGTAGAACTAAAAGTATTTACAATTACACTGTAACCTCACCACAGTAAATAAAATAATATGAATAATACTCTCATTTAGCGTAACTACCCACCAATGAAAATATAATACGATGTAACAAACCTATAACTTTTCAATAATTGACAGTCAAGTTAACCTGGTAAATTTTGGACGTCAGCAATGCTGCGTCATGCCCTGATACATCATTCTGAATAAGCTGAAAAATCTTACCTTAATTAGGTCGCCGGATAACGCGTATATATCTGCTCCTATAAGAAATTTTCCTGGTGCAGCTAAGTGCAATGCTGGCCGATAGATTTGTCTTATAAAAAAGGAAAGAACTGACTTTTCTTTTCAATAATCGGTATTGCCAAGAATTGGAGAAATTAGTGAATTCTTTAAATTGAGATAAATGTCAAAAGTTACTTTTTATGACAAAGATTATTATTAACAGATTTTTTTTAAAAAACATTTACATGGGACTTGATGTAACAATACTACATATGCGCGAGGCTGCTTTTACCTTATCCTATAACGCTCAGGCTCTGCCATCGCTGCACACGACCGGCCCAGCCAACACGATACACCAGACACGACTGCTCGCTACCAACAACTAACTGCTACTGCTACGCAGTTCTTACTGCAGTCAATACTACTCTTTGGTCTCAGATTCTCTTCTAGGTTACATATCGCAGGCAGCGCGTGAGCAATACATCGAAATTACATCAGCTCGAGTGCGCTAGCAACAAGTTCTCTAATTATGGACCTCTTACAACACTACTGGCCATTACAAATGCTACACCACAAAGATGACGTGCTACCGACGCGAAATTTAACCAACAGGAAGACGATGCTGTGATATGGAAATGATTAGCTTTTCAGAGCATTCACAGAAGGTTGGCGCCGGTGGCGACACCTACAATGTGCTGACATGAGGAAAGTTTCCAGCCGATTTCTCATACACAAACAGCAGTTGACCGGCGTTGTCTGGTGAAACGTTGTTGTGATGCCTCGTGTAAGGAGGAGAAATGCGTACCATCACGTGATGGCAGTTTATCGTATCGCGACATTGCTGCTCGCGTTGGTCGAGATCCAATGACTGTTAGCAGAATATGGAATCGGTGGGTTCAGGAGGGTAATACGGAACGCCGTGCTGGATCCCAACGGCCTCGTGTCACTAGCACTCGAGTTGACAGACATCTTATCAGCATGGCTGTAACCGATCGTGCAGCCACGTCTCGATCCCTGAGTCAACAGATGGGGACGTTTGCAAGACAACAACCATCTGCACGAACAGTTCGACGACGTTTGCAGTAGCATGGACTATCAGCTCGGAGACCATGGCTGCCGTTACCCTTGACTCTGCATCACAGACAGAAGCGCCTGCGATGGTATACTCAACGACTAACCTGGGTGCACTAATGGCAAAAAGTCATTTTTTCGGATGAATCGATGTTCCGTTTACATCATCATTATCGTCGCATCCATGTTTGGCGACATCGCGGTGAACTCACATTGGAAGCGTGTATTCGCCATCGCCATACTGGTGTATCACCCGGCGTGAAGGTATGCGGTGCCATTTGTTACTCGTCTGGGTCACCTCTTGTTCGCATTGACGGCACTGGGAACAGTGGACGTTACATTTCAGAAGTGTTACGACCCTCCCTCCGAGACCCTACATATCAGCAGGATACTGCACGACCGCATGTTGCAGGTCCTGTACAGGCCTTTCTGGGTACAGAAAATGTTCGACTGCTGCCCTAGCCAGCACATTCTCCATTTGAAAACATCTAATCAATGGTGGCCGAGCAACTGGCTCGTCACAATACGCCAGTCACTACTCATGATGAACTGTAGAATAGTGTTGAAGCTGCATGTGCAGTTGTACATGTACACGCCATCCAAGCTCTGTTTGCCTCAATGCCTAGGCGTATCAAGGCCGTTACTACAGCCAAAGGCGGTTGTTCTTGGTACTGATTTCTCAGGATCTATGCATCCAAAGTGGGTGAAAATGTAATCACATGTCAGTTCTAGTATAATATATTTGTCCAATGAATACCTGTTTATCATCTGCATTTCTTCTTGGTGTAGCAATTTTAATGGCCGGTAGTGTACGACACAGCAGTAACCTCACGTCTCGCAACAGAAACAGCTGAAAATATCGGAAACTGCTTTGGCGGTCTTTAGTGCTTTTTCCATCAATGATTCTAAAATAGGTCACTAGGATGAGAGAACGACCCTAAAACGCATGTGTTCCTAGCTACAGTATCCTCAAGATGCAACACTATCCCTTATGCTGCACACAAAGCTATTGCGAAAAGTATTATCTGCTACGTAAGGTTGACACACAGTGAGAAGAAGTCAATATCGGCAAGCTTTCGCCATATACTTCGCTCCCAGCAACCCCATTGGAAAGGGCTTTTACAATGCACCTGGCATATTATTGTTGTTGTGGTCTTCAGTCCTGAGACTGGTTTGATGCAGCTCTCCATGGTACTCTATCCTGTGAAAGCTTCTTCATCCCACAGAACCTACTGCAACCCACATCCTTTTGAATATGTTTAGTGTAGTCATCTGTTGGTCTCCCTCTACGATTTTTACTCTCTACGCTGCCCTCCAATACTAAATTGGTAATCGCTTGATGCCTCAGAACATGTCCTACCATCCGATCCCTTCTTCTGGTCAAGTTGTGCCACAAACTTCTCTTCTCCCCAATCCTATTCAATACTTCCTCATTAGTTATGTGATCTACCCATCTAATCTTCAGCATTCTTCTGTAGCACCACATTTCAAAAGCTTCTACCCTCTTCTTGTCCAAACTATTTATCGTCCATGTATCACTTCCATACACGGCTACACTCCATACAAATACTTTCAGAAATGACTTCCTGACACTTAAATCTATACTCGATGTTAACAAATTTCTCTTCTTCAGAAACACTTTCCTTGACATTGCCAGTCTGCTTTTGATATCCTCTCTACTTCGACCATCATCAGTTTTTTTTTGCTCCCCAAATAGCAAAACTCCTTTACTACTTTAAGTGTCTCATTTCCTAATCTAATTCCCTCAGCATCACCCGACTTAATTCGACTACATTCCATTATCGTCCTTTTGCTTTTTTTTATGTTCATCTTATATCCTCCTTTCAAGACACTATCCATTCCGTTCAACTGCTCTTCCACGTCCATTGCTGTCTCTGATAGAATTACAATGTCATCGGCGAAGATCAAAGTTTTTATTTCTTCTCCATGGATTTTAATACCTAATCCGAACTTTTCTTTTGTTTTCTTTACTGCTTGCTAAATTTCCAATTTGAATAACATCGGGGAGAGACTACAACCCTGTCTCACTCCCTTCCCAACCAGTGCTTCTCTTTCATGTCTCTCGACTCTTATAACCACCATCTGGTTTCTGTACAAACTGTTAAGAGCCTTTCGCAACCTATATTTTACCCCTGTCACCTTCAGAATTTTAAAGAGAGTATACTAGTCAACATGGTCAAAAGTTTTCTCTAAGTCTACAAATGCTAGAAACGTAGGTTTCCCCTACCTTAATCTAGCTTCTAAGATAAGTCGTAGGGTCAGTATTGCCTCACGTTTTCCAACATTTCTACGGAATCCAAACTGATCTTCCCCGAGGTCGGCTTCTACTATTTTTTCCATTCGTCTGTAAAGAATTCGTGTTAGTATTTTGCAGCTGCGACTTATTAAACTGATAGTTCGGTAATTTTCACATCTGTCAACACCTGCTTTCTTTGGGATTGGAATTATTATATTCTTCTTGAAGTCTGATGGTATTTCGCCTGTCTCGTACATCTTGCTCACCAGATGGAAGAGTTTTGTCAGGAGTGGCTCTCCCAAGGCCGTCAGTAGTTCCAATGGAATGTTGTCAACTCCGGGGGCCTTGTTTCGACTCAGGCCTTTCAGTGTTCTGTCAAATTCTTCACGCAGTACCGTATCTCCCATTTCATCTTCATCTACATCCTCTTCCATTTCCATAATATTGTCCTCAAGTACATCGCCCTTGTATAGACCCTCTATATACTCCTTCCGCCTTTCTGCTTTCCCTTCCTTGCTTAGAACTGGGTTTCCATCTGAGCTCTTGATGTTCATACAAGTGGTTCTCTTTTCTCCAAAGGTCTCTTTAATTTTCCTGTAGGCAGTATCAATCTTTCCCCTAGTAAAATAAGCCTCTACATCCTTACATTTGTCCTCTAGCCATCCCTGCTTAGCCATTTCGCACTTTCTGTCGATCTCATTTTTGAGACGTTTGTATTCCTTTTTGCCTGCTTCATTTACTGCATTTTTATATTTTCTCCTTTCATCAATTAAATTCAATATTTCTTCTGTTACCTAAGGATTTCTACTAGCCCTCTTCTTTTTACCTACTTGATCCTCTGCTGCCTTCAGTACTTCATCCGTCAAAGCTACCCATTCTTCTTCTACTGTATATCTTTCCCCCATTCCTGTCAATTGCTCCCTTATGCTCTCCCTGAAACTCTGTACAACCTCTGGTTCTTTTAGTTTATACATGTCCCATCTCCTTAAATTCCCACCTTTTTTATGTTTCTTCAGTTTTAATCTATAGCTCATAACCAATAGATTGTGGTCAGAGTCCACATCTGCCCCTGGAAATGTCTTACAGTTTAAAACCTGGTTCCTAAATCTCTGTATTACCATTATATAATCTATCTGATACCTGTTAGTATCTCCAGGCTTCTTCCATGTATACAGGCTTCTTTTATGACTCTTGAACCAAGTGTTACCTATGATTAAGTGCAATATTCTACCAGGCTGCGTCCTCTTTCATTTTTTTTGCCCCAGTCCATATACACCTACTACGTTTTCTTCTCTCCCTTTTCCTACTACCGAATTCCAGTCACCCATGACTATTAAATTGTCATCTCCTTTCACTATCTGAATAATTTCTTTTATTTGATCATACATTTCTTCAATTTCTTCATCTGCGGAGCTAGTTGGCATATAAACTTGTACTACTGTAGTAGGTGTGGGCTTTGTATCTATCGTGGCCACAATACTGCGTTCACTATGCTGTTTTTAGTAGCTTACCCGCATTCCTATTTTCCTATTCATTATTAAACCTACTCCTGCATTACACCTATTTGATTTTGTGTTTATAACCCTGTAGTCACCTGACCAAAAGTCTTGTTCCTACTGCCACCAAACGTCACTAATTCCCACTATATCTAACTTTAACCTATCCATTTCCCTTTTTAAATTTTCTATCCTACCTGCCCGATTAAGGGATCTGACATTCCACGATCCGATCCGTAGAACGCCAGTTTTCTTTCTGCTGATAACGACATCCTCTTGAGTAGTCCCCGCCCGGAGATCCGAATGGGGGACTGCTTTACCTCCGGATTATTTTACCCAAGAGCACGCCATCATCATTTAATCATACAGTAAAGCTGCATGCATATTATTATGTTTAACAATTCTCTTAATATGAGATATGAAGGCTTAAAATGATCACGCGATAGCTATACTACCACTAAATTTACACTGCTGTTCATTAAAATTGCAACGCCATCAAAGCTCCATATAACAAACGTGAAACCTGCAGGTGCTTGCGTGTGCAAATGATTAGCGCAAAATACGTAGGAGAAATCTACTCTGGGTTGTGTTTGTCAAAAAAGATTACTCAGCGGGTTCTAAGAAGGTTGTGTTGTGCATCGTACCAGCACAAATTTCACAGCTCGTTATCCTCCATATTACTGTTCGCGTTGATAGAGATCCCGTGGCTGTCATGTGAACGTAGAATCGGTGGGTACAGAAGACACGTAACACCGAGCAGTGTGTCACGGATGCGCCGCGGCCAGCGCTCCAGAGGACAGACGTCCGGTTCACTTGGCTGTGCAGGATCGTACGATATGTATCCTACCTTAGGATACGAATAAAATAAAAGACGGCAATGTACCAGCATGCTGCTATAATTGTCAATTGCTAGAAGTTTTACATTGGAAATAGCCTGTTTCACCACATGCAATCTTCAGGCTATCTGCAACCAAATACGCTTCGTTAATAGTTGTAACATTATAATTAATAACAATTTGTTTTATTGTGTGCTAATAATTGCATCATGGCGCTGTCGCTGTCTTATAATTTTGCTGTTACATAGGTCGTTTCTAACTGCAGCCACGTTTCGAAATATGTATCTTAAACCCTATTAATAGCTGATGTGAAACGTCTAGCAATTAATTATTGCAGCATTCTGGTACATTATCGTCTTTTATTTTGTTACGTCGTTACAAGACATCTACAACGCTGTGGGTCGAAGAGAAAATAAAACGGGGTGGAAAACAGGCCTTTCTTTTTACCATTTACAGCTGCATCTATTACCGTGGAAATCATTCCTTGATTTTTATGTCCTAACATCCAGTTCATTATTGTCAGTATTTTCCAAATATTCCTATCTTCGCCTATTCTAAGGAGAACATCCTTAAATTCTGGCCTATTAGTCCACCTAATTGTTCGAAACACATATATTCTCCGAAATTTTTTCATCGAATTAAAGTGTGTGTTTGATACTAACGGACGTATATTGGCCAGAAACACCCTACAGTCTGCTTTCAATGTCCGTGCTAGTGTAACACGTGCTAGGCAAGCTATGTAGGCCAAACTGGTAGGGCCTTTAAAGTACGTTACAAAGAACATAGCGATGCTTTCCGGCTTAATAATTTCGAAAAGTCAGCTGTAGCCACGTATATTTGGGAAACGGGACACCCCAGTTGGGAATACATCAGGATCTCGTTATTTTACATAGACAGGACAAAGGCAAAAAGCTGGATCTACTAGAACACCTGTAAAATTACGATACATAGCGTGGATAATCAGAACACACTGAATGAACAGATAACTGGTGATACAAATAACTTTTTCAAACATGTCAGTGATTTCTTTTAGTAATTACATTTTTAGGAATTGGCAGGATACCATCATTTAAGGATGTCCTTGGAACATGTATACGTTATCTGTTTGTCTAGACATCTCTGTGACTTCCTTGTTTACTTGCGCGTGAGCTCACCCGTGTTTCAGTGTGGTGTTTGGCTGCGTGGTGTGTGGTATCAACGAAGACGCACGGGCGGTTACGACGATAGAGGAGAGAGCCATGTGGTTAGATGTTGAACACCATAGGCGACACCATTTTAGAGTTTTTTTTATATTTTGACGACTATGTGGAGATACACCTTGGAAAACACGGCTGCAACAAGGGAAGTAGCCACGATGTTTTAATTTTATTATCAATTTTATTGTGCCTGGTGCATGTTCCATTTTAGCGAGTTTTAACAGGTTCTTTTACTTTTTATTGTTGTGATGATGGAAGCTTGACTTCCGAAACGCGTCAATCTTAGTGTTTTACACTATAAACAAGTGGTTGAGCCGATATATTTTTTAACATTGACATACACAACCACGACCTATCACCCAGTATGGATAAAATCAAACTTTATTATATTTATGAATTTTCAATAACGTCCCTCATTTTTCTTCAGGGGTGTCTGCGGCAGCCAGACACCCACACGGCGGGGTGTCCATGTCGTTTTCAAGTTCATCGAGAAACTCCCCATAATTACCGTTGATGTCTCACATCAGGATATCCTGAGCTATACTTTCAATCTCTTTTCACACCCGGTACACCCCAACGCTCTTTAGTGTGCGGAAACAACGACCCCAACTAATTCACAAAGAGCGAACCATACGATGCTTTGCGCCGAAAGACCGTGCAGTTGATCGTTAAGTAGTACCAAAAACGTAACAGTTCTGGTACTCCCTCAGTAAAACAGTATGACATCGCCATACCTTTAACATACACCGTGGCATTACGTCGACTAGAAGGGTAGCAAGCGAGGTCAGGGTGAATAAGTTCTGTGTGCTCTACGGACTGAGGGAACCGCGTGTGAGGTGCCAGCAGTCGGCAGACGTATCACAAACTAAACGGTTCATGTCGGAGTTGACAGCGGCGTTCCTGGAACAGAGAGGGTCCTCGGCAGGATGTATAGTGTATAAATGTTGTCGGTTGGGGAATTTTTCAGTCGTTATACTACAGCGCCGTCACCGCGTTGGGAAGGAAAGGTGATTGTATGTTACTCCACACCCACTTTCAGACAACCGACGGATGTCGGCGTTCAGTCACATTAGCAGGCAGTGTCTGTCGAACTAGCCCATGAGCTAGCAGGAAGAAAAGAACCCACGCAGACAGCACGATGACTAGGGTACCACATGGACGGGCCATCACATGGTGACCATTCTCAGTGGCTTCCTTTCACGTGACAGAATAGACCATACTGGACGCATCAGTGACAACACGCCGTCTTTTCAGACGAGACCTGCTTTTGCTTACAACATCACGATGAACGTATCCATGATACGAACAGGCTCCGAGGTGGGAGGACGTTGTCACATTCCATTCATCTACGTCACATGGGCCGAAGGCCTCGTGGAGTATTCTGGGGTACCACTGGTTACACAACAAGATCATCTCTGGTTAACACAGCCGGAATTTCTACAGCACCTGTTACTTTTCTGACAAGTTGACGCCTGTGGCTATATTCTACCTTCGTGACTTCCACGACATTATCTTCACCAAAATAAAGCATAGTTTCCGTGTTGTCCCGACCATTCTCGATACAAAATGTATTGCACCGTTGACTTGGAAAGGACTTTCTACGGACATCTCATTCATTGACAATAAGCCCGCATCTCGTGGTCGTGCGGTAGCGTTCTAAATTCCCACGCCCTGGTTCCCGGGTTCGATTCCCGGCGGGGTCAGGGATTTTATCTGCCTCGTGATGGCTGGGTGTTGTGTGATGTCCTTAGGTTAGTTAGGTTTAAGTAGTTCTAAGTTCTAGGGGACTGATGACCATAGATGTTAAGTCCCATAGTGCTCAAAGCCATTTGAACCATTTTGCCCATTGACAAAATCCGGTTACGCGTTGTCTAGACATTGTCAGACCACCACTCACCAGCCACTGCTACTGATGAACTCTGTTACAGAACTGAATTAGGGAACTAATTGTTGGTTTCTGTTGCTCCCTTAGGAGGCAGCTCCCTTAATTGCATTCCATATCCTGCATACGCTGAAATCACCTGCAGATATAAACTTCAGCTACTGAAATTTAAAGTGGACAAACAGAGAACAAAGGTATTGGTAGTAGGGAAAAGTATGGCAGAATAAAAATCAATATAAAAATTGATGAAATCGGAATTTATCAAGTCAAACAATTTTTATATCTTGGTAGTATAGCCGGAGAAGACAATATATGCTTAATGGAAGTGAACAGAATCACTGCACTGGTAAAACAAGTGCTTATGACTAAGAAAAACATTTTAACCAGCAAACATATAAATACAGATATTAAAAAGAACTCTGCAAAGTTGTTCGTGTGGAGTACACTGCGATATGGAAGTGAATGTTGGGTACATTGGAAAGAAATAGACTTGAAACTGGTCGAATGTCGATATAGTTGAAAACGACAACAACGTGTTGAACGAAAAGAAAAACGAACCTGGAAGTTGTTAGGGAAGGCAACCTAGAGAGAAGAATATTAAAGGAAATGGTAACGAGAAAAGTGAAATTTGTTGGACACGTCAACAGACACAACGCCTCCATCGTTAATATTCATGAAGGACAGTGATGTGAATAAGAGGAAGAGGACAGCTTGGGATGAAGTATTTAGAAAATATCGAGACGAGTGTAGGGTGTGACCATTACGTGGAACTGAAACGAACAACCAATGACAGAAGACAGTGTTTCCATCGACAACTAACTATCCTTTAGAATATGCGTGCGTCTATTCTTTTAGTGTACTTTATACAGACAATAAAGTGAAATATTTTTATATGCTATCTCTCCTGGTATTACAATATTAATAACATGCTGTGTATAACAGCCCTTATTTGTTTTTCTACTTTTTTATTCTTTTTACGTCGATTAAATTGCAATTATTATCCGAAATTTGTACGCTGTTAGAGCTGTGCGTTTACTTCTATTTAATTTGGTGGTTATAGAGTTTTAGAGCGGATTTACATTAGCTACAGAATGACATACTTGCTATCTATTCCCATTTTATCATAGTATCTAACATGCTACCTGATGAAAAAGTTACAATGTGTTTAAACCGTGACCTATTCACAAATAATAAGTCAGCAGTAACGCAATCGAAGTCCGAAGACACGACGACACACTGAACAATGGCCATCAAGTTTTTCTGTCATTTCCTCTCTGCTTAGCATCTTTTCTCACCACAGTTTTGCAACAGAACACACAGGTTAAGACAGAGGCCGGTACTTACCATTACACAATCCACTTGAAGGTTTTATATTTTTCAGAATGCTGTAGAAACTCTGTACTGAACGATGAAGTTGTTTTGAAACTGAATGTTATCTTTTGTGACCGAACGCTGAGAAAGCGGAAACACTCCCTTTACTACCAGTATAGATTGCAAAGTTTTAATCTTACGTATTCAGCAGGCCGTTATGACCGAGCGGTTCTAAGCGCTTCAGTCTGGAACCGCGCGACCGCTACGGTTGCACGTTCGAATCCTGCCTCGGACATGGATGTGTGTGATGTCCTTAGGTTAGTTAGGTTTAAGTAGTTCTAAGTTCTAGGGGACTGATGACCTCGCATGTTAAGTCCCATAGTGCTCAGAGCCATTTGAACCATTTAATCATAGATATTCGAATTCATTCCTTATATCTCACTGAATTTAAGTAAGATGTCAGAAAAATGAATGGACGAAGAGCAAAAAAAAAAAGGTGGAAATGTCTCGTTCCAGACTGAAGCGCCTAGAACCGCTCGCCCGCACCGGCCGTCCGGTAATTTTACATGTCCCTATATTTTTAGTGAAAGAAATGCTTAATGAAATTTGTTCACTTACAATAGGCTACAAATAACAGGGTAGTTTGCAGTCAATTACACACTCTGAACGTGATATAAATCATTAAATTCTAGAAAAACGCTAATGGTCAACCTGTCACAGAAATAAATTGAAACAAATAACAGCCTTTTGTGTTCGATAATAGTAGATTTATCCTCAGGCATACTGCGTTATATTGTGCGGCTCACGTACAATTTTCACGCTCTTCATTCTTGCGTACCTCTTTATTTATTTATTGTTTATTTAGCATGACAAGATTAGGGTCTTAGAGCCCTTTTTACATCTGAAGAGGAGTAACACACACAAAAAATATTACATAACAATCAAAATAATATTTAATTGCATTGTTAATAAAATAATAATTGGCCATACCACTACTAATAATAACGCTAATAACAATGTTAAAATGATGGAGTAATTAAGAATGATACTGATTAGTTATTACATAACAATTTCAGTAATAATAATTTGTATTGTTAATAAGAAGTAATACTTTGCTAAAATAATAATAGTAACACTAACAGTAATGATAAAATAATCAAGGCATTAAGAACAAATCCGATTAGTTAAGAAATTTTGAAGCCTTATTGGTACTAGAAGAAGTCGAAGGAAAATGAAAGAGGAGAGCATTGAAATAAAAGGTACAATGGCTGCTAGGAAAGTAAAGAATATCGTTAGAGAGCCCTGCTGACAAGGGGAGGGGTAAGTAATGGAGGAGGGAGGGTAGACAAGACTGAGCTGCCGAAGAGATAGCTATTGTGCTGGGAGATGGGCCATTAGCTGTCTTTTGAATTTTCAGGAAGAATGCTCCAAAGTCGGGTTCCTGATACAGAAAATGATTTAGAGAACATGGCAGTGTCGTGTAATGGATTTTTACATTGTTGAGAACGGGTATTTCTAGTGTGTTTTTCAGATAGCAACGTAAGCGTTGTAGACAAGTAGGGTGGAGTGCAATGAATAAAAAGACGATAGAGGAAACACAGGATATGATCGTCTCTGTGCTTAACGTCACGTAACCATGATAAATATTAATAGGCAGGAGTGACATGGCCGAAATAGCGTACATCATAAGTGTATCGCACGCAAGCATTCATAGCCAGTCCCAGCCAACGTGAGCTCTCACGCGAAAATCCTTGGAGAATAGGATCTTGATAATCAAGGACAGGGAATGTTAGTGACTCGGCGAGTTTCCTTTTAACATCGAGAGGAAATTCTTTTTTATTATTCTGTTTACGTGCAATTGTTATTGTAACAATTGTAGTTGTTAAAGGACATCAATACGAGACTGATAAATTTTTATCTTCAGCAGAACTCAGCTCAAGTTGTCTCCATAGTATTTCTTCTCGCCTTGCACGAAGCGCAGAACGTCTCTATCTTTCCAGAAGCCCTCACCACCACAAACAGTTACGTGCTGTTTTTTTTATTATTTTTTTTTTTTTTTGCGCGTGCACGCCAGTAGTAGGCACATCTCGGCCCTCACAGTACGTTCGCCCAAGTTGTCGCATCCTGGTACGTCCAAAGGCATACAAATTATCTGTCAAACCAGGGCACGTTAAACATTCTATTTACAATTTGTTCGTCGTAATTACTACACATTTCTACTGATGCAATTTACGAGGAGAATCGATAACAAAATAAATCACACGTGGGCGCTTCGATATGAAATCGGAAGCGTAGCACCTTCTCTGCGCACGTGTAGCTAACCAACTGCAACATTCGCGTCCCGCCAGGGGGAATACATACTCTCTCAGTCGTAAACCACCCGTAAGAACAGGATGGCCGTCCAAGGACAAGTGCTGGTGGTTATGGCTTGAGCGGATATGTGTGCTTTTTGATTCTATCAATTTACATGCTTGAAAAACACGCTACTCCGATCTGGTAGAAGTCGGCCTGGAAACTCCATCTCCTCTTTAATGTCTACAGAATTCACATGCAAAGTGGATTACTGGACTTGTCTGCTGAGCACCTATGTATGTCGACTATACGAACAACTATACGGTGATATCTGCGGTGCTGTAGGCTTCTCTATACTAAGTGCTTAGGTACGAGTTCATCCCCATTTTGTTTAAACAGTTTAACGGTTTGGTTAACTGTGTGTGCGATGGATGGAGAGGGTTTTAAGGGCGCATGACGGCAAGGCCTTCAGCGCCCGCTCAGTAACAGATTGAGATGTTGTTGATTTTGTTGTGGTCTTCAGTCCTGAGACTGGTTTGATGCAGCTTTCCGTGCTACTCTGTCCTGTGCAAGCTTCTTCATCTCCCAGTACCTACTGCAACCTACATCCTTCTGAATCTGCTTAGTGTCTCCCTCTAAGATTTTTACCCTCCACGCTGCCCTCCAATACCAAATTGATGATCCCTTGATGCCTCAGAACATGTCCTACCAACCGATCCCTTCTTCTAGTCAAGTTGCGCCACAAGCTTCTCCCCAATTCTATTCAGTACCTCCTCATTAGTTATGCGATCTACCCACCTAATCTTCAGCATTCTTCTGTTGCACCACATTTCGAAAGCTTCTATTCTCTTCTTGTTTAAGCTATTTATCGTCCACGTTTCACTTCCATACATGGCTACACTCCATACAAATACTTTCAGAAATGACTTCCTGACATTTAAATCTATACTTGATGTTAAAAACCTTTCTTCTTCAGAAACGCTTTCCTTGCCATTACCAGTCTACATGTTATATCCTCTCTACTTCGACCATCATCAGTTATTCTGCTCCCCAAATAGCAGACCTCCTTTACTACTTTAAGTGTCTCATTTCCTAATCTAATTCCCTCAGCATCACCCGACTTAATTAAACTACATTCCATTATCGTCGTTTTGCTTTTGATGATGTTCATCTTATATCCGCCTTTCAAGACACTGTCCATTCCATTCAACTGCTCTTCCAAGTCCTTTGCTGTCTCTCACAGAATTACAATGTCACCGGCGAACATCAAAGTTTTTATTTCTTCTCCATGTTTTAAACATTCATGGTGGTGTCTGATTGTACTATATCGTGTCTCCCAACCACTTTCGCGCAACGACGCTCTGAGCGTGTTTTTTAGGGAACTAGTTTGAACCTGGGACCTGTTGCTGGTAAGGAGACGCCAGACCACACATGACATGTAGAATTCAGAAGAGTTCAGTGAGACTAGCGATGATATAACCAAATACTAAATGATCTCAGCGTCAGCTCCACTGCACTCCCTGTAAAAGAATCTTAATTCTAACTAAATATAGTGGAAAGGTTCAAGGCTTTCCTATTTTTAGTTAGCTGGTACAATAACGTCGAAAAAGCAGTTAAGTTCACCATTGGAAATTTATTCTAATCACAAAACATCGTTTATAAATTGCACTATTGATAAAAGGAAATGTTTCAATACAGGATGGTAAAAAACCAACTGCATTCAACAAAAATGTGAACGAATATTCCCAGAATGGGTTTCCAAGTTCTACAATCGATCGAAGGATGACCTATGCCATATCACATCTATAATCTAGGTTTAAATTAAGTTTCACAAAAGAGAAAACTATCAAAATGGTCTACAGTGACCCTCAATTATCTTTAATTACTTATCTAACTTGTCGTAAATTACAGTGGCTGAGGTGGCTTCTCAATAACTATATAAAAGAAAAATCCTCGCGTTTCAGTACTTCAAGTGGCAAATGTGAACACCATGAGTTTTAATTAACGATCGACACTAGTATTACAAAAAAACGGGATGTAACAGATGAGACTTCTGCAGTTCTGAGTGAAGCCTTATGCGCTCAAAAATGCGGCATCGCGTGCGTTCATTACCTTGTCGGTGTTTAAGCAGCGTCAGGGCGGCAGCGGCCGGCGCAGCAGCCATCCAGCTCGCCGTCTCGGAACCAACTCTCGAACTTCTCCTTACTACAATTTACAGAAGTTAGTTTAAAAAAGCTATCTGGCTGTGTTTTCATCTGACCAATCAGGGTCTCAATGTTAACCTTACGCTCCGCCTACAAAAATTCTGTCTATCCAAAGGGAAACGTTATACTTTTCGTGGTGGGGCAATGTTTTTAAAGTTTGCAACGTAACAGAGACGCTAAAAGTCTCACGCTAAAACCTGCAGCTAGTGTGGTCCTTTTAGCGTTATCGTAAGATCTATACTGCTCTTCTGGAGGGCTCTATCTTTTAACATGGGCTGGGGAGTGATCCTAATGTAACAGACACGCGAAAAAGTCTCACGCTAAAACTTGCGGGTGGTAGTGGCCCTTTTTGTGTTATCGTAAGATCTATACTGCTTTTCTGGAGGGCTCTAGCTTTTAACATGGGCTGGGGGTTGTCCTTGACATACCTGAGACGCGAAAAAGCCTGACGCTAAAACGTGCGGGTTGTATAGTTGTACAGGTAGGCTCGTGGCGTGGGTGCCCAGCCCCTCCCCACGGTTCTGCTCTCGGCTTCTGTCCTCGTTTCTCCCCTCGGAACTGCGTCTGCCTCACGGTGGGAAGGTACGACATGCATTTAGGTATTCTTATGTTAGTCTGTGGTATTCCATTTGCTCACTCGTTACTCGTATTATTTGGTTAATTTAATGTTACGATTTATTCGGAGCTATGTGACATACTAGTAGATTTGCTTATTATGTCAGGGTTTTCATGTAAGGTGTTGGATTTGCCTGACACCTTACAATGTATTTTAATACCTACTCCGAACTTTTCTTTTGTTTCCTTTACTGCTTGCTCAACATACAGATTGAATAACATCGATGATAGGCTACAACCCTGTCTCACTCCTTTCCCAACCACTGGTTCCCTTTCATGTCCCTCAACTCTTATAACTGCTATCTGCTTTCTGTACTAATTGTAAATAGCCTTTCGCTCTCTGTATTTTACATCTGCTACCTTCGGAATTTGAAAGAGAGTATTCCAGTCAACAATGTCAAAAGCTTTCTCTAAGTCTACAAATGCTAGAAACGTAAATATGCCTTTCCTTAATCTTTCTTCTAAGATAGGTCATAGGGTCAGTATTGCCTCACGTGTTCCAACATTTCTACGAAATCCAAACTGATCTTCACCGAGGTCGGATTCTCTCAGTTTTTCCATTCGTCTGTAAAGAATTCGTGTTAGTATTTTGCAGCTGAGACTTATTAAACTGATAGTTCGGTAATTTTCACATCTGTCAACACCTGTTTTCTTTGGGACTGGGATTATTATACTCTTCTTGAAGTCTGATGGTATTTCGCCTGTCTCGTACATCTTGCTCACCAGATGGAAGAGTTTTGTCAGGAGTGGCTCTCCCAAGGCCGTCAGTAGTTCCAATGGAATGTTGTCTACTCCGGGGGCCTTGTTTCGACTCAGGCCTTTCAGTGCTCTGTCAAACTCTTCACGTAGTATCGTATCTCCCATTTCGTCTTCATCTACATCCTCTTCCATTTCCATAATATTGTCCTCAAGTACATCGCCCTTGTATAGACCCTCTATATACTCCTTCCACCTTTCTGCTTTCCCTTCTTTGCTTAGAACTGGGTTTCCATCTGAGCTCTTGATATTCATACAAGTGGTTCTCTTTTCTCCAAAGGTCTCTTTAATTTTCCTGTAGGCAGTATCTATCTTACCTCTAGTGAGATAAGCCTCTACATCCTTACATTTGTCCTCTAGCCATCCCTGCTTAGCCATTTTGCACTTCCTGTCGATCTCATTTTTGAGACGTTTCTATTTCTTTTTGCCAGCTTCATTTACTGCATTTTTATATTTTCTCCTTTCATCAATTAAATTCAATATTTCTTCTGTTACCCAAGGATTTCTACTAGCCCTCGTCATTTTACCTACTTGATCCTCCGCTGCCTTCACTACTTCATCCCTCAAAGCTACCCATTCTTCTTCTACTGTATTTCTTTCCCCCATTTCTGTCAATTGTTCCCTTATCATCTCCCTGAAACTCTGTACAACCTCTGGTTCTTTCATTTTATCCAGGTCCCATCACCTTAAATTCCCACCATTTTGCAGTTTCTTCAGTTTTAATCTACAGGTCATAACCAATAGATTGTGGTCAGAGTCCACATCTGCCCCTGGAAATCTCTTACAATTTAAACCTGGTTCCTAAATCTCTGTCTTACCATTATATAATCTGTCTGATACCTTTTAGTATCTCCAGGGTTCTTCCATGTATACAACCTTCTTTCATGATTCTTAAACCGAGTGTTAGCTATGATTAAGTTATGCTCTGCGCAAAATTGTACCAGGCGGCTTCCTCTTTCATTTATTAGCTCTAATCCATATTCACCTACCATGTTTCCTTCTCTCCCTTTTCCTACTCTTGAATTCCAGTCACTCATGACTATTAAATTTTCGTCTCCCTTCACTACTTGAATAATTTCTTTTATCTCATCATACATTTCAACAAATTTCTTCGTCATCTGCAGAGCTAGTTGGCATATAAATTTTTATTACTGTAGTAGGCGTGGGCTTCGTGTCTATCTTGGTCACAATAATGCGTTCACTATGCTGTTCGTAGTAGCTTACCCGTACTCCTATTTTTTTGTTCATTATTAAACCTCATCCTGCATTACTCCTATTTGATTTTGTATTTATAGCCCTGTATTCACCTGACCAAACTTCTTGTTCCTCCTGCCACCGAACTTCACTAATTACCACTATATCTAACTTTAACCTATCCCTAAACCCTTTTAAATTTTCTAACCTACCTGCCCGATTAAGGAATTCCACGCTCCGATCCGTAGAACGCCAGTTTTCTTCCTCCTGATAACAACGTCCTCTTGAGTAGTCCCCGCCCTGAGATCCGAATGGGGTACTATTTTACCTCCGGAATATTTTACTCAAGAGGACGCCATCATCATTTAACCATACACTAAAGCTGCATGCCCTCGGGAAAAATTACTGCTGTAGTTTCCCCTTGCTTTCAACCGTTCGCAGTACCAGAACAGCAAGGCCATTTTGGTTAGTGTTTCAAGGCCATATCAGTCAATCAACCAGACTGTTGCTCCAGCAACTACTTAAAAGGCTGCTGCCCCTCTTCAGGAACCACATGTTTGTCTGGCCTCTCAACAGATACCCCTCTCTTGTGGTTGCACCTACGGTACGGCCATTTGTATCGTTGAGGCACGCAAGCCTCCCCACCAACGGCAAGGTCCATGGTTCATGGGGAGGGGGTGATTGAGATGGGTGTCAAGAAAAGCCTCAGAACAATAAGATAAAAGAGAATGTAAGACGCAGGAAACTAGCTTGGAAAAATATGTGCCTACCCACACCGAAGCGTGAGACAAAGCATGCTGCCAGTAGTAAAACATGGACAACCCAGGAAGAAAGTGGTAGAGGGAGCTAAAACAATATAGCAGATGGTAGGGGCTGGCGGGTTAACTGATACTGCTGAAAAATTTATAGGATTTCAGCCCTAAGGGTAAATTGTCGGTATTACTTGTAATGTATTTTGTACACAGGGTTAAAGTAAGTTCAACTTTAATACCTGATGTTTTAGTTGAAGCCATATGGGCGTTGTTGCGTAGATATTACTTAAAGGTCTTTTAAAGAACTAGAATGGGTTCTTTGCGCTCTACCTAGAGTTCAAATAATATTTCTCTGATTTATCTAAAGATAATATTTTAAATTATTTGATAGCGTCTCACTGATTGTTCTGATCTGCTGGTCTCATAGGTATTACTGATGTGTTAACTAAATGTTTAGTGATGCTTTATGTAATTTTTTTAACATGTGACAAATGAAAACCTTTTTTGTGTGTTCCAGTAGTGCCTGAATTCATTCTGTGCTTTATTTAAATAATTTTTTTACAGGAGCCCTACGCAGAATCATGCTGTCCAACCTCAACTGCAAATTTCTCGAATATTAAATATTTATTGCTCATTTTTTATATTCATTTGGGATTGTTAAATTTAACAACTTATTAAATAAATTTGTTTTTCTTTCTATATGAAGTGTTAAGTTTTTGGAATGGTTACAATAATCATTTTTTATTTCAGTGATCAGTCTTGATGCGGCCCACCACAAATTCCTCTCCTGTGCCAACCTCTTCATCTCAAAGTAGCTCTTGCAATCTGCGTCCTCAGTTATTTTCTGGATGTATTCCAATCTCTGTCTTCTTCTACTGTTTTTGCCATCTACAGCTCCCTCTAGTACCACGGGAGTCATTCCCTGATGTCTCAACAGATGTCGTATCATCCTGTCCCTTCTCCTTGTCAGTATTTTCCACACATTCGTTTCCGATTCTGCGCAGAAACTCCTCATTCCATCTAATTTTCTGCAATCGTCTGTAGCACCACATTTTAAATGCTACGATTATCCTTTTTTTCGGTTGTCCTACATACAGAATTTATAAATACAATAAACGATATTAGACAAATAAAAAGACATTAAACAAATATTTGATGTAATTTGGCAGTGTAGTTACGTCATTAGTAAACAAATATGGATCTCTGATGTGATTAGAACATTTTGTGCGAGAGTAATTTGCGTTTCTTACAGCACCTCACTGCCATAACAGCACAGGTAGGCCAATAGAGGGTAATTGGCCTTAATCTGCAGCACGGATCTCATTACGTGCGACCTGTGGGCGCCTGAGCGGATCAGTTTAATGACCTCCGGCTAGCGGTGGCTACCAGCGATTCACCCCGTTGTCCGGCGCTAATTGCTCTCACAGGCTTTGTACCCAGGCGGCCCGTCTAGTGAAGCGGACCCTCCCGTTCTCCCAACGTCGATTGGCTTCAGTCAATACTGAACGATTTCCCTGGAATTTAACTTCGACATCAGACCTACGTTTGCTTCCCTTCTGCTGTACGTACGGAGACAAGCATCAGCTTGAGCTGACGAGACAGACCTTTACTATTTTCATAGTCCTGAATATCGACCAAAATAGATGGATGTCTATAATCGTGCTAGACGGAAGTATGTAAAACATGTAGGGGCTTAATGATGAGTTACTGATTGTGCCTCACACGCTCGAAGACAAAGCACTTCAGAATATTTCAGAAAGGCACTCGCTTCAATGGCTGAATTAATATCGTACAACTTTACATTAATAGGCGGTAGCCTGATAATTATGTAAATAGGTAATTTATCTACAGTAATTGTTATTTTCTTTTATCTACACACTGATCAGCCATAATACACTACTGGTCATTAAATTTGCTACACCAAGAAGAAATGCAGATGATAACCGGGTATTCATTCGACAAATATATTATACTAGAGCTGACATGTGATTACATTTTCACTCAATTTGGGTGCATAGATCCTGAGAAATCAATACTCAGAACAACCACCTCTGGGCATTGAGCCAAACAGAGTTTGGATGGCGTGTACAGGTACAGCTGCCCATGCAACTTCAACACCATACCATAGTTCATCAAGAGTAGTGACTGGCGTATTGTGACGAGCCAGTTGCTCTGCCACCATTGACCAGACGTTTTCAATTGGTGAGAGATCTGGCGAATGTGCTGGCCAGGGCAGCAGTCGAACATTTTCCGTATCCAGAAAGGCCCGTACAGGATCTCCAACATGCGGCCTTGCATTATCCTGCTGAAATGTATGGTTTCGCTGGGATCGAATGGAGGGTAGAGCCACGGGTCGTAACACATCTGAAATGTAACGTCCACTGCTCAACGAGCTGTCAATGCAAACAAGAGGTGAGCGAGAAGTGTAACCAATGGCACCTCATACCAATGACGAATACACGCTTCCAAATTGCGTTCACCGCGATGTCGCCAAACACGGATGCGACCATCATGATGCTGTAAACAGAAGCTGGATTCATCCGAAAAACTGACGTTTTGCCGTTCGTGCACCCAGGTTCGTCGTTGAGTACACCATCGCAGGCGATCCTGTCTGTGATGCAGCGTCAAGGGTAACCGTAATCATGCTCTCCGAGCTGATAGTCCATGCTGCTGCAAACGTCGTCGAACTGTTCGTGCAGATGGTTGTTGTCTTACAAACGTCCCCATATGTTGACTCAGGGATCGATACGTGGCTGCACGATCCGTTACAGCCATGCGGATAAGATGCCTGTCATCTCGTCTGCTAGTGACATGAGGGCGTTGGGATCCAGCACTGCGTTCCGTATTACCCTTCTTAATGCACCGATTCCATATTCTGCTAACAGTCATTGGATCTCGAACAACGCGAGCAGCAATGTCGCGATACGATAAACCGAAATCGCGGTAGGCTACAATCCGACCTATATCAAACGCGGAAACGTGATGGTACGCATTTATCTTCCTTAGAGGAGGCATCACAACAACGTTTCACCAGGCAACGCTGGTCAACTGCTGTTTGTGCATGAGAAATCGGTTGGAGACCTTACTCATGTCAGCACGTTGTAGGTGTCACCACCGGTGCCAACCTTGTGTGAATGCCCTGAAAAGCTAATCATTTGCATATCACAGCATCTTCTTCCTGTAGTTTAAATTTCGCGTCTGTAGCACGTCATCTTCGTGGTGTAGCAATTTTAATGGCCAGTAGTGTATTAAGACCACCTATCTAATAGGCAGTGTGTCCAACTTTGGCACGGATAACATCAGCGACGAGTCACGCCATGGAAGTAGTGAGGCCTTGGCAGATCGCTGGAGGGAGCTGACACCACATCTGCACATAACAAGTCCCGCAAAATTCCGGGGGTAGGGGCGATGAGCTCCGATAACATGTTCAATCACACCCCAGAAGTGTTCGATTGGTTTCAGATTTGGCGAGTTGGCAGGTAAGCACATTATTTGGAACGCGCCACTGTGTTGCTCAGACTACTCCATCACTCTCCTGGCCATGTGACATGGTACACTGTCTTGCTGAAAAATGCCACTGTCGTCGAGAAGCGTGATCGTCATGAAGGGGTGTACGTGGTCTGCACACAGTGAACGATTCTCCTTGGTCGGTATGGTGTCTTGCACTGGCTGCCGTTGACCTACGGATGCCCATGTGAATGTTCCCCAGGGCACCAGCTTCTCTCTGTCCCGCATTACAGGTGTCAAAGAGCTGTTCCCTGGAAGAAGACAGATTCGTGTCCTCCCATCGGTAGGATGAAGAAATTATCGGAATTCATCAGACCATACGACGCTATGCCACTGCGCCACCGTTCAGTCGGAATTGCAGATGTTGTGATGTTAGCACTGGCACATGGCCATCATTAGTAGTGTTCGGTGCACTGTGTGTTCACACTTGTACTCTGCCCAGCTTTAATGACTGATGTTAGTTCAGCTACAGTACGCCGCCTTTCCTGTTTTACCATTCTGTCCAGCCTACGTACGACTTCCGACATTTGTAATGAGGTGAGGCCGCTCAAATCCACGACATCTGCATGTGGTTTCACCTTATTTTCACTGTGTGTTGGAGACACTCACCACTGTCGTCTTTTAACGTTTCTCTCGCCCGTCACGGAATTGCTTCCGTAATAGTCTGCATTTTTATTTGCCTTGACGTACTGGGAAAAGTTTTCATAATTGTAATATGAAGGGCTTATTTCAAGAGTACTACAAGGCCATTACCTCCACTGTTCTGCCTATAATGCTTCTGAAATTAATGATCCAAACAAACAGAAAGAAAGGTTCATCTCTACAAAAAGCCATATGCTTGCATATTTCTGGTAACTCAACTGCATGTTTTTCAGCGCTCATTTAACTTTAGGACAAAAATGGACTTGTTCCACTATTGAAATAAGTCCTTCATATCATAGGCCTTTTTCTTGTACTATAAATTCCAGAGAGAAAAGTCGTGGGGTTCGACAAATGAAAAACTGTTTTGTATGTGTCTTTATAATGTCCTTTTCTATTGGCTATAATTACGTCGATGAAAGCCATTGTTGTACATTCACAGTGTGGGACGAAAAGTTGTAAGAGGAAGACGTTATCAAAGTTACAACATTTCTTTGTCATTAAAAATGCAAACAACATTGCTGTATGAATTACAAAGACGCAACGCGTCAGTATCAGGTAACGGCGCCCTTGATCTCCGGTTGCATTTTTTGCGTTGCGACGCCTTTCGGACAGTGACGTAAGCAGCTCAAGGTTCATACCTGCAGTTATAATTATTTCAGATTTTGTTTTTAAATTAAGAAAATTAGTATTTGTAAAATTCATTATTCTAACTGCGGAAGTCGAAGCAACATGGCCACTATTAAACTGTGCATCCATCACCTTTCCTCCATTCGCCTCAGCCCGTTACACCGGGATGATTGTTACATGCATCCTTTTACCTAGCTGAAAGTCCTGCACGGCTTGTAACTCCCAAGAAGTTTGCTGTCGATCTTGATCGTCCGAACACTGTGGCGCGCCATTTCTCATCCGGTAATTATGGTGCATCTTAATGGTTTGTTTCGAACATTTCTTGAATGACGTCGATGTCCACTTCGCGAAGTGTAATACATGCGTCCCATAGAAGATTGCTCTTTGCAGCTTCCGGACACTCATTTTCTGTCGCCCTCCTGATGCACGTGGTGACTCAATAGCAGCTAATATTTTTGCTGTCACAATTGTTAACACAACACTTTCAAGTGAGGCTTACTAAAGACTGTACTTTCGACCACGAACTGTTCCTTGTCAGAGTAGCTCTTGGACCATACATCCTCAATTATTTGTTGGTACAGTGCAATCTTTGTCTTCCTCTATAGTTTTTACCCTGTACAGCTGGCTCTAGAACCATGATGCCCTCCGCGGTGGGCGAGCGGTTCTAGGCACTTCAGTCCGGAACCACGCAGCTGCTACGGTCTCAGGCTCGAATCTTGCCTCGGGCATGGATGTGTGTGATGTCCTTAGGTTAGTTAGGTTTAAGTCATTCTCAGTCTAGGGGACTGATGATTTCCGATGTTAAGTCCTCTAGTGCTTAGAGCTATTTGAACCATTTTAGAACCATGATGTAAAGTTGTTGTTGTCACGGACGGCCAAGCTTCCTCGATGCGCTATGTGGACTCACCTGGGGTTTGTTTATTTAATGTGAATATCCGTAAGAGGCCGAACCTCATTTGTTTGTAGATTCCGACGTGCTTTGTATACGGAAGTGTAACTCTAACACTCTAACCGAAATTGTCTTCAAATAGCGCAAGAAGGAAGCTTGTTAGTCTGTTGTTGTTTTGGTCTTCAGTCTTGAGACTGGTTTGATGCAGCTCTCCATGCTACTCCATCCTGTGCAAGCTTCTTCATCTCCCAGTACCTACTGCAACCTACATCCTTCTGAATCTGCTTGGTGTATTCATCTCTTGGTCTCCCTCTATGATTTTTACCCTGTACGCTGCCCTCCAATTCTAAATTGGTGATCCCTTGATGCCTCAGAACATGTCCTACCAATCAATCCCTTCTTCTAGTCAAGTTGTGCCACAAACTTCTCCTCTCCCCAATCCTATTCAATACCTCCTCATTAGTTACGTGATCTACCCATCTAATCTTCAGCATTCAATGTAGCACCACATTTCGAAAGCTTCTATTGTCTTCCTTTCCAAACTATTTATCGTCCATGTTTCACTTCCATACATGGCTACACTCCGTACAAATACTTTCAGAAACGACTTCCTGACACTTTAATCAATACTCGATCTTAACAAATTTCTCTTCTTCAGAAACGCTTTCCTTGCCATTTCCAGTCTGCATTTTATATCCTCTCTACTTCGACCATCATCAGTTATTTTGTTCCCCAAATAGCAAAACTCCTTTACTACTTTAAGTGTCTCATTTCCTAATCTAATACCCTCAGCATCTCCCGACTTAATTCGACTACATTCCATTATTCTCGTTTTGCTTTTGTTGATGTTCACCTTATGTCCTACTTTCAAGACACTGTCCATTCCGTTCAACTGTTCTTCTAAGTTCTTTGCTGTCTCTGACAGAATTACAATGTCATCGACAAACCTCAAGGTTTTTATTTCTTCTCCATGGATTTTAATACCTACTCAGAATTTTTCTTTTGTTTCCTTCACTGCTTGCTCAATATACAGATTGAATAACATCGGGGAGAGGCTACAACCCTGCCTCACTCCCTTCCCAACCACTGCTTCCCTTTCATGCCCATCAACTCTTATAACTGCCATCTGGTTTCTGTACGAATTGTAAATAGCCTTTCGTTCCCTGTATTTTACCCCTGCCACCTTCAGAATCTGAAAGAGAGTATTCCAGTCAACATTGTCAAAAGCCTTCTCTAAGTCTACAAATGCTAGAAACGTAGGTTTGCCTTTCCTTAATCTAGCTTTCAAGATAAGTCGTAGGGTCAGTATTGCCTCACGTGTTCCAACATTTCTACGGAATCCAAACTGATCTTCCCCGAGGTCGGCTTCTACTAGTCTTTCCATTCGTCTGTAAAGAATTCGCGTTAGTATTTTGCGTCTGTGACTTATTAAACTGATAGTTCGGTAATTTTCGCATCTGTCAACACCTGCTTTCTTTGGGATTGGAATTATTATATTCTTCTTGAAGTCTGAGGGTATTTCGCCTGCTTCATACATCTTGCTCACCAGATAGTAGAGTTTTGTCATGACTGGCTCTCCCAAGGCAGTCAGTAGTTCTAATGGAATGTTGTCTACTCCCGGGGCATTGTTTCGACTCAGGTCTTTCAGTGCTCTGTCAAACTCTTGACGCAGTATCATATCTCCCATTTCATCTTCATCTACATCCTCTTCCATTTCCATAATATTGTCCTCAAGTACATCGCCCTTGCATAGACCCTCTATATACTCCTGCCACCTTTCCCTTCTTTGCTTAGACCTGGGTTTCCATCTGAGCTCTTGATATTCATACAAGTGGTTCTTTTTTCTCCAAAGGTCTCTTTAATTTTCCTGTAGGCAATAACTATGTTACCCCTAGTGAGATAAGCCTCTACATCCTTACATTTGTCCTCTAGCCATCCCTGCTTAGCCATTTTGCACTTCCTGTCGATCTCGTTTTTGAGACGTTTGTATTCCTTTTTGTCTGCTTCATTTGCTGCATTTTTTATTCCTCTATTACACCAGAAAGCTTACATCTCGCCTGCAGGTGATTTAGAAGCATCGATGTATGCATTCGGGAAAATGGACACATCTTTAAGCACCCCACTTACATGAAGGTTCCGCCACCAGAAATACCTGTCTGAACACAGTTAATTACGTACATCATGCTACATTCACTTATAAATGGTTGAGCATTCTAGCCAACTAAATGAAATTGGTATGAATTTGATAAATTCAGTTGTACACAGTTGGTTTAAAGACCAGCTACATGATGGAAAACAACAATATTCTGGAATTTTGATGATTGATTCTAGAGCTTTAGTACAATTATCGAAACAGATGTTCCACAATGGACTGTTTTATTTATTCCGACTGCAATTTCGACACATAGTTGTCAAGTATTCCGAATGCAGAGACGAAATTTAGTAATTAACTTACCTATAATAGTGAAAATATAACGGTACTTAACATGGGATGTTGAAACGCCCTCTACAAAGTATAAAATCGACTCCACATACTCTCTAGCTCACAAGCTTTGTATGTTTACATGTTTGCCATTTTAGCGCCACTGCACACATCCATCATGCTGGTGACGCAAGCGTTATACTTCGGAGCATGTGATGGACGTTGTTTGTAGTCGCGTTATTGTATTAGCTGCATGGCGTGTGCTCACATCATGAGTACATTCATACCTCCATTTTTATCTAGCTTCAACCTACTGGTAATTATATTCCAGAGTGTTACAACTTAATATTCTAGAATGGGTTTCGACATCTCACGTAAGTACCATTATGTTTTCAGTTTTATAGATCTGTTATCAATTTTTTTAATTCTAGTGTATTTTATTTGGTGGCTGTTTAAGAATACTTGACAGTGGCTATGTGTCAAAATTGGAATCCCAATAAATAAAAATTTTATTAGCCAAATGCAGAGTCTCCACATTCAACGATAATGTACCATTAAAAAAATATATCTCATTGCTGTCTCTCTCTGGAAAATGGTTATTCAGAGTGTCAATCAATATCTGAGGAACCTCTGGCGAAAGGATAGAGGACTTAAAAAAGAAGCGAGAAGGATCACATATACACATGGTCAATTTTTTGTATTTTCTTAGTTAAAGAGAATTCTGTTGCATCATGTTTGCTTCTTTTCTTTCTGTTTTCAAATATACTGCTTGATTCTAAAGGTATTTTTTTCAAATCAAGTTTTGGTTTTGCGATGCGTCAAGTCAAAACTGGGCCGTGCTCACTCCCAACTATGAGTTTTCGTGAACTTCTCTGTCTATCTGTGTTTGGTTTCCCTCCCTTGTTGCGGTTACGTCATAGTTCTTCTTACTTCTACGTGTGGCAACAGTGATGTGTATCGTTATTTTCGCAGTGTACCATCTTTGGTTTGGTGCATATAGTTTCCGGACAGAGGGTCTGGAGGCAGTCGGTCGGTATTTGCGGACGAGAAAAGTTATCTCCGCGTGGTGCAGTTGGCTGGGGCCGCTGGCAGCCCCTGCGCAGTGTCAGGGCGTGTTTGGAGCTGTCCGATCGCTACGAGCTTCGTGGTCATCGACCCAGGACGTCAAAGTTGAGTAGTGGTTTCAGCTACCCAAGCCACGTCCATGCATGTTGTGGTGGTTCGTTTCGGTGGTTTCTGTTGAGGAGGTTTTCCTGTGAGCAACACCGAGTGTTTGTACTGTTGAAATTTAGCCACCATGCGGTGCAATTAACTATTTTGATCGACTTCAATCTGAGTGCACCAGTGGAATTTTCTGTCTAGTGGCCGTTAGCGTTCTGGTTACCTGCCCTGGGCACTGACGAAAATTCAGGTAGTGTTCTTTTGAGTGAAGTTAACTCTATTCCCGTGTTTCAAATTCAAGTGTACCAGAGGAATTTTCTGCCTAGTGGCCGTTAGTCTTCCGGTTACCTGTCTTGGCCACTAACGTAATATCAGGCAGCGTCCTTTTCTCACCTGTTGTCGCTGTCCAACATGGTGTGTAATTTTGACAGCTAATACGTACTGCATCGTGGATTATCACGTTTGTAACCTTTCGGGTTTGAGTTCTCATGTACTGATTGACTGGAAGCAAGTCGTTTTGTCGGTCGGTCCGTGGCTGTCCCCTGGTTGGGTTCCAACGGATCAACTATAGTTTGGCTCACCACCTGTCTCGCCTACGTGAACGAGGGCAGACCGACCTCCCTGGAGGTTTCTAAGTGCCACCGGTGTTTAATTATCTGTTGTCAGCTACTTTAAATTCAAGGCTTATGGTTATTTATTTATAAGGCTTATGGTTATTTATTTATTTTCTTAAAAATTTTGAAAAAAAAAATAATTTTTAAATTTATCTTCCAACCTTAGAGATTGTGGCCTTCTGCCTTTAAAAGATTATGGTAATATATTCTAAAATTTTGAAATTTAATTGTGGCTCTCAGCCATTTGTATTGCACTTTGCATATGTTTGCTGGCTTTTTTTAAACAAAAAATTATTTTATTCCTATCTTAAATGGATTTTCATCTTGTTGATTTGTTGAGAGTTCTTGTTTGGAGGCCTTCAGCCGTGAAAGAGTTGCATTCGGCAAAGGTCCGGCTATGTGCCGCTTTGATTGTAAAGGTTATTAAATTACAATAAATGAAAATTAGGAGAAACTGACCTCAACCTTTGGCCCTTTCCAGAATCCTATTACCTGTTCTGACCAGCGGGTTTAGCGGGCGTATAAAAAACTTATCTTTATCTTAGTTGCCATGGTATTAAAAAAAATAAACAAGTCCTTTTAAGGCAGTGAACACAATCAGTAGCGAAAACTCACTCTGCATTTCTTATTCGACTAGTGTCTAATTCGCACTGAACATTCTTCCCCCACCAGGAATCGAATCGGCTCTTTCTGGGAAGGGCACCACTTAACAATTATGAGTCAGCTATCTCAGCCACCCACTGGCCTGCCTTCTCGGTCGTATTCTCATTGCTTAAGTGTGTGCTGTACATTCCTAGCTAAAATGTATTCTTGTCGGCACACGGCAGATATGCACCTAATGGATGGACTTGGAAATTCCAATGTGTCTGAAGCCACCATTTGCAACCTGAAAAATTTCTAAGAGTAGACTACATGAAGACAGACTCTTTTGAGGAAATGTCATTTGATTGTGTAAGACCACATAGTGTTAGAACACCGTCGCATTGAGCACAATAATGGCAGCAGTACAAGAGAAATTGCAGAAACTGAGAATGCGAGTCAGTTGACAGTGTAGAAAGTGTTACGATGGCAACTCCTTCACCCACACCATAGTCAGTGTTCAAGGTCTTATCTCAGTCCAGAAAACTTGCCTGTACTTGGTTACTGGGGATATGTGCTCGGAACCAACACTTTGAATCATATTATTCACTGCTAAGGCAAAATTTACTAGTAATGAAGTACTGTCTTAGAAACAAGACATCAACAACAGCTGACCATTAATATATGGTCGCAACACTGTCGCATCCAGAGTTAATATTTAATGAGGCGTTGAAATGTCTTGCTGTAAGACGTTCCCCTACACTTACGTCAGAACATGCGTGATGAGGCATCAACTCATTTTTTTCTGCAAGCAAGGAAAATTCTAAATCACCGTATCCCAAATAAATGGATAGATCGTGGAGCAGCAACATCTTAGTCTACTCGATCTCCTAATCTCAGTTCATTGGATTTTTACTTTTGTTTGGAGGCATTTAAACGACATAGCGCATTCGCAACCTATTGTGAATGTTGACAATCTTCCCCAGCGTGTTTAGTAAGTATTTTAGCGGATACACCAGACACCTGGAATATGGAAGCGAGTTAGACAGTCCATGACGTGTCGTCTAGAAGATTGTATTGGAGCTAATGGTAGGTATTTTGAGCATTTCATTTAGCCATCAGAAGATATCATTTAAAAACTTAAAACGGCTATTAAGGCAAGCAGGATACTTGAAGCAATAAGACAGGAATAAAGCAAACATGTAACAACAAAAGTATCTGTAACTAACAAAACGGAAAATATTGACAAGAAGAGAATAGAAGCTTTCTAAATGTGGTGCCACAGAAGAATGCTGAAGATAAGATGGGTAGTTCACATAACTAATGAAGAGGTATTGAATAGAATTGGGGAGAAAAGAAATTTGTGGCACAACTTGATTAGAAGAACGGATCGGTTGCTAGGACATATTCTGAGCATCAAGCGATCACCAATTTAGTATTGGAGGGCAGAGTGGAGGGTAAAAATCGTAGATGGAGACCAAGAGATGATTACACTAAACAGATTTAGAAGGATGTAGGTTGCAGTAGGTACTGGGAGATGAAGCAGCTTGCAGAGGATAGAGTAGCATGGATACCTGCATCAAAGCAGTCTCTGGACTGAAGAGCACAACAACAACAACAACAACAACAACAACAACATTGGTCATATCTTCATTTGATCTTCCTTGCTTCTTCTTAAGTCCTCTATCCATTCCCCCAAAGGTTTACCATTTCTGGTTAGCACCCTGTGTAAAGTATGTTAATGACTCCTCTGAAAAGTTTTTTACGTTTACTTGTCTAAACAAATATTTGCATCGCTTATTATTTTGCAAGTTACTGAGAAAAATATCTTCCCTGAAAGACTGTGTATAAGTATACAACACGTTAAAGATATGACGCTTCGAGTGTGAGACACGGAGACGCTCTCCCTTAAAGCGAGTCCCCTGGTGAGCAACGCCATCAAACTTTCCCCTCTGCAATTTCCTCTCCCCGTCAACTCGGCCGTCCCTCAAAGAGCGCAGATTTGGCCAGTTTATTAGTTTCCCGACATTTAAAGGGAGCCACCTAACTGCATTACCATCGATTTTTCCCGCCCGCCAGACCTCTGGTACGGCCAAAACAGCCCCTTCCTCACCTCTGGGAAAGCAATAAGGGAGCCTCCCGTTACTGGTTCACTCGCTCCTAACAGACACATCTAAAAACACCCTTACTACAGGTCTCACCGGGTCCCCAGCGCCCTTCTTGGATACTGTGTAGGGTAGATCGTAGTGACGTTTTTTGCTCTTGAACTTCAGTTCGTGGCTTGACCATTTTTCTGCCAAGTGTTTTAAGAAATCAAGGCTACTGCGAGCAATTGTGCCACCGTATTTACACTAATAAAAGCACCAATCTTCTGAATCTTGTATGTGTCGCTGCAATCTACCTCTAACAGTAACTTGACTACAAATCAAACGGGGATTGTTGCATGTAATTAACTACTAATGTTTGAATCTTTGGAAAACAAAAATAAAAAACTGTTTTACATTTATCAATTTAAAAATTTCGCAATTCCTTTTTTTCGATTACTTTTATGTTAGTATCCAGTAACTTTTTGAATTAAAGAAATCCAATAACATTTGCGCAATACGCATTATACCATTTCTTAAATTTTGCACTTTATTCCTTTCAATATTAAACAGATTAATTACCCAAACATTTTTTGTAACGCAGAAAATATTGATACTTGATTTTCGTGAGATACACATTAAAAATACTGAATAATATTTGTACTAAGTTTTATTTTAAAAATAATGTTACCTGAGGAGAACGAAGTAATGTTGAATGGAAAGGTAATGAGTTACATAGTAGATTTTAACAATAATGTGGAAGGGACAGGCCTCTTTTATGAATGAGTAGCTATCTATCTATTCAATATTTCTATTATTCCATCCTCTACTTTAAATCGTTGCATAATAGATTTCAGTAACACAAATTAGTCAGGCCATTGTAATATAACGTCATAGAAAGCTTCCTGTCTTCTGAACTCATAACATAGCGATAACTTCGCTTAATTTTTATTTTTTATTTTCTTTGGGAACTTGTCCTTTCGGACAGACTTATAGTACACCTTCGAAAAATACTTACGTTACACCTTTGCAAATGTATTTTCCTTTTCTCCGTCCGGGCTGCGATAAGCTGAAGGTGTTCCCTGCAATGCTTCCAGTTTATAGATGGACGGTATAAATATGCCCAGGATAAGAAGAAGACTACTTGAGAAGAAGAAAAAGAAATATTTTACTTTCTAGTGACGCATCGTCCGCAAGATTAATAAATGAGTGCAGTTTACTTGTACCGTTCTGGACACTATTAATTCGATTCAGCTTTACCATTTTAAGAAGGACTTTCTGTTTCGCCTTTGTAATGATTTCACATTATTCCATGGGTATATAAATCCGATCGCACTTCTTAACGTTTCTTTTAAAACATCCAAAGTTCCTGCTGAAACAAGAAACAAATGGTCTTGCACAGGGAAGCAATGAAAAAACTCAGAAAAATCTTATTTTCTGCAGGTCCAGTACACTTTTCTATCAACTAATGATTTTTTGTTTTGTGCTGTACATCCATCAGAAAAGACGTAAAAATTTTCAGTGTCTTCTCTAACATTATTGAGGATATAATCCACAAGAAAAGAGTGCATGTAGTTTGTTCCAATTTTTGGCAATTCCTTTATGGTACACGTAGATTTGACACCTGCCATTGCGGAGTTACGTTATTTAAGGAAACAGCAAGTGTTCAGCCACATGTGAAACGTCAACTACGACTTGCAACAAATGATAATGCCCAAGTAGATGTTTTAGCTGCTGTCGCGGTTAATCCGCACATCAATAGCAGACAAACTGCGCGAGAACCGGGAATCTCAAAAACGTCGGTGTTGAGAATGCCTCAACATCGATTGCACCCGTACCATATTTCTATGCACCAGGAATTGCATGGCAACGACTTTGAACGTCGTGTACAGTTCTGCCACTGGGCACAAGAGAAATGACGGGACGATGACAGATTTTTTGCACGCGTTCTATTTAGCGACGAAGCGTTCAAATGGTTCAAATGGCTCTGAGCACTATGGTACATAACAGCTGAGGTCATCAGTTCCCTAGAACTCAGAACTACTTAAACCTAGCTAACCTAAGGACATCACACACATCCATGCCCGAGGCATGACTCGAACCTGCGACCGTAGCGGTCGCGCGGTTCCAGACTGAAGCGCCTAGAACCGCTTGGCCACTATGGCTGGCTAGGAACAAATATTCTATTGAAATATGTAAGCGTTGCAACAGAGAAAATCTTGCCAGTACTGTATTTAGGCGTCTACGAGGGTAATCCCAAAAGTAAGGTCTATTTTTTTATAAGTACATGTACCTGTTTATTTCTACAATGGTTTACATCAGTTTACAGGTTAAACATTTAGCTATTTTTCGCCATAATCACCATTTCTGTCGATGCATTTTTGTAGACGCTGTGGCAGTTTTTGTATGCCCATGTCATACCAGCTCGCCGCCATGCTGTTCAGAAAGTTATGAACCTCTTCTCTCACCTCGCCGTCAGAGCTGAATCGCTTTCCGGCCAAATGTTCTTTTAACCTAAGGAACTGGTGATAGTCACTGGGCGCCGTCGTGACTATAGGGTGGGAGGGTGATTACGTTCCACTGAAACTGTTGCAGGAGAGCAACGGTTTGCCAAGCGACGTGTGGGTGAGAGTTGTCATGGAGAATGTGTACGGCATTGCTCAACATTCCCCTTCTCCGGTTCTGAATAGCCCGTTTGAGATTTTTCAGAGTCTCACAGTATCTGTCAGCATTAATTGTGATCCCAGCGATTCAGCTCGGACGACGAGGTGAAAGAAGAGTTTCATAACTCTCTGAACGGTTTTCCACTTTTCAATCGTCCAATGTTTACGCTCATTACACCAAGCGAGGCGTCGTTTGGCATTTACCGGCGTGATGTGTGGCTTACGCGCCGCCACTCGACAGTGAAATCCAAGGTTTCTCAACTCCCGCCCGACTGTCATAATACTTGCAGTGGATCCTGATGCGATTTGGAATTCCTGTGTGATGATCTGGATAGATGTCTACCTATTACACATTACGATCCTCTTGAACTCCCGGCAGTCGCTTTCAGTCAACAGACGAGGTCGGTCTGTACGATTTTGTACTGTACGTATTCCTTCAGGTTTCCATTTCACTATCACATCGGAAGCAGTGGACCTAGGGATGTTTAGGAGTGTGGAAATCTCGCGTATAGACGTGTGACACAAGTGAAACCCAATCACCTGACCGTGTTTGAAGTCCGTGAGTTGCGCGGTGCGCCCCATTCTGCTCTCTCACGTTGTCAAACGGCTACTGAGGTCGCTGATGTGGAGTACCTGGCAGTAGGTGGCAGCACACAGCACCTAATATGAACAACGTATGTTTTTGTGGGTGTCCGGATACTTTTGATCACATAGTGTATTGTAAATGACATTGCGGTTACATAATCGTGAAACAATTTCACTTTCTTAACCTCTAAAATCTGTGACGTTTCCTTATGTCTAACATCTTCGAACTCCTTAGATCTAAGGCCTTTGACCATGAACTATGTTCCTATGTAAACACGTTAGATGTTGTGAGAGTGTATGATTCTGAAGTTATTAACATACAACGGATTACAGATACCTACCATGATGTATAACATACAGTTAATGTGTAAAAAAAACGAGATTTTTTGTAAAAACGAGATGAATCTAATGTGGAAACTACATGGATACTACAGGTGTATTGTAATCACTACAGTACTTTGTAACACATGTCGCTTCTCAACTTCCATTGTTTCAGTCTGTTTACTTATCACCACGTTATTTGTTTTTTATTTAAACAATGATCTGCAACATTCAACTCTGAAACATATAATTGAAAGTAAAACTACCCGAATATGGGCACATGTCACAAACCGGCTGTGCATTAAATAAAATCACTCTATATTGTGCCTCGTGGCTGTTATTACTCTACGCCCTGTAAAGGAACAGCTTCTGTAACATTTAATGGCCTAGTTCACATAAAACAGTTCTCTATTTAAGACAACCGGTTTCGGTAGACTTTACTGTCATCTTCAGCTCTTAAAAAAATGTTGCTGTGAAATGTGTTCATTTTGCGTTGAACCTCACGCCAAGTAAAATGAACACGTTTCACAACCAAAAGATTTTTAACACCTGAAGATGACAGCAATGTCATTCTAAACCGGTTGTCTTAAATAAAGAAATATTTTATGAGATGTTGAATGTTTTTAGCAAGTAAAACAGATCGCTCCTTCAGTGTTCTCAGAAAAAGATAATTCAAAGCAAAAGCCTCAGACTTCAGCTGCATTCATTATGAATAAATTTCACTTAATGCTGTATGAGTCTGTGCATTGCTTTGATGCAGAACCAATGACCTTTTATTCCACAATGAGGGTATTTTCTTTTCCTTATTTTCGAGGGGAATTGATCAAGAACCTCAAGGTACTAATTCTGATTAATGGTCTGATTTTCAGGAGCGCAGTTAATATACACAATTCCATGAATATCGAAAAACTACCATCGCTGCTTTCAGTCTTCATTTGGTTATTCGAACTTTTTTCGCTCTCGTCGAAGCTGTGAAAATTCCAGATTCGTCGCATGTTACCACTCATTCCAAGAAGTTAGGACCATTTTCACCGATATTCAAAGACTCAGAACGAATATTTTCACGATGATATTTTCGTTCTATGGTGAGAATTTTCTCATGTTAAACTGTTTATGTACAATTTGCCTTACGCATTCTTTGTCAATTCCTACAATTTCAGCAACTGATCGAGTACCCAACCGACGGCCACATCGAGTCATATTACCTACTTTTTCGATACTTTCGTCCTGTTCTGATGTTGAAGGGAGCCTCAGGCGTGAGTCATCTTCAACGTTTTCTCGGCCGTCTTGGAAACGCTCGAATCACTATAAAACTCGCGAACGTGATAAACACTTTTAGCCATACATTTATTTTAGTAAGAGATAGGTTTCAGTTTTTTCAAATTCCAAGTGAAACTTGACGACAGTTCGTTACTATATTATTACACTTCTCAATTTTGCGGGAAAAACAAAATAACAGTTCCTACACAAACGATGGCCTCGGCCACACCACAGACATACCTTACTAGACTGGCTGTACCTTCTACGGTATCACTGGAGTCACTTAGAATTACAGTATGGCGGATACCGCAAAGGGCGTGTGAACAGCTGTTTATTTACTCATAAAACAGTAGTAAGAGATGGGGATAGACCATTTAGAGTTTTGACATTATGGTCGATACATCCGTCGCGTTTGAATGTCCTTTTTCGTACAGTAGACGGAAGTTATAAGGAAAGTAATATATCTCAATGCAAGCATAACAAGAAATATATTACATATTTTTTTTGCTTTTGTACTCTATGTTGCCTAAATAATTGCATTTCAGTTAGGATTACCTGAAATACCGGCGGTGTCTAAAAAGTTTGTATATTTTAAGGTGTTTAATAAATCTAGAATTAACAGACGTAGCCTAATGATGCATTTTTAATCAGTTTTGATCAACTTCGGTTATTCTTCGCGTAGTATGCTCGTTGTGAAAGTGCTCCTGTAAGTAGAAAGGGCTATTTGTCGGTGGTAACAAGTGTTTTTATTTATTTGATTATTCTTACGAAAACTGCTTTTTGCTGTCAGCGTGTGTACATATGTAACTTGATGTTCTTCTCAAAATACAATTCTAAAATGTACGTTCTAAAATCAACTAGTACGCAAATATTTCCTCAATTGCAGAATTTGTTTAGATCACCTCGTAAGCCTTACAACGTCATTTCGTTTCAGAAAAACGTTATAGCATCATATACAAAGTTCCTGAGGCCGGCATCTTACCTCACTAAGCGGCAGGTTTCAGTAAAAGATGCGCCGTTCCCAGACTAAAAATATATTACTGTGTGCCTCACTGATTTGTCTACAGACGCCAGAGATGCTGTATTCGGCAGAAAAGGCTTCACGCTTCACAGCTATTGGCCGTTGATCCTTGGCGCATGTGTATCTTCTCTGTGACAGTGTCAGTCCTGTTATTTTATAGTCACACCTCGTCCACTAGGGCCATTAAAATTGCTACACCAAGAAGAAGTGCAGATGATAAACGGGTATTCATTGCAGAAATATATTATACTAGAACTGACATGTGATTACATTTTCACTCAATTTGGGTGCATAAATCATGAAAAATAAGTACCCACCTCCGGTCGTAATAACGGTCTTGATACACCTGGGCATTGAATCAAACAGAGCTTGGATGACGTGTACAGGTACAGCTGCCCATGCAGCTTCAACACGATACGACAGTTCATCAAGAGTAGTGACTGGCGTATTGTGACGAGATAGTTTTCGGCCAACATTGACTAGACGTTTTCAATTGGTGAGAGATCTGGAGAATGTGCTGGCCAGGGCAGCATTCGAACATTTTCTGTATCCAGAAAGGCCCGTACAGGACCTGCAACATGAAGTCGTGCATTAGTGCATTATCCTGCTGAAATTTAGGGTTTCGCAATCGAATTAGGGTAGAGCCACGGGTCGTAACAGATCTGAAATGTAACGTCCACTGTTCAAAGTGCCGTCAGTGCGAACAAGAGGTGACCGAGACGTGGAACCAATGGTATCCCATACCATCACACCGGATGATTCGCCAGTATGGCGATGACGAATACAAGTTTCCAATGTGCGTTCACCGCGATGTCGCCAAACATGGATGCGACCATCATGATGCTGTAAACAGTACATCCGAAAAAATGACGTTCTGCCATTCGTGCACCTAGGTTCGTCATTGAGTACACCATCGCAGGCGCTCCTTCTGTGATGCAGCGTCAAGGGTAACCGCAGCCATGGTCTCCGAGGTGACAGTCCATGCTGCTGCAAACGTCGTCGAACTGTTCGTGCAGATGGTTGTTGTCTTGCAAACGTCCCCATCTGTTGACTCAGTGATCGAGACTTGGCTGCACGATCTGTTACAGCCATGCGGATAAGATGCCTGTCATCTCGACTGCTAGTGATAGAAAGCCTTGGGATCCAGCACGGTTTTCCGTATTACCCTCCTGAACCCACCGATTCCATATTCTGCTAACAGTCGTTGGATCTCGACCAACGCGCGCAGCAATATACATAAATGACCTTGTGGACGACATCGGAAATTCACTGAGACTTTTTGCGGATGTTGCTGTGGTATATCGAGAGGTTGTAACAATGGAAAATTGTACTGAAATGCAGGAGGATCTGCAGCGAATTGACGCATCGAACAGGTAATGGCAACTGAATCTCAATGTAGACAAGTGCAATGTGCTGCGAATACATAGAAAGATAAATGCCTTATCATTTAGTTACAAAATAGCAAGTCAGCAACTGGAAGCAGTTAATTACTCATACTATCCGGGAGTACGCATTAGGAGTGATTTAAAATGGAATGATCATATAAAGTTGATCATTGGTAGAGGAGATGCCAGACTGAGATTCATTGGAAGAATCCTAAGGAAATGCAATCCGAAAACAAAGGAAGTAGGCTACAGTACACTTGTTCGCCCACTGCTTGAGTACTCCTCAGCAGTGTGGGATTGGTACCAGATAGGGTTGATAGAAGAGATAGAGAGGATCCAACGGAGAGCAGCGCGCTTCGTCACAGGATCATTTAGCAATTGCGATAGCGTTACGGAGATGATATATAAACTCCAGTGGAAGTCTCTGCAGGAGAGACGCTCAGTAGCTCGGTAGGGGGTTTTGTTGAAGTTTCGAGAACATACCTTCACCGAAGAGTCAAGCAGTATATTGCTCCCTCCTACGTATATCTCGCGAAGAGACCATGTGGATAACATCAGAGAGATTAGAGCCCACACAAAAGCATGCCGACAATCCTTCTTTCCACGTACAATACGAGACTGGAATAGAAGGGAGAACCGATAGAGGTACTCAAGGTAACCCCCGCCACACACCGTTGGGTGGCTTGCGGAGTATGGATGTAGGTGTAGGTGTAGAATGTCGCTATACAATAAACCTCAATCGCGATAGGCTACAATCCGACCTTTATCAAAGTCGGAAACGTGATGGTACGCATTTCTCCTCCTTACACGAATCATCACAACGACGTTTCACCAGGCAACGCCTGTCAACTGCTGTTTGTGTATAAGAAATCGGTTGGAAACATTCTTCATGTGAGCACGTTGTAGGTGTTGCCACCGGCGCCAACCTTGTGTGAATGCTCTGAAAAGCTAATCATTTGCATATCACAGCATCTTCTTCCTATAGGTTAAATTTCGAGTCTGTAGCACGTCACCTTAGTGGTGTAGCAATTGTAACGGCCAGTAGTGTATGTGACATTTGTAACTTGCATTACTATTCTTAATGTGTGATGACAACATCTGCATATAAAACTGCAAAATGAACTGAGGAGAAACCGCCTGATTTCCTGAAACCGGCGCTGTGCGGAATGGTAGAAACGGTACCTCACGCGGGAGCCCTACGACAAGGCGACGTTAAGCTCTCCAGTGGGGCTCTGCCATCCCCGTGCTGGACACGCAGCGGCTGGAGCGCCGGCTGGAATGAGAATGGGCGGCGACGGTGGAGCGATGACCGCCCTGGATGCTTGCGGCGCTGCTCACCGACCAGCCGGGAAATGACTAACCGCAGTGGGTCGCTGGGGCTGGAAGGGAGGGAGGGAGGGAGTGAGTGGGTACCGCCGCGTCTTCCTGGTAGCTGGCAGCTGGCAGCTGGCGCCGGCCGCGGCGCGATTCGCTGAAGCCGGCAGGAAATACCCGCACCTGCGGTACAAAGCAGTCTGGCGTGCGACGTGGGGCGCTTTTCACGTGCTTCACTTTATGATCGTGTTCTCCGCCAATCGGCCGCTTACTTTACTTTTTCGTGTCCGGAGATTTGTTTCAAAGCCTTTCAGCCTAATGTCGGGCCAAGTCCAATGTTTCTCTCTTCTCAAGCCATAGTTCCTCAAGGGTACACCCTTGTGGGGCAGATGGAGCACTATAGAAGGTCAGTAATTAAAACTTCCGGGCTAAGAGGCCGTGGTCCAATAGTAGAAATACTTCTCCCTGACGTTTCGTTGCCAGCTGCGGGCAACATCATCTGAGGTGAGTCTACGACTGGCTGCTAGGCCGTGGAGGTCCTGTTTATACAGAGCGCGTAGAGGGCGCCACCACTCGTCACGTGTTGTCAACAGTAAAGCTATCTCTGGCTGGCGTCATTACTCTCGATCGAAGGTAATCGACTGCCACATCTTTGGTACAAAGTCCATCGCCATATCTTATCTAACTTCAAGCCTTCTTCTTTCCTGTTAAAATTATTGTGGTGTTTAAAAATCTCTACAGCCTCTCTATACATACGTGCATAATAATGCGATGTCTTCGCTAGCACGCTCGTCTCATTAAATTTTATTTCATGGTCGCCCGTTTCAAAAACATGTTCCGCTACAGCCGATTTGTTCGTGTGTCCCAGTCGGAACGTGTTTTTGAAACGGGTAACGATGAAATAAAATTTAGTGAGACTAGCGTGCTACCCAAGACATCGCATTATTATGCACGTATGTGAAATCGGGTGATGCTGAGGGAATTAGATTAGGAAATGAGACACTTAAAGTAGTAAAGGAGTTTTGCTATTTAGGAAGTAAAATAACTGATGATGGTCGAAGTAGAGAGGATATAAAATGTAGACTGGCAATGGCAAGGAAAGCGTTTCTGAAGAAGAGAAATTTGTTAACATCGAATATAGATTTATGTATCAGGAAGTCATTTCTGAAAGTATTTGTTTGGAGTGTAGCCATGTATGGAAGTGAAACATGAACGATAACTAGTTTGGACAAGAAGAGAATAGAAGCTTTCGAAATGTGGTGCTACAGAAGAATACTGAAGATAAGGTGGATAGAGCACGTACCTAATGAGGAGGTATTGAATAGGATTGGGGAGAAGAGAATTCTGTGGCACAACTTGACTAGAAGAAGGGATCGGTTGGTAGGACATGTTTTGAGGCATCAAGGGATCACAAATTTAGCATTGGAGGGCAGCGTGGAGGGTAAAAATCGTAGAGGGAGACCGAGAGATGAGTACACTAACCAGATTCAGAAGGATGTAGGTTGCAGTAGGTACTGGGAGATGAAGCAGCTTGCACAGGATAGAGTAGCATGGAGAGCTGCATCAAACCAGTCTCAGGACTGAAGACAACAACAACACCATGTATAGAGAGGCTGTAGAGATTTTTAAACACCAAAATAATTTTAACAGGAAAGAAGAAGCCGGCAGCGGTGGTCTAGCGGTTCTAGGCGCTCAGTCCGGAACCGCGCGACTGCTACAGTCGCAGGTTCGAAACCTGCCTCGGGCATGGATGTGTGTGTCATTAGGTTAGTTCGGTTTAAGTACTTCTAAGTTCTAGGGGACTGATGACCGCCGATGTTAAGTCCCATAGTGCTCAGAGCCATTTGAACTACACTCCTGGAAATTGAAATAAGAACACCGTGAATTCATTGTCCCAGGAAGGGGAAACTTTATTGACACATTCCTGGGGTCAGATACATCACATGATCACACTGACAGAACCACAGGCACATAGACACAGGCAACAGAGCATGCACAATGTCGGCACTAGTACAGTGTATATTCACCTTTCGCAGCAATGCAGGCTGCTATTCTCCCATGGAGACGATCGAAGAGATGCTGGGTCTAGTCCTGTGGAACGGCTTGCCATGCCATTTCCACTTGGCGCCTCAGTTGGACCAGCGTTCGTGCTGGACGTGCAGACCGCGTGAGACGACGCTTCATCCAGTCCCAAACATGCTCAATGGAGGACAGATCCGGAGATCTTGCTGGCCAGGATAGTTGACTTACACCTTCTAGAGCACGTTGGGTGGCACGGGATACATGCGGACGTGCATTGTCCTGTTGGAACAGCAAGTTCCCTTGCCGGTGTAGGAATGGTAGAACGATGGGTTCGATGACGGTTTGGATGTACCGTGCACTATTCAGTGTCCCTCGACGTCACCGGAGGAGTACGGCCAGTGTAGGAGATCGCTCCCCACAGCATGATGCCGGGTGTTGGCCCTGTGTGCCTCGGTCGTATGCAGTCCTGATTGTGGCGCTCACCTGCACGGCGCCAAACACGCATACGACCATCATTGGCACCAAGGCAGAAGCGACTCTCATCGCTGAAGACGACACGTCTCCATTCGTCCCTCCATTCACGCCTGTCGCGACACCACTGGAGGCGGGCTGCACGATGTTGGGACGTGAGCGGAAGACGGCCTAACGGTGTGCGGGACCGTAGCCCAGCTTCATGGAGACGGTTGCGAATGGTCCTCGCCGATACCCCAGGAGCAACAGTGTCCCTAATTTGCTGGGAAGTGGCGGTGCGGTCCCCTACGGCACTGCGTAGGATCCTACGGTCTTGGCGTGAATCCGTGCGTCGCTGCGGTCCGGTCCCAGGTCGACGGGCACGTGCACCTTCCGCCAACCACTGGCGACAACATCGGTGTACTGTGGAGACCTCACGCCCCACGTGTTAAGCAATTCGGCGGTACGTCCACCCGGCCTTCTGCATGCCCACTATACGCCCTCGCTCAAAGTCCGTCAACTGCACATACGGTTCACGTGCACGCTGTCACGGCATGCTACCAGTGTTAAAGACTGCGATGGAGCTCCGTATGCCACGGCAAACTGGCTGACACTGACGGCGGCGGTGCACAAATGCTGCGCAGCTAGCGCCATTCGACGGCCAACACCGCGGTTTCTGGTGTGTCCGCTGTGCCGTGCGTGTGATCATTGCTTGTACAGCCCTCTCGCAGTGTCCGGAGCAAGTATGGTGGGTCTGACACACCTGTGTCAGTGTGTTCTTTTTTCCATTTCCAGGAGTGTATTTTTTTTAAAGAAGAAGGTTGAATTTAGATAAGATATGGCAATCGACTATGTACAAAGATGTGACAATCGATTACCTTCGATCGAGAGTAATGACGCCAGCCAGAGATAGCTTTACTGTTGACAACACGTGACGAGTGGTGGCGTCCTCTACGCGCTCTGTATAAAAAGGACCTCCACGGCCTAGCAGCCAGTCGTAGACTCACCGCAGATGATGTTGCCCGCAGCTGGCAACGAAACGTCAGGGAGAAGTATTTCTACTATTGGACAACGGCCTCTTAGCCCGGAAGTTTTAATTACTGAAGACGCCGGCCGTGAAAGCCTACACGCTATGACTATAGAAGGTGTTCCATATCCTGAACTTCACCACAGTCGCATTTGTTGTCTCCTTCGTCCTTGAAACCCCATTTGACTAGGTTTGCTTTAACTGGTGCTACGCCTGTTCTGATGCGGTTCAGTGTTGTCGAAATGTTCCAGCTTTATGTACTGCCGCTGGGTATTTCTCGTGAGGCAGGGTAGTCCTTCGGAGGCTCGTTCAATTCACTAGTGAGAAATCTCTTGCGGGATTTAAGTCTGCTACGTCCACATGAAGAACCATGCAGCGGGTGGCGCTCGTCGAAAATCTGTTTAAGTTTTTCTGTATGTTCGTACGCAATTCGTAGGGATGCAGGAGATGAGAATCCAGCTGCTTTGTATAATTTCCCAAGTGGAGTGGGTCGCTATATTCTCATGTCTCGACTTCCCACGATGCTCATGTTCGTCGCTCCTGCTCCTTCATATCGCCTTGCCAATTGCGTTGTGGGCGACCCATTCTTCCGCTCGGATAGTATCCATCCACATCGACACCTATACTCCAACAAGACGCCTTGCGGTGTGTGATAGAAGGTACTTGAGACCCACTGTCACTTCCTCCCTTTCTTGTTCCCGTCGCGAATAGTTCGCGGGAAGTCCGATTGCCGGTAACCCTCCGCGCGGGCTCGAATCTCTCAGATTTTATCTTTATGGTGATTTAGCGAGCTGTACGTAGGAGGAAGTAGTACACTGACGCAAAAAAAAAAGAAATCGCAGCACCAAGAAATAGTTCCAGAACGAAACTGTCACTCTGCAGTGGAGTGTGCGCAGCTATGAAACTTCCTGGCAGATTAAGACTGTATCCCGGACCGCCACACGAAGTCTGATCCTTTGCCTTTCTCGGGCAAGTGCTCTACTATCTGAGCTACCAGAGCACGACTCGCGTTCCGTCCTAACAGCTTCACTTCTGCCAATATCTAGTCTCCTACCTTCCAAACTTTACAGAAGCTCTCCTGCGAACCTTGCAGAACTAGCATTCCTGAAAGAAAGGATATGAGACCGATTGCCGGTAACCCTCCGTGCGGGCTCAAATCTCTCAGATTTTATCTTTATGGTGGTTTAGCGAGCTGTACGTAGGCGGAAGTAAGACACTGCCGCAAAAAACATCGCAGCACCAAGAAATAGTTCCCGAATGAGACTGTCACTTTGCAGCGGAGTGTGCGCTGATATGAAACTTCCTGGCAGATTAAAACTGTGTGCCGGACTGAGACTCGAACTCTGGACCTTTGCCTTTCGCGGGCAAGTGCTCTACCAACTGAGGACCATCAGGTCCCGAGTTCGAGTCTCAGTCCGGTACACAGTTTTAATCTGCCAGGAAGTTTCAAGAAATAGTAAATATAAAGTAATTAACTTTTGGAAGTACATTTGTCTATGTACCATTTTTAAGCGATTAACATTCCAAGATCAAAAATTAAATTAAGCCTGATATAAGCCGCTGCAAATGTGAAATGCTGGTACATTAACATTCGGTGTAACTGCCAGAATGTTGAATGCAAGCAGGCAGACGAGCGTGAATTGTTTTGTATAGATACCGGATGACAGTGTGTGGGACGGAGTTCCATACTTGTTGCACTTGGTTGATCAATGCAGGGACGGTTAATGTTGTTTGTGGTTGACGTTGGAGTTATCGTCCCATGATGTCCCATATGTCCTTCACTGGAGACAGATGTGATGATCGAGGAGACCAAGGCAGCATGGCGGCACTCTGTAGAGCATGTTGGGTTACTAAGGCGGTATGTGGGCGAATGTTATCCTATTGGAAAACATCCCCCGTTATGCTGTTGATGAATGGCAGCACAACAGGGTCAAATTACCAGACTGACAAACATTTTTGCACTCAGGATATATGGGGTGACCACGAGAGTGCTCCTGCTGTCATACGAAATCGCACCCCAGACCATAACTCCAGATGTACGGTCAGTGTCTAGCACGCAGATAGTGTTGTTGCAGGCCTTCAGCTGGCCGCCTTGTAACCAACACACGGTCATCACTGGCACCAAGTGGGATCCGGCTTTCATCAGAAAACACAACAGGCCTGCACCCTGCCGTCCAATGAGCTCTCGCTTGACACCACTCAAGTCGCAAATAGCCGGCTGATGAGGCCGAGCGGTTCTAGGCACTTCAGTCCGGAACCGCGCGACCGCTCCGGTCGCAGGTTCGAATCCTGCCTCGGGCGCGGATGTGTGTGATGTCCTTAGGTTAGTTAGGGTTAAGTAGTTCTACGTTCTAGGGGACTGATGACCTCGGAAGTTAAGTCCCGTAGTTCTCAGAGCCATTTGAACCATTTGAACCAAGTCGCAAATGCCGGGGGTTTGGGGTATGTGGAATGCACATTATAGAGCGCCTGGCTCCGATATGCCCTTGAAGCATTCGATTTGTAACAGTTCGTTGTGTCACCATGGTACCAACCACTGCTCAAATTCCTGCTGCAGGTGAACCAAGATGCGCCATAGCCATACACTGAACACGATGATCTTCCCTCTCGACAGTGCCACGTGGCCGTCCGGAATTCGGTGTTGTTGCGACTGTAGATTGTCGAGATCACCGCTCCCAGCAGTAATGTACAATGGCTACATTCCTGCAAGTCCCTCTCCAATATCTCAGAAGGAACACCCAGTTTCTCGTAGCCCTGCTTCACGACCTCATTCAAACTCAGTGAGATGTTGATAGTGGCGTCTTTGTCGCCTTAAGAGGCATTCTGGACTAACATCAACTCGTCCAATCTCGAAGGTGACTAGCGATCACGACAGTTACTGCGTGTATTTAAAGCAAACCAGGTTTACATCCTCAGAGTGGGGCTAATTTATTCATCTTAAAAGGCAACAAAATTATTAAAGAAAGACCACACAAACATTTTTTTTATTTAACAAACGCCAAAAGCGCCACTCTTACGCGACTGGCACAGAAGTTGAATAATCATCTTTCAGAAACACGCCAGAAACATGCCTATCAACTTTCGTTTACGTCGCACAACTCCTCATCACAGTCAGTGTTTATTTGTTGACCCTACTAGGAAGTTACGCTCTAGGAACTTTAATAGTAAACCACACTGCTATGCAGAAAGCCTTTCTTGCAGGGTCCGCCACTGGAGTTCGTCTCTGTGACTTTTCATGCTTACTAAATAAAGCTTTGATATTCTCCATTTCATATATTAATCCTTTCTGGTATGCATCCCTTACTGCCAACCAGTATTCAAGTATTGGTCTAATGAGAGTTTTATAAAGTATCTCCTTTGAAGACGGACTACGTTTCTTGAAGAATCTCACAATACACCCGAGTCCAGCACCTGTCTTACCTGTGATTAGTATCCTATGTCGCACCCTCCCTTCATTTAGCCTACTCACATCAGCAGCTCTTATTTGATGCCTTGTCCGCTCCCTTAGCTGAGTGGAGAGCACGTCTGATTGCACTGCAACAGGCCCGGGGTCGATTCTCAATCGGGTCGGAGAATTCCCCCGTTCAGCAACAGGGTCTTGTGTTGCTCTCATCATCATCGACACGCACGTCACTCACTGTGGCGTCAACTGCAAAAACTTGAACTCAGCGGCCGAATTTCGCAGATAGGGACTCCCGTCTGTCAATGCCATACGACCATATCACTGGATATAGTCATAGACATCCCTATCAATTTTCATCCGTTGTAGGATTACGTCCTTTCTTACGGTTCCTTATCTCAATCGGTAAAACCGTAATCCTTACAGGGTCACTTTGTTGTCCTTAAAAAACATTTAACACCAAAAATCGCATGACATATTTCTTTATTTAAGACAAACGGCTTCAACAGACTTTACTATCATCTTCAGGCCTTAACAGTTTTTTTTTTCTTTTTGTAAAACGTGTTCATTTTACGCTGAACCTCACCCATAAAACGTCATGTGGATAAAGACAGCAAATTTTATTTTACCTAGCCAGATGGCGCAGTGGTTAGCACACTGGACTCGTATTCGTGAGGACGACGGTTCACTCCCGCATCCGGCCATCCTGGTTTAGGTTTTCCTTGATTTTCCTAAATTGCTTCAGGCAAATGCCGGGATGGTTCCTGAGAAAGCTCACGGCCGACTCCATTCCCCGTCCTTACCTAATCCGATGAGACCGATGACTTCGCTGTCTTGTCTCCTTCTCTAAAACAACCCAACCCAACAGCAAATTTTAATATTCATGAAACTGGCCAAGTCATGTTGGGAACTGCTGAGTACCTCGTAGTTCTGCATGTACAACTTAATGGCAAGAAACTAGCTCTACTGCAACAATTAGTGATTATCATACACTGCGTGAGAAATCATAATACATTAAATGAACAGCTTACAGGTGGCACAAGTCATTTTTTCAGAAGCTTTTCGGATATTCTTTAATATCTGTAATTATTTAATGACTTAACAGTATACCATTAGCTTTTTGTTCACGGTGGGATTTGGATTTCCAGGCTATCCACCATAATTATAAATCATATTTGTTTTCTTCAGTATCTCGTTGATTTCACACCTAAATTAACAAAGGGCTCATTCGCGTTATTGCCGTATTTTTCTGCGAGATGTGTCTTTCCGGAAGATGGTTGTCATTGTGATGTTGCCAATACCCATATACAGATGTGCCAGTCCATTATAGCCTATATTAGCAGTTGAAGGTGATGTGGACTTAACGTCTCAAGAAGACACAGCTACAAGGGAAGTAGCCACATTATTTATTTATTTTACAGGGTGATTATAATTAAAGTTAAACTTTCAAACCGCTTAGAAATAACACCACTGGTCATAATGACGTAAAATTGCAACGGAATGTTATCGGAGAAGGGGGAAGAAGAAAAATAAATAGTTACAAAATGTAGCAATAGATGGCGCTGTAAGCATCATACTTTAAAAGTGCTCGACCACAAATGACAAATAAATCATACATCAATGCCTAAGGTGTACGTTTGACATTAAACAAATTGTACTACTCAGTGTGCGTGGGTGTACAGGTGTGATCCATCACGGCAAGGTCATATCACATCGGATGGGAAAGCCAGTTTTTAATTGTCCTGAGATCAAAAACCGTATAAAAAGCATCACTCACATCGGTTTTTAATTGTCCTGAGACAAAAAAAACCCACAAAAAGAATCAATCAAAATCAAAAAGGATTATTCATTTCCGTGTGACTGTCGCAAAACATGTTCAGTATCCTATCCATTGCTTTCTGCAACAAGTTGAAATCGAGAAACAACATGTTCCATAACTGATCGAAGTGTTTCCCGGTCACGTTCAAATGTGTTGCGCAATGCGTTCCTTCAAGGCAGCTAGGTTCGGAATCGGAACACTGAACACATCTTTCAGATAGCCCCACAGCCAGAAGTCACACGGATTAAGGTCAGGTGATCGGGACGGCCGGGTTGTTGGGAAATGGCGGCTGATAATTCTAGCATTCCCGAAATGGCGTTTAAGTAGCTGCTTAACTGGATTTGCAATGTGTGGAGGTGCGCCATCTTGCATAAAGATGATCCCATTCACACATCCAAGCTGTTGGTGGTACAAAAGAAACTCATAGCACTTACCAGTGACGGAAGCATCTGTCTCTTCGAAAAATATGGCCCCATGATAAATGATGCCGTAAACCCTCAACACACAGTGACCTTTTCAGGATGAAGTGGTACTGGTTGATTTGCGTGTGGATTTTCCGTTGCTCATATTCGACAATTCTGTGTATTGACATATCCTGTCAGCTGGAAGAGGCCTTCGTCTGTCCACAAAATCTTCCACGGCCAATCATTGTAAACTTCAATGCGAGCAAGAAATTCTAAAGCGAATGTCTTTCTTGGTCGCAGGTCAACAGGAAGCATCTCGTGCAAGTGGGTAATTTTGAATGGATAGAACAGAAGGATGTTTCGTAGGATTTTACGCACCTTGCTCACTGGTATGTCCAATGTTCGGGCAATTCTTCGTGCACTCCACGTTTGCACACCACCACTCGTCTCCTCCTGCATTGCTCTCGACACTGCTTCCAATGACGTCGAATCAATTCGTTTCCTCCTTCTACCAGGTTGTACACCAAAAGAGCCCGTGTTTTCTAATTTCCGAATCATTTTCTCCAGACTCACGGCAGTCATCGGACCAACGCCTTTTTTTCAAACCCTCCAGTGTCCGGAACTTCTGCAGAGCGACATGTGTAATACAGCTTTACAAGCAGACGCGCGATCCTGCATTGAGAGTCATGGCGAACGTCGCAGGCGCGAAAGGAGGAAAAGCCGTGTATGTGGTGTGTTTACTCCAACGTCAATGGACCTTGCGCATGACAGGTGTTTTCATTTACGTTAAAAAAATTATTCATATGGCTCTGAGAACTATGGGACTTAACATCTGAGGTCATCAGTCCCCTAGAACTTAGACCTACTTAAACCTAACTAACCTAAGGACATCGCACACGTCCATGCCCGAGGCAGGATTCGAACCTGCGACCGTAGCGGTCACGCGGTTCCAGACTGAAGCGCATAGAACCGCTCGGCCTTCATTTACGTATTCCGACACATATAGCACTAATTATTGACCAATTTTCACACTATTTTTTACTTCTGCCATTCGTGTTCTCCCTTCTCCGATAATATTCCGTCATTCTGACGTCATTCTGACTAATGGTGTTATTTCTACAGCGTTTTGAAAGTTTAACTTTAACTATAATCACCCTGTACACTGGTCACTTTAGAGGTTCTTGCACATTAACCCAGATGATCAAGCCTTCATCTTCGACACACTTGAATTCTAGTGATTTTTTACCCGTATTCACATTAATTTTTACAGCTACCTCATACAGACCATGGATAAAATGAAAATCTTATATTACGATGGAACGTATCTCTAGAAGACTCTCGTATTGACTTGATTTTTCTCCATTCCTCAGCTCTTCGAGCTCCACCAGTCGTCCTCCTTACGTATTCACACACTTCCTCCCACGTTTTGTTTTTTCCTTTTTAACACTTCTCTTTTCACTTCTCTGTTTAGAGTCCCATACCTGTAACTACTTTGACTGTCATTCACAATCAAGATCGTCAGATGAGATTATTTTCTTACTATCACTCATTTCTGTTATTTCTTAATGTCGAAGTACTGGTATCTTTTTATTTTCGTATTCTTCATGTGCTTCTTTTGCTGATTTGTCTATGGCCTTTATTTGCTCATATTTCTCTTCTACTGTTCTTTCTGTCCTCTCCAATTTTTTGATGATCGCTGTTGGAATTAGTATTTAGTACTATCTTCTCTTAGAGTGTCTCAATCTGGTCAGTGTATAAATATAACCCCTTTTGAAGAAGATGTTTCACGTTTTTAAATATTTTAGTAATGACAAACCATTTATAGCCGGCCGGGTTGGCCGAGCGGTTCTAGGCGCTACAGTCTGGAACCGCGTGACCGCTACGGTCGCAGGTTCGAATCCTGCCTCGGGCATGGATGTGTGTGACGCCCTTAGGTTAGTTAGGTTTAAGTAGTACTACGTTCTAGGGGACTGATGACCTAAGATGTTAAGTCCCATAGTACTCAGAGCCATATGAATCAAACCATTTACAATGTTCTGATTTTTAACCACATGCCAACTTGGCGTGAGGTTCAACGTAATATGAACAGTTTTACAAAAAAAAAAAAAAAGACCTGAAGATGACGGCAAGACCTGTCGAAACCGGTTGTCTTAAATAATGAAATATTTAATGCGATCTAGGCTGTTACATGTTATTTTAGAATGTAGAGGGATATAAGTTTTATATTTCGCCATATTATGGTCACTTCCGCAAACAGTTCGTCTTTTCATTGTGACATCCTGAATTTTTAAACCGGCCTTTTGTCGCAATGTTCGGTAATAATTGATTCCATCCCTCTTGTATGAATATACCAAGTAAATTTGTGTTCATCCTTGAGAACCGATAATATATTTTCCACTCGCAATTCATATTAACCCGATAAATCCACCGAACTTCCCCATTCTCATTCCTGATATCCTCAACGTAGATACCAATAGCCTTACCATTCCTCTCTTTCCGTACTGAAGTATTAAAATCTCCTGCCAGTTCATGGCCACTTGAAACGCCTTCTACATTCTCTATCAGCATCTGTTTAAAATTTGCTTTTCCCTTCAAGGGTGCACTTTCAGTAGTGGCATAGACTCCCACTGTCACTGGATTCATGGTTCTGGCTCACAGATTGAGCCTTATCAAGTTTTCATTAAGTGCTGCCCATGTGGTTACATAATTTGGATACTGCTTATTGAGAATGTTGGATACTACATACCTCGGCCTACCTCTTACGGCCACTCCACTAAAATAATGGAAAAACTCCTGAAGATATTCGCAACTACTTGTCCTGTATTGTATTAACTGAAACTTCTTCTTTTCTATTCCGGATGCCCTGTACAGTCCAGATACACAAATGAAAAATGCCAATTTCCTTTCCGTTAACGAATTGTATTACAACCATTTGAAAACCGATTTGTATTAATGGATATTTTAGGTGGCTGTCTATTTTTGTGCATGGGCAGTTGGCTTATTACACAACCTCTAACCTGGTGAATCAGGATTTGTCGTCAGTGTTCTCTTCACTTTCTTCGGAGTTACCTTTCTTGCGCTTATACACTCTAAGGCAAAAAAAAGATGCAGCACAAAGAGAGCACAGGATGTAAAGCGATAGATATGTACATCTACAGACAAACAAATGATAACAGTTTTAGAAAAACTGGATGATACATTCAAGAGAAAGAGCTTCACAAACTGAGCAAGTCAATATAGCATTGGTCCACCTACGGCCGTATATAAACAATTATTCGGCTTGGCGTTGATTGACAGTTGTTGATTGTCCTCTAGAGGGATATAATATCCACGATATATTATTTCTTAAAAAGATGATAATTGCATAAAACAGAGACAATATTTGTTTCACATTCTTTGTTAACCTATGCCATTCTTTTCTTTTGTTTTGTACCCTTTTGTCGTCTTCTTCTGATGCAGGTCGCTGACGCAAGACACGAATTGATTTGAGGTCTGTTGAATGAAAAACATTTAATGTAAAATTATTATACTTTTGTGTTCATTTGCTGGTAAAAACAAATAGAGCCAAATGCGTTAAAACTATTTATGATTAATTATTGAATATTCACTTTCTCTTTTAATTATAATTTTGTATTAATTGTTTTATCATAGCTGCAAGAAGCGAAACCATTGTTAGTTGCGATTATATAGCAACTTCTTCTGTACTTCTAGTTGAAAATAGCATGGGTTTGTGTTAGACGAATTTCCAAAACAATTTAAATTTTTTATTGGTGGCATCAATTTAAATGATTAATTATTTATTGAGCAAAGGAAAATCTTAATTAAAAAAGAAATCCTCTATCTTTTGTTGGCCGCCTTCTTAACTTTTATCACAGCAGCAAATTTAAATTACTTGAAACCGTAAACAATATTCCGATGTGTAAGAAATAAATGTGCACCAGTGATACTAAACTCTATTCATAAAAGAGAAAATTAATCGAATCAGATTGCATTTTCTAAGAACAGTGCTGATGGTATTTATTGTTGAACAAGATTTCATTGCTGATGTCTGACGCCAAAATTAAACTACGGACGAATCACAGAGAAAAATATTTTTGTTAGCATACGTCAGTGTTGTGTGTGGGTTATATTCTGTGGTTCCTTTTCATGAGCAATTTGCTAAGAATAATTAAATCCATCGAAGACAAAGATTATAAAAGCTCTGATGTTGTTGTTGTTGTTGTGGTCTTCAGTCCTGAGACTGGTTTGATGCAGCTCTCCATGCTACTCAATCCTGTGCAAGTTTCATCTCCCAATAGCTACTGCAGCCTACATCCTTCTGAATCTGCTTAGTGTATTCATCTCTTGGTCTCCCTCTACGACTTTTACCCTCCACGCTGCCCTCCAATACTAAATTGGTGATCCCTTTATGCCTGAGAACATGTCCTACCAACCAATCCCTTAAGTTGTGCCACAAACTCCTCTTCTCCTCAATTCTATTCAATACCTCCTCATTAGTTATGTGATCTACCCATCTAATCTTCAGCATTCTTCTGTAGCACCACATTTCGAAAGCTTCTATTCTCTTCTTGTCTAAACAATTTATCGTCCACGTTTCACTTCCATACATGGTTACACTCTATACAAACACTTTCAGAAACGGCTTCCTGACCTTTAAATCTATATTCGATGTTAACAAATTTTTTTTCTTCAGAATCGCATTCCTTGCCATTGCCAGTCTACATTTTACATCCTCTCTACTTCGACCATCATCAGTTATTTTGCTCCCAAAATAGCAAAACTCCTTTACTACCTTAAGTGTCTCATTTCCTAATCTGATTCCCTCAGCATCACCTGACTTACTTCGACTACATTCCATTATCGTCGTTTTGCTTTTGTTGATGTTCATCTTATACCCACCTTTCAAGACACTGTCCATTCCGTTCAACTGCTCTTCCAACTCCTTTTCTGTCTCTGACAGAATTACAATGTCATCGGCGAACCTCACATTTTTATTTCTTCTCCATGGATTTTAATACCTACTCCGAACTTTTCTTTTGTTTCCTTTACTGCTTGCTCAATATACACATTGAATAACATCGGGGATAGGCTACCACCCTGTCTCACTCCCTTCCCAACCACTGCTTCCCTTTCATGCCCCTCGACCCTTATAACTGCCACCTGCTGTACGATCTGTAATTTTAGTGATATGAACACAGCTAATAGTGAACATTATTACACTACGTCAGGTGGAATTCTTGTGCAATTCGAACAAAATAATTATCCACGAGAAGTTGTAGCATGAATAATTACATGTGTATAACATTGTCAGTATCCAGAATGAGATTTTCACTCTGCAGCGGAGTGTGCGCTGATATGAAACTTCCTAGCAGATTAAAACTGTGTGTCCGACCGAGACTCGAACTCGGGACCTTTGCCTTTCGCGGGCAAGTGCTCTACCAACTGAGCTACCGAAGCACGACTCACGCCCGGTACTCTCAGCTTTACTTCTGCCAGTACCTCGTCTCCTACCTTCCAAACTTTACAGAAGCTCTCCTGCGAGACATGCACAACTAGCACTCCTGAAAGAAAGTGCAGGAGTGCTAGTTCTGCGTGTCTCGCAGGAGAGCTTCTGTAAAGTTTGGAAGGTAGGAGACGAGGTACTGGCAGAAGTAAAGCTGTGAGTACCGAGTCTGAGTCGTGCTTCGGTAGCTCAGTTGGTAGAGCACTTGCCCGCAAAAGGCAAAGGTCCAGAGTTCGAGTCTCGGTCGGGCACACAGTTTTAATCTGCCAGGAAGTTTCATTGTCAGTATCATTTACAAAACCAAATCAATGCAACTGCTAAAAAAAAAAAAGCAGAGTGAATTCAAACCGCAGAATACCATATAGTATCATATCATCCACATTCATTGCATTTGTCCATGTTGGTGATGAGCAAAAACCGCCACAGGGATATCGTGCCATCCCACACCACGCAGCAGTATTTTAAAAGACGACGAACAAGCATAGTGTAGGCAGTCTCCTTAGTACATCTGTTACATTTTCTAAGTGTCCTGCCAATAAAACATAGTCTTTGGTTGCCCTTCCCCACAACATTTTCCATGTGTTCCTTCCAATTTATGTTGTTCGTAATTGTAATTTGTGAGGTAACGGGCGAGCTGTGGCGCCCTGAAAATATTCTAAGTTCGGAGTTGGCGTGGCCGTGCGGGGGCCTCTCGGCGAGCCGCGACTCGTCAGCACCCACGTGGTGGCGAGCACCGGCCAGAGCAAGACGGGCAGCCCCAGAGCGTGGTCCAGCCGACCGCGTGGCTGGGAATTCCGTGCTGACGCTGTGGCGAGGACTGTGCTTTGTGCCGACGAAGGAGATGTGTATGCCAGGAGTGCCAAAGATGGCGGACTTCGTGAAACCACAATGGCGGACATTTCACAGTTCGTGTAGAAATTAATAATAGCCAGAGGAATCATGATACCTTAAAAAGAAACATGTACATTACCATTATTTGCACGATGATTCTGATGGTGTAATCAGATTTTCAATATCTTTATTAGTCTGAAGTTTAGTATCCGACTGTAAATAATACAAGTAACACCCAGCAACGAGTTTCCCAAAATCTAAACGGCTCATCCGATTTTGTCGATCGATGTGTCTTTAGAAAATTATTGGTATAAACATAAATTACTGGCATGTAACTTGAATAGTACAACAGTTATTGGAGATAAAAGGCGCCAGTTACTATTGATAGTGTCAGGCTGTAAGTACTCCACAGTTACACAAAAAACGATAGCACCATGCTTAGAAATATATTTATTCGTCTATGTCTTTGTTTATATCCGATACATACTATACATGAAGAAATTGGTTAAATACACTCCTGCAAATGGAAAAAAGAACACATTGACACCGTTGTGTCAGACCCACCATACTTGCTCCGGACACTGCGAGAGGGCTGTACAAGCAATGATCACACGCACGGTATAGCGGACACACCAGGAACCGCGGTGTTGGCCGTCGAATGGCGCTAGCTGCGCAGCATTTGTGCACCGCCGCCGTCAGTGTCAGCCAGTTGGCCGTGACATACGGAGCTCCATCGCAGTTTTTAACACTGGTAGCATGCCGCGACAGCGTGGACGTGAACCGTATGTGCACTTGACGGACTTTGAGCGAGGGCGTATAGTGGGCATGCGGGAGGCCGGGTGGACGTACCGCCGAATTGCTCAACACGTGGGGCGTGAGGTCTCCACAGTACATCGATGTTGTCGCCAGTGGTCGGCGGAAGGTGCACGTGCCCGTCGACCTGGGACCGGACCGCAGCGACACACAGATGCACGCCAAGACCGTAGGATCCTACGCAGTGCCGTAGGGGATCGCACCGCCACTTCCCAGCAAATTAGGGACACTGTTGCTCCTGGGGTATCGGCGAGGACCATTCGCAACCGTCTCCATGAAGCTGGGCTACGGTCCCGCACACCGTTAGGCCGTCTTCCGCTCACGCCCCAACATCGTGCAGCCCGCCTCCAGTGGTGTCGCGACAGGCGTGAATGGAGGGACGAATGGAGACGTGTCGTGTTCAGAGATGGGAGTCGCTTCTGCCTTGGTGCCAATGATGGTCGTATGCGTGTTTGGCGCCGTGCAGGTGAGCGCCACAATCAGGACTGCATACGACCGAGGCACACAGGGCCAACACCCGGCAATATGGTGTGGGGAGCGATCTCCTACACTGTCCGTACACCTCTGGTGATCGTCGAGGGGACACTGAATAGTGCACGGTACATCCAAACCGTCATTGAACCCATCGTTCTACCATTCCTAGACCGGCAAGGGAACTTGCTGTTCCAACAGGACAATGCACGTCCGCATGTATCCCGTGCCACCCAACGTGCTCTAGAAGGTGTAAGTCAACTACCCTGGCCAGCAAGATCTCCGGATCTGTCCCCCATTGAGCATGTTTGGGACTGGATGAAGCGTCGTCTCACGCGGTCTGCACGTCCAGCACGAACGCTGGACCAACTGAGGCGCCAGGTGGAAATGGCATGGCAAGCCGTTCCACAGGACTACATCCAGCATCTCTACGATCGTCTCCATGGGAGAATAGCAGCCTGCATTGCTGCGAAAGGTGGATATACACTGTACTAGTGCCGACATTGTGCATGCTCTGTTGCCTGTGTCTATGTGCCTGTGGTTCTGTCAGTGTGATCATGTGATGTATCTGACCCCAGGAATGTGTCAATAAAGTTTCCCCTTCCTGGGACAATGAATTCACGGTGTTCTTATTTCAATTTCCAGGAGTGTATTTCAACTCTGAGTCTGAGGGTATGAAGTTGAGCGCCACTCATCACATTTTATTGGCAAGCCCGAAATCCATAGGTATTTAATTGAATTTAAGGCCTTTATATTTGACTGATTTATCATGTAACCGAAGTTTAACAGATTCCTTTTAGCACTCATGTGGATGACATACTTTTCGTTATTTAGGTTCAACTGCCAATTTTCGCACGATTCATATCTTTTCTAAATCTTTTTTGCAATTTGTTTTGATCTTCTGATGACTTTACTAGTCGATAACCGAAAGCGTCATCTGCAAAAACAACCTAAGACAGCTGCTCAGATTGTCTCCCAAATCCTTTATGTAGATAAGGAACAGCAAAGGGTCTATATCACTACCTTCGCGAACGCCAGGAATTACTTCTGTCTTACTCGAAGACTTTCCGTCATTTACTACGAACTGTGACATGTCTGACAGGAAATCACGAATTCAGTCACATAACTGCGACTATATTCCATAAACACCCAATTTCACTATAAGCCGCTTGTGTGGTGTAGTGTTAAAAGCCTTCCGGAAATCCAGAAATACGCAATCAATGTGAAATCCCTTGTCAATAGCACTCGACACTTCATGTAAATAAAGAGCTAGTTGTTTTTCACAACAACGATGTTTTCTAAATCCGTGTTGACCGAGTGTCAATCGACCGTTTTCTTCAAGGTAGTTCATAATGTTCAACCATAATATAATATGTGCCAAAATTTTGCTACATCTCGGCGTTAATGAAATGGGCCTTTAATTTAGTGGATTACTCCTGTATCGTTTCTTGACTATTGGTGTGACCTGTGCAACTTCCCAGTTATGGCTTCAGATCTTTCATAGAGAGAACGGTTGTATATGATTGTTAAGTATGGAGCTATTGCATCAGCCTACTCTGAAAGGAACCTAATTTGTATACAGTTTGTACCAGTAGACTCGCTTTTATTAAGTGATTTAAGTTGCTTCACTACTCCGAAGATATTTAATTCTACGTTACTCGTGTTGGCAGCTGTTCTTGATTTGAATTCTGGAATACTTACTTCGTCTTCTGTTGTGAAGGCATTTCGGTAGGCTGTGTTTGCTAACTCTGCATTGGCAGCACTGTCATCAATAGTATCTCCATTGCTATCGAGCAGAGAAGGCATTGACTGTTTCTTGCCGCTAATATACTTCACATACCACCAGAATCACTTTGGAATTTGTGCCAGATTTCGAGACAAAGTTTCGTTGTGGGAAATATTAAAAGCATATCGCATTGAAGTCTGTGTTAAATTTCGAGCTTCTGTAAAAGATCGCCAATCTTGGGGATTCTGTGTCTGTTTAAATTTGACATGTTTGTCTCGTTGTTTCTGCAACAGTGTTCTGACCCATTTTTTGTACCAAGGAGGATTAGCTCCGTCGTTTGTTAATTTATTTGGTATAAATCTCTCAACTTCTGCCGGTACTATTTCTTTGAATTCAAGTCACATATGGTCTACACTTAAATTATTAATTTGGAAGGAGTCAAGTGAATTTTTATCTGCTTTATTGAATAGGTATATTGTTCGTTTATTTTTGCAGGATTTGATGTCGTAATATTCAATCTCGCTACGACAACCCTGTGTTCACTAATCCCTGACCGAGCGAGGTGGCGCAGTGGTTAGCACACTGGACTCGCATTCGGGAGGGCGACGGTTCAATCCCGTCTCCAGCCACCCTGATTTAGGTTTTCCGTGATTTCCCTAAATCGTTTCAGGCAAATACCGGGATGGTTCCTTTGAAAGGGCACGGCCGATTTCCTTCCCAGTCCTTCCCTAACCCGAGCTTGCGCTCCGTCACTAATGACCCCGTTGTCGACGGGACGTTAAACACTAACCACCACCACCACCACTAATCGATGTATCCGTTTGGATGCTGGTTACTAACACAGAATTATTTGTTGCTAAGAGGCCAAGTGTGTTTTCACAACTGTTTACTACTCTCATGAGATCATGAACTAACTGCTTGAAATAATTTTCAGAGATTGCGTTTAGTACAATTCCCGATGGTGTTTTATATATACCTCTGTAATTAAACATGTATTATGCCAAAATATCGAGAGTAGATTAAAGTCACCACCAACTATAATCGCATGAGTCGGGTACATTTTTGAAATCAAACACAAGCTTCTTTTTAACCTTTCATCAACTGTATCATCTGAATTCGGAGGTCGGTAAAAGGATCCAATTATTCTTTTATTCCAGTTGACAATAATGACTCCTGTCCATACCAACTCACAGGAAATATCTACTTCAATTTCGTCACAAGATAAACTACTAACAGCAACCCTTCACTCGGCTCTGCACCAGAGATCCGCAATCCGTTCTGTCAACTATGCTGCAATGGTCAGCCCTTCTTTCATCTTGCAAGCAACACTGGCAGTCTTTACCATTTCTGTTAGCCGCTCTTTCTGTTAGAATCTCTTCTGAACCAAAGTGATACACACCATTCGTACGGACGTGAGCCACCACCTGCAGTTGGTTGCACCCTGTGCTCTTCACGGCATCCAGGAGGTTCTGTTCAACGTCTGGAATGATTCCACTCAGAAGGCACACAAAGTGCACATTGGCTTTCTTCCGTTCTTGGCAGCCGTGTCCCTAAAGGGCGTCATACCGCGCCTAATGTTGGAGCTCCCAATTATCAATAATCTCACTGTGATTGCCCAGATCTTACAGGCTGAGAGGTTTCCTCTGAAACAGGACAGACAACGGCATCTGGCTAAACGACAGTGTCAGCGACAGACAGCACCTGGAACCTGTATGTCAGACTAACCAGGGAGGCCTTACGTGTGGCCCCCTAGGAAGTCTTTCAATACTTGCTACACCCCCGGGTGACCTCCCACTCAACCACAGGTGAGGGCTCAACCTCAGTGCGAGCAATAACTGGGCTGGCCGCCAGTGAGGACCTATCAGAGGACTGAGACGTTCTGAACGTCCATTGGATCCCCACAGCTGGCCCACAACACTGGTGCCCATCCACTGCAGCCTCAAGCTGTGTAACTGAGGCCATCACAGCCTGGAGCTGAGAGCGATGTGTCACCAACTCGTCTCACATCCGCACACAACAATCGCAGTCCCTGTCTGTACTTAAGACCATGGAGGACTAAACTATGCAGATCAAAGGGACTATCGGCGTGTGCTGTGCAACTCTACTGTAGACACTGACGAAACAGTAGGAACTGTGTCTAGTAAATTAGATTAACATGCAGAGATTCAAAAACGAAGCTATTGAAGCACTCAGGAGAAACTAAATAATTCGCCCCTGATTAGGAGCTTGTAATAGGTCACAAAATTTGTTTACTTACCGAGGCAAACGGAAACGAAAGAACTGTGGCTATTAGATATTAAATTAACTCACAGAAACTCAAGAGACTAAATTATTATAGCATATTATAGCACACTTATGAAATTAACAATTCGCTCCTGGTTAGGAACTCGTAAAAGTCAGAAATTCGGTTACTTCCCTGGTGCTGCATGTGTCTCGGTTTGTTGCCACTGCGTGATTGACTGGCTGCCTGACTAAGGCCAACAAGCGGTCACCAGCTTTCAAAACAAACAAACAAACGAAAATCGACTCGTGCTGGGGAAATCTGCCTTATACCCCGACGAAAATGCAGGAACGGTGTCTAATAAATTAGATTAACACGCAAACATTCAAAAGCCTTACTATTACGCACTAAGGTGAAACTAAATAATTCGCCCTTGATTAGGAACTTGTAATATGTCACAAAATCGGTTACGCAAACGAAGAGGCGAGAAGTGCTATAAACGTTCTCATTTGGGGAGAGATCTTATCACCTCGCTGGCCAAGGTACGATTTGGCAGGCACCAAGACAAGCCAAAGAAACCCTTGCCATTTGCGGTTGGTCATTCTCTTGGTGAAATGTAACCCCAGCAAGGCTTGTCATGAAGGGCAACTAAACGGGGCGTAAAATATCGTCGATGTGCGGCACGCGTTTCGTAGATGCCAACAAAACTTCAAAAAAAATTGTTCAAATGACCATGAGCACTATGGGACTTAACTTCTGTGGTCATCAGTTCCCTAGAACTTAGAACTACTTAAACCTAATTAACCTAAGGGCTTCACACACATCCATGCCCCAGGCAGGATTCGTACCTGCGACCGTAGCGGTCACGTGGTTCCAGACTGCAGCGCCTAGAACCGCTCGGCCACTTCGATTGGCGCCGACCTAAGTTGTCCTGCCATGAAAAACAAATGGCACCCTAGACCATCACTCCTGGTTGTCGGGTTGTATGGATGGCGACAGTCAGGTTGATATCCCACTGCTGTCAGGGGCGTCTCCAGACATGGCTTCGGTCCGAAATCTCATCACCTGGAGTAGAACTGTCTTCCGTGATGAGTCCCGCTCTGAAATGAGCCACAATGACAAGCAAAGACGAGGTTCTACTGCTTGTCTTTGTGCCTGCCACACCTTAGTTCGGCCAGAAGGGTCGCTGAATCTCTCCCCTACCGAGACCGTTTGGAGCATTACGGGCAATGTCCTCCACCCAGCCCAGGAGTTTGATGATCTAACGCTTCTATTGGACACAACTTGGTACGATATCCCTCAGGAAGACAACTCTATCAGTGCCGAGCCTAATAACATGTACAACACGTCTACCGATTTCCGTCCCATTCGGATAAGTCCTTCGTGGTGCGTTGTCGGTTTTTTCCAGAGTTTCCGGTTGCTACGGTTGATCTCTTATGGATGCTGGTTTTTCTTCAACTGAACAGCTGTCCTATTTATTACCGCAGTATCCGCAACATGAGAGACCTTTAAGCTCGGGTCACGACTCCTCAGTAGTTACGTATCACACATTATTACATTACAATCAAATATCTGATTTACACTGGTCAGCCAGAACATTATGGGCACCGACCTACTATCAACATAAACGCGTCCAGGCGATAGTAGCATCCTTTACTGTTCTTGATACACATTAATGACTTACCATTCCACATTGATTAAGATGCAAAGTTAGTTCTTTTTGCTGATGATACAAGTATAGTAATAACATCCAAAAACCAAGAACTAAGTGATGTAATTGTAAATGATGTTTTTCACAAAATTATTAAGTGGTTCTCAGCAAACGGACTCTTTAAATTTTGATAAAACACAGTATATACAGTTCCGTACAGTAAATGGCACAACTCCAGTAATAAATATAGAATTTGAACAGAAGTCTGTAGCTAAGGTAGAATTTTCAAAATTTTTAGGTGTGTCCATTGATGAGAGGTTAAACTGGAAGCAACACATTGATGGTCTGCTGAAACGTCTGAGTTCAGCTACGTATGCTATTAGGGTTATTGCAAATTTTGGTGATAAGAATCTCAGTAAATTAGCTTACTATGCCTACTTTCATTCACTGCTTTCGTATGGCATCATATTCTGGGGTAATTCATCGTTGAGTAGAAAAGTATTCATTGCACAAAAACGTGTAAACAGAATAATTGCTGGAGCCCACCCACGGTCATCCTGCAGACATCTATTTAAGAATCTAGGGATCCTCACAGTAACCTCAGTGTATATATATTCCCTTATGAAATTTGTTGATAATAATCCAACCCAATTCAAAAGTAATAGCAGTGTGCATACCTATAACACCAGGAGAAAGAATGATCTTCACTATGCAGGGTTAAATCTGACTTTGGCACAGAAAGGGGTAAATTATGCTGCCACAAAAGTCTTTGGGCACCTACCAAACAGCATCAAAAGCCTGACAGATAGCCAACTAACATTTAAAAATAAATTAAAAGAATTTCTAGATGACAACTCCTTCTATTCATTGGCTGAATTTTTAGATATAAACTAAGTAAAAAAAAAAAAACTTAATCATTAGTGTCATGCAATATTTTGTGTAATGTAATTTCTTGTACAGACATCTTTTATTAACCTGACACGTTCCACATCATTACGAAGTGTCGTATTCATGATCTATGGAACAAGTATTAATCTAATCTAATCTAATCTAATCTAACCTGACGGGGAATGAGTGCTAGTGAAACAAAGGCACGGTGGATATATTATCGGTGAGTGTGGTGTCCATGTGTAGGATGAGGAAGGCGCGCGACTGGGGTCAGATTTTGATGGCCTGAAGGCTGGGCACGAGCATTTCGGAAACTGCACTTGTTGAGTGTGCTGTGGCGAGTGTCTTCAACACGTGGCGAAATCAAGATGAAACCTCATCCAGGAGTCGTGGGGTTGGGCGGCCACACCGCATGAGAGATGTCGGACGTCATAGGCTGGGCAGACTGGTACAATTGCCAGATGGTGAAAGGTGGCGCAGCTAACGCCAGACTTTAATGCTGGGTTGAGTACAAGTGCTGCTGAACACACAGACCACTGAACACTCCTAACGATGGGCCTCCGCAGCCGACGACCCATACATGTGCCAATGTTAACACCACGACATCGGCAACTACGATTGAAATGAGCATGTGACCATCGGCACCGGACGTTGGTACAGTGACAGAGCGTTGCATGGTCTGATGAATCTCGACACCTTCTTCATCATGCCGATGGGAGGGTGCGAATCTGTCGCCTTCCTGGGTAACAGGTCCTTGACACCTGTGCTGCGGGATGGCTCTGGGGAACATTCAGGCTGCCAACCATGGGTCCAGTGGAGCTAGTGCAAGGCACCAAGACGACCAAGGAGTATCGTACACTGGCTGCAGACTCCCCACACCCCTTCAGGACGATCATGTCTCCCAACGCCAGTGGCAGTTTTCAGCAAGATAATGCCAGGAGTGAGATGGAGTGGACTGACGAACACATTGGCGAGTTCCAATTGATGTGCTGGTCCTTCAACTCGCCAGGTCTGAACCCGATCGAACGCATCTGGGATGTGATTAAACGTGACGCCAGAGCTCACCGTCTCCCTCCCCGGAATTTATGGGAATTAGTGACGTATGTGTGCAGATGTGGTGTCAACTACCTCCAGCGAACTACCAAGAGCCGGCCGGAGCAGTCGTGGGGTTCTGGGTGCTATAGTCTGGAACCGAACGACCGCTACGGTCGCAGGTTCGAATCCTGCGTCGGGCATGGATGTGTGTGATGTCCTTAGGTTAGTTAGGTTTAATTAGTTCTAAGTTCTAGGCGACTGATGGCCTCAGCAGTTAAGTCGCATAGTGCTGAGAGCCATTTGAACCATTTTTTTTTATCTACCAAGAGCTCACTGCTTCCGTTGGCACGACGCGTCACCGCTGTTATCCGTGCCCAATGTGGAGATACCAGCTTTAGGTGCGTGGTCATAACGTTCTGGCTGATCGATGTATGTCTCGGCATTATTTCACCCGGTGTCTTCTAATGTGTCAAGCTTTGTTTCCATATACCTCCATCTTTGGTTATCACATGTAGTATCTACGTAAATACCGTTCACAGTAATGAGCGTGAAGCACTGCGTATCGGAGCTACCTTTATTGCCGATATGCCACACTCTAGCGCACACCTCTTCGTGGCAGGTGGGGGAGCCTGCAGCTGGCTGGCACCTGCCACCTGGAGTCTGGGACCAGCGCAGCACCGCCCGCCTGTCATCGACCGCGCCGCTACTTGTTGCTGTCTGCTCTCGCGCCCTGCCCGTGTCTCGGCCATTAGCCGTTACAAGTCTCTCTCTGGTGGCCCATCCCCTCACCCCCTCCGAGAGACGCCGGACGCAGCATTGTGTCGGCGCGAGGCCAGACAAAGGCTCTCACTAGGCCGGCGCGACTCACTTGTTCATCTGCGTCTTAGGCCGTCCTTTGGTCTCTCATTCCTCTAAGACGGCGACTCTTGGGGGTCGCCATCAGATGTGAAGAGGGTTTATGAGACAAAATACATTGCTCTACTACAGTGACAGTAACCTCAAGAACAGCTAACCAAATTACACCCTAGGCGTTTCCCTTTTCTTTTAGCAGTATAGCGGTTTCGGCATATTTAAAAACTTGCTACAACTCCTCGTTTCCCTTCATGGCAGAAGATTTAATGTATTTGATAAAAAGCATAGTAAACACGTTCCTTTGAAAAATCAGCTGGCATATTCATGAGGGGGAGAAAACTGAAAATCGTACCAGACTCCAAGTACCTACAAACAAGTGTAAAATGCAGAATGAGATTTTCACTATACAGCGGAGTGTGCGCTGATATGAAACTTCCTGGCAGATTAAAACTGTGTGCCCGACCGAAACTCGAACTCGGGACCTTTGCATTTCGCGGGCAAGTGCTCTACTATCTGAGCTACCGAAGCACCACTCACGCTCGGTACTCACAGCTTTACTCCTTCCAGTATCTCGTCTCCTACCTTCCAAACTTTACAGAAGCTCTCCTGCGAACCTTGCAGAACTAGCATATTGCGGAGACAGGGCTGAGCCGCAGCCTGGGGGATCCTTTCTTTCAGGAGTGCTAGTTCTGCAAGGTTCGCAGGAGAGCTTCTGTAAAGTTTGGAAGGTAGGAGACGAGATACTGTCAGAAGTAAAGCTGTGAGTACCGGGCGTGAGTCGTGCTTCAGTAGCTCAGATAGTAGAGCACTTGCCCGCGAAAGGCAAAGGTCCCGAGTTCGAGTCTCGGTCGGGCACACAGTTTTAATCTGCCAGGAAGTTTCAAGTGTAAAATGTTTCGTAAAACATACAACAAAGAAAGCAGTGCAAGGAATAATGGCTACCCATAAAATAGATCACACGAAATCCCTCAGCCTACAGTAGTGGGACTATTCAGAGCCAAAATGTTGCTAATATTCACGTCCGCCATATAAATTATCGGACCACATCTCACTGTAAAATCCCTGAGGACACTGGAAAGAGCAAAGACAACCTATACAGGATGTAACAAAAATGTACGCCACAATTTACAGGACACATTCCTCACACATAAAAAAAGCACTCCGTCTTCAGGCCACGAGTGGCCTACCGGTACCATCCGACCACCGTGTCATCCTCAAAGAGGATGCGGGTAGGAGGGGCGTGGGGTCAGCACACCGCACTCCCGGTCGTAAGATGGTATTCTTGACCGAAGCCGCTACTATTCAGTCGAGTAGCTCCTCAATTCGCATCACGAGGCTGAGTGCATCCCGAAAAATGGCAACAGCGCATGCGCCCTGGATGGTCACCCATCCAAGTGCCGACCACGCCCGTCAGCGCTTAAATTCGGTTATCTTACGGGAACCGGCGCGTCCACTGCGTCAAGGCCCACATTCCTCATAGATAGACGAAGAAATAATGTCATATGAACATGGGTCTGTAACCGCTTCTACACTATGTTACATCTCGTTTCCTCCAACTTATAAATCATGGGGAACACACACGACCAGAACGCACCAGCATACCACATGCAACTCTTTCTAACAGAAGATGTACAATATGCCTTCCGTGGGCGCTGAAACATGAAACAACACGCAATATCTCCTCATTTTTAGTGTAAATGTTCGTCAGCTTCTAAATGACAGATTCGGTGATGGGTGGCTAGGTAGAGATGTACCAATTGCCTGGCCTCCACGCTTTCCGAACCCAAACTTACTGGATGTTATTTGTAGGGGCATTTGAAAGCTCTTGTGTGTGGAGCCCAAGTACAAGACGGTCAGAGTCTCCGTGTCTCTATTATGGAAGGCTGCGAAACCATACGCACTACAAATGAAATCACATGAGCTATAATGCACTCCACCCCTAGGAAAGCCCCCTGTCACGATGGTACACAGAACCGTATTCTGCAGGAGATCACGGTCAGAGCCACAGAATATCTCACCTACATTGCGAATGCCATCCTCAAACACCAGCACTTCCCTGCCTGTTGGAAGGCGGCTAAAGTCCTGATGTTCAGGAAGCCAGGGAAAGACCACTCCCTCCCACAAAATTACCGACCCATCAGCGTGCTGAGCACGCTCAGCAAGGTCGTTGAGAAGGTGATTCTAAAACGATGCACTCGGTTTTGCATTAACAATGACGCCCTGCGCCCGGAGCAATTCGGATTCAGGAACCACCACTCGACAACACAACGACTACTGAGAGTCGTAGAATACATAACACACGGCTGCAACACGAACAAAGCAACTGGGTCGGTGTTCCTTGACATCGAGGAAGCTTTCGATCGTCTCTGGCACAATGGCCTCATCCGCGAACTCACTGGGTTCCCCGACGGACTCGTATGTCTCGCACACTCATACCTCACCGACAGAAGTTTGAAGACTGCTATTCAGGGTAAACAATCGACACAACATATCATCCAAGCAGGGGTACCCCAAGGCAGCATCCTAGGGCCCCTCTTGTTTAATCTCTATATTAATGATATTCCTACGACACAAAACACGACGGTTGCCATCTACGCGGATGACACAGCCATCCCTGCGCAAGACTGAAAACCGTCAAACATTAATAACAGACTACAGACAGCACTCACAAGCGTTGAGCCTTGGTTGAAGAAGTGGCGTATTAAAGTAAACGTCGCCAAGTGCGAGGAAGTTCTCTTCACTCGCAGGCCGAAATTACTGCGCAAACAACAAAATTGCAGACCAATAACACTACATGCAAGCCCAATACGATTCACTGCGAAAGACAAATACCTCGGTGTTTGGCTAGACCGAAAGCTTACATGGGGGGACCACATACAACACATGACCAACAGGAATAGTACACTGAATAGGAGGGTGTCCAGGACATTATACATGACTCTGATTAGACCGCTGATGACAGACGCAGCTCCTGTCTGGGGATACGCAGCGGCCGCACACCTAGACCGCCTCCAGAAAATACAGAACAAGGTATTACACATCATAAGCAATGCTCCCAGATAAACACGGACAGCGGACCTTCACCGAGAATACCAACTGGATACTCTCCAGGAGGTATTCAAAAAACTCACCACACGAGTGTACAAGAAATCAACTCACTCGAACAATCCTCACATCCTACACCTGGGCAACTACTATCACAACCATAGCTGGAAACACAAGCGCCCAAAGACACTCCTTACGGACTAACCATCTATGGTAATTTCGTAACTACGCAAACGACATAATGAGGCGAGCCCCTGCATATCAGCCACTGACTAGCTTACTAGCTGAGCCTCTGCCACGAGAAATGGCAATGGCAGGGAAGCCGTGCACGACTCACAAACAAACCCCCAACACATATCACAATGCCAGTTCGTTCAGGACCATCAAACTGACAAACCTATAACGACGTGGCTATGTTACAGGAGCAGCAGCAGCATCTGCTGGCCCCGGAGACATCGTCGGCCCAGCAGCAGCTGCGCTTACCTCCTCGACGGGACTGATCATTCTATGAGAATCTGGCATCGCTTCTCTGGTACTGATGCATGATACCCAACCGCTAACATAACCTTAGCTTGCACGATCTGTCGCAGACAGCAAGAAACCGCTACTGCCCTTACTACCCAACCTGACACTGTCGCAGAGGTTTTTTTCCCTTGGCACTTGCCTTGACAATTTTTTCCCTCTGCCCTTTAAACCGCTCTTCTTTCAAGCTTGATTCTGTCGGGCTTTTTCGACCACTTCTATCGCCCAGATGCGGCCGTATTAATGCGTAACCTCACCCAGATGTACGGATAACATCGCAGTTCCTCGCTGCTGCGATCTTCTCGATTCTAAATATTAACAAAGCAGTGATGACAGTAGACCTTTTGAGTTGGTCACCATGCTTGTGCGAGCGTGTAGGGCCTCACACCTATTGGAACCATACGCACTACTCCAGGTGTACATCGGCGCATCCAAGATTCACTACGAGGGCGGGTTGATGCACTTATCAATGCCCGAGCAGGGCTTATGTAATACATGCTGTGAGAAAAAGTTCTATATGGTATACTGGTGCGTCAGGGTCGTGTGTATTTCTCATGATTAATGAGTTAGAGAAAATGAGCTGCAACATGAAAACGATGTGTTTCCAGGTCCAGTTTCTTATAACGTAATTTGTTCGTCTACGTCTGAGGAAATGTGTCCTATATTTCGTGCCGTACATTTTTGTGACACATTTTGTAAAGAAAGCAATCGGAGTGCCCAAAACAACACGGTCCAGACTCGTGTAACTGCTGGCGACGCAATCCTTGCTCAGTGAAAACCTACTTACAAACCTGATGCTGCCCAGCACCAGTGCTTCGGAAAGTCTACTAAAAACATTGAAGGAAAGAAGGGAAGACATACCTCCAGAATTTTACAGCACAGGCGACATGATTGACTGAATATGGACGAAGGAAAACTTCGAGATGAGACAAAATGGCAGTCCATGGTTTCCACCACCATATTTGCAGCGGTATGTCATAGCGTGAAATAAAGGGAATGTGTGAGTCTAAACTGTGACATCGAATATGCCTACGTTACCTTATAGAACTCTGTACCAAAAAGACAGGGTCAACTATTGACTACGCAAACCACCATATGTAAAATTTCTAATTTCGTCTGTTATTATTGTCGTACTTTGAATTTGTATAGCTATTTGGTTGTAATAATGGTAATATTTATAAGTTTGTTTGCAAGGATAGCAATCAGCTTTGTAACGTCCACGGCTAATTTGTCTGTATATTAACTAGAGTCATAGGCATCCAGAAGGGTTGGCTCCATGGAAACTGGGTAAAGGTTCTTCCATTTATAACACAATTCTCGCGAATTTCTGGCAAGGATAGTGACTGTACTGAACTGCAGATCGAACACTGCCAAACACGACACTCTGGTACTATGACTTTAGCTATCAGTATATGTCTTGCAGGTTTTGATTGTCACACTGCTCACGGGAAATTATGCTCATCCCATGACACCGTCGCAGTATGGTGCTGCTCAGCACGAAGATGGATGCGAAGTTTTACAGTTTCTTTCATCTGTCACCTCCTCCTGCAGCCCGGATCGAGATGCAGAAAGCATTCCGACGTCAATTACCACCACGACGGGAACATGACAGCAGATACGACTCTTGTCTTATGACCCTCCCCCCCACACCTTTTCATACACAACACAATCGCAACAAGAGTTTGCCGAGTGTCTGCATACTTTCAATACGCTTTACCCAACCACATTCGGAACACATTTTGTTCAACTTCACTCGTACTAGTCAAGATTACACAATATAAAGCTTGAGAGAAACACAATTAATGTTTTGAGGTGACCAGACTCGAAATTTTGTAAGCTGTCATCCGTCTCTTCACAGCGAATAACTTTATTCTAGATGCCATCAAAGTCGAATCAGTGTTTTTAAAGCGTCTTCATATAGAGGAACTTTTGGCATTTTGCGCTGAATATTTTCCTTGATATTGAACAGGATTTTCTGATTCGTTGCGACTTGCTTGTGCATCCATTTTCCTTCAGAGTCATTTATTGTAGCATAAATAAATTTTTCCGAATGGTTCAAATGTCTCTGAGCACTATGGAACTTAACATCTCAACTTAAAACTACTTAAACCTAACTAACCTAAGGACATCACACACATCCGTGCCCGAAGCAGGGGTCGAACCTGCGACTGTAGCAGTCTCGCGGTTCCAGACAGAAGCACCTAGAACCGCTCGGTCACAGAAGCCGGCAAATTTTTCCGAATATAGTCTAGTTACGTTTCATAACTCATTGCATACCAGGCACTTGAGCGTATGAAAATATGATTTCAGAGCGTTGAATCAAAAATGTGGCATACATAATCACATGAATAATGTAAAAAAGTGTAGATGACATATCATTATTAAAATGCTAGCGGAGAGACCCAGCGCTTCCGGATATTTATTTACAGCTGTGAGTCCACATCCGTACCACGCAGTGTCCGGCCTTGCACGTAATGTTTATGACGTCATATGTCCTAAACTAAGAGCGGAATAATAATATAGTTTTCTAGGCAGATTAAGCGGCTTATGTGGATACTGTCTGTAAAATTTGTTGCAAATGGATTTATTAACAAGGAAGTAATACAAGGGTGTTTTGAAAAGTTTTCAGAACGGAATAGAAAAAAATACTTACATCATTGAAACTTTTATTATTTTTCAATGTAGTATCCTTGTAGATTAATGCACTTGGTCCAAGAATGTTACAGTGCCTTGATCCCATCTCAAAAATGAGTTTCCTCCAGCCCTGCAAAATAGTTGTCAACTTCATCTACATATACATTTGTACTCCGCAAGCCACCCAACGGTGTGTGGCAGAGGGCACTTAACGTGCCACTGTCATTACCTCCCTTTCCTGTTCCAGTCGCGTATGGTTCGCGGGAAGAACGACTGTCTCAAAGCCTCCGTGCGAGCTCTAATCTCTCTAATTTTACATTCGTGATCTCCTCGGGAGGTATAAGTAGGGGAAAGCAATATATTCGCTAACTCATCCAGAAACGCACCCTCTCGACACCTGGCGAGCAAGCTACACCGCGATGCAGAGCGCCTCTCTTGCAGAGTCTGCCACTTGAGTTTGTTAAACATTTCCGTAACGCTATCACGGATACCAAATAACCCTGTGACGACACGCGCGCTCTTCTTTGGATCTTCTCTATCTCCTCCGTCAACCCGATCTGGTACGCATCCTACACTGATGAGCAATACTCAAGTATAGGTCGAACGAGTGTTTGGTAAGCCACCTCCTTTGTTGATGGACTACATTTTCTAAGGACTCTCCCCATGAATCTCAACGTGGTACCCGCCTTACCAACAATTAATTTTATATGGTCATTCCACTTCAAATCATTCCGAACGCATACTCCCAGGTATTTTACAGAAGTAACTGCTATCAGTGTTTGTTCCGCTATCATATAATCATACAATAAAGGATCCTTCTTTCTATGTGTTCGCAATACATTACATTTGTCTATGTTAAGGGTCAGTTGCCACTCCCTGCACCAAGTGCCTATCCGCTGCAGATCTTCTGCATTTCGCTACAATTTTCTAATGCTGCAACTTCTCTGTATACTACAGCATCATCCGCGAAAAGCCGCATGGAACTTCCGACACTATCTACTAGGTCATTTATATATATTGTGAAAAGCAATGGTCCCATAACACTCCCCTGAGGCACGCCAGAGGTTACTTTAACGTCTGTAGACGTCTCTCCATTGATAACAACATGCTGTGTTCTGTTTTCTAAAAACTCTTCAATCCAGCCACACAGCTGGTCTGATATTCCGTAGGCTCTTACCTCGTTTATCAGGCGACAGTGCGGAACTTTATCGAACGCCTTCCGGAAGTCGAGAAAAATAGCATCTACCTGGGAGCCTGTATCTAATATTTTCTGGGTCTCATGAACAAATCAAGTTAGTTGGGTCTCACACGATCGCTGTTTCCGGAATCTATGTTGATTCCTACAGAGCAGATTCTAAAAACGACATGACACTCGAGCAAAAAATATGTTCTAAAATTCTATAACAGATCGACGTCAGAGATATAGGTCTATAGATTTTCACATCTGCTCGACGACCCTTCTTGAAGACTGGGACTACCTGTGCTCTTTTCCATTCATTTGGAACCTTCGTTCCTCTAGAGACTTGCGGTACACGGCTGTTAGAAGGGGGGCAAGTTTTTCCGCGTACTCTGTGTAGAATCGAATTGGTATCCCGTCAGGTCCAGTGGATTTTCCTCTGTTGAGTGATTCCCGTTGCTTTTCTATTCCTTGGACTCTTCTTTAGATGTCAGCCATTTTTTCGTTTGTGCGAGGATTTAGAGAAGGAAGTGCAGTGCGGTCTTCCTCTGTAAACAGCTTTGGAAAAAGGTGTTTAGTATTTCAACTTTAACGTGTCATCCTCTGTTTCGATGCCATCATCATTGCAGAGTGTCTGGAGTGTCTGGATATGCTTTTTCGAGCCACTTACTGATTTAACGCAAGACCAGAACTTCCTAGGATTTTCTGTCAAGTCGGTACATAGAATTTTACTTTCGAATTCACTGAACGCTTCACGCATAGCCCTCCTTACGCTAACTTTGACATCGTTTAGCTTCTGTTTGTCTGAGAGGTTTTGGCTGCGTTCAAACTTGGAGTGAAGCTCTCTTTGCTTTCGCAGTAGTTTTCTAACTTTGTTGTTGTGGGTTTTCCCGTCCCTCACAGTTTTACTCGGCACGTACCTGTCTAAAACGCGTTTTACGATTACCTTGAACTTTTTCCATAAACACTCAACATTGTCAGTGTCGGAACAGAAATTTTCGTTCTGATCTATTAGGTAGTCTGAAATCTGCCTTCTATTACTCTTGCTAAACAGATAAACCTTCCTCTCTTTTTTATATTCCTATTAACTTCCATATTCAAGGATGCTGCAACGGCCTTATGATCACTGGTTCCCTGTTCTGCACATACAGAGTCGAAAAGTTCGGGTCCGTTTGTTATCAGTAGGTCCAAGATGTTATCTCCACGAGTCGTCTCTCAGTTTAATTGCTCGAGGTAATTTTCGGATAGTGCACTCAGTATAATGTTACTCGATGCTCTGTCCCTACCACCAGTCCTAAACATCTGAGTGTCCTAGTCTATATCTGGTAAATTGAAGTCTCCACCTAAGATTATAACATGCTGAGAAAATTTATGTGAAACGTATTCCAAATTTTCCCTCAGTTGTTCTGCCACTAATGCTGCTGAGTCGGAAGGTCGGTAAAAGGATCCATTTACTAATCTATCTCGGTTATTGAGTGTAACCTCCACCCATAATAATTCACAATAACTATCCACTTCTACTTCACTACAGGATAAACTACTACTAACAGCGATGAACACTCCACCACCGGTTGCATGCCATCTATCCTTTCTAAACACTGTCTGTACCTTTGTAAAAATTTCGGCAAAATTTATCTCTGGCTTCAGCCAGCTTTCTGTACCTATAACGATTTCAGCTTCGGTGCTTTCTATCAGCGCTTGAAGTTCCGATACTTTACCAACGCAGCTTCGACAGTTTACAATTACAATACCGATTGCTGCTTGGTCCCCGCATTTCCAGACTTTGCCCCACACCCGTTGAGGCTTTTGCCCTTTCTGTACTTTCCCGAGGCCATCTAACCTAAAAAACCGCCCAGTCCACGCCACACAACCCCTGCTACCCGAGTAGTCGCTTTTTGCGTGTAGTCGGCTCCTGACCTATCCAGCGGAACCCGACACCCCACCACCCTATGGCGCAAGTCGAGGAATCTGCAGCCCACACGGTCGCAGAACCGTCTGACGTTGGAGCTCCCAACTACCAGTAAGCCCACCCTCTGCGACCGCCCGGATCTTGCAGACTGAGGGGCAACCTCTGGAACAGGACAAGCAGCCGTATCAGGCCGAAGATTAGTATCAGCCTGAGACAGAGCCTGAAACCGGTTCGTCAGACAAACTGGAGAGACCTTCCTTTCAGCCCTCCGGAATGTCTTTCGCCCCCTGCCACACGTTGAGACGACCTCCCACTCTACCACAGGTTTGGGATCAGCCTCAATCCGGGCAGTATCCCGGGCAACCACAGTCGCAGTCCGATCGGGGGATGCGTGGGACGAGCTGGCAGTCCCCGACAAACCCCCATCTGGACCCCCACAGTGATGCCCATTGGCAACAGCCTCAAGCTGTGTGACCGAAGCCAACACTGCCTGAAGCTGGGAGCGAAGGGATACCAACTCAGCCTGCATCCGAACACAGCAGTTGCAGTCCCTATCCATGCTAAAACCTGTTATGCAAAGAACGTCTGAGCTAATCTACAGAGAGCGCAAACAGATCGACACAAAATTTAAACAGTTATTAAAATACAAGATTGCCTAGTAAATGCAGTAATGCTGCTACTCGCGCACTGCTGACACACTGCTCGGTGACGGAAGGAGACTACGCGATTTTCCGCTATTTAGGTACTAAAGCGCGATGCTATAACTCTCAAATATTATAATACGCCCGAAATTTATGAATAAAACAATGCAAGTACCAAAAACACGCAAAGAAATTAAGAATTAAACTATGTAACAAATGAGTGAGTTAGGAGTATACGACTTGCTGCTGCAACTGCATATCCAAAGGCGGCAGGGAGCACACTTCGGCTATCAATTCTTCATTTGAATTGAATCTCCGTCCACCAAGAAAAATTTTCACTTTTGGGAAGAGATGGAAGTCTGATGAAGCCATATCAGGTGAATAAGGCGGGTGTGGCAACAATTCATACCTTAGTTCGTGTAATTTCACAATGGCGGGAACAACAACAGAGCCACGTCACCGCCAAAGGTCTCTTCCAAGAGACAACAGCCCAATGAATGTCACGTGAACAACTCGTTGCGCTAGCGCTGGCCTCTCTTGGTGATTCCGAGAACTGTTCAAACCACCCTCGTAAATGTAATAGTCATGCACAATGCGGCAGTTTCTCACGTACATCACTGTTCATAACGTCATATCTGTTTAACTATGTGTCATACAATGATATAATATTGTAGGTACATTCATCAGCATATTTCGTTACTACCTGCGAAATCTATTGCGAATAGAATTAGTAGCAAAGAAGTAATAAATTTAGACACCATGCACAATGCGCCAGGTTTTCATGCATATCATTGTTTGTGGCGTCAAATGTCCTGAATTATGTTCCATAAAATGATATAATTTTCCACTTACATTCACTGATATATGGACTTACGCTCTGTAAAATGTGTCTCGAGTACAGTTAGCAGTAAAGAAGTAATAAATTGTAACGTCATGCCTCATGCAGTGCTTTTACTGCATGTACAACGGAAAAAGTAGTAAGCGATAAACATTTTTACTTTCATCATTTTGTATGGGTTGTCAGCGAGAAAAAAATTCCTCAATCTGCAATCTTTGGGCGGCTGGGGTGGCCGAGCGGTTCTAGGCGCTACAGTCCGGAACCGGCGACCGCTACGGTCGCAGGTTCCAATCCTGTCTCGGTCATGGATGTGTTTGATGTCCTTATGTTATTTAGGTTTAAGTAGTTCTAAGTTCTAGGGGACTGATGACCTCAGAAGTTAAGTCCATAGTGTTAGAGCCATTTTTTGCAATCTTTGTGTTAACCTCACATGTGGCAAATTTTTATTGATGTGTGTGTGTGTGTACAAATTACATAAGTGATAAATATATTTGGAATATTCGAAAAATACTATCCTGCAACTTCGCAACAGAATCGCGCGGAATTTTCGACGGCAACAACACACCAAAAATACTTCGCCACAGTGGAAGAATAAAAATCGAAAACGGAAGACAATGTAAAGTGTATCTTGGAAATCATGTGAACAGCCGTCTGATGATGAACTTGGCAGTTCGAAACCGGTAACGGCGCAATTTACCTAAATAAATACCTAAATAGCAGTATTAATAGTGGGTGGTTGCTGTCTTCTTCTTTGTAAGAATTAACCTACATTAATTGTACACAGCCACGGTCTCACCATGTCAGTTTCAGACAAAATAGTACAATCCTGAAAGTTCAAAGTTTTGTGTAAAGTTGGTTGCAAGTCGCTAAGAGCTCTAATTCTCAAATACTGGTTGAATAAAGTCTGGGAATTCACACGTCGTTGGACTACGCAACTTTTGCACCCCCAATCTCGGCCTTTTGTGGGGTTGTTGGTTCTTTCCCACACAGTGATTCTTTCGAGACAGTAAGTGATATGTGTACCAAGTTTGGTTGAAATCGGCATAGTGGTCTAGGAGGAGATGTGCAACCATACATACACACACATATACATACATCCAATTTAATAATACATATGGATACTTAATGGTTATCAAGATAATTTACCTTGAAAGTATTAAATGAATATCTGACAATCATTTGGGATACAATATATTTTGTATTATTCTTCCTCAGCGGGACTCAGCAGCAGAAGCAGCGTTCTCCTGAAGATAGCGAACAGTTGGATAGCCGAAATATTGAATCGAGTTGATTTTAGCATCCGGCAGCAAACCCGAAGAGACTTTCGAGACTTATTACCCCTGGGACAGCTCACGAAGTCACATTTTGACATTCGTGGCCATAGATTTGCTTAGGACGTTCGTGTACAGTCATGGTTCCATAGGCAACCGAAAAGGAATGTGTGTGGAGAGGGTTTTAAGGGCGCACGACGGCAAGGTCTTCAGCACCCGCTTGTAAGGTGTCAGCCAAATCCAACACCTTCGATGAAAACCCTGACATGATAAGCAAATCCGGCAGTATGTCACATAGCTCCGAATAAATCCTGACATTAAATTAACCAAAGAAATACGATCAACGTGTGAGCAAATGGAATACCACAGACTAACACAAGAACGCCTAAAAGCATGCCATTACCTTCCCATCGTGAAACAGACGCAGTTCCGAGGGAAGAAACGAGAACAGAAGCCAAGAGCAGAACCGTGTTAAGCTAGAAGACCCTACGATAAGGGACAGACACCCACATCGCCGGCTGACCGCCAAAACCACCCCCCCCCCCCCCCCCCAGCCCATGTTAAAAGATAGAACCCTCCAGAAGAACAGTATAGATCTTATGATAACACTAAAAGGGCCACACCAGCTGCAAGTTTTAGCGTGAGACTTTTTCGCGTCTCTGTTACGTTGCAAACGTTAAAAACATTGCGCCACCACGAAAAGTATAACGTTTCTCATTGGACAGACTGAATTTTGTAGGCGGAGCTTAAGGTTAACATTGAGACCCTGATTGGTCATTTGAAAACACAGCCAGATAGCTTTTTTTTAAACCAACTTCCGTAAATTGTAGTAAGGAAAAGTTCCCTAAAAAACACGCTGAGAGCGTCGTTGCGCTTAAGTGGTAGGGAGACACGACTTAGAACAAACAGACACCACGCAGAATGTTAGACGCTCAGTAACTGACTGAGACAGGTGTCAAGAAAATACTCAGAACAGTAAGATAAAACAGAACATAGAACACAGGTAACAAGCTCGGAAAAATATGGACCTACCCAAACCGAAGCGTGGGACAAAGCATGGCACCAGCAGTAAACCATGGACAACCCAGGAAGAAAGTGCTAGAGGGAGCTAAAAAAAATATAGTAGATGGAAGTGGCTGGCTGACCGCAAGGAAAAAAGGGAGGAGTCAGTCACTCTGCAATACACTAAAACCTCCAGCCTAAAAGTTTAAGCCAGAGTCCAGACACATCACAAAACTTTAAAACCCTAGACACACAAGTCTCATCATTAGCTAAAACACAGGACAGATCCCCATCAACTTGTGCTTCTGCCCTTGCATCACAGTATGAAATGCACTCTGTTAAAATGTTCCGGACAGAGATGTGCACACCACAAGCATCACAAACAGGGGGATCCTCCTGCCGTAATAGAAAGCTATGTGTGACAGATGCGTGAGGATGACTTCTTTCCGCCTGAGCAACTGGCAGGACGAAAGCCATGGCCGAGTTGTTGACTTCACCAACCGCAGTTTATTGGCCATCACCGCCAGCCATTCAACCTCCCATAACTCCATGCACTTCTTGAGGAGTGGAGAAATGACAGACTGCAAAGGGAATAGGACACTGGACCACATCCTGCTCTCTGTGAGCCTCCTTGGGAGCCCGATCGGCCTGTTCTTTGCCCCATATTCCTGCATGACCAGGCACCCAGCAGAAAGACACCTCCTTACCCCACCGTTGGAGCAAGTACAGTTGGTCAAGCTTTTCTTTCATAAAAATACTGATCGTCTTGTCTACAATGGGATAAATGTACACTCATCTTCAGAAAAAACCTTGAATGACTAGAGATATGCCGTTCACATTCACAAGACATGTACATTTAGCACGTTCTACAGAAATGATTGGCGTTTTAGTGACCTCATTTCAGCATTTTTCATGTTGCCTATTAGGCCCACTGTCCTCCAAGGGCGCTGATAACTTATTCTATGTGTGATGGCTAACGACGAGCATAAGGAGCAAATGGTGGCAGCCTGTGGTATGGCCATTCATGCTGCGTCCACCTGGTTCCAAAATTCGTCAGTGGTGGTTGGCATTGGGTCTCAGAGCTGTAGCTGTTGTCTCACCATATCCCACACATTTTCGATTGGCGACAAGTCTGGAAATGTGGCGGGACGGAGCAAATGGCTGCCGTCCTGTCACACAAAGAAGGCACATGTCTGTGCAGCAACTTTTGTTTGTGCATTTTCTTGTGCGACTGCGTTTGAAGGATGTCATTCACATAGGTCACACTGGTCACAGTGCCTGGACACTCACCAGCTGTAGTTTGTGGTTGTGCCCCGTGGCACCCCACACCATGAGGCCTTAAGTTGGAGCTGTATGTCTTGTGCTAATGCAGTGATGTCGCTCCCCCAGTATGTGGCGTACCAAAATGCACCCACCATTTTCAAGCAAACAGAACTTGGATTCGTTCGGAAACACTGTCTGATACCAGTCCTGCACCCAGTGACGTCGTTCCATAAAGCACTGCCGTCTAGCATGTTTCTGCAGATTCGTCAAAGGTAGGCAGAGAATTGGACAATGCGCATGTAACCCACGTCATAGCACTTAGCGACGAAATGTCACCCCTGATAGTGTGAAACGTCCCCTTAGAAAAATTATACACGACTGCTAAAACTGACACACAATATTTTTTTTTTAGCGCAACGCAAACTGACTTTCAAAAGTCCCTACGAAAGAATGGCCCTGACTAACATTAACCTATATGTTTCACAAATCACTTACCTCACCAAAATCTTCGTTACTCAAGCTACTGCAATACAGCGAGCGCCACTACTGCCAGCTAAATAAAAGATTCAAACTACTGAAGGCACTAACTACTGATAGGCATAGTTAGCAAATGAAAGGTTTTAATAGAGAACAAACAATGTATTTACCTTAGTAGTCATAATATATATATCACTTCATGACACCAATTCTTACAAATTTCAAAACTCCGCCATCTCTCTCCCCACGTCCACCGCTGCTGGCGGCTCACCTCCAACTGCGCAACGCTACGCGCTGTTAGCATCCAGCTGCCGCTGCCCAAAACTACAATGGCAGACAACAATGCAAACCAGCCACAGACTGCACACAGCACAGCCAGTGATTTTCATACAGAGCGCTACGTGGCGGCGGCGTTACCAATAAAAAAACCTAAACAGCCTACTTACATAGCCCCAATGCTCCCCACAAAAAATTTGCAAATTGTTTTGGGCAGTGGCCAATACAGATTTGAAAAATTTTTTCATAATTACAATAACAAAGAAATGAAATGCGCACACTTATCGATACAATGTTGGTCAAAAGCTAAAATTTTCTCACAGTCCATAAAGACAGTCCTGATCATTCATCAAAGTAAAATTGCAGTGTTTTTCTCAAAGTCTGAGTAGTAAAAGAAATTGGACTTGGAAGTAGTGGATTTCCATGCAGTCTTGAACAAGTAGTGTTGCCCTTCCAACGGAAAGACATTGCTGACTCTTGACATGCTGACAGGTAATGGGCCACAGCAGAGTCAGTCGACGTTGAAGACTATCGGTAGGTAGGTCATCACAGAGCAGACCCACTGTAGTCCTGGTAGAGATTACTGTTGGTGGGCCACCAGAGGTGCAGACCCACTGCAGTCCTTGTAGAAATAATGGTACTGGTGGGTCATCAAAGGTGCAGACCCACTGTAGTCCTTGTAGAGACGGCCAGCAGCCATCTGTTGCAACTGTGCAGGTGCACAATCACCATCGAAGAGTCTTATGGACAATATAGCAAGTCCATAAACCACCTCTTGTCCACTCACAAATTTTTGGAATTATCCTTAGAACCAGCCACGCTGTTAACCAGTCCCTTGCTGAATTGTCAACACACATGCAAACACTATCAGTCCCTACTTCTCACATATTGTCCATATACTATGACCAACAGAAACGTGTGCAGTGAAATGTAATTTACAAGTTACTTAATTTGATGAACTGGTGTCAATTACAATTTTATAACATAAGAATACAATAACAAAGGTATAAAATATATCATTAAAGAACATAACAATACAGATAACATTTGTAGTAGTACAGGCTTTACAAAAGAATCGAAATAGCAAATACATCAGTGTTACAAAAATTACGACATAAGTACATACATAAAAGATCTCAGATTGCGTTGCGCTAAAAAAAAAAAAAAAAAAAAAAAAAAAAATATTGTGTGTCAGTTTTAGCAGTCGTGTATAATTTTTCTAAGGGGACGTTTCAAGTGTACAACGTGTTCCACTCTTCCACTGTGGCGCCAGAGCCGAAGAGGACGCAGATCTGTCCTGCTACTCTATTCGAATGTCGTGTCGATCTTCTCAGCGAGTGGCCTTGGTAGAACGGATTGATCCATGTCGTAGTATTATACACGGCCTTCCGTGAACCATTCAGCACACACGCCTTGCGTTGCCGAAACACTTTGTCCCACACGGGCAACAATTTACCGTATGAATGCATCACATTCTCTCATGCCAATAATGCGCCTCTTTCAGACACATTGATTTGACAGTACGGGTCGCTCATACGTCTGCTCAACTTACACTTCTCCATTACCTTTAATTTATAGCGACAACGAGAACGTCAGCAAGATTTACCGGCAGGTGGTGTTGCTCCGCGAGATCCTTGTTGACCTTGAACCCGCAGGCCGACATGGTTCAAATGGCAACCATTTCTGCAGAACATACTAATGTACATGTCCTATGGATATGAAGATCTTATCTCAAGTTGTTCAAAGTACTCTGTGCTATCGAAATAACAAACATTTTACTTTTTTCATCTGTCTTGTTTTCCTTTGACTGCCCCTTAAGCATCCAAACACATTTATTACACAATAGAAAAACACTATTAAGTTAAGACTAATATAGATTAAAACAGAGCCAGCCTGTAGGCAGCTAAATCCTATCATTCATGACGTGTTCGTACTTTGTTTTCGTTTTCTCACATCCCTTAAATACTTGGGTAGATGGATGTGTATAAACAGATTTTAAAGGGACGGCAAATGACAGTTCAAAGTGAACTGATGTCGTGATGTCGTATAGACTTGCAATACTTACAATTTCTTGGAATTCATAAGCCAGTGACTTTTCGTGGACATATACAACACATGGCGAAATCTTATCACCAGTCCAGTGTAGTCCCATCATACAGAAAGAGAGTTTTAATCACGCATTCGTAATGCTTGCACAATAATGAGTTCAATAGCAGCAGGCACGACCACATAAATTAATTAATTACAAAGTCAGTGAATTTAATCTGCTTATTAATGTATTAAAACCAGTTTCTCTCAACCAACTGAATCCTCTGGTAGCTTCCCTTAAGAACGCGACTATCGAATGGGGGAGCAGAGCAGTTTTCAAGATCACCAGACATTAAATTCATAAAATATACAATATGGTAAAGTTCGACAGATATTCAAGGGGCCGTTACATTCAAATTCAAGCCACCAAAATGACGGCGTGTGGGGACAATGACTGCACGGGTGGTCGAAACACCGGTGCTACCACAGACTCAAAAACCTTTGCCCTGGGAGACCGAAGTGGCCTCTGTCCGTCTGGATTTCTACCTGCAGTCAAGTTCGTTAAAGGAACGTTTTTTCTCTGGGAGGAAGCATTTGACTGTGGTGAGGAATTAAGGGCAAAGTTTAAACTGATTGTAAATCGTCCTCAAGAGACGCATGTGCCAAAGAAGTGGACTAAGATTGGAAAGGACCTTGGTTTAATAATGTAACTCGGAAAATGCTGAGGAAATAAAGATTGTTGCACTCTCGGCTCGAAAAAGGATGCTCAAATGTCAATAGGTAAAAGTTGGTAGAAATACATTAGTCGGTAGGAAGATTAATGCACGAAGCATACAATAACTTGTACCATCATACCTTAACGAAAGACCTTGCCGAGAACCCGAGAAAACTCTGGTCAAATGTAAATTCAGTAACCGGGTTGAAGGCCTCTATCTAGTCACTCGTCGATCGGTCTGAGGTGGCAACAGAAGACAGCGAAAGGAAGCTAAAGTTTTAAATTTGACGTTTAAGAAATCATTGAGGAAGGAGGGTGGTACAAACATACCATTATTTGACTGTCGCATGGAGTGCATAGAAATAAGAACCCATGGCGTAGACTAGCAACTGAAGGAGTTGAAAATAAATAAGTCACAGGGCCAGATGGAATCCCAATCTGGCTTTACAAAAGGCACTCTGCGACATTGGCCCTTAGCTTGCATTCATCACGAATCTGTCGTCCGGCGTAGTGTCCCAAGCGATTGGAAAAAAAACGCAGGTAAGCCTTTATATAAGAAAGGTAAAAGAAGGGTACCGTATAATTAGAGATCAGTATCCTTAACACTGATGTGCTGCGGAAATTTTGAATACATTGAGGCAGAAAAGCTTCCGTCCACAAATCAACACGGATATAAAAAGTATCGCTCATGTAAAACTCAGCTTGCATTTCTTCACATGATATACACCGCACTATGGATGAAGGGCAACAGGCAGACTCCATATTCCTAGATTTTGACACGTTACCCCACTGCAGACTGTTGACGAAGGTCTGTGCATAGGATTAGGTTTCCAGATAGAGTGAAGCGAAAGATTTTTCAAGTGATGGAACGCAGTACTTTGTCTTCGACGGCGAGTGTTGATCAGAGACAAGGATATCGTGAAGAGCGCCTCAGGGAAATGTGATGGGACAGCCCTTATCCTTAATATACATAAATGATCTGGTAAGGTAAGTAGAAATTTTGTGTGTTTGCAGATGACACTGTGGTGGACTGGAAGGTGTAGTCGTTGAGTGACTGTAAGAAGATACGAGATGAGTGAAAATTTCTGTTTGGTATGATGAATAGCAGCTTGCTCTGAATGTAGAAAAATGTGCGTTAAAGTGGGTGTTTCTCTCCGATTCTGCGGAGTTCACCTATTTCAACATTCCTCTTCGGAATCCTTCTTCATTAATCATGTTAATTACCTCAGCAAATATATTCACTACTGTAAGAAAAGTTGCCCGATGTCTCCACAGTCCACAGAACAGAAAATTGTCGAGTGAGATCGTTTTAATCTGACAGTTGAGAAAACAGTGGCAGGCTCCTCGCTTCTCTCATTGCAATCCACAACACCCACAAATGCGGTCCAAATGTAATTCGGCAATAGTGCCAAAATATATCCGATATCTGTTGCTACCGTGATATTTTTAGTGAATTTTGTTTATGTAATAAATATCGTCCTATGGAGGCACGTTTTGACTTATCAATACGAGGCGCGTTCAATACGTGGTGCAACAGTTTTTTCCAAAAAGGTGGTTGGTTTTATTCAGGATCCGAATACGCCATTTTATCCCCACTCTTTTCGCTAAAAATCCTATTTTTAGACCTACAAGTAACCTCTGTTCAATGCGAGGGCCATACTCCCCCTTACTGGAAGAGCCTGTATTTCCATATGGTACCACTCTACTGTTCGCCGTCGGAGCGAACGTCTTCCTGCATCAATAACTTCCCCATCAACCATGTATTGCTTCGCGCAGAGTGTATCCTTCAGCATCCTCCATTGGTCCAACCAGATGGAAATCGGAAGGTGCGAGATCTGGGCTGTACAATGGAGGAGGAAGAACAGTCCAATGAAGTTTCTTGAGCCCCTCTCGGATGAGCAGACTTGTGTGAGGCCTTGCGTAGTCATGGAGAGAAGTTCGTTTCCATTTTTGTGGCGACGAACAAGAATGAAATCGTGTCTTCAATTTAATGAGAGCAGCGCGATACTTTTCAGAGTTGATCCTTGCACATTGAGGGAGGACATCACACAGGACAACTCCTTGACAGTTCCAGAAGACCGTCGTCATGGCCGGCCGCTGTGGGCGAGCGGTTCTAGACGCTTCAGTCTGGAACCACGCTGCTGCTACGGTCGCAGGTTCGAATCCTGCCTCGGGCACGGATGTGTTTGATGTCCTTAAGTTAGTTAGGTTTAAGTAGTTCTAAGTTCTAGGGGACTGATGACCTCAGATGTTAAGTCTCATTGTGCTCAGAGCCATTTGAACCATTTTGAACCGTCGTCATCACTTTAGCGGCTGAGAATGCGACTTTGAACTTTGTCATCGGGTGGAAGGCGGTGTGGTGAAACTCCTTGGATTGCCGTTTTGTTTCCGGTTCGAAGTCAAGAACCCACGTTTCATCGCCTGTGACGATGTTCGACAAAAAATTGTCACTGCCAGCCTCGTAACGCCTAAGCAATTCCGCACAGATGGTCCTTCGTTGTTCTTTATGGCCTTCTGATAGACGACGGGGAACCCAGCTGCCACACACACCTTTGAACACCCTAACTGGTGGTCAAGTGTGTCAGCACTACCAAAAGAGACGTCCAGTTGTGCAGAGAGGTGTCTGACTACGATCCGCCGATCGCCTCGAATGAGAGTGTCCGAACGTTCCTACACTGTAGGAGTGACAAGTGTTGCGGCAGGGCGGCACGCAGGAGATGGGATAGGTTTGCACACGACGTTCTTGTAACGATGACAGACGCTCAACGACTCACCCTGCTTTTGTTCCCCACCAGATTTCCGTAGACATTTGCAAGTGTCTAGGAATATCTGCGATGCTCTGGTTTTCCGCAAAAGAAATTCAGTGGCAGTTCTCTGCTTGGAACGCACCTCTGTTAGGTGGCCACCCATAGCGCTGCAACCTATCGGAACTTAGAGGTTGAGCGGGAATATTCCAACAACAAATTTTTTTGGCCGATATAAGCCAGGAATAATATGTGTTGCATTACTCATTGAACGACCGCCTTCCTTGTATGGCACATGGAAAAACTTGATAGCACTATGCATACCAGTATGGATATAGAAACTTCGAATTTGACTACTGCCGCTGATATTCGTCAAAAGACATTGATGAAATCCACATGCTGGATTAGTTGCAGGTATAAATGAAGGCTCATAACTTCTTTACACTACTGGCCATTAAAACTGCTACACCAAGAAGAAATGCACATGATAAACGGGTATTCATTGGACAAATATACTAGAACTGACAGGTGATTACATTTTCACGCAATTTGGGTGTATAGATCCTGAGAAAACAGTACCCAGGACAACCACCTCTGGCCGTAATAACGACCTTGATATGTCTGGGCATTGAGTCAAACAGAGCTTGGAATGGCGTGTACAGGTACAGCTGCCCATGCAGCTTCAACACGATACCACAGTTCATCAAGAGTAGTAACTGGCATATTGTGACGAGCCAGTTTTCAATTGGTGAGACATCTGGAGAATGTGCTGGCCAGGGCTGCAGTCGAACATTTTCTGTATCCAGGAAGGCCCGTACAGGACCTGCACCTGCGGTCGTGCCTTATCCTGCTGAAATGTAGGGTTTCGCAGGGATTGATTGAACGGTAGAGCAACGGGTCGTAACACATCTGAAATGTAACGTCCACTGTTCAAAGTGTCGTTAGTGCGAACAAGAGGTGACCGAGACGTGTAACCAATGGCACCCCATACCATCACGCCGGGTGATACGCCAGTATGGCGATGAGGAATCACGCTTCCAATGTGAGTTCACAGCGATGTCGCCAAACACGGATGCGACCATCATGATGCTGTAAACAGAACCTGGATTCTTCCGAAAAAATGACGTTTTGCCATTCGTGCCTCCAGGTTTTTCGTTGAGAACACCATTGCAGGGGCTCTTGTCTGTGATGCAGCGTCAAGGGTAACTGCAGCCATGGTCTCCGAGCTGATAGTCCATGCTCCTGCAAATGTCGTGGGACTGTTCGTGCAGATGGTTGTTGTCTTGCAAACGTCTCCATCTGTTGACTCAGTCATCGAGACGTGGCTGCACGATCCCTTACAGCCATGCGGATAAGATGCCTGTCATCTTGACTGCTACTGACACGAGGCCGTTGGGATCCAGCACGGCGTTCCGTATTACCGTCCTGAACCCACTGATTCCATATTCTGCTAACAGTCATTGGATCTCGACCAACGCGAGCAGCAATGTCGCGATACAATAAACCGCAATCCCATTAGGCTACAATGTCAAATTTCTCATCCTTACACTAGGCATCACAACAACGTTTCACCAGGTAACGCCGGTCAGCTGCTCTTTGTGTATGAGAAATCGGTTGGAAACTTTCCTCATGTCAGCACGTTGTAGCTGTCGCCACCGGCACCAGCCTTGTGTGAAAGCTCTGAAAAGCTAATGATTTGCATATCACAGCATCTTCTTCGTGTCGGTTAAATTTCGCGTCTGTAGCATCTTCGTGGTGTAGCACTTTTAATGCCCAGTAGTATATATTTATTCGAATGGCAGAAAAAGTCACACTGAAAATGTAGTCGGCGAATTATCAACGATTAGCTGTTTCCCCGACGCTCCGTGAAGTCATGAACCTGCGTTTCTCTAGACAATGGCGAGACAGCCGGAAGATTTCCCCGGGGCGCAAAAATTCTTCGCGCGTCGCTCTCGGGCCATTCATTTGGCGTGGCGCCTGTGCGTCCAGCGCGTGTTACCCCTTCCCCCACACTCCTCCCTCCTCCCCCATTCAACCACTTTGCATGCCGGCCGCAGCTGCGAGCTGTGAGCAGGGCCCCGCCAGCGGCAGGCGAAATTACATTCCTCCGCGCTGCCACCTCTTTCTTACTGTCCCTGGAGGGATTCATATTTCAGAGCCAAAACATTGTCTTTTTTCCTCCGTATCTCTGACATAAACTAGCTTAATGGAACGCGGACCAAGGTTGATTATTGGTACACCAAATTAGGAAACAGAGGAATGTGACTTGTTAAACACTAGTACCCATCGCCTAGAGCAGCGGTTTCCAATCTTTCTGAGACCCTTATTGTTGAGTGCAATCGGATATTCGATAGTACACCATGACTGGGTGTTGTGTGATGTTAGTTAGTTAGATGGAACGGATCCCCCGTGGTACACAAAGAAGGTCCGAACGCTGTTGCAGAGGCAACGGAAAAAGCATGCGAAGTTCAGAAGAACGCGAAATCCTGAAGATGGGCTAAAATTTACAGACGCGCGAAATTTGGCACGTACTTCGATGCGAGATGCCTTTAATAGGTTCCACAACGAAACATTGTCTCGAAATTTGGTAGAAAATCCGAAGAAATTCTGGTCGTATGTAAAGTACACAAGCGGCAAGACGCAGTCAATACCTTCGCTGCGCAGTGCCGATGGTACTGTTATCGACGACTGTGCCGCTAAAGCGGAGTTATTGAACGCAGTTTTCCGAAATTCCTTCACCAGGGAAGACGAATGGAATATTCCAGAATTTGAAACACGAACATCTGCTAGCATGAGTTTCTTAGAAGTAGATACCTTAGGGGTTGCGAAGCAACTCAAATCGCTTGATACGGGCAAGTCTTCAGGTCCAGATTGTATACCGATTAGGTTCCTTTCAGATTACGCTGATACTATAGCTCCCTACTTAGCACTCATATACAACCGCTCGCTCACCGATAGATCTGTACCTACAGATTGGAAAATTGCGCAGGTCGCACCAGTGTTCAAGAAGGGTAGTAGGAGTAATCCATTTAACTACAGACCTATATCATTGACGTCGGTTTGCAGTAGGGTTTTGGAGCATATACTGTATTCAAACATTATGAATCACCTCGAAGGGAACGATCTATTGACACGTAATCAGCATGGCTTCAGAAAACATCGCTCTTGTGCAACGCAGCTAGCTCTTTATTCGCACGAAGTAATGGCCGCTATCGACAGGGGATCTCAAGTTGATTCCGTATTTCTAGATTTCCGGAAAGCTTTTGACACCGTTCCTCACAAGCGACTTCTAATCAAGCTGCGGAGCTATGGGGTATCGTCTCAGTTGTGCGACTGGATTCGTGATTTCCTGTCAGGAAGGTCGCAGTTCGTAGTAATAGACGGCAAATCATCGAGTAAAACTGAAGTGATATCAGGTGTTCCCCAGGGAAGCGTCCTGGGACCTCTACTGTTCCTGATCTATATAAATGACCTGGGTGACAATCTGAGCAGTTCTCTTAGGTTGTTCGCAGATGATGCTGTAATTTACCGTCTAGTAAGGTCATCCGAAGACCAGTATCAGCTGCAAAGCGATTTAGAAAAGATTGCTGTATGGTGTGTCAGGTGGCAGTTGACGCTAAATAACGAAAAGTGTGAGATGATCCACATGAGTTCCAAAAGAAATCCGTTGGAATTCGATTACTCGATAAATAGTACAATTCTCAAGGCTGTCAATTCAACTAAGTACCTGGGTGTTAAAATTACGAACAACTTCAGTTGGAAGGACCACATAGATAATATTGTCGGGAAGGCGAGCCAAAGGTTGCGTTTCATTGGCAGGACACTTAGAAGATGCAACAAGTCCACTAAAGAGACAGCTTACACTACACTCGTTCGTCCTCTGTTAGAATATTGCTGCGCGGTGTGGGATCCTTACCAGGTGGGATTGACGGAGGACATCGAGAGGGTGCAAAGAAGGGCAGCTCGTTTTGTATTATCGCGTTATAGGGGAGAGAGTGTGGCAGATATGATACACGAGTTGGGATGGAAGTCATTACAGCATAGACGTTTTTCGTCGCGGCGAGAGCTTTTTACGAAATTTCAGTCACCAACTTTCTCTTCCGAATGCGAAAATATTTTGTTGAGCGCAACCTACATAGGTAGGAATGATCATCAAAATAAAATAAGAGAAATCAGAGCTCGAACAGAAAGGTTTAGGTGTTCGTTTTTCCCGCTCGCTGTTCGGGAGTGGAATAGTAGAGAGATAGTATGATTGTGGTTCGATGAACCCTCTGCCAAGCACTTAAATGTGAATTGCAGAGTAGTCATGTAGATGTAGATGTCGAAGTAGTTCTAAGTTCTAGGGGACTGATGACCATAGCTGTTAAGTCCCATAGTCCTCGGAGCCATTTGATAGGTAGTACACCTGCCCCTTCCTTTCGCCATCATCATCATCATTATCTCCAAACTAAAGTGTAAAATGAAAAAGTTTTTCCTCTAAAAACTTTTATTCTTGAAATGATGAAAGGTAAATGATAGTTGATTTTTGTCCAAGACTTTTCACAATGTTTTCACCATTTCAAATCTGAATATTACACAAACTAATCGCGAATCAAATGTGAACATTTTACATGAGGTACAGCATTTATAGCCGGCAGCTGTGGCCGAGCGGTTGTATGCGCTTCAGTCCGGAACCGCGCTGCTGCTACGGTCGCAGTTTCGAATCCTGCCTCGGGCATGGATGTGTGTGATGTCCTTAGGTTAGTTAAGTTTAAGTAGTCCTAAGTCTAAGGGACTGATGACCTCAGATGTTAAGTGCTATAGTGCTTAGTGCCATTTGAACCATTTTTACAGCATTTATGCAAGTTTACTTGTGACATATTACATCAGACAAATTATGACAACTTGCGGCTGCACAATACTCGAGGCGTCTCACCAAAATTTTGATCACATCTTTCGTAACTGCTGCATCGTGAATTCAGTCTTTTAACTGTTATAAGGTTCACGGCCGATTTGAGTACATCCTCGCCTTGAAATAACGCTACAGATAAAAGCCTGGCACAATTAAATCAGGCGATCGATGAGGCAATTAAACACATAATTTGTACGGACGATAATACAGATCACACAGTATTATGCGATGAGTGGACGCCAGCTAAATGCTCAGCATTTGTGCACGTTTCCGTAACGAACGACGACGGCTTGTGTGTAAACTGCTACCCACACGTTCGATGTTCTCGGGAGTTCGGGCGGTTTTCCGAGTGCCCGTTGGCTTTCGCCTCAATGCACTGGCAGTTACACGGAAGTTTCTGACCCAGTTTACTGTTGTGCCACGAGCAGGAATTTGATACAGCCGCTGAGTCCTGAAATGCTTAAGGAAGGCAAGTTGTACGAGTATGATACATCCGCCGCAGCGAAAATAGCACTCCACCGAGAACGCACCATGTTGCTTCGACCACTACGAAATGGTTGCTGACCTGTATACGGGATATAACTAGACGCTCCGGAGTACTAATAGACGGTGCCACTGTCACTGTATCTTGTTTTTAACGCGCGTTATTCAAATTTCAGTCGTGACACCCTGTAGATGTTTTATTAAACCAGGAGCTAATGAGTCAATGACACAATTGGTACTGCTTATATCTAACGATTTTTTTTCAGTGATGAAGCAGTTGTTAGTGCATCGCGAGCGCTACGTACAACTCCTCCACAGGAAAGAAAGCTGACTATCCACATCGAAGGCAGTCCCATTTAAAATCAACCGAATTAAAATGTGTTATCGTTACTTAGTTTGCAAATCATGTAATAGGTTCAAATGGCTCTAAGCACTATGGGACTCAACATCTGAAGTCATCAGTCCCGTAGACTTAGAACTACTTAAACCTAAGGACATCACACACATCCATGCCCGAGGCAGGATTCGAACCTGCGACCATAGCAGCCGCGTGGTTCCCGACTGAAGCGCCTATAACCACTCTGCCACAGCTGCCGGCAAATCATGTAATTGCTAGACACCTTATTTCTGGATTGGCAAAAATTGGAAGAGTGCAGGATGTTAATGCTTTGTGCCTGTAATAATAATTAATGTGGCATGTAGTAATGGAAACGTCTTGATTTCTAAAAAGTTTATTTATGACTCGTTTCGAGTCGTCTTCATTATCAGATAACTGTGGCAAAAATTTACATTAAAGTTGAATTAGAAAAGCTAATATACAATCCAGAATGACATTTTTTCACTCTTCAGTGGACTGTGCGCCGTTATGAAATGTCTTCGCCGATTAAAACTGTGTGCCGGACCTAAACTCGAACCTTTGCATTCTCGAGCAAGTGCTCTACCGACTTTTTTTCTTTTTTTATCTCACTTTTTTAGTTTTGATTTGTTGCATCTGCTCGGGACGGACGTCGTAAGACACCCGTTTAAGTTCGTCGTTGATCAATTAACTCAGTTTTTTTTATTACAGTGGTCAACTAACCCTCTGACCGAACACGCTGAACTAACATGCCGGCACCAACTGAGCTACCCAAGCGCAACACAAGAGCCGTCCTCACAGCTTTACTTCCGCCAATACCTCGTCTCCTACCTTCCAATCTTCACAGAAGCTCTCCTGCGAACCTTGCAGAACTAGCACTCCTGAAAGAAAGGATACTGCCGAGACATGGCTTGGCCACAGCCTGGCGGATGCTTCCAGAATCAAATTTTGTCACTCTGCAGTGGAGTGTGAGCTGTTATGAAACTTCCTGGCAGATTAAAACTGTGAGCCGGACCGAGACTCGAACTCGGGACCTTGCGGAAGGCAAAGGCCCCGAGTTCGAGTGTCAGTCCGGCACACGATTTTAAACAGCCAGGAAGTTTCTAATATATAATGTCAAGGCCAATGTGGCCTCAGGAACGGAAGTACATACCAAGTACAATATGCTTAGGAAAGCTCATGCAAGTGAGAAATATAAGAAAACGTACAATCTCATGTGCAGTTGCCGTTAGGCGTATTTGCAAAAGACGTTATTTGGAGACTTCGCTTTCCAGACTGAAGACAGGAGACTCGAGGACCGTATTGCATCAACTTGGCGCCATGTGCCGTTGAAATCGAAGATCGAGACAAACCAAGACATAGTTTTTATAATACTTATAATACATAAAACAACATTAATCCTCCTACTACATTTCATCTTCTTTTACAATAACTGTCATATCATCAATGAAAAAATAAAACACATAATACGTTATGAGTCAAAACCTGTCACTGGACATATACAAAGATCGTACAGCTCGCTAGGCAACTAGGCACAATGTGCAAAATATTCCACTGAGAGAGAAAGCAATGCAAAGGCACCATTATAAAGGAAGAGATTACAAATTACAATTTTCGAAACAAAGCAAGCAATGAGAAATATTGGCCCCCCAGGAAATCCCAGATGTAAAATTTCTTGGGGAGCCTATATCTTTTTCCTAATTTATGGCCAATTTTGAGCCTGATGTCCTACAACATATGTTAATAACACATATACTTGAGAATGGTGTAAAAGGCCAAAACGTGCGTCATAATTACATTAACAACAGTAGAGTAAAATGGAGTGGGGTCATTTAAAAATTATTATACGACTGTTGCTCAGCAACATGAAAAAAGTAAGCAAATTTCAACCTATTGAGACCATGCGTCATGGCAGAGACTAAACCTAGCACAAAGTAGTAGTTTCTCGAACTGTGTGAGGGTGGAACTAACGTGATCACCGCCTATGTTCAATGTCTACGTACAATAACGAATCAGAGGGCAAATGGCAGCACTAGCAGTGTAGTGTACATAAAAGGTGTCGGAGAGAACACGGAAAACAGTGCAAATGTTGTCTCAATACGGAACCGGAGCTATTTATCTCACATCCAACAGAACATGATTATTAGCTTTCGGGCCAACGGCGGAAGCATTCCCGGAAGGGCTAAATTTATAAATTGATCGCGTGCCACCGTATTGAAACTATATCAAATGGTTCACATGTCTCTAAGCACTATGGGACATCCTGCGTCCGGCCAGCCTGATTTAGGTTTTCTGTGATTTCCCTAAATCGCTCCAGACAAATGCCGGGATGGTTCCTTTGAAAGGGCACGGCCGACTTCCTTCCCCGTCCTTCCATAAACCGATGAGACCGATGACCTCGCTGTTTGGTCTCTTCCCCAGAACAACTCAACCCAATCCACTATGAGGCTTAACATCTGAGGTCATCAGTCACCTAGGCTTAGAACTACTTAAACCTAACTAATCTAAGGACATCACACACATCCATGCCCGAGGCAGGATTCGAACCTGCGACCGTAGCAGAAGCGCCTAGAATCGCTCGGCCACAGCGGCAGGTGAAACTATACCGTGTACGGCAAAATGACGGTATCCAAAACCAGCGCCGAGGTAACTGATGTACACCAGAGGCTGGAGGATGACAGGGCTGAACGACGGCTGCAGGGACGTGTACGGGTCAAGAGACGTGCGACTGTTGAACGACTAACCGCCCAGATGAAGCGAGAGGCTACCAACAACGTTGCTGCGTGTGAGCCCCTGTAGCAGGTGCCTGGTTCACGCACTCATGCTGACTCCTGTTCGTAGGCGACGAAAGCTGGAATTTTCGCGTCAACACCGCAATTCGAGGTCCACTGACAGATGGCCTTTTCAGACGAATCACGTTTTATGCTCCATCGGACAGATGATCTCTGGCGTGTACGGCCCTGTAACAAACGTCAGACTGGCCCAGGCCGTAGTACGGAGCTTTATGGTCTGCGGAATGTTGTCGTAGCATTCCCTGGATGATCACGTCATTCCGAAAGGAACAGTGGATCAACGTAAGTATGTACGTAATCTTGGGCACCTTGTCTACCCGTATATGCAGTTTGTTTTTCCTTGACACGACGGCGTCTGCCAGCATGACAATGCATTGCGTCAAACAGCTTGCAGTGTACAAACGTCGTTCGAAGAGCACCAGGCTGAGTTTACTGAACTCCCCTGGCCACCAAACTCCTTGGATGTAAATCCAGTCAGGAATCTGTTGGACCACCTCAATCGTGTTGTTGGTGCCATGGAGTCTCAACCGTGAAACGTAGCGCAGCTGACCACGGCTCTAGAGTTAGCATGGCTCACATTCAAATCGGTACCTTCCAGAACCTCACTGACTGCATGTCCGCGATGCAAAATGTTGTTATTCAGGCTTCTGACAGATGGTCACATTAATGTATATGGTCAGTTCAGTACTTGGAGCCCGGCCTTACTTCGTTTTCTACCCCTAAATTTTTTAGTTCTCTCCGTCATTCTCGGGTGATCTTTTCTAAAAACAATTGAAGAGCAGAGACGATAGTCTGTCTCGTTTCCTCACTCCTGCCATGTGCATCAGAAACCCTCTGTTCTACATCTACATGGATACTCTGCAAACTACACTGAAGTGCCTGGCAGAGGGTTAATCGAACCACCTTCACAATAATTCTCTATTATGCCACTCTAGAACAGCTCGCGGAAAAACCAACACCCATATCTTTCCGTGCGAGCTATGATTTACATTATTTTATTATGATGATCGTTTCTCTCTATGTAGGTCGGTGTCCAAAAATTTTTTCGCCTTCGGAGGACAAAATTGGTCAGGGATTTCTGTATAATCACTTTTGTCTTCTTATCTAAGCCAAACTCTTCAAAAATTTGGAGTAGGGTGGTTCGATGAATTCCCTGCAAATGGCTTTCAGGAAGCATAAATTTCTGATTCCTAATCTGCTAGGCACATGATCCTCTCTTCCTGAAACCTCCTTTGTATTCCTCTTGTTCTGGATTGATTTGTCGTTTCGCTCTATTCTGTAACGGTTTTGAGAGGATCTTGTATGTTGTAAGTAGGAGAGATATGCCACGGCAAGTGTTCACACATGTTCTGCCCCTTCTGATGTAGTGGATGAACATCGGCAGAGGTACATCACCTTGGAACTTTTTCACTTTCCCAAATCTCTTGAATACTATATAACTCGAGTCCACAGTTACCTAAACCTAAATGTTAGACCCATTCGAAAAGTGTGAGCAGGTAGCGTTGTATGAGTAAGCGATAGCGAAGATGCAGGCACGTGACGATAAGCTGTGAACTCCACTCACTTAAAGCCGCCACTGACGTTTCACTGCCGCTACCTCATACACTCTGGAGGATCCTGCTCCTGTTCTCTACACAAGGCACGTCGGCAGCAACTCCTTGTCCAGCATTCTATTAGCGGTCTGTCGCCGATTTGTTCCAGGGTCTCTTACAGCCGTGTGCATGTCGGATGTAAACAGAATGTTCTATTAGAGGTGTCAAATAAGCTGAGGCGACAAAGTCACGGGATAGCGATATACACATATACACTGACCAGACGTAACATTATGACCACCTACGTAATAGCCAGTTATGTTCACTTTCGGCACGTGTAACAGGCGACGCGTCTTGGCATGGAAGTACTGAGGCCTTGGTAGGTCGCTGGAAGGAGCTTGAACCAGATCTGCACACACAGCTCACCTAATCCCCATATATTTTGGGGAGGGCTGCGATGACCTCTAACGCACGTTCAGACACGTTCCAGGTGCCTTCGATCGGGTTCAGATCTGTCGAGCTGGGGGGGCCAGCACACCAATTGGAACTCGAAAGAGTGTTCCTCTAAGCAGTCCATCACACTCTTGGCCTTGTAACGTGGTGCATCATCTTGTTGAAAAACCCCACTGCCGTCGGGAAAATTGATCGTCATGAATGCGTGTGCGTGGTCTGCAACCAGTGTAGGACACTCCTTGGCCATAGTGGTGCCTTGCACGAGCTCCACTGGCCCCACGGATGCCCACGTGAGTGTTCCCCAGAGCATAATGGAGCCGTCGCCAGCTTGTCCGCGTCCTACAACACATGTGTCAAGGAGCTGTTCCCCTGGAAGACGACGGCTTCACGCCCTCCCATCGGCATGATGAAGAACATATCGAGATTCATCAGCTCATGCAACGCTCTGTCACTACGCCTTCTTCCAGGTCCGAGAATCACGTGCCCATTTCAGTCGATATCGTGGTGTTAGCATTGGCACATCCATGGGTCATCGGCTGTGGAGGGCCATCTTTAGGAGCGTTCGGTGCACTGTGTGTTCAGACACACTTGTACTCTCCCCAGCATGTTAGCTGCGTCACAGTTCGCCATCAGTCAGTATTTTACCAGTCTGCCTAGCCTACGACGTCTGACATCTCTTAGGGGGGTGGCTGCCCAACCCCACGACTTCTGTATGTGGTTTCCTCATTGGTTTCGCCACCTGTTGGAGACACTCTCCACAGTGCTCCTCGAACACCCGACAAGTCGTACACATGCCGAGACTCTGGGCCTTCACAATCTGCCCTCAGTCAAACCCTGACAGATCGCACCGCTTCCCCATTCTACATATGGAGAGCACGCTCGCTGATGCTACATGCACCGTGCGTATGTCTGACTAGGAGTCATTCGCGCCAGGTGACGCTGTTATCGTCTGGACGGGTTTGTATTGATAGTAGGTCGGTGGTCATCATGTTCTGGCTGAGCAATGTACATACGGCGGTATCATCGCGTACACGAGATATAAAAGTGTACTGAATTCGTGGAGCTGTCATTTGTACTCAGGTGATATATACAAGAAAGCTGTCATCGTGATTAAGGCCGCACAGTCTGAATTAACAGACACTGTTACTGGAGCTAGAAGCATAGGACAGTCTCTTTCGGAATCCGAAATCCACAGTGTCACGAGTGTGTCAAGAATACCAAGTTTCCGGCTTACCCGTCGCCACAGACAGCACAGAGGCCGACAGCTCTCACTTAACGACCGAGAGCAGCGGCGTTTGCGTAGATGAGGATGATGGATGGATGGAGAGGGCTATATGGGCGCACGACTGCAAGGCCTTCAGCGCCCGCTCAGTAACAGATTGAGACGGATGTCAAGAAAAGACTCGGAACAGTAAGATGAAACAGAAAGTAAAACACAGGTAACAAGTTAGGAAAAATATGTGCCTCCACACACCGAAACGTGGGATGAAGCATGGCGTCTGCAGTAAAACATGGACAACACAAGGAGAAACTGGTAGAGGGAGCTAAAACAAAATAGCAGGTGGAAGTGGGTGGGTGACCGCAAGGAAAATGGGAGGAGCCAGCCACTGTGCAATACACTAAAACCTCCAGCCTAAAAGTTTAGGCCAGAGTCCAGACACATCACAAAACTTTAAAACCCTAGACACACACGTCTCATTATTAGCTAAAACAGAAGGCAGATCCCCATCAATTTGTGCTTCTGCCGGTGCATCAAGGTATGAAATGCAGTTTGTTAAAACATGCCGGACAAAGATGTGCACACCACAAGCATCACAAAACGGGGGACCCTCCCGCCGTAATAGAGAGCTATGTGTGAGAGGGCACTGCCCAATCCGGAGACGCGTGAGGGTCACTTCTTCCCGCCTGAGCACCTGGCAGGTGGAACGCCACGGCCGAGTTGTTGACTTCACCGACCGCAGTTTATTGGCAGTCACCGCCAGCCATTCTTCCTTCCACAACTCCATGCACTTCTTGTTCAGTGCAGAAATGACAGACTGCAAGGGAATAGGACACTGGACCACATCCTGCTCTCTGCAGGCCTCCTTGGGAGCCCGATCGGCCTGTTCATTGCCCCATATTCCTACATGACCAGGCACTCAGCAGAAGGACACCTCCTTACCCCGCCGTTGGAGCAAGTACAGCTGGTCATATATCAGCTGGACCACCTCCTCAGTTGGGTACAGATTCTGAAATGATTGTAAAGCACTAAGAGAATCGGAGCAGAGAAGAAATCGATTGCCCCGAACACGATTCATCCGCTCCAGTGCCTTCAGGATCGCATGGACCTCCGCTGAGAAAACGGTATACTCATCAAGGAGGTGAATCTGGGTAACATGATCAGGGAACACTACAGAACAGTCAAGGAAATTCTCCTGTTTGGAGCCATTAGTGTAAACGACTGTAAAACCGCGATGCGCATCTATAATGTTAAAAAAAAAAAGCGAGATTGCAATGTAAAATCTGGTGTACTATCTTTCTTAAAATTAGTCAAATCTAAAATAACTCTGGGTCTCCGGAGGAGCTTAGGTCGAAATCTGCTCCAACCGCGGCGGAAAACATGACAACCAGCCATATCCACCGCAGAGAGGCAATCCTGTGCGCGAATCCCATAGGGACGCGTCGCTCGTTGCCGGTTATGAAATAGCCGTGCGAGAGGAAGCGGAGCAACGGTATGGTATGCAGGTGTGTATGGTATGGACAAAGTATTATTCCCTGGCGCACCGTAAGTAGCCGTCGCCGCATATGAAGTGGCAGTTCACCAGCCTCTGCACAGAGGCTTGGTATGGGGCTAGTTCGGAATGCCCCAGTGGCCAACCGAAGCCATTCATGGTGCACAACGTCCAACATCTTTAAGTAAGAAAGCCTCGCAGACCCATACACCGTGCACCCATAATCGAGCCTAGATCGCACAAACGCCCTGCAAAACTGGAGCAGACAAGTCCTGTCGGCTCTCCACGTACTGTGGCTAAGACATTTTAAAATACTTAAATCCTTAAGAGACCGTCGTTTCAGGTCTTTAAGATGAGGTAACCACGTAAGCTTCGAATCAAAAATGAGCCCCAGAAATCTCATCGTGTCTTTAAAAGTGAGGACAGTGTCCCTTATCCTCAACTCAGGAAAGATTATAATCGAACGAGAACGGTGAAAAAGAACACATACGGACTTCTCGGTGGAAAACTTAAAATCACTCTTCTGCGCCCAGTCATCCAAACCTCTAAGAGTAAGTTGCAACTGACGCGTTGACGTTGCAAGGCTTGAAGAAGAGCAAAACACAAAAACAAACAAGGAACAGCGGACAGGACTTTTCACTATAGAGGTAATGCTATTAATAGCAATGGCACACTTAAAACGCTTCCCAAAGGGACACCGTTCTCCTGCTCCAAGCGGTCAGACAGGACGTCACCAATTCGGTATCTAAAATATCGTGCGGAGAGGAAAGACTGAATAAAAGAGGAAGACAACCACGGAAACCCCAATCGTGAAGTTGCTCCAGGATGAGACGCCTCCAAGTGGTATCGTAGACCCTCTCGATGTCAAAAAATACTCCTAGAAGGTGATGACGGCGTAGGAAAGTTTGTTGTATAGCCGCCTCCAGGAGGGCAAGGTTATCGAAGGTGGAGCGAAACCTCCTGAACCCACACTGAAAGCGACTAAGGAGTTGCCGGGATTCTAACATCCAGACAAGGCTGCGGTTGACCATCCGCTCCAAGGTCTTTTCCATGCAACTAGTGAGGGCAACACTACAATAGCTACTCGGGCTCGTGCGGTCTTTCCCAGGTTTTAAAAAAGGAATTAAAACTGCCTCACGCCACGAGTCAGGAAAGTGACCTGACGCCCAAATGGCATTAAAAAGTGCGAGGAGGATTTCTTTGTTGGGCCTTGTGAGGTGCCATAGCATACTGTAATGGATCCTGTCGTGACCAGGGGATGTGTCACGAGCTGCAGACAATGCAGAATCCAGCTCCCACATAGAAAATGGGCAGTTGTAAACTTCATGACAGGTGGACTGTAAGTCCAGACTACATCTCTCAACAACCGATCTATGGCGCTGGAAACCCGGATCCTGATTGGTTGTTGCAGTAACTGTGGCAAAATACGCTGTCATAGTCTGGGCAATGCCTCGCTGATCCGTCTGGAGAGTGCCGTGAGCCATTACAAAAGCAATGGGGCACGACACAGTACTTGGTCATTGGAAGAGTGGTCCCAGGTTATGCTCAGAGACGAGTCCAGGTATAGTCTGAACAGTGATTCTTGCCGGGTTTTCATCTGGCGTGAACCAGGAACCAGATACCAACCCCTTGAAACGGACCTGAATGGAGGTCGTGTTTTAATGGTGTCGGGTGGGATTATGATTGGTGCACGTACACCCCGGCATTGCTTTGACAGAGGAACTGTAACAAGTCAAGTGTATCGGGAAGTTAGCTTGCACCAGTATGTCCGTCTTTTCAGTAGTGCAGTGGGTGCCACCTTTCTCCTGATGGATGATAAAGCACGGCCCCACCGAGCTGCCATCGTGGTGGAGTAGCTTGAAACAAAAGATATCAGGCGAATGGAGTGGCCTGCCTGTTCTCCAGACCTAAATCCCATCGAGAACTTCTGGGATGCTCTCGGTCGAAGTATCGCTGCACGTCTTCAAACCCCTAGGACACTTCAGAATCTCCAACAAGCACTGGTGCAATAATGGGAGTTTGTACCCCAGCAGCTGCTCGATCACCTGATCCAGAGTATGCCAATCTGTTGTGCGGCCTGTGTACGTGTGCATGGTGATCATATCCCATATTGATATCGGGGTACATGCGCAGGAAACAGTGGCGTTTTGTAGCACGTGTGTTTCGGGACGGTTTTCTCAACTTATCACCAATACCGTGGACTTACAGATGTGTGTCGTGTGTGTTCCCTATATGTCTATGCTATCAGCGCCAGTTGTGTGTAGTGCAACATTGTGTGGCACCACATTCTGCAATTATCCTTAATTTATGAACATGAGTGTAGCAAAATACGGGCGGGCGTTGCTATGGAGTAGCATCACTTCACACAGTCTTCCTGGTTGTTGTTCTTGGCCTGCGTCTGCAAGACGTCTCAGTTCTTGACAGTAAATATCAGAGGTAAGGTTATACGTCGGAGAAGCAATCAGTAGTACACTACACCGTCGCTGTTCCATCGGGTGTATAATATTCCGTTTTATGGATGCGCGCAGGTTTTTGTGCGGGGATTTGCTGCTTTGTTTTGGACTCAACCGTTCATTTCTTTTCCTCATGTTACCATAAAGACATCATTTCTCGCCACCGGTAACGATACAGGATACGAATGGTCGTTGTTGTTCACGGGCCGATTGACGACGAGCAGGCAGAGATGCACATACGTCCACCCCCTGATTTTGCCGTGCTTAAAGGATGCGTTACCCACACTCCCGATTTTTAAACCTTCCCCTTCTCGCCATGGTGGAATGATCACAGTTCATCATATTAGCCAGTTCTCAAGTACAATAAAGTGGATCATTGTGGATTAATACATTTAAACCATCTTCATCAAACACCGAAAGTCTTCCGGAACATGGAGAATCACTAATGTCAAAACGATACTCTTTCTACATCTACATCTACATTTACACATTTATACTCCGCAAGCCATCCAACGGTGTGTGGCGGAGGGCACTTTACGCGCCACTGTCATTACCTCACTTTCCTGTTCCAGTCGCGTATGGTTCGCGGGAAGAACGACTGCCGGAAAGCCTCCGTGCGCGCTCGAATCTCTCTAATTTTACATTCGTGATCTCCTCGGGAGGTACAAGTAGGGGGAAGCAATATATTCGATACCTCATCCTGAGACGCGCCCTCTCGAAACCTCGACAGCAAGCTACACCGCGATGCAGAGCGCCTCTTTTGCAGAGTCTATCACTTGAGTTTGCTAAACATCTCCGTAATGGTATCACGCTTACCAAATAACCCTGTGACGAAACGCGCCGCTCTTCTCTGGATCTTCTCTATCTCCTCTGTCAACCCGACCTGGTACGGATCCCACACTGAGCAATACTCAAGTATAGGTCGAACGAGTGTTTTGTAAGCCACCTTCTTTGTTGATGTACTACATTTTCTAAGGACTCTCCCAATGAATCTCAACCTGGCACCCGCCTTACCAACAATTAATTTTATATGATCATTCCACTTCATGTCGTCCCGCACGCATACTCCCAGATATTTTACAGAAGTAATTGCTACCAGTGTTTGTTCCGCTATCATATAATCATGCAATAAAGGATCCTTCTTTCTATGTATTCACAATACATTACATTTGTATATATTAAAGGTCAGTTGCCACTCCCTGCACCAAGTGCCTATCCGCTGCAGATCTTCCTGAACTTCCCTGCAACTTCCTAATGCTGCAACTTCTCTGTATACTACAGCATCATCCGCGAAAAGCCGCATAGAACTTCGGACACTGTCTACTCGGTCATTCATATACACTCCTGGAAATGGAAAAATGAACACATTGACACCGGTGTGTTAGACCTACCATACTTGCTCCGGACACGGCGAGAGGGCTGTACAAGCAATGATCACACGCACGGCACAGCGGACACACCAGGAACCGCGGTGTTGGTCGTCGAATGGCGCTAGCTGCGCAGCATTTGTGCACCGCCGCCGTCAGCGTCAGCCAGTTTGCCGTGGCATACGGAGCTCCATCGCAGTCTTTAACACTGGTAGCATGCCGCGACAGCGTGGACGTGAACCGTATGTGCAATTGACGGACTTTGAGCGAGGGCGTATAGTGGGCATGCGGGAGGCCGGGTGGACGTACCGCCGAATTGCTCAACACGTGGGGCGTGAGGTCTCCACAGTACATCGATGTTGTCGCCAGTGGTCGGCGGAAGGTGCACGTGCCCGTCGACCTGGGACCGGACCGCAGCGACCCACGGATGCACGCCAAGACCGTAGGATCCTACGCAGTGCCGTAGGGGACCGCACCGCCACTTCCCAGCAAATTAGGGACACTGTTGCTCCTGGGGTATCGGCGAGGACCATTCGCAACCGTCTCCATGAAGCTGGGCTACGGTCCCGCACACCGTTAGGCCGTCTTCCGCTCACGCCCCAACATCGTGCAGCCCGCCTCCAGTGGTGTCGCGACAGGCGTGAGTGGAGGGACGAATGGAGACTTGTCGTCTTCAGCGATGAGAGTCGCTTCTGCCTTGGTGCCAATGATGGTCGTATGCGTGTTTGGCGCCGTGCAGGTGAGCGCCACAATCAGGACTGCATACGACCGAGGCACACAGGGCCAACATGCGGCATCATGGTGTGGGGAGCGATCTCCTACACTGGCCGTACACCTCTGGTGATCGTCGAGGGGACACTGAATAGTGCACGGTACATCCAAACCGTCATCGAACCCATCGGTCTACCATTCCTAGACCGGCAAGGGAACTTGCTGTTCCAACAGGACAATGCACATCCGCATGTATCCCGTGCCACCCAACGCGCTCTAGAAGGTGTAAGTCAACTACCCTGGCCAGCAAGATCTCCGGATCTGTCCCCCATTGAGCATTTTTGGGTGTGGATGAAGCGTCGTCTCACGCGGTCTGCACGTCCAGCACGAACGCTGGTCCAACTGAGGCGCCAGGTGGAAATGGCATGGCAAGCCGTTCCACAGGACTACATCCAGCATCCCTACGATCGTCTCCATGGGAGAATAGCAGCCTGCATTGCTGCGAAAGGTGGATATACACTGTACTAGTGCCGACATTGTGCATGCTCTGTTGCCTGTGTCTATGTGCCTGTGGTTGTGTCAGTGTGATCATGTGATGTATCTGACCCCAGGAATGTGTCAATAAAGTTTCCCCTTCCTGGGACAATGAATTCACGGTGTTCTTATTTCAATTTCCAGGAGTGTACATCACATGATCACACTGATAGAACCACAGGCACATAGACAGAGGCAACAGAGCATGCACAATGTCGGCACTAGTACAGTGTATATCCACCTTTCGCAGCAATGCAGGCTGCTATTCTCCTATGGAGACGATCGTAGAGGTGCTGGATATAGTCCTGTGGAACGGCTTGCCATGCCATTTCCACCTGGCGCCTCAGTTGGACCAGCGTTCGTGCTGGACGTGCAGACCGCGTGAGACGACGCTTCATCCAGTCCCAAACATGCTCAATGGGGGACAGATCCGGAGATCTTGTTGGCCAGGGTAGTTGACTTACACCTTCTAGAGCACGTTGGGTGGCACGGGATACTTGCGGACGTGCATTGTCCTGTTGGAACTGCAAGTTCCCTTGCCGGTCTAGGAATGGTAGAACGGTGGGTTCGATGACGGTTTGGATGTACCGTGCACTATTCAGTGTCCCCTCGACGATCACCAGAGGTGTACGGCCAGTGTAGGAGACCGTTCCCCACACCATGATGCCGGGTGTTGGACCTGTGTGCCTCGGTCGTATGCAGTCCTGATTGTGGCGCTCACCTGCACGGCGCCAAACACGCATACGACCATCATTGGCACCAAGGCAGAAGCGACTCTCATCGCTGAAGACGACACGACTCCATTCGTCCTTCCATTCACACCTGTCGCGACACCACTGGAGGCAGGATGCACGATGTTGAGGCGTGAGCGGAAGACGGCCTAACGGTGTGCGGGACCGTAGCCCAGCTTCATAGAGACGGTTGCGAATGGTCCTCGCCGATACCCCAGGAGCAACAGTGTCCCTAATTTGCTGGGAAGTGGCGGTGCGGTCCCCTACGGCACTGCGTAGGAACTTAAGGTCTTGGCGTGCATCCGTGCGTCGCTCCGGTCCGGTCCCAGGTCGACGGGCACGTGCACCTTCCGCCAACCACTGGCGACAACATCGATGTACTGTGGAGACCTCACGCCCCACGTGTTGAGCAATTCGGCGGTACGTCCACCCGGCCTCCCGCATGCCCACTATACGCCTTCGCTCAAAGTCCGTCAACTGCACATACGGTTCACGTCCACGCTGTCGCGGCATGCTACCAGTGTTAAAGACTGCGATGGAGCTCCGTATGCCACGGCAAACTGGCTGACACTGACGGCGGCGGTGCACAAATGCTGCGCAGCTAGTGCCATCCGACGCCCAACACCGCGGTTCCTGGTGTGTCCGCTGTGCCGTGCGTGTGATCATTGCTTGTACAGCCCTCTCGCAGAGTCCGGAGCAAGTATGGTGGGTCTGACACACCGGTATCAATGTGTTCTTTTTTCCATTTCCAGGAGTGTATATTGTGAAAATCAATGGTCCCATAACAGTCCCCTGTGGCACGCCAGAGGCTACCCTAACGTATGTAGACATCTCTCCATTGAGAACAACGTGCTGTGTTCTGTGTGCTAAAAACTCTTCAAGCCAGCCACACAGGTGGTCTGATATTACGTAGGCTCTTACTTTGTTTATCAGGCGACAGTGCGGAACTGTATCGAATGCCTTCCGGAAGTCAAGTAAAATGGCATCTACCTGGGAGCCTGTATCTAATATTTTCTGGGTCTCATAAAGCGAGTTGGGTCTCACACGATCGCTGTTTCCGGAGTCCATGCCGGCCGGTGTGGAGGTGCGGTTATAGGCGCTTCAGTCTGGTACCGCGTGACCGCAACGGTCGCAGGTTCGAATCCTGCCTCGGGCATGGATATGTGTGATGTCCTTAGGTTAGATAGGTTTAAGTAGTTCTAAGTTCTAGGCGACTGCTGACCATAGATGTTAAGTCCCATAGTGCTCAGAGCCATTTGAACCGGAATCCATGTTGATTCCTACAGAGTAGATTCTGGGTTTCCAGAAATGACATGATACTCGGGCAAAAAACACGTTCTAAAATTCTGCAACAGATCGATGTCAGAGATATAGGTCTGCGCATCTGCTCGACGACCCTTCTTGAAGAATGGGACTACCTGTGCTCTTTTCCAATCATTTGGAACCTTCCGTTCCTCTAGAGACTTGTGTTACACGGCTGTTAGAAGGGGGCAAGTTCTTTCGCGTACTCTCTGTAGAATCGAATTGGTATCCCGTCAGGTCCAGTGGACTTTCCTCTGTTGAGTGATTTCAGTTGCTTTTCTATTCCTTGGATACTTATTTCGATGTCAGCCATTTTTTCGTTCGTGCGAGGATTTAGAGAAGGAACTGCACGGCGGTCTTCCTCTGTGAAACAGTTTTGGAAAAAGGTGTTTAGTATTTCAGATTTACGCGTGTCATCCTCTGTTTCAATGCCCCCAAAGTGTCTTGATATGCTGTTTCGAGCCACTTACTGATTTAACGTAACACCAGAACTTCCTAGGATTTTCTGTCAAGTCGGTGTATAGAATTTTACATTCGAATTCACTGAACGCTTCACGCATAGCCCTCCTTATGCTAACTTTGACATCGTTTAGCTTCTGTTTGTCTGAGAGGTTTTGGCTGCGTTTAAGCTTGCAGTGAAGCTCTCATTGCTTTCGCAGTAGTTTCCTAACCTTGTTGTTGAACCACGGTGGGTTTTTCCCGTCCCTCACAGTTTTACTCGGCACGTACCTGTCTAAAACGCATTTTACGATTACCTTGAACTTTTTCCATAAAAAGCGAGAAAACCATTTTTTGCCCTACTATGACCAATGGTGTTATCGCCATACAACGTGAAAATGTTTCTGGCTGCCTCCGCTGCTGTCAGCCCTCTAATGAAGTCAAACAGAAGAATATGTCGAAAACGATCAGATTTGTCAGTTTGGCACTCCATTTTCTAGCATCCACAGCTCCACTCACTATCTACAAACGGCAAAATAGTATGCAAACTCAAATAGGAACAGCGAACTACAAAAAAATATGACAGTGGATAAATAAACCTATAGCAACAGGAATACCAACACGCAAAACTAAAACCCTAAGAACTTATGTGACAACCTAATTTTTCACACCATAGTTAAACAGACTGTGTACAAATATGAGGTAACCTTCCATTATACCAACCAGAACGAGAAATTAATAGTTATTCTCGTGCTGTGACGCTGGTCAGAGGTTAATGGGGCAACACGTGATCGCTTCTCTTAGGGGCTTTGCTGCACGGTCCCGTCTTCAGAGATGTCATGCTCTCTCACAGCGAGCAGCTGCCACGCGATAATGCGAAAAACAATTTCTGTAGACAATCAGTTGACAAAGTGATGAGATATCTATATGTACATTGACATATGGAGGTAGTATCGCGTACTAAAGGCATTAAAGGGCGGTGCATTGGCGGAGCTCTCATTTGTACTCAGATGATTCATGTGACGAGGCGTAGCCTCACGACGGGAATTAATACACTTTGATCGCCTAATGCTAGTTGCAGCCACACACATGTGACAATCCATTCCCGAAATCGTTAGAAAATCCGATATTCCGAGATCCACAGCTTCAAGAGTGTGCCGTGAATACCAAATTTCAGGCTTTACCTCTCTCGAAAGACAACGCATCGCTCGACAGCCTTCTCTTAACGACCTAGAGCAGGGCGCCAGAATAAGATTTTCACTATGCAGCAGAGTGTGTGCTGACATGAAACTTCCTGTCAGATTAAAACTGGGTGCCGGACTGAGACACGAACTCGGGACATTGAGTCGTGGGCAAGTGCTCTACCAATTGAGCTACCCAAGCACGACTCCCGACCCGTCCTCACAGCTTCAATTCTGTCAGTACCTCCTCTCCTACCTTCCAAACTTCACAGATCTTCTGCGAACCTGCTGAACTAGCACTCCCAGAAGAAAGGATATTGTTGAGGCATGGCTTAGCCACAGCCTGAGGGATATTTCCAGAATCATATTTTCACTCTGCAGTGAGGTGTGCGCTGATATGAAACTTCCTGACAGATTAAAACTGTGTGCCGGACCGAGACTCGAACTCGCGACCTTTGACTTTCGCGGGCAAGTGCCCTCCCGAGTTCGAGTCTCGGTCCGGCACTCAGTTTTAATCTACCAGGATGTTTCATTTTAGAGCAGAGCTGTTTGCGTGGAGTTGTCAGCGCTAACAGACAAGCAACATTATGTGAAATAATGGCAGAAATCAATGTGCGATCTTATCTGTTAGAACAGTGTTGCGCAATCTGGGTAAATGGGCTGTGGGAGCAGACGAACGACGCGAGTACCTTTGCTAACAGCACGATATCGTCTTAACGCCTCTCCTGCGCTCATAGCCATATCGGTTGGACCTCAGACAACTAGAAAACCGTCGCCTCGTCAGATAAGTCCCAATTTCAGTTGGTAAGAGCTGATGGCAGGGTTCGCGTGCGACGCAGACATCCACGAAGCAGTGGACCTAAGTTGTCAACAAAGAACTATGCAGCCTGGAGTGGGCTGTGTTAAAATGGAATGGACTGGGTGATCGTTGACAGGAAATGTTTATGTTCGGCTACTTGGGGACTATTTTCAGCCGTTCATGGACTTCATGTTTCGAAAGTACGACGCAATGGCACCGTGCCAGAATTTTTCGCGATTAGTTTGAAGAACCTACTGTTGACTTAGAGCAAATGATTTGGCCACCCAGATGGCCTGACATGATTCCCGCAGTACATTTATGGGACGTAATGGAGAGATCAGTTCGAGCACAAAAGCCCGCACCAGCAGCACCTTCGCAAATTATGGACGGCTAAAGAGGCTGCATGGCACAATATTTCTGCAGGACACTTCCAATGACTTGAGTCCGTGCCAGTCTAGCTGCTGCAAAAGGAGGCCCGACACAATACTGGGAGGTATCCCTTCACTTCTACCACCCCAGAGTTCAGATTGGTTCAAATGGCTCTGAGCACTATGGGACTGAACATCTGAGGTCATCAGTCCCCTATAACTTAGAACTACTTAAACCTAACTAACCTAAGGACATCACACACGTCCATGCCCGAGGCAGGATTCGAACCTGCTACCGTAGCGGTCGCGCGGTTCCAGACTGAAGAGCCTAGAACCGCTCGGCCACACCTGCCGGCTCACCTCAGAGTATTTCAACATATAAAAGTACTTAGTACATACGTCTGGTCGGCTGTTACAAGCAATGCGTGTGACAAATAGGATGTGACACTACAGGATTCATATTTACTTCAACGATTTTGCTTCTATTATTGAGAATTTTCAGCCGTGTAAGGGTTCGGCATTAAATGTAAAACACGATGTATTTCTTAGCTGCACTGGATGGTGGATCCTTACGCAGTACGAGAGCGAGACAGACCGTAAGATTTTACATCCTGTGACTTGTTTACGCCAGGCGTTCACACGCGGTCACGCTCTTGACCCGCGGAGCCCCTGCCGCATCTTCCGGAAGGAAGAGGCGCCGGCCAGCGCACGCCGGCACGCGCAGCGCTTTCACTGAGCAGAGGAGAAAACAACGGCAGGCGTTTGTCTGCCAGCTGGAGGGACGCGACGCCAAACGTCACGTCTCCAGGGCGTGGCCGGCGCCCGCGCACGCTCTCCACGCTCCACGCTCCTTCCGCGTTCCCGCGAGACAAGCCCGCGACCTTCCAGCACCTCTCGAGAGTGAGTCCAGCAGTTTAGTGTATGCCTGCCTGTCTGCTTGGGTTTCACCTCTCACATCTCGCCAAAGTGCTAACTGCATCAGCACCATATGACCAAATTTATCAGGACACCGACCAGTGGTGTATGTGCATGTGGTGTTCCTCAGGGTTCTTTCCTGGGTCCATTGCTTCTTCTTGTGTACATGATGCCAGATGCTAGGTTTATTTTGTTTGTAGGTGATACAAACAAAGCAATAAGTAACAAGTCAAGTAAAGTTTAGAAATAACTGCTAATTTCCACTAACATTAATAAATGATTTAAAGCTAATTCACTGTCACTAAACTTCAGTTCAGAACCTGAAAGAAATTTCCTTCCAGCATGTGTATAACTTATAAGACATACGGATCGAAGAGGTTGACAGTGTTAAATTTCTGGGATTACAACACGATAATAAATTCAACTGGGAAAAGCATGGCACAGAGTTGCTGAAGCGCCTTAACAAGTCTGTATCTGCAGTTAGAATGATAACAAAAAATGGCTCTGAGCACTATGGGACTTAACATCTGAGGTCATCAGTCCCCTAGAACTTAGAACTACTTAAACCTAACTAACCTAAGGACATCACACACATTCATGCACGAGGCAGGATTCGAACTCGCGACCGTAGCAGTCGAGAACAATAACAGATGTAGGAGATATAAATATAAAAAAACTTGCATATTTTACTCACTTTCATTCATCACACAGGATCATATTCTGGGGTAACTCGTCAAACGTTTTGAGGATCCAAAAGCGTGTAATACGACTCATTTGTTGTGTAAATTCAAGAACATCACGTGGAAACCTGTTCAAGAAACTTTGTACTCTAACCACTATTTCTCATTATGTTATTCCTTGATTAAATTTATTGCGAGTAATGTACCTCTATTTCCAGTCAGTAGCTCAATACTAAGTGTTAATAACAGGAATAAGAACAATCTACATAATGATATAAAATCGCTTACCTTGGTCCAAAAAGAGGTCCAGTATTCAGGAACTCACGTTTGCAGTAAATTGACAGCAACCATTAAAAACTTGCTTCCAGAAGAAGCACAGATTAAACAGTTTGAAAGACTTTTTGATAACCAACTCCTTCTACTCTATAGATGAATATCTTAATAGAGACTTTTACACCAGATTAAGTAAAAATGTCTGTGAGATTTCGATTTTGACAGCACTTGATGACAACATGCATGATTCGATATTTTGTGTATGATAAATTAATTAAAAGTGCATAACTGTAAGGGCGTTCAAAAAGTTAAGCACAGTCATCTCTAATTTTTTTTTTATTCTTTTGCAGGAGGAGAAAATTTTTGTGACCATACTTGTAACATTAAGCTATAAGTTGTTATATAAAAGTATTTTCTTTTATTTACAGGTGAGCCGTAACGAACTGTGAAGTAGATGTCAGGTTGCGACAACGTTCGGTGATGGAGTTCCTCTTCTAGATTGCCGATGGCTCTGCCACATCGATTAACAGGAAGTTGCTCTCTCTTTATCGGCAGGACACAGTGGATCGCAGCGGTGTCCATCGGTGGTTGCAGATGTTTAAAGACGATGATGATCTTGAGGGTTTTTAGAACAGAGCCAGTATCGTACTTCAAAGTCATTTGATTCGGCTTTAGCCGTTCCAGCTGGTCTAGTGTCCTTGACTGTGTGGTTTTCAGGTTGTTACTTTTCCCTTGGTAGGCACATGCTGCGCTGTTTTCCGCCTTCACTTCAGGAAGACAACACGCCAATGCAGAACTAAACTGAGATGGTTCACAGACTTGTGGGACACACAGTGTAGCTTGAGGTGGCATTTTTATCGCAGGGATAGCATCTACAGGAACAAAGTAGAGTTAAGTAGGATATGAAACACTTCCCATCAACGATGAATCTAAGAAAGATTGTGAATGATACAACCAGCCACAAATACTTTTTAAACGTTTCAGGAAATCATGGCCATCTTCAGATTGTTAATCAGCAGCAAGTCGTCTATTCTTACACCGCACAAGAGTATTTGAATATTTAGTGTCATATCATAAGTTGTTTCATTAATAAAAATTCGCTTTAAATATAATATGAACTGCCTGTATTCACTTACATAAGTTTCAGTAGATGGCCATTTATTTTGTTGTGGTCCCAGGTTGATGTATATGTTGGTGAATTGCAAACAGCAGACATGTAGCAAAAAATGACTGTGGCACACTTCATAATATTCTTAAAGTCAGTGCTGAGCATCAAACCTGTGCTATAAAACTGATGTTTCTGCTTACAATGCTAATATTATCAGTAAGCAAAGATACCGTTTATCTTCTAATGACCAAGCATGTAAACAGAGCAAAGGAGTTGTGTGGAATGTGAAAAACGCAGTATGTTAATAAGAGTAAACATATTTTAAAATAAAACAGGATTAACTGATTTCAGTACATCAGTCTTTTTAATGTAACTGTTACAGAAAATTTTGACGAAACTCTTTAAAGGCAACTGATTTCTTACATTTTCCATACATTTGTGTCCTTTTGTGGTAAGTAGTCCCATTGATGACATCTGTTCCGGGACATACTCCGCTTTCCAAACCAGGACTTCCACCTCCGACCATCCTTCCCTTTGGTCCCTCCCTCTTTCCCCACATCGCTGACTTTTAGTCGCCACCTGCAGTTCCACAGCGTCCCACACTCATACTCATCATTCGACATCCATCATCACCGTGCTCATTTTCATGCGTTACCAGCATCACCATTATTATATCCTAGCAACATTATCATTATCCTCAGTGATTTTATTTTTAATGTTAAGTAAAATCATCTAAAATATTTTACTAATCATAGATAGTTGTATACATGGAAGAACTAACTAAAAGGTATCAGATAGATTATATGATGGTAAGGCAGAGATTTAGGAACTAGGTTTTAAACTGTAAGACATTTCCAGGGGCAGATGTGGAGAGAGACCACAATCTATTGGTTATGAAATGTAGATAAAAACTGAAGAAACTGCAAAAAGGTGAGAATTTAAGGAGATGGGACCTGGATAAACTGAAAGAACCAGAGGTAGTACAGAGTTCCAGTGAGACCATAAGGGAACAATTTACCGGAATGGGGGAAATAAATACAGTAGAAGAAGAATGGGTAGCTTTGAGGGATGAATTAGTGAAGGCAGCAGAGGATCACGTAGGTAAAAAGACGAGGGCTAGTAGAAATCCTTGGGTAACAGAAGAAATATTGAATTTAATTGATCAAAGGAGAAAATATAAAAATACAGTAAATGAAGCAGGCAAAAAGGAATACAAACGTCTCAAAAATGATATCGACAGGAAGTGCATCTTGGCTAAGCAGGGGTGGCTAGAGGACAAATGTAAGGATGTAGAGGCTTATCTCACTAGGGCTAAGATAGATACAGCCTACAGGAAAATTACAGAGACCTCTGGAGAAAAGAGAACCACTTGTACGAATATCAAGAGCTCAGATGGAAACCCAGTTCTAAGCAAAGAAGGGAAAGCAGATAGGTGGAAGGAGTATATAGAGGGTCTATACAAGGGCGAGGTACTTGAGGACAATATTATGGAAGTGGAAGAGGTTGTAGATGAAGATGAAATGGGAGATACGATACTGCATGAAGAGTTTGACAGAGCACTGAAAGGCCTGAGTCGAAACAAGGCCCCCAGAGTAGACAACATTCCATTAGAACTACTGTCAGCCTTGGGTGACCAGTCCTGACAAAATTCTACCGCCTGGTGAACACAATGTATGAGACAGGCGAAATACCTTCAGACTTCAAGGAGAATATAATAATTCAAATCCCAGGGAGCGAAAGGCTATTTACAATTTGTACAGAAAGGAGATATCAATTATTAGAGTAGAGGGGTATGAAAGGGAAGCAGTGGTTGGGAAAGGAGTGAGACAGGGTTGTAGCCTATCCCCGATGTTATTCAATCTGTATATTGAGCAAGGGTTCGCTGATGACAATGTAATTCTGCCAGAGACAGCAAGGGAGTTGGAAGAGCAGTTGAACGGAATGGACAGTGTCTTGAAAGGAGGGTACAAGACGAACATCAACAAAAGCAAAACGAGGATAATGGAATGTAGTCGAATTAAGTCGGGTGATGCTGAGGGAATTAGATTAGGAAATGAGACACTTAAAGTAGTAAAGGAGTTTTGCTATTTGGGGAGCAAAATAACTGATGATGGTCGAAGTAGAGACGATATAAAGTGTAGACTGGCTATGGCAAGGAAAGCGTTTGTGAAGAAGAAAAATTTAACATCGAGTATAGATTTAAATGTCAGGAAGTCGTTTCTGAAAGTATTTGTATGGAGTGTAGCCATGTATGGAAGTGAAACGTGGACGATAAATAGTTTAGACAAGAAGAGAATAGAAGCTTTCGAAATGTGGCGCTACAGAAGAATCCTGAAGATTAGATGGGTAGATCACATAACTAATTAGGAGGTATTGAACAGAATTGGGGAGAAGAGGAGCTTGTGGCACAACTTGAAAAGAAGAAGGGATCGTTTGGTAGGACATGTTCTGAGACATCGAGGGATCACCAATTTAGTATTGGAGGGCAGCGTGGAAAGTAAAAGTCGTAGAGGGAGACCAAGAGATGAATACACTAAGCAGATTCAGGAGGATGTAGGCTGCAGTAGGTACTGGGAGATGAAGAAGCTTGCACAGGGTAGAGTAGCATGGAGAGCTGCATCAAATCAGTCTCAGGACTGAAGACCACAACAACAACAATCATAAATACTGTCCAGGTTTTTATTTTTTATTTATTTATTTTCTTAACGTCAATTGTTCTCATCTGTGTTAAGTGTATCTTAAAGCAAATTTTAAGTATTCATCCGCACCCCTGCACGGGGAATAGAGATAACCATTAACACTAGATACAGGCAAGATACTCAAATAGGGATCTGCATTTGCAAACTGCGAAGTATTGTTGACTTTTTTCCGCCATGGAATGGCCGTGATTTCTTTCAACTGTTAGAGCAATGAAGCGGAGAATGGAGCGGCGACCACTGGAGCGTGCTTAGACAGAAGGGAGGCGGAACGAAAGCGTTGCACGCGAAATGATTGTCAGGAACTCTGGGGCACGATCGACACTACACTTCAAGGCCAGCTGACGCATTCTGGGCAAGAAATCGAAAGTTTTCACCAACGCACTGTTCATACTGCGGTCGTGGCTTAACTGGTCATTCTATATCGACGCTATTACAAAATATTAATGAGTTGCAATCGTTAACTACAGGATTAATGGCTTACAAATAGAGTAGGTCACGTGATACAGATACTAGGGAGTGAGAGTGTAAAGAGGTATCTGATTGCTTGCAAGTGAAGAAAATGGCAGGTTACACTTTTTCGGTAGGATATTGAGAAACTCTAGTTTGTCTAAAGAACATTTGCATGGTCATTACTGCAGTAACACTCGAATGTATGGGCCTCGTATCAGGCGAGCGACATCGCGATGGCGCAATAGGTCATAGCCTTGTTTCAATGGTGGGGCGGCCGAACAGAAATGTTAATAGAATATGTTAACCTGGTAGACATTCGAAAAACGGTGTCGTAGATGCTGCGAAAATTTTGCTCAGAAAACTCCATGAACCCTGTTTCAGGCAATCAGCTACAATCAGTCTTCAGCGTCCTAGTCATCTGTACAGTAGAGATCGTGCAGATAAAATTAGGCGAACAGTATTACACGCAGGGACTCATCAGAACATCCTGAGGAAGACCATTTGCAACATTGGTGGAAAAGTCGGAATATTTACTAACAACTCGATCTAATACCATTAAGAATTTTATTGACAGTGACGAAGGCAGCGGAAGCCTGCGCTTACGTGGGCCTTGTATATCTACCTACTTGTCTTTACTGAATTATCTTTCAAAGCTGTCAATTTGCCTTCTATTCTGTTCCTTTTCCTTGAGTCAATATTTGCATAATTTTCCCTTTGAAACTTCAATTTATTCAACTCCCATCTCCATGATTTCTTACTTTCTGTTATTTCTTCAGTTCTAACCTGTGGTTCATAACGAATACATTCTGGTCATGGTCCACTTCTGCTCTAGAAATGTTTTACAGTTTAGAATCTGGTTTCTAAAGTTATATATTTTCGTTACAGAATGTAACAAATCATCCACTGTCTTCAGGTCTCTTCTAAATGTACAAATGTGTTTCATAAATCTTAAAGCAGTAATTGCATTGTGCTCTATGTGAAATTCTTCCAGGAAGCTTTCCTGCAGAGCATGTTCTACTAATTTCTGCTATTTCTCCTTATTTTCCTTTCTCCTTTCTTCTTTTTTCTCCATCGAACACAGACTCTCTCGTCAAAATTAAATTTTCGTTTGCTTCAACAGTCTCAATAGTTTCTTTCACCTCATTACACATTCCAGAATCTATTAATCATTTGTGGATCTACTGATGTATAAGCTTGTATAACTGTGATGGATGTTGGCTTTGTACCTATCTTGGCTTAGACAATGCGTCCACTTTGCCGTTCACAGATGCTTATCCATAAGTGCCTTATTAACTATATTGTGGTGAAAGAGATTTTCCGATTTGGTTTCTGTTTCGTAATGCGTGTCTTCGGATTTTTGCTTCGTATTACATATTGCTGTTTGCCACATATGCGATAATCAAGTTTTACCGTTCACTGTTGCTACATTCTGTTCAAGAGTCATTCTTGATTACCTTAGTTATTGGGTTCTTGTACACATAAAGGTATTGAAAATCACTGTACACTACTTAACGACGGGAACCTAGTACTAGTAACAGTCAGTATCTATCCTGTTCCATGCACAAATGTTCGTGAAGGTAGTCGGTAGTGGGGAGTAAAAATCATACTCATAATCTTCTTTTCACGATTGCTGCCTGAAATACGCTATTCACGCAGCCAAACAGATGGGCACTTTACTCCGAATATTGGTCTTTCAAATTTGTTGAAGAGTCTTGGTCGAGAAGTACGTTAGGCTGCTTATAATGAATCCCGTTTAACTATCCTGAATATGTCTTATGTTGCTTTCCCACACGAACTATATCGTTTTCCTGGAAAACGCTGAAGAAATACATCTTAATGCAACATACCTGATCCATTATCGTCTTAATCCTATGGCATATTAATTGCAACAATTATGGCAGAACGTAATAAAGCTATTTTATAAGAAGGTCTAAAATCAATTTTAACGAAACAAAAATAATGTGTGACCAACCTATGGAGCAAAAAGTAGTATAAATTATCAGTAAAGCCATAGTACCAGTTATGGTTTTGTGTTTACTGCAGTTCAATACAAAGACTGGATGGGTTTTTAAAGAAATAAAAAGAGGCCTGGAGCGTTTTTACTATTCTTCGCCATCTTCACTCGGAGTGTTAGGCTCCTTGGCCTGTCACGGTCATGTAGTAAATTTCTCCTGCCGTCTTTTCATTCGTCTACTTACAACGTTGATTTGCTCGTATAGCATAAATCTTAGACTCCCCTCAATGTTGTAGATGTTTTCTCCAATTGTTTTGGCATATAATGTGTGATGAGTTCCATTTTAAGTTCCTTCCAAATATTGTGATTTTCTGATCCCACTTGGTGAAACCAGTTGTTTGTGTCAAGAACATCATTTCGCAGGCTATTAAACTTTTGACACCCGTCGCATTTATTGTCCAGGATACGCTGACGTAGCACAGCTCAGATATTATTAAAGTCTTACAAAGACGTATTCTTTTCTGATTCTGGAGTGTGTAGCTGCTGTAATAATATAATACTGCTGACTACTGTTTTGTTTATCACCGAACATTTATGTGCAGAATTTCTAAAATCTTGGAACATTTTACATTGCCGAGCGCTTTTTCCAGATCGACAGTTCTTACGAAATTGCCCCCGCTGTCAGTTAGAACGTCCCAAGTGCCGCTCTGGTACCTTTAGCCTTACGACAGCCGAACATCGTCATCTAATAGACCCTGAGTTTTGTTTTCCATTCTGCTATATATTATTCTTGGATTACTGGATAGTTCTTGCACTTATTTGGCTTTGCTACCTTCTAGATTGTACTGGATGATGTATTTTCGAAAGACTCATGGTACGTCTCCAGACTCATACACTCTGTTACTCACGGCACACTCTGTTGCGGAAATCGTTACCGTTTGACTGCTGGAGCGACACTAGCGCTCCAAACGGTGAGAGAGCAGACAGTCACATGCATCGTTAGGATCATAATGGTTTTTCATTGGATGGTTGGTTGGTTTGGGGTATGAAGGGAACCAAACTACGGTGTCATCAGTCCCTTTTTCCTGACGCAAAGAAGGCGTAAGGTAAGACAACTCCCAAATTTAGTGTGAGAAGTAAATGGGGTTAAAAGGAATGGGGAACTGCAACGAAAGAGAAAACGAACAATGATGATGATTATTGTTTCAGGGCGCACAACAACGAGTTTATCAGCGCCCGTTCCCAAAACAAATGTTGACGAGTGCCGCCAAGATCTTTTAAACAAGCATCAATTCAGAGCCGATCTTTGTGAGAACTGTAAATGCTCAAATTTCAAGGTTGGACACAGCACATCAAAGCAGGTAGATAAAACTAAAAATAAAATACCAATACAAAACAGGTAAAAATAATTAACTGTGGCTGGGTGACCACTTACAAATATGGGTGACCAAATCACTTTACAGCACATTAAGATCTCAATCGCAATATTTTGGGAAGAAGTCTAGACATCACACAAAAACGCAAAACTCTAGCCACAATCGCCTCATTATTAGTTAAAATAGAGGGCAGGTCAGCTGGGAAACTTAAATCTTCCCTCAAACCCCCCATATAAAACACACTCAGTTAAAATATGTTGTATCGACAACTGTGTCTCACATGACTGACACTTTGGTGGCTCCTCACGACGTAACAGAAAACCATGTGTCAACGGACAATGTCCTATTTGAAGCCGTGTAAGGGCTAGTTCCTGGGCTCGTCGTTGTCGGAAGGAGGTAAGCCACGGTCGGACAGAATCCTTCACCGCTCGCAACTTATTATCCCTCACTTCCATCCACTGAGCTTCCCACCAACGCATGACCTTCCGACTCACGAACGATGTTATTGCCCGCAGGGGGACGGAACAGCGAGCAGGATGTGGGATGGAGCAAGCCTCCTTGGCAGCCGCGTCTGCAAGTTCATTTCTAAAAGATGGTCTGTAGGAATTACTAACTCATATCTGTATATTCAAATGAAAGACTTGTAAATGTTCATAACTTAAATACTTGCATATTAGTTATCGACATGAATGTAAAATGGCTCGTTCCACATCTACTATGTAGCGCAAATGATCCTTGGAACATAAAACTAACTATCTTACTTTACTATTTTTCCAGAAATCATTTCTTTTTCAATTTATCCACGTATTTCATGTAGGTATTTCCCCTTGACTAACTTGTAGTTAATATTTATGTCGCTCCTAACTGACTTGGGCTGTGCTATTTCGTTCTTTACTTGAATATTTTTCTCCTTACTTTTTTCATCAACCAGTTGAAGTACTGCTTCTGTTACCCAAGGCTTCTTCGTAGTTACCTTCCTTGTACCTATATTTATCTCCCGGCTTCCGTGGTGATCCTTTTTAGAGATGTCCTTTCCCATTTAACTAAACTGCCTATTTCGGCGTTCATTATCGCAGCATCTACAACCTGAGACAACTTCAAAAGTCATTATTCCTCAGTATCAGCATCGCACATTCTTTGCACTTTGGTCCTACTGAACGAGTCTCTTAAACTTGAGTCTACTCTTCATCATTACTAAATCTGAGTCTGTATCTGCTCCTGCATACGGTTACACTAAAATATTGGATATCAGAATGTCTGTGTGGTCATGATGTAATCCAGCCGGAATCTTCCCGTATCTCCAGACCTGTTCCAAGCATGTCTCCTCAACTAAGGACAGTTTTCCCCCAATTAGAACAATGTTTAACGGATTCTAAGCTTCCTTCCATTTCTATAACGATGTTACTTTTGACTAAAACATTGTCAGTCAAAATCTACGTTCTTTGATATATTTATGCATCTGAGAACGTTATCGTTATGCACAGTGTTTGCTGTGTATCCTCGTAGGATTTTTATTTGTACTGGACATTCGAAGTCCAGTATAATACACTTGTTGAAAGTGAGAAGGTCCAGGGCTCCAAAGTGTCCATGGAGAACGCGAGATTGTGTCGTAGGGTGGGAAATTTATAAAAAAAAAAAAAAAAAAAAAAAAAAAGAACGGGTCGGCCTCTGCGGCCACTTAGGTCTTGGGAACTTTAATGGCTTCCGTCCGGCGCTTTAGCCCATTATAACGCTTCGATGCGTGCATTAGCAGCAGGGATAATCCAGCGATAAAGTCGCCCGCTTAAAGAAAGTCATTCCACGCTGTGGGCGAACGCTTCCTCTGAGCAGGTTTTCCTCACTAGGGGTCTTCACCGTGTACTTTATTGATCATTGCTACCAACGATCGCTTAATTCACCAAACGTGTGCGCCCGAACGGAAGCACACTAAAGAGGTGCGCGTATCTCTTACATCTCACATTTTGACTCCTTTTTTTAGCGAAGGTGCTATTTGATGACTAATTTTGACAGCCTTACCGGTTTCTTTATATTAGTTAAGTAATTAGTCTTGTGTTCCACGGATCATTTGCACGATAATTCGTAACGATGTGGAACGAGTAATTTTACGTACACATAACATCGAAATTATAAAATATATCTACGTGCTCTAAATGTTATTATTCATCAGTTTTTAATTATTAAAAACATCTGCAGATGTGAGTCAGTATTTTCTACCAACTACCTTGTACACATTACAGTAGTACACTACTGGCCATTGAAATTGCTACACCAAAGTGATTTCATTTTCACGCAATTTGGGTGCATAGATCCTGAGAAATCAGTACCCAGAACAACTACCTCTGGCCGTAATAACGGCCTTCATACGTCTGGGCATTGAGTCAAACAGGGCTTGGATGGCGTGTACAGGTACAGCTGCCCATGCAGCTTCAACACGATATCACAGTTCATCAAGAGTAGTGACTGGCGTATTGTGACGAGCCAGTTGCTCGGCCACCATTGACCAGATCTTTTCAATTGGTGGGAGATCTGGAGAATGTGCTGGCCAGGGCAGCAGTCGACATTTTCTGTATCCAGAAAGGCCAGTACAGGACCTGAAACATGCGGTTGTGCATTACCCTGCTTAAATGTAGGGCTTCGCAAGGATCGAATGAAGGGTAGAGCCACGGGTCGTAACACATCTGAAATGAAACGTCCACTGTTCAAAGTGCCGTCAGTGCGGACAAGAGGTGACCGAGACGTGTAACCAATGGCACCCCATACCATCAAGCCGGGTGATACGCCAGTATCGAGACAACGAATACACGCTTCCAATGTGCGTTCACCGTGATATCGCCAAACATGGATGCTACCATCATGATGCCGTAAACAAAACCTGGATTCATCCGAAAAAATGACGTTTTGCCATTCGTGCACCCAGGTTCGTCGCTGAGTGCACCATCGCAGGCGCTCCTGTCTGTGATGCAGTGTCAAGGGTAACCGCAGCCATGGTCTCCGAGCTGATAATACATGCTGCTGCAAAAGTCGTCGAACTGTTCGTGCATATGGTTATTCTCTTGCAAACGTCCCCATCTGTTGACTCAGAGATGGATACGTGGCTGCACGATCCGTTACCTGTAATCTCGACTGCTACTGATATGAGGCCTTTGGGATCCAGCACGGCGTTCCGCATTACCCTCTTGAACCCATCGATACCATATTCTGCTAACAGTCGTTGGGTCTCACTCAACGCGAGCAGCAATGTCGCCATAACGATAAACTGCAATCGCGATGGGCTACAATCCGACCTTTATCAAAGTCGGAAACGAGACGGTACGCATTTCTCCTCCTTACACGAGGCATCACAACAACGTTACACCAGACATCGCCGATCAACTGCTGTTTGTGTATGAGAAATTGGTTGGAAACTTTCCTCTTGTCAGCACGTTGTAGGTGTCGCCACCGGCGCCAACCTTGTGTGAATGCTCTGAAAAGCTAATCATTTTCATATCACAGCATCTTCTTCCTGTCGGTTAAATTTCGCGTCTGTAGCACATCATCTTCGTGGTGTAGCAACTTTAATGGCCAGTAGTGAAAAAAAAAATCTCTACAGAACGGAAGAAGCTGGCAAGGTGGAACTTTTTTAGTTAGTTTTTAAATTTTACTTTTCTATCTGTGAGACATTTTATGTCGCTGGGTATGTTATCAAAAACTTTTGTTGCAGCAGTATGTTATAGACAACCTAAATATCGAGTAATGAATGTAATTTTTCCTTGTAGTATTGTAATTATGTACAGCATTGTACCTTTTGAACTGCAGTGGATTATTTACAACAAACTCCATGAAGGAATGAATAAGCTACGAAGCAGTAGTCAGAATGTCCAATTTCTTAAATAGATGTATACAAATAATCGTGGGTGAGCACCACACATTACACTTGTAATGCTGTTTTGAACAATGAAGACTTTATTTATTAGAGATCAGTTGTCCCAGAAAGCTATTCCATATGACATTGAACGAAAAAACGCAAAATATGTCTGCTTACCGATTTGCCTCTCCCAAGATTGTGAATGATTGTAAGTGCAAATGTCTCTCGACAAAGTTGTTTTATGAGTTCCAAAATGTGCGTTTTCCGCTTTAAAAGCTCATGAATATGAACACCTGAGAATTTTGATGAATCCCCCTTATTTATTATATCCGAACGCTGTTGCAGAGGCAACGGAAAAAGCATGCGAAGTTCAGAAGCACGCGAAATCCCGAAGATGGGCTAAAATTTACAGACGCGCGAAATTTGGCACGTACTTCGATGCGAGATGCCTTTAATAGCTTCCACAACGACACATTGTCTCGAAATTTGGTAGAAAATCCGAAGAAATTCTGGTCGTATGTAAAGTACACAAGCGGCAAGACGCAGTCAATACCTTCGCTGAGCAGTGCCGATGGTACTGTTATCGACGACTGTGCCGCTAAAGCGGAGTTATTGAACGCAGTTTTCCGAAATTCCTTCACCAGGGAAGACGAATGGAATATTCCAGAATTTGAAACACGAACATCTGCTAGCATGAGTTTCTTAGAAGTAGATACCTTAGGGGTTGCGAAGCAACTCAAATCGCTTGATACAGGCAAGTCTTCAGGTCCAGATTGTATACCGATTAGGTTCCTTTCAGATTACGCTGATACTATAGCTCCCTACTTAGCACTCATATACAACCGCTCGCTCACCGATAGATCTGTACCTACAGATTGGAAAATTGCGCAGGTCGCACCAGTGTTCAAGAAGGGTAGTAGGAGTAATCCATTTAACTACAGACCTATATCATTGACGTCGGTTTGCAGTAGGGTTTTGGAGCATATACTGTATTCAAACATTATGAATCACCTCGAAGGGAACGATCTATTGACACGTAATCAGCATGGCTTCAGAAAACATCGCTCTTGTGCAACGCAGCTAGCTCTTTATTCGCACGAAGTAATGGCCGCTATCGACAGGGGATCTCAAGTTGATTCCGTATTTCTAGATTTCCGGAAAGCTTTTGACACCGTTCCTCACAAGCGACTTCTAATCAAGCTGCGGAGCTATGGGATATCGTCTCAGTTGTGCGACTGGATTCGTGATTTCCTGTCAGGAAGTACCTGGGTGTTAAAATTACGAACAACTTCAGTTGGAAGGACCACATAGATAATATTGTCGATAAGGCGAGCCAAAGGTTGCGTTTCATTGGCAGGACACTTAGAAGATGCAACAAGTCCACTAAAGAGACAGCTTACACTACACTCGTTCGTCCTCTATTAGAATATTGCTGCGCGGTGTGGGATCCTTACCAGGTGGGATTGACGGAGGACATCGAAAGGGTGCAAAAAAGGGCAGCTCGTTTTGTATTATCGCGTTATAGGGGAGAGAGTGTGGCAGATATGATACACGAGTTGGGATGGAAGTCATTACAGCATAGACGTTTTTCGTCGCGGCGAGACCTTTTTACGAAACTTCAGTCACCAACTTTCTCTTCCGAATGCGAAAATATTTTGTTGAGCCCAACCTACATAGGTAGGAATGATCATCAAAATAAAATAAGAGAAATCAGAGCTCTAACAGAAAGGTTTAGGTGTTCGTTTTTCCCGCTCGCTGTTCGGGAGTGGAATAGTAGAGAGATAGTATGATTGTGGTTCGATGAACCCTCTGCCAAGCACTTAAATGTGAATTGCAGAGTAGTCATGTAGATGTAGATGTAGATGTAGATGTAGATGTAGATGTAGATGCTATATTTATCATTGGTACAGTACCCCTAGATGTGCAGAAACGAATATGTTATGTCTTTTTGAAATTGAGAGTGAGGCTACTCGCACAAAACCAACCAATGACGCTTTTAAAAACCGCGCGACCACTACGGTCGCAGGTTCGAATCCTGCCTCGGGCATGTATGTGTGTGTTGTCCTTAGGTTAGTTAGGTTTACGTAGTTCTAAGTTCTAGGGGACTGATGACCTCAGCAGTTAAGTCCCACAGTGCTCAGAGCCATTTGAACCATCTGAACGCTTTTAAAAACATTGTTTACCATTTCTTCTGTTTCTGTGTGTGTGCTTGGACTGATTACAATGCCAGTTTCTTCTGCGGAAGAACTAATTCTGCTTTTTCATCTACATTTACACCTACATGGATACTCTGCAAATCACATTTAAGTGCCTGGCAGAGGGTTCATCGGACCACCTTCACAATTCTTTATTATTCCTATCTCGTACAGCTCGCGGAAAGAATGAACACCTATATCTTTCCGTACGAGCTCTGATTTCCCTTACTTTATCGAGGTGAGCGTTCCTCCCTATGTAGGTCGGCGTCAACAAAATATTTTCGCATTCCGAGGTGGTAGTTGGTGATTGCAATTTCGTGAGAAGATTCTGCCACAACGAAAAACGCCTTTGTTTTAATAAAGTCCACCGTAAATCCTGTATCATTTCAGTGACACTTTCCCCCCCCCCCACCCCCCTTGCTCGCGATAATACAAAACGTGCTGCCCTTCTTTGAACTTTGTCGGTGTACTCCGTCAACTCCATCTGGTAAGGATCCCACATCGCACTGCAGTATTCTAAAAGAGGACGGACAAGCGTAGTGCAGGCAGTCTCCTTAGTAGATCTGTCACATTTTCCAAGTGTCCTGCCAATAAAACGAGGTCTTTGGTTAGCCTTCCCCACATCATTTTCTATGTATTCCTTCCAATTTAATTTGTACATTAGATAGAAGATCTATGTGTGAGGAGCAATAATTGACCTAACATTAAGCCTTTGCCTGGACCTCACTGGTTTGCTTACTAAGCACAACTTCTGCATTTTTGGGTTAAATATACCATCATCCACTGGTTGGCTATACAACTAATCCCATAAAACTTAAATTTATCCCTTACAGAATGTAGTGGTTCGCACAATCAAATGTCTTAAATGGGTCACAGAAAATACCAACCTGTGCTATTTTATTATTTAATGGTTGTAAAATTTGATAAGTGAACGTTTAAGTGGCATTCTCAGTAGAACAACCCTTCTGAAATCCAAACTGATTTTCTGAGGCTGTTATCATTGCTTAGATGGGATACTATTCTAGAATATATCATATTCCAAAAAATTCTGGAAAATGTTATCAGCCGTGAAACAGGTCGATAGTTATTGACATATCTCCTATCACCTTTCTTGTGGAGTGACTTGACAATTGCGTATTTCAGTATCCCTAGGATAATACCTTGTGTTAGTGATGCATTACTTATTTCATATTAGACATGAGTTATTATACGGGAACAAACTTTTAATATTCTATTAGAAACTCCATCAAAACCAAATGAGTTGGTGATACATTCATTTGATTGAGTTGTATCAGAGCTTTTTTTTTAAACCTAAGGACATCACACACGTCCATGCCCGAGGCAGGATTCGAACCTGCGACCGTAGCGGTCTCGCGGTTCCAGACTGAAGTGCCTAGAACCGCGCGGCCACCCCGGCCGGCTGAACTGTTGGCCCCTACACTTTCTACTATATTTAAGAAGTGATGGCATTGCGGTCTGAACTGCCGAAGATGGCACTCATGGGCGCATGAGCTGTGCTTGCTTGTGTGAATCAATGCGCACGTGTGTGTGTGTGTGTGTGTGTGTGTGTGTGTGTGTGTGTGTGTGTGTGTGTGTGTATGTCCCCTTCTGATCAAGGCTGTGATCTAAAGCTAATGTGTAAGTATCCTTTCGTTGTGCATGTATGCAGCTTAACCTGTCATTTTACGGTAAATAGTAATCTATCTTTTCCTTATTGTGTAGGTATTCCAATCTGGAGGTTCTATTATTTAATTTCAATGTAATTATCAGGTCCTTTCCGGATGTTTCAAACTAAGACGCAGATGCAAGTTTTTGGTATGGAATCGATGATTGATTTTTCCACCACTTCAACCTCCGCCTGTTGATTAACATGATGAGATCTAGCCGCAACAGTGAGACGAATTTTACCGAAATTCAGTAATTTCAAGCTTCATACTGACGGATTGCTTGCATAGTAAGGATCAATATGCTTTCAGCTAAGGCCACAGGTGCAAATACTTACCATTCCGTAGAGTTTTCTGTCTGTATGCACTAACCCTTCGGCAATCGCGGTACGACTTCATTAAAAATAATTGTTTTATTTTAATATGCACTCACAGAAATCACATGCCAGACCCTTCTCCAGACTCGCCAAGGCATTAGCTTACCTTTGTCGAACCACTTATCCAGCACTTTAATGTAATAAACTGAGTTAACTGTGATTCTTGTTTTATTTATTAGATAGGAGGAGGAGAGGGCTGTATGGGTGCACGACGGTAAGGTCTTCAGCGGCCGCTCAGTAACAGATTGAGACGGGTGTCAAGGAGACTCAGAACAGTAAGATAAAACAGAACGTAAGACACAGGTAACAAGGTAGGAAAAATATGTGCCTACCCGCACTGAAACGTGGGACAAAGCATGCCGTCAGCAGTAAAACATGGACAACATAAGAAGAAAGTGATAGAGGGAGCTAAAACAATGCAGCATTATTAGATAACGAGGTCTTGATCCTTAGTCTGGAGGGCAACAATTGAATTACGTCATACAAACTGGGCCACTTTGGACATCTCTGATTAACGTAACAAGCATCCCCCTCCAATCAACCACCGACCACTTACAGAAAGACGTGTGGTCCGCTGAAGGCTACTTGTACGTTAAATATGACCTTTTGTATTTATTTTCTGAACAATGTGTGCCCGGTACTCAGGTAATTTGCTATTCGTACGAACTTATTTTTCATTCCTCTGGTCTTTATCCAAACATTTAGATGAGTTCACTTAAGAACTACGTTCTCGATCGAGCAATGTATGGCATTAGTCATGTTTCAAGCAGAGAGAACATGAACTACCTGCGGCAGTGGTGGCACTTTCTTAATTTTAAATAAAATTTTCAGCTAGCCAGGTAAATTCGTGTTGAAGTGGAACTTTAAGGCACCTGTTAGCAACGACGTACACTTCGATTTGTACTAACACACTAGCTCAAACCTTTTCAGTTTATTAGATGCTTTACAAAAGACAGTCAACTGAAGAAGAGGCAGGTGATAAAAAGTAAGTAAACTGTCCATTATTTCAAATCTAATAGCCATAACAGTTAAAAAAATTATCGCAGTGTGGGTCAAGACGGTCAATGTCTTTACGGAAAAATGTTTGCGGTTGTCTCCGGAACCATGATTGTGCCCAGGTGTCCATCTCTTCGTCTGAAGCAACTCGACGGCCACGAACGTCTTTCTTCAGGATGCGACTGCATGTTGCTAAGGTCGTTTCGAGTACGCTGCAAATTTCCGCTGGGAGCCCTTACACATCCTCCACACAGTCCCGATCTCTCTTCGTGCGATTTCAGTATTTCTGCTGCCCTGAAATGAGATGTTGGTGGCCATAGATTTGCTTCAGAGGAAAAAGTGGGCGCCTGTGTACAATCGTGGCTCCGTAAACAACCGCAAACATATTTCCATGAAGGCATTGACCGTCTTGTCTCACAGTGGGATAATGCAGTAATATTTGTGGCGATTACTTTCGAAACTGTAAACAGTTTACTCACTTTTTCTATCTGTCTCGCTTTCATGTCACTGCCTCTTATAGTACACCTAGCACTGTTCAAATAATACCTGTAACGTGCAGTTCATAGACACAGATAGCGAGTAGCTATATAAATCTGCTGTAAGGATTAGGATTCCAGTTTCCTCTTTGTTTAGGTTTTATTAACCTTCATCCCCCCCTCACTCCCTTTAATTATTCCGTTGTGCTATGAGAACGTTCCTTGTCACTACAACATCTAAAACAAATTCAGAGTGCGTTTGTTCACTCATAGATCCGATTTCATATAATGGGGAATGTCTCAGGGTATCGAAAACCGGGACCAATGACCCTTCTGAACGCACAAGTTAAAGTATAAAACAGTGATAGGCTGTCAACAATTTTCATAGCCAATTGGAGGAACAAACAACTTGTACGGTGTAGCGGGGAACGTCCTGCAGTTATATTACGCAAACAGTGTTGGGACAGAAGTAACGGTCAATTTTAAACATTTACCATGACTTTCCCGTTCGTGCTTCCTCTCTGTTCCGCGTATTATTGCAACATGCAGCTGAAACGAATCAAAGCCGGCTTTCTACAGTGTATTTATAGTCTCTTTTCTTATTTTATTAACAGCTGAGCGGGGGCAGCAATTTATTTCAGTCTGCACTTCAAGCAAAGATACAGAGCAACCAAATGAGGACAGCGTTTTTTTAGATTTCTACTTAGATCTACATCTAGCTTCAGCTTTTTAAGCCATTATCAAGTGTTTAGCTAGAACTAAAGATCCAATGCGTCTAACAATCGGTGTATAATCACATGATTTGTTCCAATTATTTTGGTTTACAAGTTTTACTGTTTTTGAAGGTTTCGACGGATAGTTGGTGCACGCAACAATAGAAGGTAGTACAGTTTGTATACCAAAACAAACGGAAGAAAATCATGTGATTACGGTGCCATTTTTATACGAAGAGCACCTCATTCTAGGTAAACTCTTCAGAATTGCTTAAAAAACCGTAACTACAAACGGAACGAAGAAGTGAAAATAAACACAGCCTAAATGAGAAAAGATGCCTTCATATAATAAATTTATGGCCGTGGGGCCATTATTTAAGACGATGTATAACACAGCACCTGCTTCAGTATATTCCAATACATTTTGTTTCTATAGCTGTATCTTTCTTAGTATGATAAAAATGCCAACATTCATCTATGGGAGTGACTTTTTAACATTTTAGCTTGGTTCGAACGGGCTTCTCACTGTAAATATTAACTGTTATTTCTTCCGTGGATTATCTGTGATTGTAGTCGTACATCAGGAGCATCTATCATGTGAGCCTATCATACTGCGAACGTCGTTGGCGTCAAATCGAATTAGTCACCTGACGTTTTTGTGATGCTGTTGTCTGTTCTGTGCTTACATCAAAAGTTTAATGTCATCCGCATGTTCTCTGTTTTCACGCATTTATTTATTAGTGACAACAATGGTGCTTAATTGTTGTTTGTATAGACACAAATTAAAAGTGGTCAAACGAGGAAAAGTTCCTTTTGATAGGTAAGTACCACAAAGATCTGACTATAATTATTACATTAGTAAGATGCACATTACTTATTCCTTAATATAGAGACACAGTTTAATGATCGAGTAAAATCGTAGTGTTCATTCATATAGTGGCCATATATTTACGAGACAATTGCTAGATAAATTCTGTAGTGTGACGTGTGGCGTTAGTCAATCCGATGTATGCATAAAAAATTTTGAGTAATTTTCACCTGCAGTTAATATTTATTTATGACAGTACGGGTAATCATCTGCACATTATTCCGATGTGCAAATCATTACGTCGCAACAGAACATTGTAGAGCTAGTATTTCTACTTATGGCTTAGAGACTGAGTACGTGCGGTTAATACCCGTATTTTAGATTCCCTAAAAATGACTAAGACTAAATATTTGGTACTACAGAGTAAAACGAAAGAATTTTGTTCGTACAAATATATATATCACAGTGAGGTAAGTAACTAATTCGCTACATGTCATGCCTCCAAAATCGGTGTTTTCAAGAGACTTATTTTGATGAAGTAAGAGGACACTTCATCAAGCTGCCGCTCCGTAATTTATTAAAAGAGAGACCAGGCAATTAGGTCACATACTGTAAAAAATATTTAAAAATTGCGATGTCTTTACTTCCTTTTCCTATAACTAAAACAAAATGAAAAGAAAAATGGTCACATACGGACGATGGCACTTGTGGCAAAGAAGCGAATTGCTGTTGCGTTTGTCTCTTCGTAGCGTTAAGCCGAGTTAATTCCAGCTATGGGTTGCTAGTTATTAAGACGCCTAAGAAACGCTTCTACAGAACTGACTATTCTTTCTAACAGGTTATCTCTGCAGTACCGATGTCTTGATAGGCCCATTCAGAATCTGCATGGACAAAATTCTATTCTTTGCATCTGACAACTCACTTATTAGGTATTGCTACTCTCTAATTATGAATTTACGTAAGCTTTTTTGTTGTTGTTGTTAAAATTGGGAAATATATTGATTTCTTCTCTTCAGATTAATCATAACAACAGCAATTAAATTTCAACTGGTATTCTTAGCTACTTCGAAGAATTTTTTAAATACAAATTATATGTATTGCAGTAATGTTTTCTTATTTATTACATAACATATCCTGAACCCGATTTTTTTTTCTATAAACCATAGCAATATCTGGAAAAGTAGTTGTTTCTGAACGAACAACTACTAGACGGTCTTTCACTCAACCATTGTCAGTTGCTGATAGTTGTCATAAGATTTTTTTAATTGTTATATGCACGTGGCTGTGATTCAGTGATGATACGAACATTTAAAGGTGAAAGCCGCAGTGTCCCACAGCACACTATACGCAGTTCGAAATTGTTTCTGAAAGCCTCTCGTTACTTCATTCCTGTCCATCGCATAACTATAGCTCACAACAAGAGCTTTGCCCGCTGATTTCCCCATTATCCGTTGGGAAACCGTTACGTTGCCTCGAGTCGAAATTCCAACGAGTCCGGTGCCCTTTGTACATTTCCACATCAGAACGTGGCTCTCAAATCACTCTAGAGGCAGTGTGGTCTTTTTGATTTAGATTTCTAAAGACATATCACTGTCAAAAAGAGTTAGTGGCACTAATTCATAGGTGAAACTTCTTCAGAGATTAAAGTTTCACAGTACGCACCAGTAAGTATACAGAATTCAGAGGTCTCGAAGTCTATCTGTTGCCGTAAAGCTCTTATTCAGTACTGATTAACTGTAAAAATACTGAAACAACTGAATCTTTTTTTTGTTAAAAGTGATGCAAATAGGGCTGGTTATCAAGTGATGTTCGAGGAGCAGAGATTGCTTCAAGCTGTTGAAAGTCATGCACAGGGTCTCACAAGGTTAAAGTTTGGTCCTTGTTGCTCCCTAATGCCTTGTTAATTTTCGTTGGATGCCTCCCAATATTCAAATACAGGAGTCAGTACATTTCACAGTTTGTGAAATCGTTAGAATTAATCCCTATGAACAACGAGCAACAGCAGTTGCATGCTAATGTTTTTAAAGAGTTCTATGCGATAACCTGCAAGTGCAAACTTTGTTAAATTCTGTGAACTCATTTCAGACAGTAAATGGAACAATAACAAAATAAATGCAACTACAGCACATTAATAAGTAAACAGGGTGACATCATCCAAATTTCTAGAGTTACCTGTTGCTGAGAATCAAATTAGGAAGAAGCGACTCTGTCCAGCAAGTTTGACATTTAATACTATTGCTAGTCTAGGAAACAAGCAAATTAGAACATTGAAGTATTTTTCACCTTTCGCATCGTTAATGTACAGGCAAGTAACGTACAGGCATAACTTCCTGACGTTAGATTACTCAAGTATGTTTCCAGAATCCTTCCATCTACCGATAACATTTGTCTTAAATAATCACCTAGTTTCAAAATAATGTTGTTGCTGTTGTTGTTGTTTCAGTCCGAAGCCTTGTTTGATGTAGCTTTCAATGTTAGTCTGTCCTGTGCAAGCGTCCTCATCTCTGCAGCCTACATCCATTTAAACGAGCTTACGGTATTCAGACTATGTTCTGGCTTTACAATTTTCACCCCACACTTCCTTCCAAAACGAAAAGAACTCTTCCTCGACACCTCAGGGTGCGCCCTATCAGCCGATCCCTTCTCTCAGCTTGTGCCATAAATTGTTTCGCTAATGTCATTTCAGTACCCCTTCCTTACTAATTCGATCTACCGACTTAATCAACAACGTTCTCCTGTAATGTCGTATTTCAAAACAGCGTGTTCTCCTCTTGTCTGAACATGTTTCACTTCCCTGTAAGGCTGGAGGAGGAGATAAGTGTTTAACGTTCCGTCGACATCGAGGTTATTAGAGACGGAGCAGAAGCTCGGATTAGGAAAGTATGGCGAAGGAAATCGGCCGGGCCCTTCCAAAGGAACCATCCTGGAATTTGTTTGAACGATCTAGAGAAATTGTAGAAAACGTAAATCATGATGGCCGGATGCGGATTTGAACCGTCGTACTCCTGAACGCGAGACCAGTGTGCAACGCTGTGCTCCATACAAATAACTTCGGAATTTTTTTATAACACTCATGTTTGTATTCTGTTTGAACAAATTTCTGTTCTTGAGAAAATCCTTCCCTGCAGCTGACAATCTGAGGTTCATATCGTCACTGTTTCAGTCGTTGACAGTTCTTTTTCGGCCTTATTTGGAAATTTCGTTTACTTGTTTTCGCGTCTCATTTCCATTTCTCTCTTTTCCCTTTTGTTAATGTTCATTTTACGTTCTCCTTTGAAGGCATTGGCCATTCCAATCAAGCGCTCTTCCAAGTCCTCTGCCGTCTCTAAAAGAGTTACACTGTCATCGGAAAACATCAGAGTTTAAATTTCTTTTCTCTGAAATTTAATTCCCTCTGAAAATTACTTGGTCAAGATATTTGATGTGGTGCGTGGGTTTCGGCTGTTAAAGAAACGTTCCAATTCGGATATCACGTCGTCGTCTTTCTGGAAACACCTTCCATGCAATACTGTCTTCATTCGAGGAAAGAGGAATAAATCCCTGTGTTTGCAGAAGTAACTCCAACCAGTTACCTTTTGTAATTTGTCAATTTTTATTTACCTTACTTTTATTTTCCTTGACCGCTTTCAAAGTGTCTAGCGACTCACCTTCAGCTGGTGCAATTCAGTGAATGTTTGGAGCATTTTGGGAGTCGTGTAGATGTGGCATAAAAACGAAAAAATGAGATTTGCCCGCAAAAGGCAAATGTCCAGATTTATAGTCTCGGTCCGGCACACAGTTTTAATCTGCCAGGAAGTTTCAATACGTAAGAAGTAAGCACTGATTGTGGTGAGAATTATTTACTTCATATCGACTTAAAGGCGATACTTGAAATTTATTGGCGTATGTTGGTTTTTTGCTGCCGCACTCATTTCTCAGGAAAATATAATGTATGTTTTCCAGTAACGTTACATCCATAGCACTATACAAACTTTGACGCAGGTAGTCACTTACGCGTAATTTACAGAATATCATAATATAAATAAACCAAAGAGCGTGACTAAGGTTATGTTTAAAGAATTTCATTTGGGGCAGATACTTCCTTTGCTTAACATTCGCATTGTATACTGGAGACAGTTGATATATATATATATATATATATATATATATATATATATATATATATATATATATTTAGATTAATTATTACAAAAGTAACTTGTATTCACATTGAAAAATTGGCATATCCTGTAAGCAAAGTCTATAAAATTGAGAGCTTAGGACGATATTTCGTCTACAGTAGTTAAATTACATTTGACATTGGTTGTTGTTATAAATTGAACATCACCGATTAGCATGTGGATCCTTTTAATGGAATGTTATGTGGGTGTTTGGGAGGGAGATATACTGGGTTTCGTGTGTGTGTGTGTGTGTGTGTGTGTGTGTGTGTGTGTGTGTGTGTGTGTGTGTGTGTGTGCGTGCGTGCGTGTGTGTGTCCTGGATATGTAGCTATAGAGTAATTGTTTAGTTTTTCAAGTTTAAAGGTTCAATAAATTTGGAAAGAAGGATCTAGAGTAGCCCAAAGAAACAGCTTGTGTGTCTGTGCCCTGTGCAGAACGATCTGGAGCGTTGACATGGGGCAGAAACACCGCCTTGGACAGTTTCCCGCCTCGCTTCGTCTTCACAGACTCCAGGAATAATGTCAGGAAATTTCAGTAGTATGCTCTTGTGACGGTTTTCGCCTTACAGACATAATTTATTCGCACCCTACGATAACTCAGCGCCTGAGGGTTAGGCATCACTTTCGACACTCCTTATGTGGGATTTGCCTACCTTCGGGCAGTAGAGCAACGATGAGGCTGAATGGGTGTATTAGTTACTGAGACGCATATTTAACGCGTTAAAAAAAAGTGCGTAGGTGATACAGAAAATGTTGTACAACTGGGAGTGCTTAGGACTCTTTGTCGTTTTGTTCACGCAGTTGTTAATGTTGCACTCCCCCTGTGTTCATGCCACGTGAGGGCGCAAAACAGGAGGGCTGAAAAATCATAAACACCTTTTACTGCTTTGGATTACGTTCTAATTTCGTCGAATGGTTTTGAACGTTCCCTATTGTATCCACCATGTAGACTAGAGCAAAAACTGCGGTCGTACTCTCCACAAGTGATGAGATTAGGTTGAGTGGGGATGTCGTTAGAGCAGGTTTGAAACTTGCAGGAGTGGCAACTCCGTCGGAAATAGTCAAGAATGTCGCCCTGTTGCTCATCGAAATGCACACTGTCGTTTTTGACCGCGAAATGTGTAGGAATCAACGCCACAAGGGAATGCAAGGAAATGGGTGCTTTCGATGACGCCCTTCATGCCACCTCCTGAGGCCGTCCGTATCGATTGTGAGCGGCGGTGTGTCTGAAATGTTTTACTCGGTCGCCCTTAAGAAAATCGCCTCATTTCAGTTCTGACGTCTATCGCAGCGGCCTGAAAAGAAGGGGTGGAATGTGGGTAAGCACCTTTACATCGTGTGAGAGACCGTGGCGTTGGACAGAGTTGTATTATTTGGTGCCAATTTGACATCATTAATCCACCTTACAGCTCAGAAGGAGTGGTCCGACGTAGTGCAATAGACTTTTTGAAACTATCTATTTGGTGATGTTGATGTAGGTTAAGATACCAGGTATAACACACTGTAGCCATTCACCCTGGTGGGCCCAAGTTTGCGAATAATTGAGAATTTTATGTGGCACGCAGTAGCGTTAAGAAGATAGTATAGTGCAGTTGAGAGGCTAACAGCGTCACATGCTGGAGGTGGTGGGTTCTTTCCGTGCGCTACACGAGATTGGAATACTAGAGAATTGTGAGGCACTTAAATGTGATTTGCAGAGTATCCACATATATGTAGATATAGATATACCGGTGTAGTAATTTTTTTTCTTTAATCATCTTTTTTTATTCAATTAATCGATTTAAATGTATTTTTTTAAATTTCATTCCTTTTTCACGTTATTTTGATACCCACATGAACTTTTTCATTTGTTTCATTTATTCGTAATGTCATTCTTTCTCCACTTGAAGTCTTTGTTCATATGTTTTTAGTTAATTTTATGTATTAATTTCGATTTAATTTCTTGCATTTTATCTCCCTGTTCTTTCTCCCACATCATTCCGTTCATTATCTCTATTTTTCATTTTGTTGGAATTTCGTTTTACTGATAAACCCGTCTTCAATTTCAGGTTTAGCCTGCACAATTTTTTCCATAGTTCAGTCGGTATTTAGCTAAGGTTTTAAATTTTTGTATGACGGTTACCGTGCTAAAACTTGCAAATCTAGTAAACAAATACATTTTTTACACCATTGCGCAAATATAAACAGACTATTTCGTTTTTTTATTGACAGTTCGGAATTTTCAAATAATTGAGTATAATAATAGATAAATAAAACTAAACTCATACTCCAAAAATTCCGCCTGGAAAAATAATGATACAAATAAAAAAATGAAACAAATAAAAAAGTTCAAATGGTGATCAAAAATCCGTGACAAGGAACAGATATTAAAAATGTACATATAAATCAATTAACTGAATAAAAAAATGATCGACAAAGAAAAATATTTACTGCACCAAACGGGATTCAAACCCACGACCTCCCACACGTGACACTGTCGTCCTATCCACTACACCACACAACTTTCTGAACGCTATTGCGTGTCACCCAAAATTCAGATCTTTTTTTTTTTTTTTCGTCAATTAATCGCCAAACGAGGGCCCACCAGGTTGAACGGCTGCTGTGTGTGGTACCTGGGATCTCAAGCTTCATCACCGTATAGATAATTTCAAAAAATCTACCGCACCGCTGGGCACCTCTCCTTGACAGATGAATTTCTGAGCTCTGGCTTTTTTTCCGCATGTATCGACATCTTGTTGTCACCGAGTCCGAGAGTGACGTCACGGGACATGACGCTTTTGCACCATTACAGAGGAGGGTTGTAGGAACGTTTCAGCCAAATTTTCAACTTATGTGCCAGAACACAATTACTTGGTTTGGAAAAAGTGGTCCTTTAATTTTGTTACGCAGCGTATACTGGCCAGACACACTGCTGGCTCGTTTCGGCGGATTTTTTGGATAGTTGTAAGGAGTCGCGGAACTTATCGGGCGACAACCGTCATCACTTTAAAAATGTAGTCCATGATGTTGAAAACTGATTCATGATTGATTTTCACTTCTTTGATTATCGCCTTCGTTGTGGCGCACAGCTCTTACAAGGAAACATCACCAACTCATGGAGAGGGTTTTAAGGGCGCACGCCGGCAAGGTCTTCAGCGCCCGCTCAGTAACAGATTGAGACGGGTGTCAAGAAAACACTCAGAACAGTAAGATAAAACAATAATGTAAAACACAGTTAACAAGCTTGGAAAAATGTAGGTCTACCCACACCGAAGCTTGGGACGAAGCATGTCGATAGCAGTAAAACATGGAAAACACAAGAAGAAAGTAGTAGAGGGTGCTAAAACAGTACAGCAGATGGTACTGGCTGGCTGACCGCAAGGAAAAAGGGAGGAACCAGTCGCTTTTCAATACACTAAAATCTCCAGCCTAAAAGTTTAGGCCAGGGTCCAGACACATCACAGAACTTTAAAACCCTAGTCACACTCGTCTCATCATTAGCTAAAACACAGGGCAGATCCCCATCTATTTGTGCTTCTGCCCTTGCATCACGGTATAAAATGCAGTCTGTTAAAATGTGGCGGACAGAGATGTGCACACCACAAGCATCACAAAACGGGGGACCCTCCCGCCGTAATAGAGAGCTGTGTGTCAGAGGACAGTGCCCAATCCGAAGACGCGTGAGGGTCACTTCTTCCCGCCTCAGCAACCGGCAGGAGGAACGCCACGGCCGAGTTGACTTCACCAACCGCAGCTTATTGGCCGTCACCGCCAGCCATTCTTCCTTCCACAACTCCATGCACTTCTTGTGGAGAGCAGAAATGACAGACTGCAAGGGAATAGGACACTGAACCACATCCTGCTGTCTGCAGGCCTCCTTGGCAGCCCGATCTGCCGGTTCATTGCCCCGTATTCCTACATGACCAGGCACCCAGCAGAAGGACACCTCCTTACCCCGCCGTTGGAGCAAGTATAGTGGGTCATATATCAGCTGGACCATCCCCTCAGTTGGGTACAGATTCTGCAATGATTGTAAGGAACAATAAATCCCGCGCGAAAACTTGGGCCATTGTTCCGATAGTACGGAGTTATGACCTTCTGGAAGTGCAGCTTTTAAAGTTTCACGCTCACTCTTTGTCAACTGCTCCGTCCCACTGCTGTCGCCTAATGCTGGAGCGCGAAGTACTGTACAGTGAAATGACAACCAGAGACCTCCCATTCGTAGGATGGAGGTGGGGGAAGAGGAGGGAGGTGGACACATCTGCCCATATGTTCTGTAAAAGTTGTCGAAGAACACATATTATTCCCCGCGAAATATACTAATATGAAGACGTTATGTATCAACCTGACGGATATACACTTTCAATATTATTTTAACAAAATACGACTGCTCACACTGATATGCCGCAGTAATATACGGAGGTGTCTTTGAGGGGATGTAGAAGGTTTCTTGAGGAACAAATCGAGGATAGGAACCCGTGTCCGGAAACGTCATCCAACTACGCTAGAAAGCATGGAAGTTGTAGGTGCCGGCACGTCTGCTACGCCACCCCTCAGCAACTTCCACGTTGGATGACGTTTCCGGTCACTGGTTCCTAATCTTGATTTATTCTTCAAGACACCCTCTACACCACCTCAGAATCAGACACAACATTTCTGGGACGCCATGTGTATGGCTCAAAATCAAACTGAATAAATCTAAACAACTGAAGAACTTGTGTGAAATGAAAATGATTTTCTATTTACAGTATAATCATGCCAATCACATTGAAGAACAACGCATCTGCAGCAAATGTACTTCGCCTTAACAGTGCGGGCTTTATAATCGGAAGTAAACAACGCACAATAGTGATGTTAGTAATTAAATACTAATAAACCACGTCTTTAATGACAAACTTATTCGTTTCATTCAGTAACACTACATTTGTAAACCGCAACATAAAAATGTTCAAATCAAAGAGATCTCTGATACAGACTACAGGCTAGAAACGACGCAGTTTGACTCAATGAACAAAGTATATTACCAGTGTCACAGCAGTACTTCACAACCTTCCTGTTCATTCCACTGTACAGTAATTGGCACTCGGACATCAGGAGGCTGCAGTGGGGCGGAACGAACTGGTGTGCGTGAAGTTTTAAAATCTGTACTTTCAGAAGATCACAACTGCGTACCTTCAGAGAAATGGTCCACATTTTCTCGTCGGATCGATTTTTGTGGCTGTGCTTTTTTCCTCCTGAAAATATGAGGACAAGTTGATGATATTCTCTTGTCAGAGCAACAGAGCCTCCACTGTTCTTGGAGTTCCAGATGATACACAGAGAGACAGTCTATCACTTCGGTGATTTGATTGACCTCAGATGGAAGATTCGGCCTCAACTTGCTACTGCATCACATGATGGTGCATTACCCTAGTAAACTTTCACCAACACAGCATGGATTGTTGCAGCGGCGTTCGCCTTCAAATTCAGAACACGAATTACCACGCGATACTCCATTTAACCAATGCACTGCAATACTTTGACTCCCATATCGGAGTCCAGTCGAACACGGATTTTAATGTCTACATTATCAGCTGCCGTTTTGTGTACCCTGCTGTCGATAATAGTGACTGATTTGATTCGCACTTCCGCTAAGTTCGCCGAGCAATAACATCCGAGTTGACTCCGCCAACTTTTGGTGAACTGTGTCTCCGAGATGTAGGCTGATGTATTGACAAGTGAAAAGAGCAAGAAACAATTGGTGACAGACGTTTATGCCATCTGTTTCCATAAGTGTCTCGTCGATGGTGTTGATAGATAATATGGATGGATGGATGGAGAGGGTTTTAAGAACGCACGACGTCAAGGTCTTCAGTGCCCGCTCAGTAACATATTGAGACGGGTGTCAAGAAAAGACTCAGAACAATAAAATAAAACAGAACGTAAGACACAGTGAAACGTCCCCTTAGAAAAATTGTACAAGACTGGTCTACGTGAAACGTCCTCTTTGAACAATTATACACGACTGTGCTTAAACTGACACACAATAGTTTTTAGCGCAACGCAATCTGACTTTCAATAATCCCTACAAGAGAATGGCCCTGACTAACATTAACCTATATGTTACACAAATCACTTACCTCACAAAAATCTTCGTTACTCGAACTACTGCAATACAGCGAGCGCCACTACTGCCAGCTAACTAAAAGATTCAAACTACGGAAGTCACTAACTACTGATAGGCACAGTTAGCAAATGAAAGATTTTAATAGAGAACAAACAATGTATTTACCTTTATAGTCATTATATATATATATATATATATCAGTTCATGACACCAATTCTTACAAATTTCAAAACTCCGCCATCTCTCTCCCCACGTCCACTACTGCTGGTGGCTCACCTCCAACTGCGCAACGCTACGCGCTGTTAGCATCCAGCTGCCGCTGCCCAACCCAACACTACAATGGCAGACAACAATGCAAAACAGCCACAGACTGCACACGGCACAGCCAGTGATTTTTCATACAGAGCGCTACGTAGCGTTACCAATAAGAAAACGTAAACAGCCTACTTACAACAGGAAACAAGCTTGGAAAAATATGTGCCTACCCACACCGAAGCGTGGGACGAAGCATGCCGCCAGCAGTAAAACATGGACAACCCAGGAAGAAACTGGTAGAGGGTGCTAAAGCCATATAGTAGATGGAAGTGGCTGGCTGACCGCAAAGAAAAAAGGGAGGGGCCAGCCACTCAGCAATACACTAAAATCTCCAGCCTAAAAGTTTTGGCCAGAGTCCAGACACATCACATAACTTTAAAACTCTAGACACACACGTCTCATCATTAGCTAAATCCCTGTTTTTTAACATTTTAGATGATCATCACTGTTTTAACGTTGTTTACACTGATGGCTCCAAACAGGAGAATTTTCTTGGTTGTTCTGTAGTGTTTCCTGATCATATTATCCGAATTCGCCTCCCTGATGCATATACCGTTTTCGCAGCGGAGCTCCACGCGATCCTGAAAGCACTGGAGCGGATGAATCGTGTTCGGGGCAATCGATTTCTCCTCTGCTCCGATTCTCTTAGTGATTTACAATCATTGTAAAATCTGTACCCAACTGAGGAGATGGTCCAGCTGGTATATGACCAACTGTACTTGCGCCAACGGCGGGGTAAGGAGGTGTCCTTCTGCTGGGTGCCTGGTCATGCAGGAATATGGGGCAATGAACAGGCCGATCGGGCTGCCAAGGAGTCCTGCAGAGAGCAGGATGTGGTCCAGTGTCCTATTCCCTTGCAGTCTGTCATTTCTGCTCTCCACAAGAAGTGCATGGAGTTGTGGGAGGAAGAATGGCTGACGGTGACAGCCCATAAACTGCGGTTGTTGAAGCCAGCAACGCGGCCGCGGCGTTCCTCCTGCCAGGTGCTCAGGCGGGAAGAACTGACCATCACGCGTCTCCGGATTGGGCAGTGCCCTCTCACACAGAGCTTTCTATTAAGGCGGGAGAATCCCCCGTTTTGTGATGCTTGTTGTGTGCACATCTCTGTCCGGCGATAGATAATAAGTGAACGAGGGGAATATGAAAGTGTTTTGTGAAATTAAATCCTTTAAATTGTATTTTCTGTTCGCCGTTAAAGCATAATCATGAAGAGAATGGCTCTGGTATATTAAACTGACAGAGTGTCAGTAGTATGGTGAAGGAAAGGTCGAAGACAATTTTCGTCTACGCCAACAAAACCTATACGCTTTGAGTCAGTTAAAAGTGATATTGACGTTCTCACAACTCAAGATTTGGTTCGAAAAGGGAAAAATATTAACGCCAGTCGATTACGTAAACTTCCAAAGTAGCCCAACACATGAAGCACTGATGATAAATGTTTTTCACACAAACAAGGGATTTTATTTTTTGTAAACAACTCATTCTGTGGGTTTCTCATTGCAAAACAATTTGAATTTTCTGAAACAGTTGGCAACCTTGTTTCAACAGTTGTGTTAAGATGTTACACCGTAGATTTACAATTCATGGGGTCAGTGGAAAAAAAACTGTTTTCCATTGGCATTTTTATCAACTCCCTTAACAAAAAAATGAAACAAATAAGGCAGCTTTGTCCTTAATTCCAAACGACACCGATCCGGACTTTCTATACATTGACTGTGAGACGGCAGTTAAGCAGGCAACTGCTTACTTTTGGTCCCTAACAAATATAAAGGACTGCAGGTTTCACCTCGGGCAGACATAATGGAGAAGGGTTCAATCACTGAGGTTACCAAATAATTTTAAGTCAAAGGAATCTGAAATCGTAAGACTTTTGAAAACTTTGTTTGGACTGCTTCTTCTCCCAAACTGAAGATTGCGTCGTCGAAGACCTAACGACCCGCAGACCTAGCAATGAACATCTGGACGCGTTTCTGATTATTTACTTCATACGTTTATTCTTGCAGATAGCGACTTTCCATTCATTATATGGGTCGACTTTAGTAGTAGTTCTGAAGAGATAATTAACTTCTGTGAGGCATTTCAGTATAAACTGAGCATTCAGTTTTACTCTTCCCATCCGAACTTACTCCATTAAAGAGTCTTCAAACTGAAACTTGCGTTAAACAAGAAGCGAGAAGAGAACTGCTTCCCAAAAGATGATGGACGAACAAAACTACTTAAAATATCAAATGGAAGAGCTGTCTAAACCAAGCAATACCCGATATTAATATCTTCAAAACGTCTGCTACAAGTTTCTTCCCATCTACGTAATTTCATTATTTAAGTCTGACAATTTCAACTTTGGATTTTTGATATTCTAATCTTGTAAACACATTACAAGCAAACTTTTTAACCAGAGATATTGCACGTAGACAGTGCTAAGTACATGTAAAACGATCATGGAAATGTTATGGCACTGTTCATAGCTTTTGGAAATCAACACGTATGTTACGGAAAGATATGATGACAACTAGTAGGAAATAATATGTCCACTGTGAAATTAATACGGTCACAGATAATGACAATCAGGATTGCGTTTTGGAATCAATTCGGCGTCAGCCTCTACAATGACTACAAACATGTAGCTGCAAACAAACAAAGGAGTAATTACCTAACTTTAATTTTTATAGACGATGATTAAATATAAATACACTCCTGGAAATGGAAAAAAGAACACATTGACACCGGTGTGTCAGACCCACCATACTTGATCCGGACAATGCGAGAGGGCTGTACAAGCAATGATCACACGCACGGCACAGGACACCAGGAACCGCGGTGTTGGACGTCGAATGGCGCTAGCTGCGCAGCATTTGTGCACCGCCGCCGTCAGTGTCAGCCAGTTTGCCGTGGCATACGGAGCTCCATCGCAGTCTTTAACACTGGTACCATGCCGCGACAGCGTGGACGTGAACCGTATGTGCAGTTGACGGACTTTGAGCGAGGGCGTATAGTGGACATGCGGGAGGCCGGGTGGACGTACCGCCGAATTGCTCAACACGTGGGGCATGAGGTCTCCACACTACATCGATGTTGTCGCCAGTGGTCGGCGGAAGGTGCACGTGCCCGTCGACCTGGGACCGGACCGCAGCGACGCACGGATGCACGCCAAGACCGTAGGATCCTACGCAATGCCGCAGGGGACCGCACCGCCACTTCCCAGCAAATTACGGACACTGTTGCTCCTGGGGTAACGGCGAGGACCATTCGCAACCGTCTCCATGAAGCTGGGCTACGGTCCCGCACACCGTTAGGCCGTCTTCCGCTCACGCCCCAACATCGTGCAGCCCGCCTCCAGTGGTGTCGCGACAGGCGTGAATGGAGGGACGAATGGAGACGTGTCGTCTTCAGCGATGAGAGTCGCTTCTGCCTTGGTGCCAATGATGGTCGTATGCGTGTTTGGCGCCGTGCAGGTGAGCGCCACAATCAGGACTGCATACGACCGAGGCACACAGGGCCAACACCCGGCATCATGGTGTGGGGAGCGATCTCCTACACTGGCCGTACACCTCTGGTGATCGTCGAGGGGACACTGAATAGTGCACGGTACATCCAAACCGTCATCGAACCCATCGTTCTACCATTCCTAGACCGGCAAGGGAACTTGCTGTTCCAACAGGACAATGCACGTCCGCATGTATCCCGTGCCACCCAACGTGCTCTAGAAGGTGTAAGTCAACTACCCTGGCCAGCAAGATCTCCGGATCTGTCCCCCATTGAGCATGTTTGGGACTGAATGAAGGGTCGTCTCACGCGGTGTGCACGTCCAGCACGAACGCTGGTCCAACTGAGGCGCCAGGTGGAAATGGCATGGCAAGCCGTTCCACAGGACTACATCCAACATCTCTACGATCGTCTCCATGGGAGAATAGCACCCTGCATTGCTGCGAAAGGTGGATATACACTGTACTAGTGCCGACATTGTGCATGCTCTGTTGTCTGTGTCTATGTGCCTGTGGTTCTGTCAGTGTGATCATGTGATGTATCTGACCCCAGGAATGTGTCAATAAAGTTTCCCCTTCCTGGGACAATGAATTCACGGTGTTCTTATTTCAATTTCCAGGAGTGTATTATATTATTCAGGGAGTACATTACGTCTGGCAATACTTTTAATTGTATATTGCACAAGAACTAAGCATTGTACAGATGTCACACATATTGCATTCTTTTAACACAAACATTCTATTTGCGAACAGTGAGTGACCCGGCAGACGTCATTACGGTAATCGAATCCTTATCATACGCGTCCCAGCATGGCATCGTCGACTGTGGCAGTCGCTTCCCATGTACTCTCCTGGATCTCTGCTACATCACGTGATAGAAGCGGTACATACACCACACCTTTAATGTGTCCCCACAGGAAAAAGTCACATGGAGTGAGATCTAATGATCGGGGAGGCCATTTCATGAAACAGCAGTCCCCTTCTGTAGCTCGGCCATGTTTGCGACTAGCGCTGACTATCGGCAAATTACCAAACTATGCTGTGACGGTATGCCGGGTGATCAAAAAGTCAGCATAAATCTGAAAACTGAATAAATCACGGAATAATGTAGATAGAGAGGTACAAATTGACACACATGCTTGGAATCTCATGGGATTTTATTAAAAACAAAAAAATACAAACGTTCAAAAAATGTCCGACAGATGGCGCTTCATCTGATCAGAATAGCAATAATTAGCATAACAAAGTAAGACAAAGCAAAGGTTATGTTCTTTACAGTGTCCACCATCATTCCTCAACAATAGCTGTAGTCGAGGAATAATGTTCTGAACAGCACTGGAAAGCACGTCCAGAGTTTTATGGTGAGGCATTGGTGTCGGATGTTGTCTTTCAGCCTCCCTAGAGATTTCGGTCGATCACGATACACTTGCGACTTCAGGTAACCCGAAAGCCAATAACCACACGGACTGAGGTCTGGGGACCTGGGAGGCCAAGCATGACGAAAGTGTCGGCTGAGCAAACGATCATCACCAAACGACGCGAGCAAGAGATGTTTCACTCGTCTAGCAATATGGGGTGGTTCTAATGAAACCCCATGTCATTCCAAGCATGTGTGTCAATTTTTGCCTCTCTATCTACATTATTCCGTGGTTTATTAAGTTTTCAAATTTATACTGACTTTTTGATCACCCGGTATATGAAAAAAAGGCATATGTATGATATCTGCACAATGTTTGGTTCTTGTGCAAAAACTAATTGAAAGTGTTCCCGGACTTTATGTACTATGACTATGAATAATGCTCATACGTGCCTTATTTCCGATATGTTGACTTAAAAACTTTTCAGAGTGAAGCTTTTCAGTCATAAAAATTACACATTAACAGAAGACGTATAGGAAACTGTGAACAGAATGACACAGTAGAAGAAATGAAAGATAAGTAAACACGTTTAAAAGCGCTCGTTTACCGATCGTCAATCTCAGCTGTGGTTGATCGATCCGACTGTTTGGCCGTGTCTCTTGGACGTCAATAGCGTGTGACAGGAAGCCGCTTAACTAACTGTGCTGGCGAATCCGATTAGGGGAAGGGATAGACTTGCAGCTGAAGAGGGGGTGGGTAGGAGGGGGGGAGTGTGGGCAGGGGGGGGGCTGCTTTAGTGGTCGTCCGACAGCCGGTGGCCGGTGGACGCGGCTTTTCTGGGGAACCTGCGGTCTGCGTAGGCGGCTTACTGCAAAGGCCGTCCTCCTGTCCTTCCAGGGGCTTCCCCTTGTCCTGTTCATTAACGCCCATGTCTCCCAGCAGAAGGGACCTATCTCCTGTACTGTTTAATTTCTCCAAAAGATACAAGACAAGGGAAAGATCAGTGTCAAAGGCACATGCTTCTGCAGAGGCCAGTAGAACGTCGGCCACCGCTCTGCAAACTACAAGAAGCTGAGGAAATATATTCTCAGACCGGCAAAGAACGACTATGTTTATTGTTGCTTTCATTAATTATACAATCAGATTATTTAACCATATCGTTGCAGAGAGCGCCGAATCAGCGATGATGGACTGCGCGCTCCACGCGGCATTCCCAGACTTGGCGATTGGATTGCGGTATAAAGGGACCGAACTGCAGTGTCATCAGTCCCTTTTCCCGCATGTAAAACAAGGCTCGAGTTAAAACAATTCCCAAAAGGAGTCTGCGAAAGGCAAATGACAGAAAACTAACGGGGAACCATACGGAAAGAAAAAAAAGAAGCTAACCAAAAAGGGGGAAACGGACATTAAAAGGGAAAGTGGGTATTAAAATAATGTAGCAGGCAGCCGAGGCTGGCTGATCACAGAAATAAAAATGGATGGGACATTACTCTGCAACACACTATCATCTCCAGCCTAAAAGAGAAGGCGTGATGAACACACATAGGAGCCGGCCGCTATGGCCGAGCGCTTCTAGGCGCTTCAGTCCGGAACCGCGCTGCTGCTACGGTCGCAGGTTCTCATCCTGCCTCAGTCATGGATGTGTGTGATGTCCTTAGGTTAGCTAGGTTTACGTCGTTCTAAGTTCTACGGGACTGATGACCTCAGATATTACGTCACATAGTGCTCAGAGCCATTTGAACCATTTTTTGAACACACATAGGGACAAGAAGAACACAAAGACAAGCAAGTAGAACAGAAACGTCTGAAATTGGGCAGTCCAATAAGATGTGGACCATAGTCATATGGAAGCCACAGCGACACTGAGGTGGGTCCACGCGACAGAGGAGGTGACCATGCGTTAGCCAACTATAGCCGATGCGGAGCCAACAAAGGCCAACGGAGTCCTGCGAGTGGCTTGCATGGATGACCGCGACACATGCGTTATCTCCTTGATAACATGAAGTTTATTTGGTGTACTGATGGTGAGCCATTCAGTATCCAAGATCGCGAAAACTTTGCAGCAGAAGACCGATCGAAGCTCAGAGTCCGTTTACTGGTAGCCTTTTTGGCCAGGCGCTCAGCAAGTTTGGTCAAGAGCTTTTAGGCTGCTTAAGGAGTCACTACAGCTAACGAAGAACTCCCCAATGTAGGAGCGGATATGCTTGAGCGCGATAGATGGCTACCAACTCTGTAGTGAGAACACTGGAACCAGCCAGCAAAGAGCGCTGTTCAGTATGTCCAACGTAAGCGTAAGCGAAAGGAGAAAGATCGTCGACCATTGACGGATCTATGTAGACTATTTCTGAGCCCTGGAACCAGCCGAGAACAGAGAAAAATTGCCGGTGGAGGGTCTCAGGTGGAACTGACCATTTTGGATGTTCCGATGGGTCCAGAAGAAGCTGTGGCCGAGCCGTGGACCACGGACGTGTACGTAATTGCTCGGGCTTAATGTCATCACTGACTCGTACCTTTGAATGTGAGGAAAATCTACAGAACCTTTTGAATGGGAAGTACATTCTACACAGCCAGAATATAAGTCATATCAAAGAAAAGTGCTGAGGAACAGCAGAATAAGGAACCAAGGAAAACGTAAGAAGCACACTAGCACAACTCTTCACGGTCTGAACTGGACTCGCATGGCCCACCGTTAGCGACCGACCGCCGCGTCGTCCTCACCCAGTTGGCGTCACCGGATTGGATATGGAAGGGCTTGTGGTCAGCACACCACTCTCCCGGGCGTATTCAGTTTTCGTGACTAGAGCAGCTGCTTGGTCTCACAAAGGATAATGAAGAGCGTCCTGCTACTGTCATAGGAAATCGCTTCCCAGATCATAATTTCAGGTGTACCTCCGATGTACCTAGCGCACAGACAGGTTGGCTGCAGGCCCTCAACTGATCTCCTGAGCCAACATGCGGCCATCACTGGCGCCGAGGCAGAATCAGCTTTCATCAGAAAGAGATCTCACTTGACACCACTGACATCACAAATGGCGGTAGTTTGGGTCAGTGCAACGCTAGGTACAGGGCGTTTGGCTCGGAGATGTTCTTGAAGCAAGCAATTTTTCAAGTTCGTTGCGACACTTTGGTACCGACTGCTCCTCAGATTGCTGCTGCAGATGTTGTACGATGTGCCTGAAGCATACGTGGAACACGATGGTCTTCCGTCTCGTTAGCACCACGTGGCCGTCTGTAGCCCGCTCTTCTAGCGACCGCACACTCTCGGCAGCAATCATGTACAGTAGCTACATTTCTGCCAAGTTTTTGTGCAGTATCACAGTGTGTGTGTGTGTGTGTGTGTGTGTGTGTGTGTGTGGTTTGAGGTCTTCGGGCGCTAAACAGCATGGTCATCAGCGCCCAAACGCATAGAAACAGGGACACATGCGGTGAAGCGACGAAGACGGACAGTGAACAAGGAGAACTGCTAAAAGACACAGACCTGATGCAGTTCCAAATACTCACATACAGCGGCAAAACAAGAGGAGAAGAAACGCACTAAGAAAGGAACGGAAACACAAGGAAAAGAGAACAGAAATCGAAGTGAAACAAGTAGGTAATCGTGACTGGCGGACCTCTTACCTAAAACCTGGGTGAGCCAGTCACTCAGCAGCACATTAAAATCCTCTCCCTAAAATCCGGGGCAACAAATTGGACAGGACACAAAACCGTAAGACCTTAACCACAGACGTTGCGTCGTCTTGCGGAATAGAGGGCAAATCCGGTGGCAAGGAAACCACCGCCCTCTGGTCAGTGAATAAAGGACAGTCAAGTGAAATGTGGCGGGCAGTAATCTGAACGCTACAAGCACTGCAGATTGGGGGGTCCCCGCGCCGAAGAAAAAACCGTGCGTTAAGGGACTGTGCCTGATGCGGAGGCGAGTGCGAGTCAGGAGAACCTCATCCCGCCTGCATGACTGGTAGGACGTACGCCATGGACGCGTGGTGGCCTTCAGCAGACGCAGCTTATTTTCACCGACTGCCAGCCACTCCTCTTGCCATTGACGGATAACACGAAAACGCAAAAGGAAGGTAACAGCATGAAGGGGGACGGCACATTCAACAACATGAGGGAGGGAACATGCATCTTTGGCAGCCACATCCGCCAGTTCGTTTCCCCTAATACCCACGTGCCCCGGCACCCAGCAGAAAGAAACCTCCTTTCTCTGCCGTTGCAGGTGGAGTAGGGCATCATGGATGTTCTGGACGACCGTACCCATTGGGTACAAGTGTTGCATGGTCTGAAGGGCACTCAGGGAGTCAGAACAGATGAGAAACTTAAGACTGGGAACACATCTCATCTGCTCCAATGCCCTCAAGATCGCAAAAATTCGGCATCAAAGATGGTAAACGCCGCAGGAAGCCGTAACGTGACGACTCGATCAGGGAAAACAACAGCACAACCAACAGAGTCCCCCTGCTTAGAGCCATCCGTAAATGCTGGTACATTGTCGGGATACTGGTTTAAAATATCGTGAAATAAGGAGGTAAAAACAAACGCAGGAGTGCAGCTCCTCCGGTACTCTGACAAGTCTAAAAGGACGCCGGGCCTCTGGTGGAGCCAGGGAGGCATGCGGCTAAAACCCTGGAGTTGGGGTGCCACACGCTCCACACCGAGGGACTCAAGCAAATGCTTGGCACGAATCTAAAATGGTCTCGTTGCCCTGGGGCGACTGGAAAAGAGACGTTCCATAGGCGGTCGGGCAACGGTAGGGTACGCAGGGGGAGGTAGGACAGGGGGAGGTAGGACAGGCAACGAATTGACACACTCGTCGCACCATGAGGGGTTTACGCCGGATGGCGAGCGGCGGTTCCCCTGCCTCAGCACACTGAAGCAACCAATTTGTTAGGGTCGTTGCGTCACTTTGGTACCGACTGCTCCTCAGATTGCTGCTGCAGATGTTGTGCTATGTGCCTGAGTCGTACGCGGAACACGATGGTCTTCCGTGCCGTCAGCTCCACGAGGCCAACTGTAGCCCGGTCTTCTCGCGACCGCACATTCTCGTGACCACCGCTGCCAGCAACCATGGACAGTAGCTACCTTCCTGCCAAGCCTTTCTGCAGTATCGCAAAAAGAACGTCCACCTTCTGTCAGCCCTGTAACACGACCGTGTTCAAACTCAGTCTGGTGTTGATAATGGCGTCTTTGTCGCCTTGAAGCATTCTTTGCTAACATAAACTCACCACGTCCAATTTCAAAGATAACTAACGCTCACGAGAGTTGCAGCGTGTAAATCCTCGTAGTGGCGCTACTAGCGCCAATATTATGCGACTGGCGCTAAATCTGACTAGACATCATGTTTCAGATGCGCAAACACATCTACCAAATTTCGTTCATGTCACACCACTCCCTCTTCGTCTTCCGTTTTTTTCCCTTCAGTGTATTTTATTACATCTTTTTTCTTTCTATTTATAAAATTATTATCCTGCTATTTTCTTTTTGTATGTCTGGACTCGTCTCAGAAACTACTGTAGGGATTTTAATACTATTTTGGAATTCCCAGGACCGATATCATTCCAGTATCGATACAAATAACAGACAAAAATCGTCGAGTGCGTGTGTGTGTGTGTGTGTGTGTGTGTGTGTGTGTGTGTGTGTGTGTTGAGGTTTATGGGCGCTCAACGTCGAGGTCATCAGTGCCCTGACACACATTAGTAGCGTAGGAGTAGTAGCTCTATTAATCCGTAGATATCTTTTTACAAGGATATAGGACATGTCAAAGTATTTACAAATTTAGATCAATTTAAAAAAACTAATTCGCATATACATATATTTACAGACTTCTATAGTTGGACACAATCATTAGATTTACTCCTGGTATACAATACTTTTTTTACAAATAACTTATTAAATAATGTAATGCCACATTGTTCACTCATATTACACTATCAGTCACTGCACACTCTATACACACATTGATTCATAACACTTCACTCACTGAACACACACACACACACACACACACACACACACACACACACACTGGTGATCTCTGAGCAATTTTCTGTACCGTAACTTCCCATTTCCTATTCTGAAAAACTGAGTCAGTATCCCTCCATAGTGAGTGAGATGTTGAGCTGATTAAGAGGAAGAGGTGTTAGTATTGTAGTATGCATAGCTTGGGAGTAAGCATTTCCAGAAAGGAAAAAAGGATGGGGAAAAAACATTAAGTGAATGTGTTATAAGGAATGTTGGATACTTTATAATCATTATTATTATTATTTATTTGTATAACATTTTTTATCAAACCTGTACTCTCAATGTATAAAATGTATTGCGTAACAGGTACTTTTTAGCTGTCTTTTTAAATAAGTGTATTTTTGCATTTTCTTTAATCTCTTTTGGTAATTTATTGTACAGTTTTATTCCTTGGTAGAAAATGCTGTTTTGAGTCTTGTGTTTATTTTTTCTTGGTAAATGTAAGTTGAGTCTATCTCTTGTTGCATGGTCACGGACATTAAAAGAAACGAATGTTGACAAATATAGTAAAATGGAAGCATACACGCAAAGAAAGCGGGGAAAGATGCAAAGTGCTGTATGAGAAAATAAAACATAAGGAAAACGAGATAGGAGTGTCAAGAAAGCCACAGAAAATTGTCACTGGCTGGCCATTTTCGTAAAATATGGGCAAGCCAGTCATCCTGTGAACAAAATAAGATTCTCTCCCTAAATTCTTGATGAAAACATTGGACAAGTGACAGAACTTTGAAGCTTTAACCACATTCGTTTGAGTATTTCCTAAAAGAGTTGGCATATCCGCCGGCAAGTCAGCCGCAGCCCGCTGGTCAGAAAATAAAACGCAATCCAATAAAACGTGGCGCACAGTGACCTGGACGCCACAACCACCACACATTGGAGGGTCCTCTCGCCGGAGCAGGAAGCCATGTGTCATAGGACTGTGGCCTATCCTAAGACGAATGAGGAGAACCTAGTCCCGTCTACAGGGCTGGAAAGACGTACACCACACTCGCATTGTGGGCTTCACTAAACGGAGTTTATTGTCAGTCATTTCCAACCACTCATCCTCCCACCGACGCATGACTCGTGAGCTCAATAGCGAGGTGAGTGCGTGCTGGAGGATGGCACACTGAAATACTTGCGGATCGAGACATGCCTTCTTGGCTGCGAAATCCGTCCTTTCTTTCCCAGCAATGCCGACGTGCCCTGGAACCCAGCAGAAAACCACCTCCTTTCCCAGTCGTTGTAGTTTGAGGAGAGCATCCTGGATGTCCTGGACTATTTTATCTGCTGGATAAAGACGTTGCAGTGAGTGAAGGGCACTTAATCGCAACAGACAAGAAATTTAGGACGGGAAGAGCATCTCATCTGCTCCAGTTCCCGCAAGATCTCAGACAATTATGCATCAAAGACAGTAAATGCTTGAGGCAGTCGAATCTTGAGGACACGATAAAAAAAAAAAAAAAAAAAACAGAGCAACCAACAGAATCCTCCTGTTTGGACCCATCCGTAAAAACAGCTATAGTCTTGGTGCTCGGATAAAATGGGAGAAAATGTTGCATTAAAAACAGTGGAAGGAGTGCAATCTCTCTTGTACCGCACCAAATCTAAAATCACTCTGGGCCTCTCCAGTAACCAGGGTGGCAGGAGGTTAAAATCCTGCATTTGGGGCTGTACGGGCTCCACACCAAGGGACTCCAGCACACGTTTCACACGGATCCCTGACGGCATCGTGGCTCGTGGACGGCTGGAAAAACGGCGCTCGAGAGGCGGACAAGCTACAATATGGTGAGAGGGTGAGGCTGGAGCCGTAAGAAACTTACAAGCCAGGCGCACCAACAGGAGCTGTCGCCGGATGGTAAGCGGCGGTTCTCCCGCCTCAGCACAGAGGCTGGGTATGGGACTACTCCGATAAGCGTCAGTGGTCAGTCCAACCCCAGCATGGTAGACAGCGTCAATGATCCACAAATAAGAGGGCCTCGCTGACGCATACAGCGTGCACCCGTAGTCAGGCCGCGAACAAACAAGGTGCTTGATTCCTGGAATGTATGAGCTATCTATACTCTGAATTAAGATTGTACGCAGCGCGAGTCATACTCCCATTTTGGCTGTTTTTAATTTATTTATTGCACTATCTTTATCATCATCATCATTTAAGACTGATTATGCCTTTCAGCGTTCAGTCTGGAGCATAAAATTCCTCCACGATCCCCTATTCAGTGCTAACATTCGTGCCTCTTCTGATGTTAAACCTATTACTTCAAAATCATTCTTAACCGAATCCAGGTACCTTCTCCTTGGTCTGCTCCGACTCCTCCTACCCTCTACTGCTGAACCCATGAGTCTCTTGGGTAGCCTTGCTTCTCCCATGCGTGTAACATGACCCCACCATCTGAGCCTGTTCGCCCTGACTGCTACATCTATAGAGTTCATTACCAGTTTTTCTTTGATTTCCTCATTGTGGACACCCTCCTGCCATTGTTCCCATCTACTAGTACCTGCAATCATCCTAGTTACTTTCATTTCCGTAACCTCAACCTTGTTGATAAGGTAACCTGAATCCACCCAGCTTTCGCTCCCATACAACAAAGTTACTCGAAAGATTGAACGGTGCACAGATAACTTAGTCTTGGTACTGACTTCCTTCTTGCAGAAGAGAGTAGATCGTAGCTGAGCGCTTACTGCAGTAGCTTTGCTACACCTCGCTTCCAGTTCTTTCACTATGTTGCCATCCTGTGAGAATATGCTTCCTAAGTATTTGAAACCGGCCACCTGTTCTAACTTTGTTCCTCCTATTTGGCACTCAATCCGTTTATATTTCTTTCCCACTGATATTACTTTCGTTTTGAAGATGCTAATCTTCGTACCATAGTCCTTACATTTCTGATCTAGCTCTGAAATATTCCTTTGAAAACTTTCAATCGAATCTGCCATCACAACTAAGTCATCCGCATATGCAAGACTGCTTATTTTGTGTTCACATATCTTAATCTCACCCAGCCAGCCTATTGTTTTCAACATATGATCCATAAATAATACGAACAACAGTGGAGACAGGTTGCAGCCTTGTCTTACCCCTGAAACTACTCTGAACCATGAACTCAATTTATCGTCAACTCTGACTGCTGCCTGACTATCCATGTAGAGACATTTAATTGCTTGCAAAAGTTTGCCTCCTATTCCACAATCTCGTAGAACAGACAATAACTTCCTCCTAGGAACCCGGTCATACGCCTTTTCTAGATCCATAAAGCATAGATACAATTCCCTGTTCCAATCATAACACTTCTCCATTATTTGCCGTAAGCTAAAGATCAGGTCCTGACAATCTCTAAGAGGCCTAAGCCCACACTGATTTTCATCCAATTGGTCCTCAAGTAATACTCGCACTACCATTAAGTTCATCGAAATAAAAAAATAACTTTCATGGTGCTGGAGCTAGCTATGGATAGACAACAATTACGTGGAAAGATAGATATCTGAATATATCCAACAAATAATTGACGACAATGGGCGCAAATTCTGAGGTGAAGTGAAAAGATAAACAAAGAGGTCAAAACGGTGGCCAGCTTGAAACCAGTCAGGAAATGGTGACCAGAAAAAAAGATCACTCATGCTGAATGCGGTTGGAAATTCAGAAGAAAGGAAGAAGGAAGACTAGTGTTTGTAGTCCTGCCGTCCTCTCGTCCAGTGACTGAGCACAGTCTCGAATTGGGGGAAGTTGAGGTAGGAAATCGGCTGTGCCCTTTCGAAAGAACCATCCCAGCATTCGCCTCAAACCATCTAGGGAAACCGTGGAAAACGAACTTCTGTGTGTATCTGTCTGTGTGTGTGTGTGTGTGTGTGTGTGTGTGTGTGTGTGTGTGTGTGGTTTGAGGATCTTATGGGCGCCCAACGGCGGGGTTATCAGGGCCCTAACAATGATTAAAATAAACGAATGTGGATAAGAACGAAAACTGTAGTCCACGCATGCACACGAAATGACCACACAATTACTCTATCACACGGGCACTCCCACATGCATTAAAACCAATAAGGAGGCAAGAAGGGATTTGGGCCGATTTCTTAGCCGTTGCATCACTTCACTGAATTTCACCGAATGGCAAATGCAAGTGGCGTGTGTCGAAGTCTCAAACGATGTACGGCCACGCATTTCCGCTCAAAGGCCCATCGAGCATACAGAATGGCGTTGCTGGAAAGTTTGATCACAAAAGCGGAATTGACGATGTCTGAGGGAGGCGGCACAGTGGCGGTTTCGCTAACGGAGCTCGGAGCGTGATAAGATAGTCTATTCGTGCTCGTCGGCAGCGTGTGGGCATACGCGGGGGCCGCAAGCCTGGCCAGTTAGCCGGTGGTCTGCTGACTGCTGCTGACCCTAACTCGGGGACAGCGGCTCCTATTGTGCTGACTGCGCGCTGATAGCTGGCCGAGTTGTGTGCAGCGCCTGCGCGATAGCAGACACCTGCCACTCGCCGAGCAGCCAGGTAGCCCAGCCAGATATTCAGCTTCTAAGAAGGTCCACTAATAGATTTGGCTGACTTCCACGAAATAGCACGAAATTTTCTCAGTCAGCTTAACTTTTTGCAGGCACGGCTCTGCATCGGTTTTGTGCAAGCTTTCAAGCAGGTGAAAGCCAAGGTTGTTTGTACCTATGTCAAGTGGTCTTGCCACACATTTCATAGAAACAGACAAAAACAAGTGTCAACGCCTTTGTTTGCTCTCCATAATATCTGAGTGGTTTATTTCCGATGCTAGGTCTCATGGGAGGCCTGCACTAATTTGGATATGGTCAACTCAGCATGCCTTTAAACCTTTTAGTACCAGTGGTATCTGCAACCTACATCCTTCTGAATCTGCTTAGTGTATTCATCTCTTGGTCTCCCTCTACGATTTTTACCCTCCACGCTACCCTCCAATACTAAACTGGTGATCCCTTGGTGCCTCAGAACATGTCCTACCAACCGATCCCTTCTTCTGGTCAAGTTGCGCCACAAACTTCTCTTCTCCCCAATCCTATTCAATATCTCCTCATTAATTATGTGATCTACCCATCTACTCTTCAGCATTCTTCTGTAGCACCACATTTAAAAAGCTTCTATTCTCTTCTTGTCCAAACTATTTATCGTCCATGTTTCACATCCACACATGGCTACACAATACTTTCAGAAACGGCTTCCTGACACTTAAATCTATACTCGATGTTAACAAATTTCTCTTCTTCAGAAACCATTTCCTTCCCATTGCCAGTCTACATTTTATATCCTCTCTACTTTGACCATCATCGGTTATTTTACTTCCTAAATACCAAAACTCCTTTACTACTTTAAGTGTCTCATTTCCTAATCTAATTCCCTCAACATCACCCGACTTAATTCGACTACATTCCATTATCCTCGTTTTGCTTTTGTTGATGTTCATCTTATACCCTCCTTTCAAGACACTATCCATTCCATTCAACTGCTCCTCCAAGTCCTTTGCTGTCTCTGACAGAATTAAGATGTAATCGGCGAACCTCAAAGTTTTTATTTCTTCTCCAAGGATTTTAATAACTACTCCGAATTTTTCTTTTGTTTCCTTTACTGCTTGCTCAATATACGGATTGAATAACATCGGGGAGAGGCTACAACCCTGTCTCACTCCCTTCCCAACCGCTGCTTCCCTTTCATGTCCCTCAACTCTTATAACTGCCATCTGGTTTCTGTACAAATTGTAAATAGCCTTTCGCTCCCTGTATTTTACCCCTGCCACCCTCAGAATTTGAAAGAGAGTATTCCAGTCAACATTGTCAAAAGCTTTTTCTAAGTCTACAAATACTAGAAACGTAGGTTTGTCTTTCCTTAATCTTTCTTCTAAGATAAGTCGTAAGGTCAGTATTGGCTCACGTGTTCCAGTATTTCTACGGAATCCAAACTGATCTTCCCCGAGTTCGGCTTCTACTAGTTTTTCTATTCGTCTGTAAAGAATTCGTGTTAGTATTTTGGAGCTGTGGCTTATTAAACTGATTGTTCGGTAATTTTCACATCTGTCAACACCTCCTTTCTTTGGGATTGGAATTATTATATTCTTCTTGAAGTCTGAGGGTATTTCGCCTCTTTCATACATCTTGCTCACCAGATGGAAGGCTTTTGTCAGGACTGGCTCTCCCAAGGCCGTCAGTAGTTCCAATGGAATGTTGTCTACTCCTGGGGCCTTGTTTCGACTCAGGTCTTTCAGTGCTCTGTCTAACTCTTCACGCAGTATCGTATCTCCCATTTCATCTTAATCTACATCCTCTTCCATTTTCATAATATTGACTTCAAGTACATCGCCCTTGTATAGACCCTCTATATACTCATTCCACCTTTCTGCTTTCCCTTCTTTGCTTAGAACTGGGTTTCCATCTGAGCTCTTGATGTTTATACAAGTGGTTCTCTTGTCTCCAAAGGTCTCTTTAATTTTCCTGCAGGCAGTATCTATTTTACCCCTAGTGAGATAAGCCTCTACATCCATAGATTTCTCCTCTAGCCATCCCTGCTTAGCCATTTTGCACTTCGTGTCAACATCATTTTTGAGACGTTTGTATTCCTTTTTGCCTGCTTCATTTACTTCATTTTTATATTTTCTCCTTTCATCAATTAAATTCAATATTTCTTCTGTTACCCAAGGATTTCCACTAGCCCTCGTCTTTTTACCTACTTGATCCTCTGCTGCCTTCACTAGTTCATCCCTCAAAACTACCCATTCTTCTTCTGCTGTATTTCTTTCCCCCATTCCTGTCAACTGCTCCCTTATGCTCTCCCTGAAACTCTGTACAACCTCTGGTTCTTTTAATTTATACATGTCCCATCTCCGTAAATTCGCACCTTTTTGCAGTTTCTTCAGTTTTAATCTAGAGTTCATAACCAATTGATTGTGGTCAGAGTCCACATCTGCCCCTGGGAATGTCCTATAGTTTAAAACCTGGTTCCTAAACCTCTGTCTTACCATTATATAATCTATCTGATACCTTTTAGTATCTCCAGGGTTCTTCCATGTATACAACCTTCTTTCATGATTCTTAAACCAAGTGTTAGCTATGATTAGGTTGTGCTCTGTGCAAAATTCTACTAGGCGGCTTCCTCTTTCATTTCTTAGCCCCAATCCATAATCATCTACTACGTTTCCTTCTCTCCCTTTTCCCACACTCGAATTCCAGTCACCCATGACTATTAAATTTTCGTCTCCCTTCAATATCTGAATGAGTTCTTTTATTTCATCATACATTTCTTCAATTTCTTCGTCATCTGCAGAGCTAGTTGGCATATAAACTTGTACTACTGTAGTAGATGTGGGCTTCGTATCTATCTTGGTCACAATAATGCGTTCACTATGCTGTTTGTAGTAGCTTACCCGCATTCCTATTTTCCTATTCGTTATTAAACCTACTCCTGCATTACCTCTATTTGATTTTGTGTTTATAACCCTGTGCCAGTAGTGTCAGTGTCGCCCTAACCGCTGTCTGCTTCACGTCTGCTGTGCAGCGAGCTACCTTAATTTAAGTATTAACTGTATTTTTCTTACTTGTCACTTCTTCTTCAGTGTGTTTTTGCTTTTAGGAAGCTTTAATTGTCGAGTGCTATTAATAGTGTTCCATAGATTTCTTGTTTGTTTTTAATACAGTCAGAGAGAGTCTCTTTAGTCAGCCATTGTACTAGAGCCAGTAGTGCTATTGTTTGTTTTGAATACAGTCCAGAGACAGGTAGTGCTATTTTCATTGTTTTCTACAAGAAGTGGTTAGCAATCACAGTTTAGTTAGTAATCAGCCGCCTTTAGTGAATTAGCAGTCTAGTTAAAAGTTGATTAAGTCTCTTCAGGAAATTGATTCCTTAGGATGGATAGGATGTGTGACTGCTGTGTACAGACGCAGGAGGAGCTGGCCACTCTTCGCGAAGAGCTGAGCGTGTTGATGGCCGCGGTCAGCCGTCTTCAGGCTGTTGCCTCGGAGTGTAGCGGCAGGGGGGAGTCTGGTGCGTCGCATGGTACACCCCAGGTGTTACATGCTTCACCCACTGTCCCTGCCGTCGAGACATTTTCGCGGGTACCGGGCGCGGTTGGGCCACCCTCTTCCCAATGGGAGTGGCGGGTTCAGCGGCGTTCGCGGCGCACGAGGCGGAGGGCCAATGTGGAGGCTGGCCGTGTGGCATCGCCCGCTCTGCCTGTGAGTGGACATGTGGCTGCTCCTTCAGCAAGGTCCGAGCAGGCACACGGGGGGAGGGGTTTATTAGTTATTGGGAGCTCCAACGTTTGGCGGGTGATGGAGCCCCTTAGGGAAATAGCAGAAAGGTCGGGGAAGAAGGCCAGTGTTCACTCTGTCTGCTTGCCGGGGGGTCTCATGTGAGATGTGGAAGAGGTCCTACCGGCGGCGATAGAAGGCACTGGGTGCACCCGACTGCAAATTGTTGCTCATGTCGGCACCAATGCCTCCTGCCATCTGGGTTCAGAGGTCATCCTCAGTTTGTACAGGCGGTGTAGGCGGAAAGCCTCGCTCGCGGGGTGGAATCAGAGCTCACTATTTGTAGTATCGTTCCCAGAACCGATCGCGGTCCTCTGGTTTGGAGCCGAGTGGAAGGCTTAAACCAGAGGCTCAGACGATTCTGCGGAGAGATGGGGTGCAAATTTCTCGACCTCCGCTATCGGGTGGAGAAATGTAGGGTCCCCCAGAATAGGTCAGGCGTGCACTACACGCCGGAAGCGGCTACGAGGGTAGCGGAGCACGTGTGGAGTCCACATGGTTTTTTTTTAGGTTAGAGAATTCCCTCCCGAGGCCCGACAAGACGCCTCCTGAGACGCGGCAAGGTAGGAGTAGGCAAAATGCAACAGGGAATAACAATATTAATGTGCTAATAGTAAACTGCAGGAGCGTCTATAGAAAGGTCCCAGAACTGCTCTCATTAATAAACGGTCACAACGCCCATATAGTACTAGAGACAGAAAGTTGGCTGAAACCAGACGTAAACAATAATGAAATCCTAAACTCGGATTGGAATGTATACCGCAGAGACAGGCTGGACAGTGAAGGGGTAGGCGTGTTTATAGCGATAAGAAGTGCAATAGTATCGAAGGAAATTCACGGAGATCCGAATTGTGAAATGATTTGGGTGAAGGTCACGGTTAAAGCAGGCTCAGACATGGCAATTGGATGTCTCTATAGGCCCCCAGGCTCAGCAGCTGTTGTGGCTGAGCACCTGAAGAATAATTTAGAAAATATTTCGAGTAGATTTCCCCACCATATTATAGTTCTGGGTGGAGATTTTAATTTGCCGAATATAGACTGAGAGGCTCAAACATTCATAACGGGCGGCAGCGAAAAAGTATCCAGTGAAATTTTTTAAAGTGCTTTATCTGAAAACTACCTTGAGCAGTTAAACAGAGAACGGACTCGTGGCGATGACATATTAGAGCTTCTGGTGACAAACAGACCCGAACAATTTGAATCAGTTAATGCAGAACAGGGAATCAGCGATCATAAAGCGGTGACTGCATCGATGATTTCAGCCGTAAATAGAAATATTAAAGGTAGGAAGATTTTTTTGTTTAGCAAAAGTGACAAAAAGCAGATTTCAGAGTACTTGATAGCTCAACACAATAGTTTTGTCTCAAGTACAGATAGTGTTAAGGATCAGTGGACAAAGTTCAAAACCATCGTACAATATGCGTTAGATGAGTATGTGCCAAGCAAGATCGTAAGAGCTGGGAAAGTGCCACCGTGGTACAACAACCTAGTTAGAAAACTGCTGCGGAAGCAAAGGGAACTTCACAGCAAACATAAACATAGCCAAATCCTTGCAGACAAACAAAAATTACGCCAAGCGAAATGTAGTTTGAGGAGGGCTATGCGAGAGGCGTTCAATGAATTCGAAAGTAAAGTTCTATGTACTGACTTGGCAGATAATCCTAAGAAATTTTGGACCTATGTCATAGCGGCAGGTGGATCAAAACAAATTGTCCAGGCACTCTGTGACAAAAATGGTACTGATACAGAGAATGACAGACTAAAGGCCGAAATACTAAATGTCTTCTTCCAAAGCTGTTTCACAGAGGAAGACTGCACTGTAGTTCCTTCTCTAGATTGTCGCACAGATGACAAAATGGTAGATATCGAAATAGACGACAGAGGGATAGAGAAACAATTAAAATCGCTCAAAAGAGGAAAGGCCGCTGGACCTGATGGGATACCAGTTCGATTTTACACAGAGTACGCGAAGGAACTTGATCCCCTTCTTACAGCGGTGTACCGCAGGTCTCTAGAAGAGCGAAGCGTTCCAAAGGATTGGAAAAGGGCGCAGGTCATCCCCGTTTTCAAGAAGGGACGTCGAACAGATGTGCAGAACTATAGACCTATATCTCTAACGCCGATCAGTTGTACAATTTTGGAACACGTATTGTGTTAGAGTATAATGACTTTTCTGGAGACTAGAAATCTAGTCTGTAGGAATCAACATGGGTTTCGAAAAAGACGGTCGTGTGAAACCCAGCTCGCGCTATTCGTCCACGAGACTCAGAGGGCCATAGACACGGGTTCACACGTAGATGCCGTGTTTCTTGACTTCCGCAAGGCGTTTGACACAGTTCCCCACAGTCGTTAAATGAAAAAAGTAAGAGCATACGGACTATCAGACCAATTGTGTGATTGGATTGAGGAGTTCCTAGATAACAAAACGCAGCGCAGCATGTCATTCTCAATGGAGAGAAGTCTTCCGAAGTAAGAGTGATTTCAGGTGTGCCGCAGGGGAGTGTCATAGGACCGTTGCTATTCACAATATACATAAATGACCTGGTGGATGACATAGGAAGTTCACTGAGTCTTTTTGCAGATGATGCTGTGGTGTATCGAAAGGTTGCAACAATGAAAAATTGTACTGAAATACAGGAGGATCTGCAGCGAATTGACGCATGGTGCAGGGAATGGCAATTGAATCTTAATGTAGACAAGTGTAATGTGCTGCGAATACATAGAAAGATAGATCCCTTATCATTTAGCTACAAAATAGCAGGTCAGCAACTGGAAGCACTTAATTCCATAAATTATATGGGAGTACGCATTAGGAGTGATTTAAAATGGAATTATCATATAAAGTTGATCGTCGATAAAGCAGATGCTAGACTGAGATTCATTGGAAGAATCCTAAGGAAATGCAATCCGAAAACAAAGGAAGTAGGCTACAGTACGCTTGTTCGCCCACTGCTTGAATACTGCTCAGCAGTGTGGGATCCGTACCAGATAGGGTTGATAGAAGAGATAGAGAAGATCCAACGGAGCGCAGCGCGCTTCGTTACAGAATCATTTAGTAATCGCGAAAGCGTTACGGAGATGCTAGATAAACTCCAGTGGAAGACTTTGCAGGAGAGACGCTCAGTAGCCCGGTACGGGCTTTTGTTAAAGTTTCGAGAACATACCTTCACCGAAGAGTCAAGCAGCATACTGCTCCCTCCTACGTATATCTCGCGAAGAGACCATGAGGATAAAATCAGAGAGATTAGAGCCCACACAGAAGCATACCGACAATCCTTCTTACCACGTACAATACAGGACTGGAATAGAAGGGAGAACCGATAGAGGTACTCAGGGTACCCTCCGCCACACACCGTCAGGTGGCTTGCGGTGTATGGATGTAGATGTAGATGTAGATGTAGATGTAGATGTATATGTAGATGTAGATTGCCTGTCTAGGAATTGTGCCAGTTTAAATTCAGTTCGTTGGACCGAGTTAGCGTCTAAACAACGAGAAGATCCTTTCTTGCGCCGTCTAATAGAGGAACAGAGAACTGCGCTGCAGCTCAGAAGTGTGTCTGTCCCAAATGTTCCAGACGGAATTTGGTGTGATGTAGCAAAAGGAAAGGAGCGACCTTACATACCAGAACAATATCGTCGCGAGATTTATAATGCACTACATAACCTAACACATCCAGGAGTACGAGCTACAGCCAAGTCAGTTTCCTCCAAAGTAGTGTGGCCTGGAATGCAAAAAGATTTTCGTGCATGGGCGCGTGCATGCCTAACATGCCAGCGTGATAAAATCAGCAGACATGTCTTTGCACCTATTGCTCACTTCCCGACGCCATCTGCAAGATTTTCACATATACATGTGGACATTGTGGGCCCGCTATCATGCTCTTTAGAACAACGCTATTTGCTCACAATCATTGATAGTTTTACCAGGTGGCCAGAAGTAGTTGTAATACAAGACATTTCTGCGGAGTCGGTTGCAAAAGCACTGTTGCATTCATGGTTCTCCAGGTTTGGCGTTCCGCAAAACATGACAACAGATCGCGGAAGGCAGTTTGAAAGCCAACTTTTCAATGAACTTTTACTACTGTGCGGGTGCAACCATCTACGCACCACAAGCTATCATCCATCTAGTAATCGAATGGTGGAACGACTACACCGCACGCTCAAAGCTGCATTAATGTGTAGTTCCACTTCATGGCCTGAAGCTCTACCGCTGGTCCTACTCGGATTGAGAACGGCCGTGAAGGAGGACTTACAATGCTCTTCCGCAGAATTGGTTTATGGCGAGCAATTGAGGGTTCCTGGAGAATTTATCGTTCCAGCATTTACACAGCCGTTCGCCCCTGAGCTATGCACGCAATTCGCGAGACAAATCAGCATTAGAATGAGAAACATCAAACGCACTAACCCTGTCAGACATGGAGACCGGAGAGTGTTTTTACATGAAGACCTGCAAGCAACGTCCCACGTGTGGCTTAGGGATGATACGGTGCGCCCGCCGCTTGTTTCGCCTTACTCTGGACCATACAGGGTAATCACAAGAGGAAGCTACAGCTTCAAAATCGATAAGGATGGTAAAGAAGAGACAGTCTCAATTGAGCGGCTTAAACCTGCTTACACCGAAGAGGGTACACTCCTTCCTCGGTCTGCAAAATCACCCTCAAACGTGGAGGCCAAACAAACAGCAGATAGTCTCGCCGAGCCCTCGGTTTCAGAAGAGGACAACGAAGCAGCAAGTGCAGAACAGGAGCAGCCATTGCCTGCACCAGATGTTTTCACGAGAGCTGGAAGAAAAATCAAGTGCAAGTTTCCCCACATACCTGGTGCACCCGGTTTCGAGAGGAGGGGTGCTGATGTGGCGATGTCATTTATCCACTGCGCCAAAAACAGCGGGTGAAAGCTGCAGCTGATAGATATTGATCTTTGCCGTAGTCGGCTTGGTTACGAGTTGTTTATTCTTGTTAGTTTTTGATCTGTGCTTAAAAAATAAAATGTTTTCTCATCTCATAAAAAGCTGTTACTTCATAAAATATAAAGGCTCCCATAATATCTTTACTCTCGTCGCAAATTAATAAACGTAAATTATCAAAAAATGGTTCAAATGGTTGTGAGCACTATGGTACTTAACATCTTACGTCGTCAGTCCCCTAGAACTTAGAACTACTTAAACCTAACTAACCTAAGGACATCACACAACACCCAACCATCACGAGGCAGAGAAAATCCCTGACCCCACCGGGAATCGCACCCGGGAACCCGGACTTGGGAAGCGAGAACGCTACCGCACGACCACGAGATGCGGGCAAACGTAAATTATCATTTCACTTTCTTTGAGGGTTAATATCTCTGAACTTTACGTATCTGCAGCTTCTATTTAATACTTTGCTATATAGGCAAATCAATCGTGTGCTTTAACAATGAACTTTATTTTCAAATGTCTTTCCAGTAATAATTCGAGAATAAAAGATACTCGGGAACTAGTTTTTATAGTTTAAAACAGAGAATCTCTGTCTTTACTGTCTGTTATTATTTCGTCTACAGGCAAGGACAGCATATTTTGTTATGAGTGCTGGTTAACTACACTATGAGGAAACGTAACGATAAAAAAATTAGACAAAAAAACCTGAATGCCACAGCCACTTTTAAACTACCTTATATATATATATATATATATATATATATATATATATATATATATATATATATATATATAGTGGTCCGTTGACCTGGCCAAATATCTCACGAAATAAGCATCAAAGGAAAAAACTACAAAGAACGAAACTCGTTTAGCTTGAAGGGGGAAACCAGATGGTGCTATGATTGGCGCTGCCACAGGTCAAACGGGTAAGTGCGTTTTTAAAATAGGAACCCTCATTTTTATTACATATTCGTGCACTACGTAAAGAAATATGAATGTTTTAGTTGGACCATTTTTTTTCGCTTTGTGATAGATGGCGCTGTAATAGTCACAAACGCGTAAGTACGTGGTAATGTATCACGAAGACAATACCGTCCGCACTGGCGGAATGTTACGTGATACGTTTGTGACTATTACAGCGGCATCTGTCACAAATCGAAAAAAAAAATGGTCCAACTAAAGCATTCACATTTCTTTACGTATTGCACGAATATGTAATAAAAAATGGGGGTTCCTATTTTAAAAAAAAACGTCTTTGATATCCGTTTGACCTAGGGCAGCGGTATCTAGCAGGCCAACCATAGCGCCATCTGGTTTCCCCCTTCAAGCTAGACAAGTTTCGTTCTTTGTAGTTTTTTCGTTTGACGCTTATTTCGTAAGATATTTGGCCCGGTCACGATCAGTGGACCACCCTGTATATATATGTATGTATAAATCGAGATCGCGTATGTATATCTCCTACTTCCGATTGGTTTTCAATATTACGTTAACAACGTAGGACGTCCGTTCTCCCCACAAGAATTATGCTTTCAGCACATCTGTAAAGAGATTTTCAATGTTTATTATAGCTAACGACGTTGACTCTTAAGTCACAAAATATACCTTAATGTAAAATCGTAAAGGCGCTATACTTCAGTGCTTCCTTTCTATCCCACAACACGATACACCAAACGCAACTCCACTATTCCCTTAGTGCGTGCTATAATCCACCTCACAAAATCAAATAATGACTTCACGTCTGTCCTCTCCCACAAACCACCGAAAATCTCCAACTAAATGAGACACAGTACACCTACAAACGCTTGGCCGTCAACCAACGCAACTTTCAGCCACTGCGTCGTCTCAAATTTAACAAACAGAAGAAACCAATCTCAGACTCCAGTTAATCGTAGTCCCGACTGCTACTGCCCACAAAAGTATACGTTTCGCCACAAATTTATCATCTGCTTTTCCCTCCACACGGCGAGCTCGAATTCCACCCAAATCAGCGAAACAATTATTTTCTCCACCGAGCCGACAATATTTTAAAAGTATCTACCTAAACGACTTAAAGAGTTTTTTGAACTCTCCTGAATATAAACCCCGTAGCAGATTAATTTGTTGCGTCCCTCTCATTGTAACTTGCTCATCGAGACTAGCCCCTTGAGACCAGCTCTGCAGTCGGCGACTTGACTGGAATCTGCTTTCCGAATACACCAGGCGATAAAATCCCCAACACTTTAACACATACATATAAGAAAAACTTTACAAACTAATAAATAAACTCTCGATTCTTCCAAGAAACAGTCACTTGCGATAATAAGGTGAGGCGATAACACCCGGTAATGCGCTTTAAATTTGGCGCATTACAGGCTTTTTCCTATTTTCTTTTATCTATTACTGTATTTTAAGATCATTATTATTCGGTTTCACCCATCCGAAAAGGGAACTTCCTTCGTCAGTTCGCAGATCGCCATCTGTGAAAAGCAATGAGTGTATTGAGTGAACTGAATGCAGAGCTGGATCCTCGTTCCTATGGAGATGAAACAGATCATATATAGGCTGTTTCTTTTACATGGAACCACTTAAAATCTCGAAAAATATACATCGTATGACAAAAAAGTTTCAGTTCAAACGGCTCTGAGCACTATGGGACTCAACAGCTGCGGTTATAAGTCCCCTAGAACTTAGAACTACTTAAACCTAACTAACCTAAGGACATCACAAACATCCATGCCTGAGGCAGGATTCGAACCTGCGACCGTAGCAGTCACGCGGTTCCGGACTGAGCGCCTGAACCGCGAGACCACCGCGGCCGGCAAAAAATTCCAGTTGAAAAGTTGATATGCTCAAGGAAGATATGTCTATACCGATTAATTCTTCTCAGGTTATCAGCCGAGTGGTGGCGTCATCTTGTCGCAACGTTTCAATGACTTCGCCAGAAGGTGATGGGCATGAAACTCATTGAAACGTTGCTACAAGGTGACGTCACCACTCGGCCGATAACTCGAGAAGAATTCATCAGTGGAATACGTCGAAAAAGACTGCAATCACATATATATGCCTATACTTACACTGTCCCCACCCTAATGTGGCCACGTCCACCCAAAGGGGGGAGGGGTAAACTTCTTATTTTCTAATGGGACCCCCCCTCCATTTCGTCATAGAAGACCTTCAATCAACAAAATACATGTTTTCTTGTTTCTGCAATTAAGAACCGACTAATCTGTTTCTACTTTTCATTTTCGACAAAAACATTAACTTTTTTTGTTTTTTACAGCTGATGTTACTGCCAAAAATTTAATCCAGTGTTGCAAATTTAATTGTACAGTAAGACTTTTACCATTAGACCTTTTAAAGTCTGGCAAATAAGCAAGATTTAAGGCAACGTAGTTTCTTGTTCCCTTCGCGATATTTTGAAGAGGAAAGGAGTAAATTCGAAGAAGAGATGACACATATAATCTATATTTTCAGAGTAAAGTAAGGATAAGATTGGAAGTTCAATGTCAGAAGGAAGCAGTAATGGAAGGGGTGTTAGACAAGGTTGTTACCTGTTCCCTTTGTTTTTCAAGTTATACCTGGAACAGATTATTGCAAAATGCGTATATGGAAAAACAGGAGCATCTATTGGTGGGAAGTGAATAAAATGTATAAGATATGCCAATGACCCAGTATTAGTTGCAGAACGTGAAGGAACTGTAAATAAGATACAAAGAGATCTGAATAAAGTTTATGTGGAATATGGGATGAGTATGACTAAAGCAAAAACAAAGAGTATGTTGATCTGTAAAGGAAGGAGACTGGAACATATGAAAAAAGGACAAGTTATTACTAGCCAAGTAAGAGCGTTTAAATAACTTCAAAATATGATCACTGAAGACCTGAGGTCCCATCAGGAGGTGAAAATGCACAATGCTGTAGCGAAAGAGCCATTATTATTTGGCAAAGTAGATAAAGGTCCGAGGAAAAGGTTTGGCAAGTGTTTTGTCTGGAGTATGGAACTATATAGAGCAGAAATATGGACACTGAGATGAGAAGACGAAAAAAGGCTACAAGTCTTTGAGATGTGGATGTGAAGGAGAATGGAGAGGATGAGCTAGTTGGAAATTGCAAGTAACGAGAGAATGTTTCAAAGGGTTAGTGAGAGGAAATAAGTACTGCAGGTTATAAGAGAGCGGAAGATGAACTGGAATGTACACTCCTTGAAATGGAGTGCTTCCTAATGGACACTTTGGAAGATTTAGTTTATGGGAGGAGACTGAGAAGTAAGAAAAGATACAAGATGATAGACGACATAGAGGGAAGCGAACCTGAAGAAAACGGTAGGAGACAGGAGAGGATGGAGAATTAGCATGTGAAAACCAGCCTTTGGTCTGAACACTGATAATGATGATGACGCAGCGAGATGTGTCGGCTCTGTGCACTAAGATTCGCACCCTGTTCACCCCCAAATCACCTACAATTTGTACCATCCCTGTTTAAGTCATATACAGGGTGTTTCAAAAATGACCGGTATATTTGAAACGGCAATAAAAACTAAACGAGCAGCGATAGAAATACACCGTTTGTTGCAATATCCTTGGGACAACAGTACATTTTCCGGCGGACAAACTTTCGAAATTACAGTAGTTACAATTTTCAACAACAGATGGCGCTGCAAGTGATGTGAAAGATATAGAAGACAACGCAGTCTGTGGGTGCGCCATTCTGTACGTCGTCTTCGCCGTGTTGCAGCTGCAGTCCAAATGACGTCAACGTCCACGTATCGTCTCATGCGCCAGAGTTTACACCTCTATCCATACAAAATTCAAACGCGGCAACCCCTCAGCGCCGCTACCATTGCTGCACGAGAGACATTCGCTAACGATATAGTGCACAGGATTGATGACGGCGATATGCATGTGGGCAGCATTTGGTTTACTGACGAAGCTTATTTTTACCTGGACGGCTTCGTCAATAAACAGAACTGGCGCATATGGGGAACCGAAAAGCCCCATGTTGCAGTCCCATCGTCCCTGCATCCTCAAAAAGTACTGGTCTGGGCCGCCATTTCTTCCAAAGGAATCATTGGCCCATTTTTCAGATCCGAAACGATTACTGCATCACGCTATCTGGACATTCTTCGTGAATTTGTGGCGGTACAAACTGCCTTAGACGACACTGCGAACACCTCGTGGTTTATGCAAGATGGTGCCCGGCCACATAGCACGGCCGACGTCTTTAATTTCCTGAATGAATATTTCGATGATCGTGTGATTGCTTTGGGCTATCCGAAACATACAGGAGGCGGCGTGGATTGGCCTCCCTATTCGCCAGACATGAACCCCTGTGACTTCTTTCTGTGGGACACTTGAAAGACCAGGTGTACCGCCAGAATCCAGAAACAATTGAACAGCTGAAGCAGTACATCTGATCTGCATGTGAAGGCATTCCGCCAGACACGTTGTCAAAGGTTTCGGGTAATTTCATTCAGAGACTACGCCATATTATTGCTACGCATGGTGGATATGTGGAAAATATCGTACTATAGAGTTTCCCAGACCGCAGCGCCATCTGTTGTTGACAATTGTAACTACTGTAATTTCGAAAGTTTGTCTGCCTGAAAATGTACTGTTGTCCCAAGCATATTGCAACAAACGGTGTATTTCTATCGCTGCTCGTTTAGTTTGTATTGCCGTTTCAAATATACCGGTCATTTTTGAAACACCCTGTATATACCACGGTGATGAAATAGGAAACAGAGTCCTGTTATGAAAATGCGGCGAAGTGTAAAATGAAAGCCAGTACAGTGCGTCCACAACATATAACATGTATAAAGAATAGCAAATGACAATGTTTGGTTTGGATAAACTCATCAACCTCTCTGTCGTAATAAACATATAAAGCGCCACCACAGAGAAAACTGACTAACTCTTTTTCTGACTCGTTGTACAAGAAGGAAGTTGTGTAATAGCACGAAAACGTAGTATTTTGTGCTTAATTTCATAATGCAATTCAATAGCTAAAATATTAAGCTATTTTGTTTTTTTCTGAAAAGCTCCTCTCTTTCAATTATTAAGTAAATACGTCAGTGTTTTCTAACGGCCGTAAGCTGTTGCACATCATTGCTGAATCTTGGCCATAAACCGCTAATAGCTTTATTTTTATGTAATAATTTGCTGGTCCCCCTGTCTTCTTGAATTATCTTAAAGGAATAAAAAATCAGTAGAATACTTTGTCTTTTAATGATACCTCAAAACATGACTGCTCAGGAATATTTTTTTGTTTACATAATGAATTTCACTGGCTTGATCGATTTCGCCTCACGAAATCTGATAACAGTGAATGTTCTATTAAAGAATTAACTTGAAGACAAATACTGAACAGATAACCGAAGTAGAGATATTTTTTTCTTTCTGGATGCTCAAATAATAAGAATTACTTCATCACAACAATGTTTCGTTGCGTGATTTTTTGTTTCGGCAATTTCTCTGTATAGTATACGTTGTATGGCGGACACACCTAAATAGTTTCGTACTATCGACTCATGTATGCGAAGTTTAATCACACATGTTAGTTCGCTAGATTAATTTTAACAACATTTCAAAACCTTTTGCTCATGTAATGAGGGCCTTCAGCTTAACACGGTTCTGCTCTCGGCTTCTGTTCTCGTTTCTCCCCTCGGAACTGTGTCTGTCTCACGGTGGGAAGGTATGACATGCATTTAGGCATTCTTGTGTTAGTCTGTGGTATTCCATTTGCTCACTCGTTACTCGTATTACTTTGGTTAATTTAATGTCACGATTTATTCGGAGCTATGTGACATACTACTGGATATGCTTATCATGTAAGGGTTTTCATGGAAGGTGTTGGATTTGCCTGACACCTTACCCTCCTGTCGCCAAGACCAGTCTCCTGGTGTAGGTCTTTTTAGTTGGGGCCGCTTCGGTAACTTGTATGGCAATAGGGATGAAATGATCATGAAGACAACAAAACACCCATTCCCACAGTAGACAAAATCTCCGACTCAGCTGAGAATCGAACCGGGACCCCTCACGTGGCATTTTGCCATTCGAACCACTCAGCTATGGAGGTGGACAGAAGAGATGTAAAGTACTTGTTGATCTTCGAACCGAATACCACGAGAAAAATCTTCGAGAAATATGCAAAGAAAGCAGCTTCAGACGCAGAATCAGGAACTGTACGACTTCGTGAAACAATCGAACATCGTTCAGAAAATGAAAGTGCGGCAGATAAGCGTGGCGGTGGAAATTGTTAGGAGGGCAGACATTCGTCAGGGAAACCTGACGTTATCCATCGAATAGGACGGTGGAGGAATCGATTGGAGGATGAACTGCAAGGAGGCTTTCAGCAGCCAGGTGTTTATGTGAATTGGATCCGAAGTGCACAACATCGCCAGCTGTGGAGAAAAACTGTAAATTCGGTGCGTGATCTTCAGGGTCTGAGGTCTTCAATACGTTTATATGTAGCAGTGTCAATTAATGATGGCTGGTGCAAGAGTACTTTTAAATTACTTTTAGCCGATTTTGGTTGTTACAATTAAGACCGTTTGCTTGTCAGCGTCCGTGTAGTCATCTATGGAAGACAAGATCTACGAGTCGACAGAGCTGAACTGGAGCATTGTCTCGACTCTTTCAGCCCCACTGGATTTTCATATGAGCTAATTCGATTAGAATTTCTGTGACCTGGAGAGGCCTTGATGGGTGCTTGAGGGAGAGGGGAAGGGTGGCGATCTAGACGAGGACACAGTACATACACAGCCTAACAAAAAAACTGAAACACCCAGAAGACATGGTGGGATATCAATGTGACTTCATAGATGTACACACCATCGGTTGGTATGTAAATAATTAACACTTTCAATTCACTGTGAGAGGTATAGTGGACAACAGAATGCATTAGTATAGTTTGTGTTTAGTATTGTTAGCATGCCTCGTAGGACATGTAATGGCCGTGAACAGCATCAGATGTTGAGCGATCCCTATAAAGGAGACACATATGCAGTTACGTGAGATAGCATTATCAATACCCCTCAGTGTGTGGTAGGGAGCTCATCGTGGTTCTTCATTTTAGCAGCTGGTCCAATCGAGCAATGTACAGATTTCTGAGGCATTCAGATGTGACAATGGCCCAATGTTGGGCTGCATGGAAGCGTGAGGGCAGACACAATCGTCGTCAAGCTTCTGGTTGAGCACATCTGACAAACAGGATGAAAGATCAATGTGTTGTGGACCAAGCACAACTTAATCCCTTCACATTTTCATCTGCCATCCAAGACAAAGTAATGTTCTCCCCCAACACAATCCATCATTAATTCATTGGAGATGAGCAGCAGCCGGACTAGCAAATTACCATCACATATCTATACTGCTATTAGCACCACAAAACAAATGGCTGCATTTGGAGTGGTGACATGATCAGGAAGCATGGAACTTTGATCAATGTGTTCAGCAATGAATTACACTTCAATCCTAACAGAGATGGCGAGTATCGTGGCAGCCTGAGGATAGGTTCCATTCTTACAATTCTTTGGAGAGGCAAGGTGGGGTAACTACCACCACACGGTGTAGGGACCTGTTGTATATTATTTCAGGTCACAACTGATAGTGACAGGAAACTCTGATGGTATTGCAGTACATCACTGACATCCTGCATCTTCATTGGTTGATTGATTTGGGAGAAGGGACTAAACAGCGAGGTCATCGGCCCCATTATATTAGGGGCGATACGGAAGGAAGTCAACCATACCCTCTCAAAGGAACCATCCTGGAATTTGCCTGCAGGAATTTAGAGAAATTACGGATAACTTAAATCAGAATGGCCGGACGCTGGTTTGAACCGTCGTCTTCTCGAATGCAGTCACTGGGTTACCTCACTCAGTTGCATCTTGATGTGTTACCTTTTATGAAACAGTATCCTGACAACATTTTCATCAGAACAATGCCTGTCCATACATGGTAAGTGTCTCTATGGACTGTCTGTGTGATGTTGAGATTCTCTCATGGCAAGCAAGTTCCACAGATATGTCGTCAATAGAACACATCTGGGACCAGCTCAGATGTGAAGCCAGTCCTAATGCCAATTTCCGAGATATCGAGAACCAGTTGCTTGCCACAGGAGAGGTCACAACCTTATGACACATCCGAATCAGAGCATGCATCAAGGCGACAGGTGGTGAAAAGTGCAATCATACTGCCAAGTTCTTCGTTAAAGTAACTCGATTCTCTAATCACTGAAATATCTTCACGTTCCCTCCCCATCAGCGAAGTCCCATTTCGTTTCACCCTCGCCTCTGGGGTGCTTCTCCTTTTTTTATCGGACAGTGTTGCTTATGTGGCAGGCACTGGCAGCGTGGCGACGGCACAGGGAGTTGTCCACCTGGCAGACGGTGAGCTGCCGAGGTACTTGCGGGCCGCTGCTTGGCATTCCGGCGGTCGGGCCGAGACGGGTCAGTGGGTGTATCGAGCGTGTCCGCTGCGTGACGCACGCCTCCCCCTTCCCTCCCCCCACTGCCTCCGCCGCCACCCGCACAGACGCGCTCTCGAGTGCGACCAGTTGTTGCGCCAACAGCCGCCGACAGGACGGCCTTTGAGGGGGTATGTTCTCGACGACCCACCACGAATGACATGGGTCTACTGCGGCTACTATCTGCCTGTAGAGCAGGTGGAACTAACAAGGGATCCCTACAGTGCGAGGTCACAACTTCAATCTTTAGTAAGGATCATTTGAAACTTCACCTCATCTACATCTACATCTACATGATTACTCTGCAATTCACATTTAAGTTCTTGGCAGAGGGTTCATCGAACCACAATCATACTATCTCTCTACCATTACACTCCCGAACAGCGCGCGGGAAAAACGAACACCTAAACCTTTCTGTTCGAGCTCTGATTTCTCTTATTTTATTTTGATTATGACTCCTACCTATGTAGGTTGGGCTCAACAAAATATTTTCGCATTCGGAAGAGAAAGTTGGTGACTGAAATTTCGTAAACAGATCTCGCCGCGACGAAATACGTCTTTGCTTTAATGACTTCCATCACAACTCGTATATCATATCTGCCACACTCTCTCCCCTAATACGTGATAATACTAAACGAGCTGCCCTTTTTTGCACCTTTTCGATGTTCTCCGTCAATCCCACCTGGTAAGGATCCCACACCGCGCAGCAATATTCTAACAGAGGACGAACGAGTGTAGTGTAAGCTGTCTCTTTAGTGGACTTGTTGCATCTTCTAAGTGTCCGGCCAATGAAACGCAACCTTTGGCTCGCCTTCCCCACAGTATTATCTATGTGGTCTTTCCAACTGAAGTTGTTCGTAATTTTAACTCCCAGATACTTAGTTGAATTGACAGCCTTGAGAATTGTACTATTTATCGAGTAATCGAATTCCAACGGATTTCTTTTGGAACTCATGTGGATCACCTCACACTTTTCGTTATTAGGCGTCAACTGCCACCTGCCACACCATACAGCAATCTTTTCTAAATCGCTTTGCAACTGATACTGGTCTTCGGATGACATTACTAGACGGTAAATTACAGCACCATCTGCGAACAACCTAAGAGAACTGCTCAGATTGTCATCCAGGTCATTTAAATAGATCAGGAACAGCAGAGGTCAACAGGACGCTTCCCTGGGGAACACCTGATATCACTTCACTTTTACTCGATGATTTGCCGTCTATTACTACGAACTGCGACCTTCCTCACAGGAAATCACGAATCCAGTCGCACAACTGAGACGATACCCCATAGGCCCGCAGCTTGATTAGAAGTCGCTTGTAAGGAACGGTGTCAAAAGCTTTCCGGAAATCTAGAAATACGGAATCAACTTGAGACCCCTTGTCGATAGCGGCCATTACTTCCTGCGAATAAAGAGCTGGCTGCACAAGAACGATGTTTTCTAAAACCATGCTGATTACGTATCAATAGATCGTTCCCTTCGAGGTGATTCATAATGTTTGAACTTGTGTTAACCATTATGACAGGAGACTTCCGCAAGGCGTTTGATACAATTCCCCACAGTAGTTTAATGAACAAAGTAAGAGCATATGGACTATCAGACCAATTGTGTGATTGGATTGAAGAGTACCTAGATAACAGAACGCAGCATGTCATTCTCAATGGAGAGAAGTATTCCGAAGTAAGAGTGATTTCAGGTGTGCCGCAGGGGAGTGTCGTAGGACCGTTGCTATTCACAATATACATGAATGACCTTGTGGATAACATCGGAAGTTCACTGAGGCTTTTGCGGATGATGGTGTGGTATATCGAGAGGTTGTAACAATGGAAAATTGTACTGAAATGCAGGAGGATCTGCTGCGGATTGACGGATGGTGCAGAGAATGGCAATTGAATCTCAATGTAGACAAGTGTAATGTGCTGCGAATAGAAAGATATAAAGATCACGTATCATTTAGCTGCAATGTAGCAGGTCAGCAACTGTTAGCAGTTAATTCTATAAAATATCTGGGAGTAGGCATTAGGAGTGATTTAAAATGGAATGACCATATAAAGTTGATTGTCGGTAAAGCTGATGCCAGACTGAGTTTCATTGGAAGAATCCTAAGGAAATGCAATCCGAAAACAAAGGAAGTAGCTTACTGTGCACTTGTTCGCCCACTGCTTGAATATTGCTCACCAGTGTGGGATCCGTACCAGATAGGGTTGATAGAAGAGATAGAGAAGATGCAACGGAGTGCAGCGCGCTTCGTTACAGAATCATTTAGTAATCGCGAAAGCGTTACGGAGATGATAGATAAACTCCAGTGGAAGACTCTGCAGGAGAGATTCTCAGTAGCTCGGTACGGGCTGTTGTTGAAGTTTCGAGAACATACCTTCACCGAGGAGTTAAGCAGTGTATTGCTCCCTCCTACGTATATCTCGCGAAGACACCGTGAGGATAAAATCAGAGTCAGTAGAGCCCACACAGAGGCATGCCGACAATCTTTCTTTCCCTGAACAGTACGAGACTGGAATAGAAGGGAGAACCGATAGAGGTACTCAAGGCCACACACTGTCAGGTGGCTTGCGGAGCATGGATGTGGATGTAGATGTAGAAATATTAGCTGTTAATGACTCACAATGTGCCTCAGGGGTGGCGATAGGAAACGACTGTCCAGTAGGTGCAGAGATCGACCTTCCATGGCGTGTAGCACAGCATACTAAATGGAAATCGTCGACATGTCGATGTTCAAAGAAACCTCTAACTTGCACCACGAACGCCGAATGAAAAATGGTGCGCCACAGTGACCACAAAGGTCTGCACCATCAAGATCGAAGGCGAACTTCATGACAGTTACAAACCATGCAGCACGTTCAGCTAGGTATCCGCTCCTAAAGAATGCATATAGAACCATATTTGCGTAACGGTATGATGAGAACTGAAGGAATGTTATGGCATGTGACCGAATGCAAAACAGTCTGTCATGGAGCCCACCATGAAACTGCCTAGTCTTTAAGGCCTAGCTGCAGATAGTGCGATAATATTTTTAGAGGCACGAAAAAAAAAAACATCCCGAGATTCAGTTTGTCTAGTGGTTCCAGATGGCTTGAACTGTAATGTCACACACTTTTCGGGAGGGATAGTTTACTCTAAACGAGTATGATTTTTATATTCAGACCAGGAATCAAGCAAAAAGTAAGTTCTTTTACCAGCTCTTGGCCAACATTAGCGCTCATAACATAGTTGTAGTTTTCTTACGCACATTTTCCCACTCTTGCTTGCTGTGACTTAAATACTCCCATGTGTCCTTGCAAAATCACGCACAAGGGAAAGAATCGTAGAGGGCAGATCACCTCCAAGTTTTTTTGCAGAACAATAAGTAACTTCCCAGCCAATTTATCATCCAGATTAACAATAGATATAATTGTATACGGTGCTAGTTGCTTTTGTTACAACTCTCTTGGTACCTCTAATTACCAGGGTTCTTTTCATTTGCAATTCCCCTTCAAATTCCGATTGGTCGGAGGTGAAAACAAATTCTTTACTCAAAGGTGGGATACGTTTGTTAATCTCACTTTCAAATACTCGGGCTGATTCTGCAGTCTGCTGTGTCGTCATGTTTGAAATTGCGTTATCTTACATCTTCCTACTCCTTAGCGCTGTTTGAAGTTATGCAGCCATCCACTGTGAGCCATACCGGCTTTGCGGCTGTCGATATTTGTTCAGAGATGCTAACTTTTCGACGCTTGGGGGCGGTCGCGAGGTGGCGCGGCGGTGTGCAGATCTACGGGCGAGCGCGAGTGAGTTTTAGTTGGGAGGTGGAAAGAAGACGGTGCGATTCCCAAGGAGGGGAGGTAACCCGGTCGGTAAAGAAGTATTTTGTAAAGAATTGTACAGGTGACAGTTGTAATGGCTGTGTCTTGAGATACTCTGCGCAGCCAAGCAGTTTGTGATTGTTAACCGATTATTTTATTGCGATATGGCAGTGGCAATCTACTATGATGCTGTTAGATGATTATTTTTGTCTTTTGCTGGCCAGGCACTTCCTGCCTTCCGTATTGCAAGGGTACCTCACCTGAGACAAACTACACTACTGGCCATTAATACTGCTACACCAAGAAGAAATGTAGATGATAAACGGATATTCATTGGAGAAATATATTATACTAGAACTGACTTGTGATTACATTTTCATACAATTTGCGTGCATAGATCCTGAGAAATCAGTAGCCAGAACAACCAAATCTGGACGTAATAATGGCCTTGATACGCCTGGGCATTGAGTCAAACAGAGCTTGGACGCCATGTACAGGTACAGATACCCATGCAGCTTCAACACGATACCACAGCTCATCAAGAGTAGTGACTGGCGTATTGTGACGAGCCAGTTGCTCGGCCACCATTGACCAGACGTATTCAGTTGGTGAGAGGTCTGGAGAATGTGCTGGCCAGGGCAGCAGTTTAACATTTTCTGTATCCAGAAAGGCCCGTACAGGACCTGCAACATGCGGTCGTGCATTATCCTGTTGAAATGTAGGGTTTCGCAGGTATCGAATGAAGGGTAGAGCCACGGGTCGTAACACATCTGAAATGTAACCTCCACTGTTCAAAGTGCCGTCAATGCGAACATGAGGTGACCGAGACTTGTAACCATTGGCATCCCATACCATCACGCCGGGTGATACGCCAGTATGGCGATTAGAAATAAACGCTTCCAACGTGCGTTCACCGCGATGTCGCCAAACACGGATGCGACCATCATGATGCTGTAAACAGAACCTGAATTTTTCCGAAAAATAACGTTTTGCCATTCGTGCACCCAGGTTTGTCTTTGAGTACACCATCGAAAGCGCTCCTGTCTATGATGCAGTGTCAAGGGTAACCGCAGCCATGGTCTCCGAGCTAATAGTCCATGCTGCTGCAAACGTCGCCGAACTGGTCGTGCAGTTGGTTGTTGTCTTGCAAACGTTCCCATCTGTTGACTGGGATCGAGACGTGGCTGCAAGATCCGTTACAACCATGCGGATAAGATGCCCGTCATCTCGACTGCTAGTGATACGAGGCCGTTGGGATCCAACATGGTGTTCCGTATTACCCTCCTGAACCCACCGATTCCATATTCTGATAACAGTCATTGGATCTCGACCAACGCGAGCAGCAGTGCCGCAATCGCGATAGGCTACAATCCGACCTTTATCAAAGTCGGAAACGCGATGGTACGCATTTCTCCTCCACACAACAACGTTTCACCAGGCAACGCCGGTCAACTGCTGTTTGTGTATGAGAAATCGGTTGGAAACTTTCCTGATGTCAGCACGTTTGCAGGTGTTGCCACTGGCGCAAAGCTTGTGTGAATGCTCTGAAAAGCTAATCATTTGCGTATCACAGCGTCTTCTCCCTGTCGGTTAAATTTCGCGTCTGTAGCACGTCACCTTCGTGGTGTAGCAATTTTAATGGTCAGTAAGTAGTGTATTATTGAGTGCTCAGTTAAGATAATCTGTTAGTAACCCATGTTACAACCTACACAATTGGTCGCACTGTTGTTACTTGGTGTCTACTAGCGTCGGCATTCTGCCTTACCATCCAAACCGTGGGGCTTATTGGGTATAACGTTTTAAAACTGAGTGTTTAGTTTGTTCCAGACAATCTGGTGGATATTGAACTGTGTGATGTACCAAAGAACGCCAACTCTGTGAGGCACTTGCGCGGAGGTTTGAATGTCGGCATCCAGCTATAACGCAGCAAGTTAGTTCGAGATGACATTCGTTGCAGTAAGGCACGTAGCTGTCTAGTACAGTGGCTGCAGAATGGCTGTTTTTTTTCGCTTTGCGCATTGCACAGCTGATCTGTCTGCGGTGAAAACTACATAGCGTAACATTCAGTCGATACCGAAGATTGATACCCTCTACGAATCTAAATAATCCATATTAGTTATTATCCGATTTTGTTCAAATTTGGTACACAGCCTTTTGTTATTAATGGAATGATGCTCTCAAAATTTCAGATTTTTATTCCGAAGATATCAATACATAAAAATCAATTAATTAGAATTTTCTTTTAAAAATTTTAGTCACTGTGCATTACGTAATATAAAAATCGCTCAAAATTATTATTTGATTATATTTTGTAGTGTGGGTGCGTGAGAATGATTGACATAGGTTAAAATTTAATACTTCATTTTTCGTAAAAACGTGTACAAACGAACTGTGGGAAAGTTATGTTGCAACCACGATTCAGGTGACGTATGTCGGTGTGTGCTTGTTTTGTATAAAAGCAGCCAGAATGGGAAATATAAAAGTAATAAGCTTAATTATCAATTTGAAGAATATTTCGCTCTTCGTTTATTTTGATTAAACAAAACACAGGAGGTGATAGTTTTGCTGACATTAATTATTAACAAATTAGTGATTGGATGAGGCAAGATCTGCCGCGAGAATGATCTGGAAGGAATGTTCTGATTGGTCGTTTAGATCAACAGCCAATCAGAATTAAGCCTCGAGATAGTCGCTTGCTAGCCGTTCTACAGATAACAGGATGTCAGATCGCTCCTTAAAAATAGTCTGTAAGATGAGGAAATAGTGAGCTAATTTCAGTTCTAACATATCGTGACTGAAGCGACTGGAGTTACGAACATTTTAATGAGGCTTTGGAGTTTCTAAATTAAACAGTTTGAGAGATATGAGCGTGTGAACATTCTGGTCATAATAACAACTCTACGTGGCGTATTTCGTGCTCTGTACGGAATATTTTGGCGAGCACCTCTTACGAAGGAGGCCACTGAAACGACCGAATGTTTAACACGCGAATAGTTGTGGGTCTGTGATTGGTAGAACGTGAAAATTAGTCGGGTTGGACTTGCTAAAATTCTGGATGCTTTTCGAGTGAAAATTTACTATGTAGACAGTGAACTTCCATGGATAATGTTTCACCGTATTAAATACGGACTTGATAGCCATTTCACGTGTTTCAATATGAATAAAAAGCAGAGATAATCTAATTTTAAACGCTTTTCTGCAAGTAGACTGAATATCCCGAACGTCCGATTTTTTAATCATAAACTTTCATGAACTAGGGATACGCAGCCTCTGTGTGTAGATATTAGGTAGTGGTTTCAACAACGTTGCTTTACACTGCCTAGCACGTATCTGCTGCCACAGAGTAAAGAGACATCGGCAATAGGACAATCGAGGTAGGTGGAATGAACTATAGCTTTAAGAAACACGCAGACGATTGAACCCCCACCCCGCCGCACACCAAGGGCACGATTATAGTGGTGGGTCTGGGCTACACCTTCGGGGTCTCGCTTCTTCTTATATCTGACGGAATTGAACGTTCCGTCACCTCAGTGTATATACGTATATGTACAGCGTATTAGAATTAAGCCGTCTGTGGATATTACTATTAACTTAAAATAATGTTTCCTTTCAGTTTTAAATTTATCCCAGTGTAGATTAATGTGGTACCAATGTCTCAGTCCATTATAATTTCACAACCTTGTCTGCCACTCCAGCAAAATAAAACTGGTTTGATGCAGCTCTCCATGCTACTCTATCCTGTACGAGCCTCTTCATCACCGAATAACTACTGCAGCCTACATCCTTCTGAATCTGCTTACTGTCTTCATCTCTTGCTCTTCCTCTACTATTTTTACTCCCTACACTTCCGTCCAGTACTAAATTGGTGATTCGGCGATGCCTCTGAACGTGCCCTAACAACCGATCCTTTCTTGTCAGGTTGTGCCACAAAATTCTTGTCTGCCTTTTTCAGTTCAGTACCAGTTACTTGATCTAATCTTCAGCATTCTTCTGTAACACCACATTTCGAAAGATACTATTCTCTTTTCCTCTAAACTGTTTATCGTCCACGTTTCACTTCCATACATGGCTACACTTCAGGCAAATACCCTCAGAAAAGACTTCCTAGCACTTCAGAAAAGCTTTCCTACCCTTTGTCAATCTGCATTTTATTTCCTCTCTGCTGCGGCAATCATCGATTATATTGCTACCGAAATAGCAAAACTCATCTACTACTTTAAGTATCTCGTTTACTAATCTAGTTCCCTTAGCACCAGCTGACTTAATTCGACTACCTTCCACTATTCTGTCTTCACTTTATTGGTGTTCATCTTATACCCTACTTTCAAGACACTGTCCATTCCGTTCAATTGCTCTTCCAAGTCCTTTGCTGTCTCTGATACAATGACAATGTTATCGGCAAACCTTCGTCTTCCTGAACTTTAACTCCTACTCCAAATTTTTTCTTTGGTTTCCGTTGCTGCTTGTTCAATGTACATATTGAATATTATCGGGGATAAGCTACAACCCTGTCTCTCTCCCTTCTCAACCACTCGTTCCCTTTCACGGCGCTCGACTCTTATAACTGCTGTCTGGTTTCTATACAAGTCGTAAATAGCTTTTCGTTCCCAGTATTTTACCGCCGCTACCTTCAGAATTTTAAGGAAAGAATTCCAGTCACCACTGTCAAAAGCTCTCTCTGAGTCTACAATTGCTATAAACATTAGTTTGCCTTTCTTTAACCTATCTTCTAAGATAAATCGTAGAATCAGTATTGCTTCGTGTGTTCCTACATTTCTATGGAGTCCAGACTGATCTTCCCTGATGATGGCTACCGCCACTTTTCCATTCTTCTGTAACGAATTCGTGTTAGTATTTTACAACCATGACATTAAAATGACAGTTCGGTAATATTCGCATCTATCATCAACTGATTAACTATGGAATTGGAATTATTACATTTTTCTTTAAGTTTGAGGGTGTTTCGCATGTTTCATACACTTCGCACACCAGATGGAAGAATTTTGTCACGGCTGGCTCTCCCAAGGTTATCAGTAGTTCCGACGGCATATCGACTAGTCCTGGGGTCTTTTTTCGACTTACATATTTTAGTACTCTGTCAAATTCTTATCGCAGTATCGTATCTCCCATCTCATCTTCATCTACTTCCACTTCCCTTTCTATAATACTGCCTTCAAGTTCATCTCCCTTGTATAGACGATGTGTATACATCGTCCACCTTTTCCTTCTTTGCTTAGGACTGGTTTTCCATCCGAATTCTTGATATTCAGACAGCTACTGCTCTTTCCCCCAAAGACCTCTTTAATTTCATGTAAGTATTATCCATCTTCCCCCTAGTTATATATGTTTTTGACTCCTTACATTTGTCCTCCAGCCATTCCTGCTCAGCCCCTTTGGACTTCCTCCGAATCTTATTTTTTAAACGCTTGTATTTCCTTTCGTGTGCTTCACTTACTGCATTTTTATGTTTTCTCATTTTATTAATTAAATTCAGTATGTCTTGTATTAATTATGGATTTCGACTGAGATGAGATTTTTTACCTACTTGATCCTCTGCTGCTTAAAACTACCCATTCGTCTTGTACTGTTTTCCTCTGTTCTGTTCTAGTCAACCGTTGCGTAATGCTCCCTCTGAAGCTCTCAAAAACCTCTGGTTCCCTCAACTTATCCAGTTCCCATCTCCTTAACTTCCTACAGTTTTCCAATTTCTTTAGTTTTAATCTACATTTCATGACCACTAAATTTTGATCAGTGTTCACATCTGCTCCTGGAAATATCTTACAGTTTAAAATCTGGTTCCTAAATTTCTGTCTTACAATTATATAACCTTCCGGTGTCTCCAGTTCTCTGCCAAGCGTACAACCTTATACTATGATTGACCATTTAGCAATATTAATGCAGCTAATGTGTTTGTGTTACTGTTGTACGGTAAGTCTGAAGTACGATCTTCTGACCTGCAGTTTAAGCTGATTGAACGTTACTTTTCAAAACAGCCCTCTAACTGAATTTTAGTGTTGCATCGCAAACGTTTTTGCTAATACGTGATACTGTACATTTTTCGAACTAACCAAATTAGTAGGACCCTCATGAAAAGTATTATGCTATATAGCATAGAAATCCGTTCCACAAAGACAACCGGCAACTATACAACACGTTTGCATCCTTGCATTCAACATTCTGGCAGTTACACCAGTTATTAATGTACCAGATTTTTACACTTGCGATGGCTTATCTTGCACTAAACCTGTGATCCTGTAACGTTAATCACTGAAATATGTTAGCAAGACAAATGTATTCCCAAAATTTCATGACTCTACATTAATTTTTTTGCGACATTTTTCCGTCTATATGGCTTGTAAGTTAAAGAGATATGGGATGGTTACGGTAGAAGAGCACCTCATTGGTCACAGGGCGAGAGTGAGGCGACTTTTTTCTATGGAGGATGATAGGACGAATGTGTTCCGGCGTGACTACAAGCGCCGGAACGAAGAGAAAAAACGCAAGACCAGAGAAAGCGCTGAGGAAACGTCAACAAACAGCCAGCTGACAAGGACCGCGCCGCGCCAGGGGTGACCTCTGCAAGAAGTGAATATAAGCGCCGCTTCTGCCGGCATCGGAGGGACATTAGTGCTCAGATCGGCTCAGTATACGGACATCAGTGGACAGACTTGTTGAAGCTTGTGCATAGCCAAGAATATTGCTGTTCGCATGTCGCCGTCGTTTGCTACTATTCCTTGTAAATCTCCAAGTTAAGTATTGTCAATCTGCTTTATAAAAATAAAACTACTATTGTTATTTGCTTGAATTGTTGTATAGGATTCGGAGAACGCAACATCCCTTAGGCCGGTATTACACTATCAAATTTCTTTGTCAAAGTAGATATGTCAAATATTTATGTCAAAGAAGTTTGATGGTGTAATAGGGCACTTTGTCAAATCTCGTGTGTCGTCAAATAAATTTGATCAAACCTAGGAGCTCGCTGTAGATTTGATCATAAAAGTCGCTTGTCTTCTATTCGCTGAAATGTGGCATATTACCACATGGAGCGCTAGCGTCGCTGCAGCGTTCTGTCATCTGTAGTGTGTTTACAAACATGGCCGGTAACTACAATTGGTGTGTACCGTCAACTACAAAATTAATAGAGATGTATGAAGCTGATGAGGCGCTTTACAGTGTGAGGCACCATGAATACAAAAATAGGTTAAGAAGATTGGAGAGCTATAAAAATATTGCGGAGGTCATTAGCAGTGAGATACGGCCTGGTTGCACGGCAGCAGATAGGTGCGATGTGCTGCATGCGACATCTCGACATCCAAAACCGTCCACCTATGGATATATCCAGACTGACTTCCAGCAAGCTGGTATACAAGAGGAGGATTCAATTTAATAACTTATATCTGTGTGTCTGTCTGTGTGTGTGTATATATACAGGGTGAGTCACCTAACAGTACCGCTGGATATATTTCGTAAACCACATCAAATACTGACGAATCGATTCCACAGACCGAACGTGAGGAGATGTCGAGATGTCGATATACAGGGTGAGTCACCTAACAGTACCGCTGGATATATTTCGTAAACCACATCAAATACTGACGAATCGATTCCACAGACCGAACGTGAGGAGAGGGGCTAGTGTAATTGGTTAATACAAACCATAAAAAAATGCACGGAAGTTTGTTTTGTAACACAAACCTACTTTTTTAAATGGAACGCAGTTAGTTTTGTTAGCACATCTGAACATATAAACAAATACGTAATCAGTGCCGTTTGTTGCATTGCAAAATGTTAATTACATCCGGAGATATTGTAACCTAAAGTTGACGCTTGAGTACCACTCCTCCGCTGTTCGATCGTGTGTATCGGAGAGCACCGAATTACGTAGGGATCCAAAGGGAACGGTGATGGGCCTTAGGTACGGAAGAGACTGGAACAGCACTTTACGTCCACATGCTAACACCTTTTTATTGGTCTTTTTCGCTGACGCACATGTACATTACCATGAGGGGTGAGGTACACGTACACACGTGGTATCCGGTTCCAATTACGGAGTGGAATAGAGTGTGTCCCGACATGTCAGGCCAATAGATGTTCAATGTGGTGACCATCATTTGCTGCAGACAAATGCGATCTCTGGCGTAATGAATGTCGTACACGTCGCAGTACATCTGGTGTAATGTCGCCGCACGCTGCCACAATACGTTGTTTCATATCCTCTGGGGTTGTAGGCACATCACGGTACACATTCTCCTTTAGCGTACCCCACACAAAGAAGTCCAGAGGTGTAAGATCAGGAGAACGGGCTGGCCAATTTATGCGTCCTCCACATCCTATGAAACGCCAGTCGAACATCCTGTCAAGGGTCAGCCTAGTGTTAATTGCGGAATGTACAGGTGCACCATCATGCTGATACCACATACATTGAAGCGTTTTCAGTCGGACATTTTCGAGCAACATTGGCAGATCATTCTGTAGAAACGCGATGTATGTTGCAGCTGTTTGGGCCCCTGCAATGAAGTGAGGACCAATGAGGTGGTCGCTAATGATTCGGCACCACACATTTACAGTCCACGGTCGCTGTCGCACTACCTGTCTGAGACAGCGAGGATTGTCCACGGACCAGTAATGCATGTTCCGTAGATTCACTGCCCCGTGGTTTGTGAAACCCGCTTCATCGATAAACAGGTAGAACTGCAACGCATTCTCTGTTAATGCCCATTGACAGGATTGCATTCGATGATTAAAGTCATCACCATGTAATTGCTGATTTAGCGACACATGAAACGGGTGAAAGCGGTGACGATGCAGTAAGCGCATGACTCTACTTTGACACAGTCCACCAGCTCTCGCAATTTCCCGTGTACTCATGTGTGGGTTCATGGCAACAGCGGCTAACACACCAACTGCACCCGCTTTTCCTGTGACGGGCCTGTTGCGGACCCGTTTGCGTGCTACGACCATACCTGTTGCATACAGTTGGCTGTAGATGTTTTGCAATGTGCGGCGCGTTGGATGCTCTCTGTCCGGGTACCGTTCTGCATACACCCTGCAGGCTTCAGCTGCATTTCGTCGACACTCGACATAGATGAGTATCATCTCCGCCTTTTCAGAGTTCGAATACACCATGGTCACAGTTCCTACAGCACTACACTATCACAGACGTCTGGTAACACGGTGTACTACAGTTGGTCTGCGTGCGGAGACGAATGCAGAATAACAATAGCAGCAAGCGCTACAAGCGGACACTGCGACAGCTAGACCAAACCACAACAGTGCACTACAGCCACACTCGTAAACACGGTCGTCATCGTAAACATGTCGCTGCAGATGCTGCTCGCCGACCGTGGCCCGTGTTTGTTACAACACGCAACTGAACGTCGGAGGTTTGAAGCGTCAACTTTAGGTTACAATATCTCCGGATGTAATTAACATTTTACAATGCAACAAACGGCACTGATTACGTATTTGTTTATATGTTCAGATGTGCTAACAAAACTAACGTGGTCCCATTTTTAAAAAAGTAGGTTTGTGTTAAAAAACATACTTCTGTGGATTTTTGTATGGTTTGTATTAAACACGTTTGGTCTGTGAAATCGGTTCGTCAGTATTTGATGTGGTTTACGAAATATATCCAGCTGTAACGTTAGGTGACTCACCCTGTATATTGTTTGTAGCTTGTAACGCCGGAAATGCATATCCTCATATTTACATCTATTGTACTATAAATTTTTTTCTTATTTTGTTACCTGAAGATATGACATTTCTGTGTCTTTATATATTGTAATTGTTTTACTGTATGTCGATGTGTAATTGGTTTGTTTTGTAAATATTCTTTGTATTTTTATGCTGGGTCTTACCTGTGGAAAACTATGCTATCGAACGATTACATCGATAGGTCGTGTGGAGAACCAAAGTGTTTAGGATCTTTGGTAGTGTTAACACTGCCGAGCGGAGCGCGGGCAGAGGGAAGTCTGGCTGGAGTAGGGCGGTGGAGCAGGTGTGTTGAGTGACGCTCCCGCGAGTTGCCGCGCTTCCGGGGTTTGGCAGCATGTAATTGCGCTCGACTTGCTATAATAGTTACTTGCACGGTGTCGCGAACGGGAAATATTAGGAGGCACACATCAAGAGCCCATTTCGCCTGGTGACCGTGTCGAGAAGAAGGCGCGCCAGTTTCCAGCTTCTGCAACAGCTACGGCCGACAATGAGTGATTTCCGCCATCTCCTCGATCGATGACTTCAAACCTTCAGTCAAGCAACAAGGAAGACTGAAAGCAAGTAAAACTTCAGAACTGTATGGCAGACCTGAGATTTTTAAACTATTCCAATAGCATGAAACTTTGTTGCTCATTGTCCCAATTGCATTACCAAGCAGGGTCCCTTCCTTTTCCGAAATGAACTCGAGTATCATTGAAATTCAAACGCCAACATTAAAGTAATATCATTCGATTTCACTGCTTTGTTTTCAAAGTTCACTTAAGGTATTCATAGCTGGCTACAATATTTAGATTACACAACAATAATTTAAGAGTGCAAGTTTTGTTACCATATTTTAGCTTAACTGTGAATGCAGCTCAGCTTGGTATGTACTAAATTTTACTATTGTTAATTGTTCAGAATCATTTAATTCAAGTTCAAATTTAAATCTCTTATTTCTAAATTGCGTTGATTCAAGTAGCTTTTGAAATGATTGTTGAGGTAACCCAAGACTAGCCTTATTTTACTGAATTTCGTAGTGCTTCAGAAACAACGTTTACTATTAATTTCAGTCACTAAATTAACTTTCAATTTTCTGGTTATATTAATTCTTTTGCTAAATTAAGTCAGAGTGTAACGAAATTTATTGCTTCTGACAAATATTCAGTTTTCACACAACATGTGTCAGCCTTCAGTTTCCACACCTTTAGTGTTAATTATACGTGCAATAACCTTTCTTTCTCAGTTGTTATAGTAGTTGTCCATAGGACTGGCGACCGTAATTTTCCCCAAATCTGAAATGTCTAATTAACGCAAGTTAATTGTTAACGTAACCACGGCACATTTACTTTCTTTATTAACTTTACCCTTTTTCAAAATTAATTTCCACCAATGTCATTTTGCATTTTTCCTTTCATTTAGATGTAACCCTTTCCTCCCTCTTTACCGACAGGTTAACTTCGATGACGATTGCTTTTCCCAAATTTCCATTAGGTACACGCGGTTTAATTTTTACTGTCATTGAGGTCGATAAGTGAGAGGGAGCTTACAAGCAGTGTTATAGCTCAGTGTTCAGATGATCTGGAGCCGGCCGCGGTGGTCTCGCGGTTCTAGGCGCGCAGTCCGGAGCCGTGCCACTGCTACGGTCGCAGGTTCGAATCCTGCCTCGGGCATGGATGTATGTGATGTCCTTAGGTTAGTTAGGTTTAATTAGTTCTAAGCTGTAGGGGACTGATGACCACAGCTGTTAAGTCCCATAGTACTCAGAGCCATTTGAACCATTTTTTCAGTAACAGACACAAACTGTGGGAACGCGATGTTTCGTTTTTACAAAAATTCTATCAGAAATCTCTCGAACATGAAGAGCCTATGCCACCACACTTCCAAACTGAGAGGAGCCTCTGTCACCACACTTCCAAACTGAGGGCCGCTGTCACCTGAGCTGATGCATCGGGAACGTGGAAAACTCTCATTCTGATGTGCACTTAGCAGCTGGCGGGGGTCGTTGGTTCTGCCAGTGATTGATTGTGCAGCCACTTAAGCCTCCACCTGCAATACTCTCGTGAGAATGAGCCACAACTGCGAAATGATTTGTACTGACATTAGGGTCATTTTGTAGTAATCTAGCTACTTCAAGCTTGACTCTGAAGATTTTTATTTTAACAACAGTGAACAGTTTGTTTTCAATTCCGATCACAGGTGTGATGTATTCCCTTCTGTAGTACTATCTGTTTTCAACTAACATCAAGGAAATCACCAGGCACTATCCGATTGTAATTAATTCGCCTGCACAATCATCTTTTCCCTGACCGTCTGTGTCAGATATGCCAAGGTCTTATCGTATTAATGTTGTCGCAGTTTGCCATTTGTGCGTCTATCATTGTTGTGAAGTAAATTAAAGTAAATGTAGTTCATGTCTTATTTAGCAGCCTGAACTATTCCTGGCATCTTATTTTCGAGGGCACCTTCCATTTTTGCGTCGCCTCCCAGGATTCCATTTCTCTAACCTCGAGTGTCAATTTACAAATTGTAGAACTTCCCCCAACACAGCCCTTTCTGGTGCAGATCCCAAAACACACAACAGTACTCCAGAAGACGTTGGACACGTGTAGTGTAAGAAATCTCTTCACTAGACTTGTTGCATCTTCTAAGTGTTCTACCAATGAAAGGCAGTCTTTGGTTCGCCTTGCCCATAACATTATCTATGTAATCGTTCCAGTTTAAAATTGGCTCTGAGCACTATGGGTTGGTTCAAATGGCTCTGAGCACTATGGGACTTAACTGCTATGGTCATCAGTCCCCTAGAACTTAGAACTACTTAAACCTAACTAACCTAAGGACGTCACACACATCCATGCCCGAGGCAGGATTCGAACCTGCGACCGTAGCGGTCGCGCGGTTCCAGACTGTAGCGCCTAGAACAGCTCGGCCACTTCTTCCGGCGCTCCATTTTACGTTAATCTTTATTGATATCCATAGACATTCAGTTAAATAGTCAGTCTTTAGATCTGTGTAATTTATCGTGTAACCGGAATTTAACAGATTCCTCTTAGTGTTCGAATGGATGACTTGGCACTTTTCATGACCACTTTTCACACCATGCACATATCTCGTCTACATCGTTTTTTAATTGCTTTCGGTCTTCTGATAATTTTACTAGACGATAAACGACATCATCTGCAAACAGTCTAAGAGAGCTGTTCAGATTGCTACCAAAATCGTTTATGTAGATTAGGAACAGCAGAGGGCCTACAACGCTTTTTTTGTGAATGCCAGGTATCGCTTTTGTTTAACTCGATAACTTTTCGTCACTCACTACAAAATGCGACCTTTCTCAGAGGACATTCAAGAAAAAATTTCATTATTCCTTTATCCTACACTAGTCTACCACCCGCTCCTTCGCTCGCGTAAACTGTATGGTCTGCACAGATTATTTTGTTTCTCTTTAATCGAATTTTCGAGTTTGGACGTTGTTATACCCATTGATCACGTATAAATCGATCTAGTACAAAAGAGCTGGTGACCTGTTACATGGCTGCCGGCACCATCATTAAAGTGTTGGAACCTGTTCCATTTAATTTTATATTGCGAGTTAAGAGAAAGAAAGAGAGCCCAATCTATAGCTTTTAGCGCCCGGTACTGAACTCTCTTTTCTCTCTCTCTCTCTCTCTCTCTCTCTCTCTCTCTCTCACTCTGTCTCTCTGCGTATGGAATCGCATTTACACGTCGTTTCTACTTTGCCATCAGTAATGATTAATATGTGTAAAACAAAAAATAATTTTATAAACATGTATTAGACCTACTGATAAATTGATGTATTAAATATCTGATTCTTATTCCATGAAATTCTGACAAAGCTGATTTGTGATGGAAACTGTTAAATAGTTTTTTTATTGGTATGTTCTTCACAAAATGCAGCACCGTCTAAAGTTTTCACGCTAATTAAGACCATAAAGATCCATCTTTTCCGAAAGTACTATCGACCAAAAAGTGATTCTGTATTCAAAAAGAAATATTTCGGATAACTTTTCATACCCTGTTTCAACCCCATAGGACTTGAATTTCCATGAGCACTGAACCAAGTTTTTATATATATATATATATATGTGCTTCTTTTATATATCAGGAAGACGGTTCTGAAAGTATTTGTTTGGAGTGTAGCCATGTATGGAAGTGAAACATGGACGATAACTAGTTTGGACAAGAAGAGAATAGAAGCTTTCGAAATGTGGTGCTACAGAAGAATGCTGAAGATTAGATGGGTAGATCACATAACTAATGAGGAAGTATTGAATAGGATTGGGGAGAATAGAAGTTTGTGGCACAACTTGACTAGAAGAAGGGATCGGTTGGTAGGACATGTTTTGAGGCATCAAGGGATCACAAATTTAGCATTGGAGGGTAGCGTGGACGGTAAAAATCGTAGAGGGAGACCAAGAGATGAATACACTAAGCAGATTCAGAAGGATGTAGGTTGCAGTGGGTACTGGGATGTGAAGATGCTTGCAGAGGATAGAGTAGCATGGAGAGTTGCATCAAACCAGTCTCAGGACTGAAGTCAACAACAACAACAACAACAACAACTTCTAACCGTACAGACAAACACGAATTTTCGTAGCTGAAGCTTTATAAATGCTTTAGTTCTTCTTTCATAATGATTTATTTTAAAAAAACTTTCACGAACTATTTCAGCCGCTTAGGGGTTGAATTTTGAAAAATACTGATATAGGTATTTATTTGTATTTCTGACTGAGAAACCAAATACCAATTGTAGTAGTTCCAGCTTCAAAACAGCCGTAATAGCGACAAACTTTTCAAAATGTTTCACCCCCTATTTCTCTCACATGGGGGTGGAATATCGATAAAAAAAACATTCTTAAACGCTGCCTAGAGTACAAGATTAACATTCTCTCCAAATTTCAAGTTTCTATCCTCAGCGGTTGGGACTGCGCGATGGTGAGTCAGTAATTCAGTGAGGAAATTTTCTTTTATGTTCAGGGTGATTCTTATTAACTTTTGAAAACCTTCGAAGCTGAAACGCTGAGACGAACCATGTAAAACAAGACACACGGGGCCGCAAAGGTCGGAAATGCCCTAAATGAGATGACAAATGTGACGTCACCAGATAACGTACCGAGCCGGATCTGATCATCCCAACCCAAATGAAGTATTATCGTCGGTGTGGCTCCAGGCCTCCTTGCCGACCTTAGCACGTGGGGCTCAGGGTTCGAGTCTTGAGTCTAGACGGTAGTGTTTTTTTTTTCGTTGCGTCAGAGAATTATCTGTTTACATTGATGTCAGACTTATTATGTTATTTACCGCTCTCTGCTGGTTTATCGCAAAGCATAGTGCAACAAAATGGCGAGGTACGTCATCTGATGGCGTCACATGTCCCACATTTGTCATCTAATTTTAGGCATTACAAGACATTTACGGCACCATGAGTCTTATTACTTGTGTCAGCATCATCTAAGCAGCTTCAGCGTTTTTTAAACGTTGGCAAGAATCATCCTGTGTAGAGGTCCCCATGATTGTGTGGGTATTTGATAATTAACGTCCGCCTGCTTAGCTGAGTGGTCACGTGCTTGCCTACCATGCAGTGGCCCTGGGGTCGATTCGCGCCCAGGTTGGAAATTTTTCTGCGCTCGTGGACTGGGTGTTGTGCTGTCATTATCATCTCATCATCACCGACGCGCAAGTCGCCCAATGTGGCGTCACTTAAAAGAAGACTTGCACCCGGCCGCCGCACTTATTCGGAAGGGGGCTCCCAGCCATTAATGCCACGCAATCATTTCACTTCATTTTTGATAATAAACGTGGCATGGCGTAATAGCCACGCGATGAGAGAGCTTAACGCTTCTATATTCCTTTACGTACTTTTATATACAGAGGAATCATTCTCGTTTTACATACGAAAGGGAACATGCCGCGAGGAAAGTAGAAAAGCAAACAGCGGCTGTACACTAATAACCTAACGAATTTCTCCCACTTACTTTTTGAACAGACGAACCGGTCTATAGACTGCGTGGTGGCAGACAAGACGGAGAAGGAGACAGGCTCGGACAAGGATGAAAATATAAAGACGGCAGAGAGAGATTTTGGTAGGTCCCTTCAAACTCAATGAATCTCTTCGTCAATCCTACGAACAGGAGTGTTTTCGGAACATTTCTGGTTGAACTGGGTAGGTGAGCAGAGGTGCACGCCACAGCATTTCTGACTGATCTTGGGAGGAAGGTATCAGAATGTATTAGTGTCGCAATTTATCGATCATGTTTAATTTTGCTGGGGTACATGGAAGCGTTTTGTGGTATCATTCCATTTTACAGTGGTTCTGGATTGAATAACAGTTTCGTACGGTTTCCATTGGGCTGCTTTCCCATTCTGTGACTATTGTTTTCAAACGGTTCAAATGGCTCTGAGCACCATGGGACTTAGCTGCTCAGGTCATCAGTCCCCTAGAACGTAGAACTACTTAAACCTAATTAACCTAACAATATCACACACATCCATGCCCGAGGCAGGATTCGAACCTGCGACAGTAGCAGTCGCGCGGTTCGAGACTATAGCGCCTAGAACCGCTCGGCCACCCCGATCGGCGTTTTACCACAGTAAACATTAATTAATAACAAGACGTGCTTTCCATGTCTGTCTGCGATGAATGCGAAAGCGTAATATTTTTCCTTCATCACAAACGATTAACTCAGTTCCTCCCGAATGAGCGCATTTTTGCCATTTTATCTGAACCTTATGGGAGTACGCGTTACTGTTGTAAATGTTCTGCTTGCTACTATGAAATCCTGTTGAATCACGAATTATGAAAGTATTTCACTGTTCGTACATAGAGATACCGAGCATTCCCGAGACTTCTCCCACACGAGATGTCACACGTCCGCAGCGATTTAAAATGTCGCGAAATGATATGGTGACGCATTTCCCCACCCCTTCTTTTCCGAGCAACTACTCCAAGTGGTCAGCGCGAAAGAAAGTCAATCCTAAGGGCCCGGGTTCGATTACCGACTGGGTCGGAGATTTTCTCCGCTCAGGGACTGGTTCTTGTGTTGTCCTAATCATCATCAATTCATCCCTATCGACGCGCAAGTCGCCGAAGTGCCGTCAAAGCGAAAGATTTGCACCCGGCGAACGGTCTACCCGACGGGAGGCCCTAGTCACACGACATTTACATTTTAGTGCTATGCACCAATCCTCCATCTTCTCACTGCCCAATCCCAAGGAAGGCCCTTCCAGTTTTTAGTGCCAGGAATGTGCTTCTTCTACATATCAGTGTTTCGGCATCATGTTTTAAATGTTTTTTCAGCGTTATTGTGTTTAGTTTTACCTTTTATGATTGCTATTTTTAACTTCAAATGCAAGAAATATTATCTCTCCTACATATAAAACCTTCCATTTTATTTACACCTTTAAAAAGTTTTATCTTTATTGTAGTACCTCACCTTTCTGTTTCTTGTTTTTTGTCTCATGTATTTTTTATTGTCAAGTGGCTGTACCCTGCCACGCTTTGCTGTCGCTTAGTCTGCTTAAAATGTTTTGACGAACATCAAACACAGGCTATGAAGCTTCGTTTGATCATTTCGGACCGGATGCACAACGGCAACCCATGGAATTGTGCCACACTCCGAAGAAAACGTTCAAAGCCGCACATTCAACCGGTCTTCTGGAAATCTGAAGGGGGTATTCTGTTTGATGTCCTCCCTCTTGCTACACCGACCAACCCTGAAGTGCACTGTGATATACTCAGGAAACTGCAGAAACGACTTCAGCGTGTTCGTCGCCACAGAAATGCATATGGACTCCTCCTTCTCGATGACAACGCAGTGCCTCATAAGAGTCTATGCACGGAAGAGGAACTCACAAAACATCATTGGACTGTTCATCTGCCTATAGCTCGGATCTCGTACCTTCCGACTTCCACCTGTTTGGCCCAATGAAGGATGCACTCCGTGGATGTTGGGGAGGTGGTTGATGCAGCAAGACGCTGGCTGCGACATCGACCGGTAGAGCGGTACAATGCGGCCCTTCTAGTAAGGTGGCGTAAGGCCCTCGCATAGAACTGAGATTGTGTTGAAAAACACGGTTTTGTAGCCAAACGAGAGGGGAATAGTACGGTGTATTGGAATTCTGAACAAAACCAACCTGCTTTGACAAAAATACGTGCTGCGTTACTTACTCAGCGCCCCTCGTGTTTTTATGGCAGTTAATGGAAAAGTGTTCTGTGAACCAAATTGTATTGATTAGTTGCCCTTATTCATCTGGGTAATAACATTTTTGGGTGTAAATTAGAATTAGTAATAACTCTGGTTTCCGCTTATTGCAGGGTTTGTCGGTATTTGGGGGAATTATTAATTAAAGGAAACTTTCATGTATATTACGTGCCTTTTGTGTAGTGCGATTTTATTTAGTTTCCGTTTCCATTGACCTTATTATAAATCCTGTATATTCTTTCTGAACTTTTTTTATTCCATGGCTTTGCCGGGAGTTATTAATTATCTAATTCTTTTAATACCGTTAATGTGGGGAATCGGTGTTACAAATAGCTGTGAAAAGGCCGCGCGCAGATTTACGGTTTGGGGGGTGTTGATGCTCACTTCCTATTTGAGCTAGGAACATGGGTAAAAGGATTTTGGTTTAGGCCGGACCAGCGGCCATTTGTATAGCCATTCCACCGGTTGTCTTGCAACACCTATGTTAGAGAATATTATGCAAGGTTTGAACTACGAAGAGGAGCTGGCGCCCAGGCAAATTGTGGGAATCGATTGATTCATTTCGCTAAGGATTTTAATTGGTCTGACATGCTGACCTAATGGCAAAACTTTTATGTGCACGGTTCGGATTTTAGGAGCAAAAACAGTCGTCCTTAAATAAGTCCGGACTGGAGTGAGACAGGTGGTTCAAATTTGGTTCGCCGGTGTATCGGAGCTCATTCTAAGATAAGTTTTAATCGTTTGAAAACTTTGTTTCGCTTGCGTTTTACGTGCAAAGATCATGCTCTTCTGGGAGGTCTTTGAAGCGCACCACTTCTATTCTTTAATCTTGTACGAATCGGTTCGAGCTTTGCAGGAAGGTTGATAAAAGGATAAAGTCACAACGAATTTTTTTTCATTAGTCTTTATCCAATGTCAAAATAAGATGGTTTAACGTAGAGACAATGTAGCACTAGAAATTCGTTCTTACGTGAATTAAAAGCGTGGAAACGGCTTAAATGAATCGAAGAAATAAATAAATTCATTCTTACAATAAAATAGAAAATTTTCTTCCAAAAATCTAGCTTTATTCGGAATTTACGTACAAATAAAATGTTTTTCTGAAGTTTTTTACGTGCGCTGCTTTTGTGTGTCATACTTGTACGAATCAGTTCAGACTTTGTAAGAAGGTAGACAAATACGTGTCATTAATGGTCGTCCTGTAGTTTTTTGAAAGCAGTTACCACGATATAAACAATATAGTTCTAAAGAAAAAAGTCTAATCCTGATTAGACGTCGCCCTACTCAACAAGAAACTAAAAGTCTGTTTTTTATGAGCATCGAAAAGACCATTAAACGCGAAGTAGATTCCTCGTTTCATATTCCCCATCCTAGTCGCAACATGACGAACTGCTAGTTTACCTTTTTACATCGCTCTTCTTAGCGAGAGAAATGTCTTTTCCATCTAATTTGAAAACTATTTTTCCCTTGTCCACAAACCCTGGAGCTATAACTTCTGGGTAATTTCCCAATACTTTTTGTGTGGTGTATCCGTAGCTGCATGAATTCCTCTTCTCTTTGAAGTTTAACCACGGTATAATCTCTTCCACCTACATGTGCTGGAGTAGTCGTTGTAATACGATGTGGTGCAGATGTGCTCCCTGCCGCCGTTGGATAAGCAGCTGCAGCAGCAAGTCGTATAACCCTAGCTTACTTATTTGCTAGATAGTTTAATTAATTTCTTTGCGTGTTTTTGGGTACTTGCATTGTTTAATTCGTATATTTCGGGCGTATTATAGTATTTGAGGGTTGTAGCATCGCGCTTTAGTACCTGAATAGTGTAAATTCGCGTAGTCATCTGTCTTCTGTTTTTGTTTTGAACAGCCAGTGTCGGTTGGTTACAGCCATTGTGCTCCCTGCCGCCGTTGGATAAGCAGCTGCAGCAGCAAGTCGCATAACCCTAGCTTACTTATTTGTTAGATAGTTTAATTAATTTCTTTGCGTGTTTTTGGGTACCTGCATTGTTTAATTCATATATTTCGCCCGTATTATAGTATTTGACAGTTGTAGCATCGCGCTTTAGTGTTTACTTCGTAGATTCTTATTTAAATTGCGTGTGAGTTTCGTATAGGAGGTGCAATTTCGAGTTTTAGTTACTGTAATCGTAAATTCAGCAGATTGTAGCGCAGTCGTTAGGCATTTGTACAGGTTAGTTGATACATTCTTTGCGTGTTTCGCTTGCGTTATCTAGGCACGGACTCGTGTTTCAGTAACTGTTGTTCAACATCGATTAGAATGGACAGGGACTGCGATTGCTGTGTTCGGATGAGGGCTGACTTGGCATCCCTTCGCTCACAGCTGCAATCGGCGCTGACTTCGGTCGCGCAGCTTGAGGCTGTTGCCAATGGGCACCACTGTGGGGAGCCGGACTTGGGTATCACGGGGATGTCAACCTCGTCCCGTCTGTCCCCAGATCGATCTGCCGCTGTGGTTGCCCCCGTTGCTGCCCGCAGTGGGGCTGAGCCCTCGCCTGTGGTTGATTGGGAGGTCGTTCCAAGGCGTGGAAGGCAGCGAAAGGCGTCCCCGGAGGCTGATCAGAAAGCCTCCCCGGTGCGTCTGACAAACCGGTTTCAGGCACTGTCTCTGGCTGAGCCAGATGCAGCTGCCTGCCCTGTTTCAGAGGATCATTCTCAGCCTTCAAGGTCCGGGCAATCGGAGAGGGTGGGCTTACTGGTAGTTGGGAGCTCCAATGTTAGGCGCGTAATGGGGCCCCTTAGGGATACGGTGGCTAAGGAAGGGAAGAAATCCAGTGTGCACTCCGTGTGCATTCCGGGAGGAGTCATTCCTGATGTGGAAAGGGTCCTTCCGGATGCCATGAAGAGCACAGGGTGCAGCCAGCTGCAGGTGGTGTCACATGTCGGCACTAATGACGTGTGTCGCTTTGTATCTGAGGAAATTCTCTCTGGATTCCAGCGGCTATCTGATTTGGTGAAGGCTGCCGGTCTTGCTTACGAGATGAAGGCAGAGCTCACAATCTGCAGCATCGTTGACAGAACCGACTGCGGACCTTTGGTGCAGAGCCGGGTGGAGGGTCTGAATCAGAGGCTCAGACGGTTTTGCGACCGTATTGGCTGCAGATTCCTTGACTTGCGCCATAGGGTGCTGGGGTTTCGGGTTCCGCTGAATAGGTCAGGAGTTCACTACACTCAGCTGGCGGCTACACGGGTAGCGGAGGCTGTGTGGCGTGGACTGGGCGGTTTTTTAGGTTAGAAGGCCTCGGGAAAGTGCGGGATGGGCTGCAATGTCAAAGGGTGCTTGGCAATTACAGGACGTGCTTGGATCAAGGAACAGTCGGAATTATAGTTGTAAATGTTGTAGTTGCGCTGGAGAAGTCCCTGAGCTTCAAGCGCTAATAGAAAGCACAGAAGCTGATATCGTTATAGGTACAGAAAGCTGGCTAAAGCCTGAAATAAGTTCTGCAGAAATTTTTACGAAGTCTCAGACGGTGTTCAGGAAAGACAGATTAGGCAGAATTGGTGGTGGAGTGTTTGTGTCTGTCAGTAGTGGTTTATCTTGTAGTGAAGTCGAAGTAGATACTCCGTGCGAATTGGTGTGGGTGGAGGTTATACTTAACAGCCGAATTAAGTTAATAATTGGCTCCTTCTACCGACCCCCAGACTCCGATGATACAGTTGCGGAACAGTTCAGAGAAAGTTTGAGTCTCGTAACAAATAAATACCCCACTCATACGGTTATAGTTGGTGGGGACTTCAACCTACCCTCGGTATGTTTGCAAAAATACTTGTTCAAGACCGGTGGTAGGCAGAAAACGTCTTCCGAGATTGTCCTAAATGCTTTCTCCGAAAATTATTTCGAGCAGTTAGTCCACGAACCCACACGAATTGTAAATGGTTGCGAAAACACACTTGACCTCTTAGCCACAAACAATCCAGAGCTCATAGAGAGCATCATGACTGATACAGGGATTAGTGATCACAAGGTCATTGTAGCTAGGCTCAATACCATTTTTTCCAAATCCATCAGAAACAAACGCAAAATAATTTTATTTAAGAAAGCGTATAAAGTCCCACTAGAAGCTTTCCTAAAAGACAATTTCCATTCCTTCCGAACTGACTATGCGAATGTAGACGAGATGTGGCTCAAATTCAAAGATATAGTAGCAACAGCAATTGAGATATTCATACCTCATAAATTGGTAAGAGATGGAACGGATCCCCCGTGGTACACAAAAAGGTCCGAACGCTGTTGCAGAGGCAACGGAAAAAGCATGCGAAGTTCAGAAGAACGCGAAATCCCGAAGATGGGCTAAAATTTACAGACGCGCGAAATTTGGCACGTACTTCGATGCGAGATGCCTTTAATAGGTTCCACAACGAAACATTGTCTCGAAATTTGGTAGAAAATCCGAAGAAATTCTGGTCGTATGTAAAGTACACAAGCGGCAAGACGCAGTCAATACCTTCGCTGCGCAGTGCCGATGGTACTGTTATCGACGACTGTGCCGCTAAAGCGGAGTTATTGAACGCAGTTTTCCGAAATTCCTTCACCAGGGAAGACGAATGGAATATTCCAAAATTTGAAACACGAACATCTGCTAGCATTAGTCTCTTAGAAGTAGATACCTTAGGGGTTGCGAAGCAACTCAAATCGCTTGATACGGGGAAGTCTTCAGGTCCAGATTGTATACCGATTAGGTTCCTTTCAGATTACGCTGATACTATAGCTCCCTACTTAGCACTCATATACAATCGCTCGCTCACCGATAGATCTGTACCTACAGATTGGAAAATTGCGCAGGTCGCACCAGTGTTCAAGAAGGGTAGTAGGAGTAATCCATTTAACTACAGACCTATATCATTGACGTCGGTTTGCAGTAGGGTTTTGGAGCATATACTGTATTCAAACATTATGAATCACCTCGAAGGGAACGATCTATTGACACGTAATCAGCATGGCTTCAGAAAACATCGCTCTTGTGCAACGCAGCTAGCTCTTTATTCGCACGAAGTAATGGCCGCTATCGACAGGGGATCTCAAGTTGATTCCGTATTTCTAGATTTCCGGAAAGCTTTTGACACCGTTCCTCACAAGCGACTTCTAATCAAGCTGCGGAGCTATGGGGTATCGTCTCAGTTGTGCGACTGGATTCCTGATTTCCTGTCAGGAAGGTCGCAGTTCGTAGTAATAGACGGCAAATCATCGAGTAAAACTGAAGTGATATCAGGTGTTCCCCAGGGAAGCGTCCTGGGACCTCTACTGTTCTTGATCTATATAAATGACCTGGGTGACAATCTGAGCAGTTCTCTTAGACCGTTCGCAGATGATGCTGTAATTTACCGTCTAGTAAGGTCATCCGAAGACCAGTATCAGCTGCAAAGCGATTTAGAAAAGATTGCTGTATGGTGTGTCAGGTGGCAGTTGACGCTAAATAACGAAAAGTGTGAGATGATCCACATGAGTTCCAAAAGAAATCCGTTGGAATTCGATTACTCGATAAATAGTACAGTTCTTAAGGCTGTCAATTCAACTAAGTACCTGGGTGTTAAAATTACGAACAACTTCAGTTGGAAGGACCACATAGATAATATTGTCGGGAAGGCGAGCCAAAGGTTGCGTTTCATTGGCAGGACACTTAGAAGATGCAACAAGTCCACTAAAGAGACAGCTTACACTACACTCGTTCGTCCTCTGTTAGAATATTGCTGCGCGGTGTGGGATCCTTACCAGGTGGGATTGACGGAGGACATCGAGAGGGTGCAAAAAAGGACAGCTCATTTTGTATTATCACGTTATAGGGGAGAGAGTGTGGCAGATATGATACACGAGTTGGGATGGAAGTCATTACAGCAAAGACGTTTTTCGTCGCGGCGAGACCTTTTTACGAAATTTCAGTCACCAACTTTCTCTTCCGAATGCGAAAATATTTTGTTGAGCCCAACCTACATAGGTAGGAATGATCATCAAAATAAAATAAGAGAAATCAGAGCTCGAACAGAAAGGTTTAGGTGTTCGTTTTTCCCGCTCGCTGTTCGGGAGTGGAATAGTAGAGAGATAGTATGATTGTGGTTCGATGAACCCTCTGCCAAGCACTTAAATGTGAATTGCAGAGTAGTCATGTAGATGTAGATGTAGAAGATTCTCCAAAGGACGAGCCCTGATTTCTCTTCCCCTGTCTTCACGGTCCTTACGCGAAATGTACGTTGGCGCCAGTAGCATCGTTCTGCAGTCTGTTGCAAAATCCTGCTTCTTTAAAGTTTCTCAACAGTGTTTCGAGAAAGGAAGTTCTGTTTTCCTCCAAGGATCCCCATTTGAGTTGATAGAGTACGATCATTTGCTTTCCTTACAACTGCGCTCTTCCCATTTAGCGCCGCTTTGCACCACTATGCACAGATAATTAGTGTGGTTGGGTCAAGTAATACTTTAATACATTATTCGAACACTGCAGGATTGGGTTTCCTGCTCGTCAGTATTAGCTTTCATTTTTCAACTTCTGCATTTTTGTATTTTTCCTGTTGCACACAAAAAATTCGTCTCTAGACTTTTGATTATCTTTAAAACATTCTATGCGTAGAACGGTCTGTTCATATGAAGCAGAATGGGGAAAAAAAGGGAAGCAATGGATGACAATTCCTAACGTGACTTCCAGCCTCACAGGACATTGTGGTGATACGATGCAGAAAGCTGAAAATTTGTGGCAGACTGGGTTTCGAACCCGGATTTACCGTTTCTCATGACCGGTTGCCTCAACCGCTTCGGCTACGCGGACACTGTCGCTGGCCCAATCTAATCTCCGACTTAATCGCACGCTGCAATGCAACGTCTGTCGTCCATTAACCCCCTACTTGCAAATTATTTATTCCCTTTATTCCCACAGGAGTTCGGAAGATATTAGCGCATCGGTACTGATACATATGTCTAGGAGCCGTCGGATATGTCTGACAGAATAGACACCATCTACATGTATGGGGAGCTTTCAATAAAGATTTAAACATAAGCTATGTATATTATTCACTTGGTGGCAGAATAGGTAATGGTCGTGGCTTTTTATTTTATTTTACTTTTCGCAGAACATTCTGTGGTACAACGTAAGGAACAGTAATGGAAATACTTACGAACGTTTTGCGAGATCTTGAAAAAGCTTAAAGCTGAAGAACATATTTACTGCTGATTGAAATTTTTGAGGGATTTTAGATTTACACATCACAAAACGTATAGATAATTAGATTTTCACTACCTGATGATGATTAATTTTTATAGATATCTGCTACTACATTGCAGTATCCGGTAGTTTGATGAGGAGGTGATTCACTAACATTCTTCTAATTCAAAAAAAAAAAATGGTTCAAATGGCTCTGAGCACTATGATGGGACTTAACATCTGTGGTCATCAGTCCCCTAGAAATTATAACTAACCTAAGGACATCACACACATCCATGCCCGAGGCAGGATTCGAACCTGCGACCGTAGCAGTCACGCGGTTCCGGACTGAGCGCCTTAACCGCGAGGCCACCGCGGCCGGCTTCTTCTAATTGATACGGCTTATGGCAATCAGTGTTTTAATTATTGTGGTTGAAATTTCAAGCATGTATCGAAATGTCAATTATTTTATTCAATATCGTTTCTTCTTCTGAGCACCACGCGGGCAAGGGGTTGACTGCCTGCGGTACATAGCTTACACCCCGCTCTTCTGCCGACAGGCATTTAAATGTACACAAATTTCAAACAACATAAGAGGCAAAATGTTTACAAGTTCTGACATAATCACGAAAAACGTTTCAGAGAGCCATTAGAATATATGCCTTATTATTAATCCAGACTTGTATACAATGTTTATTTTTAATCAGGTTGTTAATTTCTGTCGGCAGTGATCACCCTAAGACCTGAATCTATCTTCGCGTGAAGTAGCACTATCACATATAGTAACAGGATGTGTGATGCAACAAGTTACTATTCAGGTAAGATGTTCATTAGTGATAAAAATTTACAACCTGCTTACAAATAAACGTTTTAATCCAAGACTAGAATTATAATAAATCAAAATATTGACATATATTTTTAAAATCATAAAGTTTTTATTTTCCCTTACGGTATTAAATAATTAAATTAAATTAGAATTTAATAAATTAAATTAAAATTTAATTAATTAAAATACAGTTTGAAGGTAAAATAAAAATAATAAAATAAATATTATTGTGGCCAAAATATACGGGAAGCCCACATCTATCACAGAAGTACAAGTTTACATGCCAACTAACTCCGCAGTTGATAAGGAAATTGAACAAATGTATGATGAGGTAAAAGAATTATTCAGATAGTTAAAAAGAGACGAAACTTTAATCGATGGGGGACTGTAATTCGACACTAAGAAAAGGAAGATAAAGAAAATAGTAGGTGAATGTGGATTGAGGGAAAGGAATTAAACAGGAAGCTGCCTGGCAGAATTTTGCACAGAGCATAACTTAATCGTCGCTAACACTTGGTTAAAGGATCATAAAGAAGGTTGTACATGTGGAAAGACCTAGAGATACCGGAAGGTTTCAGATTGATTATATAATGCTAGGACAGAGATTTGGGAACCAGATCTTAAATTGCAAGACATTTCCAGTGTACATGTGGACTCTGACCACAATGTATTGGTTATGAATTTTAGATTAAAACTGACGAAATTGGAAAAAGGTAGGAAATTAAGGAGATGGGACCTAGATAAATTGGATGAACCAGAGGTTGTTGAGAGCTTCAGAAGGAGCATTATACAATGCTTTACTAGAATAGGGGAAAGGAATACATTAGAAGATTGGATAGCTTTAAGAGGTAGTGAAGGCAGCAGAGGGTAAAATAGATAAAAATACAAGGTCGAGTAGTGATCTTTGGATAACACAAGAGATATTGAATTTAATTGATGAAAGGAGAAAATTTAAAAATATTGCGAATGCAGCAGGCGAAAGGGAATACAAAAGTTTAAAAAAATGAGACTGACAGGAAATGCAGAGTGGCTGAGCAGAGCAGAAATGACTAGACAGCAAATCGAAGGATTTAGCAGCATATTTCATTAAGTGAAAGATAGATATCGCCTACTGGAAAATTAAAGAGGCCTTTGGAGAAAATGCAAGCAGCTGTATGAATATCAAAAGCTCAGATAAAAGACCAGTCCTAAGCAACGCAGGGAAAGCTGAAAAGGTGGAAGGAGTACATAGAGGCTGCATGCAAGGGAGATCAACTTGAAAGCAATATTATAGGAAGGGAAATGCACTTAGATGAAGATGACAAGGGAGATATACTGCGAGAATAATTTGACAAAGCTCTGGAAGATGTAAGTCGAAACAAGACCTTGGGAGCAGACAACATTCCGTCACAATACTGATAGTCTTGGGAGAGCCAACCGTGACAAAACTCTTCCATCTGGTGTGCAAGATGTATGAGACAGCCGAAACACCCCCAAGGTCAAGAAGAATGTAGTAATTACGATTCCAAGGAAATCAGTTGCTCCCCAGGTGTGAAAATTACCGAACAATTAGTTTAATAAGTCATGGTTGCAAAATACCAACACGAATTCCTTACAGAAGATTGGAAAAACTGGTAGACGCCGACCTCAGGAAAGATCAGTTTGTATTCCGGAGAAACGTAGGAACACACGAGGCAATACTGACCCTATAACACTGCAACTGCATTTACGTAGCTTGATCAATCAAAAACCAAATTTGGTTTAGTACGTACAATGCCCCAACAGAACAAGTAGTTCTGTCACGGAAAAGCCACGTCTAACACTTTCGTCTGCTATACCATAACCTTAAAGTTGGAGGCAGGTCGTGAAATAAAACTATCTTGTTAAAGCAATTATGGTATAAAGCAACAGAGCAGTGTTACCCTCTGAGAGGAATTTAGTTATGTTGACCATGTTGTACCTAACGGAGGTGGCTTATCGGAAGTGAAAGTCAGAATTATGTAAATATTTAGACAATAACGAACAATATTTTACCTATCTACACTATTCGAAGAATAAAGGAAACAGTCGCCAGCCTAATAAGGCAAGAGAATGAGTAACATTCTTTATCAAGAACTGAAAATAAGTAACTTCAATGGGCAAACACAACCTATACTTCTTTCACTCGAGAGTGCAATTAACTCTGGCACCTGAATAGAGTATGTTCGCGCTCAGGTTGGAACTAACAAATCAGAACAAACTACACTAATGGAAATTGAAATAGGAACACCGTGAATTCATTGTCCCAGGAAGGGGAAACTTTATTGACACATTCCTGGGGTCAGATACATCACATGATCACACTGACAGAACCACAGGCACATAGACACAGGCAACAGAGCATGCACAATGTCGGCACTAGTACAGTGTATATCCACCTTTCGCAGCAATGCAGGCTGCTATTCTCCCATGGACACGATCGTAGAGATGCTGGATGTAGTCTTGTCGAACGGCTTGCCATGCCATTTCCACCTGGCGCCTCAGTTGGACCAGCGTTCGTGCTGGACGTGCAGACCGCGTGAGACGACGCTTCATCCAGTCCCAAACATGCTCAATGGGGGACAGATCCGGAGATCTTGCTGGCCAGGGTAGTTGACTTACACCTTCTAGAGCACGTTGGGTGGCATGGGATACATGCGAACGTGCATTGTCCTGTTGGAACAGCAAGTTCCCTTGCCGGTCTAGGAATGATAGAACGATGGGTTCGATGACGGTTTGGATGTACCGTGCACTATTCAGTGTCCCCTCGACGATCACCAGAGGTGTACGGCCAGTGTAGGAGATCGCTCCCCACACCATGATGCCGGGTGTAGGCCCTGTGTGCCTCGGTCGTATGCAGTCCTCATTGTGGCGCTCACCTGCACGGCGCCAAACACTCATACGACCATCATTGGCACCAAGGCAGAAGCGACTTTCATCGCTGAAGACGACACGTCTCCATTCGTCCCTCTATTCCCGCCTGTCGCGACACCACTGGAGGCGGGCTGCACGATGTTGGGGCGTGAGCGGAAGACGGCCTAACGGTGTGCGGGACCGTAGCCCAGCTTCATGGAGACGGTTGCGAATGTTCCTCGCCGATACCCCAGCAACAACAGTGTCCCTAATTTGCTGGGAAGTGGCGGTGCGGTCCCCTACGGCACTGCGTAGGATCCTACGGTCTTGGCGTGCATCCGTGCGTCGCTGCGGTCCGGTCCCAAGTCGACGGGCACGTGCACCTTCCGCCGACCACTGGCGACAACATCGATGTACTGTGGAGACCTCACACCCCACGTGTTGAGCAATTCGGCGGTACGTCCACCCGGCCTCCCGCATGCCCACTATACGCCCTCACTCAAAGTCCGTCAACTGAACATACGGTTCACGTCCACGCTGTCGCGGCATGCTACCAGTGTTAAAGACTGCGATGGAGCTCCGTATGCCACGGCAAACTGGCTGACACTGACGGCATCGGTGCACAAATGCTGCGCAGCTAGCGCCATTCGACGGCCAACACCGCGGTTCCTGGTGTGTCCGCTGTGCCGTGCGTGTGATCATTGCTTGTACAGCCCTTTCGCAGTGTCCGGAGCAAGTATGGTGGGTCTGACACACCGGTGTCAATGTGTTCTTTTTTCCATTTCCAGGAGTGTATTTGCATAAATATAACAGATAACAAAACACGCTATTACGTTGAGGACTTAGTCCAACTGAATGGTCTCAATAACGTTACTATTAATATTCACTGTAGAATCGTAAATTGGATATATGTTTGGTATTACTTTTCAAACAAATTCCTATCTGACATATAATATGGGTATGGTTAACAGCAGATTTAGTTACTGCGCATAGATTAATTCTCTCACTACCAAACACCTTTCTACTTAGAATGAAAATTAAATGTAGTTCACTAACAGACTATTTCTCACTGTCTTTTTAATAAAGAAGTTACTGATTTCATAGATAGTGGTTTTTCAGTTACTTGTTACCTAGCATAAGCGCAACAGACAAACTGTGGATCCTGTTACACAATTAATGTGCACTTCCAATACACAACACAGACAAGCACTTAACAAACATGGGTATATAACTTTCCATAAATGCAGTTCACGACTTTTACTGCAGTAAGACACAATATTGACATATCTGTATGAAACTGACTCACCTTTTACAATGTACAACAGGCAGCACTATGATCAATAACTATATAAGCCGCAGTTTTGAGAACATTCACTTTGGAAGTTGGCAACAAATATTAATGAGCAGTTTTAATATAAAAATTATTTTCAGCAAGCATATTTACTATATTACTCAGTTCTGTTAAAACACTGAGCTTTAATGTTCTTTCAGTAAGGACACTCGGTAATCACTTTAGCCTGGGAAGGACCCTAAGTGGTTGTGTGACTAGGGATAAAAAATCAATTTAGATATAAGAGTTCGAGTATAAGTTACCTTATATTTGTGCACACTAAAACATCCAATGAGTTGATCCTTCACCATACATTTCTGCTATTCCTTGGTTCCTTTTCAGTGATTGCGCAATGTGGTGGCGATTGCGTGTTGGTAGGTGGATTTCCAGGTAGAATTGCTGGACTCTGTCATTTATTGGTGGCGATGATAGATACCAATCCCAGAATAGTTCTAGCTCTTTATCCATCCATCAGAGGTATTGGAAAGTGTCACGGAAAGCCTCTCTCGGAACCAACACAATATACAACTTTTACATGAGCAGTTGACAGTTTGGTAGCTCGTCCCCGACTGACTCTTGGTTCCACCTTTCTATTTATGCCAACCACATTTTGCGCCCGCTACTAAGTTCTGTTCCGGAGGGAAACCACTACACCTTTTTCATTCAAACTAACTAAGAACCCTAAGTGAAGTTCAGCAGTTTTCATAAGAGCAACCAAACATATTAAATAAAACAGAACATTTGCACATATTGGTATTTCTACAAAAAAAATATTTAAACAAAATTACAATTATATACATTAAGTTTTGTTCTCTCTAAATGAGACAAAGAATTTAAACGATAGATAGACTACATTGCAGAGAATCAAACCATGACATCAAAGTTTTTACAAAGAAAGGAGTGTGCAATTTTGTGTAATCGATTCAGTCGAACAAAATTTACAGAAACTCAACGATGTAACATTAAATAAAACAAAAGACAAAATAAATCAGTAGAGCATTAGAGCTATGGTATTACAACCCTACGACTTACATTTGAAGATAGGTTAAGGAAAGGTAAACCTAAGCGTCTATCATTTGTTGACTGAGAGAAAGCTTTTGACCATGTTCACTGGAATACTCTCTTTCGAATTCTGAAGGTGGCAGAGGTAAAATACAGGGGGCGAAAAGCTATTTACAATTTACACAGAAGCCAGATGCCAGTTGTAAGAGTCGAGGAGCACGAAAGGGAAGCAGTGGTTAAGAAGAAATTCAGACACGGTTATTCAATCTGTATATTGAGCAAGCAGTAAAGGAAACAAAAGAAAAATTTGGAGTGGGAATTAAAATACATGGAGAAGAAATAAGACCTTTCAGTTGAGGATGACACTGTAATTCTGTCAGAGACGGCAAAGGACTTGGGAGAGCAGTTGAATGGTATGGATTAAACGGAATGGACAGTCTCGCGAAGACAGGATGTAAGATGAACACCAAGAAAATCAAAACAACGATGATGAAATGCAATAGAAGACAATGAAACGAAACTGAAGGAATTACATTATGAAACGAGACACTTAAACAAGTAGATGAGTTTTGCTGTTTGGGCAGAAAAATAACTGATGATGGGCTAAGTAGAGAGAATACAAAATCCAGACTAGCAACAGAATATGTTATGCAAGAGAAATTTGTTACATCAGATATAGATTTAACTGTTAGTAAGTCTTTTCTGGACGTATTTTTCTGGAGTGTAGTCATGTACGGAGATGAAACGTGGATGTTAAATTGCTTAGATAAAAAGAGAATAGAATCTTTTAAAATGTGGCGCTACAGAAGGATGCTCAAGATTAGATAGGTAGATCACATAACTAATGTGGTACTGAATAGAACTGAGGAGAAAAGAAATTCGCGGCACAACCTGACTAGGAGAAGCGAGCGGTTGATAGAATAGATTTTGAAACATCAAAAGACCACTAATTTAGAACTGGAGGGAAGTGTAAGCGGTGAAAATAGTAGAGGGAAAACAAGAGATGAATACAGGAAGCAGTTTCAGGAAGATGTACACTCCTGGAAATTGAAATAAGAACACCGTGAATTCATTGTCCCAGGAAGGGGAAACTTTATTGACACATTCCTGGGGTCAGATACATCACATGATCACACTGACAGAACCACAGGCACATAGACACAGGCAACAGAGCATGCACAATGTCGGCACTAGTACAGTGTATATCCACCTTTCGCAGCAATGCAGGCTGCTATTCTCCCATGGAGACGATCGTAGAGATGCTGGATGTAGTCCTGTGGAATGGCTTGCCATGCCACTTCCACCTGGCGCCTCAGTTGGACCAGCGTTCGTGCTGGACGTGCAGACCGCGTGAGACGACGCTTCATCCAATCCCAAACATGCTCAATGGGGGACAGATCCGGAGATCTTGCTGGCCAGGGTAGTTGACTTACACCTTCTAGAGCATGATGGGTGGCACGGGATACATGCGAACGTGCATTGTCCTGTTGGAACAGCAAGTTCCCTTGCCGGTCTAGGAATGGTAGAACGATGGGTTCGATGACGGTTTGGATGTACCGTGCACTATTCAGTGTCCCCTCGACGATCACCAGAGGTGTACGGCCAGTGTAGGAGATCGCTCCCCACACCATGATGCCGGGTGTTGGCCCTGTGTTCCTCGGTCGTATGCAGTCCAGATTGTGGCGCTCACCTGCACGGCGCCAAACACGCATACGACCATCATTGGCACCAAGGCAGAAGCGACTCTCATCGCTGAAGACGACACGTCTCCATTCGTCCCTCTATTCCCGCCTGTCGCGACACCACTGGAGGCGGGCTGCACGATGTTGGGGCGTGAGCGGAAGACGGCCTAACGGTGTGCGGGACCGTATCCCAGATTCATGGAGACGGTTGCGAATGGTCCTCGCTGATACCCCAGGAGCAACAGTGTCCCTAATTTGCTGGGAAGTGGCGGTGCGGTCCCCTACAGCACTGCGTAGGATCCTACGGTCTTGGCGTGCATCCGTGCGTCGCTGCGGTCCGGTCCCAGGTCGACGGGCACGTGCACCTTCCGCCGACCACTGGCGACAACATCGATGTACTGTGGAGACCTCACGCCCCACGTGTTGTTCAATTCGGCCTCCCGCATGCCCACTATACGCCCTCGCTCAAAGTCCGTCAACTGCACATACGGTTCACGTCCACGCTGTCGCGGCATGCTACCAGTGTTAAAGACTGCGATGGAGCTCCGTATGCCACGGCAAACTGGCTGACACTGACGGCGGCGGTGCACAAATGCTGCGCAGCTAGCGCCATTCGACGGCCAACACCGCGGTTCCTGGTGTGTCCGCTGTGCCGTGCGTGATCATTGCTTGTACAGCCCTCTCGCAGTTTCCGGAGCAAGTATGGTGGGTCTGACACACCGGTGTCAATGTGTTCTTTTTTCCATTTCCAGGAGTGTTGGTTGCAGTAGATTTTGGGACATTCATTATGAGCCCTGCACAGGATAGAGAAGCATGGAGAGCTGCATCAAACCTCTTTTCTGACTGAAGACCACAACAAAAACGACATACAACCGATCGCTCGTTGAAAGATCCGTACCTTAAGACTGCAAAGTTGCAAAAGTTCACATCAATACGCAAGAAAGGAAATAGGAGTAATCCGATAAATTGCAGATCCATATCGCTAACGTCGATTTGCAGTAGGATTTTGGAATATATACTATGTTCGAAGATTATGTGTTATGTCGAAGAAAACTATTTATTGACCAACAGCCAACACGGATTCAGAAATTATCGTTCTCGTGAAACACAACTGGCTCTTTATTCTCACGAAGTAATGAGTACTGTTGACAGAGGAGTCAGATTGATTCCATATTTTTAGATTTCCAGAAGGCTCTTGACAGCATATTTCAAAAGGCCCTTCTAATCAAATTGCTTTCCTATGGACCGTCGTCTGAATTGAGCCACTGGATTCGTGATTTCCGGTCAGAAAGATCACAGTCCGTAGTAACTGATGGAAAGCCATCGGGTAAAACAGAAGTAAAATCTGGCGTTCCCCAAGGAAGTGTTATAGGCTCGCCGCGCGGGGTGGCCGCGTAGTCTTGGGCGCCTTGCCATAGTTGCCCGGCTTTCCCCGTCGGAGGTTCGAGTCCTATCACGGGCATGGGTGTGTGTGTCGTCCTTAGCGTAAGTCACTGGAAGTTAGATTAAGTGGTGTTTAAGTCTAGGGACCGATGACCTCAGCAGTTTGGTCCCATAGGAACTTACCACAAATACCGAAATTTTGTTATGCACTCTCAGCTGTTCCTGAACTATATAACCGATTTAGGAGACAATCTGAGTAACACTACCAGATTGTTTCCAAATGAGTCTGTCATTTACTTTCTTATTAAGACATCAGATGATCAAAACAAAGTGCAAAACGATTTAGGAAAGCTATCTGTATGGTGCGAAAAGTGGCAACTGACCGTAAATGATGAAAGTATGAAAGCATCCACATAAGTCCCGAAAAGATTCAGCTGCATTTCGGTTCATGATACACTACTGGCCATGAAAACTGCTACACCAAGAAGAAATGCAGATGATAAACGGGCATTCATTCGATAAATATACTACACTAGAACTGATATGTGATTACATTTTCAAGCAATTTGGGTGCATAGGTCCTGAGAAATCAGTACCCAGAACGGCCTTGATACGCCTGGGCATTGAGTCAAACAGAGCTTGGATGGCGTGTACATCTACAGCTGCCCATGCAGCTTCAACACGATACCACAGTTCATCAAGATTAGTGATTGGCTTATTGTGACGAGCCAGTTGCTCGGCCACCATTGACAAGGCGTTTTCAGTTGGTGAGAGATCTGGAGAATGTACTGGCCAGGGCAGCAGTAGAACATTTTCTGTATTCAGAAAAGCCCTTGCAGGACCTACAAAATGAAGTTGTGCATTCTCCTGCTGGAATGTAGGGTTTCGCAGGGATCGAATGAAGGGTAGAGTCACGGGTCGTAACACATCTGAAATGTAACGTCCGCTGTTCAAATGCGAACAAGACGTGACCGAGACATGTAACCAATGGCACCCCATACCATTAGCTCGGTGATACGCCAGTATGGCGATGACGAATACACGATTCCAATGTACGTTCACCGCGATGTCGCCAAACACGGATGCGACCATCATGGTGCTGTAAACAGAACTTGTATTTATCCGAAAAAATGACGTTTTATCATTCGTGCACCCAGGTTCGTCGTTGAGTACACCATCGCAGGCGCCCCTGTCTGTGATGCAGCGGCAGAGGTAACCGCAGGCATGGTCTCCGATCTGATAGTCCATGCTGCTGCAAACATCGTCGAACTGTTCGTGCAGATGGTTGTTGTCTTGCAAACGTCCCCATCTGTTGACTCAGGGATGGAGACGTGGCTGCACGATCCGTTACAGCCATGCGGATAATATGCCTGTCATCTCGACTGCTAGTGATACGAGGCCGTTGGGATCTAGTATGGCGTTCCGTATTACCCTCCTGAACCCACCGATTCCATATTCTGATAACAGTCATTGGATCTCGTCCAACGAGAACAGCAATGTCGCGATACGATAAACCGCAATCGCGATATGTTACAATCCGACCTTCATTAAAGTCGGAAACGTGATGGTACGCATTTCTCCTCCTTACACGAGGCAGCACAACAACGTTTTACCACGCAACGTCGGTCAACTGCTGTTTGTGTACGATAAATCGGTTGGAAACTTTCCTCGTGTCAGCACGTTGTAGGTGTCTCCACCGGCGCCAACCTTGTGTGATTTCTCTGAAAAGCTAATGATTTGCATATCACAGAGCATCTTCTTCCTGTCGGTTACATTTCGCGCCTGTGGCACGTAATCTTCGTAGTGTAGCAATTTTAATGGCCGGTAGTGTACATCAGACAAGTCTAAACGCTGTAAATTCCACTAAATACTTAGGGTTTGCAATTACGAATAACGTGAATTAGAACGATCACATAGATTATGCTGTGGGTAAAGAAAATCAAAGACTATAATTTATTGGCAGAACACTTAGAAAATGCAGCAGTTCTACAAAAGAGACTGCTTACACTTCGCTTGTCCGCCCTCTTCTGGAGTACTGCTGTGCAATGTGGGATCCGCATGAGATAGGATCAATGTAGGGCACCGACAAAGTTCAAAGAAGGCAGCTCATTTTGTACTACCGCGAATAGTGGAGATTATCACGGATATGATACGTAAAGGCGTTTCCCGATGTGGCCGCATCTTTCCTTGACGTTTCTATCACCAACTTTCTCCTCAGAGTCTGAAAATATTTTGTTGACGCCCACCTACATACGAAGGAATGGTCATAGTAATAAAAGAAATCAGAGCGCGCACAGAGAGAGATTAAAGTGGAACTCTTAGAGAGTAGAGAAATAGGTTGAAGGTGGTTCGATGAACTCTCTGCCAGACACTTAACTGCGAATTGCAGATTAATCATGTAGTGAATATAAATCCACATACGTAGCGAAAAAGTAGCTAATAGAGCCTTTTAAATCAAAATAAGTATGAAACTTCTGTTATTGTTTTGAAATTACGGGTAACTGTGTGAAACCTTTTCTTGAACATTTATTTTGGTTTTGTAACGAAAATGACACAACAAGAAAAGTTTTTTTAAGGATTACAATTCTAGATATTAATAAGTATTGGGTAGTATGGGCTAAATAAAAAAAAGGTGTTTTTGTGAATTACAAAGAGATTAATCTGTTTTTGTACCAAAAGTACAAGATAATAAAAGATACAGATAAACTTTCAACTTGTAGTCGATTCATTAAACTTGTGGACTGAGGTTTTACTGTAAGACAGTTCTGAGTGCTTTCATCTGTTAAACCTGTGAGACAGTTTTAAATTTTCCGCCAAACTGCAAGGCGATTTTTAAAACCCAATCTTTTTTTTTTATTCATTAACACATTTCTTATGAACCTACCCCATTTTCTTGTTTCCGTGACCTTTTGTGGGTAGCTAGACTTTCAGACTTCTCTTGTTTCATAATTTCTCTGACTTAATATCGGTATTACGTTCCATTTATGCAAGCCTGACATAGATTTCAAAGAAGCACAAACAAGACAATAGAGGAAAAAACTCTCCGTTTGTATTAACAGGGAAGGACATAACTTTTTTCAGCGCTCGGGGGCTGGCTGAACGGACCTTGAAGGGGATTACAGTACGGTTTTTAAATCCAGCAGCGTAGACAAGCGAGCTTCAAAGAACTAAACAATAGCCTTTGTCGATGTCGAGTATTGTTACAGGCTGCGTTCCGAAAAACGTGTAGCTGCGGGGTATCCGGCACTATGCGTGACTTGAACTGAGAAAGCCTAGTGAGGCAGAGATTAAAGCGGAGACCGAAACAGAGTGCGTTTTAGCTTCAAAGTGGTGTTCGACAGCCAACGCTGTCCATCCTCTGCGCAAGTGACTTATAATGTTTCACGTAATCGACGACTGTTGTTCAATGTGTAATCACGTACTGTTATAGAGTATTACGTGCAATAAAGCGCTAACTTAACGAAGCGGCGTGAATATACTGCCTGAGCTACATGTAACTGCAGCTTGCTTCATGTGCCTCGTCATAAAATGGTTCAAGTGGCTCTGAGCACTATGGGTCTCAACACCCGAGTTTATCAGTTCCCTGCAACTTAGAACTATTTAAACCTAACTAACTTAAGGACATCACACACATCCACGCCCGAGGCAGGATTCGAACCTGCGACCGGACTGAAGCGCCTAGAACCGCTCGGCCACAACGCCCGGCGTCTCGTCATATTCATACTAAAATAAACACTCCCCACTAAGCATGCAAACTCTGAAACATTTATTCATTTATTTATATTCGAGTCGTCAGCCTTCTGACTGGTTTGATTCGGCCCCTCCACGAATTCCTCTCCTGTGCTAACCTCTTCATCTCAGAGTAGCATTTACAACCAATCCTCAATTATTTGGTGGATGTATTCCAAATCTCTGTCTTCCTCTACAGTTTTTGCCCTCTATAGCTTCCCAGTACCATGTAAGTCATTACCTGATGTCTTAACAGATGTCCTATCATCCTGTCCCTTCTCCTTCTCAGTGTCTTCCACATATTTCTTTACTCTCCGGTTCTGCGCAGAACTTCCTCATGCCTTACCTTATCAGTCCACCTAATTTTCAGCATTCATCTCTTGCACCACGTCTCACATGCTTCGATTCTCTTCTGTTCCGGTTTTCCCACAGTCCCTGTTTCATTGCCATACAACGTTGCGCTCCAAACGTACGTTCTCAGAAATTACTTCCCCAAATTAAGGCCTTTGTTTGATACTAGTAGACTTCTCTTAACCAGAAATGCCCTTTTTGCCATAGCTAGTCTGCTTTTCATGCCGTCCTTGCTTCCTCCGTCATTGGTTATTTTACTGCCTACATAGAATTCCTTAACTTCATGTACTTCGTGACCATTAATCCTGATGTTAAGTTTCTCGTTGTTCTCATTTCTGGTACTTCTCATTACCTTCTTCTGTCTTCGATTTACTCTCAATCCATGTTCTGTACTCATTACACTGTTCATTCATTCAGCAGATCATGTAATTGTTCTTCACTTTCACTCAGGGTAGCAATGTCGTCGCCGAATCGTATCATTGATATACTTTCACCTTGAATTTTAACACCACTATTGAACTTTTATTTTATTTCCATCATTGCTTCCTCGGTGTGCAGATTGAACAATTGGGACGAAAGGCTACATCCCTGTCTTACACCCTTTTTAATCCGAGCACTTCATTCTCGGTCGCCCACTCGTATTATTCGACCTTGGCTCTTGTGTTTATTGTATATTACCCGTCTCTCACTCTAGCTTACCCCTATTTTTCTCAGAATTTCGAATATCTTGCATCATTTTACACTGTCGAACGATTTTTCCAGGTCGACAAATCCTATGAACGTGTCTTGAGTTTTCTTTAGTCTTGCTTCCATTATCAACTGCAACGTAAGACTTGCTTCACTTGTGTCTTTACCTTTCCTACAGCCAAACTCTTTGTTTCCTAACACATCATCAATTTTCTTTTACATTCTTCTTTATATTATTCTTGTCAGCAACATGCATGCATGAGCTGTTAAGCTGATTGTGCGATAATTCTCGCACTTGTCAGCTCTTGTAGTCTTCGGAATTGTATGGATCATATTTTTCCGGAAGTCAGATGGTTTGTCGCTAGACTCATACATTCTACACATCAACGTGGACAGTCGTTTTGTTGCCGCTTCCCCCAATGGTTTTAGAAGTTCTCATGGAATGTTATCTATCCCTTCTGATTTATTTGACCTTAAGTCCTCCAAAGCTCTCTTAAATTCTGATTCTACGTTATACTGCATCCCCTGTCTCTTCTAAATCGGGTCCTCTTTCTTCTTCTATCACTTCAGGCTAATCTTCCCACTCGTAGAGGTCTTCGATGTACTCTTTCCACCTATCCGCTTTCTCCTCTGCATTTAACAGTAGAATTCTCGTTGTACGCTTAATGTTACCACCCTTGCTTTGAATTTCACCGAAGGTTATTTTGATTTTCCTGTATGCTGAATCAGTCCTTCAGAAGATCATTTCTTTTTCGATTTCTTCACATTTTTCATGCAGTCATTTCGTCTTAGCTTTCCTGCATTTCCCATTTATTTCATCCTTCAGTGACTTGTATTTACTTACTCCTGATTTTCCGTCAACATTTTTGTACTTCCTTCTTTCATCGATCAATTGAAGTACTTCTTCTGAACCCAAGGATTCTTCGCAGTTACCTTCTTTGTACTTATGTTTTCCTTCCAACTTCCGTGATTGCCCGTTTTAGGGATGTCAATTCCTCCTCAACTGTACTGCCTATTGAGCTTTTCCTTATTACTGTATGTATAGCCTTAGAGAACTTCAAGGTATCTCGTCATTCCTTAGTGCTTCCGTATTCTACTGCTTTGAATATTGATTCTTCCTGACCAATCTCTTAAACTTCAGCCTACTCTTTATCACTACTATGTTGTGATCTGAGTCTATATCTGCTCTTGGGTACACCTTAAAATCCAGTATCTGATTTCATTTGAGAAACACAAACTTTGAAGTTGGGAAAATACCTCACGCTGAAAATCCACGAACACAAAATAGGTTATAATCGCAAAAATTCCAGTACGACTAAATGGAATGAGAAGGCCGAATCAGAAATCAGTATAACAAAAATCCAGTCAGAGTTGCAAATTTCACTTTTTTGTTCACTCGATGACAAGTTTCCGGCCGGGATCCATTTTCAGATCATCGTAACAGGTAGTCAAATGGTACTTCCGTAAATAAAAGACCATGTCAAAAATGTATGTATACTGTGAAGCGCAAATGAACAGTTACACCGCATACAGCATGTTGAAAGTTCGAATCAGCAATGTCTTCCTTTGCAGGTCATAACTTACGCATATTAGTAGACGACTACCCTCATCCAAACTCAGAGAGACACACTCCACAAGCAACAATAATTTGATTTTCAAAAATTATTCAGGTAACTGATTTACTAACTGCTGATAGGGAACAAGTCCACTTTCAAAAATTTTGCAGGAGGGACAAAGTTTTGTGTTGTAAAAAACTGTAAAGCAAAATTGTTCTGTCTTTTTCTAAACATTTGTGGTTATACATTGCTTTATAGTATGTAATCTGTATTCACCTTTTTTGTAGAATTTTGCCCACCGTGTATTGTAATCTGTGAAATCTTCTGTTTTCATGAGAACAACACTAAATTTGTCTTTCTTCTGTGAAGAATCCAGTATGAGGTCTGTCACCTCACTAACAGTGTAATACCGTTCCTGTTTTGTTAATTTTCTCCTGATAATGCCAGACCATGTAAACTGTGAACTATACCTGTTACTAGACACGCTTTATCGACTATGGACAGTTTCCGTATTTTGAGTATACGATGCGACTACCCAGCTGGGCTTCTTTGATGCACCAAAACCAATTTTGAAAATTTCGAACGTATTTGTTCTCTGCAGATAACGACTCAGTTATTGCTCGAATTTAAATTAAAAATGTGTCATTATCTAGTGACTAAGAGACGTTAATCTTATGTTAAAGGCTGAGAACGGTAAGACAAGTACTACAGTCAGAAAGTGTGTGTGTCCTGAGGCCGCGTAACTCAGGATACGCAAATCACCCAGACTATATTCATCCAGTAATTGAAAATGAGAGCACTTAGTTACTGCCAACAAACCTCAAACGTAATTTCAAAACTTTTTGCCGCTGTCGACCCTCACATGATAATGAAAGGAAAAAAGTCTACCGAATACTACATTTTCGCTACTCACAAAGTAAAATTTCAACGTCAAGCATGACTTTTTAATTTATTACTTGCTTACTACGAACTCTACCAGCGATGCATTTCTCAGATAGTATTCACATATACCAGTAAGGTACATGCAAAACTATATCATCGTGCGACACATAATCTAAACACTGAAAAGCGTGAAAAACCAACTTTTCTTAAAACGAAGCGAAAGTAACACATACTTTACGCATACAGTTTTGATCATGAGAGTATTTAGCGACTTTCAGCAAACTTTAATTTCAATCGAGAATGAGATTTTCACTTTGCAGAGGAGTGTGCGCTGGTATGAAATTTCGTAGCGTATTAAAACTTTGTTCCATGCCGAGACTCGAACTCGGGACCTTTGCCTTTCGCGCGCAATTGCTCTACCATAATTTTTTTTCCTCCATTTCGTTCGGTATAGCTCGTTTCCTTTGGTCTGTGCGGACGTCACAAGACATCCCTTCAAGTTGATCGTTGATTCCTTTACTCAGTTTTTTTTTATTACAAAGAGCACGCAGCCCTCTGACAGAACACGCTGAGCTAACGTGCCGGCAACCAGCTGCGCTACTCAAGCACGACTCACGCCGCCTCCTCACAGCTTTACTTCTGGGAGTACCTCGTCTCCTACCTTCCAAACTTCACAGAAGCTCTCCTGCGAAGGTAGGAGACGAGGTACAGGCAGAAGTAAAACTGTGAGTACGATCGGTGAGTCGTGCTTGGGTACCGAAGGGCAAAGGTCCCCAGTTCGAGTCTCGGTCCGGCACACAGTTTTAAAATGCCAAGAAGTTTCATAATTTCAGTCCTCTTCTGAACTCTTTATCACCGGGAGCGCCACAAAATAATGAAAGGAAAGTCGTTTATCGCTTACTAAATGTTCGTTGTTTATGCAGTAAAACTTCAGCATTGAGTATGACGTTCTAATTTATCATTTATTTAGTACTAATTCTATTAGATACCCATTTTGCATAGAGTTTCCTCACACTCGTATACCACTAAAGTTCGCTACAAAATTACAGCTTTTACCTCACACAGTTTAGGAGAAAAAGATTAACTCATTTGTAATGTAGTCATACGTTTGCACCTCTGTTATATGTGCAAGTTACGAGGGCTGTCCAGAAAGTAAGTTACGATCGGTCGCGAAACGGAAACCAAAGTGAAAACCAGAAACATTTTATTTGCAACAGTTAGGTACACCTTCAAGCTACTTCTCTACATAGTCGCCGCTCCAACTTCGAGTTTTGTCGTAGTGTTGTATCAACTTTCCAATATCCTCGTCATAGAAAGCAGCCGCCTGTGCTGTCGGCCAGGTCTGCAGCTCGTTGTTTATCGAAAAATTTTGTCTTCATGGCCAGCGGCTTTTGTGAGCAGAAATGAGACTCAGGGGGAGCCAATTACGGACTGTATCGTGGGTGATCAAACACTTCTCATCGGAAACGCTGCAGGAGCGTCTTCATTGCCCTTGCAGTGTGCGGCCGAGAATTGGCTTGAAGAAGGAACTGCTCGACAGTTGTGTTATGTGGGCTGCATGACACAGGCGAAATCTCTAACCGGGCCCTCATGCTTGGCGGAAGACGCTATTACCTATGCATCTTTACGTGCTCACTGTTCACTCAAAACTGAAAAGAGCGTCGCGACACGATTGACGGGCATACTAGAGACACTGACCAACACATCTGTGCGAAGCTTTACCGGATTTTCCCAGTGGTTTCCATTTCGCGGCCGATCGTAACTTACTTTCTGGACAGCCCTCGCACACTGCTTAATGAATCGTGGATGGGGCTTACTGGTTCTACATCTGACGCCCGAAATAAACACTTGCGATTTGTCGCAGGATTTGCACCATAGTTCAGCTGGTTAGTTACTGTAGTGGTTGACGGCGGAGTTTCGGGTTTCCCATTAAACAGCTTACCATCCCGTGACGCCGTCTTGCAACACTGTGCACAGTTTCCAGCGGCTTTCCAGCACAACCATCCCCTTCTCAAGAGACTCGTGCCGTGATCTGTACTGTCAGCGGGCGCGCACTGGGAGCCAGAATCCGGTTCCTCTCATCGCTCTAATTACCAGCTAAGTGAGGCAGCGGCAAGTGAGGGATGTGCTCCGAACTGGAGAGGGTTCCCGGAAGGCTCAACGCTCGCCCCAGGCGGATCCAGAACTTCTGAATCGGCGGCCACACAATGTTTCGTCAGCACAGACCTATTTCCACTTACGATTACATTGTGCACTCTGCCCCACAGGTGGATCTTTCATAACCGAAACGCATTCTTGTTTCGTGAAATTTTCTAGGAATCCTGCGTACTCGTTTCGCTAGACAAACGTTCAAACAAATCATGTTAATGGGTTGTATTACAAAACGTAAATTACGATACTTACCTTTTTGCAATTACACTGATGTGTCGCAAGCAAAGTGCGACATACAAAATAATAAATCTTCTTCATTATAAACAGTTCCAGGTCAGTGCTAAGCAGAGTGTACAAACAAATTGAATAGAGTAGACGCTGCCATTGAACTGGGCTGTCATCAGTCGGTCGCGGTGCTTATGTCCTCTTCACACAGGGGCCCCTGCTGTCGCGTTGTCGTCCTGGAGGGAGGTCCGGTCAGTGTGTGATTGGCTGCCCTCTTCTCACAGCCTTCCCTTCCCGATCGTTCCCGAATGGCGTGCAGGCGCTTGACTTCACGTCATAACACTTTCATCCTTAATTTATGGAACACCTCGGTGACGATCATAATAACGAGGATAATCGTAGCGGCATTCCTGCTGTGCAAATTATCAGCCTCACCGGAAAAAAAATGTTTGTAACCTCCTTAAACGAGCAGGCTGGTCTCTTTGCAGCGCTGTAGGTGAAAGCCCTGAAGTAATGAAATGGGTGGTTTTAGAAAGATGCGTGCGACTTCTTGCCAGAGGTGGGTGGAGGAGCAGACAATTTAGACAGCCAGGAGATCTCTCAGGGTGGTTGGTGGGTCACGCCGTCCACGAACAGCCCATTTCAATCTATCCCAGCCACGTTCGATAGGGTTCATGTCCGGAGAACATGCCGGTCACTCTACTCGAGCGACGCCGTTATCCTGAAGGAAGTCATTCACAAGATCAGCACGATAGGGGTGCAAATTGTCGTTCACGAAGACAAATTCTGCCGATGGTTGCACTATCGGTCGGAAGATGGCATTCACGTATCGTACAGCCGTAACGTCGCCTTCCATGACCACCAGCAGTGTACGTCGCCCTCACACAAAGCCATCCTAAAACAGCAGGGAATCTCCACCTTGATGCACTCGCTGGACAGTGTGTCTAAGGCGTTCAGCCTGACCGGATTGCCACCAAACACGTCTCCGACTGTTGTCTGGTTGAAGGCATATGCGACACTCATCGGTGAAGAGAACGTGATGCCAATCCTGAGCTGTCCATTCGGCATGTTATTGGGCCCATCTGTACAACGCTGCCTGGTGTCGTGGTTGCAAAGATGCACCTCGCCATGGAGTTGCGCATCATGCAGCCCATTGCGCACAATTTCAGTCGTAACACAACGTCCTGTGGCTGCACGAAAAGCATTATTCAACATGGTGGCGCTGCGGTCAGGGTTTTTCCGAATCATAATCCATAGGTAGCGGTCATCCACTGCAGTCGTAGCCCTTGGCCGGCCTGAGTGAGGCATGTCATCGAGACTTCCCGTCTCTCTGTATCTCCTCCATGTCCGAACGACATCGCTTTGGTTCTCTCCAAGATGCCTGGACAGTTCCCTTGTTGAGAGCCCTTCCTGGCACAAAGTAACAATGCGGATGCGACCGAACCGCGGTATTGACCGTCTAGGCATGGTTGAACTACAGACAACACAAGCCGTGTACCTCCTTCCTGGTGGAATGACTGGAACTGATCGGCTTTTGGACCCCCTCCGACTAATAGGCGCTGCTCATGCATGGTTGTTTACATCTTTGGGCAGGTGTAGTGAGATCTCTGAACAGTCAAAAAGACTGTGTCTGTGATGCAATATCCACAGTCAACGTCTATCTTCAGGAGTTTTGGGAAGCGGGATAATGCAAAACCTTTTTTGATGAGTGTAATTTTCTCAATACACTACAAGTGTCAGTCGTGATAACAGCGATTTGTGTAGTTTTGAGTGCATGAAGTCAGAGCTAATTGAATGCGACTACAGGCAAGTTGTTGGTGTTTGTATGGTGCTTGTTTCCGTAACCGAGGTAGCCGAAGTGTTTGATATACCAAGAGGCACCTTATCGAAGATTCATACTGATTACGGGGAAAGCTGAAATTATCAACCGCTAAGTCACAACGCGGACGAAAGTCTGTGTCGAGCGATTGTGACGGACTGTCACTGAAGAGATTTCTGACGAAAAATAAAATGAAGACGGATGCAGACATCACAGCGCAACTGAGTGTCTTGTCAGTGCCAAAACAACCCGATGGGAGCTCTAGAGGGAAGGAGTTGCAATGAAGGCTGGCAACGCAGAAACACTCATCAGTGATGCAGACGCCAGTAACAGGAAAACGTGATGCCGAAGCCATAAAACCTGGGCTATGGAGCAATAGAATAATTTCGCTTGGTTCAGATGTGTCCTGTTTCACACTGGTTGCAACTTCTGGCTGAGTCAGCTCCCCAAGAGTGAAACATGGCGGGCATTTATAACAGTACCGCGTACTAACGATTACCAAATTTGGTTAAAACTTGCAGTAAATGTTACCCTCTGGGAGGATTTTTTGAAATTTGACCGTGTGTTACCTAACAGACAGAGGGAATCGAACATGACTTTCGTAATAGTAGCAGTTGCTAGACAGCAGAAAGACTAAAATTTTATAAGAAATTACAGTAACAGAGTTCCTGTAAATCAAATATGAAACGGTCGCCAGCCTAGCTAGGCATAGTAATATTCTAAACATTCATGGTGGTGTCTGATTGTTCTATATCGTGTCTCCCTACCACTTTCGCACAACGACGCTCTGAGCGTGTTTTTTAGGGAATTAACTAGTTTGAACCTGGGACCTGTTGCTGGTAAGGAGACGCCAGACCACACATGACATGTAGAATTCAGAAGAGTTCAGTGAGGCTAGCGATGATATAACCAAATACTAAATGATCTCAGCGTCAGCTCCACTGCACTCCCTGTAAAAGAATCTTAATACTAACTAAATTTAGTGGAAAGGGTTCAAGGCTTTCCTATTTTTAGTTAGCTGGTAAAATAACGTCGAAAAAGCAGTTAAGTTTACCATTGGAAATTTTATTCTACTCACAAAACATCGTTTATAAATTGCACTATTGATAAAAGGAAATGTTTCAATACAGGATGGTAAAAACCAACTGCGTTCAACAAAAATGTGAACGAATATTCCCTGAATGGGTTTCCAAGTTCTACAATCGATCGAAGGATGACCTATGCCATATCACATCTATAATCTAGGTTAAATTTAAGTTTCACAAAAGAAAAAACTATCAAAATGGTCTACAGTGACCCTCAGTTATCTTTAATTACTTATCTAACTTGTCGTAAATTACAGTGCCTGATGTGGCTTCTCAATAACTATATAAAAGAAAAATCATCGCGTTTCAGATCTGTTCTTCAAGTGGCAAATGTGAACACCATGAGTTTTAATTAACGATCGACACTAGTATTACGCAAAAAAGGGGGTGTAACAGATGAGTCTTCTGCAGTTCTGAGTGAAGCCTTATGCGCTCAAAATGCGGCATCGCGTGCATTCATTACCTTGTCGGTGTTTAGGCAGCGTCAGGGCGGCAGCGGCCGGCGCAGCAGCCATCCAGCTCGCCGTCTCGGAACCAACTCTCTTAACTTCTCTTTACTACAATTTACCGAAGTTAGTTTAAAAAAACTATCTGGCTATGTTTTCATCTGACCAATCAGGGTCTCAATGTTAACCTTAAGCTCCGCCTACAAAAATTCTGTCTATTCAATGAGAAACGTTATACTTTTCGTGGTGGGGCATTGTTTTTAAAGTTTGCAACGTAACAGAGACGCTAAAAAGTCTCACGCTAAAACCTGCAGCTGGTGTGGTCCTTTTAGCGTTATCGTGAGATCTATACTGTTCTTCTGGAGGGCGCTATCTTTTAACATGGGCTGGAGGATTGTCCTAATGTAACAGACACGCGAAAAAGTATCACGCTAAAACTTGCGGGTGGTAGTGGCCCTTTTTGTGTTATCGTAAGATCTATACTGCTTTTCTGGAGGGCTCTAGCTTTTAACATGGGCTGGGGGTGGTCCTTGACATACCTGAGACGCGAAAAAGTCTTACGCTAAAACGTGCGGGTGGTAGTTGTACAGGTAGGCTGGACCGTCCGTTCCTTATCGTAGGGCCTTCTAGCTCAACACGGTGCTGCTCTCGGCTTCTGTCCTCGTTTCTCCCCTCGGAACTGCGTCTGCCTCTCGGTGGGAAGGTACGACATGCATTTAGGCATTCTTGTGTTAGTCTGTGGTATTCCATTTGCTCACTCGTTACTCGTATTACTTTGGTTAATTTAATGTCACGATTTATTCGGAGCTATGTGACATACTAGTAGATTTGCTTATTATGTCAGGGTTTTCATGGAAGGTGTTGGATTTGCCTGACACCTTACAATATGAAAATATTATTTTGAATGAATCTATTTTTACTCTTGCAAAGGGAACTTTCATTAATTCTTTCTCATTAAAGTGCAATGAACACCTGCAATAAACAGACGAACTACACAGTAATAGCACTAGGTACAAACAGCATACGTAAGCAATAAAAAAATGGAATTTAACCCTGTTGACCATAATCTTAACTTTTACCTGCCACTACTTTTAGCTTAAGAATTGTTCCCAAAGGCTTACCCAAGATTAAATGGCATCTGATGAGGCTTAAAGTTTGACTAACACACACAAACACATCACAAATGCAATAAGATAACACAGAACACATACCTTTTTATATACATTCTTTTAAATGATTACTTCAAATTTCTTTTGCTAGAAAACAACTATTCAGTTTGGTTTCTTCCTGATACAAAAGAATGAAATAGGGGTCCACAACCTACCCCTTCTTTATAAAAGCAAACTATATACACTTTTCAGAAATATTTTGCATTATTAAAAAAGCTGAATTACTCCCCCATTTAAGATCATTTATCTTGCAAAGTTTTGACATTGTTTGTACTGATAATTCCCTCTACAACTTCAGAAATGATTTCAAGTAAAAGTTCAATTTCAAATAGCATCAAAACCAAATGCTTTATAACACTAGTTGTGAAGCAAGTGATTTTCACTGACGACTTTTATACTGCTGAACATTAAAGCACTGATATTTGTAAAATAGAAGCAAACCAAAACACATTAGAGATTTTTTTGTAAATTCATCAGTAACTGTACCCCTTGGTTTCAATGAAATCATTAATCTGACTATCCATCTTTATATATTTTTTCATTCATAATTTGGTCATAAACAAATAACACAGATTATTGTCAGTTTTCACACACAGGATACTCGGTGTTTAAATAATTTTGAGGAGAGGACCCCTTTAGGTACCATGAAAGGAGTAAATTAATGGTTCGAACACAAAGTTCAGTAATATTTGAATTATTATTGCAAATGAAATCACACAAACACTCTGGTTCATACTGTTGTACAGTTTCAACGTGTTGGGTATGGTGAAGTAGTGGCAAAATAGTGGTGGCAAGCACGTGGCGACTACCTGGTCTCTCCTTTGGCAGTGATATGCTCTATTTAGTTCTTCTTGGCGACGTGAATATCATTTTTAGAGCCATTTTTAATGCAAGAGCACCATTCTACAGCCACAGTTACACCAGAGGTCATTCCATCTCATATGAGATACTGGATGACTCATATGACACCGGCGCTGTTGACTGGTCGGCTACTGGCTATTGACTCCTACTGTGCTCTCTCGCATGCCACCCAGATTGAGCGCCAATTCATCATTTAGCTCGCCCCACACCACATCCGTAGCGGAGGTGAATCACTATGTCTTTCACATTATACAAAATCCCTAAGCATGAGCCAGTTTTTTATATTGCAGTCTTTCATACACTATCGCGTTACACAATTTATACGTCATAAAGTACCACCTCCCTCTAATGATCCAAAGAACTCAATTAGTAACAAGTAAACACTTCTTAAATAAAGTTGCACTGTATCGATTGCCCACAACCGATTGTGGTGTTACAGGTTCGGTGATGATTTGGGAAGCTATGGCGTAGTATTCCACAGGCCCCACAGTCACTCTGCAAGGTCACATTACAACCAAGCATTATGTGACCATTTTGCCCAATTGTCTCATACTACAGTGTTTGTTCCCCAATAGTGAGGCTCTGTTCCAAGGCGACAGCGCTCCTCAGCCTTTAGCTCACGTCGTCCAGCACTGGTTTATGAGCGCGAAAATGAACTGTTGCGTCTCCACTGACCGCCTCAGTCACCACATCTCAATACTATTTAACTGTTGTGCTCTGCTTTAGAGAGAAGAGTCTGTTTGCTGTCCACCTCAATCATCTTCACCTGAACTTGCCAATGTTTTGCAGGAAACATAGTGTGATATTTCCTTGAAAAGCATAGAAGAACAATATTTATCCATTCCGAGACGAATGCAAGCTGTCTTGGATGCCAACGGTTATCCTACCTCGCATTTGACATGGCCATGTGTTGTGTTTGTGGTGCTTCCATTTTTTTATCCACCGCCTATACAGGTTGTTTCCGTAAGAGCGCGCAAAAATTTGACAGGATATACAGGATGCTTCACTGAACAGTAGGGAAACTGGGGTCGAAGAAGGCAGCATAAGGAGATGTGGAAGTAAGTCTGTCTACCGCTTTGTGTAGCATTATTGTTTCCCAGCTCATTTATAACTAAAATACCTACAAGATTAAACTTACTGTGCTGTTTATTTACATATATACTCTTTATTTCCCGCAACGAAACACGGAGGACGAACCATATCTTTTACCTGGCCGTCTGAATGGCCACCTTTGCACGCAAAGAGTTCTATCTAGCTTCAGTAGTGTTTCGTAAGAGGAATGGGTACAACATAACGGTTCAGTGTAAATGTCCGCAACCATCTCCATGCAGTATTTCCTGATCTCTGGATTGGAACGGAAGGTCCTATTCCATGGTCCGCACGAGATCACCTGACCTGGACCCCCTTGATTATTTCCTATGGGGTATCTGAAGTCACTTGTGTATGAGAACCCAGTGGATATGGACATGGAATTAGTTGCCAGAATTGTAAATGCATGTGATGTGATTTGAAACACACCAGGTATGTCTGTCAGGGTACCTCAGTATCTCGTTTGCTGACGTCATGCCTGCAATGAGGCTGATGGCCGTCAGTTTCAGCACATTTTTGTGACATATAGTAGAAATAGTACATTCATCGTGTCAGTGATGATATTTGCAGTTAACTGTAACTAATTTAAATAAAATTTAAATAAAAAAGTACACAGTAATGTGATTTAATTCCTAGTATCTCGTTAAGCTCACTTCTCTGACCCCAGGTCCCCTACCTCAAACGGTTCAGTGGTGCATCATCTATGTCCTGATAAATTTTGCCGTGTTCTTACGGAAACCCACTGTATGTCTTTATCCGTAATGGTTGACTTCCTGTATCAGATTTCTTTACTCTATATCCTGGATCTGTAAGATGTTTTGGAAAACTTGGAAATTTGTGGTAAGGACTATGGGATCAAACTGGTGAGGTCATCGATCCCTAGGATTACTCACTAATTAATGTAATTTAACCTAACTTAAGCTAAGGACAACACACACACACACACACACACATACCCATGCCCGAGGGAGACTTGAACCTCCGACTGGAGGAGCAGCGCGAACCGCGACAAGACGCCCTAAACCACGCGGCTAACCCGGGCGGCAGATGTTTTAGAATTCGCAAATTCATTGTCTAAGATCTTTGCCGTGCTTACGGATTTGACCATGTGTACCTTACCTCCATGTTTGAATATTACATGCCGTACTTACTTCATACAAAAAACGCGGTCATTTCGCTTACATTGCAGCGTGGTAAGAGGCTATGGTACATACTATGTCTACAACTTTGCTTCCGCCGTTTTTTCCTCGAAGTTCGGGGCTTTATTGTGGAAAATTTGTAAAAAAATGATTCATACTACACTCCTGGAAATGGAAAAAAAGAACACATTGACACCGGTGTGTCAGACCCACCATACTTGCTCCGGACACTGCGAGAGGGCTGTACAAGCAATGATCACACGCACGGCACAGCGGACACACCAGGAACCGCGGTGTTGGCCGTCGAATGGCGCTAGCTGCGCAGCATTTGTGCAACGCCGCCGTCAGTGTCAGCCAGTTTGCCGTGGCATACGGAGCTCCATCGCAGTCTTTAACACTGGTAGCATGCCGCGACAGCGTGGACGTGAACCGTATGTGCAGTTGACGGACTTTGAGCGAGGGCATACAGTGGGCATGCGGGAGGCCGGGTGGACGTACCGCCGAATTGCTCAACACGTGGGGCGTGAGGTCTCCACAGTACATCGATGTTGTCGCCAGTGGTCGGCGGAAGGTGCACGTGCCCGTCGACCTGGGACCGGACCGCAGCGACGCACAGATGCACGCCAAGACCGTAGGATCCTACGCAGTGCCGTAGGGGACCGCACCGCCACTTCCCAGCAAATTAGGGACACTGTTGCTCCTGGGGTATCGGCGAGGACCATTCGGAACCGTCTCCATGAAGCTGGGCTACGGTCCCGCACACCGTTAGGCCGTCTTCCGCTCACGCCCCAACATCGTGCAGCCCGCCTCCAGTGGTGTCGCGACAGGCGTGAAAGGAGGGACGAATGGAGATGTGTCGTCTTCAGCGATGAGAGTCGCTTCTGCCTTGGTGCCAATGATGGTCGTATGCGTGTTTGGCGCCGTGCAGGTGAGCGCCACAATCAGGACTGCATACGACCGAGCACACAGGGCCAACACCCGGCATCATGGTGTGGGGAGCGATCTCCTACACTGGCCGGACACCTCTGGTGATCGTCGAGGGGACACTGAATAGTGCACGGTACATCCAAACCGTCATCGAACCCATCGTTCTACCATTCCTAGATCGGCTAGGAAACTTGCTGTTCCAACAGGACAATGCACGTCCGCATGTATCCCGTGCCACCCAACGTGCTCTAGAAGGTGTAAGTCAATTACCCTGGCCAGCAAGATCTCCGGATCTGTCCCCCATTGAGCATGTTTGGGACTGGATGAAGCGTCGTCTCACGCGGTCTGCACGTCCAGCACGAACGCTGGTCCAACTGAGGTGACAGGTGGAAATGGCATGGCAAGCCGTTCCACAGGACTACATCCAGCATCTCTACGATCGTCTCCATGGGAGAATAGCAGCCTGCATTGCTGCGAAAGGTGGATATACACTGTACTAGTGCCGACATTGTGCATGCTCTGTTGCCTGTGTCTATGTGCCTGTGGTTCTGTCAGTGTGATCATGTGATGTATCTGACCCCAGGAATGTGACAATAAAGTTTCCCCTTCCTGGGACAATGAAGTCACGGTGTTCTTATTTCAATTTCCAGGAGTGTATTTCCCATCGCTATCCACTGCATTCCCCCACCTCTCGGATAGGATACGAATCCTGTAGCGGAAGAACTGGGTGTCTTTTGCGGGGATCCATGAATCAATTCAATTTTGCACTTGTTCATACGATCGAAAGTGCTGGTCAGCCAGACTGTATGCCACTGTTCGAAAAAGGTGGTAGTCAGAGAGAGCAACGTATGGAGAATACGGCGGGAGGGATAGCCTTTTGTGTTTCAGTGCTGGGCTCGAAGGCGTCAGTTGCTTTCGATAATGATGTCCTGTGACTGTCTTCGTCTGTTTCGGTAGCTAAGAAAACGTCCTGTCTTCCCCCGCCATGCTGGTCACCGTTCTTGAGAGGTTGAAATCATTATCTGACGTTCTTCCACTAACAGTTCTCTCCCCATTGGTCTTACCCATCTTTTCAAGAACCACACACGCAGATTTCTTCATGTTAAAGCAGAAAGTTAAAACTTCCCGCAAATGGCGAGAAGTGGGTACGTAAGTTGACGCACTTAATCGAGAATAGCCTTAAGATGCAATCCTCAAATCGACCAACATTTTTATATATTCATGTTTACAGATGCCTAAGCTTATTGCATTACACCTATGACCAACCACCTGAACCGCACTTGCCGCTACTGCCGTCTATTGCAAAACGGTGGAAGCAAAGTTGTAGACATAATAATTATGCTTCCATCGCTTGTGTTTATCTACCACAAGAACTGTCTGGCAATCCCGTTAATGTGTTGCTGACGCAGTCCTTCGAGTTATACGGTGGCAGAGGCGACTTCAAGGTACATTATTGCTTCCACTACACAATCTGTCGATTTTCATGTACAGGCATTAGATGAGAAACACATTTTTGCTGTACAAAATGAGCCTATAAGAACCCAGTTTGATACATTTTAGACAATATACTATGATGTTTGCATTGAATGTTCTAGTTTTAAAAACAATTGCGTTACTTCCGAGTAATCACCTCTTCCACTGCGTTTTGCGTAAGTCCTGTCATCTCCGAAATTTTAAGGCTGAATTCAGATCGCGTTATTAGTGGGTCATTTCAGTGTCTTGGGCTACATTTCAGGATAGAAACTCGATTCATTATCTTATATGATCACTGAGTTTCAAGAAAAGTGGTAGACTTGCACGTCGTTAATATTCGTGAAGTAAAAAAGCGGCATTTGTTGCGGCTCTCGGATAAGTTACGTTCCAGGGGTATCCACAGTGGGAGGACAAGCGAGGTCGTTGACCTGTAGGGCACAAGGGCCGAGAACAGGGCTACATGGCTGACCTGCTGACATTTTGCCACGCCTCCAGCTCGCGGCTTCAGAGCACGATCCGCTCCTACAGTACACGGCAGATGTCATTCACCTCTCGTACCCAGACCGTCTTTTGGAGTAAAAGTAGTCTTTCTGGGGAGCTTTACTTGTCACACTCATCACAAGCACTTCCTAAATACGCTGTCGACAGCGCTTCTTCCGTGACGTTTGTCACTTGTCTTGTACTGGAAATGCAGAAATTGGCAGCCTCGCTGTTCGTATTCCGACCACTGCCGACGTGGGTAACCGGTGAGGACAGCTACAGAAAATGCTGATTTTTCAGGCCCGCGCTTATATTTATTGAAACAGACATTCTCTTAGCGTCTTCCAGCTCTGGTTGATGTCATGACCGGTGCGATCTTAATAAACCGAGTTCTGCATTCAGTGCAAATGTGGCATGACTTACGTGTGGCGGACTATTATCACAGTCGAGAAGAGATGCAGAAAACATCAGCGACACCCACGACATGCGCAGAGCATAGGTTTGAAACTTAACCCGAGAAAAACGAAGAAATCTTAGTCGCTCACAAAAGACTTATTATTCCTCAGTTCAGAGTTTCTCCTCCACCATTGATCATAAACGGTACAGAAATAACCGTTTCTTCTTCTGCATAATTCTGGACCGCCACCTAAACTGGACTGAATACACAACTGCAGTCTCTACGGATGTGACTCACTACACACGAATAATAAAACTATTGAGTCCCACAAGGTTCAATTTTGGGTCCTCTTCTGTTCCTTATTCATGTGAATGACCTCTCACTTAACGTTCAGCAAGCAGAACTAGTACTTTTTGCTGATGACGCGAGTATCATAATAAATCCCATTCCAGAGAAAGCATTTGAAGATATTGTTAAGGATACCTTTGAAGGAATTATTAAGTGGTTCTCAGAAAATGGACTCTCCCTTAATTTTGAATAAACTCTCTATATCCAATTCTGTACACCGAATAGAGTCATAGCGACAATTGATGTAGCATACGAACAGGGCTCAGTTAACAGGGTAGATTTCTCCTTACTTTTGGGTGTTTACATTGATGACAACTTGAAATGGAAGAAGCATATTACTGAGCTTCTCAAACAATTAAGATCAGCTTCTTTCGTTCTTCGTATAATAGCTAGTCTTAGTAATAAACAGATCAGTCTCCTAACGTACTTTGCATATTTCCACTCAATAATGTCTTATGGAATAGTTGTCTGGGGTAACTCACCACTTAGGCATAAAGTATTGATTGCACAAAAGAGAGCAGTGAGAATAATTAGTGGTGTGCACCCAAGGACGTCATACAGGCACCTATTCAAGGAGTTAGGTAGTTCAACTGCACCATCAGAGTACATATATTCGCTAATGAAATTCGTTATAAATAATCCATCTCAATTCCCAAAGAACAATTATGTACGACACTAGTGGGAAAAATGAGCTTTCCTATCTGTCATTGAAGCTGTCATTTGCTCAAAAACGAGTACATTATTCAGCCGTAAAAATCTTTGATCATTTGCCCAACAACATAAAGTGTCTGACAGGTAGCAGATAAAGTTTTAAATCTAGCTTAAACCCATTTCGTTTGGACAACTCCTTATATTCCATGGACGAGTTTCTGTTTTAGAACTGGTAAAAAATGTATCTCTAAATGTAGCTGCATGTGTAGAACTGAAAATTTTAGTAATATTTATATTAGCACTATTCATGTGTGTGTATGTATCTTGTAATCTGACTTGTTCCACGTCATATGATCATATTAATAATCGTGAAAATGATCTACAGAACATGACATAACTAAACTAAATTTCTTTCGAGTCTAAAAATAAGCTCCTAGAGACACTAAAACTCCTCATACTTGACTATGGTGATGCCATTTTCCAAGCAGTTTTCTACGAAAGCTCACCAAGTCTGGCAGTGGTGAAGAACGGTTTTGCACGATACATTTGTGACGTGTGCTTTTCCGACCATATCACACCAGCGTACGAACAATATTATCACGCCCACGTGGTGATAAGCGTGGAGACTAACATATTCTATGTTTGCTCTATCGCCTTCTCAATCAATGCACACCATCTTACCTGTCCTCAACTCTTATTCTCCTATCTGAATAGCACAGTAGAAACACTCATCCTAAATAATATCAAATTGTCTCTGGACCATAACATAGCACCTCCATGTTTTCCAAATCACTTTCTGTATCAGGAATCCGACTTTGGAACAATCTTTTTGAAAATATCAGAGAAATTAAATACCTTCCAAAATTCAAACGACAGCTAATGGTCCGCCTTCTATCACAAAAAAGCCATCTCTCCTACTCTCTGTGCGGCTCAGTCATCAGTCCTCCTCTCCCAGAAACTTTTCCCCTCCCACATATCAGAAGAGTTCTCTCTTTACAGTCTGTTCTCTCCTAACAGCCAGTCTCACTCCCATTTCAGTCTTCACCTCTTCCTTTATCCATTGCGCTTCTGATAATACTAAACATGGCTTCAAATGCGCTAAGCTAATCTACGAGGGCTATCCACAAAGTACATTACGTTTTGGAATTAAAAATAAAGTATTGGAAATTTTTTTATTATATTCAGATGAAAGCCACACTTAAATAATACTTTTCTATATAGTTGCCATTTAAATTAAGGCACTTATCGTAGCGATGGACGAGCTTAGAAATTCCTTCGTCGTAAATTCGGCCGCCTGCGCCTTCAACCACGTACTGACTGTCTTTTGGGACAGAAAAGGTGTGATTTTTGTGGATTTCCTGGAAAGTGGCACTACAATAAACTCTCAAAGGTACTGCCAAACTCTGCACAACCTCAGAAGAGCAATACAAAACAAGCGCAGGGGAAAGTTGTGCTCAAAGATCTTGCTGATTCACGACAACGCCCGGGCCCACACCGCAAATGCCACTCGTGAAGTTCTCGAATCTTTTTAAGTGGGAGTTGTTTCCTCATCCCGACCTGGCACCGAGCGACTTCCACTTATTCCCAGCAATGAAGAAGTAGTTGGCTATGCAACGTTTTGATGACGACGCACAGCTTCAAGAAGAGGTAACCACGTGGTTGAAGGCGCAGGCGGCCGAATTTTACGACGAAGGAATTTCCAAGCTCGTCCACGCTACGATAAGTACCTTAACTTAAATGGCAACTATGTAGTAAAGTAGTATTTATGTGTGGCTTTCATCTGTATATAATTTAAAAAACTTCCAATACTTTATTTATTTTTAATTCCAAAACGTAGTGTACTTTGTGGATAGCCCTCGTATATCGTACTAAATGCCCTTACTATTGTTATTGCTAGTGTCAACTATTATTACTATCATCATCGTCAGTATTGTTGTTGATGTTACTATTATTACTGAGAAGCTTTTGGTATGTGTTGCTGCTGGGCAGGCGTAAGAGAGGACTTTAAGGTCAAGCTACAAACAAATAAAATAAAACAACTAAACTCTCTGCCTGGAACGCAATCATAAATAAATCAGGGTGAGGCAAGTATTTTTAGCGCAAACGCCAAATTTCAGGGAGGTCGTTATTAAAGTTTCTATGTCTAGGGTGTTTGTCGAAATATTGTCCAAATAGGGAAATGCAAACCCGTCTGAACAACCATAAGTACACCATTAATCGGTAGAAAGGTTATGCCAGTGAGAGCTTATGCCGTGGTTTGCACATTTTTCAAGTTCGCTTCTTCTGTTGAGAGAAAAAAAATGATCTTACTCGATCGTCCTTGGATCGATTTCTTATTACCAGAGAAAGAAGGATTATCAGATTTATCCTGCCAGAGCGGAAGTTGATAGAATGGTAATTACAGACATCGCATATGAATCATCATTGACCGTGCTGTTTAATTGCTTCCACAAAACCGACATTGCCTGTGGATAAAATAGGGAAAGGGGGCAGATCACGCCTCTGAAATCAAATAATGACATATAACCACATATTGCTTTGATTGCAATGGTTTTAATCCTGCCTAGTTTACAAAAGGTTGGAAAAACATGAGTCAGTTGCTTACTGTCACTTCCTCGCCACAAGTTACTTAAAAATTCGGAAAAAATACAACTATTATGCATATTGCAATAGACGTCAATGCCGAATAGTGGATAATTTAGGTACATTGAGTACATATTCTGAACAATTGAAACAAGTGTCGACAAAAGCACTGGTACCCAGAAGGGGAAGGAAATTGTCTTTGAGTGTTGCTTGGATGGTAAGAATTACGTGCGAAAGGCAACTGTTAACCAGTGCTTATATTACCTCATGAAGATCAGTCGGAGCGCCACTCGCAGCATGACCGTTGTGAATCGGGAACTACTCTGATTTTACCCTTACGGTCTCTTCTAGATTCTCCTACCACTTCAGAACACCAAGGGTAGGTGTCCAATACTGTGATAGCATGAAATAACGTCCACAGAACGTACATGATCCAAAACATGAACTAACATGAGCTAAAAATGAGAGAAATACGAATCAGATCCGTTCTTTTATAATCTTCGCCATCAAAGACTGACGTGCGCATTCATCTCCTCCACAGTGTTTCAATGCTGTTATCACTGCAAAGTAGCAGGAGATGGCATCCTCGTGTTTTCCGATAAGATCAACTGTGTCATCTCCACAGGATGTTCATAAGGTCTGGGCACATAGGAAATTCTAATATATAATAATAAAGCACTTTTTAGTCACTTGAATGCTGTTGTTGTTGTTGTTGTTGTGATCTTTAGACCAAATAATGGTTCATCTCCGAGTAACTAGTGCAACCTTATTCCTTCTGAATCTGCCTAGTGTTTCATCTCTTGGCCTCCCTCTGCGATATTTGTCCCCCCCCCCCCCCCCCGCTCCCTACCAGTATAAACTGTATAAACTGGTCATTCCTTGATGCCTCAGAATGTGTCCTACCAATCTACCAATCGATCCTTTCTCCTAATCACGTCGTACCACACATCTACACATCTGTCTTTTCCACAGTTCTATTCACTATCTCATCATTGGTGAAGTCATGTACCCATCTAATCTTCAGCACTTTTCTCTAGCACCACATCTCAAAAACTTCTATTCTCTTCTTATCCAAACTGCTTATCACCCATGTTTCACGTACATACATGGCTACACTCCATACAAATACTTTCAGAAAGGACTTCCTGACACACAAATCTATACTCGATGTTAACAAATTTCTCTTCTTCAGAAACGCTTTCCTTGCCATTGCCAGTCTTCATTTTATACCCTCACTACTTCGGCCATCACCAGTTACTTTGTTCCCCAAATAGCAAAACTCATTTACTACTTTAAGCGTCTCATTTCCTAATCAAATTTCCTCAGTATCACCTGACTTAATTCTATTACATCTCATTACCCTCGTTTTGCTTTTGTTGATGTTCATCTTACATACTCCTTTCAAGACCCTGTCCATTTCATTCAACTATACCTGCAACTCCTTTGCTGTCTGACAGAATTACAATGTCATCTGCAAACCTCAAAGATTTTATTTGTTCTACCCGTACTTTCACTCCTGCTCCAAATTTTTCTTTTGTTTCCTTTACTGCTTGCTCAATATACAGATTGAATAACATCAGGGGTAGGCTACAGCCATGTCTCACTCCCTTCTCAGCCACTGCTTCCCTTTGGTACCCCTCGACTCGGTGATGACTGCGATACTACCATGTCACTAAGTATCGCCAAAATACCCGAAAAGTACCTTGTTAACTAATGCAGTCCAAATCAAGTCGTATCTAAATAGACGTTTCTCCGAATTTTACTTCCCAACACAATATCTGACCGTGCATTTATCCCAGTTTAGCATAGAATAATCACATTAAATAAGATTTAAGGACATTGAAAAAAAATTGTTTGTAACATCAATAAACAAAAAAATACTAAAGTTGAGTGATGAACCCACAATTTTACATCACTCTCATTCAAAGTAATCACAACCCGTGTGGTTTGACAGCTACTCACCTTTGAATTGCCCACTGTAGAATGTTAGCACACATAGCAAGCGAGCTTCACTGTCATTGGTCGACGTTTAAGAAATTAATGGCGGGCGCCCTTGTCCAAGTAGCAAAGCATTACAATACTTCTGGCAAATGCTACGGCACACGAATTTAGACACATACCCTCCAAAAGTTATAAAGAAATACACATGCAGCGGCAGCGGATTTAAAATAAAAAAAATGGAAATAATTAAATGGGAAATAGCTACTGCCAATGAAAGTGAACAATGTCTACATAGAACACACCACTTCGTGGGGAACACTTTTATTCTAAAGCAGACAAATGTTACGTGTATGTCAGCTAAAAGGAAATTCAAATTGTTTTCAATAAATTTGAGTCTTTGAGAGGAGAGCACTGCTTTTAAATCTTATCTTGTGTGTTGTGAGGATGGTCGCGATATCGACGATAGCTGGCTGGTCCTGGTGAAACGCTGAGATCTTCTCCCATGGTCGTGTGATTGCAGCTTATGATTTACCCTTGAAATCGGGTGGGCGGTGGTATTCATCAAGCTGCAAATCTGATTACAGTGGCATTTTGCAGGCCACAGGTTGGTCGATGTGATTGTTGTTACAGATGTCCGTATGTGCACAGTATTAATGTTTCTGGCACACACAATTTAAGTTTACTTGTGCCACACACAGTTTATAAAACTTTCCGACGGCGAATTCTATAGAAAGTCAATTCGTATTATGACTGCCGCAGATCGCGAAAAACCGTCCTGGCCGGGAATGTACTCACACACAATAGACAGTTCGCGTAAGTTCATAACGACTGTTACTGATTATAGGCGTCCGACAGTTCATCGAGATGCGAATCAATATGTAAGTTCACAGTACTTGAGTGTACGAAAACACAGTCAAAATACAAGTGCAGTTCAATTTACAGACACAAAGCTAGAATACCGCCCATTTTCGGTAGCATTGTCATAGTTACTTCGTCTCACGGCACAGTCTAAGTATTTACTTTGCCCAGCTTCTAAACTCACTATTATCATATCACGTAGTGGTATAAAACAGTCATTCAAAACGTACATCGCTTGCCACTAAACTCAATCTGCACCAGTTCGTAAAAGTCGCAGCTCCCACAGTAAAACATGTTTCCGCCTCTCTAGCTACCCAACAACACACACTCCCTTTGTTGGATCGACTATCGATATTGCTCTCTCTCTTTTTCAATACTCTCGCCTACAGTTTATACAACATCAAAGTAAATTACATATATCTTCACACAACTATTTTCTACCAAACTTATTACAGTAAATGATAAACACAAAAAAATTAAAGCTTTCCACAATCAATAAACTCTAAACATATTTGTCAACTTACAAAAAAAATAATTTCCAGTTACATATTACATCTAGGAAACAACTGTTATCTCTATATTACAGGACAAAAGAAAAATGCGCTACAACATCAAAGATATATGAACAGACGGGAAAAAACAAGAATACATATATGTCGCAAAATAACGATTTCTTCACATGTGCCTCCCATTTTATCATGAAATGTTCCCAAAAACCTCTCAAGATAAAATGTCCATGACCCATATGAGACAACTGACCTCATAAAACTAGATAATATTCTGGTATATGTTGCTTTATACGTTGTGTAATTACACATCACTACACTAAAGTGCCACAGTTATTTGTACATGGCACAACACTCCACAAAATATGTTGAAACAACTGTGCTTCTGAGGTTAAGTTTGAATCGAATTGACAGTGTAATTAGTTTTAGTGTAACGTTAATAAATGCAGATTATCTTTTATTATCTTCACAGGCACACTTAAATTACTGTTGTTAACGAAATGACTGACTATGATCGTGGCGTAAGAGGCCAATCAATACATATCAAAACAGGACGAGTATCAGGAACAGGTCGTGTACCGGAAACTTTTGTACAGTGACAGGAGGGAATGCCACGAACAAGGTATTAAAAATCCTGACTGGTGATGAATGAGTGTGGCGGTGGAGGTGTATTTGAAGGTCACTTTTGTGCGTTTTTCTTAAATAATTCGAAAACCGTGACCGCCAACGTAAACGTATCCCAGTACAAAATTTAATTACATTAAATTTCCTAGAAAAAAGTACTGTTCTTTTTTCTATGGGATTAAAAGTTTTGTAGAGAGCGAGAGAATGTGAAAATCTCGCATATAGTTTTGAAGACGTTGGCGGTTGCACAAAACCCATCGATAAGGGCAGCTGAATCGACCTGTGTATCGAAGACTTGATAATGAAAACGCTAAAAGTGGAAAAGGAAGGAGTAAGGATAGGAGGCCAGAGAATCAACTGCGTCAGATTTGCTGATGACATGGTACTGGTTGCAGATAAAGCAATATATCTTCAAAGAAAATTACTGAGACTTGTAGAAGGACTGCTAGGGCACGGAATGAAACTAAACAAACATCGAGGAGAGACTACAACCCTGCCTCACTCCCTTCCCAACCACTGCCTCCCTTTCATGTCCCTTGACTCTAATAACTGCCATCTGGTTTCTGTACAAATTGTAAATAGCCTTTCGCTCCCTGTATTTTACCCCGGCCTCCTTTAGAAAATGATAACTACAAAATGTCAAATTGAACAGTTTATTATAGCATGGACTTTTCGAGAGTATGGTAATCATAACTAGAAGAGTGAAAAAGAAATAAGCAACAACTGCATTCACAAATCAAGCTTTTCAGAAAAAGAAACGCTTTTTTATGCAGCACATTGGGGTAGGATTTAAGACAGTGGTTGGTTAAATGCTGCATTTGGAGTGTTTCTCTGTACAGCTGTGAAAGGTGGACGCTGAAAAACAAAGAAAGTGACAGAATTGAAGCATGTATAATGTGGGTGTGAACGAGAATGGAGAAAATAAAGTGGGTGGATAAAGTGAAGAACTGTGAATTAGTAGAAGGATAAAGGAACAACCTAGATAAGAAAAGGTTAGCAGGCAACTGGTATTCTGACGGCTGCTACTGAATGTACAGTAGAACGATAGAAGAAAATAGGAAGAAAAACAATAAAATTCTGAATCAATTGAAAAGAAGAATATGCCAGACTACGAAGCTCTTGGTCTCGAACAGCGGCAGATGGAGACAGGAAACGAGTCAGGAATCTGCCAATGGGCAGTCTGATTTTCAAAATTGCTTTTTAGATACAAGGTAATAAAATATTCAGTTTTCTTAGGCGTGAGCAAAAACAACAGTCTAATAGGAAGCAACTGTACCGGTTGTCTGCCTCATGAATGAAATATTTATCAGGGCAAAACCTGTACTACAACGCTTCTCATTTCACCACATGCTGATCAACCTGCAGAGTGTATTTTTCTAAAACGGCGAATGAGGATGCGTTGTACCTGCAAGAGGCGCTGACATGGAGACCTTACGAACAACCAGGTCAGCAGCGCATTTTCCAGAGACCCTGATGGACAGACCAGGAAATGAACAGCTGCAGCTATCGCTCCAGCAGCTGTCTTGCACCTGCCATTACGTGCCAGCTGCGAGCAGAGACAGTGTTCCTGCCTCGTCGTTTGCCACTCGTAAACAAAAATTGTTCAAATTGCTCTGAGCACTATGGGACTTAACTGCTACAGTCATCAGTCCCCTAGAACTTAGAACTATTTAAACCTAACTAATCTAAGGACATCACACACATCCATGCCCGAGGCAGGATTCGAACCTGCGACCGTAGCTGTCGCGCGGTTCCAGACTGTAGCCGCCTAGAACCGCTCGGCCACCCCGGCCGGCTCAATCGTAAACAGGTGGAGACAGGATACCAGAAAAACGTGCAGTGTGAGGTACCGGACGGACAAGGCGCATCGTGATTATGTTCGTGCTTAGATCCGTTTCACATACATTTTGGTAAAGACCACGATATACCATATCATGCTCGTCAAGTTGTAATTAGCAGATGCCGCAATTGAAGGAAGAGGACTGGCGTGAATTCTTAGGCTGCATTATTCTTGATGTCTGACAATGAATCAGACTGAAAAGGGGAAGGCCTCAGACACGGCCAACCGATTCGACTCAGATTTGGCAGGTCGCTTGTGTACAACTTAAAACGAAGGAATCGAAGATATTTTTGGTCAACACCCCCGCAATTTTGTGAAAATCACTCCTGAAGGTTATCACGAGCAACAGACTCAAAAATGGCGGGATCGATAGATAATTGTAAATAGAGCATGTTTCATCATACGGTATGGGGTCGGAAACGCATACTTTTCCAGATATCGGGGTAAGAAACCTTTACAACTGCCTCTTCTGTATCCACATGGTAAACGCTTAGACGCCGACAGCGGCGATAGCGCAATGGCCAAGGTAACTGCCTGAGAATGGGAGAACCCGGGCTCGAATCTCGAATAAACCTACCGTCTGTTTTTTTTTCTTTTCGTTTGTATTTTTCCATATCTCAATTGATAGGGATAGGAGGGTTAATAAGGTAAATAAATTAATAAGGAATTATAATAATAAGGTAGGCAAATAAATTTCTCAAACCTCTTGGGATAGTAAACAACTAAAATGATACTCCAGGTCACTTTACAATGGCTCTTCCAGTCACCGTCAAGTGTTTTCACTTTTCTTCGAACAACTAGATGCATGGTGCTTGTCATATAAAGATTTGAAACAAATATGCTCACGGCACCAAGAACATCTAATGAATGCAATCTTTCGACAGCTACACTGGTCCTTCCGTAGAGTCGGCAGAAAACAAACTTGGTTTACATTTAAAAATATGTCTTTTTCGGGAATTAATTTTGATGTGTACCACGCGTATGATATCATTGCCTGAAAAATCGGTGCTGAAATTTGGTTATGAATTATGCTGTGAATAGTTGTTGCATCCGTGCGGTTGTGCAATGTCTGCTGGGTTTCCAGAAGCACACTGCAATTCTGAAGCCTGGAAATAAAATTTCTAGTCTGGCAGTAGAAATAAACACCACAAACGAAAAGAATAACATCCGCGAGGTTTCCTCGAGATTCGAACCCGGGTTTTCCGATTCCCAGCCATTTACCTTGGCCGTTGCGCTATCGCCGCTGTTGGCGAAAAGCGTTTGCCATGAGGGTACAGAAGTGGTAGTTGTAAAAGTTTCTTTCCTCGATTTCTGGAAAAGTTTGCGTTTTCGGACCACATACCCGTTGATGAAAAATGCTCTATTTACAATTATCCATCGATCCCTCAAATTTTGAGTCGAATGCTCGTCATAACCTTTAGTAGTTATTTTCTCAAAATTACGGGGATGTTGACCCAAAATATCTTAGATTCCTTCGTTTTAGGTTGTACACAAGCGACCTGCAAAATTTGAGCCGAATCGCTTGGCCGTGTCTGAGGCCTTCCCCTTGTGAGAGGAATTGCGTACATTCCGCATCACTCTCTTCGAAAGAGCTTCATCGGTCGCTTGAGAAGATGACGTGGGCCGCCTGTTCAACGTACTACACAAGCACTGTCAGTTTGTACACATCAAAACAAGTGAGAAAGACGTTCTAGTCAACCACCGTCCGACATCCTTACTTAGTAGTTTTCAAAGGTATTTAAGGAGAACATTAATAAAATACTGCTAACACTTCGCAAAGTTTCAGTTTTGGATTTTGTGGTCAATTACCTGCAGGCCTAAGATAGTATCTGCATGCAGTAATTCAGGGTTCCATGGTGCTCGCCAGCATAGAAGGGGAAAAATTTTTACTACGGAACAGTTGAAAAACATTGACTTCATGGCTAGCTTTGGATCTCAATTCTTATCGGACAACAGCCGACATCTGATAAGTCTGTACATTTCTCTTGAAAAGTATTTGTGTTGGATTTGTCGCCAGGCGAACTGTAAAATGTGTATTCAATGAGTAATAAATGTAGAGCGAAAGTAATTCCTCACGTGTGTGTACCTCATTGCATAAAATTCTGATACTTCATTTCAAACCACATCATGTTTTCATATTTAACAGAACATTGATTTACAAATCCTTAAAAGGTTTAATGGCACAGTTTATAATGAGCTACTTTGTCAGTGCTATCGGCTGGAATTAATTTTCAGAATAATATTCAGTTATTAGATTCTCTTGCACTATGGCACCTGCACTTTGTCGACGAAACCTCATTTTCAAAGATTAAATTTATTGGCCGTGCCAGTATAAAGGAAATTTATTTAAATTGCTGCAACTGATAATTCAAGAAGTGTTAATCGTACTCGATATCCTGCTTAATAAATGAGTGATCTATTACAACTTCTCGATACACAAAACTCACTGTTGCCATTTGACTTCAAGGAACTAACATGGACGTCAAATACAATTTATACTTTTTTTGTGAGGGAGTTACAAAACTAAATGAAGTGTTAGCAGTAGTGGGTATGGTCTTGAACACCACGAATGTGGCTGCTTGGGTCCTAGTGTAGCCTTGTATTAGATGTATAATGCATTCACTCGATCTGATCTTTTTATCTAAAATGCACATAAATCGTTTTATACTTTTCGTTACTTAAAGTGGAATAGGCTCTGTCAAAGTGGTAAAACGTGTGTAGTTACCGCTGGTAGAATTCTCTTACAGCTGATTATAGATGTGAACTGTAGTGAAGGTAGAAAACTGTATTTTGCTGTAGAACACATATGAAGAAGAGGTATATCAGGAAATTCACTTGCAAAAATTGTTGCACAAGAATAGTGTATCATATTACCACACATAAAATTCTCTGTCATGTGTGAACCTCTTATACTCAGCGCTCTATTAAATAAAGTTAAACTGGCAAATTTTGGTTCTTTTTGGATACATGTTTTGAAAGAAGCTAATAGTGCATCTGAAATGAAGGTAAACAGAAACGTCGAAAAATTTACAAATACTTGATGTCACCATCTAAATAATTTTGTTGAAAGTCATGTAATGTCATTTTGTTAATCTAGTTGCAAAACAAGAAGTGGATGTTTTTTTATGTTCTACATCTAAAAGTGGCGTAGACTGATCAGTGTTCTGACACAAAAAATTTGGAAATTTGTGGTAAGGTCTTATGGGACCAAACTGCTGAGATCATCGGTCCCTAAGGCTGCACACTACTTAATACAACTTAAACTAACTTACTCTAAGGACAACACACGCACACACACACCCGTTGCGGAGGGAGGACTCGAACCTCCGACGGGGAAAGCCGCGCGAACCTTGTCGAGAGGCCCTATCCCGTGCTGCCTGACACACTATGGAGTCAAATAAGACAACGGAAGGGTAAATAAAATATAAACCAAATAACAGTTGGTAATACACTTTCACAGATGTTTAGAACAAACTTTACAAGGTTCCCCCATGCCAGCAGTGGTACTGAAAACATACATAAACATTAGTCTGAGAAAATTGTCTCATAAATCTATGAGAATGGCGTTAGAGCTTGCAGGTGGAACATATCTGCACCACTTACTATTTGCTGAATACCAAGGCATCATAGCACGACATCTGAAGAACGTAACTATCAATGCAATATAAAAATTGGTGTTATTAGATCAATTATCAAACATTGGAATATCTTACTACTGATCTGAATGAGTTGTACATGTAGGGGGGAAAATTCGAAAAGGTCAACAATTTTTGCTGCCTGAGGTGCATTTTGGAAAAAGAGAGAAATTCAAATTTAGAAAAGTAATAAATGTCATTACGCTGCTCAGCTCAATCTCTTGGGGGCAGAAATGAGATGAGTAGAACAAAAAGACTCAGATTCAAGTCGATACCAAAGAGTACAGCCCAGTATGGAGCAGAGACCTGGACAACTAATCAGAGACATACCAGGTGGTTACAATTAAATTGATGGTGATCTGAATGCTGCCGTGCGGGCTGTATACATCACAGGACGCTGAAACATCGTAAGTATGTTCATTAATCGGCGCGCTCGTGGAGTAAGCTGAAAATATAATAGTTCCACTTTCTGCGACCAGGTGAAAATATGGCGCTGTAAGAAATTGGAATGTGAAATCTTGCTGTTCAGACGTCAGTGTGCTGTTCGTCTGTTAACGACGGATACGGATTTCTTTTGTGAAATTACTGTCGGTGAAGAAGGTTGAAGTTTTCCGTGCAAAACGCAATGCCTATTGAGAAGAAAAACAGTGCACTGCCAGTTAAGTTGTTTTATCAGAACGGCAACGATGGCACCGCTGCATTGCATGAATGTGGCCGACAGAAACATCTGCGTACAGGCTCCGTTTCAATAAATGGGTTAATGAATATGATCAAGGAATATGAAGAATAAGGTGAATTAGGGGTGTAGCAGGCAGAAGGAGGCGGCCATTCCCATGGCAGTTTTTGATGAAGTTGCTGCAGCTATAGCCGTTGGTGCAGCACGTGCCTCAAATTCCGTTGCCGGAGCTCGAGCTGTGTACGGCAATTGTCTCTCTGTTGGTCAATTGGGCAAAATTGCTGTTCGCTACAGAATCCTTATACATATTCTCAGTTCGAATATACGAGGGTTGGAACTGAAATAGTGGCAACTACTTATTCACATCCGGTACAAAAGAGTTACATGTTTTCACCTGTTACTGTCCTGCAAAGTAGTCACCGCTGCCAGCAATGTCGAAGGCGTAGTATACCGTTAGCAGAGCGTGTTCTGTTGATGGTGCGAATGGAGCAGTCTACTGCCTGTCGAATCTCTGGAACAGCTATGAAACGAATGCTACGAAGTGGCTCCTTCATCTTCGGAATCAAAGCAAAGCCACGAGGAATTAAGTCCGGGGAGTATGGTGGATGGCACAGTACTTCACAGTCCTATCGACCGAACAGAGCAGCCACAGCTTGCGCTGTAAGCGCCCGCGCATTGTCGTGCAAAATGATGGGTGGGCTGCGCAGAAGGTGTCGCCTCTTCTTTTGCAAAGCTGATTGTAGCTGATGCTCCAAAAGCGAACAGTAATACGATTTATGTCCTTGTGACTTTGATTTGATTCCGAAGATGAAGGAACCACTTCGTAACATTCGCTTCAGAACTGTTCCAGAGATTCGACAGGCAGTACACCGCTCCATTCGCACCATCAACAGAACAGGCTCTGCTAACGGTATACTACGCCTTCCACATCGCTGGCAACGGGTTCTACACAACGCTGGTGACTACTTTGAAGAACAGTAACAGGTGAAGACATGTAACTCATTTGTATCAGTTGTGAATAAATAGTTGCCACTATTTAAGTTACAACCATCGTAATAAAAATTCTTCAGACTGAGAGCCTTATGTCCATGTATCATGATGGTTTTAAAGAGCATCGCCCGTGCGAAATAGAGGTTTCCCTTTTCTCACGTGATCCACTGCTGAAGGTCAACGGGCAGAGGCCATATTTCCAGATTTCCGGAAGGCGTTTGACGCGGTGCCCAATTGTAGGCTGTTAACGAAGGTGCGAGCATACAGAATAAATTCGCAGATATGTGAGTGGGTCGAAGACTTCTTAAGTAATGCAGTGCTTTGTCCTCGACGGCGAGCGTCCATCGAGAGACAAGGGTATCGCCAGGACTTCCCCAGAGAAGTGAGACACGATCGCTGTTACTTTCTATATACATAAATATTTGGCAGACAGGGTGTGTAGCAATCTGCTGTTGGTTAATGATGATGTTGTGGTATCCGGTAAGGGGTCGAAATTGATTAACTATAGGAGTTGTTAGTTTGTGTGATGAATGGCAGGTAGCTCTAAACGTGGAAAAATGTAAGTTAATACGGATGATTAAGTAGAAAAAGCCTGTAATGTTCGGATACGTTGTTACTAGTGTCGTTTAAACACTTGGCCATAACGTTGCAAAGCGATACGAAATGAATCGAACACGTGTGCCCTGTGGTAAGGAAGACGAATGGTCGACTTCGGTTAACTGGGAGAATTTTAGGAAAGAATGGTTCGCCTGTAAAGGAGACCGTTTATAGGACGCTGGTGCGGCCTATTCTTGAGTGCTGGTCGAGTGTTTGGGATCCGTACCATGTCGGACTAAAGGAAGACATTGAAGCAACTCAGAGGCGGGCTGCTAGATTTGTTACCGGTAGGTTCGAACACCACGTAAGTGTTGTGGAAATGCTTCGGGAAGTCAAATGGGAATCCTTGGAAGGAAGGCAACTTTCTTTCCACGAAACACTATTGGGAAAATTCAGAGATAAGGCATCTGAAGCTCACTGCCGTACGATTCTACTGCTGCCAACATACATCCCGCGTAAGGACCACGAAGGTAAAATACGAGAAATTAGGGTTCAGGCGGAGGCTTAGAGGCTGTTCTTTTTCCCTCGCTCTATTTGCGAGTGGAACATGAAAGGAAATGACTAACAGCTAACAGTGGTACAGGGTCCCCTCCGCCACGCACCGTAAGGTGGCTGACGGAGTATCTATGTACATTTAGATTTAGATCTCGCGGTGCATTTTACACTGGTATACCTACTATGTCCAGAATTTGCACCATATGAAGCCCAAAGATAGGCTACAACGCCGTTTCTTTGGCACGCATGGAAATGGATGCCATGTGGCCGGGGAATATTCTTCGGACGGATAAGGCACATTTCACTCTGCACCACACCCTGAATGCACAGAACTGTCGCATATGGGGTTCTGTTTCACCACACGTTGTGCAGGAACATCCACTGCCCTCAGCTTACGTGACTGTGTGGTGTGGTTTCACAAGCTTCACTCTCGGTCCGTTTTTCTTCGAAATGACAATTCGCGGGCTTGTTGGGTGCACAGTGGCACCTGCACGTTATTAGGGTCTCCTTGTGCGACACGCGATTCCAGCTTAGCAAGAACTCACCTGTGTGCACACCACCATTTTCATGTATTTTGGAACATATACTGTGTTGCAACATTATGGAATACCTTGAAGGAAACGGGCCACTGACAAATAGTGAGCATGGATTTAGAAAATACTGTTATAGTGAAACGCAACTGGCGCTTTGTTTTCGCGAAGTAATGACTCTGTCGAGAGGGGATGTGAAGGTGATTCCACTTTTCTAGAGTGTCAGAAGGCTATCGACACAGTTCCTCACAAGAGGCTTCTAATCAAATTGACTATGGAGTATCGTCACAAATGTGGGACTGAATTTGCTGTTCCCTGGCAGAAAGGTCACAGTTCGCAGCAATTGACGGAAGGTTATCGACTGAAACACAAATGATATCTGACGTTCCTAATGAATGTAAACGGTTTAAGAGATAATTTGAGAAGCCCTCTTTGACTGTTTGCACATGATTCCGTCGTTTACCGTCTGGTAAAGTCAGATTAATATCAAAATAAATTGCAAAATAATTTAGACAAGATAGTTATATGTTGGCGAAAGTGGCAATTGACTCTAAACAACGAAAAGTGTGTGGTCCTCCGCAAGAGCACAAAAAAGAGAATCTGTTAAATTTCGGTTACACAGTAAATTATACAAATTTAAAGGTTGTCGGTTGTGGCAGACCCTATTACTGGATACCTAAAATCAATTAAAATCTGAGCCCCCATAACGTAACGACACAACAAATGGATCTCATCTATTAAAACGATCATTTATGTTGGCCGCAGTCCAGTCTAGTAGATTGATTCCTGGGTTCAGTTGTGCTAAAGGCGCTACGTTACACGTATTAATAAATGTCTAGAAACATTAATTCTGAGTATGTGGTTTACTAATAAACATAATTCACAGAAAACACAATTCACAAGATCCGCAGTGACAAATGTTGGTCATGTTGCTTTACTGTTGCCAACTTAATTTTGACAGGTAGTCACGAAAAATACAAGAATTTTAGGTCATAGGACCCACCTCAATCATATCTCCTCCGCAAATGACATTGGAATCTTTGACAAATAAGGGTGCTAGGATTATAAGTGCAGATATGTTTATTGGTGACTAAGGACAGTGTCCTGAACAACATTATATCTGAATCTGCCTCATTTGCAAACTAGTAATATGTAACTGTTATGAGTAGTATGTCTTTAGGCTAGTCAACACCTCAACATACATGTGGCGAGATGGGCAACAGGTCAAGTGTTGAAATGTGGACACATGAACGCAAAGCGGATAATCTATACTGACAGGTGTATTCCACTTAGTGATGCGGTTACGACTGTGCAGAAAACATCAGGTAATAAATTATGTGAGTTGTTTGCCAGAAGACTGTTAGGCGCAGCGAAAAAGCATCTAACACACTGAAGTGTGTACATGCTATGGCACCAATTATCACAATACCTGCACCTATACCCTAACATTCTGTATATTTATAGAGCTGCCTCTCCCCATCAGTTTAGAGGACATGAAACGACAAGAATAAAGTAAAAATACTACTTTGTAATAGAAGTAAGCTGTCTGGTGGCAAGCAGTATGTTGATTTATTATACGTTTAACACAAAAGAGGCTGTCACTTGCATATTAAACGAGGTAACACCTACAAATGTGGTAGCACTTATTCTTTTGTCAAATCGTTCTGCCATTGTAGCAAAATAAAGTAAATGTAACTTTTACGAAATATAAAAGACTGCAAAATGTTGTGTGAAGCGTCTCGGCTTAAAGCTTTTGTTATGCTGATTCTAAAACTAGTCTTAGATTTTGCCTGACAGCCTTATTTTAAAAGTTATGGTAAATTTAATATTGAGGTTAATATATTGTTAATATTTGTGTGTTTGGGATCAAGTCGCATGCGTAAAACATTATCCTTTGCGCTCTAAGACTAGTTGAATGATCTACACTTTTGAAAACATCGTTCAATTGGATTTCGATGCTACATCGCGGATTTTTTGGTCGCTACGTGAGACAATTTTGTAATTAGACAAATAGTAGATTCCCCATGTCGTGGTCTTTATTGTTATACATTCTTAATTTCGGCTAGCAAATTATGAGGTAACGGATTTAACTGGTTTCAATATTCGAGTATGGATTTCTTACAGGAGTCAAAAAGTGCAGTTTCAGAAGGTTTGTTTGATATCCACGGAATCAGCGATGATGCGTTGCTGTCAAAATCGTGTCTTGTGTATGACAAAAATATAATTTACCCAATATCAAGTTGGGTTAGCATCAAAGAGCCTTTTGCAAGGTCTTGCTATCGTCTTTACTTCTACAATCGGTAATCAGTTACATAATTGTATCTCTAAATACCTAGGGATTACAATTACGAACGACTTAAACTGAAACAGCTACAATGAAACTGTTGTAGGGAATGCGAACCAAAGACTGCGTTCTTTTTGCAACAAGTCTGCTAATGAGACTGCGTACACTATTCTTGTCCAGCCTGTTCTGGAGTACTGGTGCACGTTGTAGGATCTTTGCCAGATACGATTGTCAGAGGACATCCAAAAGTTCAAGAAGTGGAGCTCGTTTCATATTACAGTGAAAAAGGGCAGAGAATTCACGGATATGATACCCAGTTGGCGTAGCAATGATTAAAGCAAACTTGTTTTTCGACGCGTTTTAGGCAAAACACTTTTTTCTTGTTACACAAACAAGTTTTGGCACTTCTGGGCCGTCACGAGTGGGGTTAGGACACACAACAACAACGTGCATACTGCTTTTGGCGAGGCGAAAAAGCGTTTGTTCAAGTGGTTCAAATGGCTCTAAGCACTATGGGACTTAACATCTGAGGTCATCAGTCCCCTAGACAAAGAACTACTTAAACATAACTAACCTAAGGACATTAAACACATCCATGCCCGAGGCAGGATTCGAACCTGCGACGTGGCAGCAGCGCGGTTCCGGACTGAAGCGCCTAGAACCGGCCACAGCGGCCGGCAGAGCGTTTGTAAAACGGAAATTACACAAAGTACATAAATATGAGTGTGAGCCCCCTTAGAACACGAAAGAAGAGGGATCAAACAAACACAACAAAACATGACAGACTATCAGTACAGGACCCTATACAGACGGTCGTGCATGGCCATGTAATGTAAAAGTAATTTTTAAAACAAACAAAACCCACTGATGACGGCCGGGTGGTGCCGGAACATGTTAGGGTAAGAAGAAAAACCAGTGCTTTACATAACAGGTGGAACATTTGTCCAATAATTCAAATACCAAGTTCCTTCTGCAAATGTGAAACCATTTTGTTGACTCCCACCTATATAGGCAGTAATGACAATCGTAATAAAATAAGAGAAATGAGAGCTCGCGCGGAACGATTTAGGTGCCAAGCACTTCAGTGTGAGTTGCGAAGTAGTCGTGTAGATGCAGATGTAGGTATTAATCAAAGCCGAGTGCTCTCTGAAAAATTTTAAACGGTTGGTCGTAGACATCTTATACCTGAATATCTTAGATTTAACACGAGACAGCTATTGTTTGCCTCTTTTCGCAGAAATTAGCATAGTCAGACGATTACTTTCCGATACGTCCTGTGATCCTAGTACTAGCCTACTGAGGGAGAAAAGGTTCCAAAAGACTCAAGCAACGAAAAGAAAATTTTAGACGTTTCTATACACAACCACAGTTCGCTAAATCTAACAGAAGATATTGTGACGTACTCGATGGCTTAAAATTAAAACCCTACTGCTGACGTTGCTCAATCCGCAAACGGCTGTAGCTGTTCCCCCGTACCTGACTAGAACATCTGCTTTGAACAGATGGTATCGCTGCTTCTATCCAGTTGTGACCTGTTTGTCACACAGCTGCGCCTCACGTGTGTCGCAGATGTCGACAAAGTAATGCTGCGCATCACCCAACAGACAGCTGAAGTCTAGAACTGCGCAACTGACAAGCTCTACTTGAGGAAACGGTGTCACCGTAAATCCTCCATAATCATTTATACACTCCTACATCTAATTATGTACCTCGTGCTTAAAACTATTTCAACAAATTAATATTTTCGTGTGTTTTCTCATATAAAAGTTAACATTCATATCGAAGCGCTATCATTAAAACAGCTCTCACTGTCTGACAGTGACATCTATAGAATTTTTTAGTTAGTGTGCTACGTCCCCGTTTTCAAGAAGGGACGTCGAACAGATGTGCAGAACTATAGACCTATATCTCTAACGTCGATCAGTTGTAGAATTTTGGAACACGTATTATGTTCGAGTATAATGTCTTTTCTGGAGACTAGAAATCTACTCTGTAGGAATCAGCATGGGTTTCGAAAAAGACGGTCGTGTGAAACCCAGCTCGCGCTATTCGTCCACGAGACTCAGAGGGCCATAGACACGGGTTCCCAGGTAGATGCCGTGTTTCTTGACTTCCGCAAGGCGTTTGACACAGTTCCCCACAGTCGTTTAATGAACAAAGTAAGAGCATACGGACTATCAGATCAATTGTGTGATTGGATTGAGGAGTTCCTAGATAACAGAACGCAGCATGTTATTCGCAATGGAGAGAAGTATTCCGAAGTAAGAGTGATTTCAGGTGTGCCGCAGGGGAGTGTCATAGGACCGTTGCTATTCACAATATACATAAATGACCTGGTGGATGACATCGGAAGTTCACTGAGGCTGTTTGCAGATGATGCTGTGGTGTATCGAGAGGTTTCAACAATGGAAAATTGTACTGAAATGCATAAGGATCTGCAGCGAATTGACGCATGGTGCACGGAATGGCAATTGAATCTCAATGTAGACAAGTGTAATGTGATGCGAATACATAGAAAGATAGGTCCCTTATCATTTAGCTACAAAATAGCAGGTTAGCAACTGGAAGCACTTAATTCCATAAATTATCTGGGAGTACGCATTAGGAGTGATTTAAAATGGAATGATCATATAAAGTTGATCGTCGGTAAAGCAGATGCCAGACTGAGATTCATTGGAAGAATTCTAAGGAAATGCAATCCGACAACAAAGGAAGTAGGTTACAGTACGCGTGTTCGCCCACTGCTTGAATACTGCTCAGCAGTGTGGGATCCGCACCAGATACGGTTGATAGAAGAGATAGAGAAGAGCCAACGGAGAGCAGCGCGCTTCGTTACAGGATCATTTAGTAATTGCGAAAGCGTTACGGAGATGATAGATAAACTCTAGTGGAAGACTCTGCAGGAGAGACGCTCAGTAGCTCGGTACGGGCTTTTGTTAAAGTTTCGAGAACATACCTTCACCGAAGAGTCAAGCAGTATATTGCTCCCTCCTACGTATATCTCGCGAAGAGACCATGAGGATAAAATCAGAGAGATTAGAGCCCACACAGAGGCACAAGAAGCATACCGACAATCCTTCTTTCCACGTACAATACAAGACTGGAACAGAAGGGAGAACCGATAGAGGTACTCAGGGTACCCTCCGCCACACACCGTCAGGTGGCTTGCGGAGTATGGATGTAGATGTAGATGTAGATGTTTTGTGATTCATATTATGTGTGGATATAAATATATAGCATTGTAATGAAATAGAACCCACACCTTTGGTAAAGTTTCATCTCTGATCGTAATGAAATTTCATTAAATCTGTAAAAAAAATCCTTCTCTAATCTGTTTCCACATGCTACATATCTTTAAGTCTCCCATTAACTTATCCCGACACAGATGTATCAAATTTATCTGCGAAAGCGTTTTTACATGCAAGAAGAAACGACACGCTGCTGAATAACAATCATGAAAAGCTCATGCTGAACGGCGTTTTCGCAAAAATTGCAGTTACTTGTGGCACAGCTATTGCGTGGAGAATAACTCGCCGACTTTACTCTCCTATACACACGTACAGATGTATCCAAACACGCACCTAACTTCCATATTTTTGGCGGGGGCATGTTGTGCCAGGAATAAATTCAATATAGCTTCCATCCCCCGTTCAGAGCAAGGATTTCAGGAGGTTTTCGTTGGTCGTAAGGCAGATGCGGACACGGACGTTCCTCACGGACATTCGCAAAAGCATCTCCCATTGCAGCCATGTCTGATATTTGCCTGAGGGGAACAGAACCCTGTAACGAACCAGATCTCAAACAAATAGAAAAACAATATATTATTATGTCCATTGTGAAAACTGAATATTTTCAGCCATGAAAGAACCTTGTACACTCGTACCACCTTCCTGTGGCGTTAAGAGTGGTTTTTCTGCTACGAAGTTGTTTTCAAAAAGTACAGTGGTTTGTTCAGCGACGAGTTGCTGGCAGGTTGCCGTGTAGTGGCTGGGCCAGGTGAATGAGCGCACGTTGACCATCTACATCTACATCTACATTTATACTCCGCAAGCCACCCAACAGTGTGTGGCGGAGGGCACTTTACGTGCCACTGTTATACTGTCATAACCTTCCTTTCCTGTTCCCGTCGCGTATAGTTCGCGGGAAGAACGAGTCCCGGAAAGCCTATGTGCGCTCTCGAATTTCTCTAATTTTACATTCGTGATCTCCTCTGGAGGTATAAGTAGGGGGAAGCAATATATACGATACCTCATCCAGAAAAACACCCTCTCGAAACCTGGACAGCAAGCTACACCGCGAAGCAGAGCGCCGCTCTTGCAGAGTCTGCCACTTGAGGTTGCTAAACATCTCCGTAACGCTGTCACGCTTACCAAATAAACCTGTGACGACACGCGCCGCTCTTCTTTGGATCTTCTATATCTCCTCTGTCAACCCGATCTGGTACGGATCCCACACTGATGAGCAATACTCAAGTACAAGTCGAACGAGTGTTTTGTAAGCCACCTCCTTTGTTGATGGACTACAATTTCTGAGGACTCTCCCAATGAATCTCAACCTGCTACCCGCCTTACCAACAATTAATTTTATAAGATCATTCCACTTCAAATCGTTCCGTACGCATACTCCCAGATATTTTACAGAAGTAACTGCTACCTGTGTTTGTTCCGCTATCACATAATCAAACAATAGAGGATCCTTCTTTCTATGTATTCGCAATACAATACATTTGTCTATGTTAAGGGCCAGTTGCCACTCCCTGCACCAAGTGCTTATCCACTGCAGATTTTCCTGCATTTCACTGCAGTTTTCTAATGCTGCAACGTGTCTATATACTACAGCATCATCCGCGAAAATCCGCATGGAACTTCCGACACTATCTACTAGGTCATTTATGTACATTGTGAAAAGCAATGGTCCCATAATACTCCCCTGTGGCACGCCAGAGGTTACTTTAACGTCTGTAGATGTCTCTCCATTGAGAACAACATGCTGTGTTCTGTTTGGTAAAAAATTTTCAATCCAGCCACACTGCTGGTCTTATATTCCGTGGGCTCTTACTTTGTTTATCAGGTGACAGTGCGGAACTGTATCGAGCGCCTTCCGGAAGTCAAGGAAAATGGCATCTACCTGGGAGCCTGTATCTAATATATTCTGGGTCTCATGAACAAATAAAGCGAGTTGGGTCTCACACGATCGCTGTTTCCGGAACCCATGTTGATTCCTACAGAGTAGATTCTGGGTTTTCAGAAACGACATGATACGCGAGCAAAAAACATGTTCTAAAATTCTACAACAGATCGATGTCAGAGATATAGGTCTATAGTCTTGCGCATCTGATCAACGACCCTCCTTGAAGACTGGGACTACCTGCACTCTTTTCCAACTTTTTGAACCTTCCATTCCGCTAGAGACTTGCGGTACACGGCTGTCAGAAGTGGGGCAAGTTCTTTCGCGTACTCTGTGTAGAATCGAATTGGTATCCCGTCAGGTCCAGTGGACTTTCCTCTGTTGAATGATTTTAGTTGCTTTTCTATTCCTTATTTCGATGTCACTTATTTCGATGTCAGCCATTTTTTCGTTTGTGCGAGGATTTAGAGAAGGAACTACAGTGCGGTCTTCCTCTGTTGAACAGCTTTGGAAAAAGGTGTTTAGTATTTCAGCTTTACGCGTGTCATCCTCTATTTCAATGCCATCATCATCCCGAAATGTCTGGATATGCTGTTTCGAGCCACTTACTGATTTAAATGGTTCAAATGGCTCTGAGCACTATGGGACTTAACATCTGAGGTCATCAGTCCCTAGAACTTAGAACTACTTAAACCTAACTAAGCTAAGGACATCACACACATTCATGCCCGAGGCAGGATTCGAACCTGCGACCCTAACAGTCGCGTGGACTTACTGATTTAACGTAAGACCAGAACTTCCTAGGATTTTCTGTCAAGTCGGTCCATAGAATTTTACTTTCGAATTCACTGAACGCTTCACGCATAGCCCTCCTTATGCTAACTTTGAAATGGTTTAGTTTCTGTTTGTTTGCGAGGTTTTGGCTGCGTTTAAAGTTGCAGTGAAGCTCTCTTTGCTTTCGCAGTAGTTTCCTCACTGTTGTTGAACCACGGTGGGTTTTTCCCGTCCCTCACAGTTTTACTCGGCGCGAACCTGTATAAAACGCATTTTACGATTGCCTTGAACTTTTTCCATAAACACCCAACATTGTCAGTGTCGGAACTGTTAGGTAGTCTGAAATCTGCCAGCGTTCAGAACCACTGCAGTGAGCTGTGGCAAGAGGTGGGGCAGCTGTTTGGCTGGCCACAGTCCGTTCGCTACTCGGAAATCCAGTGGCGGTTGGGTTGCAGTGTGCCGCAGTACTCAAAAAAATTGGCGTGAATCTGAGTGCTCTAGAATTGAAATTTCAAATATTCGGTATGAGACATGGCGCTTTGGAACGAGTCTATGTAACGAAGAGAGAGCAGCGGGCAGCCACCTTCACACGTGAGTCATGTCTCGCATGACAGATGAGCTCGGATCTGCATCTACATCTCCGTAACACGTGTTGTTCGAACCTACCGGTAACAAATCTAGCAGCCCGACTCTAAACTGCTTCGATGTCTTCCTTCGATCCGACCTGATAAGGGTGTAGTATTACTTTATAATTAGTAGTTTTTATTCTGCTTTTAAAATTATTTGCGACGTTTACGGAGTTAGAGATTCCATATTACATCCTGTCTTATAGTTTCATCTGTGTGTACTTATCGATGTACCTGCTGACGTACAACCTCCGTTTAATTTCGATAGTCATTTTTATGTCTAATTCTTTTATCTAGCGTCCGCTGGTTTTTGTTCTGTTCTGTTCCCGCTTTGATTAGGTACGGACGCATTGACATGACTCTCTGTATGAACCTATGTTAAAATGTACCTTAAGTACTTATAATATATCCAAAGTTAACTTTGCTATGATTTTTGTTTCTAAATTTCGACCCTCCATGTCACTTTGTTGTTGATATTTTATGATTTATGTTTTTCAGACGATCACGGATGGAAAAGAGGGGTCGAAGACCCATGGTTAGTGGACGTATATGGCGGAACACTTCTCGTGTTCAGTCATTAATTTCAAAGCGCGTATATCGCTCCACGTCCCTGAGATCGGTGCAGCGATCATTTCATTTGCATCCTGCCGCAGTTTTCACTGGAGTGACGCAAAGAGTGATTCAGCCCGCCGTCCACTAACAGTGACGACGTTGTGCGATCCACACCAGTCTGACACAGGCCCCGCTTCCTTCAAATTATTGATGGTGGTCCAAGTTTTATTTTTTAATTTATACTATCCGCTTCACGCCGAACTCGGGACGGAGCGTTGCAATTTCATCGCGCTGCGCCGTCGGCATTGCGGGCGAGAATACGCGCGCGATAGCCATTTAATGGCACTTTCCTCCTTCTTTATTAATTTGGAATGCTGATTTCCTTTTTTTTCATATAAGGCTAGGAAACGTGTCAAGGGTCCCAAACACCCGAGCAGTGCTTCATAATAGGTTGCAACAGTGTCCTGTATTCAGTCTCCTTTACAGGTGAACCACTGTTTCCTAAAATTCTCCCAGTCAACCGAAGTCGACCATTCGCCTTACCTACCACAGTTTTCACATGCTCGTTCCATTTAAACGATATTCAAATGACTTGACTTTGTTAACCGGGACACTAGTAATGCTGTAGCCAAACATTACAGGTTTGACCTTCCTACTCATCCGCATTAACTTACACTTTTCCACATTTAGGGCTTGCTGCCATTCATCACACCAACTGTAAATTTTGTGTAAGTCGTCCTGTATCTCCTATAGTCACTCAACTTCATATCTACGTATCTTGAGAACAACAGCGACCCTATCACACTTCCGTGGGGCATTTTTGACGATACCTTTGTCTCTGATGAACACTCGCCATGAGAACAACATATTCAGTTATATTATTTAAGAAGGCTTAGAGCCACTCACATATCTGAGAACTTATTCCATATGCTCATATCTTCGTTAACAGCCTGTAATGGGGCACCGTGTCAAATGCTTTCCGGAATGGAATCTGCCTGTTGTCCTTCACCCGTAGCCCTCAGTATATCACGTGAGAAAAGGGCAATCTGAGTTTTGCACCAGCGATGCTTTCTAAAACCGTGCTTATTCGTGCACATAAGCTTCTCAGTCTCAACGAAGTTTATTATATTCGAACTGAGAATATGTTCAAGAATTCTGCAGCAACCAGAAGTTAGGGGTATTGGTCTGTAATTTTGCGGGTCCGTTCTTTTATCTTTCTTGCATACTGGAGTCACCTGCGCCTTTTTCCAGTCGCTTGGGAGTTTGCACTGGGCAGGAGATTCACGATAAATGCAAGCTAGGTAATGGGCCAATACCGTTGAGTACTCTTTGTAAAATCGAACTTACAGCAATGTCTACTACAGAACATTCAGTAGATTTCAGACAAGCTATGTTACAGGTGTTGGGCATCTCACAACAGCTTGTGAACGTCTGAGACCGGCTTAAAACAAAAAACAAAAAAAAATGGGGACCGATAGAGAACAATGCACGAAGTGGTACGCCTCAGAACAGCCACCCAAAAACAAGATAGTATCATCCGAAGGCCAACGATGGTTGATCCCAAAAAATCACCCTGGGCAACACATGATGATCTACAGGTAAAACGCAGGGTGGAGGTCCATGTTTCGACAGTTGTAGCTCTTGCAGGATTCGGTGGCCGAAGCGCAGCGACCAGATCTCCTCCTAAGAGTTGGACGAGTTCATTCGTTTGTTCACAAGGGGAGGCCAGCAAGCGTTTTCCACCTTTCGGCCGATCGGCGATGACAGAATCGACGCTCACGCTCCGCAGTCTTTCTCAAACGTTTACAGAAACTACTCGGTAAAAAATTTCATTCTTGCTTACTTGTAGCTTTAACTGTCAGGTTCTTAACCATGTGCCAATCATTTCACTAACTGTCATACTTATTGTGATATTTTCGTGGAATTAAGACACCGCGCGAAGTTAAAAAAAAAGTCTGCCTTGAAAAATAGGGCTCGCTATGATTTTGCGTTTAGTGCATATTACATAATACGTTGGTGAGTATGTTATTTAGCTAATATATTGAATTTTTTTTATAGAATTGGGTGGAGGTCTCTATATGTTGCAACGGTACTTTCGCGTTCTCGTCTATACGGTACCAGAACGTTTAAGTTCTACCACTGTAAAGACAGAAGATCCGCGATTCGGAATGTCAGAACTGTGCGGTAAGTAGCGGCAGGAACACCACCACAAAATCACGCAGCACTTTAACATTCCAAACCACCGACTCTCGGAGAGAGATTTTAACCGTGTTCAACCCAATGGTAAAGTATCGAACTATTTTTCTCCGAATCATACAGTTTTGGGGAAAAGCAGTGAGAATAATTACTTTTGGAAACGTTTTATGAGACAAAGCCTGTTATAACAATAAACTGTTTCGCTTAATAAAACGGCCGCCAGCCCAAATCGGGCAGTGTGTCTACACAAAGAGATGAAGTCAATTTTCGACACTGAATAAATAACTACTTTCACTTACTACGGTCACTTGGCAGTAAGTACGATTAATCCCACTTTATGTTACTTATGGAATTTATCACTATACTTCAGTAATTATTTAAGGAAGACACAGATGTTTCAACAAGGATACAAAAAAATATTAAAGTTATACCTATCCTTCATATGGCCATAACTATTACTTAACACGACTAAATTTCATTTCTTTAGGACTGTTACTTGTTAACGTTTTACTAACACCAATATTTGCCTGGCTTTCTTTGACATGGAAAAGCAACACGAACAATTACTGTTAAGATTGTTGCAGTTAAACAATTATGTTACTTTACTTTCAGAAATGCTATTGAAAACTTATTCTCGTGGTCACGCAAAGCGGTGGCCCTTAAACTGATACGTGCAAACTTTAGTATTTAATCGTGATTTTCAGAATTTACTACTAAAACAATACTGTTGCCAGTAATCTACTATTATTCAAGCTTCAATAAACAGCAGGACACTCGGAATGAATTCGTTTAGGTTGGACACTACTGAGGTAAATGACATAGGAAAATCACGGTTGAACACAAGGTACATTTAACCCTTATATTCCACTGATTGAAGAAGGATGGTTTATACTGTGATACACTTCTAAACAAAGTACTTTGCCTGTTACTGATGTCGAAGATGGCGTGAGGCGGTGCTGCGTAGTAACATTGCGCAGGTACGGCTCTTGAAGTACATAGCTCTGTCTTCCTCTTGGTGGCGACGATAAAATTGCAAATTTCTGAGCTATTAATTTATTGCCGTACTGCGCCAATCATGTAGAACACGTCCGAGGCCAAAACTCAGTCTTGCAGGTACATTCAGGGCCTCTAGTGCTTGACCAACGTAATTCGTGTTCACTACTTGCAGGGCAGCTACCGACTGTATGAGCCACTTGCCAAATCTCACTCGCGCGCCCCACCACCTTTTTCATTCCACCACAGAACGGAGTTCCGTTCTACCTATGATCCCTACACCTTTTCAATTTACACTTCTGCTTACAAAAAACCTAAGTATGAACCATCTACTCTCCTGGAAATTGAAATAAGAACACCGTGAATTCATTGTCCCAGGAAGGGGAAACTTTATTGACACATTCCTGGGGTCAGATACAACACATGATCACACTGACAGGACCACAGGCACATATACACAGGCAACAGAGCATGCACAATGTCGGCACTAGTACAGTGTATATCCACCTTTCGCAGCAATGCACGCTGCTATTCTCCCATGGAGACGATCGTAGAGTTGCTGGATGTAGTCCTGTGGAACGGCTTGCCATGCCATTTCCACCTGGCACCTCAGTTGGACCAGCGTTCGTGCTGGACGTGCAGACCGCGTGAGACGACGCTTCATCCAGTTCCAAACATGCTCAATGGGGGACAGATCCGGAGATCTTGCTCGCCAGGGTAGTTGACTTACACCTTCTAGAGCACGTTGGGTGGCACGGGATACATGCGAACGTGCATTGTCCTGGTGGAACAGCAAGTTCCCTTGCCGGTCTAGGAATGGTAGAACGATGGGTTCGATGACGGTTTCGTGTCCCCTCGACGATCACCAGAGGTGTGCGGCCAGTGTAGGAGATCGCTCCCCACACCATGATGCCGGGTGTTGGCCCTGTGTGCGTCGGTCGTATGCAGTCCTCACATGCACGGCGCCAAACACGCATACGACCATCATTGGCACCAAGGCAGAAGCGACTCTCATCGCTGAAGACGACACGTCTCCATTCGTCCCTCCATTCACGCTTGTCGCGACACCACTGGAGGCGGGCTCCACGATGTTGGGGCGTGAGCGGAAGACGGCCTAACGGTGTGCGGGACCGTAGCCCAGCTTCATGGAGACGGTTGCGAATGGTCCTCGCCGATACCCCAGGAGCAACAGTGTCCCTAATTTGCTGGGAAGTGGCGGTGCGGTCCCCTATGGCACTGCGTAGGATCCTACGGTCTTGGCGTGCATCCGTGCGTCGCTGCCGTCCGGTCCCAGGTCGACGAGCACGTGCTCCTTCCGCCGACCACTGGCGACAACATCGATGTACTGTGGAGACCTCACGCCCCACGTGTTGAGCAATTCGGCGGTAAGTCCACCCGGCCTCCCGCATGCCCACTATACGCCCTCACTCAAAGTCCGTCAACTGCACATACGGTTCACGTCCACGCTGTCGCGGCATGCTACCAGTGTTAAAGACTGCGATGAAGCTCCGTATGCCACGGCAAACTGGCTGACACTGACGGCGGCGGTGCACAAATGCTGCGCAGCTAGCGCCATTCGACGGCCAACACCGCGGTTCCTGTAGTGTCCGCTGTGCCGTGCGTGTGATCATTCCTTGTACAGCCCTCTCGCAGTGTCCGGAGCAAGTATGGTTGGTCTGACACACCGGTGTCAACGTGTTCTTTTTTCCATTTCCAGGAGTGTACAATTGCATGACAGCATATAGATACAAAATTGACATAATTAATTACAGTTGTACTTGAAATATACATAATTATTTACAAAATATGTTTTAATACATTTATTCCAGCTACGTCAAAGAGGTTATTTTAAACAGACAAACTACACTTAACAAAGCTTACTCTCGTTATAGTATAATTTTTCAAAATTATTACGGAACAAAAAAAGTTTTAAAATATACAGATTAATGGCAGTATTATATTTATAATAGCATTACACTGTCACCAATCTCGAGAAAATTGATCTGACGTAGCGCACTCATTTACGATCGCGCCGCGCAGGCTATAAAGCCAGAGCAAACTATCCACAACATTCCTCGTATTTCATGAACTGTTTGAGCTATTGAAATGAGATTTTGGTAAATGATAGCACGTAAAGAGAAGGGTGTTTTGCCATATGGTTATTATGTAAAACTGCATTATCTACCGTGTTATACCAATAACTACAGACTATCAATAGCTGGTGAAGTGCGAAATGCTATGGGTTTTGGAACAACGAAAGTGAAGTCATTGCACCTGTTTTTGTACCAACGATGTCCTTTTTCTTAAGATGCTTACCTTAATTTTCCTCAGGTCCTCACTTAATAAATTTAATACACCACTGTTTCAGTACTCTCTTGTAATTACCCCTGTACAACTTCTTAGTGAAGTGAGATTGTATAAACTCCACTGAGTCTCGGCAAAAGAAGCAAATTTTAACATGGCAGCAAGAGAAGCGTGTAGGTTTTACTCAAAATTCCCCACTTGTGATACCTCTCTAAATATTACAAATGGTTAACAAACCAGGCTAAAATAAATCTCTGCATTTTCGGCGAAACTCTTTTTAGATGCTAACCAAAGAAGAGGAGAGAGATATTTTTGAATGGTCACCATGCAGGTGTGGGCGTGAAGGGGCCCTCCTTAATATTTACAAAAAAAAATGTGAGTGTAGGCTTTAGTTTACAACGGCACTTCCCCTCGAGCACTCGGCATTTCCCCTACAGCACCTGCCCGCAGCCACAACCACTACTGCTCTCCACTCTCTACCAGCCATAGTATTCTGTGTGCACTGTAAACGTCCCTTAACAGCAAGAGATCTGAATGGAAGGTGAGCTTCTCGAAAACGTATGATACATGTGAGAAATAGAAAGGCCACACTACAGTTTGCTAAAAAGTGCACGTTATGGACCATTGAAGACTGGTCAAAAATTCAATGGAGTGAGGAAAGAAAGTATAAGTTCTTCTGCTGAGATGGGATATTATACGTTCGATGGTCGAAAGAGAAGAGGAATGACAGAAAGTACGAACTACCCACCAAGAAGCACAGACGAGGAAGTTCCATGGTGGGGGTCCTCTCATCAAAATTAATGTAGTACTGTAGAGTCTGAAGTATGGTGGAACGTTAACAGGCCACATGGAACCGCATGGAAAACGAAATGTGCCTCTTAATTGCCAACTGAAATATAACAACGATTCGAAGGACACTTCCGGGTTCGATTCCCGGCGGGGTCAGGGATTTTCTCTGCCTCGTGATGGCTGGGTGTTGTGTGATGTCCTTAGGTTAGTTAGGTTTAAGTAGTTCTAAGTTCTAGGGGACTGATGACCATAGATGTTAAGTCCAAAGCGCTCAGAGCCATTTTTTGACACTTCTGGTCACACGTAGACAGTTCTGAAGCAGCGCAGCGTAAAAATATTCGAACAGCCAATCAAAACTCCAAACTTAAACTGCCAAAACCGTCTTTAGGGCGAGCTGGGTAGACGCGATCGACAGCAAAACTGGGCCAACAAGGAGGCTTCCTATAAAGAAGATTGAGAGGAATGGAAAAAGATTTCTCAGGCGAGATTTTTGTGTGTCCATACTTCTGATTGAAGGTTTGTGGGACTTCGGCTGTTCACTTACGTAATAAAATGAAACTCCTTCATCCATCCTTTCGAAGGCATTTATTATATAGCAACCTGTTTCGGTGGCTCAATACGCCATCTTCAGACCTTAACTGACACTGAGGGGGTGAACTACAATCGTACACACGATTACATCGCGTATACGATTGGCGTTCAGCCCTCAACGACAGTTAAGGCCTGAAGATGGTGTACTGAGTCACCGAAACTGGTTGCTGTATAATAAATACCATCTAAAGGACGGATGCAAGCGTTTCATTTTATTACCTCAAGCGAGACTGTCCAAACCTGCGGATTCTATGCCATCTAAGTGTGCTGCCGTAATGAGCGCAAAAGGCTATGCAAGCCAAGAACGTCATGGGTCAAGACCTCATTGTTTTTCTTGTGTTTGTTTTTAACAAAATACTTTTGAGCCTATTTTATTTGTTCGTTTGTGTTTTATTATCGATGCAAATATTAGGATGTACATTACGTGTAAGAAAAGAAAGTACGCATTGTAAAGCGTTGGTCATTAAGATCTTCCATTTGAAATTTCTCCTAAAGAATTTGTTTCCCGAATTCATAATCTCTCCAAAATACTTTTGAGTGATACTGTATGTAAGTCTGGCTCTGTCTACGGCTATCACTTAACACCTACCACTTTACTGTCCGTGCATTACTCGTTTACTGTGTCAACTGTTGATTTGTGTGTGTGTTTGTGTGTGTGTGTGTGTGCATGATAACTGCAAATTGGAACTGTTACTAACGAACTGATCAGCCGCAAATTCTGCGAAATTGGAACTCCTCGAATGTGTCCGTGCGTCTCCATTTACCTGCGATCAGTGGAATGATCCCCATCTGCGCTCCACTTTGCGGAAGAGGCATGTAGTTCCAGTTGTCAGCGCTCTATGTGGAGGCTGACATCATTAGCAGCGGATGGATCTGACGCTTTGAGGGACCTGCGGCCGAAGCATAAATTAGTTCCAGTGTGAGAGCGCCATCCGAGTGGCCACAGATCAGTACTGACAGGCGCCTGCTGTGAAGACCGCCATGATAGTGTCGCCGTCTCGTAACACTCCTGTGGACCATTCGGCTGCGTACATACCAGACACATTGCGACTGCATTTACCCTGTGTATACTCTGATGTCACGCAAAGAGTAGTCAATGTGGTGTATGATAAATTTTGGACAGAAAATAAATTCCCAACAGACACATCTTCAGGGTTTCGGTCTGGGCTGGGTTAGTCTTTCCACTCATGCACCTCAACTTGCCATCATCATAACTTTTAACATACAGTTTTTCCATGAATTTAATATAATATAATAATAATAATAACAATATAAGTACGGACAAAATGTTCGAATCCATACATATTATATAAATGAAATTATATATGTACGTTCCACATCCCCTTCTAATCCACTGAACCAATTTCAACCAAACTCGGCTCACAATATACTTTCTGTCTAGAAATAATCGCTGCGGCGGTAGGACTTAACCTTAGGAAACTTTTTCTCGTTGGCAACCGGCACAAAATGGTGAAAGGAAGAAATTCATCGCTTACTACGTTTTCACAGTTGGTACAGAAAAAATGATTCATCAAGCATGACGATTTAATTTATTACTTTCTTACAACTAATTATTCGGGATACATTTTGCAGACACATACACTACTGAATGTACCTGTAAAACATGCTATCAAACATTCAAATGTGTGAAAACGAAACTGTGGGGTTGTAATATCTCTTTACATTAGATGAATTATTCTGATATAATTCTACCCTTGAATGACGTTTACTAATTTTCTATCTTCATACTCGCAGAATCCATGCGCAAAGTAGTTTCATACAATAGCTATGCCATGAGCGCATAATTATTCTTTGTAGTACTCTCTCTGGTGGTTGTTAGAAAAAAAGCTTCCGAGATTGTCTTCGTGCCGATTAGCCTGAGCATTGTTTGAAAAATTGTAATCTGAATATTGAGATTTATGACAAAAGATAACTGATACGAAATTGTACGATTAAAAGGGATCTATATATATATATATATATATATATATATATTGCTCCTTCATACAAAAGATGTGTAACAATTTACATTATTTGACATTTAAGGATTAATGATATTCATCAATATATTGCATAGTTGTTAATCAGAAGGGAACTTCCGAAAGACTGGATACGAACCTGCATTTAATAATCCAAGAGCTCCATTACTTCTTCGGAACGTTAAACTTCATCAAAGCCAAATATCCGCTTGATCTGAGGTTTCCCCACTGATTATACAACGCTCCCAAAAATACAAGGCATTTTATTTGTACAGATTAGCAGACTACCGCAAAGCACGAGCCTGCGGAGAAGAAGAATCATCGCTTGATTTCATTCTAACAAGTAAAATTTCTGAATCATTTTGAGTGAGTTATGACTGTGGTTCCTATTATGAATGATTGATTGCCCGAACGAATTGAGAATTACATAACTACATAATTTCATAGATAGGAGGAAAAATTACAGGGTGAGATTCGCTAGAGATGAAATGTCTGTACAAATATGTGTGAAGTAGCATAAACATATGTGAACTATACGTAACCAGTGTGTATGTGCGCACAGCTGTGGGTAAAAAACTCCACCTGAACTCCTGGATCGATTTCAGCAAAAATTGGTACAAATATTCCTTTCTATTTGGAAATAAATACTGTGGGGATAAGAACTGACAACTTTCTATTTGGGTGGGGGTAGAGGGTGGTAAGAGGGAGGGAGAAAAGGAGAGGAAGAAATGAGTAGACAGAGAGAATGAAGGAGGAGGAGATGTGCCCAGATATGGTGGTGGAGGAAACTGCCAGAGAGAGAGAGAGAGGGGGGGGAGGAGAAGATGGACAGAAGGGGGAGGAGCAGTAGACAGAGGCAGGAGGAACAGGTGGGACAGAAAGAGGAGCGTTGGATAGATAGGTAGAGTGAGCAGGACTACTTAGATGGCCAGACGGAGTGGGTCGTAGCAGGTGAATAGAGAGAGTAATGGGAGGGGATGGACAGGGAGTGGGGGCTGGAGAAGTTAGACAGAGAGAAGGGGTAGATGGGGATGAACAGAGAGAGGGTGAAGGAGAAGTACAGAGAGAGGTAGAAGGAGGAGGTGACCTGAGAGGATTGGAATAAACTCATACTCACCTAGTATGATAATAATACAAATGATAATAATTTGTTAACCTGTGTGAAGTATATCACTGTAGCATAATTAATTACAAAAGGAGGGTCAGCATTGGTCGTTGAAGTAGGAATCTTTATTTCTGTTGCAAATCGGTCTCAGTCACTGTGTGGTTATTATCAGTGCTGTACATAAAACAGGAATAAGCTAATCAGACTGCATCACTTTAATTCAGAGAAATACAGCTTCTGTATCATGAATGGTTAAAATGGTCACCCTGTTACCTTAGACTATGTTAGGGGTTGCCTATCTGACGGCTCACAGGGCAACACCAATTTGATTTTAAATATTTTGCACAGTTATTTACTAAATTTAAAAATTTGAAGTTTTGTCATAATTTACTCATTAAGAAGTATAATCTTTTCTTAAAGTTTAACACAGTAAGTCAAGTTTTAAAGTTAGAAACTGTGTATTTCTCTGTTAACGAAGCACTGTCCCTGCGGGCGAGGAAGTTTGCGAGCTCTGGATCCAGAGGGCTACGCTGGCGGTAGCTTAGCTACCAGAAGAATCACCCAAGCCGGACAGGCTGAAGGGGAGAAGCCAGACAGTCTGTCCCACAACGTCCTATCCATCCCCATTTTCCTATCCTTAACCTGTCCCTGCCTTGTCCTTTTTCCTACCATCCCCGGCCATACGTCATCAGTGTAGGAGGCGGGTAACGCCGATAGGCAAATACTCACGGTTCCTGTATCGATGGGGCAAGGAATCTGTGATATGGCTAAAGGGTGTGTGTCAGGATACTCCTACTGGCAAGCGGCCATTCACTGCATCCTCTGCCTCTCGCAGTAGTATAAGCCTTGCGATCCAGTGCCAACCGAGGTTGAGGACGAGAGAGTCGACCTGCACCTGTGCAACTGCTTATCCTCTTAAATATACACTACTGGCCATTAAAATTGCTACACCAAGAACAAATGCAGATGATAAACGGGTATTCATTGGACAAATATATTATACTACAACTGACATGTGATTACATTTTCACGCAATTTGGTTGCATAGATCCCGAGAAATCAGTACCCAGGACAACCACCTCTGGCCGTAATAACGGCCTCGATACGCCTGGGCATTGAGTCAAACAGAGCTTGGATGGCGTGTACAGTTACAGCTTGCCCATGCAGCTTCAACACGATACCACAGTTCATCAAAAGTAGTGACTGGCGTATTGTGACGAGCCAGTTGCTCGGCCACCATTGTCCAGACGTTTTCATTTGGTGAGAGATCTGGAGAATGTGCTGGCCAGGGCAGTTGTCGAACATTTTCTCTAGCCAGGAAGGCCCGTACAGGAGCAACAACATGCGGTCGTGCAATATCCTGTTCAAATGTAGGGTTTCGCAGGGATCGAATGAAGGGTAGAGCCACATCTGAAATGTAACGTCCACTGTTCAAAGTGCCGTCAATGCGAACAAGAGGTGACCGAGACGTGAATCCAATGACACCCCTTACCATCACGCCGGGTGATACCCCAGTGTGCGTTCACCTCGATGTCGCCAAACACGGATGCGACTATCGTGATGCTGTAATCAGAACCCGGATTCATCCGAAAAAATGACGTTTTGTCATTCGTCCACCCAGGTTCGTCGTTGAGTACGCTATGGTAGGCGCTCCTGTCTGTGATGCAGCGTCAAGGGTAACCGCAGCCATGGTCTCCGAGCTGATAGTCCATGCTGCTGCAAATGTCGTCGAACTGTTCGTGCAGATGGTTGTTGTCTTGCAAACGTCTCCATCTGTTGCCTCAGGGATCGAGACGTAGCTGCACGATCCGTTACAGCCATGCGGATAAGATGCCTGTCATCTCGACTGCTAGTGATACGAGGCCGTTGGAATCCAGCACGGCGTTTCGTATCACGCTCCTGAAACCACCGATTCCATATTCTGCTAACAGTCATTGGAACTCGACCAACGCGAGCATTAATGTCGCGATACGATAAACCACAATCGCGATAGGCTACGTGATGTTACACATTTCTCCTCCTTAGCACGAGGCATCACAACAACGTTTCACCAGGCAACGCCGGTTAACTGCTGTTTGTGTATGAGAAATCGGTTGGAAACTTTCCTCATGTCTGCACGTTGTAGGTGTCGCCACCGGCGTCAACCTTGTGTAAATGCTCTGAAAAGCTTATCATTCGTATATCACTGCATCTTCTTCCTGTCTGTTGAATTTCGCGTCTCTATCACGTCATTTTCGTGGTGTAGCAATTTTAATGGCCAGTAGTGTATTCACGCGCAGATGACTCCGTCAGTTTCATGGGCTACGAGTTTTTTAAAGAAGTCCTGCGGCGATGGGGTTCTGACGGTGAGGCAAGAGTTTGGTGCTGTGCACTTTAGGCGGTCAGACGGTGACGGTCGTTCTGGAACTCGACAGGGATGGGAGGACTGGTTTGGCAGCTCGTCAGACGGCAAAGCAGCCTTATTTATGGTCGCTCTGCTTTCCCTAATCCAGGGAGGCGCCTAGGAAACGTGGCCTACGTATAGCCCGTCTCAACTCAGTGCCAGTAGCAAACCGCGGTCACTTGTTCAACAAAATCTGCGGTCGAAAAAATAATAATGGAAATACTTGCATTAAACACTTAATGACTGGTACATCGAACGTCCGTACATTACTGGGTAATGACCATAATCAATGTCCAGAGAGAAAGACAGCACTTATTGCTAGAGAGTTGGCTAGATATAACATCGACATCGCCGCCCTAAGTGACACACATATTAGTGACTCCGGAGAGCTGTATGAGAAACTCGTAGGTTACACCTACTACTGGAGTGGGAAACCATCTACCGAAAGGGCGGAAATTGGCGTAGGCTTTGCCATACGCAATAAACTGGCGTGTTCAATAACTGAACTTCCAAAAGGCATCAGCGACAGAATCATAATGCTCAGACTTCAGCTAACATCTAAGAAATACATTCACCTGATCAGTGTCTACGCACCTACACTGCCATCTCCCGATGAAGAGCAGTACTAGTTCTACCAAGACCTCCAATACGTACTTCAGGGCATTCCTTCCGCGGAGGAAGTCCTGTTGCTCGGACATTTCTATGCTCGGGTTGGCAGTGATTTCAATGCCTGGAATGGAGTCATTGGTCGCCATGGAATTGGAAAACGCAACTCAAATGGTCTTGATCTTTTAACTTTATGTGATGAACTTGAACTCTGTTTGACAAATACATATTTTCGGATGCCCGATAAATATAAAACGACGAGGATGTACCCAAGATCTAAGCACTGGCACCTTCTATATTATGTGATCGTCAGGGAAAAGAATGAGAGGCGCTCATCCGGCCACTGTGGCCGAGCGGTTCTAGGCGCTTCAATCCGGGACCGCGCAGCAGCTACTGCCGCAGGTTCGAATCCTGCCTCGGGCATGGATGTATGTGATGTCCTTAGGTTAGTTAGGTTTAAGTAGTTCTAAGTCTAAGGGACTGATGACCTCAGATGTTTGTCCCATAGTGCTTAGAGCCATTTGAACCATTTGAAGAGGAGCTCAGGATTGGACAAACCATCGACTTGTGAGGTCCAAATTAAACATAACTTTGAAAGCACTTCGCCGAGTGTCACACAAAATACCATGAAAATTATCCTGTAAAACCATGCTCCACGATCCAGAATATGAGAGCAAAACTGGACGATGCATTCGGTTCTGATGGGCTTTTGATACCCGAGTCTGCCTCTGTAGATGAGCACTGGAATGTATGTGCTACCAGACTGCGCAGATGTGCCACAGATGTCTTGGGAAAATCTCAGAAAAAGAACCAAGATTGGTTTGACGATTCAGATGCAGACATCAAAAAGTTTCTTAATGATTTCAGAGCATCTTTTCGCAGTCCTTATCTTGACAAGAGTGAAGCAGCTCACTACAACCTGAAAGTGAAGGCGCGCGCCCTCAAAGACAAATGGTAGCTGAATAGAGGCAATGAAATGCAATCATACGCTGACACTAACCAAACAGGCAGATTCTTCGAGTACCTGAAAACTATCTTTGGTCGAAAATCAAGGAAGATAGCACCTGTTTCTGACAAAGATAAAACCTGTCGGCTGAGCAACAGATTGATATCTTTGCTCGGTGGGCAGAACATTTTGATGACGTTCTTAATCCCAACCAACACACGATTTATATTCCATACATAGAATAACTTAAAGGCGTGCCTGTCGCTGAACAACTTGTTGATGCCCCTTGGTTCAGTGAATTCATTTCAGCATTTGCTAAACTGAAAATAACAAATCAACAGGATTAGACAACTTACCATCAGATCTTTATAAATATGGTGGAGCAAATATTACAAACCCACTGTTTGTTCTAATTTCAAAGATTTGGGAGTGCGAAATAATTTCACAAGGTTGGAAAGATGCCTGCATTTGCAAGATTTTCAAAGGCAAAGGTGACATTTCTGACTGCAGTTCTCACAGGGGAATCTCTCTTCTCTCAGCAGCAGGGAAAGTCCTGGATCACATACTCAACAACCGGCTAACACACCTTGCAGAAAAAGCGCTACCAGAGACCCAGGGTCGCTTTCGCCCGAACAGAGGCACAGTGGATAACATATTTGTTGTCAAACGAATGCAAGAGAAAAGCTTACAGCAACATCAGCCTCTGTTCATGTGATTTGTAGACCTGGAAAAAGCATTCGACAGAGTCCCACGGGAAGCTCTCTGGGTTATACTAAAGAAAACCGGCTGCCCTGACAAAATTATTAACTTGATTAGACTGGTTTGTTTATAAATAAATAAATCTTCTGCTACCAGTCACGATTTTTTCTTTATTTTACTATTCGCACAACGCGTTTCGAGAAATAATTCTCATTTTCAAGTGCGTTTTTTTATGTGTGTTAAGCCATTTCTTTTGATGTTGTCAGTGTGTGTGAGTGTGCTTCATTTTGTTGACTTTTACTGTAATACATAAGAAACGCGATTTTTTGTTGGGTATCAATTCTTTCTGTGAGGTTAGTGGCTAAAGTTTGAGAACAATTTGTACTTACAGTTTTCTAATGGTCCATTTGTGTACAGTCTCACACACACTTAACATCACACACAACTTGTACACTTTACACATCGAAAATATCTTATGTAATCAAAACAGTTACAAAGATCTTCTTGCAGGTAGATCACAGAGATAACATTATAGGTCTTCCACAGATTATGATATGCTTTTGTACAGAGGTTATTTATCTTAACAATTTGGCTCATAAATAAACTACACCAAAAACTAATACATAATATAAAGTGTAATCATGATCCATATTCAGACTCTGAAATATACAAGATAACATGCCAGGAATGCTCCAAGTTCTACTAAGGACAAACAGGCCGAAATATCAACACCAGATACACAGAGCACATTAGAGCATACACACACAACAAACACACTACATCAGCAATAGCAACACACATACATAATACAGGACACCATTTGGAAAAATAGAGCAAAATGTCAAAGTACTCCACCGACTAAATAAAGGACATAAAATGGATTTGCTTGAAGAACTGGAGATATATTCACATTATAGAAAATATGAAGATAAAATATTAAATGAAAAACTTGAAAGTGAATCAGTGAATTTCTTCAGATGTTTCGATAATATACTTAAATAAAAATAGTAAAACATAGAAATAAGCACAATTGTAAAATCAATATAAGTAATTCATGAGCCAAATTGTTAAGATACATAACCTCTGTAACAAAATCATATCATAATCTGTGGAAGACCTATAATGTTATCTCTGTGAACTACCTGTAAGAAGATCTTTGTAACTGTTTTGTTTATATAAGATATTTTCGATGTGTAAAGTGTACAAGTTGTGTGTGATGTTAAGTGTGTGTGAGACTGTACACAAATGGACCATTAGAAAACTGTAAGTACAAATTGTTCTCAAACTTTAGCCACTAACCTCACAGAAAGAATTGATACCCAACTAAAAATCGCGTTTCTTATGTATTACAGTAAAAGTCAACAAAATGAAGCAGACTCACACACATTGACAACATCAAAAGAAATGGCTTAACACACATAAAAGAAATGCACTTGAAAATGAGAATTATTTCTCGAAACGCGTCGTGCGAATAGTGAAATAAAGATAAACTCGTGACTGGTAGAAGAAGATTTGTTTATTTATAAACAAACCTATTGTAGCTACAGTCGCAGGCTTTCAAAAACCATTTACACTCCTGGAAATTGAAATAAGAACACCGTGAATTCATTGTCCCAGGAAGGGGAAACTTTATTGACACATTCCTGGGGTCAGATACATCACATGATCACACTGACAGAACCACAGGCACATAGACACAGGCAACAGAGCATGCACAATGTCGGCACTAGTACAGTGTATATCCACCTTTCGCAGCAATGCAGCCTGCTATTCTCCCATGGAGACGATCGTAGAGATGGTGGATGTAGTCCTGTGGAACGGCTTGCCATGCCATTTCCACCCTGTGCCTCAGTTGGACCAGCGTTCGTGCTGGACGTGCAGACCGCGTGAGACGACGCTTCATCCAGTCCCAAACATGCTCAATGGGGGACAGATCCGGAGCCGGAGATCTTGCTGGCGAGGGTAGTTGACTTACACCTTCTAGAGCACGTTGGGTGGCACGGGATACATGCGGACGTGCATTGTCCTGTTGGAACAGCAAGTTCCCTTGCCGGTCTAGAAATGGTAGAACGATGGTTTCGATGACGGTTTGGGTGTACCATGCACTATTCAGTGTCCCCTTGACGATCACCAGAGGTGTACGGCCAGTGTAGGAGATCGCTCCCCACACCATGATGCCGGGTGTTGACCCTGTGTGCCTTGGTCGTATGCAGTCCTGATTGTGGCGCTCATCTGCACGGCGCCAAACACGCATACGAGCATCATTGGCACCAAGGCAGTAGCGACTCTCATCGCTGAAGACGACACGTCTCCATTCGTCCCTCCATTCACGCCTGTCGCGACACCACTGGAGGCGGGCTGCACGATGTTGGGGCGTGTGCGGAAGACGGCCTAACGGTGTGCGGGACCGTAGCCCAGCTTCATGGAGACGGTTGCGAATGGTCCTCGCCGATACCCCAGGAGCAACAGTGTCCCTAATTTGCTGGGAAGTAGCGGTGCGGTCCCCTACGGCACTGCGTAGGATCCTACGGTCTTGGCGTGCATCCGTGAGTCGCTGCGGTCCGGTCCCAGGTCGACGGGCACGTGCACCTTCCGCCGACCACTGGCGACAACATCGATGTACTGTGGAGACCTCACGCCCCACGTGTTGAGCAATTCGGCGGTACGTCCACCCGGCCTCCCGCATGCTCACTATACGCCCTCGCTCAAAGTCCGTCAACTGCACATACGGTTCACGTCCACGCTGTCGCGGCATGCTACCAGTGTTAAAGATTGCGATGGAGCTCCGTATGCCACGGCAAACTGGCTGACACTGACGGCGGCGGTGCACAAATGCTGCGCAGCTAGCGCTATTTGACGGCCAACACCGCGGTTCCTGGTGTGTTCGCTGTGCCGTGCGTGTGATCATTGCTTGTACAGCCCTCTCGCAGTGTCCGGAGCAAGTATGGTGGGTCTGACACACCGGTGTCAATGTGTTCTTTTTTCCATTTGCAGGAGTGTATAATGGATCAAATCAGATTGATTAGACTGTTTCATGACAATATGATGGCAAAAATCCGCCATGAAAACGAGCTTTCAGACCAGTTTCCCTTGACATGCGGTGTAAAACAAGGCTGTGTACTGGCTCCCACACTCTTCTCACTTAATTTCGCAGCCTGCAATGGTCAAATGGGTCTCTACTAGAGAACAGACAAAAGTGTCTTCAACATTTCTCTCCTCAGAACAAAAAGTCGCGTAAATAAAATATCTATATTAGAAATTCTTTACGCAGATGAAGTATGCATGATGGCTAAATCTCCTGAATCTCTCCAAACATACATGAACCTCCAAAATGATCCTGCAGAAGGTTTGGTTTAGTCATAAGCATCACCAAGACGCAAGTCGTTCAACAACCACTTAGGGGTTCCAATACAGACGACTGCAGTATTAAGCTGGACAACAAACATTTGGAAAACGTGTCACACATTTCGACGACAGAAATTGCACCTCGCATAGCCAATGCAACCTCAGTTTTCGGCAAACTCAATCACCGGTTGTGGAAATCACATGATCTCGGACTACAAACTAAAATTGCGGTCTGCAAAGCAATAATATTGCCAACTTTACTCTACGCCTCGGAAACCTGGTGCTGTTATCAAGCTGACATTAGGAAGCTAGACACCTTTCATCTTCGCTGTCTGAGATCAATTCTCCGCATGAAATGCGAAGACCGTGTTCCAAACACGGAGATTTTGCGTCGCGCCGGCCGCGGTGGTCTAGCGGTTCTATGCGCTTAGTCCAGAACCGCGCGACTGCCACGGTCGCAGGTTCGAATCCTGCCTCGGGCATGGATGTGTGTGAAGTCCTTAGGTTAGTTTGGTCTAAGTAGTTCTAAGTTCTAAGGGACTGATGACCACAGATGTTCAGTCCTATAGAGCTCAGAGCCAATTGAACCATTTTGCGTCGCGTGAAACTGCCTGGCATCGAAGCTCTCTTAATGAAACACCAACTGAGACGGAGTGGCCCTGTCATACGCATGGACGACAGTAGACTTCCCAAAGCGGCAGCAAGGCGGCCAACACCTGCGATATAAAGACACCATCAAACGCCACCTCGCAGCCTGTAGCAATCCGAGCAAACGTTGGAAGGGGCTTGCACTGTACCGATCAGAGTGGCGCTCAACTGTACACAAGAGTCTGGAACAATTCGACCGTACCCGCCTAAAGAACCTGGACGATAAACGAAAGCTCCGCAAATCCAACCCCAAGCCTAATTACATCTATACGTGTAACTCCACTGGGAAACTGCATTGGGCATCGTGCGACCGAATCTTCAAAGCAAAGCTCGGTTTTGCAAGCCACATCCGAGCCCGACACAATAAGGACTAAACGGCTGACGGAGTCGCTGTCGCCGGACACGGCGAGGAGGACATGATTTATCTCGAGGCAGTGTGGCTCATAGACCGCGAACTATCCAAACTACACTACTGGCCATTACAATTACTACACCAAGAAGAAATGCAGATGATAATCGGGTATTCATTGGACAAATATATTATACTAGAACTGACATGTGATTACATTTCCACGCAATTTGGGTGCATAGATCCTCAGAAATCAGTACCCAGAACAACCACCTCTGGCCATACTAACGGTCTTGATACGCCTGGACATTGACTCAAACAGAGCTTGGATGACGTGTACAGGTATACCTCCCATGCAGCTTCAACACGATACCACACTTCATCAAGAGTAGTGACTGGCGTATTGTGACGAGCTAGTTTTCGGCCACCATTGACCGGACGTTTCCAATCTGGAGAATGTGCCGGCCAGAGCAGCAGTCGAACATTTTCTATATCCAGAAAGGCCCGTACAGGACCTGCAACATGCGGTAGTGCATTACCTTGAAATGTAGGGTTTCGCAGGGATCGAATGAAGGGTAGAGCCACGGGTCGTAACACATTTGAAATGTAACGTCCACTGTTCAAAGTGCCGTCAATGCGAACAAGAGGTGACCGAGACGTGTAACCAGTGGCACCCCATACCATCACGCCGGGTGATACGCCAGTACGGCGATGACGAATACACGCTTCTAATGTGCGTTCACAGCGATGTCGCCAAACACGGATGCGACCATCATGATGCTGTAAACAGAACCTGGATTCATCCGAAAAAATGACGTTTTACCATTCGTGCACCCAGCTTCGTCGTTGAGTACACCATCGCAGGCGCTCCTGTCTGTGATGCAGCGTCAAGGGTAACCGCAGCCATGGCCTCCGAGCTGATAGTCCATGCTGCTGCAAACGTCGTCGAACTGTTCGTGTAAATGGTTGTTTTTTTGCAACGTCCCTATCTGTTGACTCAGGGATCGAGACGTGGCTGCACGATCTATTACAGCCATGCGTATAAGATGCCTGTCATCTCGACTGCTAGTGATACGAGGCCGTTGGGCCCCAGCACGGCGTTCCGTATTACTCTCCTGAACCCACTGATTCCACATTCTGCTAACAGTCATTGGATCTCGACCAACGCGAGCAGCAATGTCGCGATACGATAAACCAGATTCGCGATAGGCTACAATCTGACCTTTATGAAAGTACGCATTTCTCCTCCTTACACGAGGCATCACAACAACGTGTATGAGAAATGGGTTGGAAACTTTCCTCATGTCAGCACGTTGTAGGTGTCGCCACCGACGCCAACATTGTGTGATTGCTCTGAATAGCTTATCATTTGCATATCAGAGCATCTTCTTCCTGTCGGTTTAATTTTGCATCTGTAGCACGTCATCTTCGTGGTGTAGCAATTTTAATGGCCAGTTGTGTACATAAACTGTGAGATGTGTGAAAACTGTCTTAACACATTAACTCGTTTGTGAAATAATCAGACGTTTGAAGCTGTCTTATACATGGTAGTAAGGAATTGTGGGTGGAGGGAGTTGAGTACTTGGTTTGGAAAGAATTCGTAAGAAAATGTGAGAAGTAAGAGTATGTTATGCAACTGATGTAAGGCCCATGACCCTCCCCCTCCCCCAACCCCTTCGAATCTGCACAAATTTTTAAAAATTTCGTTGTCTGAAAGGGTGTCTGAAATGTTTCATCATACAGCCGAAGAGGTTCCTCAGTATTCCACCGTCTTTCCGTGAACGCTGGTGAAATTGTAACAATTGTGGCACTCCGAGCCACAGAAACATACTCTGGGTATATGCTTCTGAAAACGTGTCTAAGCTTACACAGGTGTCACTGACGTTTAACGAAGCCTTGCGCTATGCAACTAGCCCACCCTTTCTCTTTTCACGTGCAGACATGCCGACAGTCTACATTGTTTGTAGTCACTCTGCCATACCAACTGTCGTCTCAGAGTACGACTGCGTGGTCCTTTCAGTTGGCTGACGAATTGTTGACTCAAATGCCTCTAAGCATTATGGGAATTAGACATCTGAGGTCATCAGTCCCCTAGACTTAGAGCTGCTTAAACCTAACTAATCTAAGGACATCGCACACATCCACGCCCGAAGCACGATTCGAACCTGCGACCGTAGTAGCAGCGCAGATCTGGACTGAAGCGCCTAGAACCGACCGGCCACAACGGGCTGCCGAATTTTTGAATGTAATTTGTTTGCATACACTGAGGAACCAAAGAAACTGGTACACCAGGCTAAAATCGTGTACGTCCCCGACGAGACGCAGAAATCCCCCAAAACGACGTGACTTGGACTCAACTAATGTTTGAAGTAATGCTGGAGGGAAGTTACACCATGAATCCTGCAGGGCTGTCCATAAATCCGCCAGAGTACGAGGGAGTGGAGCCCTCTTCTGAACAGCACGTTCCAAGGCATCCCAGCTTTGCTCAATAATGTTAATGTCTGGGGAGTTTGATGGCCAGTGGAAGTGTCACTCAGTAGCAATTCTGAACGTGTGGAGTGTCGCATTGTACTGCTGGAATTTCCCAAGTCCGTCGGAATGCACAATGGACATGAATGGATAAAGGTGATCAGACAGGATACTTACGTACCTGTCACCTGTCAGAGTGGGATTTAGATGTATCAGAGTTCCTATATCACTCCAAATACCTCTCGTATCAATTTGGAACTAGACTCGTCCGACCAGGCAAAATGTTCCCAGTCATCAACAGCCCAATGTCGGTGTAGGTGGGCCCAGGCGAGGCGTAAAGCTTTGTGTCGTGCAGTCGTCAAGGGCACACAAGTGAGTCTTTGGTTCCGAAAGCCTGTACTGATGATGTTTCGTTGAATGGTTCATACGCTGACACTTGTTGATGGCCCAGCATTGAAATCTGTAGCAATTTTCGGAACGTCTGCACTTCTGTCATGTTGAACGATTCTCTTCAGCCGTTGTTCGTCCCGTTATTGCACGATCTTTTTCCGGCCGCAGTGATGTCGGAGATTTGATGTTTTACCGGATTCCTTATATTCACGGTACATTCGTGAAATGGTCGTACCGGAAAATCCCCACTTCATCGCTACATCGGAGATGCTGTGTCCCACCTCTCGTGTGCCGACTATAATACCACGTTCAAACTCATTTAAATCTTGATAACCTGCCATTGTAGCAGCAATAAACGATCTAACAACTGCACCAGTTACTTGTCTAATATAGACTTTGCCTAGCGTAGCGCTTGTGGCGCTTCAGTGTATAGTGCCCGTTCAAATTTTTTCACTTTTCAGTAGTTCTCATGTAAATAACCTCGGCAGTTTATCTGCAACGGTTTTATGTATGCTGGATCGTTCGTCCTCCTTGCCGTCCCATTATCTCCATTCGGGATTGAGCAGTTCATTCCCCGTCTCGCAGCAGAACTCTCTTAACGGCACCTGAGGGACTCATGAATTAGCTGCACTACTGCCTCCTCTTGTCAGGGTTAATGCGGACATACCCTCTTCCAACAGACAGCGACTAATGCCGAACCCATGAAGCAAGCATGACTTCTTAAGTGAAGTTAAATTTAACCAGATACTAGGGAAATGAACAATGGAAGGCAGAAGGATGAGATGTAATTTCCATTGAAAATGATCAAGTAATAGATTACAATAACATCAACAGTTATTTTAAGTAACAACATTAATAATGTAAGTGGTCTGTTAATTTCACAAGAATGTTATAACTGAGTTCCAAAGAAAAGTATAGCTAAATATATCTTTCAAATGCAGTTCTGTCAATCTGTCACACCTATCCAGACAGTAGCAACTGTAATGATATAAGAAAAGTATTAAAGTAGTTAAATCAGTTCCATTAGGAAAGTCTTCATACCTTTGTATTATACATGTACATGGTGGTCCATTGATCGTAACTGGCCGGCCGGGGTGGCCGAGCGGTTCTAGGCGCTACAGTCTGGAACCGCGGGACCGCTACGGTCGCAGGTTCGAATCCTGCCTCGGGCATGGATTGTGAGCCGTTAGTTAGGTTTAAGTAGTTCTAAGTTCTAGGGGGCTAATGACATCAGCATGTAAGTCCCATAGTGCTGAGAGCCATTTGATCGAAACTGGGCCAAATATCTCACGAAATAAGTGTCAAACGAAAAAACTACGAAGAACGAAACTTGTGTAGCTTGAAGGGGCAAACAAGATGGCGCTATGGTTGGCCCGCTAGATAGCGCTGCCATAGGTAAAACTGATATCAATTGCGTTTTTTTTTAAATAGAAACCCACGTTTTTTATTACATATTCCTTGTAGTACGTAAAGAAATATGAATGTTTTAAAACTTCCTGGCAGATTAAAACTGTGTGCCCGACAGAGACTCGAACTCGGAACTTTTGCCTTTCGCGGGCAAGTGCTCTACCAACTGAGCTACCGAAGCACGACTCACGCCTGGTACTCACAGCTTTACTTCTGCCAGTACCTCGTCTCCTACCTTCCAAACTTTACAGAAGCTCTCCTGCGAGACTTGCATATCAGCGCACACTCCGCTGCAGAGTGGAAATCTCAATCATGAATGTTTTAGTTGGACCACGTTCTTCGCTTTGTGATAGATGGCACTGTAATAGTCACAAGCATATGGCGCACAATTTTAGACGAACAGTTGGTAACAGGTAGGTTTTTTAAATTAAGATACAGTACGTAGGTACGTTTGGATATTTTATTTCGGTTGTTCCAAAGTGATACATGTACCTTTGTGGACTTACCATTTCTGAAAACGCATGCTGTTAAAGCTGATTAGCTGTAAATACTACATTAATGCAACAAATGCTCAAAATGATGTCTGTCAACCTCAATGCATTTGGCAATACGTGTAACGACATTCCTCTCAACAGCGAGTAGTTCGCCTTCCGTTATGTTCACACCTTCATTGACAATGTGCAGACGCATGTTGTCACGCGTTGTCAGTGAATCACGATCGCAAATATCCTTCAACTTTCCCCACAGAAGGAAATCGGGGAACGTCATAACCGGTGAACGGGCGGTGCTTTGACGATCAATCCACCTGTCATGAAATATGCTATTCAGTACCGCTTCAACCGTACACGAGCTATGTGCCGGACATCCATCACGTTGGAAGTACATCGCTATTCTGTCATGCAGTGAAACATCTTGTAGTAACATAGGTAGAACATTACGTACGAAATCAGCATACATTGCACCATTTAGATTGCCATCGATAAAAAGGGGGCCAATTATCCTTCCTCCCATAATGCCGCACCATACATTATTCTGCCAAAGTCGCTGATGCTCCACTTGTCGCAGCCATTGGGAATTTTCCGTTGCCCAGTACTGCATATTATGCCGGTAAATGCTACCGCTGTTGGTGAATGACGCTTCGTTGCTAAATAGAAAGCGTGCAAAAAATATGTCATCGTCCCGTAATTTCTCTTGTGCCCAGTGGCAGAACTGTACACGATGTTCAAAGTCGTCGCCATGCAATTTCTGGTGCATATAAATATGGTACGGGTGCAATCGATGTTGATGTAGCATTCTCAACACCGCCGTTTTTGAGATTCCCGATTCTCGCGCAATTTGTCTGCTACTGATGTGCGGATTAGCCGCGACAGCAGCTACTTGGGCATCATCGTTTGTTGCAGGTCGTGGTTGATGTTTCACATGTGGCTGAATACTTCCTGTTTCCTTAAATAACGTAACTATCCGACGAACGGCCCGGACACTTGGATGATGTCGTCCAGGATAGCGAGCAGCATACATAGCACACGCCCGTTGGGTATTTTGATCACAATAGCCATAAATCAACACGATATCTACCTTTTCCGCAATTGGTAAACGGTCCATTTTAACACGAGTAATGTATCACAAAGCAAACACCGTCCGCACTGGCGGAATGTTACGTGATACTACGTACTTATACATTTGTTACTATTACAGCGCCATCTATCACAAAGCGAAAAAAATGCTCCAACTAAAACATTCGTATTTGTTTACGTATTACAAGAGTATGTAATAAAAAATGGGAATTCCTACTTTAAAAAACGCAGTTGATATCTGTTTGACCTATGGCAGCGCCATCTAACGGGCCAAACATAGCACCATCTGATTTCCCCCTTAAAGCCAGACAAGTTTCATTGTAAGATGGCAAGAACTATGCCCCTTACATGAAGTCATCAAAGATCACCGAACTCACATTGAGCGAACAGTAGGGCTGAACAAAAATGACTGACAAGGCACAGTGCATCTTGTAGAGAGTATAGTATGGACGTATTGGAATAATTAATGTTGGGTGATGGTTTTAAATTCAAGCGACGTGAAAACTTTGTGGAAACGCGTCGATTTACTGGAGGCTAGTTTACCCCAGAGAAGTATTCGGAGTTGACCGCGGCCGGGTGGCGGCGCGCGGCTGGGGAGCAGCAAAGGGAAGCGATAATAGGCAGCTTAGGGCATTGGTCGGCGCTGGGAAGCGACGCATAATTTACGCGACTTGCGCTGCAATTGGAGCAAGTGGTTTTGCTGGAGGGGAAACCGAGGCGAAGAGCGGACTGGCAGAAGTCTCCGTAGAGGTTTTTTCCGTTCCCATCTTGCCTAGAGTGCGGACGTGGCATTCTTTACTCAGCTTGCCTGAGAGAGAGTGAGCATCTCTGCAGTTTAGGACTTAGCAAACGGAACGATTGAGCTTGGAGATAGAAAGTGCTCGTTCAGCTATGTACTGAGCAAAATAGTGCAGCCATGCAGTACAATGAGGCCGGCAGAAGTCCGCACGACGTCGCCACGTCATGCTGAATTTGGTGATATTGGGCCCGCTCCAGCTTGAGTTAAGCCACTGATTAATTTGTTGGATCACATCGGAAAAGTTTCCATGAGGGTTTCATGCTCTGTGTATTGCATAATTCTTCTCACACTTCGCATTACGCCTGGGTCAGTCGATAGGAATTAATTATGATTTATCCACGTAAACGCAATTTATTACCACTGCTGTTAGGAGAGTCATGTAATGTGATGATTGAAGATCGTGAGTTAAAATAATTCTTTGCTAATCGACTGCATCTGTTTCGAATCAAGTAGTTGAAATCCCACGTCACTTTCTTAATTAATTTTATGTTCAACATTTGCATATAGTGTTCAATAGTTGAATATAACATCAATGTGCACCCCTTTTTAATTAACATAGATCAATTCTGAATCAATTAATGTCAACACTGCCACTGCAGTTCAATCAGGAGTCACAGGGCCTTATTACTTTCTTGCGTTATCCGATATTGCGGCAATTTTGCACTCACTGTTGATCTGTTAGTCAACTAGCTGGGGTGAACACACACCAAAATCAGATAAGTGACGGGTGGGGTGTTACATGTGGCTGACCCATGCCAGGATACGATACTTCGGGATTTTCTAGGAAGTAGTCTTGAAAAAGGAAATTTTTCCATGTGATCCATTGCTTAGCCATTTTTAACTGAAAAACGGGAAGCATTAATTACAATAAGGTACATTGTCTTCTTCATGTGCTGTCCTTTCAAATTGACAGTAATAGGTGCCTATGCATTGTATTTGTGATTTGTTGGAGTACTTATGATGTGCAGTGCCGTAATCAGCCGATGCTGAACACACAGAACACAATCATTGGTACTAGCCTTTTTGGAGGAATTCTTCATGAACTGTTTGTCGGGTCAATGCTCACACCAAGTGTATCAGTTTGTGTCCTGATATATGTTTTGCATTATCTAATTATTGAGTGTAAGGGGTACCTGGGTTTTGAGTTTTCGTGTAACATAAAAGTGCAAATGATAACAAGGGTAAAGCCAAGACAATGGCAGAATATAATCAGATTGTTACTCGGGAGAACATGGGTGATAGTAGGGAAAGCTCTACCGATGAGCGTGACGAACGCGAGGTGCAACTTCCTGAAACTGGGTCTCACGACAGGTTTAGTCCGCTGAACAGAAAGGACATTAGTTCAGTCAGTGATACTGAGGGCTCGGGAGACGCAGGGAGTACAGGATTAATCCATAAGCATGAACGATCCAGCCTAAGAAGCCAGAGTGTGTTGGAACAAAACGGTGTCCGACCATTATCAAACGACTGATTCACAAGTGATCCGACGGGGGCGCACAGACGGTACTTGTCTAGATATCGAAGAGTTCCTCAGAACAGAGGTGAAGAGTCCCATTTTCAACCACGAAAGAACCAGGATAAAATGCGGCTACTCTCAAAAACATTACGGACCTGTTGCAATAGATGCAAACAGTGAACTTAGAGCAGAGCGCCAACCTTAATGCCGAAATTCAAAAGGCGAATTCGAAGCTGAACTATAGCCTCACAGAAGTTCAAAGGGAAGTAAAAGAGGAGGTAAAGAATTTCGGCGTCAAAATAGAGAAAGAGATTGCCCTCATCAAACGAACAGCAACTGAAGCCAAATTAATTGCGAAAGGTGCAAGGAAAATCGCAAGAGAAACTCGGGACTCCACGAAAAGCACGGCAAAGGTAGGAAAGATCATGTTATCAAGGCTACAAAGCCGGATAAAAAGAGTCGAAGAAAAGCAACAAGAGCATCCGTACATAGGGCCTAACGAGATGTTGAAAGAGGAGGTGGCGATATTAAAAAGAAATTTAGAGGACGAAGTAAAACGTCTCATTACAGAGACATCAAGAAAGGACTGAACCGTCACTTGCCGGAACACAAATAACTGCTTCACGGTGTGACAAAGTTGACACTATATTAACGGGAGCCCCGCCTTGATTCACAGCTCTGAGGCAACGACCGAGGTAAACACGAACGGCATGCAGCAGTCCAGTGAGCATAATTGCTGTCGGCTGATTAGATGTACCGAACAACTGTCGAATATACAGAGGGGGATGGATGACGATAGCGTGTCGGAACGAATTAGTCCACGTCCCGAAGTTCATACGAATCGTAAGAACGGTCGAAATGATAACTGGAATGATGACCGGTTTGACTACAAGCATTTTGTATCAGTCCGAAAGTTCCATCACTACAAGGACGAAGGTAATAGCTTGCATCCAAAAACTTTTATGGGACAATCCGAGTTTTCTTTGCCCCCACACTGGCCATTGACGTACCAGCTGGTTTTTGTATGCTGCCATATGGAGGGCGCGACCGCTGAGTACATGAGAAATGTAGCGAAGACGAGCGTCTCGTTCGAAGAATTCAAAAATGCCTTCTTGGGCAAGTATTGGTCTAAAGAATGTTACGTGATACCATGTACTTATACGTCTCTGACTATTACAGCGCCATCTATCACAAAGCGAAAAAAGCGGTTTCTTAAAAACGCAGTTGATATCCGTTTGACCTGTGGCAGCGCCATCTAGAGGGCTGACCATAGCGCCATCTTGTTTCCCCTTTCAAGCTAGACAAGTTTCGTTCTTTGTAGTTTTTTCGTTTGACGCTTATTTCGTGAGATATTTGGCCCGGTCACGATCAGTGGACCACACTATATATATATATATATATATATATATATATATATATATATATATATATTTCCACTTGTCTCCATAAATCACTCGATCTGTTTCAACCAAAGTTGAGCACATGCTATTTATTATGTGGAAGAAGTACTGTGGGGGTAATAACCATCTGGCTCCCATAAGTACGAAGAGTGGAGGTAAAAGAGTGCTGGTAATCCCTGACATCAAAGCTGCGCTGTGTGAGAGGCATCTTGTGCAGGTAGAATTGGAATATGTTCCAGGGCCTATATATGCAGTTAGACGTGGCTGATGAGAGGCATGGGGGACAAGGAGATGGACTTTGAGAGGTATGAGTATGAGAACGACACAGAAAGGAGCAGGACACTCAGAGGTGGAAGAAGGAAACAGAAAGAGAGAGGTGAAGGAGAAGATGTAGAGACGTATAGGGAGGAGAATGAGCTGAACAGATAGATTTGTAGATTTGGGAGGCTGAGATAGGCAAGTATAGGGAGGAGGAGTATAAGGACATAGTGAGAGAAAAGGAGGAGGTGACAAAGAGAGGGAGGTGGGAGATGAGATGGAATAGATAAGAACATGGAAAGAGGGGGGGAGGAGAACGAAAAGAAAGGGGGAGGTGTTGTGCAATACAAGGGACATGCACATCTGAGAGTAAAATGTTAGTTTATCACATATCTTAGCATATTGACAAGTTCCATATGCTTCAGAATCTGCCACCTGGAAATTTTGGAACCCAAGACGGAAAGAACTTGTGGTTCCATCATTTTTCAGTCATGATCTCAAACAAAACAAATGGCTGGCTCTGAGTACTATGCGACTTAACATCTGAGGTCATCAGTCCCCTAGAACTCAGAACTACTTAAACCTAACTAACCTAAGGACATCACACACATCCATGCCTGAGGCAGGATTCGAACTTGCGACCGTAGCAATCGCGCGGTTCCTGATCGCTCGGCCACTGCGGCCGGCTCAAGCAAAACACCCCGAGCAACCAAAAGGAAGTCGCCCAACAGTTGCGATATCATGAAACTCCGGTTTTTACGGATTTTTCATAAGCTTTCTGCATCTGTCTCGCTTCTGACTATAAAACCATCACAAAGTTTTTCGCTCTTTCACTCTTAAACAAACGACAACATAAACGTGCAAGACCTTGATTCAGCACATTCGGTCCGTACTTAGCAGACATTTTGCGACCACTGTCAATAGCTATCCAGCTTTCCCCACTAAAAACTGTTACGAAACGAATTTTACGTTCGTCGGAATTTTCATGTGTAACGCAAATTTTGAACAGCTAGTGTAAGCGAATGAGGAGCAATATGGTTTCCCGCTATCGCAGCTCTGAGCACGTTGACCTACTGCGTGTGTTTGCCGAGTGACTTTTCGTCCTCTCCAAAACTTCCCATACTACCTGAAAATGGCCGACTTTCCAAATAGCCCTCGTAACAAACGTAAAGCAATGCTAGGAATCGTCTGTGGACGTATATAGGTGAAATACTGGAAAACAACTGGCTTTATAATAGTTTACATAAAAAAGGCTCATATTGTTTCCTAAGATGGAGTGCTAAAGCTGAGAAAGTCTTGACTGTGTGAATAATACACTGGAAAGTTGTCGATTGCACATGCGTTCTGATTCTTCATCTCCTTCAGCCCCGTTTTTAAATCTGTTTCCGAGATGCTGCACCCCTTTCATCTTCCATGACATATTCCTCTGCAAGCTTGATTTCACTTGGCATTTGAACCATCTTATGTAGACATTCTATGTATTCTTGCCATCTTCTCCTCCTGTGGTTCTTCAGTTAATATACCAGCTGTTCTTTTTATTTCCATGTTAGTTTTCCTTCTTTTACTTTCAAAGTCTGTAAATTACTTCATACTTCTCCCCTCTTTCTATATTCTCTATTTCTTCACATTTCTCATTCATGTATCTCTCTCTTGCTTTTCTTGCGTCTCTTCTTAATTCATTGTTCAGTTTCTTGTAGCTCTTTGTGACTTCTTTATTTTCCACGCTTTTCCACTTTCTCCACTCTTCCCACTTTGTCTTCGTTACTCATTCTTTCGCGATACTTGTGGATGTTGTAACTCCTAGTATATCTTTGGCGGAATCCATGAGCCCTTCCCTCATGTTTATCCATTTGTCATTTACACCTTCTTTATTTCTGCCTACTTCCCATTTTGATAAACCCGTATTCCAAATCTGAAGCTTTAGCTACCTCCTTGAGTATCTCCATGTTTAATCAGTCTTTTCCTTCACCTCTCCACACTTCCTTTAATTTCACTTGTATTTCCCCAACAATGAGGTTGTGGACTGAATTTATGTCTACTCCTTAACATGCTTTGGTATTCCTCAGACACCGCGAGGAGTGGCGGCGCTGTTTGAGGTACCATGTAACGGACTGCGCGGCTTCGCCTGCCGGAGATTCGCGACCTCCCTCAGGCATGAGTGTGTGTTGTTCTTAGCATCAGTTACTTTAAGTTAGTTTAGCTGGTGTGTAAGTCTAGGGAGTGATGAGTTCAGCAATTTGGTCCCTTAGGAATTTACACACTTTTTTTTCCTCAGACAGTTACAGTTCCTTAACCTCTTCTGATAACTTTCATTATACCAATTTGGGTTCCATGTGTAAGTCCTTCTTTCAAAAAACGTAGTATCCACTGAAAGTGAGATGTAGCTACATAGTTTTGAGTTGCCATCGCCTTAGGGATGCTTAGGATAAGTTCCAATCCAACAAATGGACTCTACGAAACTGGCCTGGCCTACCTATCAGCTTGTTGATTGCCACTGATTCCTGAGTGAGCAGCAACCCACAGCAGGTTGCCTCAAAAGGGCTTCAGGACATTCTGCAACGACATCTGACTTTACTGCAGGGGCTGATACAGAGCCACTTGGCTGTCTGATGAGTGTAGGTACCACAATCCTTGTACCACCTACACAGATTGTCCTCCTCACATACTCTGATAGCAGATATTTCCGCCTGAAAGACCACAACCAGCTTCCCTTGAAAAACTGCTCTTTGTATCTATGCTGGACCTCATATGTCCTGGACCTGGCTCCTTGATCTGGTTTTGATCCATCAGTAAACCAGAGCAGTACTGAGGTTCGCTCTTTCACTGCTGCCCATTTTCAGTTACACTACTGGCCATTAAAATTGCTACACCAAGAAGAAATGCAGATGATAAACGGGTATTCATTGGACAAATATATTATACTAGAACTGACATGTGATTACATTTTCACGCAGTTTGGGTGCCTAGATCCTGAGAAATCAATACCCAGAACAACCCCTCTGGCCGTAATAACGGCCTTAATACGTCTGGGCATTGAGTCAAACAGTGCTTGGATGACGTGTACAGATACATCTGCCCTTGCAGCTTCAACACGATACCACAGTTCATCAGGAGTAGTGACTGGCGTATTGTGACGAGCCAGTTGCCCGGCCACCGTTGACCAGACGTTTTCAATTGGTGAGAGATCTGGAGAATGTGCTGGCCAGGGCAGCAGTTTAACATTTTCTGTATCCGGAAAGGCCCGTACAGGACCTGCAACATGCGGTCGTGCATTATCCTGCTGAAATGTAGGGTTTCGCATGGATCGAATGAAGGGTAGAGCCACGGGTCGTAACACATCTGAAATGTAACGTCCACATTTCAAAGTGCCGTCAATGCGAACAAGAGGTGACCGAGACGTTCAGCCAATGGCTCCCCATACCATCACGTTGGATGATACGCCAGTTCGGCGAAACGAATACACGCTTTCAATGTACGTTCACCGCGATGTCGCCAAACACGGATTCGACTATCATGGTGCTATAAACAGAACCTGGATTCATCCGAAAAAATGAGGTTTGGCCATTCGTGCACCCAGGTTCGTCGTTGAGTACACCATCGCAGGCGCTCCTGTCTGTGATGCAGCGTTAAGGGTAACTGCAGCCATGGTATCCGAGTTGATAGTCCATGCTGCTGTAAACGTCATGGAACTGTTCGCACAAATGGTTGTTGTCTTGCAAACGTCCCCATCTGTTTACTCTGGGATCGAGACGTGGCTGCACGATCCGTTACAGCCATGCGGATAAGATGCCTGTCATCTCGACTGCTAGTGATACGAGGCCGTTGGGAACCAGCACGGCGTTCCGTATTACCCTCCTGAACGCACTAATTCCATATTCTGCTAACAGTCATTGTATCTCGTTCAACTCGAGCAGCTGTGTCACGATACGATAAACTGCAATCGCGATAGGCTACAATCCGACCTTTATCAAAGTCGGAGACGTGATGGTACGCATTTCTCCTCCTTAGCACGAGGCACCACAACAACGTTTCAGCAGGCATCGCCGGTCAACTGTTGTTTGTGTATGAGAAATCGGTTGGAAACTTTCCTCATGTCAGCACGTTGTAGGTGTGGCCACCGGCGCCAACCTTGTGTGAATGCTCTGAAAAGCTAATCATTTGCATATCACATCATCTTCTTCCTGTCGGTTAAATTTCGCGTCTGTAGCGCGTCATCTTCGTGGAGTAGCAATTTTAATTGCCAGTAGTGTAGATATTAGTGCAGTACTGTCTACCCAAATATGCTCCTGGAGCATAGGCCCTCGTTATAGCAAAAGGCTCTTCTAGGCACACAAAAGAAACTCTCACCTTGGAATATATACTCTATGTGCCGAGTCCAAGAGAGTTTCGTATAGAGGAATACCGCTACAGACTTCGCAACCCCTTTTCCGGTAGAGTTTATCAAAGAGCTTGATATTCCAGTATGTGTCTTGGACATGCTTCCTCATGAGCGATAATATAACGGTCTTCTTGGGACTGACCCTTAGAGTCTGTCTACTGCACCAGTTCTGAACAATGTTCGACTGCATTGTGCTGTTGTTTAACGATAATAACAAGTTTGCCACGTGTTACTATGACTAAGTCATCTCTGTATCCTTGGCAAAAGTAACTTCCAGTATTGAACTGTTCGATAAATTCGTTCACCACTAGGTTCCACTATAGTGGGGACAAAACCCCTGCTCGCGGACACGCTCTGGTGGTGTTTATCACCTCTCCTCATTCAAATGGTATCACTTTCCACGGTCCTAACAAGTTGATGAAGTATTCTTCCATATGATTTGTGTGGTTTTCATGTAGAGGAACCTCAGTTAACCTCCGTTCCCTAACATGCATATTAAGCAATTTTTCTAATGATTTTAGGACAAAGGAGGACAGACTGAATAGCTTCAAATCCTTAGCTTTGGTATGATCAGTTCTCCCTCGCTTTGGAATGATAACAACATTCACTGTCTCCCTAGCACTGGAAATAAGTCTTGATTCTACGATCACTCTAAGCAGTCTGCATACCAATCTAGTTAATCCTTCTCCTGCTTGTTGCAATAGAGCCAAAACATTTCCATCAGGGCCTGGTGACTCAAACACTTGAGACGTTCCCAATGCCCACTACATTTTTTTTGAAATCTGCCTGTTATCTCACAGGTTAGCAGTTCTCCCTTTGATTACCTCTAAATCAGTGCCTCTCTGGGACTGAATCTTGGTCAACGTTATGTGCCCGAGTGCATTGAGAGAAGTGAATCTTGAGGGGCACGTGCTGCGTCTCACACTGTGCCCTTGTGTACTCATCATCCTTCTACTGCCTCCTGGATTGGATGGTACTCTAGCGAGGATCTAATGAAGTATGGTGCATGTGGCTGTACTTTCCACCTTCTCACAGAATACCTTTCAGGATGATAGTTTCGCTTTCGTAATTGTAAGGTTGTGTCTAGGAAAGGTTTCCCGTTTTTCGCCCATTGCCCTTCCCTTCTTAGAGCATTAAGCAGTCTTCTTACCTGTTTCCTTTGCAATTCCAGGTTATTATTCCTTCAAGGTTCAAATGGCTCTGAGCACTATGGGACTTAACATCTATGGTCATCAGTCCCCTAGAACTTAGAACTACTTAAACCTAACTAACCTAACGACAACACACAACACCCAGCCATCACGAGGCAGAGAAAATCCCTGACCCCGCCGGGAATCGAGCCCGGGAACCCGGGAGCGGGAAGCGAGAACGCTACCGCACGACCACGAGACGCGGGCTCCTCCAAGGTACATTCGTGTTTGTGCACTTATTGGTGACAGGCCAGTTTGCTAATTAAAGGGTCATAATAGCAGACATCACTTCGTTTGACATTTCTCCATGATCTATTTGATCCAATATTGATGATCTGACTTCAGAAATGTGTGATCATTACATCTTCCCTATACCAGCACCAGTCTTTCTTAAGATTCATATAGGCCATAGCCTGTTTAGCACTCATTTCAACCTCAAACGTGTTATACATGCGGTTAGATAAGGGTGGCTCCACCGCCACTTGCCATTGTTTGACATAACTACCCATTAAGATAGACCCAAAAGTTATGCCGATTACCTCTTCCTTTCTTATGTTCCTGAAGGTAGGTTCTTTGCCTCTGTTCACGATCTCCAGGTTACACCTTTTCTCTCTGTCTTCTTTCATCACTGCCTTTCATTATGAATTGACGTATATAAACGTAACAGAGGTTCTGCTGGTGGATTGTGAAAATACAGAGTTTAAGTGACAATCGAAATAAAATTTCATCAAAACACGTCCATCTTTCCTCCCTAAATTGTGTTTCGCCAGGTTGTTTGTCTGTTGTCTATGTTATTATTAGACGCTGGTGTTATTTAGTAGCTGATTATGAAAATACAGCCTTGGTACCATAGTTCAAATTGGTAAATATTGCAGCATTCTTCGAACTTGTTTTTGTACATAACCCCTACTAGGCCCAATCAGTTGTAATTAAAAGCAGTAACTGCCGATCAGTATCATCAGTTATATTGTTCTAGTGCAGAAAATAATATATGATCCACTTCAACTTTAGACTGGTGCTTGAGAAGGTGATTCGTTCTATGAACCATCAATAACATACCTCACATTGAAAGGACAACACGCTTTACGTATTTTAAGTGTGGACAGACCACTGTACCACTTGGCAAGCATCGCGGAACAATTTAGAATGGAAATATTTAATTTGAAGGCCCACTGCGGCTTACGCCAAGCGTTGTCATATACACTCCTGGAAATTGAAATAAGAACACCGTGAATTCATTGTCCCAGGAAGGGGAAACTTTATTGACACATTCCTGGGGTCAGATACATCACATGATCACACTGACAGAACCACAGGCACATAGACACAGGCAACAGAGCATGCACAATGTCGGCACTAGTACAGTGTATATCCACCTTTCGCAGCAGTGCAGGCTGCTATTCTCCCATGGAGACGATCGTAGAGATGCTGGATGTAGTCCTGTGGAACGGCTTGCCATGCCATTTCCAACTGGCGCCTCAGTTGGACCAGCGTTCGTGCTGGACATGCAGTCCGCGTGAGACGACGCTTCATCCAGCCCCAAACATGCTCAATGGGGGACAGATCCGGAGATCTTGCTGGCCAGGGTAGTTGACTTACACCTTCTAGAGCACGTTGGGTGGCACGGCATACATGCGGACGTGCATTGTCCTGTTGGAACAGCAAGTTCCCTTGTCGGTCTAGGAATGGTAGAACGATGGGTTCGATAACGGTTTGCATGTACCGTGCACTATTCAGTGTCCCCTCGACGATCACCAGGGGTGTACGGCCAGTGTAGGAGATCGCTCCCCACACCATGATGCCGGGTGTTGGTCCTGTATGCCTCGGTCGTATGCAGTCCTGATTGTGGCGCTCACCTGCACGGCGCCAAACACGCATACGACCATCATTGGCACCAAGGCAGAAGCGACTCTCATCGCTGAAGACGACACGTCTCCATTCGTCCCTCCATTCACGCCTGTCGCGACACCACTGGAGGCGGGCTGCACGATGTTGGAGCGTGTGCGGAAGACGGCCTAACGGTGTGCGGGACCGTAGCCCAGCTTCATGGAGACGGTTGCGAATGGTCCTCGCCGATACCCCAGGAGCAACAGTGTCCCTAATTTGCTGGGACGTGGCGGTGCGGTCCCCTACGGCACTGCGTAGGATCCTACGGTCTTGGCGTGCATCCGTGCGTCGCTGCGGTCCGGTCCCAGGGCGACGGGCACGTGCACCTTCCGCCGACCACTGGGGACAACATCGATGTACTGTGGAGACCTCACGCCCCACGTGTTGAGCAATTCGGCGGTACGTCCACCCGGCCTCCCGCATACCCACTATATGCCCTCGCTCAAAGTCCGTCAACTGCACGTACGGTTTACGTCCACGCTGTCACGACATGCTACCAGTGTTAAAGACTGCGATGGAGCTCCGTATGCCACGGCAAACTGGCTGACACTGACGGCGGCGTTGCACAAATGCTGCGCAGCTAGCGCCATTCGACGGCCAACACCGCGGTTCCTGGTGTGTCCGCTGTGCCGTGCGTGTGATCATTGCTTGTACAGCCCTCTCGCCGTGTCCGGAGCAAGTATGGTGGGTCTGACACAACGGTGTCAATGTGTTCTTTTTTCCATTTCCAGGAGTGTATATTACCTGCTTAGGATGTTGTTTTGTACCCCCGTGTGTTTCATAACTATTTTAGGCGTGAAGACAGAACTGAGAGTTCATAATCACATTAGCAATTTGACAGGTGTGTGTGTGTGTGTGTTTAGACTTGACAAGCATCATAGAACAATTTATATGTGGAAATTTGAGGTACAGTTGTGTCTTACACCAAGTGTCACCTTAAAGAATGGGATTAAATACATTGTTCCACTAGCTGCCCGTAATATAGATCGTCTATTTGTGTGTTTGTCTGCTTAGTATATTATTTTAACCAAAACGTTTTTTCTGTAGTTATAAGACTGGTCAGGTTAGCTTTGCTACATTGTTCTTTTAGGCATAACTTCGAATGTCATCTGCCTGCATAACATGTTATTTCTAACTAAACATGGAAGTATCAATAGTGTGTGTGTGTGTGTGGGGGGGGGGGGGGGGTTGTGTGCGTGTGTGTGTGTTTGTGGTTTGCTGACGTATTTTAGTTGTAGAACAACTACAAGATATATACTTTTGTAATTTTTTTTATAAATATTTTTGAACATGGTGCAAAAATTCAGATCATTCAAATACTTTTAACCACAACCATAAAGCCTCCGATAGGACTACATTGTGATTTCATTTTAATTGTCACTAAAATACTCCACTGAGATTGTTCACTTTAATACTACACCGTTATTGGGTAAATAGGACAGGGGAGAGGATGGGGATAAAGAGGGGAGGGCTTACAAACCACAGCTAGCTTAGTTCCGCCATCTTGGATTTCTGAAGTTTTTTCTAACTTTACTTTTTAAATTTGTTTCTCAGTTTAACACCACCTCGGATTTTCAAATTTCTCTCAAGACCAACTTGATGACATTATGCATACGATTTCATTACCACTACCTCTGCATATGGGCAACTGGCGCTAACACTTGCACTATTCAAGGACATTGAGTTTAAAATATGTCCGAGTCCTCATACATACACCACTCATAATGCCACTTGATATTATATTCCTTGTAAATAAAACCGTTTCGTAACAAATTAAACGCACTCTTTCTTTGTTTAATTCAGTAAATGAATACTGATTTGTTCATCAGACTGGAAATGAAGAGCCTTGCGTCGAAACTATTCTTTTTTTCTTACTATATTCAGAAGTCGTAATCACTTCAGTTTTACCCAGACTGTGAGAGAGCTGGAAAACCAAACAATGCATAGCTTAACACAATTAACACACTATTAGACAGTAATAATAGACTGAAAGCTACTTTGTCAGTATTGTTGTTGTGGTCTTCAGCTAAAAGACTAATTTCATAGTGTTATCCACACCAGTCTATCCTCTGCATGCTTCTTCATATCTGAATAACTACTGCAGACTACAGCCATTTCACACAGCTTACTTTATGCATGCCCAGTCTCAGCCCTAAATATTTACCCCTCCCCCCACGCCCCCCCTCTAATACACACACACACGCACACACACACACACACACACACACACACACACACACACACACACACACATTCATACACACGCTTCCTTCGTCGCCAAATGGACTATTCCTTGATATCTTAGGATGTGTTCTATCGATGAATCCCACCTTTCAGTCAAATTGTGCCATAAAATTGTCTTTCCAACAATTTGCTTTAGTACTTCCTCATTAGTTAATCTATCTATCCATCTAATCTTCAGCATTCTTATGTAGCGACAAGTGATGTTATTTAGTAGGTAATAAAAATTTTGTGAAAATTGGTCAGTCTAAGTATTTGTAAGAAGAAGCAAGTGTTTATCAGAGCAACATAACTGTGCTTTTATTCAACACAGTATAATCATTGAAAATGTCAAAAATCATTACTAGAAGGAAAAAGTGATTCCTTACGATCATTTTTTGTTACCTTTCCGAAATGGTTCTCTTCTCTTGTTCTGGCGAAACGGGTGCCAGCTGTACAAACCTCTTGATTTGTACGAGAAAACGGAACAGTATTTTGTACAGTTCACATGCAAAATATAAAGTACGAAATATACAACTGTTTGTGAGTTAGTTAGTTGCCGAGTGTTTCAGTCCAAGGCAGTTCCAAACCAAGAAGACTTAGCAACATTAATGTCCTACTCTTCTCCATTATGGCTAATACAGAAACCATTATTGAAAGGAATGGCGACATAAGAGACTTCACAGGGATCACAGAAAACCAAAAGGTAAAAAGTCGAGCATTTAGACTGTGTGAGTGCGTCAACGAACTAAAATACAGAGCCTCTCAAAATAGACGATTCATAATAGCTCCGTAATGTTACGTAAACTTGACACTCCAGTTTTTTCCTTGTAATGCTGCTCATCAACCTTTTTATTATTTCATTAATTTGTTATAACCACAATTCAAATTTTCTACTCTCTTCTCTTCTGAACTGCTTATCATTTCAGAAGAAACTGCCTTACCCTCAAATTTATAGTAGATGTTAACAAATTCCTCTTTTTCAGAAACTCTTTTCTTGCTGTTTTCCGTCTTTATTTTACATTATCTTTACATCGGCCATCATCAGTTATTTTACTGCCCAAATATCAAAACGAATCTACTAGCTTTAGTATTTCTTTTCCTAGTATAATTCCCTCAGCATCGATTGATTTAATTTCATTAAAATAGGTGCCCTTTTATTTTTATTGATCTTCATCTTACAATCTCTTTCAAGACAGTATCCATTACATTCAATTGCTGTTTAAAACCGTTTGCTGACTCTAACTGAATTACAATGACATCTGCAAACCTCAATATTTTAAATTTATTCACCCTGAACTTTATTTAATTCCCTATACAATTTCTCCTTTTTTCCTTTGCTGTATTAATGTACAGATTGAATAACATCAAGAAGAAGCTACAACCCTGTCTCACGTCCTTCTCAATCATTGCTTCCCCGTCATGTCCTTCGACTTTTATAACTGCATTCTGTTTTCTGTATATGTTATAAATGACCTTTCGATCCCTGTATTTTACACCGACTTCTTCAAAATTTCTCAGAATGCAGCACAGTCAACATTATAAAAAACTTTTGTAAACCAACAAATGCTAGAAATGTACTTTTGCCCTCCTTCAACCTCTCTCTAAGATAACACACACGCAGTATTGTCTCATGTGCTCCTAAATTTCTCCAGTACCCAAATCTCGTCTTCCTCAAGGTCACCTTCTACCAGATTTTGCCATTCTTCTGTAAGTAACTTGCGTCAGTATTTCGCAAAAATGACTTCTTAAACTGATGGTTCGGTAATATTCACTCCTGTCAGCATCTGTCTTCTTTGTAAATGGAATTATTACAATCTTCTTGATGTCTGAGGGTATTTTCCCTGTCTCATGTGTCTTGCACATCATGTGGAATAGTTCTGTTATGATTGACGCTCCTATGGATTCTGTGGGAGTGTCGTCTGCCCCAGGGACCTTGTTTCTTCTGAGGTGTTTGAGTACTTTGTCAAAATCTTCTCAGAGCATCAGATCTCCAATCTCATATTTATCTGCTTCCTCTTTTCTGTCGGCACTATTGCCCTGAAATTTGTTTCCCTCGTACAGATTTCCCTTACACAGCCTCTTGACAATGGTCGTCAAACTGTGGTCCGTATCAAGTATTTGTGCGGCCCACAGTTCTCAGCCATATTTTATAGCAATAAGGGTCTAGCAATAAAAGCCGAATCCAAAAGGTAAACTAAAATTACGAGATTCTGCTTAGTATTTAAAAAAGAGCACTTACAGAGACAGTTATATTTTCAAGATGTGCTTTAATTTGACTTCGGCCGCCGGCCGGTGTGAACGAGCGGTTCTAGGCGCTTCAGTCTAGAACTGCGGCCCTGGGCTAAGGAACACAGGCTGCTTACATCGGAAGCCACTGTGCAGTTTAGCAAGGCCACTGTGTGTTTAGCGGATGTTTTAATTTCCTTCTACTAGTACTAAAAGCTCACGGCGTTTGCGACTAGTGCCTATGAGCTGCTATGGTACAAATTTTGACACGGAAGGAAGACGAATTGCTTGTCCTGGATTTGTCCTCTAGCCATTTCCGATTATCTATATTTTCTGCCACACTCAGTTTTTGGCGATTATATTCGTTTTCGCCTGGTTCATTTGCTTCACTTTTATATTCCCTCTTTTCGTCGGTAAAATTCAGCATTTCGTGAGTTATCCAAGGATTTCTACTAGGCCTTGTCTTTTCATCTATGTGTTTTGCTGCCTTCACTATTTCATCTCTCGGAGCTACCCATTAGTCTTTTTATTGTATTCATTTCCCCTGTTTCTGTCCAACGTTGTATAATGCTCATTCTGAAACTCTCAACAACCAATGCTTCCCTTTTATTAGTTTCCAAACTTTATGCGATTTTTTCAGCTTTAATCTGCAGTTCATAACAAATAAATTATGGTCCGAGTTCGTATCTGCCGTTGGAAATATTTTACAGCTTAAAATCTTCTTTAGGCATCTCTATTTTATCACCATTATACAATGTCTGAAACCTTTTGGTTTCCCCGAGTCTCTTCCACATATACAAGCTTCTTTCATGGTTCTTAACCTAAATGTTGGAGATGTTTAAATTATGCTTGTGCAAAATTCCACTAGGTGGCTTCCTCTTTCATTCCTTTCCCCCCAGCCTATGTTCTACAACTATTTTTCATTCTCTTCCATTTCCTACTGTCGAATTCCAGTATCCCTTCATAATCAAATTTTCGTCTCCCTTAACGACCTGAATAACTTCCTTTAACTCATCATATATTTTTTCACTCTCTTCATCACCTTGTGGGACTATAGTGGGTGTTGGATTCCTATCTATCTTGACAACGATGATGCATTTATTATGCTGCCCATGGTAGTTTGTCCTGGGTAGTCTCGACGTGGAGGTCTATTTTACCTCGGTAATATTTCACTCAAGAGGATGGCATCATCATTAAGTCATACAGTAGAGCTGCGTATCCTCGGGAGGAGAAGGAAAACAGCTGCAGTTTCTCCTCGCTTTCAACTGTTTCCACCACCATCCCAGCCAAGATCATGTTGACTAATGATAAAATGTCCGATTACTCAGTTGTCCAGACTGTTGCCCCCGCAAGTACTGAAGAAATTGCAGCCCCTCTGCAGGTTTGGTCAGGCTTCTTCACAGCTACCCCTCCGTTATGTTGCTTCTATGGCATGAAACATCCAAACATTATTTAAGATTGAGAAACCAGACCACTTTATGTTCAAAAACTATAGAACATTCAACAGTGAACGGAAATATCGAAGAACTAGCGACTTTTACTGAACATGTCAGTGCTTTGCAAATTCAAAGCAGTTCCTATAAGCACCTAGTTTTCCTTTGTTCATAATTTAAAGTTCTTAAATCTTTTTGTTAGACGCAGTTTAGGATTTATGGAAAAATCCTCTGTATTAGATTTTATGATCCTGAAAACTTCTGTTGGCCTCAAATGAACTTTATGCAAGCCACATGTGGGCTATGTATTGGACATGCCTGCTGTGCAATGTACAAATCGTTTAGTGTGCGAATTAAACATGATTTATGTGTGATAATGGCTTCAGGGGTTTTCATTTGTGTTCCTTGCATTACTGGTATAAGAGCGGAATGGAAATGGAGTTTGTTTTCTTTTCAATCTCATGTTCTATAAGACATACGGACATACGTACAATAAAAACACAACATTCAAAAATAGCATTTTACTTTAAAATATGTTTACGATGACATTTCGCTACCACACTTTGTACAAACACTATTGAAATACAAAGTTTGGCTACACTGTGACTAAAAGCTCCTAGGACATCAGCTTAGGATACAAGAATGTTTACAATCTTTTACTGGTTACTTTAGCGTCTTTTTTGTTACTTTTACCATATTGAAAATCAACATGCTTTAATAATTATCTGATTACTGGAAGTCTTTGGCACTTAATGGACAAACAGAATGTTGGCCATTTTTTTCTTAGTTTTAACAAGTACCGACACTTTCACCACTTAATCCGAATCAGCTTTAGCTTTTCACAATCACTGTCTCAAGTGAGACAAAAATGGATCATACGGTTCAACACGGGTAACTACTTCCCCACATCTCCTACATAAAACACACTAAATTATCAGTTATTGTGCGAGGTATGAAGAACGGAGTTCAGATTCTCAGCCACTGCATTCCGTAGTTCACAGTCAATTTCTACACCACTTTAGCTTTAGCAGCACCAAATGTGACGTAAGACGAATCTTGTCATAACTGTCGAATTACGCATGATTACCACTCAGCATAAAAATATATTCCTTTGCGAATGTTACACAAAAATACGTTCATTATGTCAAATACTGATTTGTTAGAACTCAATATAACTTGATTCCAAGATATCACATATGTAACAGTCACCTGGTCATTAATCAGGTACAGTGTATAAAAAAAACTAGCTCTTTGGTATAAGGCACAGTAATGCCAATGTCCTTCGTTGATCGAAGGCAGTCGAGTAACAAACGCTATTTGCACAGTCCTCACACGTTCTGTGTCAGACGTTCTACTGCTGATGATGACAATGACGTCTCCGGCAGCAGGATACTTTTAAATTTGACGAAAATAAAACAGCAGAAATAACACCGGCGTGAGTGCATGGAAGTGACTGTCCAAACCGAAAAATGTCCATAGGAACGAGCCGATGAACTCGTCAACTCTGTCTGCCTACTTCCAATGGCACGGTAGCGATTCGAGCGATCACAGCAAGAACTGTCCACAAGATAGATCCACTAGACACGCCCTGAAACTGATCGATTGGAGTCGACGGCGAGGATGCCGCCTACGCAGGAGAAACAGCGACAGGTCAGCGAGCGATCACTAGGCTGGTGACGGCGTCAGTGATGGCGGAGAAGGCCGCGGTGGCAGCGGTCGTGACCGCCTCCTCGTGCTCCTCGTCGTGGTCGTGGCCGTGGCTGTGTCCGTGGTCGTGCTCTTCAGAGGCTGCAACACCACACAGGGAAGAAAGCTATTTAGTCAAAGTCCGTACAAACGGCAACTTCATACATCACACCGCACTCTTCCCAATATGCAGTTTTTGTCACGAATTTATCATGAATTTACCAAGAGAGAGGCTGTGGCTGTCATGAAAACTCTCCATTTCGTCGGGTCACTATGACTGAACGACATCTTGGTCGCATCTAACACGGCTCTCAACAACTCTGCAGTACCGAAGGGCGACAACGTTCGTCTTGTTAACATAAGGCAGAAGTTGGATGAGCAACAGCAGTATGGATTTTCGGTGCTGATTACTTGCGCACCAAGGTGTTCAACAAATTTAACATGTGAACCTCCTCACAAATAGTGCATTTTATTATCCACGATTTCACCGCAATTGTGCACATCCAATATACTAAAGTTAAAGCGGTCACCTTATCCTGGCAGTCAGGCAGGGAACCCGGGTTCAAGTCCCAGCACCGTCACAGACATTTTAGTTGGTGGAAATAGTATAAGGTGGTTCAGTCAGCCTACCGAATCCACCTGAGGAGTTACGTTCCAAGGTGTGGAAAGCAGACAAAGGCCGCAATCGCTCTGTGCTGACACGACGCCCCTCGACACCGCATCCACATTATGCCACATGGCAGAGGATGACACGGCGGCCGGTCGGCCCTGCCTTGTCCTCTGAGCCTCATCTGGCCCAACCAGCAAATAGCAAATCGGGGCCCATCAATCGCCATGTTACCCTCTGCCAGTCGCGTTATTCAGATGCAGTATGGAGGGTCGTGGGGTCAGCAAACGGCCCTCCAGCCTGTAGTCTGCTTTTACGACGCTGGAGCCACTACTTCTCACTGAAGCGACTCCTCATTTGGCATCATGAGGCTCAGTGCTCCCCGATCCATTCCTCCCACCTAGGAAAAATCGTTGGCAGTACCAGGAATCGCACTCGGGTCCTTCGCATAACAGCCAGGCAAGCTGACCACCAACCTCTATCTCCCTTTTCTTCTCCCCCCCCCCCCCCCAATAAACGCCCCCCCCCCTACCACCAGAACTTCTCTCCTCTCCTATTCATTCGTCAGAAAATCGTGGTTTACTGAGATTTGGTACATGAAACCTGACATACATCATAATGCTGCCCACCCACAACGGCAACTAATAACTGAATCATTTCCACAGGATGTCTCAGATATCCCCCCCCCCCCCCCCGTTTGGACCAGTAAATCACCTTTTGCAAGACACCGAGCATGACGAAACACTAAATTCCCACTAGTGTCACCCCTACCCTCGCAAGGAAATAGACAACAAGTTACAGAATCATCATGGACTAAAGATATAAAAAAGGGCACATACAACTGAGTGTCTTTTCCCACTGAGAGCTACTAATTGTTAGGCGTAGTGCTACATGAAGGGCTTATTTTAACAGTGATACAAGTCCAATTATGGTCATTCTGAGAAATAGAGTCCTAAAGTTAAATGAGCGCTGAAGTATATATAATTGAATATTTCTGGTATCTCAACTGCAGATTTTTCAGCGCTCATTTAACTTTAGGACTCTGTATCTCAGAATAAACAAAAATGGACTTGTACCACTACTGAAATAAGCCCTTCATATGCAAGTTGCGGTAATCCTGCCGTCTAGGGCGTAACACGAATCCTCGCATAAAGTCCATTCATACCATCCGATATCTTCCATTGTCTGTAACATAATATAGATGAAACAGCTACAGGCGGGCACAGCTAGCAAATCACAGACGAGTGCTAGCTTCTCATTTTAAACACTCGTTTATTCACATTCAAAAATCAGTTTTAATCTATCATCGGTTGGAACATCCCTCAAGGCTTTCAAACTCGTGCAGCCATTACATAAAAACAATGCTCAAGTCCACCCGTGTGTTAACAGTTTACACGACACCTTCCACAAACACTGAGTTATTGAACAAACACTCCATGAAAATGTCAGCCGTTCTAACCGCAAGCATTCATGTCAGAACGTATTCTTTAATCTTTACCTCGAGAAATTTTATGTTAATATCATATCTCTACATACGCATATTTATACTATTCTTCACTTCTTTTCCTCAATAATTAAACACCTGTATTTTTTTGCCAGTTACCACCATGTTAGCTATTTAGCTATTATCTGCTCCGTATGCACACAGTTTCTTTATTCATCCGCATACGGGAGTACGACCCCGCGTCCCGCGTACGACCCCGCGTCCGGCCATCCTGATTTAGGTTTCCCGTGATTTCCCTAAATCACTCCAGGCAAATGCCGGGATGGTTCCTTTGAAAGGGCACGGCCGACTTCCTTCCCCTTCTTTGCCTGATCCAATGAGACCGATGACCTCGCTGTCTAGTTTCCTTCCCCAAACAACCCAACCCAACCATTCATTCATCGGATGTACCATCTACGTCACAAACTGTAGGCAACACGGTGTGTATACCAGCAGCTAATCAACCAAAAAAGTTAAATAACGTTATAACTTGTCATTCTCTGTCGTTACCGACTGATATTTAAGTACGGTACATTCAACAAATCTCGGGAAACCTTAAACCTGTAAGTCGATTAAAATAACTTTCTAACTGGCGTTCCAGCAAGCGGAGTGAAAGGGTCGGACGTCACCCATTCGCAGTTCTTTCTCGAATACCACGCGCTCGCCGTGTCGGCGTTTCTCCAGGTTCGTGTAGACCACTGGCAAGTCTTGTGGTCTGTATGCCGCCAAAACTGCCAACCACAAAGTGGTTGTATTCGAGCCACTGTGAGTCAGTACTTGCAACAAAAATATAAGTAAGTGAGATACTTCCAAAAGCATACAATTTATCTAACAAATTTGAAAGAAAAGTTAAGAAACAAACAAATTTTGAAAACCAGAAATAGTTACTGGGGATTATAAAGATAATGCTATGAATAAAAATAGCCACCATTCTACATAATTTAATCTGGCACAAGGAGGTTGTGACAGGCCCCAGTCATATTTCTCTCTCTCTCTCTCTCTCCCTCTCTATCTCAATTTTTAGCATTCAGCGGGGCGTACTACTAAAGGAGTTTTGTCGGAGGATGGGCTGTAAGCTTGAGGCTCTTGGTGGAACAAGAGTTTACCGGAACTCTTCGGCCTAGCTTGCTCATAATACCATAGAGTGTAGCACCGAACCAAACGGTTACACGTTAAGACAATTCACATTAATTCTTAAACCGAGATGCTAGTAAAAATCTGCTGAAGAGGTGGGTTGCTGTAATACTTAGTGTAGTACTTACTAGTAGCTAGTGGAAGGCAACCAAAGCTTTAAACAAACGTGACAGTTCTAACAGGTGGGGATTGCACGTTATATGAACACATACTTTCACTGGGGAAATACATCATTTATGAAAACTATTTTCCACGTTTCACATCGCAGCGACTTGAACACGATCCATTAACACTAATACAGCTAAGTAACTAATATTAACGACCAGTCGACGTCAAAAACGATAGGTAAGGAGGATGGCGGAAAAGGTCTTTTGTGAGAAATCTTGCCGGCATACTCTCACAAATATTTTAAGGTGATCATAAAGAAGCTATGTGAAAGTGGTCGATGAGGATATTAATCCTTGTTCTGTCAGATATGAGTCCTGTGCTTTAAATACTGATCTCTTTCGGCCAACACTATAGCGGTAGATACGTCAGATTTTTTATTACTTCTCCATAAGCCCCAATCCAATGAAAACGACGACTTATAATTTCCAGCGTCCAAAAATTATCCCGCTGAATTTACTTGCTGCCAACAAGCACTTTTCTAGTCTTCCAGAGCCGCAGAACTAACAGTAAACTTCAAATCCTAAAGGTGAACTAAGGTTTCTCATTGAAACGGCACGATAGCTCAGCGTGTTCGGTCAGGGGACTGGCCACCTTCTGCAATTAAAGTAAATAAATAAAATTTAAAAAATCCTGAGAAAAATTCCTCATTGATGTGATTTGAAAGCTGTCATGTGACTTCCGTGCAGGACAGCTGGCTGAAAAAGACAAAAGACAGATAAAATAAATGGGCGTTTGACTGCCGATTGGGGGACCTGGGTTCGATTCCCTGTGCTACTAAAGATTGTTCCTTCGCAGGAAGATTGGATCGGGGCGCATTCAGCCTCGTGATGCCAATTTTTGGATCTATATGAGCGAGTCATAGCAGCACCAGGTCTACTAGATGGCCATCGGCTGGGAATGCTGTGGGCTGACCCCACCGCTCCATTACCGCATCCAAATGAGGCCACTGACGGTGGTCGGTCGGGCCCGGTTGGTTCGTCGGTGGCCATTGCTCCATAAGGTAGCTAGAAAGGCAATAATATACTTTTTCCTGCAAATATTTTTAGAGATTAAAATAGCCAAGATCTATCTTTTCGCGTTGCTGCCATTTAAAACGGTAACCGATCTTACGACAACGGTTCTTGAATGAACATTAGAAATTATTTACTATCAAAATAAAATGCTTCAAAAGGGTTTATAATTTTTCAGTAAATTGGGTGATTTATATCTCGTAACGTATCTTCTAATGTCATAACCAACCTTTCTGGTGAATACGAAACCCATCGAAACGTCGTAAAATATTGACGAACGTTGCTACTAGATTTGCGAAGGAAGAACACACTATTAGTTCCTCGCGATGCTCAGATGCTTATAGGTTACACGAAATACACAAACATGCATTATCAGGAACTTGCTCTCCATTCACCACCACGATGCTAATCAGTCTCAATCCCTGGCGATAACAAGTACTGAGCCAGAGGGGCTGTGACGTGGCAACGACGTCTTGTTCCGTCCGTGGCCAGTCCGCAGGAAGGCCCTCCTTGTCCGGAAGAGCTGAGGCAGGCCGGTACAAGCGAAGGCACTCCGCTCGCGCCAAGGACCGAGTCGCCGACGAAGGTCCTCCAAGTCGTGTTCCGCCGGCTTTGTGTACCTGAGGTGTCTCAAGCACTTGCGAGGACCTCGGCGGTGATCCTGTACACTCTGCGTTTCGCTTGTACAACAGCTTCTTACCAGCTCACAGACGAGAATATGGTGGAACGGTAAGCACTACATCCTCTTACTTACAGTATAAAAAACTGTTGTCTGTACACCAGAATCTGTTACTACTTAATTTACTGATCTTCGAGAGCAAGTAAAACATAATTAAAACACACTTTTTATTGGGAAAATAACATCCCAGTTTACATCATTCCTCTACGCGAATTCCCATCAACCCTACGCACTTGGTCCAACTCTTTTCAAGCTCCCTAATTCCGACCTAGAAGAATCTTTGAGGCACCTGGTACATCTACTCTTGCACTGCCTCCAGAATCTCGTCATCCGACAAAAACTCGAATTCACTCAATGTTCCCGCCTTCGCAACGAAAAGGTAAAAATCATTCGGAGGTAGGTCTGTGCTGCGCGCTAGATGCTCCAGCGGTCAGAACCAAGATTTTGGACGCGTTAGATAGCTTTCCCAGTTGCGTGAGAGCGAGAATTACCTGAAGCAAAGTCACACTTTTCAAAAGTTCCCTTCTATTCTTCGTTTATATTTTGTGTTTCAGCTCTCGCAGGAGCTCCCAGTAGCTGTCACTGTTGACTTTAGCGGTGTAACAAATCACCAGTGAACTTTCACATCCCGGAATACTGTGGTTATCAACAGTCCTTCATAAGGTTGGCGTTTGACCTTTTTGTGCAGTAGGCGGGGATGTATGTTTCCAAACTATGCTCTGCCGTTCACTCTGTGGTGCTTAATGCCTGTTATGAGACAGGTAAAATATTCCCTTTGGTTTCCCAAACACCTGAAATGTTATTTCGAAATTTCCAAGCCCATGTTCGTGTTCATCTGTCTGCGTTACTTCAGAAATTCGTGGACAACTGCAGATACTTAACTGCTACAATGTCGGGCCCATGAGCATCACGAATCATTCGCTAAGTTGTCTCGCTGTCCCGGTCCGTTTTCGAAATGGATATCCTACTCCAGTGCTCTGCGACACAGACAGACTCCCCTCCTTCCTTTTTTAAAGCGATTTGTTCACTTGTAAATTTTCGTTCATTGAGACAGTTATCACCATTCTGTAGCTGCATCCTGCGAACAATTTTCGCAGTTTTAGACCATTAAGAGCACAGAAAATGAATGATCTCTACCATTTCCTCCTTGGCGCGCACAGAGAGCAGGTCATTCATAATAAAATGCTATGAAATTACAATGAATGGAGTTGCTCACTGAACCATCACACCGAACGCACAGGAACAACAATGAGATTAAGTAGTGTCATTGTGCTATAATTGCTCTTAACCTGTTGAGCAGAAAAAATTGCCAGTACTTATCGCCTTGCCTTCTTACATCTGTACTTTGCTTGTTGTGCTTCCGGTACGACTATCGCTTGTTCCCTTCCCTGTTCGATTCACGAATGGTGGATGGGAAAAACGACTGTCGGAAAGGGTCCGTATGAGCTCTATGCTCTCTTATCTTCTCGTCGCGATGATTTATGTGGGAGGAAGCGATACGTTGTCCGAATCTTCTTGACACGAACGCCCCCGGGCGCTTTACGCCATGTCTTCCAGTTACAGGGTGCCTCAGGGAAACGGGAACTGATATTGGGAATGCTACAGCGACAGCAGATGTCGCGGAAAATGCGTCAAACTGTGAATCAGTGGCGGACACGTTGTCTTTCAGCTGTGGACCGCAGCACAAAATGCTAGAACTCCTTCGTTACACGCAGACTAAAGTGTATTCAGAATTTCGACAAAACTGGTTCAGCTTCAAAAGAAATAATAATGGCCGTGTACGATGTGTAAGTACTCTTGAAAACACTACCGCTTCGTGAGCTTCCATCTTAAGGGAGGCATCGTCATAAGGTGCAAATAATTTCTGCACCATTGCAACATCCAATCGCGTCGTTATTAATAAATTTTAATTTTATTGACTAGTTATGGAGTGGTTTCATTTCATTTAATGAGGAAACATATATTAACTCTTTATAATGAACGTCAGAAACTCTGTTGATAGAGTAGTTAAAGTTCTTATATTGGTGATACAAATCAGACACTGTTACACAAGAACCTTGGTTAAAGTATCCCAATCTTGAAATTCTGTTGGTAACGGAATTCATCACACTAATATAACTATCAGTGAGCCGGGGAATGCCACGAAAATGTAGATAGAATGAGGTGGTGCAGTGATTCAGCTACTAGACACGCATAAATGACGATCAGGCTTCAGATCAATGTGGTTTCCATAAATCGATGAGATCAAATACTGAGATGTTTTCTTTGTAAAGGACACAGGCCATTTCCTTCCTCACCTTTGTTCTAGTCGAGCTTGTGGTCCGTCTCTAATTGTCTCGTTGTCATCGAAACGTTAAACCCTAACCTGCCTCCTCTTTGCTTTCAATATTACATTTATATGGAGGGTAACTGGCTATGACTTGAAACTTCCTGGCAGATTAAAACTGTATGCAGGACCGAGACTCGAACTCGGGACCTTTGCCTTTCGCGGGCAACTGCTACAAGGTTCGCAGGAGAGGTTCTGTAAGGTTTGGAAGGTAGGAGACGAGGTACTGGCAGATGTAAAGCTGTGAGGACGGGGCGTGAGTCGTGCTTGGGTAGCTCAGTTGGTAGATCACTTGCCCGCGAAAGTCAAAGTTCTCGAGTTCGAGTCTTGGTCCGGCACACAGTTTTAATCTGCCAGGAAGTTTCATATCAGCGCACACTCCGCTGCAGAGTGAAAATCTCATTCTGGAAACATCCCCCAGGCTGTGGCTAAGCCATGTCTCCGCAATATCCTTTCTTTCAGGACTGCTAGTTCTTCAAGGTTCGCAGGAGAGCTTCTGTAAAGTTTGGAAGGTAGGAGACGAGGTACTGGCAGACGTAAAGCTGTGAGGACGGGGCGTAAGTCGTGCTTGGGTAGCTCAGTTGGTAGAGCACTTGCCCGCGAAAGGCAAATGTCCCGAGTTCGAGTCTCGGTCTGGCACACAGTTTTAATGTGCCAGAAAGTTTTATATAAGCGCACACTCCGCTGCAGAGTGAAAATTTCATTGTGGCTATGACTTATATGTGGGTTGCATGACCAATCGACACACGTTGAGCTTTTACGCCCACTTCGTTTCGGGTACCAGTTATTACTGTACATGCAAACCTATCATAAAGTATAATATTTTGGGGTACGGTCAATCGGCGCTATATGCGAGAGGTAACGTAAGACTAACACGTCAATGAGGAACCGTTAGACAATCTGCTTTGGATGGCTTATTCGAACTATACGGTGTGAGTCTCGGCCATTGGTGGTCTCTTGCCATGAGGCTTCCTTGCGAGTGGGCCAAGCAGAATATTTGTGTCGCCTTTCGAGGATACAGCACGTACATCACCTGCTGAACTGGGACTGCAGACGCACCGGTGGGAACGCTGCGAGAGCCGACAGGCAGCTCCGCTCCAAGGACGCCCGCACGCATCGAGCGAACATGCGGGTCAGGCGAGCGTCACTCTCTCACAGACACACATGCACACACACACGTCCTCCAGATATCTCTCGCTACGAGAGGCCACAGGCGTGCGTCACGTGTTTTGTTGAACTCCTGGGAACGGGGGAATGTCCTAGCTTTGTTCCACGCGGTGTCGCAACTCACTTTGTCGGGAGCGTGGAGGAAAATAACTTCAGAGTGAATCCCTCGCCGGTAAAAGGGCATCGCCCCACTTGGCAACTGAGTCTCCTGCAGGCCCGTCTCTACAGCGTGTATTACGAGAGCGTCCAGCAGCACGGACTGCAGGAGCACGGAAAAGCTTCTTGCCCCCCTCCCTCCCCCCACTGCCCACACCGACACCACTTTTCGCGTTCCCACAGCATCACCGCCCTAGTCCCGCGGTAGCTAATTTCTAATTAAACGCTGGCAAGAACTCATTTCGCAGGGACATATCACGCGGGAGTCGTGAGAGCGTGCGAAATGAGAATTTTTTTTCCCCGCGTCAGATCTCTCGAGCTTCAGATGTAGAAGGTATCCATCACGTTTCTCCAACACATGCCTGGCGACCTAAATTCTTGCTCTTTTACCACGACTCAGGCGCTGTTTTAGTCCAGGAAGATTTTTCAAAGAAAGGGCGCTAATTTAAAATTTGAAAATCACACTTCATTTGTGAATTATTTTGCGTCTGTAACACACTTCTTTTTACATCAAAGTTACCGTGCTGCGAACCGGTCCTGACTGCATGAATGGTTACGTATTTTTACTCTGGTATTAAAGATGCCCTCCATACTTCAGTGAAAGTGGCTGTTTATGGCCCTAACGCACTACAGTAATTAATCTTACTTTTGCACACAATGTACAGGGTGATTATAATTGAAGTATAGCTATCACGGAGGTGCAGCGTGGACTGTAATAATCGTATGTCAGCGAAACTTGGCAATCATGTATAACCGCTCGCTTTACGAAAGGTCTGTTCCTAAAGACTGGAAAGTAGTACAGGGCACACCAATATTCAAGAAAAGAAATAGGATTAACCCACTGAATTACATACCCGAATCACTGACCTCAGTTTGCAGAAGGATTTGGGAGCATATACTGTACTCGAACATTATGAATCACCTTGAAGAAAATGACTTATTGATACATAACTAACACGGATTCAGAAAATATAGTTCCTGTGCAACACAGCTAGCTCCTTATTCCCATGAAGTAATGAGTGCTGTCGACAACGGATCTGAGATCCATTCTGTATTCCTAGATTTCCAGAAGGCCTTTGATACCGTTCCTCACAAGGGACTATTAATCAAATTTCGTGCATATGGAGTATCGTCTCAGTTGGTGGCTGTATTAGTGATTTCATCCCAGAGAGGTCACAGTTCGTAGTGATAGACGGTAAATCATCGAGTAGAACGGAAGTGATATCTGTCGTTCCGCAAGGTAGTGTCATAGGCCCTCTGCTGTTCCTGATTTACATAAATGATCTAGGTGATAATCTGAGCAGCCCCCTTATATTGTTTGCAGATGACGCTGTAATTTACGGTCTAGTAACATCATCAGACGATCAATTCCAATTATAAAATGATCTAGAAAGAATGTCTGTATGGTGCGAAAAGTGGCAATTAGCGCTAAACAAAGAAAAGTGCGAGGTCATCCACATGGGTACTAAAAGAAGTTCAATAAATTTGGGGTATATGATAAATCGTACAAATCTAAGGGCTGACAATTAAACTAAATACCTAGGAATTACAATTACGAGCAACTTAACTGGAAAGACCACATAGATAATATTGTGGGGAAGGCGAGACAAAGACTGCGCTTTGTTGGCAGAACACTTAGAAGAAACGACAAACCCACTAAAGAGACAGCCTACATTACACTTGTCCGTCCTCTGCTGGAATATTGCTGCACGGTATGGGATCCTTACCAGGTATGATTGACGGAGGACATCGAAAAAGTGCAAAGAAGGGCAGTCGTTTCGTATTATCGCGCAATAGGGGTGTGTCACTGATATGATACGCGAGTTGGGGTGGCAGTCACTGAAACGAAGGCGGTTGTCTTTGCGGCGAGATCTGTTTACCAAATTTCAATCACCAACTTTCTCTTCCGAATGTGAAAGTATTTTGTTGACACCAACCTACGTAGGGACAAATGATCATCATAATAAAATAAGAGAAATCAGAGCTCGAACGGAAAGATTTAGGTGTTTCTTTTTCCCAAGCGCCGTTCGAGAGTGGAATGGTAGAGAAGTAGTAAGAAAATGGTTCGATGAACCCTCTGCCAGGCACTTAAGTGTGAATTGCAGGGTAACCATGTAGATGTATATGTAGAACTGCAAAACCGATTTACGCTGGAAAAATTGGCTCCAATCTGCAAATCGGGCGCTATGCAGCATCTCGTCGATGTCATCGCTGCTCATATTGAACAAATTGTGTAAGCGGCAGTTAACAATAAGCTTTATACTTTTCGCAGTTGTTTGATCTTTTCTGCCCACGTCCCGTTCCTAATTCATTACATATGTAAACGTTTCTATACGTCTTTTTTGCATACATAGCGTCACTTTTGCCCTTGGTGGCCAAAACTGGAACCAATTGTTTTACATCGCAAACCGGTTGCGTATTAACGCACTATAATATCTACCAAGATTCGCTGCCATACGAAAATTACAGCCCAACTTGGACCTCTGTGAGAAGCTGCACTTAAACTATAACCACCCTCTACAAATGGCATACGGGAATTCATGATATATAGCCAGACAAGTATCTGAAATAGTCTAACTTGACTCATAGCAGATTGGGTAATAGCAGGAGCTTACGCCTTGCTGCTGAGTTTACTGCGTGAAACAAAGTTTGCTTTCAGCTGTATTCTTTATTTCGTTGTTCAGTATAAAACGACTCTTACCTCAGCCTTCTGCCACAATCGTAAAACCGCTTCAACCTATCATGGGTTCAACTGCGTAAGCACAGATTAATGTGAATACAAGAAACTTAAAACTTCAGCCTTGTCGAATCGAACCACCCAAGAGGTTACTATGCCGTAATACCCACCTTGTTTCTAGTCCCTATCATTTCAGATTTTTCAACATTTCTGGCCACTATACTCTCCAGTTGGTTTTCTTTCATAGCCTCTAAGTCCAGTCAGAGGTCCAGAGGTACACGACGTCACGTCAGCAGGAACCCAGTTGGGCATCGTGTTATAAGCCAACTGCTCTGTAGACGACCCACAGTTCCCCAGTATCCCAAAAACGAATAGTGACTGCTGCTTCCTTCATCACAACCTATTTGATCGCTCCATTTTGTTTCCACAATTACTGTAAATTATTATCATAAATTTATATGGTGCCTTGAACTACAAGTACAATGCATTAGCCGAGAAGATAAAAGTTACTTCAGTTGGACGTTTCGTAGGGGACATAGCCTCCATTTATCTTGTTTTAGGAGAACTCTTGCGACTAGATTGAGAGCCTGTTAGGATGGCTCAAGTGGCTCTGAGCGCTATGGGACACATCTGAGGACATCAGTCCCATAGAACTTAGAACTACTTAAACCTAACTAACCTACGGACATCACACAAATCCATGCCCAAGGCAGGATTCGAACCTGCGACCGTAGTGATCGCGCGGTTCCAAACTAAAGCGCCTAGAACCGCTCGGCCAAACCGGCCGGCGCCTGTTAGGATCTAGTTATATTTTGGAGATGTTTCCCGAATAACACAACCGTGTCAACTATGAACAGGTTGACGTGACATGTAATATTAACTGCGTCTAAATACAGATCTTCGACCTACGTTCGTTTTGATTTCTTTTTTTTTCTAACCTTTTGCCTGCACGAGTGCCTAGCACTGTCAAGATTCACACTATCGACTGGTGTCGTGTCGGCGGCCGGGGCTCATATGTAGTCTGACGGTTTTTAACTGATTATTACCTCGGTAATTTCCCTCTTATTAGCTGCGACGGTCGTTTGCTGCTGCGGGGGAATCCAGGTTCCGTTTGTCTTGAGACTTTCCTCTTTCCTGCTTACTCTGTTATATTTGTGAATTCCGAAGAACGTGGCAGTTCTTTTCCACAGCTAGAACGTGTCTCGACAAATTTTATAAGTCGGTTGGTCTCACACAGGGCATTTACACCAATGTCGATTTCTTTATCTGTCCCAGTCTGTGATGGCGTTTATGTTCAGTGATCCTGGTGCTGATAGGTCGTCCGGTTGTACCATCATGAGTGGCAGTTCTGCAAGGTTCGCAGGAGAGCATCTGTAAAGTTTGGAATGTAGGAGACGAGGTACTGGTTGAAATAAAGCTGTGAGGACGGGGCGTGAGTCGTGTGTGTTGCTCAGATGGTAGAGCACTTGCCCGCGAGAGGCAAAGATCCCGAGTTCGAGTCTCGGTCCGGCACACAGTTTTAATCTGCCAGGAAGTTTCATGTACTTATGTACTTTTACTCGGTATGTGGTATACTCGCAACACTACGACTTTGTGCGCTGCTGATCAGAGACACACTATGATCTTCTTGGTCCGTTTGAGTACAGTGTTTTCGTCATGTTTGTATAATGTACGCCCGATTCTCTCCGTCGCTCTGCGGATATATGCCAGAAACACCATGCTCGACAATACTTCATCTGAAGTGTCTCTTCACCAGGTCACAGGTTTTTAACACTAGCTACACTTGCTGGCAAAACGTCAGAGAAATCACCAAACGGCCGTCCGCAGAAGATCCTGACACGAATACGAACAGACAACACGTCAAGAGGACCGCACAATCTTTTGCAACTAAACTGCTTCGCCTCTGAATGGACACTCATAAAAAGCCCCGAACATGTGAAGCAGATTTATTTACTGCAGTCATTCGAGCGTAGTGATCGTGAAGGCAAGCCAGTGTCATACTGCAATAGAGCATATTACGAAAAATGACGAAATATGCCCATGCAGTGTTGGTGCGAATATACTGCCTGAGAAAAAACGTGAGTCCCCCAAGACGGAGAGGAGAAAACGTAATTAAATTTCACTGTTGGAAAGGGTATGTGATGTTATTTCAGTAATTACAAAATCGAGTCAAATTTACAAAGAACTTGGCAGTATGAGTCCCCCTATCAGTATAGCGCTGCACCTCCTCTGGCATGGATGCATGCACTGATGGATTGGGAAGAGTGTCATAAAACCACTGTATTCTCTCCAGAGGCAAACTGGTTCACAATTCTCGTAAATGGACCTTCATAGCCTACATAATGACACTGGGACATAATTAATGCCCGTGCTGGTCCCACAGATGTTCTACCGGAGACAGGTCTGGGGATCGTGCTACAGACGGGAGTGCCTGGACAACACGCATGCATTTAAGAGAGGAACAGCCCATGTGTGGAAGAGCATTGTCCTGTTGAAAAATGGCACGAGTACTGTCGCATGAGAGGTAACAAACGCGGACGCAGAGTGTCCGTGACGTACAGTCAGTGTTCACTCATTCACTACAACATCTACATCATATCCGAAGGACTCTCCGCCATACACTGTAAAGCGGCTTGTGGAGTATAAATGTAGACGAAGATACGGTACGCAGCATGTCTACAAGGGAAATGACAATTTTGTGTCCTGCCGCATCCAGAAGAACAGATGTTGCTGGTATAACTAATTCAGTCGCTGCTGATTGATCCTCCTTGCTGGAGATGCGACGTTAGAATGCAGCTTCCTCGCGTGGGTCAGCGGCGTGGCGTGCAGACGCGGGCGAGCGATTGCGACACAAAGGCGGGCAGGCGCGTCCTTCGCCCGGTGAACCGGCCGCAGGCCTCGGTCCTCTCTGCGCCTCGCATTGTCCTTGGACGCCGACGCCGCCCGCCCCCAGGAATGCGGCTGGCGGCAGAATCCTCCTCCGCAAACTGGTTCTGCCCCCTCCGCTACGAGCGCCAGTAGCTCCTTCCACAATATACTGCAGCGCGCCAAATGCGCCAAGAGCGGTACTCCACCCCAACAAAACGTCACCACAATACAACGACCCCATTTTCTTAGAGCGGCAAGTCCACATTTGGACTCTACCCTGAAACGCCAAAGGCATGCATATTCAAATGGAGAGATATATGAACAAACAGAATTCGGCGCAGCGGTCGGCAACACCTCTGTAAGACGACAAGTGTCTGGCGCAATTGTTCGATTAGTTACTACTGCTACAATGACACGTTATCAAGATTTCAGTGAGTTTGAGCTTTGTGTTATAGTCGGTGCACGAGCTACGGGACGCAGCACCTCCGAGGTAGTGATGAAGCAGCGATTTTTCCGTACGAGTGTACCGTGAATATCAGGAATCCGGTAAAACATCAAATTTTCAATATCACTACGGCCCGCAAAAGATCCTGCAAGAACGAGGCAAACGACGACTGAAGAGATGGTTCAAAATGGCTCTGAGCACTATGGAACTTAACATCTGAGGCCATCAGACCTCAAATCTTTGACCATAGCGTTCGCGCGGTTCCAGACTGAAGTGCCTAGAACCGCTCGGCCACTCCGGCCGGCCGACTGAAGAGAATTGTTCGGCGTGACAGAAGCGCAATCCTTAAGGAAACTGCTGCAGATTTCAATGCTGAGCCATCAACAAGTGGCTGGCTCTGAGCACTATGGGACTTAACATCTATGGTCATCAGCCCCCTAGAACTTAGAACTACTTAAACCTAACTAACCTAAGTACATCACACAACACCCAGTCATCACGAGGCAGAAAAAATCCCTGACCTCGCCGGGAATCGAACCCGAGCGCGGGAAGCGAGAACTCTACCGCATGACCACGAGCTACGAACCATCAACAAGTGTCAGCGTGCGAACCATTCAACGAAATATCATCAATATGGTCTTTCGGGGCCGAAGGCCTACGAGTGTTCCCTTGATGACTGCACGACACAAAGTTTTACGCCTCGCCTGGACCCGTCAACACCGACGTTGGATTGCTTATGACTGGAAACATGTTGCCTGGTCGGATGAGTCTTGTTTCAAATTATATCGAGCGGATGGACGTGTATGGGTATGTAGACAACCTTAAGAGTCCATGGACCCTGCATGTCAGCAGGCGACTATTCAAGCTGGTAGAGGCTCTGTAATGGTGTGCGGTGTTATGGTGACGACGAACGAATCGTCGCCAATGTGAATGACTGGTGGCCGGTGCTAAATAGAAACATACAAATCTCTTCTTTGCAGATACAGAAGGTTTGTCAGTGAAGTCGATAAGGAGCTGGCTGCATCATCTGGGTCTGCAACGACTAAAATAATTAGAAGCTGTTGGTAAAAAAATAATATATTGTACTTAATGGGTGGTACAGGAGTCTTCACAGTCTGGAGGAATATAATTACAAACAGAGACCATACTTAAACTAAGCGCCTTGTTAGAGGTTGATTCCTATCAGCTGAAGGCTACAGTACACTACTTTTCTACTTGATGTCCCGAGGAAGAGTGGCCGGGCGCACGCTAGTCTTATTGCAAGTCGCGGAGCGGCGCTAGTCTCGACTCGCGAGTTCAGCGATACTAGGCCAGACCGCGGTCAATAACTGCAACCCCTAACAAGTGTGGTATCGAACGTTCATACCACATGGTGCATGTGCAGTTGGAGTGATACGGGACCCCTTATACGTCTAGACACAACTCTGACAGATGAGACGTACGTAAACATCCTGTCTGATCACCTGCATCCATTCATGTCTATTGCGCATTCCAACGGACTTGGGAAATTCCAACAGGACAATACGATATCCCACACGTCCAGAATTGCTACAGAGTGGCTCCAGGAACACTCTTCGAGTTTAAACACTTCCGTTGATCATCAAACTCGCCAGATATGAACATTATTCAACACATCTGAGATGCCTTGCAAGCCGTTCAGACGAGATATCCACCCCCTCGTACTCTTATGGATTTATGGACAGCTCTGCAGGATTCACGGTGTCAATTACCTCCAGTGCTACTTCAGGCATTAGTCGAGTCCATGCCACGTCGTGTTGCGTCACTTCTGTGTGCTCGCGGGGGCCCTACACCTTATTAGTTTCTTTGGCTCTTCAGTGTATACTGTGAAAATTATGGCACTGCCAAAGCAGTGAAAGTGTTGTGCTAGTATAGTTACTCGAGAACGACGTCTTTCGTGACGGCACTGCTGCATAAAACATTCTGGGACTTCTTGCCGCGTCAGTTCAGGGTGAAACCTCGAGCTTTCGACAATTACCACCATCGTCTTCGTCAGGAGCAACTGGCTGTCAAAATCGCTCATGTGGTGGCCTTATATAGTCCATACACGCCTTCTGATTTTTCGGTAATTAAGCAGTGTTGTCGCAGATTGTGTCAACGTCTGCGTTGGTAGTGCCATGGACGTTATGCTAAAGCGATGTACAGTGTACTAACGTAAAAAATATAATTATATTAAAACATGTATATTTTATTGTAATTATTATTAAAAACGTAGGCATCTGTAACACTTTAAAAGTGGGAAACGGTAAGTTACGTCCAGAGGTGGGAGTGGGCGCTGATCAATACACTGTGATCAAGTTACCTTCCATTAGGAACGTGGAATGCACTCAGCGACTGTGATATGACTTTCAAAACGATGGAGCAACAACTTACCTTCCATTAGGAACGCGGAATGCACTCAACGACTGTGATATGACTTTCAAAACGATGGAGCAACGAGTTACCTTCCATTAGGAACGTGGAATGCACTCAACGACTGTTGTATGACTTTCAAAACGATGGAGCAGATCAATCAGTCGTCCTTTCCTTTCAAGCTTTATTAAAGCAAATCTACATTTCGGCTTCTACCCTGCCATTGTCAGTGCACTACTTCGTGGTTTCAATACATGTCCTAGTACTTCAGTCCCCTATTTTTTGGGCTTTTGTCACAGTTCATTCAAGACCACTCTTGGATGAAGTTCGACAGAACCTCGAAAAACAGGGGGCTGGCGTACTAGGGCATCATTGAAAACATGTAATAGTGCACTGATAATGGCTAGGCACTAGCCGAAATCTATATTAGCTTTAATAAAGCCTGAAAGGGAAAGACGGCTTACTGCTGTGCTCCATCATCTTGAAATAAACTGTGACTTAATTTCAGCAAACGCTGTTTTAACTGCCATGTATTCATTCAACTTACGTTAGCGTACCGAAGAGTATATACATCAGTACTATAACTTCCACAAGAAACCAACAAGACAGCAAGAAATTAAGAATTGAAGGAGTCAGAGCCGTAATCAGCAATGCTAGGCATAGTTTTGGGACCCTTCAACAGGGAACACGAGTAAGAAATACGTGTTAGCTACTTTGCTGTTGCAGATGATGTAATATCTGCGTCTGGGGCAGAAAACTTTGACAACTTGGCGAAACAAATTTGAAAGTAGTCCTGAAAATCACTTACAACGGGGCTACAATAATGAACACCCAACATAATAAAAACAAAACAGCACATATTAACAATCTGTTGAGGAGTTTTTAAGTTTTGGATATTTATATACAGTATAAATATAACAGTTTTGAATCACAGCACTGAGATATGGGCTGTTAAAGTGAAATCCTGTCGAAAGCTACGGTTTCTTTGTGAAGAATGCACAGATGTATATTAAGGATTAGTAGTAGTAGTTTGATTCGATCGTGGATCAGTTTTATAAGGATACTGGACGTGTCCTGACATTGCCAATCTATCCACCTTTCCGCCTTCCCGGAGACGACCGTTCCAGGGCGGGTTGCAGCCCAGCCATTTGTGGCGGTTAAACAGCTGACGCACGCGTGACGCACACACGGCACCGTTGCGACCGGCAGCCGGCTTGTGTCCGGATGGAAATCTCGCTTTCTACCGCGGCCGACTCATTCATAAGGGAGGCCGTTGCTGTGAGCCACGGACAGACTCATGTCTCCGCCTACTGAGGCTGCTGTGGTTAGGAAATGTCCAGGTAACGGTGGGAAAGACCATCCGGTGGAATTCCTGTACTTAACACTCTCCAGTTTGGGAATACGTAACTCAAAATTCCGCAACGAAGTCGTAACGGGTGTAGACGTCAAGATGTCATGAAAGCCAAAGATACAGGCGAGACGAATACGTCATCAGCTAACCCCTCCGTGCGTATGTGTTTACGATGGTAGGATTTCACAACAACATCTGCATGCAGCGAGTTTAAAGAGGGAATGGACATACATAACAGTGGATAGTATGAGCAATTTTATAATTGTCCATACCATCCACTGTTATGTATGTCCGTCAAATACACATTTCCTCTATTCTTTTTATTGTTTTCAAAGATTTCAGCATTGAAAATTTCAGGTATAAAGACAGTTCAGTTGTTTTTAAATTACCTGGTTGTTGTTTTTCTTTTTCTTTTGATTTTAGAAATAACAAGCCCGCTATAACCTATTTTGTAGATCGTGGTCAACATACGTTCCTTTTTCCGCTTGTGCAAAAGCATTTTGTATAACGTTTTCCTTTTATAATGTCCTGCACTATTTTCCTATTAAAAGAGCCTTTCTACACATTGCAAGCGCTATGGAGGGTGCTTCTCAGCACCATTAATCTCTCCCTTTCCTCTTTCATTCGCAAACAGAAAATCGACTACGTTGCTTTTGTCCGCACCTTAATATCTGTTATCTCGTCCTCAATGCGCTGATGCGAAATAAATGAAGAAAGCTGTTTTGCTATCTACACGAAACAACGGTTCTCTAAATTTATCCAACATTGCAATTCTTAGTTATATTTAGAGCATGTATTAACTTGCCTTGGAATGTAGTGTATTAGCAGCATCTCTCCGCATTTTTCTACCTTTTCTTTCTGTCTCACTTGGTGAGGATCTCAAACACTTCAGAAGAACTTAAAAATATGTCAAACTTCTTACACTTTTCTAGAGTTCACCGAATAATTCATTTTTCTCATAGTTTTAGTATTTGCTCCACGTAATATCTCCTCGAAATTTTTTGACATAGGTCAAAACACATATTCCGCAAGCCGATACATAGTGCACTGGGGAGGCGCAGTCATTTCATTCACATATGGAACAAGGGAAAATCTACTGTCTGTATGTCTCTGTACTAGCCCTAATCTGTCATTTTTTAATCGTACAATCTCATCCCAAAATACAAAAACGGAGGCTAGGTAATTGATAAATTGTGCACCTCGGAGAGCGGCTCTCTAAATTTACCCAACAGAGTTTGAGGAGAATAATGTTTTCTTTCCCCCGAAGATACCCTTATTAGCACCATTTTTACAGCGCTGTATGAGTTATGTCGACATAACGATCGCAGGAGCTTGTTATGAATTTCGTCGATGTCTGCTGACATGTGTACAGGATAATGAACCGAAAAGCTAGAGCAAACTCCAGCATCGATTGTATTAGTGTCTCGTAGGCTATTTTCGTAAGTGACACACTGCACTTTTCTAGAATTCTTCCAAATAAAGCTAAGACTTCCATTCGCCTTCCCTAATACCGAATTTACAGATTCGTCCTTTTGCTCCGCAGTATCACGCATAAGAGTTTAAACGACAAGATAAAGTCCAGAAGTTCATCTCCATTTTTGCCATCGGATACTACTGATTTCATAATTTCACTTGAAGAATGTTCACCGAATTCATTTCTCCACTTCGTCAGGGAAAAAACGTAGTGGTACTTCGAGGTGGCACTGGTGTCGTAGCTGCAATAGACCCATTGCTAGGGAACACTAACCCATTGAGTGCAAAGGACATTTGCAGGTGATTCTCTGTGGTAAAGAAGTGACATAGTACACACAAGAAATCTTAGACCCATGCGACATTTTCGCCAAGTTTCAAGTGCTCAGGGAGGAAGGCTATACGCTCTGTTACAATACAAGGTCAATTTGATATGTATTTCACTCTGTAGGATCGAGGAAATGTGTGGACGAAGACATATAATGGCATATCTTGGAACCATTCGCTATTCAGTCATCCAGATAAAAGGTTTCCATAATTTCCGTAAGCACTTGAGGCACTGTTGTTCTTTACTGTGGTACAATATGCTGCTACGCCAAATTCGGGACTGCGCGACAGTTGTTTGGTGAAACGCGCCCATAAAGATTTCGAATGCACACAACCGTTATAAAATCAAGCTCTTAAACTCGAATTTCTTGAAGGAACTTCATCAGATAGCCGGAATATCTTATCTCTGGTTGAGGGATATGCAATCGATGAGTGAATTTTGCGAGAATTATCTAACGTAACAAAATAGACACATAAGGAATCTGAGCACCAAGGTTCAGTAGCATAACGGTGTTACGTGGCCACGCCTGCTGGCGAGCTAGACTCGTTTTCCACCATACCAATCCCAGACCATCTTTTTCTTTGTTTCAGATAAAATATAGAAACGTCCACTTAGAGAAAACAACCAGCGACACGTGAACTAGCTATTCTGAACAGTAAGTACATCGAGCTAAGCCTTCATAGAATAACAAGAGAGAATGATTGTGGCAAACACAGATCCCGTAACGCGGACAAAGGTTGGTATCATTGCATGAACAGAACCTCTGCCAACTAACTCTCCGACTCGAAGGACTCATTTTGAATGATTTGATTTCGCCTGCAGCGGTCGTTTTTTTCTTTATTTGTGTACTACTGCAAAATTCGGGCCTTAGACAGTTTTCAAGTGTCCCGATAAACGGAAGCAACAGGACTCAACCGGTTAAAAGGTAGTAACAAATAAGATGACAAAATGTGTTAGGATTCATGAAAGCGTACAGTATAAAAATTCTGGGACGGCATATTATACCACAATGGTCTCTCCAAATATTACTTTTGAATGCAGCCCACTGTCATTGTGCTTGTGAGTACAAACGAAGTCATTGTCATAAAGGCCAGAGCACCGTTAATAAAGGTCCACGACGTACATTTAAAATTATATTTATTTCCGGGAACTATCGCTCTCGACTTTCCCATTATGACCGCACATTGGCTACTGTAGGCATGGCGCTATGGAAAATGCTGTTGCAAAAAGCTTATGCGAAACTACACAGCAGACGTACAGAGATCATGTACTCGATATATAGAGTGGATGCACGTAGGTGTCACGATTAGTCATGTCTATCAACTCCCTTCATGTAGAGTTAGGAGTGATGGGATACGTTAAAAAAATGGTCAAGAAGTATAATTTACCAGTCGAGTAAAGTACACTACTGGCTATTAAAATTGCTACACCACGAAGATGAAGTGCTACAGACACGAAAATTAACCGACAGGAAGAAGAAGCTGTGATATGCAAATGATTAGCTTTTCAGAGCATTCACACCAGGTTGGCGCCGGTGGCGACACTTACAACGTGCTGACATGAGGAAAGTTTCCAACCGATTTCTCATACACAAACAGCAGTTGACCGGCGTTGCCTGGTGAAACGTTGTTGTGATGCCTCGTGTAAGGAGCAGATATGCGTACCATCAAATTCCCGACTTTGATAAAGGTCGGATTGTAGCCTCTCGCGATTGCGGTTTATCGTATCGCGACATTGCTGCTCGCTTTGGTCGTGATCCAATGACTGTTAGCAGAATATGGAATCGGTGGGTTCAGGAGGGTAATACGGAACGCCGTGCTGGATCCCAACGACCTCGTATCACTAGAAGTCGGGATGACAGGCATCTTATCCGCATAGCTGTAACGGATCGTGCAGCCACGTCTCGATCCCTGAGTCAACAGATGGAGACATTTGCAAGACAACAAACATCTGCGCGTACAGTTCGACGACGTTTGCAGCAGCATGGACTATCAGCTCGGAGACCATGGCTGCGGTTACCCTTGACGTTGCATCACAGACAGGAACGCCTGCGATGGTGTACTCAACGCCGATGTGTTACAACCCGTGGCTCTACCCTTCATTCGATCCATGCGAAACCCTACATTTCAGCAGGATAATGCACGACCGCATGTTGCAGGTCCTGTACGGGCCTTTCTGGATACAGAAAATGTTCGACTGCTGCCCTGGCCAGCACATTCTCCAGATCCCTCACCAACTGAAAACGTCTGGTGAATGTTGGCCGAGCAACTGGCTCGTCACAATACGCCAGTCACTACTCTTTATGAACTGTGGTATCGTGCTGAAGCTGCATGGGCAGCTGTATCTGTACACGCCATTCAACCTCTGTTTGACTCAATGTCCAGGCGTATCAAGGCCTTTATTACGGCCAGAGGTGGTTGTTCTGCGTACTGATTTCTCAGGATCTATGCACCCAAATTGCGTGAAAATGTAATCACATGTCAGTTCTAGTATAATATATTTGTCCAATGAATACCCGTTTATCATCTGCATTTCTTCTTGGTGTAGCAATTTCAATGGCCAGTAGTGTGCAATGCAATTAAGATTACTGTTACAGCTTTACAATAAAATAGAGCGCCCGCAACTTATTATTACACTTATTATTCCCCCGTACTGGGAAAAAATGGTTCAAATGGCTCTGAACACTATGGGACTTAACATATATGGTCATCAGTCCCCTAGAACTTAGAACTACTTAAACCTAACTAACCTAAGGACGCCACACAACACCCAGTCATCACGAGGCAGAGAAAATCCCTGATCCCGCCAGGAGTTGAACCCGGGAACCCGGGCGGAGGAAGCGAGAGCGCTACGCACGACCACGAGCTGCGGACCCGTACTGGGACCGCGTATTTCTGTCGCCATAGCGGTTTCCATGAGTCCTATGAACATGCAAGGCCTCTGCATACAATACGCGCAAAACTGTCGCAGCTGTGGATCCAAGCTCAGTGCTAAGGACTTCTTTCTCTCTCTCGAGATCCACAACATATGTGACATCTTTTAATGTCATTTAACGCAACATGGTGCAATGTAGGTTTTTCTCAGGTGGATCATCCAAGCCGAGTCAGGTATAGCTGACGGTATTCACAAAGTGTTAAGACGGTTCAGCGCAATATGAAACCTGGAAGGGAGTCCCCGAACAGGACTGCACGACGGGTGAGGGAAGTCCCGGCGTGGCGCGACCTCCATGTGCCACGGAAGGTGAGTGCCAAGGCGGCGCGCCTGCGTGGGCGGTGGGCGGCTGCAGCGGCCTGCATTGCACCGGCTACCAGCAGCACGCGGCCCCGATCCGCGGAGAATGCTGGCGATACCGCGCCCGTTATTCAGGCAGCCATTCCGCTTTCACTGCTTTGTGTCTCGCAGTAAAGACGGTGACCGCTAACACCGAGACGTACTTCTTCCATTTTATGAAGTTCTTCCTATCAACAGAGGCATCAAGTCCTCCGGCAATCTTCACGACTATTTTTCGTAGCGCTACCTTTGAGAGATGAGAGTAGCTATCAAATAAATAGGCAACAAATATCCACAGCGCTTTAAGAATCATAGAATTAAAGACATGACTTCATACACAAACATCAACTCTGTTACTTGAACCAACAAAAATGGAAATACTTCCAACGTTCTTTATTGAGCGTAGGCAGCTCATAGCTGTATTGCTTTCCGGCACAATCTCTCCTATGCTGAATGCAAGTTAGCCATTGTTCACAAAGTTCCTAAATTCTGAGAGAAAAAAATTAGTTTGGGAGCATCCGTATCCACTATTCAGCCCCGGAAGTAGCTCTTCCCCATAACGGAACAGCTTGTCGTGCAGCTTTCGGTGCCCGAAACACCTGAAACACACTCGGGGAAATGTCTGGTGCGTATGATGGATGTGGAAGACAACCAACGCTACTTCTAGGACATACTCTTCCTCATCTTTCAACTATTTGCCTCAGGAATCTGTTATTAGGGAGTATATCCTCCAACATTTTTATTGTATGACTAACCTGGCTGAAGCTTCTCATTGGTAGACTGAGTTTCCACAAGATCCTGTGATCCTGTTCGCAAATGCTGCTGTCCTACATAGAATGATCGCGACGGTACAGCGTCGTGGTGAAATGTAGGAAGACTCGAAAAGATTGCTGCTTAGATTGCCAGTTGATACTCGGCATAAATAAATATAACGTACTACACATAAATAGGCGAAAATATTCGTCATGGTACAATAAGACGATCACCGAACAGGCACTGGAAGCAGTGAAATCCATTAAGCGGGCGTACGGACCAATCTGAAGTGGAACTAGCACATAAAAATAATCGTAGTAAAGGCAGGTGCCTGACTCAGATCCATTGGAACAATCCTCAGGGCGTCTAGCCTGTCTATGGAGAAGGTAGCTTACAAAAACCTCGTTCTTTCCAAAGAAGAGCGGCGCGATTCGTCACACGCTCGTGCAGTTAGCGCGAAAGCGTCAAGATAAGCCTAGTCCAATGGCAGACACTAAGTCACGGTGTGGTTTACCATTACAATTCCGAGAGCGTACGTCGCTAGAAGACTGAACCGATATACTGATACCTCCTCGGTATATTTCGCGAAAAGACAGCGAAGATGAGATAACAGAGGCTCTTCCTAAGCACTCGCGACTGTATGACGTTTAACAGACGGATGAAGGGGAGTGATGACAGTGGTACAGCCACAAGGTGTTTTGCAGAGTATGGATGTAGTCCTATAGTTTTAATTTAGAATCCTCCGTTCACTGCTATCTACATCGATTACATGTACAAACATTTCTCTTAATATTTTCTTTTGGCTCCCATATTCCTTTACTGAATGTTAAAGCTTCACATCCAAAGAATATTTCTAAAATTAGAGTAGCTGAGGAGAGGAATTTGTGAATGACTGCTGATATTTTCTTTACAAGGCAAGGAATTTGTGAATTGCTGCTGATATTTTCTTTACCATTTAGTTATACAGTAAAGAGTTTCCTTAGCTCCAACTATATGTACTTAAAATACATTCAGCTTACATACAGCAGCTCATAGCATATACGTATTAGTTCAACAAGACAATACATAACCGACGTACGTGAAGAAGGTAGGACCATATTGCGTAATTAACTAGCACTCAAGGTGAAAGAAGTCAATGGCAAACCACCTCCGCAAGAACTTTATTTACACGCAGAGCGAGCTATTACGTTTTCTCAACACTCTCGGTCACTCAGGACTTCATCCATCTTTTCTTTTACTTAAAGATATACTTGACGTAATTGCTACAGCCGCTCGGTGAATCAAATGCCTAAGCGTGTCCATTAACGCTATTCGTGGAGACGCAGTGTGTCAGCGGGAAGCTGGCCCTGCCGGCGGCCGGCATCACGCCCAGCGCTGAGTTAATTGGGACGGACCCGTTCTTTGTAGTGCCACCCGATCGCGAATGCCCCACAGCGAAAGGCTGAATCCGGATTTCGCCCGTCCTGGCACGAGCTAATTACGATTTTTGTATTCCGATGGTCTGCCGCGAACACCTGCAGCGCTATACGCAGGCCAGAGCGTCAGGAAATCGCCATCCACAGGAGACCGATAAAGTCAGCCGTCTCTATTGCTGCTCGTAGTTCTGTGGCAGTCTAAATGATGCAGCAGCGCTATTCTATAGGTATTTTTCTATATTCACTTCTATACAGCATTATTCTGTACAAATGACAGCGAAGTGCTTAAAACGTAGTACACCCTTGATTCTGGCTTGTAAAGAGATATCCAAATTCTGTAAATAACTTTTCGTACGACGCCTGCCGCTTTTTCCTCATATCTACCAAATTCGACTGATCATTAGTTCGGAAACTCTATCTTCGGATTGTCTCCGTAAGCGAAAAGATGCGATCTCTGTTTGTTAATCTGATAAGTCCGATCCCACCCACTATAAAGATTTTGAGTACCAGTACCGATATACATTGATAAAAAACTGTCATGAACACTGACCTCTTTTAACGCAGTAAGTAATTTTTAGTCCCTTGAGCTTATCTCCTGTACAAACAGTCCTTTGCATTGTACCAGTGGGCTTGTACGAGTAAATACAGGGCGGAGAAATGGCTGGAAGTCTGGCGCGCTTCCTAGTACCTTAGATATAATAATGCTCGTAAGAATCGAAGAATTATTACTGGCCAAACGAACTCCAATGGAATTATCAAACCTGTCGTAAGACCGAGAACACCATCCTTGTACTGGATCGAGAAACACCATCCTTGTACTACGAACCGTGTAAACTGTTAAAGTTCACAGCTAGATTTGATAAGTCTGGAAGGAACAGTAATTAGTTTAAGGCTATTGTTTGGTACATTACCCACGTCACTGATGGTAACCTACAATGGTACTGGAGAAAATTAGCGGTGACTGAACCAAACGTCACAAAAACTTATATCTTTGACAACAACTATACTTTTCATTCTTCTAACATTGTAAAAAAGACGCAGCATTACTAATAATAGCGTATGTCAGCTAAGAGCAAAATAAGGAAGCACAAGTGAGTAATCAGTTCCCAAACAGGAAGATGCTCTTAGCACGACTGCATTTCATATCTTTGTGTTTAACAGAATGTGGATATAAGTGAGCTTTTATATTAAAGCCTATAATGATACAAGAAATATGGAACATTAGTGTATGAAAAAAGAGCTGCCATACGAAAACAACCCACAAATGCTGTCATTAACACTGATCATGGCGTCTATGTGAGATATATGATAAAACGATGTGTTGGTGCATAACGCTCTGAAACTTACGAAATATTAGTGGAAATCTGCAAATACGTACTACAGCCGAAACTGAAGTATACAGATGCCATAGATTTACTGCAGGGGAGAATTACCACTAGATTATGGTTAAGGCCTTTAAACGCGTTGCACTATATTACCGACGCCATTTGTGATTAATTATGAACGACAGTTTGTTTTATCATCATCATCATCATCATCATTTAAGACTGATTATGCCTTTCAGTGTTCAGTCTGGAGCATAGTCATTTTGCTCTGATTGTTGCCAGCATCATATTTAAAGTACAAGGGAAGCAGCTTGCTAGCCTTACTTGCCCTGGGTCCCAGTGAGTTTTACTCCTAATGGTTGAGGGACTAACCGGTGGATATGGTAGTCTTTGCCATCTGAGAACAAAGGTGACCACGACTCAGAATACGTCTGAGATGCCCAGCCTTATTCCAAAGTAACTGGTATCCCGACTGTCTGGACCACTTACTTGGCCACTGATACGTTGCCCGTGGTTCATGAACTAGGGCATGACAACAGGACCCCACACCATGAGCCACAGTATTCTGTATAAGCAGATATAATTGTCTGGTAAGATTAATCAAATATTTTGTCACACCATGCCATCTGATGGCAAAAAACAAGTAAAGATCCTGAGTAGCTGCACACCAAGAAAAATTATTAAAACTCAAGGAACATTCAGTTTATTTTACACAATTATATGCCAAAAGTGAAAATATCTGCTTTCAAAAGTACTCTCTAGCTGAAAGTTACTAATGAAGTCTTCATAACTTTAGTAGTTCATTGGTATATGTGTCATCATCTGTCAACGGAATAAGTAACACATTTACTGAAGCTAAATGCAGTTTGCGAAAAACTTTGAGTCTATATAACTGCAAAAAAATAAATACAGGCAGCGAATTAAGTGCTGTATAGTGTTTACGTCGGTGTGGATGCGTCAGGAAAGACAAGTAAAAGGAGAAGTGGAATGCGCTGCTGGCATGCGAGCCAACAGCTGAGGGCAGCAACGCGGCTGTTGACAGGTCTGATGTCTTCATTCCACGACGAGACAGTTTGTACTTTTAGTCGCTCCACAACATTCCTGACCTGTTGGTAAAATACGACTCATGAAAATACTTTTTTACTGCCGACATTGGAAATGGATTGCTTCACAGTATTTGATAATTACAAAAGCTTCGTATCAACCGTGAATAACACGCACACGAGCGCATCAGAGTTGTACGACCTCCGTTTTGCACATACACTCGCTTGGACGCCGAGAGCGAGGATGTCTAACGCGACAGAGTAGAAAGTAATACGCTTCTCTGTTCGCTACGGACGCGTGACCTACAAACAGAAGGCTTTTGATTTTAATGACCTATTGTGATCGACCGCTGCGCGTTCACACGCTTCAGGGAACGAGCTGTCGTGGTCTTCATTCCGATAGCTGAGCAGGTGCTTAAACCCAGGGAAAGTCTTCCATGTAGGTCGTGGCCATCCAGTTCCTTGACTCCTCAGCCGATCGCGGCACCGCTACATTCTTCAACCGGCAATGGAGTTGCCCAACGGCAGGCAGATTTTGCCTGGATGGACTTCGGGCTTCCAGTTAACTCGGAGGACGGCTGCCCGTGCTGTCCCCGGCAGCTGATTCGCCCTTGGGGCGGCTCGGTGGCGCGGTCGCGTTCCACTGGTGTCCGTGAACTTTGCCGTCGCTCGGGATGACCAGAGGAACCAAGGAACTACTGTGCCACATCGCGGGAGGCTGTGGGCGACCACTTTTCCCCAGCTGTTCCGCGTATTTAACGTCTCTGGTCTTTCTGTCCTCAGTGAGCATTAGGCCTTTTGTCTAAGACACGTTCTGCGTCTAAAGTTTCGTCTCGTAATGCTGGAGACGTACTCAGAGGCAATAAAGACGTCATCAGCTGATTTCCGAACTCAAACAAGTTCAGCAAACGAACTACTTATATATAATCAGGCCATGACGTCACCCGACCACAGATTAAGATTGTGGAGCCACGCCGGCATGTTATGGAGCTTGTACCGCTCAAGAGTTCGTGCTCTTTACTTTATTTAGTACTCAGACTCACAACTAGGCTAATTTCACTCCTTCTTCTTTTCTGTTATCGTTCTTTTTGTGCTTTTGAATTCCTATCGCCTCTTGTACGTTCTACTGTAGTAGGATTCGACCTCGATAAGACCAGAGTAGCACATAATCGAACTTGCTAGTTCACTGGAGCTAGTGTACCTCGTACGATCTACTGTTGCCGAATTATCCGTGTTGCCCAGACGAATATTTGTCATGTTTTAAAAAACGCCATAGTTCACCGACAAGTAATGATAATAAATACATGTCATTTTGATGCCGCTCGCCCTGTCAGCGACAAAACAAATGGCATCATTTTCAAACATAACTTGGATTCTACTGAAAACACTGACTGATGCCATTCTTGACGCCGTGATGACGTTCCATACACCATTGCCGTCTAGCATGTTTCCGCATATTCGTCAAAGCTAGGCGGAGAAATGGACGATGCGCACGTAATCAATGCCATAACGAAAGGCGACTATCACCCCTGATAGTGTACGTTCTGTTACACTGTTTCACTGTTGTGTTCTGTTTCTTCTGAACATGACTGTACATTGAAGTACCTTGTCTTTCTATTTATGAGTACGGAAAACCGACAGAGTACCGTGCCAGCAAGACATCGGAACAAGTGATAAGACAGTTCCACACAACCGGCCCAGAACAATTTCTATGGCCTATCCAACAAGTCGGTTGAGCTCTGACAGGATGTCATTAAGGTCTGCAGAAAACATGAAGCATGTTGTCGTATTATATCTACAATTGCTAAAACTCTAAATACTGCATTAATCATGTTAAATACGCCATCTGCATTTAACTTTCCCGTATGTGTCGGTGATGTCACTGCCAGCCAATTCGACAACACGGCAGTGAACTACTGTAGTCATCGAGAGTTGTTTAGTATTTTCCCTGCAGATCATACACTTGAAAGCAGATATTAGATGAAATAGCCTTCCGTGAGTGTATAATTGTGCAAAGCAAAAACATACAACTATCTACACTCCGTAAGCAGTCACGAATGACTTGATTAATACTGTAGGACGCGTTGAAGGTTTTAACTCTCGTCTGCAAATACTTCTGGACTGCAGTTATCGTCCAGATTCAGTCATTATAATTTAACGTTAACTACAATTTCGACTCTATTTATAATTACAGTCAGGTTTCCATTTATATTTCGTAATATTTAGCGCATCCTACGTGAACAGCGCAATGAAATCCCCCACGTAAACACTACCGTACCGTACTGACGAAATCATTTGTAAAACGTTTCCGTGTGTCAGGTCTTTTTTATTCTCCGATTGCACATTTTCTAGAATCATAGATTTTAACATAAAACCTCAGTTATCTCCAGGTTCCGTTATGAATAAATTAAACATCTGCACAAACATGTATTTTACTTCGCATTTCAAAATTTGTGACGCTTATTCCAGCACAGTGCCGATCTGATAGCAACATATCAAGATGCTGAAGTATTTCCAAGGAGTCGTTTATTTTTTAACGTCTTAGGGTCTGCCAACGTTGAATGGAAAGCAGACGCGGTACTTCCCGTAGTTGAAAAATATGTAGAAGGGGATTTAGCGTGTACACCCACACAAGGAAGCATTTCTTCTTTTTCTTAGGACTTTCAGGAGAAACGAGGAAAACTTAAATCTCTGTGTATGCTCCGTACTTCTAACCGACGTTCTCTGAAATAATACGCTAGCGCCTCGAATATACGCCAGTTGTATATTCCACTGATGGAAATAGAAGAAAAATGATATCTGAGAAGTTCCGATTTCAAAACGTCCATTCTTAGAAACGCTAGTACGAAAGGTTACGACGCATCCGACATCGGCTCGTGGGTGGAACGATGTGATTTATGCTACATGCAAGGTCAAGATCGCTGCAAGCTTGAATGACAATAGGTGTTCGAAGAAACTGCGAGAACCGTCCGAGCAGCGTACAATGTGCAGGCCGTCACTGTCCATAACCAGCCATACATCACACTGCTAGTCGTGTCTGGCCTTGAATGAAAGAAGCTGCAGCATGAGCACAACTAAAGAAAATAGGAACGCAACAGGAAGTGCGCGTCTCGACTCACTTATTTGCTATGCAATATTACTGGGTGTAATAAGTTTTACGAAGAGAGATACTGTGAACTATGCAGGTAAAACTGGCACCTTAAAAATAACTGACTGCCCACATCTTCTGTAGGCACACGGGGCAAATTATCCTCCCATTATCGCAGTTGAGTAACTCAAAGAATTCACGGAAAAGCCTGCGACTTAATAATAATCCTATGGATTATACGGGCCAGAGAATCAAAATCCTTGGTACAGGATTATACAAGACCGGAGAATCAAAATCCTTGGTACATTCTGGACTACAGAATGTACAGTACTATAGGTGTTAATAATTGAAACTTGTGCTGCTCAAACACCCGAATCAAAGGAGGTAACTCAGTGAGTAAGATGGACTCACATTCTAAAACTAAAACTAAATTAAACTCCTCCCGAACAGTCCATGAAGGCCTAACGGCACCGACCGGCCGCCGTGTTATCCTCAGCCCACAGGCATCATTGGATGCGGATATGGAGGAGCATTTGGTTAGCACACCGCTTTCCCGGTTGCATGTCAGTTTACGAGACCGGAGCCGCTATTTCTCAACCAAGTAGCGCCTCAGTTCGCCACACAAAAAAAGGGTCGAGTGTGCCCCGCTCTGCCAACAGTGCTCCGGAGACTGGATGGTCACCCATCCAAGTGCTAGCCCAGCCCGACAGTGCTTAACTTCGGTGATCTGACGGGAACCGGCATTACCACCCCGCCAACGCCGTTGGCTGCACTCACTTTCGGTCGTCCTAAGTCGTGTTTTACGCGAAACGCTTAAATCGCTTACAGAAAATGTCAGAATGGTACTGTTGAACAGGATACCAGCACATCTTGATGTAGGATTTAAGTCATATCCGCAAATTCCATTACGACAATGTTGGAATTGTTTCTCCGTGAAGACTAAAACTGATTTCTTGCCAGGTACTTTATGTAGACGGGACGTAGAACCGTAAGCAAACAACGTATCACGAGCGACACCACAATCATCAGGCAAACTCAGCAAGACTTCCACTTACCAGCCAAAACACGATCACGGACCTCCGCGAGACTGAATGTCTGTCGCGTTGTTCACACGTGAAAAGCAGAGCAGAGACGAATGGGTAACCATACTAGTGACGATACGAGCTATAATATAATAAAATGATAATATAATAGGATAGGGAATGAATGATAATAAAATGTTGGAATGTGTGGCTTTTTTAAAATGGATGAATTAAAGAGATTAATTCTTTGGCATGAAGGACAAGCACAATAAGCTAGGCATTGCCTGTAACGGGAAAGGAATCATTTTAGTTTATATTTATATAAATGAATCGTCTTCATAGTATTTTATGCGTACCAATTATTAATATTATGTCCGATCGCCGTCTCCTTGACTGTGGCCGTGTTGTTATATTCGGATCTTCGTAAATTTTCCGAAGTACACAAGTGGGCTTCCGTTCTTCTTATTGCATCACTACTTGAAATAATAATAACTCTCACGAATATTCTGTTAATAAAACACTACTATATTTCTGTTCGATGCACATAGAAAATACACACAATGGCGGTCTGCAATTACTCGCTAAAAATGGCGGTTCTCACTCGTTCACTCACTGAGCGAAAACCTTCCTTCCAACAACTCGTACAAGAACCAAAACTGCTCTGTCTTTTAACATCCGAAAGTCAAAAAATACCTGACGGTAGGCACAGGCTCTACGCTGGGCTACTACCACCTCATCTTTTCTCTTTGCTTTTAAAGAGGATGAAAACATAAAAGTAAGAAATGCAAAAGGTATATCACAGAGCCCCACGGCAAATCGGGAAATCCAGCAACATAACCGGCCTTGACAAAGGATAGATCGTTACGGGTAGGCGTCGGGGTACAAGCATCTTGGAAACATCGAAGCAGGTTACCTGTTCTACTGAACATAGTTAAAGGTCAGAGAAACCACGACTACGCGACAAGGTATTGGGCATCCATGCACCACCACAGAAAGTGGATGTTGCACGCTTTTCAGCTCTGTAAAGCAAGCTAGGTAGACATCAGTGACTGATATGCTGGTGCTGGCACAAGTGTTTGATCGCACCGATCAGAACCGTGCCGACCCTACGAGCTCCAATGTTGACAGAACGACATACTCAATTACGGCTGCAGTGGGCACGGGATGATCGAGACTAAAGCGTGGGTAAACGGAAACGTGTCGCAAGGCCGCATGAATCACCAGGCCGACTTTCACATCCAGATACACCGTCCTCGAGGCTGCTGCTCGAAACAAACACTGCGCCACAGACACAGGTTGGTGGGTGCAGTATTATGATACGACAACATTCGCCCTCGCCTCCATGGGACCTGCGGTAGTAATCGATAGCACAACGATAGCTGTTGGCTACGTGAACGTTACTGCAGGCCGGCCGAAGGGGGCGAGCGGTTCTAGGCGCTACAGTCTGGAACCGCGCGACCGCTACGGTCGCACAGGCTCGAATCCGGCCTCGGGCATGGATGTGTGTGATGTCCTTAGGTTAGTTAGGTTGCAAAGCGATTTAGAAAAGATTGCTGTATGGTGTGTCAGGTGGCAGTTGACGCTAAATAACGAAAAGTGTGAAATGATCCACATGAGTTCCAAAAGAAATCCGTTGGAATTCGACTACTCGATAAATAGTACAATTCTCAAGGCTGTCAATTCAACTAAGTACCTGGGTGTTAAAATTACGAACAACTTCAGTTGGAAGGACCACATAGATAATATTGTGGGGAAGGCGAGCCAAAGGTTGCGTTTCATTGGCAGGACACTTAGAAGATGCAAAAGTCCACTAAAGAGACAGCTTACACTACACTCGTTCGTCCTCTGTTAGAATATTGCTGCGCGGTGTGGGATCCTTACCAGGGGGGATTGACGGAGGACATCGAAAGGGTGCAAAAAAGGGCAGCTCGTTTTGTATTATCACGATATAGGGGAGAGAGTGTGGCAGATATGATACACGAGTTGGGATGGAAGTCATTACAGCATAGACGTTTTTCGTCGCGGCGAGACCTTTTCACGAAATTTCAGTCACCAACTTTCTCTTCCGAATGCGAAAATATTTTGTTGAGCCCAACCTACATAGGTAGGAATGATCATCAAAATAAAATAAGAGAAATCAGAGCTCGAACAGAAAGGTTTAGGTGTTCGTTTTTCCCGCTCGCTGTTCGGGAGTGGAATAGTAGAGAGATAGTATGACTGTGGTTCGATGAACCCTCTGCCAAGCACTTAAATATGAATTGCAGAGTAGTCATGTAGATGTAGGAGTAGTTCTAAGTTCTAGTGGACTGATAACCTCAGAAGTTAAGTCCCATAGTGCTCAGGGCCATTTGAACCATTACTGCAGACTACTTGCATTCTGTGGGACTTGATGTCTTCCTCGACCCGGATGGCGTCTTCCAGAACTATCGTGCCACAAGGCCAGAACCGTTCTACAACGGTTTGAGGAGCATGATAGTGAGTTCAGGTTGATGTACTGGCTACCTACCGAATGTGGCTGACTTGAACCGAGTGGAATATATCTAGAACACTACACGCCAACTCCACGCCCCACAGGCCACCAGTCCGTAATTTACAGGAATTACGCGACCTGGTACTGCATACTTCCGTGAACCTACCAAATGCTTCTCGAATACCTGCCACGCAGTTACCGTTGTATTGCGTTCCAAATGTTGACCAACACCCTATGAAGAAGATGCTTAAATGTTTCAAGCCTGCCCCCTTACTCGGTGGGTATTGAATTAGCCAAATGCCCCATTTTTCTGCTCACAAAAACCACTCATACATTTGCAGGAAACCTGGGTACACTGTAAAAATGATACTTTTCAGTGACAAGAAATGCTATACTTAAACGCATACTCTAAGCTACTGCATACTGCTGATGTAAATCTTCAGCGTTGGCGGGAAAAAATGCAAATGACCGTAACTGCGCACATTATTTACCTGCCTAAATGTGAAGGCCAGTCGAAATAAAGTGCGGCAAGTGGACGTACATTTTACTTTATATTTCTTGCTTTCCATGTTGTAAACTTAATGAATCCCGTAAATAGCAGTGGTGTTTCATTTTCTTTCTAACCTTCATTTCTTGCTCTTGTAAGTATGGACCGCCCGAAATGGTCTGGGCGTGTCTTCTGTTCTAGAAGGAGAGCAAGGGGCGTTCTCAATCGAGAGTATTTGGGTGTGGATTCAGAGTTCCGGCATTTGTCTTATGACCAAGAGAAGCTACCCGAAAGCCTTGATCGCTGTTGTTGGGACAACATCTCAAGTCGAAAACATGCTTGTCCACTGATGTGCATGTCGCTGTTTGTATACGTTTTCGAGTGTGAGGCTGACGAATTGTATTACAGGTAAGGACGTTTACCTGACCGATGAATCAACTTCATTTCTTATTAATTCTAATTTAATCCGCAATGACGGCTTATTCTTGGCGGTGCAATTCACTATAACAATGCCCAATTGCAGCTTCTCTGGTCTTTTACTTAGGAAATAAATTAGTACAACGCGTTCGGAGACACTCTGCTGACAGATGAGTACGCAGAGAATCACTTGCTATCGTATCGTTCTACGAAACAAAGCAAAAGTTTAATATCTAATGAAATCTTCACCTCTTCCTTCAACGTGAGTCATGCTCCGAAAACAGTGTTAGAATTTAGTGATTTGCCGAGGTAATGAAATATACCAACGTTGGCAATAGAGGAGGGCAGTGCGTCGGTGAAACGAAGGCGACAATTCGTTTGGTTAACACCACACGACAGAAACAGAACTTTTATGCCATATTAACGACAGTATAAAGTATAGCTACGGACATATTCTTACGTAGTATGGCAACTTGGTGGTTTCTTTGCCTGTATTTTGCTTGGCTGCGAAGAAAGTGGGCTCGAGGAGGGGAGGAAGATTAATGGGCCTATATCACGGAGACAATAATACATGCAAAAGTAGTTAGCTTAGAAATAGTGGTGTCTTGGCTCGATTTTTCTAATACCTTGGGACTTGCTGGCCTCGTTCCATTTGCTTGGTGCCGTCCTTCTGCTTCTGTTGACATCCTAAAAGGCATCAAGGATATCCGGATTCATGTTTGCGAGGTGACAAAACAAAACGTTTTGTGCGTGTGTGTGTGTGTGTGTGTGTGTGTGTGTGTACATGTGTGTATGTTTGACGTGTTCCTGACAACAGGCACTTTTTTGGAACGATGCTCTGGAGCAAGGAAAATGCGGTGTTGTTAGCTGAAGGATGAAAGGCTCTTCACTGAGTAATTGTAATTACCAGTACAACACACACAGTGCGACTGTAATAGCTTCATGCGTAGGGATGTCACGTTGCAGCAGAGGAGCTGCAAGGCCCGAAACATAGGATAAGATCTTCTGGAGATATCAGACTTTCGATTCAAAGTGAAGTTTTGCAATCTTAGGTGATCCAGTGCCGTAGAATCTGGCGTTTCATATGTAAAATGCAGCGATGAAAAGAGAAGCGAAAGAAAAATAACGTTAAGATGAGGAGATGGCTGTTACCAATCCCATGTGAAATACGAGCGACCGTACAAAATGTGTGGAGAGCCAGTTTCAAAGAGAATAAAAGACGATCTGTTATTGTCATTAAATCCTTCATTTGTGTGGCCATATTGTCCGTAATTGCTTTATAATTCTCGAGGGTGTTTTTGTTTTGTCGTTGCAACGACAAAAATGCGTGTTTTTTTCTCACCAGACGCGTTTCCCTTTATTGAGGTAAAGCATCATCAGTGGTCTGTAATTAAGTTATTTAGATTTTGATTTGTTGTAGGATCGAAAAACAATTCGTTAACTATATTTTGGTTTGTCCTTATGGTGATTTTCGCTTGATATCTCGCTTACATCGGGAAATGCGGTCTGCTAGCACATCGATTATGTTTATCTTCTTTGGACACCTATTCTCCAACGTAAGCGAGACAGCAAGCGAAAATCACCGTAAGTACCAATCAACATATTTTTAACTAATTGTGTTTCGAACCAAAAGCAAATCAAAATGTAAATAACTTTATTACAGACCTCTGATGATGCTTTACCTCAATAAAGTGAAACGCGTCTGGTGGGAGAAAAAAAAAAACACGCATATTTGTGATTGCAACGACAGAACAAAACTACACTCAAGAAAAGATGCACTATCGATTCGTTCTCCTCTAACAAATGTTGTTGTTCGATCTCTTCCATCCAAATTTACTCTCATCCGAAAACCAAACACAAACATATATTCATCATTTGGATTTGGAGCTCCTTGTGTTGACCGTGTTTGCGGTTAAAATTGTTGGATGTAGGATCCGCCAGTTATGCAAAACACCTCTTTTTTTCTCAGTACTTAAACATGTTTCAGCACCACTGTGCCACCATCAGTGCGTTTCCGTTTATTTATTCTTTACACTTAGTGTTGTACAGCAACCATAATCACACTGTATTTTGGTGAAGTGAAAAGTGCTTTTACGACCTTATTTGTGGAAAATACGTGTTGCATTTACGTGTGCATCACGACACCTCACCATAATGCGGTGAATAAAAGAGCTTGCCACATGAAAACATGACAAGCTACCTGTAGTACATAATACACAAGTGATCCTGAAAAATAATGCACACCTAGTGTAAGGAATAAGATGATGGCACAGTGGTATTGAAACATATTTGGGTACTGAGAAAAAACGGTGTTTTGCATAACTGGCTGACGTCACATCCCACAAATTCAAACACAATCAGTTCGCGCAATAAGCTTTCAGCAAACGTTCTCGCGCGGTAAGTGTATCGGCAACTGGAGGACGCTACGGACGTTAAAGATAATACGGATATATGAAATGCCGGTGAAGTACCCTCAGAAGATACTAAAACACGTATCTCATGTTGTTGTGGTCTTCAGTCCTGAGACTGGTTTGTGCAGCTCTCCATGCTACTCTATCCTGTGCACGCTTCTTCATCTCCCAGTACCTACTGCAGCCTACATCCTTCGGAATCTGTTTAGTGTATTCATCTCTTGGTCTCCCTCTACGATTTTTAGCCTCCACGCTGCCCTCCAATACTAAATAGGTGATCCCCTGATGCCTCAGAATATGCCCTACCGACCGATCCCTTTTTCTAGTCCAGTTGTGCCACAAATTTCTCATCACTCCAATCCTATTCAGTACCTCCTCATTAGTTATGTGATCTACCCATCTAAACTTCAGCATTCTTCTGTAGCACCACATTTCGAAAGCTTCTATTCTCATCTTGTCCAAACTATTTATCGTCCATGTTTCACTTCCACACTTGGCTACACTCCATACAAATACTTCCAGAAATGACTTCCTGACACTTTCAATCTATACTCTATGTTAACAAATTTCTCTTCTCAAGAAACGCTTTCCTTGCCCTTGCCAGTCTACAATTTATATCCTCTCTACTTCGACAATCATCAGTTATTTTGCTCCCCAAATAGCAAAACTCATTTACTACTTTAAGCGTCTCATTTCCTAATCTAATTCCCGCAGCATCGCCCGATTTAATTTGACTACGTATCTCATAGTATGCCGAAATGTGGTGTACTGATACCTGGATTCTCTTCGACTGCATGCTGAATTCTATCTTCCAAATGGGCGTACGAGTAAATTATCCACCTCCACCGACCGTTTGTGATGTTCCTTCCCACAGTTGTAAACAGGAGCCCTGATACGCCCTGTGTGTCAAAATGCGTAATGGACATAGCTCGCAATTCAAGTCCGGCAGCGCCACAGGTTTCACACTGGAAAGTCTGCCGTCTGATATGTCTCTGAGAACTAACTTTTTTATGTTATTGTCTGACTTCAGAGCCAAGAAAGAGAAATTTCCTTGTTCGAACCAAAGGTGGCTTTTGACAATGTTGACTGGAATACTCTCTTTGAAATTCTGAAGGTGGCAGAGGTAAAATACAGGGAGCGAAATGCTATTTACAATTTGTACAGAAACCAGTTGGCAGTTATAAGAATCGAGGGGTATGAAAGTAAAGAGGTGGTTGGGAAGGGAGTGAGACAGGGTTGTAGCCTATCCCCGATGCTATTCAATCTGTATATTGAGCAAGCAATAAAGGAAACAAAAGAAAAGTTCGGAGTAGGTATTAAAATCCATGGAGAAGAAATAATAACATTGAGGTTCGCCAATGACATTGTAATTCTGTCAGAGACAGCAAAGGACTTGGAAGAGCAGTTGAACGGAATGGACAGTGTCTTGAAAGGAGGGTATAAGATGGACATCAATGGCATGTAGTCGAATTAAGTCGGGTGATGCTGAGGGAATTAGATTTGAAAATGAGACACTTAAAGTAGTAAAGGAGTTTTACTATTTGGGTAGGAAATTAACTGATGATGGTCGCAGTAGAGAGGATATAAAATGTAGACTGGCAATGGCAAGGAAAGCGTTTCTGAAGAAGAAAAATTTGTTAACATCGAGTATAGTTTTAAATGTCAGGAAGTCGTTTCTGAAAGTATTTGTATGGAGTGTAGCCATGTATGGAAGTGAAACATGGACGATACATAGTTTGGACAAGAAGAGAATAGAAGCTTTCGAAATGTGGTGCTACAGAAAAATGCTGAAGATTAGATGGGTAGATCACAAAACTAATGAGGAGGTACTGAATAGAATTGGGGAGAAGAGGAGCTTGTGGCACAAATTGACCAGAAGAAGGCATCGGTTGGTAGGACATGTTCTGATACATCAAGGGATCACCAATTTAGTATTGGAGGGCAGCGTGGAGGGTAAAAATCGTAGAGGGAGACCAAGAGATGAATACACTAAGCAGATTCAGAAGGATGTAGGCTGCAGTAGGTACTGGGAGATGAAGACGCTTGCACAGGATAGAGTAGCATGAAGAGCTGCATCAAACCAGTCTCAGGACTGAAGACCACACACATACACAACCAAAGGTGTTGGAGGAGACTGAGAGGGGAGATACTGCTGTACGGATACTGGTGGGGCACTCACTTGTGATGAGAACGGCGAACATGATGAGGAAGCCGGCCGCCGTGGCGAAGTACTGCCGGATGCCCTTGGCCTCCCGCTGGAGGATCTCGAAGAAGACGACGTAGAGCAGCGTGCCGCACGCCAGGCCCTGCAGCGTCGCCGTCGCCGCCGACGACCCCACGCTGGAGCCCTCCTCCGTCTGCAACAGGCACATCCCGTGGTCGAGACACGTCGTTCACCCATCAGAAATAAGAGTAAAATTGTGGGGCACTGCTCTCTGGAGGGCTCCAAGTGATAGACGCTGCCGCCCTAACGTGAACAGTTGTGTTAAATTCTTGTGATTACAGCTTGATAATAAATTCAACTGAGAAAAGCACACCACAGAACTGCTGAACCGTCTTAACAAATCTCTATTTGCAACGCAAATTGTGTCAGACATAGGGGATATAAAAATGAAAAAGCTGGGATTATTTTTTGGGGTAATTCATCAAGCCAAGGTAAAGTTTTCCGGGCACAAAAACGTGCAGTAAGAGACGTATGGTGTGAACTCAAGAACATCCTGCAGAAGCCTCTTTAAGGAACTAGAGATACTAACTACTGCTTCCCAATATACCGGATGATCAAAAATAACCACGGAATAATGTAGATAGAAAGGTACAAATTGACACACACGTTTGGAATGACATGGGGTTTTATTAGAACAAAAAAAAAGGTATTGCTAGACGCGTGAAAGATTTCTTGCGCGCTTCGTTTGGTGATGATCGTGTGCTCAGCAGCCACTTTCGTCGTGCTTGGCCTACCAGGTCCCCAAACCCCAGTCCGTGCGATTATTGGCTTTGGGGTTACCTGAAGTCGCAAGTGTATCGTGATCGACCGACATCTCTAGGGATGCTGAAAGACAACATCCGACGCCAATGCCTCACCATAACTCTGGAAATGCTTTACAGTGCTGTTCACAACATTATTCCTCGACTACAGCTATTGTTGAGGAATGATGGTGGACATATTGAGCATTTCCTGTAAAGAACATCATCTTTGCTTTGTCTTACTTTGTTATGATAATTATTGCTATTCTGATAAGGTGACGCGCCATCTGTCAGACATTTTTTGAACTTTTGTATTTTTTTCGTTCTAATAAAACCCCATGTCATTCCAAGCATGTGTGTCAATTTGTACCTCCGTGATTTATTCAGTTTTCAAACTTATACTGACTTTTTGATCACCCGGTATTTATTCTTTAATGAAATTTGTCATTAAAAATATATCACTTTTTCAAACCCAACAGCTCAATTCATGGAATCAATGCTAGAAGTAAGAATAATCTTTACAAGGATTTAAAGTCACTTAGTCTTCTACAAAAGGTGTGCATTATTCAGGAACACACATTTTCAATAACTTGTCAGCAGCCATAAAAAGCTTAACAACCAATGATATTCAGTTTAAGAGAAGCCTAAAGGATTTATTGGTGGACAACTCCTTCTACTTCACTGATGAATTTCTCAGTAGAACCAACTGATTTGTGTGTATTTGTATATACATATATATATCAGTAGAATATAACTTCTGCACAATTTCAGTGCAGCAATGTGTTCATTGTAAATAAGTGTGTATGTGTATGTGTATATATATATATATATATATATATATATATATATATATATGTGTGTGTGTGTGTGTGTGTGTGTGTGTGTGTGTGTGTGTGTGTGTGTGTGTAAGTACAATCTAACTTCTGCACTTCAGTGCAGTGATGTGTTCATTGTAAATAAATATTATAGTAGTTGTATTACATGTTTATTACCTTATAAATAAATAAAACCTTTTTTATTTTAAATTCAGTGCATTAGTATTTGTAAAATGATTCTTTCATATAGCGTTCATTAAAAAATGACGAACATTCCACTTGGGACCTGTGGAGTGGTACATTATCTTATTTGTTTGAGTTGTAAATATTTGTCATGTATTGTTGTTTCTCTGACATGTTCTACATCCTGGAGGACCTCCTCACTACGTACCAATTGGAATGAAAGTAAATCTAATCCAATCTAATCTAAAGACACTCTCTGTGCTGCATACACAAGAACCGCAATCCGCAGCACGACGCACCAGATAAACGGATCTGTGACTAACGAAGAACAGCAAGAAAAGTCATCTAGAGGAAATACACTGTCATATAGACTGGAATATTATCTGGAGACATTTACACAGAAAAGCTGTATCGAAGTTTTGTCATATGATACATGATGGTGAACGAAAAAATGCAAACAAACGAAACATCATAAAACATTCACTTCAGCACTACGTACACACGTGAAACATCTGGTCTCCTTGATACGCTTACTCACGGGTTCCCCTGCGAAACCTCATCTCAGATCTAGTCTTACATCCCAAGGAGACTTGCGGGTACAGATCACACAACTGCAGATTGCACTGATGTAACGGAAATGGTGAGGCCGCAAAAGCTGCGATACACACAATCAAAAAACAACGCAGCAATGTCAATGGTCGGACACACGGCTACTTACAAAACTCACAATCGATCAGCCGTTTTCAATGGTTAATTATTAGTCTTATATGCTACTAGAACTGATTCTATAAACCAAACTTTCCTGACGCTCCTCGTATGAGAAGAACTGTGTTTTATATCTCTTACTTCTACACTATCACATTCAAGTAATGGGTGAGGGACGGTGGTGTAAAGAGGCCACTCTAAGGTAAATTGAATTTCCACCAAACCATGGCTATCGGTAGAAAGTCGTCTTTTGCATATTCTGAATTAACATAATATAAGGTAGCTTTCTAAATATTTGCAAGTAAAAAAATACATAGTGAACAGAATGAACATTGCGTAGACACTAGTCTCCCGAAACTAATAGGGTAAAGTGGCCAGTCCACACATACATACTCGGAAAGTGGACATCAATCGCCGGCCGCAGTGGCCGAGCGGTTCTAGGCGATACATCTGGAACCGCGCGACCGCTACGGTCGCAGGATCGAATCCTGCCTTGGGCATGGATGTGTGTGATGTCCTTAGGTTAGTTAGGCTGAAGTAGTTCTAAGTTCTAGGGGACTGATGAGCTCAGCAGTTAAGTTCCATAGTGCTCAGAGACATTTGAACCATTTTTTGGGCATCAATCCTCTTTCAGTGTCATGAAAGGAGGATATAAGATGAATATCAACAAAAGAAGTTACTCGGAGATGAAGAAGCTTGTACAGGATAGAGTAGCATGGAGAGTTGCATCAAACCAGTCTCAGGACTGAAGACCACAACAACAACAACAACAACAACAACAACAACCTCTTTCAGCTGAAGTAATGCCTTATCGGCTGGGCGTCTTCCTTTAAGTGGAAACACTTTGGTGTTCTTGACCTTTTTACTCTTGTTCTTTATTGAACAAACTTCATAAGTTTCCCGCAATCTTTTTTACCACCTACAGCATCTCCTTTTTTCCTAGAGCTCTTCTTCTCAACGTATTACATAGAACCTGAAATTGCTTTCCTCCAACTGAAGAATGCATCTAATCATTCTTTAGCGACTCAGTCGCATTTTCCATCACAACGCGGTCCTATGTTCGTTGCTTCGGTTTCTGGACATATTTTCTACGCATCATGATGCTCTAGTATCTCAAAGAATACCAAGTAGCTAAATCACACGGTTTTCAATCAGATTTTTGCATTACGGGAAATATATGAAAACAGAGGTGGTTTTCTGGTTTTAAATAACATTAATTTATTAATTCAAAATTGTCACAACGGGGTGCAACGACGGGTGGTAGTTTTGAATGTAATAGGATTTAGAAATCAGTCTGTAGTATTATGTGTGATGCATTTAAGTAACAAACTCTCAGTGGGGTAAAGAGATTGAAAATAGACTTTTGCAAAAAATGCCTGACTTGGCCACTTTTCCCAACGTGTAGCGTGGCCACTTTTCCCAATAGGATGCCATGTCAGCATTAACGGTTCATAGATGAAACTATCAAACAACATGAAACTACATTTGCACACTAAAAACAGTGTTTACACGCTGATATTGAAAACAAGTGTTGCTCTAAGTTTAAATGATGTAACAAGGATAATATAAATGACTTGCCTGAAAAATTTTACTTGAAAATAACGGAACAAGCTTCCTCTGTGAAATTCACTGACAACGATACTGGTGTATACAAGAACTGATGTGATCCATTCTGGCAGCAACGCTGTTCAGGCCAAAATATAGGCAATGGCCGCTTCGGGCCCCCTCCCATCCTCTCTGACCACTTGGCCCACCTTCCCCGTTTCATAGTGTGGTTGGTGAAGATGGTTAGGGAACGTTCTATGATTACGTCTCATGCTGACGATTATTCGCATAAATGTGTGGAAACAGGACTTCGAGAGAATGTTGATCTGTGAAAGGCTGGAATTTCCGTACCGTTATTCTACATCTACATCCATACTCCGCAAGCCACCTGACGGTGTGTGGGGGAGGGTACTTTGAGTACCTCTATCGGTTCTCCCTTCTATTCCAGTCTCGTATTATTCGTGCAAAGAAAGAATGTCGGTATGCCTCTGTGATGACTCTAATCTCTCTGGTTTTATCCTCGTGGTCTCTTCGCGAGATATTCGTAGGAGGGAGCAACATACTGCTTAACTCCTCGGTGAAGATATGTTCTCGAAACTTCAACAAAAACTGAGCTACTGAGCGTCTCTCTTGCAGAGTCTTCCACTGGAGTTTATATATCATCTCCGTAACGCTTTCGCGATTACTAAATGATCTTGTAACGAAGCGCGCTGCTCTCCGTTGGATCTTCTCTCTCTCTTCTATCTGGTACGGATCCCACACTGGTAAGCAATATTCAAGCAGTGGGCGAACAAGTGTACTGTAACCTACTTCCTTTGTTTTCGGACTGCATTTCCTTAGGATTCTTCCAATGAATCTCAGTCTGGCATCTGCTTTACCGACGATTAATTTTATATGGTCATTCCATTTTAAATCACTCCTAATGCATACTCCCAGATAATTTATGGAATTAACTGCTTCCAGTTGCTGACGTGCTATCATGTAATGAACAATGAAAGGGACTCCCGCATCATTTCTCACAAATATTATCTGTATTAGTTGGAACAGGGCCTCAATTTCGAACGAATACGAGAAAACCGTCCACTAGAGTTCCCTGCTCCCAGAAAGTACCAAATACAGCTGGCATTGATAGATGGCGCGTAGTGAGGGCCGCGCCCATAAACCAGCGTTTGCGTCGTAACGGGAGCGCCGGCGGCTGTAAAACGGACTGGTAAGCAAAGGAAATGGGGGGCGTCGACCGTAAAGGCTCGTATGAAGCGCCAGCGTGCTTACTCAGCGATTACACTCGCATAGCCAGCCGTGGCACCGACGGACTCGGACTAATCCAGAGGAGCGGGTTAGGGCTTAGCTCATTCTATACCCGGCTGCCATGAAATGGTGAGTACAAGGAAGGAGGCAGGGGCGGTGGGGAAGGGGGTGGGGCGGAGATTTAGAGGTTGTTTCTCGAATCCTTGACGCATATCATATCAAAGAGGCTCCGAATGCCACCTCAACGGGTCTCACTGACACCAGTTTCCACTCTTTCTCCGTTTCCGAAGAACTACAGCATGATCAGCCAGCCTTGAAACGATAACTGAGGAGTTTCTCGAAGGTGAAATAGCGGCTCTGGCTTGAAAAATCCGGCATAAACGGACGGGTAGTTAGCATGCTAACAACATTCCCCTCAAAAAGCATACAAAGACGTCATTATACACTGGTTTGTTCGATACCGTGGATCCTGGGCCTCATCGGGGATATTAATTTATAACGACTTAAATAATAGCGTCGCATGTATGTTATTGTTGTGGTTCTTCATTGCAAAGACTGGTTTGATTCAGCTCTCCATGCCTATTTAGCATGTGCAAGACGCTTCAACCCTGGATAACTAGTTAGACCTACGTCCATTTCAACTTGCTGTTGGACCCGCGTCTTGGTCTCATCTTTCAAATTTACCCCCTCCGCCCCACCCCCCCCCCCCCCCCAAAAAAAATCACATACCCCTCCCTCCAGTACCAAACTGGCGATTCCTTGATCCGTCTTGATATGTCCTACCAACCGATTCCTTATTTAATACTGGCAGAAGTACAGCTGTGAGTACCGGACGTGAGTCGTGCTTCGGTAGCTCAGTTGGTAGAGCACTTGCCCGCGAAAGGCAAAGGTCCCGAGTTCGAGTCTCGGTCGGGCACACAGTTTTTAATCTGCCAGGAAGTTTCATATCAGCGCACACTCCGCTGCAGAGTGAAAATCTCATTCTGGAAACATCCCCCAGGCTGTGGCTAAGCCATGTCTCCGCAATATCCTTTCTTTCAGGAGTGCTAGTTCTGCAAGTTTCGCAGAAGAACTTCTGTAAAGTTTGGAAGGTAGGAGACGGATACTGGCAGAAGTAAAGCTGTGAGTACCGGACGTGAGTCGTGCTTCGGTAGCTCAGTTGGTAGAGCACTTGCCCGCGAAAGGCAAAGGTCCCGAGTTCGAGTCTCGGTCGGGCACACAGTTTTAATCTGCCAGGAAGTTTCATATCAGCGCACACTCCGCTGCAGAGTGAAAATCTCATTCTGGAAACATCCCCCAGGCTGTGGCTAAGCCATGTCTCCGCAATATCCTTTCTTTCAGGAGTGCTAGTTCTGCAAGTTTCGCAGAAGAACTTCTGTAAAGTTTGGAAGGTAGGAGACGGATACTGGCAGAAGTAAAGCTGTGAGTACCGGACGTGAGTCGTGCTTCGGTAGCTCAGTTGGTAGAGCACTTGCCCGCGAAAGGCAAAGGTCCCGAGTTCGAGTCTCGGTCGGGCACACAGTTTTAATCTGCCAGGAAGTTTCATATCAGCGCACACTCCGCTGCAGAGTGAAAATCTCATTCTGGAAACATCCCCCAGGCTGTGGCTAAGCCATGTCTCCGCAATATCCTTTCTTTCAGGAGTGCTAGTTCTGCAAGTTTCGCAGAAGAACTTCTGTAAAGTTTGGAAGGTAGGAGACGGATACTGGCAGAAGTAAAGCTGTGAGTACCGGACGTGAGTCGTGCTTCGGTAGCTCAGTTGGTAGAGCACTTGCCCGCGAAAGGCAAAGGTCCCGAGTTCGAGTCTCGGTCGGGCACACAGTTTTAATCTGCCAGGAAGTTTCATATCAGCGCACACTCCGCTGCAGAGTGAAAATCTCATTCTGGAAACATCCCCCAGGCTGTGGCTAAGCCATGTCTCCGCAATATCCTTTCTTTCAGGAGTGCTAGTTCTGCAAGTTTCGCAGAAGAACTTCTGTAAAGTTTGGAAGGTAGGAGACGGATACTGGCAGAAGTAAAGCTGTGAGTACCGGACGTGAGTCGTGCTTCGGTAGCTCAGTTGGTAGAGCACTTGCCCGCGAAAGGCAAAGGTCCCGAGTTCGAGTCTCGGTCGGGCACACAGTTTTAATCTGCCAGGAAGTTTCATATCAGCGCACACTCCGCTGCAGAGTGAAAATCTCATTCTGGTAACCCAAGGACATCACACATATCCATGCCCGAGGCAGGATTCGAACCTGCGACTGTAGTTACATCTACATCCATACTCTGCAAGCCACCTGACGCTTTGTGGCATAGGGCACCTTGAGTACATCAATCAGTTATTCGTTCTATTCCAGTCTCGTATTGTTCGTGGAAAGAAAGATTGTCGGTATGCCTCTGTGTGGGCTCTAATCTCTCTGATTTTATCCTCATGGTCTCTTCGCGAGATATACGTAGGAGGGAGCAACATACTACTTGACTCCTCCTCGAAACTTCAACAAAAACCGAGCTACCGAGCGTCTCTCTTGCAGATTCTTCCACTTGAGTTAATCTATCATCTCCGTAATGCTTTCGCGATTACTAAATGATCCCGTAACGAAGCGCTCCGTTGGATCTTCTCTATCTCTTCTACCAACTCTATCTGGTACGGATCCCATACCTGTGAGCAGTATTCAAGCAGTGAGCGAACAAGTGTACTGTAACCTACTTCCTTTGTTTTCGAACTGAATTTGCTTAGGATTCTTCCAATGAATCTCAGTCTGGCATTTGCTTTACCGACAATCAACTTTATATGGTCGTTCCATTTTAAATCACATTTAATGCGTACTCCCAGATAATTTACGGAATTAACTGCTTACAGTTGTTGACCTGCTATATTGTAGCTAAATGATAAAGTATTTATCTCTCTATGTATTCGCAGCACATTACACTTGTATACATTGAGCAATTCCAGACAAAACTCGTATGTATATGAGCTAAGGAAGGAAGATTACGGCATAACGTACCGTCGAGGACGAAGTCGTTACAGGCGCATCACAAGCCCGGATTGCGGAAGGATGGGGAGGGCGTTGTCTGGGCCTTCTGCGAAGGAACCAGTCCGACATTTGTCTTAAGTAATTTAGGGAAATGACAGAGAAAGCTGTATCTACATACTCTGACGCGGTCGTGAACTGCCTCCTCCCAAAAAAAGAGTCCAGTGCCCTCCCGCTGCGCCACCTCGCTCGGTGGCATCTATATGACTTACTGTCTTGTGGAATATACTAGTAAGGTATGACTGACGAGGTAAGATCCACAGGGCCCTTCGGCGCGAAGTAACCGAGCAGTACAGGGTCATAAACTAGTTACAGAATATTCTTCTGCACTGTGTCATATTTTAAAGTCTCTTATGCGAGAGAAAACGACGATCGCGAACTTCTGACAGTGGTGTTATCACGACAGAATCAGCTCTTATATCTTTTAAGATAGCGCCAAAATCCGCCAGTTAAATGTCCAGATTTCTGTGCAGTCGCTGTGATTTGCACTTCTCTACTGCCCACCTGAAGTGTTACATTTAGATATAGTATCTCTCCACATTGTGAATTTATATTTGTGGCGTCAGAGATAAGTATCTTGTGACCGTAACACCGCTGATAAACGCCGCGCGTCAAGTTCAGAACGGGCCCTGCCTCCGCAGAAGCCCTTGCCCCAGTTTTATTTCAGAACGAAGACCAGCTCAACAGATAATAAATCCAGTGGAGGAATGTGGCGGAAAAGGAACATCTTGACCAACACCGAAGCGGAACGCAAAACCTTCTTTTGTTTTTTAGTGAATCATAAAAGTAATGTAACGAATATGTCCGAAGGGTCATAACGCAAGGAATTTTATGCATAAAGTAATATCGGAGGCAACAAGAAGTGAAAACGACTAAGAAATTAAGAGAGCAGCATAAAATAGAGAAGGATGGTAGCACTGACAAGGCACAGACTCTAAAAGTTAATGACCTTTCCCGAAGAACAGAGGTATCAAAGCATGAAACTGTACGTAAATTAAGAAGCATCGTCGTTAGCCATTTGATATGAATAAAAAACTCCTATGGATTTCGACATGCTTTACGTTCAGCAGCTTTACGCATCCGCGAGTATCATGCAAGTCCCATAGTATCATCTGCCCTCTTCCATTACGCCATCGTCTCCGTGTTGCGTTTTCCTTTATTATCTTATGTTTTACAATACACACAGAACTGTCTTCGTTCATCAACCGTTCACCTTGCTGCATGCCTCCGTCACCCACACTTCGTTTCACTGCGGGAATAATTACGTCTTCCAATTTAATCTGCTACCTGATATATTTGTCTCGCCTAATACTTACTAGCCTGAATCTTTTTACTGTTCGCGAACACCCCTCACTTTTTCACACTGGTTTTCGCATTAAATGTCGACGTTTCAGTGCGCTAAGTAAAAAAGTCTAGGCTTTCCGTCTAATTTACCATGTGCGCTGATCTGAAACATCGTGGCAGATTAAAACTGTGTACCAGACCGGGAAACGAACCCGCTACTTTTGCCTTTCGCGGGGCAAATGCTCTACCGACGGAACTATCTAGACAGGAATGACGACCCACTCTCACACGTAGAATTCCGCCAGAATCTGCTACCCTCAGCTACTTCACAAACTGCACGAAAGTTCTCCGGCATTTCTTTCGGGACTAGCACGCTTGGAAGAAAATATGTAGTGGAGAACTGGCTTATCCACAGCCTAAGGGATACGTTCGAGGATGAACGTTTGTCTCTGCAGCGGAGTATGCCATGGTCTGTCCCGGTCTGGCACGCAGTTTTAATCTGCCCGGAAGTTTTACTGCATCAACTTGTTAAATGACTTCGCTGTCAGTCGGTGCCTTTTCCTCGCTATGTTAGGTACAGAAGTCGGCTTTCAATCCTTCCGTTCGTTAGCTTATTTGCTTTAGAGACTGTGTCGCCTGGCCACCAAGAGCTGTTGCAGGACGATTTGATTCACGGATCCAGTTATATGGCTCCTTCCGTGTATAGTCATTTTACGACTACGACGAGTGGGGCCTGAAGATGGCATCGATGTAATGCCGAAACTGGTAGCACATACAAGTTCATAAAATAAAATAAACTTCTGTAAATCACACGGCTGTTGGTAAATTATTGCATCAAGAAGTTCATCCATAATGGATCAACGAAGATACAGCAGAAAGGTCTAACAACACACGCAGTTTTGTCGCTGGCGTGTGAACGGAAACGACCACTCGTATCGTGCGAGACTCGGCACAGAAATGATACGCCAGGGGCGCTACGGTAGACGTCCTTGCCACAAGCAGTCTACAGTAGCTCGCGTGAAAGTGGCTTTAATCGTACAGTGCCTGCTATTTGAGTCGGCGGATCCTGGGCACGAACACGGCGCCCCAGTACGGGCGATAAGTAGCCGCGGCTTGCACCACTTCGCTCAACAGCCAGCTGGCTCCTTTGTAAACACAACGGTAGTCTCAGGGTTGCCTAGTCAGCGCAGCTGCAGGCGGCGGACGCCGGAACGGGAGAAAGGCGACCACGAGTTGTCGGCCTGGCGTGTACTCGGAACGCCCTGTCACCGCGACAGGCGCTGCCCGCTCCGAGGAACAATAGATGGGAGCACCACGGCGCTGGCGCCGATTACTCAGTCTTAAAAACAAGGAACTGCGGCCTGTTGCACGAAGCGCCAACGTTACTTGTCCACGACGCTCTACTCTTCTTCGACGTTTGAAGGCTAACGAATCCAAAGAGTGCCAGTAGCATACGTCGGTGAACAAGCAATACACAGTACCACGTAACTATGGCCAGCAGGTTCATCAGTCCTAAACCAGCCACTGTTTGTCAAAAAGCTTAGCATCTGCTTGAGACAATGCGTGTTAACTGGTGCAGCACATCTTCTTTTTCTGTGTACGTATCTTACAACTCTGAAATAAGAAAAGTGCGAAGTTATTCACATGAGTACTAAAAGAAATCCGCTAAATTTCGATAACGCGATAAGTAACACAAATCTGAGGGCTGTAAATTCAACTAAATACTTAGGGATTACAATTACAAATAACATAAATTGGAACGATCACATAGAAAATATTGTGGGTAGAGCAACCAGAGACTGCGATTCATTGGCAAAACACTTACAAGGTGCAACAGGTCTACCAAAGAGACTGCTTACACTACGCTTGTCCGCCCTATTCTGGAGTACTGCTGTGCGGTGTGGGATCCGCATCAGGTGGAACTGAGTAATGACATCCAAAAAGTGCAAAGAAGGGCAGCTCGCTTTGCATTATCGCAAAATAGGGGAGATAGTGTCACAGACAAATATCCATGGCTCACTGCTATACAATACTAAACATCAGACAGAACGCTTAGCGAATCTGTTTGTTAATTTCATTACAATTCTCTTTTCACTGATAACGAATTATAAATCTCAGACTCTTCCGCATTGCATCACCTACACGCGGAGAGTCCTCGAGAGCTACATCGTCTAGTCCCTTACAAAAGAAGAACACCTAAGTTAATATATTAATATTACCTACCATGGACTCAAAAAGGAAGCACAATTACAAATCCAATTATAATAATCACTGGCCGATTACGTGGATTTTTAACTAGTCGGAAATCGTAAAAGGCAAATGACAGATATAATATCAGTTTTTCTCGACCTTCTGAAGCAACTGATATATTGCCTTAGATGCAGGACCATCAGATGGCCAGGATGAATCAGTTTTCAGGCTTTGACTGCCAGCGGGGCGCATGTGTCCCACGATAGGTTATCGGAGAACTGCTGCATGTTATTGTTACGTATCAATGTCCCATTAGTAAAGGGAAGCCTACAAATGGTTAGCAGAATTCTTACAATTACAGACTGCACCAGTAGATTGTGCTGTTCTCAAGTTTCATTGTTAGTCTTCGTGTTGTCATATCGAATTAGTTTGCACCTGCATATAGGCAACCTAATTAACGAATTCGCAGAGCGGCCGGCCTTCGCACCTTCCCAGACACAAATTGACACTTGCGACAGCACAAACGGAGTCCATATTGAGCACTTGGGGTGTGAATTTCAAAATGGTAGAGACACCCTGTCCACTGACGTCTGTCTGTTCTGAGTATATCTTGTAGTTTTTGTGCAGTCATCCTCTGACACCCTGGAGGTACTTTCGTCTCTCACACCCCCCCACCCCACCTTCCAACCCCCTTGGTAAACGTTTCAGGGGGAAACGTTCTTCTCATGTTGTTACTTCTAAGACATTAATTAAACTAGCCATACATTAACGTTTTGAAATAAAATTAATATCATCCAAAGCTCGTTTCAGAAAGGCACAAGATGAGGTAAACTGATAAAAGGCCCAGCCATTGGCTTACTTTTTTTCCCTCAATCCCCACCCCCGCGGAAAGGATGGCTATAGGAACCATTTTTATCAAGAGTAGGCAGGCGCTCCACTGTGTTAACTCTGAGACAATAAAACCACGGAGAACTGTTTTCCGACCTCAGTCTTATGCAGACTTCAAACGGCGCCCAGTCAGTGGCAGATTCACGCTAATGTTGTTCTGTAGCCGCCATCTTTGATTAACATTAACTGGTTTCCATTATTTTGGAATCAGTCTAGTGTAAAATCACGTCTGTAGAATTCTGCTCATGCCCCAAGAGTACGAAAAAGGTTCCTTCGCCCGCTGCAATGATGTGCACTCATAGCATACTCTGCAAACTGCTTGCACATCATTCACAGATGCAAATGGGCTAAAAGTTGCTGTGTTTACTGCCCGTTGTATTCAAATCCTTGCATGCATTTCTTAAGAAAATTGTTCACATACCACCAGTTAGGAACTCTAGGCAATGGGCAAACAATTATTTTTTGTTTGATTCTATGTCCTTTGTCACTTTTATTCCCTACAGATGACTCGCTATCCAATGAGTAAACCTGAATTTTGGATTAGTATCACCCCATGCTGTAGCAAGGCTACCTTGCATTAAAATTGTTTTTGCGTAAAGGTCACTCACTATATGAATATTCCACTGATTTAATGCTTGTCTGAGTTCTTGACCGTCCCACTGTCCCTTATTATATAACACTTTTTTGGATGGATCACCTGCTCTAAGGTAAAACTCTAGTGCTGCCATGATCAGGTGACACAAGATCTGCAGGTGAGACAGCTTTTGTCTCCTGATAGGGCAGTGTAACAAATAAGGCAAATAATTCTATGTAACTTTTCTCCATTTTGATTTCATCAATAATTTGTATGCACTACAAAATTTCGCACCTTCTGATAACCTGTTTAATACACAGCTTTCATTTTCTATCACTAAACTTCCAAAGTACCTAAAGATTTTGCTTATTTTAAAGTCTTTCCTTGCAATGATATTTTGACATATACTTCACATTTGCTGATTGTCATCATTTTGGCGTTTCCCATATTTATTTGCATTCCATACTCTTTTACAATCCTGTCCACCACAAACTGTAGTTCCTCCCCTCACACAGGTAACACTGATTAATCATGTGCATCTTTAATTGTCTTTCCTCTTCCTCCTCCAATAATTATACCTCTTGTTTTCACATTAATGGCTTATGTGTTGAGCTCTTGCTGATTCTATGAGAGTCTGATCCACAGGACATGGCAGTGATCTCGTTTGGTGAGATCTTTATACTCACCCATCCACTGACTGACTGTCAACGACATGTACAGATCTGAATGCATCACAGTCACACACTACTTCAGATGGATCTTCTCTCCTGATGATATTCTGAGCTGAAGCAATAGGGTCAGTACCATATCGACATGGGCACACCTGTGAATGGATTGTTTAATCCTGTATCTCTCTAAGCCATTTTGCAAGAAAGAATTTGAGAAAAAATTGTAGCTTGCAAGTTGTCTCAGGAAAAACTTGGTTTTTGTATCCATTCCTTATTTTAATTCTAAGTCTGAACGTCAATACTATTGTTTTTTTTATTTTTGTAAATGTGAAGGTCCACCTGCTAACATCTACAATGAATTACAGTATTATGAAAGTAAGATCATAAGTTCATTGAGACTTCATGTGACAAATGACTTTATGTGATAAATGACTGATAACAGAGTTATGTGAAAAATATAGACTTACTAGTCATGTTATCTGTTACAGTATCAATACACAACTAAAGGAATGACAGCTATTGAGACTACTGTTAACAGAAGTTGTAATCTCTCTGACAGCTATTGCCATAAATCTCAGAGAGAATTATACTTGACATCTCAAAACGTATTATTACCTGTTAGTGGTGCAAGCACAGTGGAAAGAAAAAGAGAGTTCAATAAGTGAAGGTGAACATCAAATGATATTGTAACCAGTAGAAAAGTTCAGCTGAGAACTCAGTAAAACAGGTTGCACAATGTGATATACCGCAACATTGAAACTTTATGAAAGAAAGGCTATTGACATTTCTGGAAGAAAGTACACATGGTTCAAACATTCAATACATACTGTTGGAAAAGTACATCCACACTAACAGTCAAAATTATTTGAACTCCTTGAAAGACTTAACAAAAACAATAAATTTAGGGCTCAAATTACTCGTGGTGTTATTAATGAATGAGAGAGGGTGAAGCTAACACATATGGTGATTCTTTGAGTAATGGGATGAGCCATGAGTAAGAACATGTATCAACCACATGACTATGTGAAACACTGTGGCAGATTAAAATTGTGTGCCAGATTTGCAGCCATTCCTCCTATCAGCTGAGCAACCCTAACATGACACATGATTAGCCTTCATAACTTCAGCTCTGTCCTCTGTTTCCCAATCTACAACAGCTTTCCTGCATACCTTGCTGGATTCACACTCCTGGAAGAAAGGATACTGCAGAAAGAAGGTTTAGCTATTGCATAGGGGTTGTTGCTAAAGTGAATATTTCATTATACACAGAAATGCGCGAACCTGGATTGAAATCCTGTAGTGCCACATCAAGTTATCAAATTTTAAAATAAATGCAGATAAAAGAAAAAAAGCCCAATTCCAGTCAAAAAGAGATGACACAAAGAATAAACAGGTGCTGCAAAGGATATATGTTTATATGCTACCTTCCAAAAAGAGACAAACAAGATGAATAATAAGTAGAATACACACTCTCCCAACTTTGATACTGAAAACTGAAGTGAGAATGTATTAACAAAGTACATAAGTAGTGATAAAGTAAAATTGTTTTGTGTTAAACTAATGTAATTGTGTGTTTTATATCTGACATAAAATTTTGTAAAGAATAAAAGGAAAGAAAACACAGGCAGATGACTATCAACTGGTGGAATACCAAACAGCCAATAATTCAAAACGTTTTTGTTTTTACATGCATATGAGGAGTGAAAATGTCAAAAAATGGCAAATACAGGATGGAAGAATGACAATATTACGAAAAAGATAGTTGCTACTCCCATATAGTGGAGATGCTGAGTCACATATGCCACAACAAAAAATTGTCAAACAAGTAAACTTCTGGCCAAAAAGGCCTTCATCAGAATTACACACACACACACACACACACACACACACACACACACACACAAACGCAACTAACACACGTGACCACAGTCTCTAGCTGTCAAACCTGTATGCATGTGTATGTTGTCTAAGTCTGATGAAGACTTTTTTAGCCAAAAGTTTAGTTGTTTGACAGTTTTTAGTTGTGCCTATCTGTGACTCAGCATCTCCGTTATATAGTGAGTGGAAATGTCAATTATTTTAAGTGCCAAATGTCACATTTGTAGGCAGAACCAAAAAACAATTTAGGCTACCTGGTTTTTATGTAACTCATCCATCAAAAAAAAAATTGAGAAGGTATTCTGATACCATAGAATTATGCTGCTCACCTCATCACTGACAAAAATAATGAATGAAATTTGAAAGTAAATAATTTATTAAGAATGTTCTAGGTGCATACCAGGGAATTGACTAGTTCTAAGTGCCAGTAAGATGGAGGCATAAGGTTTTATTTGTGGTAATGTAAGTGTAGTACAGAAATACAGCAGTAATGTCGTAACTGGTAAAAGTTTAGTCAACAGAGGATCAGATGTGGAACTCTCTGTGCTGTTGAGGGAGAAATGGCTTATCACAGCATTTTCCAGACAAATTGTTTTGGCTCTTAACTTTTACACATAGTTTTACTATTTTTGAAATGCAAACCATCTCTTTCCATTACAAAGATGTTGTTTTGAAACAAATATTACCTAACATGCACTCTGTGTACCATGCAAACTATGAACGAACTAAATAGAGAAGACCTTGATGCATGGTATCTGGAACTCATGAGGGAAGCAGTGGCTGGCATGAAGACCAATGAACATCTGACAATGAATGTTTGAAACATTTTCTCCATGTTTTGGCACTTGGAACAGGTCTAGAGACATGCAACCGGTACCATGAAACCAATGGCACTGAAAATGGTGTTTGTGGGAAGAATGGCACTTCGAACATATGATATTTCCATCACTCTTCGTGTCATAGCAGGTTGTTTTTTTAACTTTTGATCAACAGTATCTGCTGTAAAAGTATGGGACCTATATTTTTATCAGATCTCAAATAATGGCACGATCAGCCTAGCATGTTCGCATGCCGGCAGCCAGGAGTCATCGACAAACCGCGCCAGTACAGATCATCAAGAGAGGAAACACTATCAAACACCCAGCAAGGAACAGGAGGCAAAGCTGTAACAAGCTAGAACTCCCCCATCCTCGGACCAAGGATAAGGCCGGTCAGTATAGCGTCAGTGTCGGCGTCGGACCAGTGGCAATTACTCAGAAAATTCTGCACAACAATGAAATCATCTAACTGACCAGACACGTGGAAGTATTTGGCCATTGGAGCTCCTGAACGTACTAATCAGTTAGTGGAGTGTGGATCAAGAGCAAAGCAACCTGAGCAGTAATAAATCAGTAGGTGCTGGTCGTTATTTCAGCTACAATCCTTCCGTCTTGCAGTAGACCATATGCTGGTCCCTGGCCACAGCGTGCAGCAGGCGCCAGCTGTTACTCACCCCCAGGGCGAGCCCGACGCCGATGCCGATGGGCGAGACGAGCGCGAACGTGAGCACGTAGCAGACGATGTAGCGCGGCCGCGTGCCCGCCGCGATCAGCTGCACGCCCACGCAGAAGGCCAGCACCAGCTTGTGCGCCGCCACCGCCCCCATCATGTAGTACACCAGGTTCGCCGTCTCCTGCAAAACGCCGGAACACCGATTAGTGGGGCACACTCGCGAGGCACAGGCAAACACCTACCAAAGCTCGCATCACACGAAGCATAACAAGTGAGCGACCGCCTAGCCATGGCGCCAAGACGGGCCTATAGCCGCCCTGCGTCCTAGTAGGGCTGGTTGACACACTAAGCATACTCCCTACCATCATTCCCTCGTTTAAAGCAACACAACAGACATCATAAGCGTACCACAATAACGATGAGATTCAATCTAAGCTGCAACTTGTCCACTCTGTATTCTACAACGACACTACTGGCCAATAAAATTGCTACACCACGAAAATGACGTGCTACAGACGCGAAATTTAACCGACAGGAAGAAGATGCTGTGATATGCAAATGATTAGCTTTTCAGAGCATTTACACAAGGTTGGCGCAAATGACGACACCTACAACGTGCTGACATAAGGAAAGTTTCCAACCGATTTCTCATACACAAGCAGCAGCTGACCGGCGTTGCCTAGTGAAACGTTGTTGTGATGCCTCCTGCTAAGGAGGAGAAATGCGTACTATCACGTTTCCGACTTTAATGAAGGTCGGATTGTAGCCTATCGCGATTGCGGTTTATCGTATCGCGACATTGGTACTCGCCTTGGTCGAGATCTAATGACTGTTAGCAGAATATGGAATCGGTAGGTTGAGGAGGGCAACGCGGAACGCCGTACTGGATCCCAACGGCCTCGTATCTCATGTAGTCGAGATGACAGGCATCTTATCCGCATGGCTGTAACGATCGTGCAGCCATGTCTCGATCCCTGAGTCAACAGATGGGACGTTTGCAAGACAAGATTAACCTGCCAAACAGTTCGACGTCGTTTGCAACAGCATGGACTATCAGCTCGGAGACCATGGCTGCGGTTACCCTTGACGCTACAGAGAGGAGCGCCTGCGATGGTGTACTCAACGACGAACATGGGTGCACGAATGGCAAAGCGTCATTTTTTCGGATGAATCCAGGCTCTGTTTGCAGCATCATGATGGTCGCATCCGTGTTTGGCGACATCGCGGTGAACGCACATTCGAAGCGTGTGTTCGTCATCGCCATACTGGCGTATCACCCGGCGTGATGGTATGAGGTGCCACTGGTTACACGTCTCGGTCACCTCTTGTTCGCTTTTACGGCACTTTAAACAGTGCACGTTACATTTCAGATGTGTTACGACCTGTGGCTCTACCCTTCATTCGATCCCTGCGACATCCTACATTTCAGCAGCATAATGCACGACCGCATGTTGCAGATCCTGAACTGGCCTTTCTGGATACAGAAAACGCTCGACTGCTAGCCTGGCCAGCACATTCTCCAAGTCTCTCACCAACTGTTAACGTCTGGACAATGGTGGCCGCGCAACTGGCTCGTCACAATACGCCAGTCACTGCTCTTGATGAACTGTGGTATCGTGTCGAAGCTGCATGGGCAGCTGTACCTGTACACGCCATTCCAAGCTCTGTTTGACTCAATGCCCAGGCGTATCAAGGCCGTTATTACGGCCAGAGGTGGTTATTCTGGGTACTGATTTCTCAGAATCTATGCTCCCAAATTGCGTGAAAATGTAATCACAAGTCAGTTCTAGTATAATACATTCGTCCAATGAATACCCGATTATCATCTGCATTTCTTCTTGGTGTAGCAATTTTAACGGTCAGTAGTGTACATCCACAAGGTGTTAAATATTTTCAGAGGTGGCAGTAATAATCCAAGCAAGAATAAGAAGCCCAGTAAACATGGGTCCAGAAATGTATGCTTCCTCACATATGAGGATACTTATTCACAGAGAGGAACAAAAAAGTTTGGCCGCGGATGAAAGCACTCTCAACAGCGTCAGCAGAGTGTTTTCATGTCTTTCTGTGTCAAAGTACTGTCGATAAACATTAATCTGTGCGTTATATGGTCTGTACATAGTTTTGTAGGTACAGCTGTGTTGTGCTCACAGCAGTAATAATTGCGGGAGGCTCGAGGATTGGGTGCAAGTCTGGAGTGGACGCCATTTCGGCAGCTTTCGTCTCCCTAACACCCCAGTTATCCAACCGGAATTCGTACCACGTGTCTTTCCTGATGAATCTCTACACCGATCAGACGCGATCGTTCCCCAACCATCTTCCGCAACTATATTATAAAACACGGTAAGGTGGGGTAAAGTTGCCATAGCACTTTTTCCCCCTGAACAGCGCCTCTGCCTGCCGAGAAGTGGTCAAAATAGGTCTGATATGCACCATCGCTGTTGCCAATGAATGCGTCGGAGGAATCTTGTTCCGTTACTTTTTAGTGTAGAAACGCTTCTAATTTTCAGTAGTCTGACACATATTTTCTAATATCAATCTTTAAAAAACGTTTTTGGCAGGGGGGGGGGGGGCAAATGTTGCTTCTTTACCCCGTGAGGCCGGTCGCGGTGGCCGCGCGGTTCTAGGTGCTTCAGTCCGGAACCGTGTGTCTGCTACGGTCGCAGATTCGAATCCTGCCTCGGCGGGTGATGTCCTTAGGTTAGTTAGGTTTAAGTTGTTCTTAAGTTCTAGGGGACTGATGACCTCAGATGTTAAATCCCATAGTGCTCAGAGCCATTTGAACCCGTTAGGATGGAGAGAGTAACCATTGGTCATGGCTTCGGAAAAATGTGTTTAGGTCCTATTGATTATACTGTACATTTTTTAGTTGCAAATATTTAGTGTGATTCGTTATGACATGTAGACTCAAGATATGTCAGCAAACATGATGAGCGTCAGTCAAACGTTTCCTCCTAAAACACTCAGGAAGTGCACTTTCCCAGACGAAACATTTCTTCCTGCCACATATACGTTGTGGAATAATTCTGACGCTAAAAACTAGAGAATTTCTGGCTGACGATGAAGTGAAACGGAAGTTTGTCTTGTTACACGGCATCTTTGAACACATTAGGAAGGACGTAAAATGGGTCAAATGCCTCTGAGCACTATGGGACTTAACATCTGAGATGATCAGTCCCCTAGAACTTAGAACTACTTAAACCTAACTAATCTAAGGACATCACACATATCCATCCCCCGGTCAGGATTCGAACCTGCGACCGTAGCGGTCGCGCGGTTCCGGACTGAAGCTCCTGGAACCGCTCGGCCACAACGGCCGGCGGAAGGAGGTAAAATGATATTGAGATGTTATGTGTATTCCGCCACGTATATATACTGTGACTGGCAAAGATGTAAAAACAGGAGTCCTTGAATCTCCCGATTTGTGAAAACGTGCAGTCTCACAATAACTGAGCGACTTACAGTGTAATCGTTGAACTCTGACCATTTGACATACTGACTGGTCTGATCGAGGTGAAAACCGTGTTATGTGCCACGAGAAATCCTCTGTACTTTCCAGTAAAATGATATTGAGGTGTTATGTGTATTCCGCCACGCATATATACTGTGACTGGCAAAGATATAAAAACAGGAGTCCTTGAATCTCCCGATTTGTGAAAACGCGCAGTCTCACAATAACTGAGCGACTTACAGTGTAATCGTTGAACTCCGACCATTTGGGTAAGCTGCGTTTGACATTCTGACTGGTCTGATCGAGGTGAAAACCGTGTTATGTGATACGGGAAGTCCAGTGGATCGAATCGCAAGCGGCTGGGTTTCTATTTCGACAGTTACGCCAGCCGCCCCTGCCTTGCATATGGACGCATCATGCGAAAAAACGACCGAGTGGACCATCATCTGGAGCGTATTTGAGTGGCATACCTGCCGTATGTTTTGTCGGCTGGTAAATTAGCAACTGTCGAATTACAAACGGCTCGGTAGCTAAGTGTATAAGTGTCGAACTGAAAATGGTTTGGTAGCCAAGTGTACGAATGTCAAACTACAGTCATCAGTCGCTCCTAAAATACTTTGCTGCTCACTTATATCTTCTTTTACTTCCACCATATACATCTACAGCTACATACATACTCCGCAATCCACCATACGGTGCGTGGCGGAGGGTATCTCGTACCACAACTAGCATCTTCTCTCCCTGTTCCACTCCCAAACAGAACGAGGGAAAAATGACTGCCTATATGCCTCTGTACGAGCCCTAATCTCTCTTATCTTATTTTTGTGGTCTTTCCGCGAAATGTAAGTTAGCGGCAGTAAAATTGTACTGCAGTCAGCCTCAAATGCTGGTTCTCTAAATTTCCTCAGTAGCGATTCACGAAAAGAACGCCTCCTTTCCTATAGAGACTCCCACCCGAGTTCCTGAAGCATTTCCGTAACACTCGCGTGATGATCAAACCTACCAGTAACAAACCTACCAGCCTGCCTCTGAATTGCTCTATGTCCTCCCTCAATCCGACCTGAGAGGGATCCCAAACGCTCGAGCACTACTCAAGAATAGGTCGTATTAGTCTTTTATAAGCGGTCTCCTTTACAGATGAACTACATCTTCCCAAAATTCTACCAATGAACCGAAGACGGCTGTCCGCCTGCCCCACAACTGCCATTACATGCTTGTCCAACTTCATATAGCTCTGCAATGTTACGCCCAAATATTTAATCGACGTGACTGTGTCAAGCGCTACAATACTAATGGAGTATTCAAACATTACGGGATTCTTTTTCCTATTCATCCTCATTAATTTACATTTATCTATATTTAGAGTTAGCTGCCATTCTTTACACCAATCACAAATCCTGTGCAAGTCATCTTGTATCCTCCTACAACCACTCAACGATGACACCTTCCCCTACACCACAGCATCATCAGCAAACAGCCGCACATTGCTATCCACCCTGTCCAAAAGATCATTTATGTAGATAGAAAACAACAGCGGACCTACCACACTTGCCTGGGGCACTCCAGATGATACGCTCACCTCCGATGAACACTCACAACCAAAGATTTGCATATGTGAAAAATGTCAAGCTGCGTTATGGTTCGCTGGCCACATTTAACTCTAGGTTCGCTACAGCCGTTAGATACGTAATTCAGTTCAGAGAATGAAGAAAGGTGATGGCATACTGCCTCCACAACGATCACGACCAGTGACGTACTTTTTGGTGTTCAAAGCAACTTTCAGATTAAAGACTTAATTTGGCGTGTAAACTGTCCAACAGATGCAAAGCATATTCCACGTATCTATTTTTGTAACGGTCGATGCATTCTTAAACCAGACAAATACAACAACGCAGTTTCTCGCTCATCGCTTATGCATTATTTACTCGCATGCACAAGCAATGGAAGATTACCATTCTGCGTCGGAGGGAGTTGGCTAGAGGAGGGGAAGGGGGAGGAGGTTATTAGATATTTTGCTCACAGCACACTGAGCCAACGACGAGTGCTCTCACAGAATACGGAGGAGCAGCCACGACGGACAGATAAGAATTACTCAGTAGGAGGTGCGCTGTTACTTCATCGGCGTCAAGTGTGCCGCGCACACGTTGCGCCTTTTCTTTTTTTGTGTGTGTCTCCTGCACCTCGGTCGCCTGCAGTCCGTCTCGTGCAGTGCGGGGAGCCTTCGGCGCCAACATGCACACAGATGCAAATGAGAGGGAAATGAGCAACAGGTGCGGCAAGGTCGCGGAGCGCGCGAGACCAGCCGCGCCGCCACGCGGCCCGGCCTTGTACTTCCGCGGTGACGTCACTCACTACCGCCATGGCGAGGTCCCCCTCACCTGCAGCGCGGAACTGCATCGGAAGTCGTACCTACTCACCTTGTGACGTGCGCCACCGCTTCTCTATTGCTCCCCGGGCTATGTGTTCGTTTATAATAAGCAAGTCGTCGTACGGTGAGCTGCGGACTTCTATCATCGACACTCCCCCCTCCCCCCCAACTGTTGTCAACTGTTCATCGCATGAACGGGAAATAGTGCGGAAAGAACATCTCGGGGCCTTAAAGGTGTCATCATACGCTCTACTTCTGGAGATCCTCTCGTAGAGAGAAACCAACACCCAAATATCACTGAAATGGATCCGGAAGTCTTCAAAGAAAGTCTTAGACTCTAATGAAAATACGCGATGACTTTCACATACAAAAAAATAACAATACAAAGAAACAAAGTTTTGAACGAGTACTGAATACCATTCGGTCTCGTAAACTGACAACGGTAGGGAGAACGGTATATTGATCACATGCCCCTCCATATCCGCATCCAGTGACGAATATGAACTGAGGTTGACATGGCGGTCGGTCGGCCCCACTGACCTTTCAAGGACTATTGGGACGGAGTTTACCAGATATCATACAACAAAACACTGCCTCCCAAACTTAATCAATTACACAAACACGCTTTCCCACAGAAAACCTAATATTTATAAGTCCTATCTTGCCTAAAAACAGGTGCTTTTCGACCTTACTTTCTCATTCTCTCCCTACGCTCACGCACGCATACACACCCACATCAAATATGTTTACATCAGCTCCTCCGCCATAAAAACTTGCACCAGACATTCGAAACTAGCGCCACACAGGATAGAAATAATACGATGAACAACTGTGTAGCGACAGTAACCTAACATCTTTCGAAGACTATGGAGACCGTACGTTTTCCTAAATTTCGTTTTCTGTATGAAAACTTACGGTAAAAGGTGAGAATGAAATGAAAAAGGTGAAAAAAAAACAAGCACAAAGACATTATCTCAAGAATTACAGTAAGACGGAAGATCTAAGTATACATCATACGCTACAGTTGCTCTTGGGAAAACAATATAAAAAGCAATTACTCTGTGGCACTTTTTTCCACCTACTTTGCTGATGACACGCTGTCAAGCCATATAATGCTTGAAAGCAAGGCAATCCCATCTTTACAATACATGCGGAGATTAGTGAGCAATCACAACAAAATAAAATAGGCATGTTATAGTTTTTAGGCCTAAAATAGAGAACCAACATAAATTTTGTAAAATATGCAACATAAATATAAAAGAAAATGTCACGTAGGTGTCGAAATACACTACTGCCTAATAAAATTGCTACACAACGAAGATGACATGCTACAGAAGCGAAATTTAACCGACAGGAAGAAAATGCTGTGATATGCAAATGATTGCTTTTCAGAGCATTCACACAAGGTTGGCGCCGGTGGCGACACCTACAAAGTGTTGAATTGAGGACAGTTTCCTGCCGATTTTTCATACACAAACAGCAGATGACCGGCGTTGCCTGGTGAAACGTTGTTGTGATGCCGCGTGTAAGGAGGAGAAATGTGTACCATCACGTTTCCGCTTTTGATAAAGCGGATTGTAGCGTATTGCGATTGCGGTTTATCGTATCGCGACATTGCTGCTCGCGTTGGTCGAGATCCAATGACTGTTAGCAGAATATGGAATCGGTGGGTTCAGGAGGGTAATACGGAACGCCGTGCTGGATCCCAAAGGCCTCATATCAGTAGCAGTCGAGATTACAGGTAACGGATCGTGCAGTCACGTCTCGATCCCTGAGACAACAGATGGGGACGTTTACAAGACAACAACCATTTGCACCAACAGTTCGACGACGTTTGCAGCAGCATGGACTATCAGCTCGGAGACAATGGCTGCGGTTACCCTTGATGCTGCATCACAGACTATAGCGCCTGCGATGGTGTACTCAACGCCGAAGCTGGGTGCACGAATGGCAAAACGTCATTTTTTCGAATGAATCCAGGTTCTGTGTACAGCATCATGATGGTCGCATCGATGTTTGGCGACATCGCGGTGAACGCACATTGGAAGCGTGTATTCGTCATCGCCATACTGGCGTTATCACCCGGTGTGATGGTATGGGGTGCCATTGCTCACACGTCTCGGTCACCTCTTGTTCGCATTGACGGCACTTTGAACAGTGGACGTTACATTTCAGATGTGTTACGACCCGTGGCTCTACCCTTCATTCGATCCATGCGAAACCCTACATTTCAGCAGGATAATGCACGACCGCATGTTGCAGGTCCTGTACGGGCCTTTCCGGATACAGAAAATGTTAAACTGCTGCCCTGGCCAGCACATTCTCCAGATCTCTCACCAATTGAAAACGTCTGGCCAACGGTGGCCGGGCAACTGGCTCGTCACAATACGCCAGTCACTACTCCTGATGAACTGTGGTATCGTGTTGAAGCTGCATGGGCAGATGTATCTGTACACGTCATCCAAGCACTGTTTGACTCAATGCCCAGACGTATTAAGGCCGTTATTACGGCCAGAGGGGTTGTTCTGGGTATTGATTTCTCAGGATCTAGGCACCCAAACTGCGTGAAAATGTAATCACATGTCAGTTCTAGTATAATATATTTGTCCAATGAATACCCGTTTATCATCTGCATTTCTTCTTGGTGTAGCTATTTTAATGGCCAGTAATGTGTGTTTGAGTAACGAATAAAAGAAGGGACTACATTGTATTTTGTAAAAGGAAAAGCTTTGAAAACCGATCTTACTCCATGAACACGGGAAACGGCAACAAGAACTTCCGCTCCAGCAAGATGACTTTAAGATTGGAATATGATAAAAAATGGTAACACTGGCAAGAAGAGCCCTCCGCTATGCTCTGTACAAACGTCTGAGGATATAGCAGTAACTGCTTAATCCTTATTCGTGTTTGCAAAGAAGCTTTTCGAAAATAGAGAGTCGGAGGACGGTGAATGTCCTAAATATAAAATCCAAATTGCTGGCGCAGCGCAATCTCCCCATGTGGCAGGTAAACGTCGCATAACGAGGCGGATCATGCACTCTACTGGCGGTAATGAGATTTATATTTAGGTAGAGCGGTTACTCAGGTCCCTTTCAATGGTAATTAGTTTTATATCACTAAAATCACGGTAGCAAGAGATACCGAATGCCTCTTGAAAAATGCCTTTCCATTAAAATAACTCCCGGCTGCCCATCATCTCTGTATTCATTACCTATTGCCGAACAGTTACTGGAAGCGTTAACATTAACTAAATATTTGGTCGTATCAGTAGGGGGCGATATAAAGTGGAAAAACACACTGTAATTTGCTGTTAAAATACCGAGAGCGTACGCTCCAGCAAGAGTCGACCACTATATTGCTTCCACCTATGTACAGGGTGGTCCACTGATCGTGACCGCGCCAAATATCTCACGAAATAAGCGACAAACGAAAAAACTACAAAGAACGAAACTAGTCTAGTTTGAAGGAGGAAACCAAATGGCGCTATGGTTGGCCCGCTAGATGGCACTGCCATAGGTCAAACGGATATTAACTGCTTTTTTTAAAATAGGAACCCACATTTTTATTACATATTCGTATAGTGCGTAAAGAAATATGAATGTTTTAGTCAGACCACTTTTTTCGCTTTGTGAAAGATGGCGCTGTAATAGTCACAAACGTGTGGCAGTTGGTAACAGGTACGTTTTTTAAATTAAAATACAAAACGTAGGTACGTTTGAACATTTTATTTCGGTTGTTCCAATGTGATACATGTACCTTTGTGAACTTATCATTTATGAGAACGCATGCTCTTACAGCGTGATTACCTGTAAATACCACATTAATGCAGTAAATGCTCAAAATGATGTCTGTCAACCTCAATGCATTTGGCAATACGTGTAACGACATGCCTCTCAACAGCAAGCACTTCGCCTTCCGTAATGTTCGCACATGGATTGACAATGCGCTCCCGCATGTTGTCAGGTATTGTCGGTGGAACACGATAGCAATAATCCTTCAACTTTCCCCACAGAAAGAAATCCGTGGACGTCAGATCCGGTGACCGTGCAGGCCATGGTATGGTGCTTCGACGACCAATCCACCTGTCATGAAATATGCTATTCAGTACCTCTTCAACCGCACGCGAGCTATGTGCCGGACATCCATCATGTTGGAAGTACATCGCCATTCTGTCATGCAGTGAAACATATTGTAGTAACATCGGTAGAACAGGAAATCAGCTTACATTGCTATCGATAAAATAGGGGACAGTTATCCTTCCTCCCATAATGCCGCACCATACATAAACCCGCCAACCGCTAAAGTTGCACTTGTAGCAGCCATCGGGGATTATCTGTTGCCGAACAGTGCATTTTATGCCGGTTTACGTTACCGCTATTGGTAAGTGACGCTTCGTCGTTAAATATAACGCGTGCAAAAAATCTGTCTTCTTCCTGTAATTTCTCTTGTGCCCAGTGACAGAACTGCACACGACGTTCAAAGTCTTTGCCATGCAATTCCTGGTGCATAGAAATATGGTACGGGTGCAATCGATGTTGATGTAGCATTCTCAACACCGACTTCTTTGAGATTCCCGTTTCTCGCGCAATTTGTGTGCTACTGATGTGCGGATTAGCCGCGACAGCAGCTAAAACACCTACTTGGGCATCATCATTTGTTGCAGGTTGTGGTTGATGTTTCACACGTGGCTGAACACTTCCTGTTTCCTTAAATAACGTAATTATCCGGCGAACGGTCCGGACACTTGGATGATGTCGTCCAGGACACCGAGCAGCATCATAGCACACGCCCGTTGCGCATTTTGATCACAATAGCCATACATCAATACGATATCGACCTTTTCCGCAATTGATAAGCGGTCCATTTTAACACCGGTAATGTATTACGAAGCAAATACCGTCCGCACTGGCGGAATGTTACGTGATACCACGTACTTATACGTTTGTGACTATTACAGCGCCATCTATCACAAAGCGAAAAAAGTGGTATAACTAAAACATTTATATTTCTTTACGTACTACACGAATATGTAATAAAAATGGGGGTTCCTATTTAAAAAAACGCAGTTTATAAGTGTTTGGCCCATGCGGCGCCATCTAGTGGGTCAACCATAGCGCCATTTGGTTTCCCCTTCAAGCCGGACGAGTTTCGTTCTTTGTAGTTTTTTCGTTTGATGCTTATTTCGTGAGATATTTGGCCCGCTCACTATCAATGGACCACCCTGTATATCCTACAAAAAGACGAGGAAGATAAAATCAGAGAGATTCGAGTTCACACGAGGCGCTTTCAGCTCACACTTCGTCACTGGAACAGGAGAGGGGGAGAATGAATGATAAACAAAGTACCCTCCTCCAGACTCCATAAGGCAACTTGTGAAGTGCAGAAGTAGTTGTAGAAGTTGCCTTCTCTGTACGTTTGCGGTGGTAAAGTGCGCGTCATTTACGACGGCGGCCAAGTTTAGGTTTGTTCTGCGCATCTGACGTCACAAAACACAGACAGCCAATGAACAGAGAACGACGTTGCCAGAGCTTGACTGCAGTGCAGAGCAGGAACGAGTGTCTTCAATTTTAGAAACGTTCAGTCACAAATAAAGTAATTGAACAGAAATAATGTCTTGATAGCAGACTTTCTTTTATAGAAAGTTGGGAAAAACCATTCCTTATACCAATTGATTCATATTCTAATAATTAATTAAACCAAACAAGCAATAAGCCTCCTAATTCAGGCGATAGCAAGGAAAGGTGTTCGTATCATTCTCACTAACCGATTTTTCGCAATAAAGAACAGCGGTAATTGTTTATTTCCTGTTGTACATCGACGAAACGTAATTCACAGTCATACCAACAGGGTTTATCGATATTTTGCGTCATACTTTAAAATCCTCCAGGAAGGCTGTTGGATGACGAGCTGCGTTAGCGTAATGGTTAAATTGGTTCGCTGCTAACCGAAAGGTTCTGAGTTCAAACCTTGTTTGGGGCTTGATTTTCTTTATATAAAAACAATATCGAAGTGTCTTACTTTCTGAATTTTATTCGTTTATATGTAATTTTTTGAAATTTCTAGTGGCAACTAAAATCGACCATGTGGAAAGTAAACGCTATGGACTTTTACCTCTACAAACTCTTCAAAACTTCGTGCAATGGTTTACTACATTTAATGTTGCACAATAACTGCGTTGGACATCGAAACAAAATTAAGTCATTTATGGGGGGAGGGTATCAGTCAAACATGTGTAAAAATCAAATTTTTGAACCAAATAATTTTTGTAAAATCGAATGACAAGTGTGTCAAAGCAGTCGGAACACCATGTGTCTGCACAGGCGAGCAGTGCAGTGATGACAAAACCGCGCACGGCGCGGAATGCAGGGAGCACGTCTCTGTAGCAGCGAAAGGGTTCAAGCGGCCGTGGTGGCTTTACTTCATGAACTGCGCGCTCCCCCCTAAACGTTAAGTTCGCTTGGCGCGTGCAACTGGCAACGCAGCAATCTCCCGCGTCTGGGCGGGCTTTCGCGAACCGCCAAGATAAAGGAATTGAACTATAGTAGACCCACAAACGCTGTAGGGCTCCGATATAGGCGGACGGCGCCAGTAGCAAGTCTCCCCTTGTTTACAGACGCCAAGCGTGGCCCAGTGACCCACACTTTCTACCGCCGACATTCACAGCACAAAGAGTACGCGTGGGGCACGCACCGTGGGAATGAAGCCCAACTGCAGGAAGAGGTCGCCAAGTTCATTATAGACGGGTTGTAAATAAAGCCGCGACCTCCGCGGGGCCGGCAGCGGCTCTGAAATAGCTGCGTGGTCAGGTGGTCAACTGGACACTTGATCCCTAACCGCCGGAGTGGAGCGCCCGTTGCACAACGCGTGCGTCTGACTGGACAGCTGCACTGGCGGGCAGCAACTAGCACTGGCGCCAGTTGTGTTGCAAGCGAGAGTCAGCTTGTCTTACTGCTCTAAACAGCCACGGAAAAGAGACGCTGCGACCAATTTATTTGATTAAAAAGTGCAATAAGTAGAAAAATTAAAATCAGTGGGAGAACGATGGCCGGATTAATCTGAAAGGACGGGCTGACCGATGGCATCATTAGAAGAACGACAGTGTCATGAGCTGCTATGCCCAAATAGTGATGGGAGAGACACGAAAGAGTGTCTTAGAAAAGCGACCGCGAGAATATACAGGGCCAAATATCTCACAAAATAAGCATCAAACGAAAAAACTACAAAGAACGAAACTCGTCTAGATTGAAGGGGGAAACCAGATGGCGCTATGGTTGGCCCGCTAGATGGCGCTGCCATAGGTCAAACGGATATCAACTGCGTTTAAAAAATAGGAACCCCCATTTTTTATTACACATTTGTGTAGTACGTAAAGAAATATGAATGTTTTAGTTGGACCACTTTTTCGGCTTGGTGATAGATGGCGCTGTAATAGTCGCAAACGTATAAGTAACATTCCGCCAGTGCGGACGGTATTTGCTTCGTGAAACATTATCCGTGTTAAAATGGACCGTTTACTTATTTCGGATAAGGTCGATATCGTGTTAATATTTGGTTATTGTGATCAAAATGCCCAAATGTATGCTCCTCGATATCATGGACGTCATCATCCAAGTGTCCGGACCGTTCGCCGGATAGTTATGTTATTTAAGGAAACAGGAAGTGTTCAGCTACATGTGAAACGTCAACCACGACCTGCAACAAATGATGATGCCCAAGTAGGTGTTTAAGATGCTGTCGCGGCTAATCCGCATATCAGTAGCAGACAAACTGCGCGATAATCGGGAATCTCAAAAATGGCGGTGTTGAAAATGCTACAACAACATCGATTGCACCCGTACCGTATTTCTATGCAGTAGGAATTACATGGCGACGACTTTGCACGTCGTCTACAGTTCTGCCACTGGGCACAAGAGAAATTACGCGACGATGACAGATTTTTTGCGCGCGTTCTAATTACCGTCGACGCGGCATTCACCAACAGCGGTAACGCAAACCGCCATAATATGCACTACTGGGCAACGGAAAATCCACGATGGCTGCGACAAAGTGGAACATCAGCGACCTTGGCGGGTTAATGTAGGGTGCGGCATTATGGGAGGAAGGATAACTGGCCTCCATTTTATCGATGGAAATCTAAATGGTGCAATGTATGCTGATTTCCTACGTAATGTTCTACCGATGCTACTACAAGATGTTTCACTGCATGACTGAATGGCGATTTACTTCCAACATTATGGATGTCCGGCACATAGCTCGCGTGCGGTTGCAGCGGTATTGAATAGCATATTTCATGCTATTGAGCATTTATTGCATTAATGTGGTATTAACAGGTAATCACGCTGTAACAGCATGCGTTCTCACAAATGATAAGTTCACAAAGGTACATGTATCACATTGGAACAACCGAAATAAAATGTTCAAACGTACCTACGTTCTGTATTTTAATTTAAAAAACCTGCCTGTTACCAACTGTTCGTCTAAAATTGTGAGCCATATGTTTGTGACGATTACAGCACCATTTATCACAAAGCGAAAAAAGTGGTCCACTTAAAACATTCATATTTCTTTACGTACTACACGAATATGCAATAAAAAATGGGGGCTCCTATTTTTTTAAAAACGCAGTTCATATCCTTTTGACCTATGGCAGTGCCATCTAGGAAGCCAACCATAGTGCCATCTGGTTTCCCCCTTTAAGCTAGACAAGTTTCGTTCTTTGTAGTTTTTTCGTTTGACGTTTATTTCGTGAGATATTTGGCCCGGTCACGATCAATGGACCACCCTGTATATAGGGATGCGAAAGGATAGCAACGAGATGGGTGGGCAATCTCAAGATAAGCTGCTGTATTTAGACTGCAGCTCTTCAAGATAGGAAAACTCGGAGACGTTTTGATGAGGGCTGTTTTCAACAGGTCTCTCGAATGTGTGAGTGGTTAAGCTGCTACTAATGATGATAATGACTGGTTAAATTACTCGCATAGTCGCCATCGCGATGAGATCTTAGCTTCAGACAGGTGAAAGTGCTACAGCATAGGTGAACTGCATTTCCTTAGCATATTGTAAGACATATGGAGGAGGATATGGTAATGATTTACCATCGTTTTCTCCTGACCACCATTTAAACATGTCAGCTGTGAAGACTAGACTATTGTGGTGGATGCAAAATGATAGAAACAAAGAGGATGAAAAGTGATACCTGTATGATTCCTGCTTCTGTCTAAAAGTGGTTACAGGGACCTTGAGCGTGATGTTCCTTTGCAACGAACGGACCACCCAGAACATCGACTTATCTACCTCAACCACCTCAAGGCGCTGGAGTCTGATATGGTGGCCATCAACTGTACGCCAATATCTGCACTCCCACTGTTGGTCGAATTCACGTATAGTTACTAATGTTTTATTGTTTACAATTTCGACAGCCGGCACCTGGAATCTAATGCGAGTAGTATTTCCATATAACTACAGAAAGTTGTATACAACTGTTACTAAACATTCGCTTCAAGATTTGTAATGGAGTTTAAGCATTGCTAATAATTTATGGAATTCAGCGTTAAATAGAAAAGGAAAAACACCATGAACCATTAAACCATAGCGCTGTATTTGTTGTCCTCCTTACTACTATCGCAGCAGGTGGCTTACTGGCCTTTCCTAACCTTAACGCCGGCGGCTGTGGCCGAGCGGTTCTAGGCGCTTCAGTCCGGAACCGCGCTACTGCTACGGCCGCAGGTTCGAATCCTTCCTCGGGCTTGGATGTGTGTGATGTCCTTAGGTTAGTTAGGTTTAAGTAGTTCTAAGTTCTAGGGGACTGATGACCTCAGATGTTAAGTCCCATAGTGCTCAGAACCATTTGTACCTAATCTTAACCAGTGGGACAGCTCAGGATTAAGGAACATACATCAGTCAGGAAGTGCCTGTTGCAGAATTCTGCATCTACGACCCATATTAACATTACGCGAATAAATCGCCGATTTCTGATGACAACATGCTAAATCTCAAGAACCAGAGTTCCAGGCAGCCGTACCATCTCCAAACAGTCCTGAACCCCCAGCACGTCAGCCTTGAGATGGGGCCACAATTGAGCTAGCGCCGTCGACCACAGTCCCAGTGTGCCAAAAATATCCACCACTCCATTGTCCTCAGCCTGCTCGTACTGGGAGACCCACGTAAATCACGTAGAAGTTCTCATTCATTCTGCCGTTTCTCCTACGTTGTTGGCCACACATCCACAGCACTTCATCGTCCTCTGTGTAGAAATTAATTCCGGGGTTAGTGAACGCCCAGTGATTCACAACACAACACATTTTTGTCGCCTCGTGAGCTGAACTACTTACTTCATGATCGACTACTGGAGCGAGACTGCAATTCAGTCATGTCGCCAGAGGTGTCAGGTTTCCTAACTGCAGATATTATGACTTCATCATACTATACCTGCTGTACTGGATGAAACAGCTCTGTGGTTAAGAGACTTAAGTTGTATTTGGAAGGGGTAGGGTACAAATCAACTATCATTAGCATTTACGTTTTCTGTTCAGGCAAAAGCTGTGATTGTTCCTTTGAAGAACCTAATCCATAGCCAACAGCCTTCGCATCTGTATCCAACATGGGGAAGTCATTCACTGGTTACTGCCATCCAGCCATAAATATGACCCATCTACAAGATTTCATAGCAATCCATGTCACCAACAAGTTGTTACTCATGGCAGTTGCCTCTGGCAAAGATGATTTACCCTAAATCGAGGTATACACCATACAGCCACTCCCTTGACGTACAGGCAGATGAAAAGCTGAATGCCTCCACTAACTCGAACATGGAGGGTCCCATAGTTAGGAACTCACAATATGATGATACCGCAGATATCCTGTGTGCGACTTTCACTCCGATATCTGACTACATCCAAGGTACATGATACGCAGAAGCCTTCCATTCACCAAAAGTAAAGACGTGCGCCCTCTCACATACAGGGTGATCAAAAAGTCAGTATAAATTTGAAAACTTAATAAACCACGGAATAATGTAGATAGAGAGGTAAAAATTGACACACATGCTTGGAATGACATGGGCTTTAATTAGAACAAAAAAAGTTCACAAAATGTCCGACAGATGGCGGGTGAAAGATCTCTTGCGCACGTCGTTTGGTGATGATCGTGTGCTCAGCCGCCACATTCGTCATGCTTGGCCTCCCAGGTCCCCAGACCCCAGTCCGTGCGATTATTGGCTTTGGGGTTACCTGAAGTCGCAAGTGTATCGTGATCGACCGACATCTCTGGAGATGCTGAAAGACAACATCCGACGCCAATGCCTCACCATAACTCTAGATATGCTTTACAATGTTGTTCACAACATTATTCCTCGACTACAGCTATTGTTGAGGAATGATAGTGGACATATTGAGCATTTCCTGTTAAGAATAGCATCTTTGCTTTGTCTTACTTTGTTATGCTAATTATTGCAATTCTGATCAGATGAAGCACCATCTGTTGGACATTTTTTTTAACTTTTGTCTTTTTTGGTTCTAATAAAACTCCATGTCATTCCATGCATGTGTGTCAATTTGCACCTCTCTATCAACATTATTCCGTGATTTATTCAGTTTTCAAATTTATACTGACTTTTTGATCACCCGGTACAGGAGATAACTCTGATTCAGTTGCTACAGAATACAGAAGGGCGGGAAAAAGCTAGTTTCAAGTGAGGATGTAACTGTGGCGCTTTCAGCTTAATGTTGTCTTAATGCAAGTGATGGTAATGTACAATTCTTGTCACAGTTTCCCCTCTTTTTCTATGACGTACAGTCAGCCTCGACAAAGTGTGCAACGAGTTCTTAGTTGACGAGACGAACAGAGGAGGGATCTTGTGTCCACCTCCACTACCTGAGCGGCACGCCAGCTGAGAGCTGGCAGCCTGTAGTGGCTCACTCACCTGCAAATGGAAATGGAAATGTCGTGTGGCTAGGGCCTCCTGTCGGGTAGACCGTTCGCCTGGTGCACGTCTTTCGGGTTGATGCCACTTCGGCGACTTGCGTGTCAAAATGGTTCAGAGCACTATGGGATTTAACATCCGAGGCCATCAGTCCCCTAGAACTTAGAACTGCTTAACCCTAACTAATCTAAGGACATCACACACATCCATCCCCAAGGCAGGATTCGAGCCTGTGCGACCATAGCGGGCGCGCGGTTCCGGAATGAAGAGCCTAGAACCGCTCGGCCACACCGGCCGGCTACTTGCATGTCGATGGGGATGAAACGATGGTAAGGACAACAGAACACCCAGTCCCTGAGCGTAGAAAATCTCCGAACCCAGCCGGGAATCGAACCCGGGCCGTTAGGTGTGACATCCCACCGCGCTGACCACTCAGCTACCAGGGAGGGACACTCACCTGCAGGCCAACTGCCAGCCCCTCGAACAGCTCGTGGACCGAGAGCGCCAGGACGATCAGCAGACCACGCAGCGACGACAGCACCGAGTCGTCCCCGTCGACGTCATCGACGTCCAGGTGTACGTGCACGTGCGCCTGTCCGTGGTGCACGTGTTTAGCCGGGTGATGCACCGGCTTGGCTGGATGGTTGCCGTTGGTGTCTGCCCACGCGCTGGTACCGTTCGATAACTTCTTCTCGTCCGCACTGCTCAGCGCGACTGGCACCACCTAATCAGGAGAGAAGGAAAAGTATTGTAAAAACACTTTCTTGACTTTTAAGTGCTACAAAGAGTGAACATGATTTATTATTTTCGCTGTAGCAAAAATTCCAGAGGAAGATTAAAAACGAACGCTCACAAAGACAAAAGAAAAACAATGACACTGATACAGGAAATTGTTAAGAGGACATTGCTCAGATCTAATTACCGATGAGTCCCTTGGCCAATTGCTAAACTGGAACACTATCTCCCAAGACTGTATCCAGCACCTCACTATGTTTCGTTGCTGGATTCCACTCTAGCTAGATGAAGCTACTAAGATAATAAAATTGTTGTCCAAGACAACCTGCAATTATACAGAGTGTTACAAAAAGGTACGGCCAAACTTTCAGGAAACATTACTCACATACAAACAAATAAAAGATGTTATGTGGACGTGTATCCGGAAACGCTTAATTTCCAGAGCTCTTTTAGTTTCGTCAGTATGTACTGTACTTCCTCGATTCACCCCCAGTTGGCCCAATTGAAGGAAGGTATTGTTGACTTCGGTGCTTGTGTTGTCATGCGACTCATTGCTCTACAGTACTAGCATCAAGCACACCAGTACATAGCATCAACAGGTTAGTGATCATCACGAACGTGGTTTTGCAGTCAGTGCAATGTTTACAAATGCGGAGTTGGCAGATGCCCATTTGATGTACGGATTAGCACGGGGCAATAGCCGTGGCGCGGTGCGTTTGTATCGAAACAGATTTCCAGAACGAAGGTGTCCCGACAGGAAGATGTTCGAAGCAATTGATCGGCGTCTTAGGGAGCACGGAACATTCCAGCCTATGACTCGCGACTGGGGAAGACCTAGAACGACGGGGACACCTGCAATGGACGAGGCAATTCTTCGTGCAGTTGACGATAACCCTAATGTCAGCGTCAGAGAATTTGCTGCTGTACAAGGTAACGTAGACCACGTCACTGTATGGAGAGTGCTACGGGAGAACCAGTTGTTTCCGTACCATGTACAGCGTGTGCAGGCACTATTAGCAGCTGATTGGTCTCCACGGGTACACTTCTACGAATGCTTCATCCAACAATGTGTCAATCCTCATTTCAGTGCAAATGTTCTCTTTACGGATGAGGCTTCATTCCAACGCGATCATATTGTAAATTTTCACAATCAACTTGTGTGGGCTGACGAGAATCCGCACGCAGTTGTGGAATCACATCAACACAGATTTTCTGTGAACGTTTGGCAGGCATTGTTGGTGATGTCTTGATTGGACCCCATGTTCTTCCACCTCCGCTCAATGGAGCACGTTATCATGATTTTGTACGGGATACTCTACCTGTGCTGCTAGAACATGTGCCTTTACAAGTACGTTACAACATGTGGTTCATGCACGGTGGAGCTCCTGCACATTTCAGTCGAAGTGTTCGTACGTTTCTCAACAACAGATTCGGTGACCGACGGATTGGTAGTGGCGGACCAGTTCCATGGCCTCCAACCTCTCCTGACTTCAAACCTCTTGACTTTCATTTATGGGGGCATTTGAAAGCTCTTGTCTACGCAACCCCGGTACCAAATGTAGAGACTCTTCGTGCTCGTATTGTGGACGGCTGTGATACAATATGCCATTCTCCAGGGCTGCATCAACGCATTAAGGATTCCATGCGACGGAGGGTGGATGCATGTATCCTCGCTAACGGAGGACATTTTGAACGTTTCATGTAACAAAGTGTTTGAAGTCACGCTGGTGCTTTCTGTTGCTGTGTGTTTCCATTCGATCATTAATGTGATTTGAAGAGAAGTAACAAAATCGGCTCTAACATGGAAAGTAACCGTTTCCGGACACATATCCACATAACGTATTTTCTTTCTTTGTGTGTGAGGAATGTTTCCTGAAAGCTTGGCCGTACCTTTTTGTAACACCCTGTATATACGGTGTAATCTATGAACCAAATTTCATTCCTGCGGGGCTACAAGGGTATTGTTCAAAATGTTCAAATGTGTGAAAATATTATGGAACTTAACTGCTAAGGTCATCAGTCCCTAAGCTTACACATTACTTAACCTAAATTATCCTAAGGACAAACACACACACCCTTGCCTGAGGGAGTATTAGAACCTCCGCCGGGACCAGCTGCACAGTCCATGACTGCAGCGCCTCAGACCGCTCGGCTAATCCCGCACGGCTAGAAGGATATTCATTTATGATGTTGCACTATTGTGTGGTCTCTTTAAACGGTCAGGTAAGCTGATCTTGAATTCACTATTACAGACTCCGTTCACTTTCACGAATAGTAGTGTAAGACATCAAAATAACAACTCACAACTAACGAACGACTCGCAAATAAAAAATGTGACAGAGATTTAGGTTTAGGAAAATCTCCAGTGATTGAAGCCACCTGCCATCCTATATATAGAAAACAAAAAAAAGTTTTGCGTCACCCACATTCCCAGAACTCCTGAAGACAGACGTAGACTGTGGGTATTGTACCACAGACACAGTCGATTGACTGTTCAGAGGTGTCACTAAGCCCGCCCAAAGATGTAAACAACCATGCATCAGCAGCGTCCATTAGACCGAGGGGGTCCGACAGCCGATCACTTCCAGTCATTCCACCAGGAAGGAGGTACACGGCTCGTGTTGTCTGTAGTCAACCATGCCTAGAAGGTCAATTTCGCGGTTCGATCGCGTCCGAATTGTTACATTGTGACATGAAGGGCTCTCTATAAGGGAAGTGTCCAGTCGTCTCAGACTGGACCAAAGCGATGTTGTTCGGACATGGAGGAGATACAAAGAGACAGGAACTGTCGACGACATGCCACGCTCAGGCCGCCCAAGGGCTACTACCGCAGCGGGTGACCGGTGCCTACGGATTATGGCTCGGAGGAATCCTGAAAGCAACTCCACCATGTTGAATAATGCTTTTCGTGCAGCCACAGGACGTCGTGTTACGACTCAAACTGTGGAAATGGCTGCATGATGCGCAACTTCACTTCCGACGTCCATGGCGAGGTCCATCTTTGTAATCACGACACCATGCAGCGCGGTACAGATGGGCCCAACAAGACGCCGAATGGACCGATCAGGATCGGCATCACGTTCTCTTCACCGATGAGTGTCACAGGTGCCTGTAACTAGACAATCGTCGGAGATCTGTTTGGAGGAAATCCGGTCACACCGAACGCCTTAGATACACTGTCCAGCGAGTGCAGCAAGGTGAAGGCGCCCTGATGTTTTGGAGTGGCATTATGTGAGGTCGACGTACGCTGCTGGTGGTCATGGAAGGCAACGTAACTGCTGTACGATACGTGAATGCCATCCTCCGACCGATAGTGCAACCATATCGGCAGCATATTGGCGAGACATTCGCCTTCATTGACGACAATTCGCGCCCCCATCGTGCACATCTTGTGAATGACTTCCTTCAGGATAACGACAACGCTCGACTAGAGTGCTCAGCTTGTTCTCCGGACATGACCCCTATCGAACATGGCTGGGATAGATTGAAAAGGGCTGCTATGGACGACGTGACCCACCAATCACCCTGAGGGATCTACACCGAATCGCCGTTTAGGACTGGGGCAATCTGGACCAACAGTGCCTTGATGAACTTGTGGATAGTATGCCACGACGAATACAGGCATGCATCAATGCAAGAGGACGTTCTACTGGATATTACAGGTACTGGCGTGTACAGCAATCTGGACCACCACTTCTGAAGGTCACGCTGTATGGTGGTACAAGATGCTATGTGTGGTTTCCAAGAGCAATAAAAAGGGCAGAAATGATGTTTATGTTGATCTCTATTCCAATTTACTGTACAGGTTCCGGAGCTCTCGGAACCGAGGTGACGCATAAATTTTTTGATGTGGTTAGTAGCGGTAGCGCGGTTCTGTCCATCCCATAATTATTAAGCCACAGTCACCCAGATTAATGGTGGCTCTTAAGGGCTACTTACGCTTCGGTTAACCAGGTATGTAGCCTTGAGTTGTTGGTCGACCGCGAAATCACAAGCACTCATTTCCACTGTAGGAGATATTAGATTCAGATAAATTGTAGTTTCATTTACAAATTCTTTCGTTTTGCAGTGACATTAAGGAACAGCGTGTGCTACTCATGCAGATTAACCTGTCAATTTAATCTGCACGCGGGTTTGGAATCCTTTTGAAATAATATCACAGGTGAAGATAATTCTGCGCAAATCACTGCTGGAGATTCGATAACTCTTGACATTAGTGATGTCAAGAGGCCAGCAAAATGCCATTCAAGGAAAACCCACGGGGAATTGCACGAATCAGGTTGCAATTCAATGTAAAATTTTGTGTTACAGCAAGAATCTAAAAGCGATTGTTGTGCACTGATCTGCCGAGTCAGTAGCAAAAGCAGAAGCAGCACATCTAAGACACGGTATGGTGCATATAAAAAAATGGTCAAAGCCTTGTATGTATATATCAACTTTTTACCACCTCCATTCCAGTATCTCGTATAATCCAAAAGGAGGACCTTACGAATGGCACGTGTCGAAGAGGTTGGTGCAGTGACGTTTAGCTTGAGGAAACAAGAACTGAAATGGTGAGGAGCGTCCATGATACAATGAAGGCATATACTGAGCATGATAAAGCATTGTCTGGACAAAGTATGGTACGGTGATTCTCGAATTCATTTAGAATACCTGCTAATATCCAGCAAATAATCGGATTTTTCCGAGATATCAGAGCATCTTCTGCTTTAGGCAAGGTGGTAGGCAACTGATGTGAAGAGAAATTTGAGATCAAATAGAGCAGACAACTTAGACATGAACTCTAGTCGTCACAAAGGCACTGTGTAAAACTGCAGTGACTCAGTTATGATAAGATAAATAAGGAATATTGCCATCACCCGCAGGGCATCTCGGCATTTTTCACATTTACAAATATTGGCAGAAGCGAGAGAAGGTGTAGGCGACACTCGTTAATCCTCGGGCAGACAGGGGACCGAACTCCATAATTTTCGATTCACAGTCCGCAACGAATCACAAGGGTCTAATTCCAATTTCTGAACTCTCTCATCCCGCGGAAGTGAAGTAGTGACTGGGTGAAAGTAGTATGTGTGGCTGCCTAGATAAGTGGCTGCCATACTTCATATATATCATGTCTGCAACTAAGAAGGGCATTTTCCAGTACCACAATTCGCAATTATAGGAATCTTCAACAGTTTCACCAAATGAAACTGCCTGGCAGATTAAAACTGTGTGCCGGACCGAGACTCGAACTCGGGACCTTTGCCTTTCGCGGGAAAGTGCTCTACCCACTGAGCTACCCAAGCACGACTCACGCCCCGTCCTCACAGCTTTACATCTACCAGTACCTCGTCTCCTACCTGCCAAGCTTTACAGAACCTCTCCTGCGAACCTTGCAGAACTAGCACTCCCGAAAGAAAGTATATTGGCAGAAGTAAAGCTTTAAGGACGGGCGTGAGTCGTGCTTGGGTAGCTCAGTTGGTAGAGCACTTGCCCGCGAAAGGCAAAGGTCGCGAGTTCGAGTCTCGGTCCGGCACACAGTTTTAATCTGCCAGGAAGTTTCGTATCAGCGCACACTCTGCTGCAGAGTGAAAATCTCATTCTGGAGTTTCACCAAATGATTTGGCCATCAAAATCGAATTGACTACCTGGAGCATACAGTGTGGGAGTTTACTTGAAGCCAAAAATGATTATCATATATGGTATATATACTCAGTCTGAAGCGACAAATGGATTTTTTACTAATGGCGGGATTCGAAGCCACGTCTTCCGCTCTCAAGGCAGATACGCTAACCACTACGCCAAATGGCTTTGCGTAAGTGCTAGCACGCCTCCCTCCTCAGTTCAAATTCTCATTCACACCGCCGCCTAAACTCCAACCACATTGCAGAGACTCGCCAAAAGTATTGGAGTAGCACCTCAGCATCGAACGAAATGGGGAATCCTGCCTGAAACCCTGGCGTAGGTGTTGCAATAAAATGAAATTATGTGGTCCCAGAGCCCTTTCAAGTCTCAAACATCTATGATCTACCTGTATACACGCAGACTGAAGCAACGAATGAAAGTCTGTGTCAAGGCCAGAATTCGAACGTGGCTCTCCAGCTGACTAGCCATATGCGACAACCACTACACCATCTTGCACAGTAGCCATGCACAACTGCACGGACTTGGCAGTCTTTGGAATCATATACATTCATTTAATTATCATTTAGTTAACTAACTCTTCTGTCGCTTTCTCGCAGAACAAATTCATAATTGTATACTATAGAAATTCCACAATTTTATGCCATTAATTTCTAATTATTATTGAGTATATCAAGCACTCTCGTCTGCCCATCGCCGTTCGCTGTGGCCAAGTGGTTCTAGGTACTTCCGTCCAGAACCGCGGTGCTGCTACGGTCGCAGGTTCGAATGTTGCCTCGGGCGTGGATGTGTGTGATGTCCTTAGGTTAGTTAGGTTTAAGTAGTTCTAAGTCTAGAGGACTGATGACCTCAGGTGTTAAGTCCGATAGTACTGAGAGCTATTTGAAACATTTGAACGTCTGGCCATCTGCTAATCGTAGGCTGCTCCAGCTCGCTTGTATAATGCCGGGCAGCCAGACGCCCACAGACACAAGTGGGCAAGGGTGGTCAAAAGGCTGACGGCTGGATCGGAGCACAGAGCCTGCGCGACACTTCTGCTCTGGTAGAGTGTACACGGCAGGCTCGGCCAAGTGGTTAGCGCATGTGCAGAATGTGAGTGTACTGGCTGCGCCTGCCCGCGAGCTAGCTGAGGAGTGGCCTGCAGCTTTTGTTAGTGGATGGGGTGGCGACAGAAGCTGCTACGTTAACAGAGGTCCTCTAAGACAGCCGAGGCAGAGCACGTGTTATGCACACCTCCGGGTCGCTGCCGGTGAAGCCGCCCAGCACGGCGGGATGCGGCTTGGGCGCCTCCCTGATCAGCTGCTGGCTGCTGCTAGACAACAGGTAGGGGTCGTCCTCCTGCAAGGACGGCCTCTCGGTCTCCGCCGCCTGCTGCGGGGCGCTCAGCTTCTTCTCCAGGTCGACCGCCACCACGCGCAGACCCTCCAGGACCAGCACCCGTTCGCTCTCCTGCGCAACATCCAGACCTACGCTGTGACGCGTCGCATCTCACCAGACTATCTGTTTCGCTACGAAGACTAAGAGGTGGCGTGAGCCCCGAAGACTGAGAGGTGGCATGAGCCCCCTCTCATACTTCTATCTTACTCCGAGTAATTCGATTTTCCCCTCTAATTGCGTGCGGCGAAAAGTTGCTATTCCTTCACACGCGGACTTCCCAAGCAGCGTCTCTCGTCAGCCGGGTGGTCCGGTGACAGGCGGGTTCTGCTGAGTTTGAAAGGGTTAAGACGACAGGTGTGAGGGAGTCGAGTGGATGCTTTCCAGACGCCGACATTGTCGTAAGAGCGACGGCGACACGCCCACAGGGGCCTGACGGAGTGGCAGGGCTAGAGATACGGTTACTTCACAGAAACTTAGTGAAAACAGTTTCTGGCGGGCTACCAGCGAGGCGTGGGAATGACTTGTGTTCCCAGGCAGTCTTGTCGGGAAAATTTTCTGTAAAATCATAACTGTGATTGGCTTGCTCAGGGAATAGATCTGTGACGTAGCAAAACTGGCGCAGAGATTGGCGCCAAGAATCTCCATTGGTGGAATAGTACTGCGTCGGCAATAGAGGGGAATTTTCCGCCGGTTTTCGAGTTGCTGATTGGAACGTTTAACTACGGCCACTGTCTTGGGGGCGGCAATGTTCTGTGTTTGGTTTGTATGGGTGCTCTTGAGAGAGTCAGCTCTCTCGCCTTTCATTCGGAGTACATTACAAGACTGAGCTCTCGCTGCTCTGGACAGCCTGCCTTCCGTTGGCTGTCAAATATACTTTTATTTGATTGTAACTGTTTGACGAAGTTGTTGAAGTTTCGACTTCAACGTAACTTTCAGAGTACAGTTGGCAATTGAGCGTTCTGCGTACAAGCGGTCTATGTTGTATGTCTTGGGCAGTTTTGGCTAAAGATGACTGTATCGGAGTTACTGTGTGACTTCGCTTGTTAAAATCAATCACTGTACCGTCAGTGGACGAGGATGTAGATGAAGATGAAATGGGAGATACGATACTGCGTGAAGAGTTTGACAGAGCACTGAAAGACCTGAGTCGAAACAAGGCCCCCGGAGTAGACAACATTCCATTGGAACTACTGACGGCCTTGGGAGAGCCAGTCCTGACAAAACTCTACCACCTGATGAGAAAGATGTATGAGACAGGCGAAATACCCTCACATTTCAAGAAGAATATAATAATTCCAATCCCAAAGAAAGTAGGTGTTGACAGATGTGAAAATTACCGAACTATCAGTTTAATAAGTCACAGCTGCAAAATACTAACACGAATTCTTTACAGACGAATGGAAAAACTAGTAGAAGCCGACCTCGGGGAAGATCAGTTTGGATTCCGTAGAAATGTTGGAACACGTGAGGCAATACTGTCCCTACGACTTATATTAAAAGCTAGATTAAGGAAGGGCACACCTACGTTTCTAGCATTTGTAGACTTAGAGAAAGCGTTTGACAATGTTGATTGGAATACTCTCTTTCAAATTCTGAAGGTAGCAGGGGTAAAATACAGGGAGCGAAAGGCTATTTACAATTTGTACAGAAACCAGATAGCAGTTATAAGAGTCGAGGGACATGAAAGGGAAGCAGTGGTTGGGAAGGGAATGAGACAGGGTTGTAGTCTCTCCCCGATGTTATTCAATCTGTATATTAAGCAAGCAGTGAAGGAAACAAAAGAAAAATTCGGAGTAGGTATTAAAATCCATGGAGAAGAAATAAAAATGTTGAGTTTCGCCGATGACATCGTAATTCTGTCAGAGACAGCAAAGGACTTGGAAGAGCAGTTGAACGGAATGGATAGTGTCTTGAAAGGAGGATATAAGATGAACATCAACAAAAGAAAAACGAGGATAATGGAATGTAGTCGAATAAAGTAGGGTGATGCTGAGGGAATTAGATTAGGAAATGAGACAAATAAAGTAGTAAAGGAGTTTTGCTATTTGGGGAGCAAAATAACTGATGATGGTCGAAGTAGAGAGAATATAAACGTAGACTGGCAATTGGAAGGAAAGCGTTTCTGAAGAAGAGAAATTCCATCAAGTATAGATTTAAGTGGTAGGAAGTCATTTCTGAAAGTATTTGTATGGAGTGTAGCCATGTATGGAAGTGAAACATGGACGATAACTAGTTTGGACAAGAAGAGAATAGGAGCTTTCAGAATGTGGTGCTACAGAAGAATGCTGAAGATTAGATTGGTAGATCACATAACTAATGAGGAAGTATTGAATAGGATTGGAGAGAAGAGAAGTTTGTGGCACAACTTGACCAGAAGAAGGGATCGGTTGGTAGGACATGTTCTGAGGCATCAGGGGATCACCAATTTAGTATTAGAGGACAGCGTGGAGGGTAAAAATCGTAGAGGGAGACCAAGAGATGACTACACTAAGCAGATTCAGAAGGATGTAGGTTGCAGTAGGTACTGGGAGATGAAGAAGCTTGCACAAGATAGAGTAGCATGGAGAGCTGCATCAAACCAGTCTCAGGACTGAAGGCCACAACAACAACAACCGTCAGTGATTGTATGGCGGGCCTTCTTCGTCTCCCTCAGAGGCGTATTTGTATTGCTAGGAAGTCTTCAGTCTGGAACAACCCAGACTAGGAGAATTTGTTTCGGGCTATACTCACGACATTATCATCACCACGACGGGACGTCGAAGCAACCATTCATCGCCTCCGGTATGCCAAATCGTGTCCTTGCAGTTTAGAAGACAGCTTGGTAATGTACGTCCGCGGCACCGGCAAAGCAGGCAATTTTGCTAGGTGATAATAATAGCTCAGCAGAGCGCGCCTGTTCGTCTTTTCTAACTTTGTTCTGTCTTGGGTGTTCATTGTTTAAGTTATCACTACTGCAGCAGCAATTAATGTTGGGTTGGCTGGATGTTTCTGTTAAGATTTGAGTTGCAAGGGATTGTCTCCACATACCACTTCGTCATAAATGTCACAATCTAGTTTATGGACAACATCACCTTCACAGCATTTATTTGAGTATCCAATTTGATGTATTGTAAATGTTTCATGTGTTTTATTTATGATTTTGAGTTTAGTCATGATAAATCAAATTGTTATTTTGGACAGAACTCCCATTCTGTTAATCGGTAGAGCAACCCTTTCATTTCTCACTACGTTACTGAAACTTTCCTTTATTTAATTAATGTCTATCAAATTAAATTATTGCAGGTGCCAAACTCTTTTCTACTCCACTTGCAGGGTCGATTAGAGTCAGTTCGCGTTTCTTCTTAATCCATGTGCAACAGCAAAAGTCGGAGTTAGAAAAGGGGGGGGGGGGGGTTAGAGCATCATTTCCATATGAAGGTTCTAGAAGAATTTAGTGTTAAATGCACTGCTAGCCCCAGCACCTCGTAAGACTACACGATCGACCAGGGCTACCGTGCTCGAATACTGTGTCGAGGAATGTTTCGTGGCAGGCAGGCATCAGCCACGTCTAGTAGGGGCGCGCCACGAAATGGCCGGCTGTCAGAGGGACGAAAAGCACTGGGCACAGGCGCAACGCGAGTAGCGAAGTCCTACCAGCAAACCTACAGGGGACAGGCAGAATAATGTGAACAGTGGTCGTAATGGGAAGGTTGTGTTTGACAGTCAACAACGCAGGTAAGGCACGTGTCGCGCTGGACTGTCCGTGTTCAGTACGGACTAGGCAGCAGTGCGGGTTGTTTATATCAGTTTTGTCTCACCCATCCTGCAGAATGGCATTCTCCTGTGGTGTGCTGCCCGCTTCTTATCTACCTATTTTCTCTGTGACTGCGTGCCGTCACTCACTACCTTGACACAGTAATAGCGGACAAGAGGACGCTGTTTCCTGTTGCATCGCGTTTGCTGATTCAGCTATCGGCTGCACGAGAATGGGACTATCTTATCAGACGAGTCCGTAATCGAATTCTGCGCAAAGCGTCGGTGCCAAGTACTTGTGTACGAAAAAGGGGTTTATTTAATCTCTTGTGATCTGGAAACGCGGCCATAATGATAGACCTGTGTTCCAAAGCTCTCAGAATCAGAGACGAAATGGCAATACTAATAACAATGAATTGGACTAATCTTAAACGTCTTCAGCTGCAGCGATGTCATTTCCAAGTGAATTAAAAGCGGTTGGAATATTCGATTTTTGTCTCTAGTAAAGTAAAATCATCCTCAAGTAAATGCTGATTTACACAACTGGCCATTAAAATTGCTACACCACAAAGATGGCATTCTACAGATATGACGTGCTGTGATATGCAAATGATTAGCTTTTCAGGGCATTCACATAAGGTTGGCGCCGGTGGCGACACATACAACGTGCTGACAAGAGGAAAGTTTCCAACCGATTTCTCATACACAAACAACAGTTGACCGGCGTTGCCTGGTGAAACGTTGTTGTGATGCCTCGTGTAAGGAGGAGAAATGCGTACCATCACGTTTCCCACTTTGATAAAGGTCGGATTGTAGCCTATCGCAATTGCGGTTTATCGTATCGCGACATTGCTGCTCGCGTTTGTCGAGATCCAATGACTTTTAGCAGAATATGGAATCGGTGGGTTCAGGGGGGTAATACGGAATGCCGTGCTGGATCCCAACGGCATCGTATCACTAGCAGTCGAGATGACAGGCATCTTATCCGCATGGCTGTAACGGATCGTGCAGCCACGTCTCGATCCCTGAGTCAACAGATGGGGACGTTTGCAAGACAACAACCATCTGCACGAACAGTTCGACGTCGTTTGCAACAGCATGGACTATCAGCTCGGAGACCATGGCTGCGGTTACCCTTGACGCTACAGAGAGGAGCGCCTGCGATGGTGTACTCAACGACGAACATGGGTGCACGAATGGCAAAACGTCATTTTTTCGGATGAATCCAGGTTCTGTTTGCAGCATCATGATGGTCGCATCCGTGTTTGGCGACATCGCGGTGAACGCACATTCGAAGCGTGTGTTCGTCATCGCCATACTGGCGTATCACCCGGCGTGATGGTATGAGGTGCCATTGGTTACACGTCTCAGTCACCTCTTGGTCGTATTGACGGCGCTTTGAACAGTGGACGTAACATTTCAGATGTGTTACGATCCGTGGCTCTACCCTTCATTCCATGGCTGCGAAACCCTACATTTCAGCAGGATAATTCACGACCGCATGTTGCAGGTCCTGTACGGGCCTTTCTGGATACAGAAAATGTTCGACTGCTGCCCTGGCCAGCACATTCTCCAGATCTCTCACCAAATGAAAACGTCTGGTCAATGGTGGCCAAGCAACTGGCTCGTGACAATACGCCAGTCACTGCTCTTGATGAACTGTGGTATCGTGTTGAAGCTGCATGGGCAGCTGTACCTGTACACGCCATGCAAGTTCTGTTTGACTCAATGGCCAGGCGTATCAAGGCCGTTATTACGGCCACAGGTGGTTATTCTGGGTACTGATTTCGCAGGATCTATGCAACCAAATTGCGTTAAAATATAATCACACGCCAGTTCTAGTATAATATATTCGTCCAATGAATACCTGTTTATCATTTTCATTTCTTCTTGGTGTAGCAATTTTAACTGCCAGTAGTGTAGATATACAGTGTTATTATGTAGTTTAGTAATTAAACTGGAATTTCTTCTCGGAATATCAACCGTGGAAACTGACTAAAGTCCAGGCAAGTATCCTTCTATCATTTTCTGGTGAAAAAGATGTTAGGAATGGAATTGGGCGAAACTTCGCTACACATCGGTCTGTTTACTCGGCTGATATTCCGAGAGGCACTCATCAGTATATTCTTCTGAGAAAGCATACATTCACGTGTGCGAAGTGTATTAAATCTTTATTTACGCTTCTTTTACGCATCTAATTCTTTATTTTCACCCCTCTTGTGTCACTTAAGTTTATTCTGCAGGTGGTTTCTCAGGGAAATGGAATCGGACCTTTTGGATCCTCTGTTTTTCGGTTTCTTCAGATGAGACCTGGTTCAACTTGCGAGGGTTTTGAACTCACAGCATGTGCGCCATTATGCATCAGAAAATCCCTATGAATACTTCGACGAACCGTTGCACAATCTCAAGATTGGCGTTCATTGTGCAATGTCCGTGTCCGCAGCGTAACACGATTGTTTCACTAAACTGTTAATGCTGATGGGTATGTACAGAACCGTTGAATCCATATGTGTGTCAGCTCAAAGATGATGAAAGACTGTATGAATATTTTAAGCAAGTCGGAACAGCAACTCTCACTGCCTTGACAGTGTTTTGTCACGAGTTCGTGAGGTACTCCGTGAGGAGAGGACAATCAGCAGAGGCTGTGCAATTTGTGTCCACCTCGATCGCCTGATCTCTCGCTCTCTGGTTTTCACATCTCATAGAAAGTTTGAAGTGGGACACACTTGAAGACAGACGACGCGCTAAATGGAAGGGGCTGCCCTCTAAATTCCAAAATCCGATCTTCGCCGAGGGTGTAGAGCATAAACGAGGGTAATCCCAAAAGTCAGGTCTCCTATTTTTTTTTTATAAGTACAGATCTCTGTTTGTGTGGCAGTTGGTCACACTGTTATGAAGAGTGCTTCACGTGCTGTGTGTAAACATGCGCACGCCGCGCTGAGGCGCTCAGTCTTGGCTTGACAGCCGTTGAGAATGGAGCTCCCGATGGATGTTACCGCCAAGTGCAAATTGCGCGCAGTTATTCCGTTTTTGAAACCAAGCACTGCGTCGATTGAAATCCACCGCCAACTGACGGAACTGTATGGTGACTCGTGCATGGATATCAAAATTGTTCGTAAGTGGTGTAGAGAGTTTGCAGCTGTTCGGACCGAAAATCACGATGAACAAAGGAGCGGGAGACCGTCAATTTCTGAGGAGACAGTGTTGAAGTTTGAGGAAGGCATGCGTGAAGATCGGCGGATCATCCTGGATGATCTCTGCACGTTGGTCCCTAAGGTTTCCCGAAGCATCACTCACAGAATTTTAACGGAAACATTGAACTACCGGAAGGAGTATGCAAGATGGGTGTCACGCATGCTGACTGAGGACCACATGCGGCAACGAGTTGATGCTTCCCGCTCATTTCTTCACCGGCTTCCAGCCGAACAGAACAACTTTCTGAACTCAACTGTCACGGGTGACGAAACCTGACCATACCATTTTACACCTGTGACCAAGCAACAATCACACCAGTGGCGGTTCATAACTTTCTGAACAGCATGGCGGCGAGCTGGTATGACATGGGCATCCAAAAGCTGCCACAGCGTCTACAAAAGTGCATTGACGCAAGTGGTGATTATGTCGAAAAATAGCTAAATGTTCAAGCTGTAAACCTATGTAAACCATTGTAGAAATAAACAGGTCTACGTACTTACAAATAAAAAAAGGACACCTTACTTTTGGGATTAACCTCGTATTATTACCACCAACTTTCAAATCGCGCAATGATCACCATTCAAAGATAAGGGAAATCAGAGAGCTCTTACTTAGGTGTTCAGACGGTCGGTTTCCCCATGCGCGATCCGCTACTGGAACAGAAGGGTGGAAATATGACTTTGGCGCAAATAGTGCCCTCCGCTACACACCGCTTGGTGGATAGCGTAGTATACATGTAGATGCAGATGTTGTTGCTGTTGTTGTTGTTGTTGATGCTGTGGTCTTCAGTCCTGAGACTGGTTTGATGCAGCTCTCCAAACTACTCTATCCTCTGCAAGCTGCTTAATCTCCCAGTACCTACTGCAACCTACATCCTTCTGAATCTGTTTAGTGTATTCATCTGTTGGTCTCCCTCTACGATTTTTACCCTCCACGCTGCCCTCCAATGCTAAATCTGTGATCCCTTGATGCCTCAGAACATGTTCTACCAACCGGTCGTTTCTTCTTGTCAAGTTGTGCCACAAACTCCCCTTTCACCAGTTCTATTCAATACTTCCTCATTAGTTATGTGATCTACCCATCTAATCTTCAGCATTCTTCTGTAGCACCACATTTCGAAAGCTTCTATTCTCTTCTTGTCCAAACTGTTTATCGTCCATGTTTCACTTCCATACATGGCTACACTCCCTACAAATACTTTCAGAAACGACTTCCTGACACTTAAATCCATACTCGATATTAACAAATTTCTCTTCTTCAGAAACGCTTTCCTTGCCATTGCCAGTCTACATTTATATCCTCTCTACTTCGACCATCATCAGTTATTTTGCTCCACTATTAGCAAAACTCCTTTACTACTTTAAGTGTCTCATTTCCTAATCTAATTCCCTCAGCATCACCCGACTTAATTCGACTACATTCCATTATCCTCGGTTTGCTTTTGTTGAAGTTCATCTTATATCCTCCTTTCAGGACACTGTCCATTCCGTTCAACTGCTCTTCCAAGTCTTTTGTTGTCTTTTTATTTCTTCTCCATGGATTTTAATACCTACTCTGAATTTTTCTTTTGTTTCCTTCACTGCTTGCTCAATAAACAGATTGAATAACATCGTGGAGAGACTACAACCCTGTCTCACTCCCATCCCAACCGCTGCTTCCCTTTCATGTCCCTCAACTCTTATATCTGCCATCTGGTTTCTGTACAAAGTGTAAATAGCCTTTCGCTCCCTGCATATTACCCCTGCCACCTTTAGAATTTGAAAGAGGGTATTCCAGTCAACATTGTCAAAAGCTTTCTCTAAGTCTACAAATGATAGAAACGTAGGTTTGCCTTTTCTTAATCTAGCTTCTAAGATAAGTCGTAAGGTCAGTATTGCATCACGTGTTCCAACATTTCCACGGAATCCAAACTGATCTTCCCCGAGGTCGGCTTCTATCAGTTTTTCCATTCGTCTGTAAAGAATTTGCGTTAGTATTTTGCAGCTGTGACTTATTAAACTGAGTGGCCGAGCGGTTCTAGGCGCTTCAGTCTGGAACCGCGTGACCGCTACGGTCGCAGGCTGGAATCCTGCCTCGGGCATGGATGTGTGTGATGTCCTTAGGTTAGTTAGGTTTAAGTAGTTCTAAATTCTAGGGGACAGATGACCTCAGATGTCAAGTCCCATAGTGCTCAGAGCCATTTTTTTTATTAAACTGATAGTTCGGAAATTTTCACATCTGTCAACACCTGCTTTCTTTGGGTTTGCAATTGTTATATTCTTCTTGAAGTCTGTCTCATACATCTTGCTGACCAGATGGTAGACTTTTGTCAGGACTGGCTCTCGCAAGGCCGTCAGTAGTTCTAACGGAATTACTGACGCAGATGTTTTACATATCAAAAGAAACTTATACCTATAGAATGGCTCAAGTTGTCACACAGAGTAGAAGAAACCTATAAAACGACGTTAATTCATTCGCTCCCACCCTAAGTGGACAAGTGGCACAAACCATAACGGATTTTGAAAGATTAACAAAGGTCTGCTAAATCATTTTCGAAGTGACAAAATTTCATTCTGAAACTTCCTGGCAGATTAAAACTGTGTGCCGGACTGAGACTCGAACTCGAGATCTTTGCCTTTCTCGGGCAAGTGCTCTAATATCTGAGTTACCCAAGCACTACCCACGCCCCGTCCTCACAGCTTTACTTCTGCCAGTACCTCGTCTCCTACCTTCCAAACTTTACAGAAGCTCTCCTGCGAACCTTGCAGAACTAGCACTCTTGAAAGAAAGGATATTGCGGAACATGGCTTAGCCACAGCCTGGGGGATGTTTCCAGAATGTCTCATTCTGAAAATTTCATTCTGCCAAACACAAGAAACCGCCTCTGGCGTCCAAAATATCCAAGCGACGGAGAACGATATGCTAGAAACCACAGTAGACCCTGACTAGTAACCCAGTCCGTGGCGGTCCCACTGTTGGCGTCACTTACGGCGGGCAGTCCTGCCGCGGCGCCGTTGGAGACGGTGGCGCCGGCGCCCTGGGCTGGGGCGTCGCAGGCGTCGGGCTGGTCGGCGAGGGACGGCGGGCAGGAGGCGTCGGCGCGCGAGCAGCGCCGCTTGCTGAGCGACCGGTGGAGCGCGGAGTCGGCCGTCTGGGCGCCGGGCCCGCACTGCAGACGGTGGGGCGAGGCGCGGCGCCGCCGGTGGTGCAGGTACAGGTGCACCAGCTCCTCCACCAGGTACATCGCGAAGAAGCCCGAGCACATCAGCAGTTCCGGCAGGTGGAACTTGGTCTCCACCAGCGTGCCCGACTCCTGCAGCTCCTCCACCGCCTCGCGGACCTGTGGTAGAGGCCAGCAGTCAGCAATCTGGGAGATTAAAAACTCTTTGCCCGACAGGGAGTCCGACCCGGAACCTCGTCTTACACGACTCACGAGTTCAGTTCAACCATTACCTACGAGACTGTGGCCGACTGACCTACACTGAGGTTAAGAGAAAATATGATAGGCTACATCCTATTCCGCCACTAGGACAATGGTTCTACCATCTTCCGTTCCGCTGTGTACAGTTGGCTCTCAGAGCCATCATACTCCACCTGCCCCCTTGATGGTGGGGAGGGGGCACTTCCCTCCCTATTGCTCCTGCACAATCTACATCAGGAGCCATGTGCCCCCCAACCATCGTGGACGTCAGTCCCCACTTCTCAGCTGGAGAAGCGTTAAGTCTTCTCCGGCTCCTCTCGCCAGGAAGGGTTCCCTTGGGTCACTCCCTTCCCAGGTTCCTACCAGTGGCAAAGCTGACACCCGCCACTGGCTGAAGCAACCACAGGTAGCTGGTCGTAGGGCTTTAAAGTCCTTTTCAGTTCCTGAGACTGAATTGGTGAAGCCTTCCCAGCCGGACAAACCTAAGGAGTAGCGAGAGAAACCTAAAAAGATAAAGACCCCCAAGAACCAAGGCACTGCGGTGGCATCCACTCCTCCACTACCTACAAGCTCTGTGTCTGAGGATTAGGTGGAGATTCTGGCGTCCGCTGAGGACCTAGATCTCGCTGGGCCCTCAGACACAATGGATGTCGATGGCACAGGTACTCATCTGGTGGCAGCAGGTGACCCTGTCTCATTGAGTATTTCATCCCTTCCCAGTCTCACGATCACGTAATCCTCCAGTGCAATTCCGGGTTTTTTTCCCACCACCTGGCTGAGCTACAGCAACTGTTAAGCTTACACCTGCTTTCTGCATTGCCCTCCAGTCGATTAGCAAACTGCTGGTAAGAATTCTGGTTCGAGTAGAAGTACAGACACAGTTTTAATAGCCAGAAAAATTTCAAAACAATATCACTCTCCTGCGGCAACGGCCTTGCCGCAATGGAATCACCGGTTCCGTGAGATCACCGAAGTTAAGCGCTGTCGGGCGCGGTCGGTACTTGGATGGGTGACCATCAAGGCAACCATGCGCTGTTGCCTTTTTTGTGGGTGAACTCAGCCTCGTGATGCCAACTGAGGAGCTACTCGACCGAATAGTGGCGGCCTCGGTCAAGAATACCATCATAACGACTGGGAGAGCGGTGTGCTGACCCCACGCCCCTCCTATCCGCATCTTCCACTGAGGTTGACACGGCGGTCGGATGGTCCCGGTAGGCCACTCGTGGCCTGAAGACGAAGTGCTTTTTTTTATCACTCTCCTGCGGGCTCAAAGACTTAATAAGGCCAGTAGTTTATTAACCAAGTTGTGGGCAATTTTGTTAATTTGTTGTCACTGAAATTCAGTCACCATTCGTTTTGATTTTGAACCTGATGTCACTCCTTAGATAAGTGCCTCGCTACAAATCTAAAAGTTTCAGTTTCAATCCACGGTTTGTCCTGAGATGTCTTGCTTTCATTTGTCGCTATCAGTCATTTGTAGCAATGCTTTCCTTCTGTAAAAAATGGAAGTTTCATCGAGGTTCGGGCTCCACGTTAAACGGTAGCCCCCCTCTCTCCCCAATAACTGGCTACGTAAGTCAATCCAAAGGTCGAAGAAGGGCAAGAGCATAATATGAAGGCCTTATTTCAATAGTGGTACAAGTCCATTTTTGTTCATTCTGAGATACAGAGTCCTAAAGTAAAATGAGCGCTGAAAAATCTGCAGTTGAGATACCAGAAATATTAAAGTATATATACCCGAATATTTCTGGTATCGCAACTGCAGATTTTTTAGCGCTCATTTTACTTTAGTACTCTGTATCTCAGTATATATACCTGAATTTTTCTGGTATCTCAACTGCAGATTTTTCAGCGCTCGTTTAACTTTAGCTCTTTGTATCTCAGAATGAACAAAAATGGACTTGTACCACTATTGAAATAAGCCCTTCATATGTCGACAAGAGCCACGCTTAGTAAAGCATATCACTGTCCAGACCAATCTCTGAATTGTGAAGAACTTCATTTTTACTTTCCAGTTCGATATGTGCGACAGATTTCAAATGAGTCCCAACATTTTAAAGCATTTCTTGAGAGAGAGAGAGAGAGAGAGAGAGAGAGAGAGAGAGAGAGAGAGAGAGAGGGAAGGAGAGATAGCCCGCAGAAAGGTTTACCAAACCGCTTGCCAGTTACAATACAAGTGTGAATTAAAATATTGTCGTATCTGTAGATTACGAAAACATTTTCTCTTGTGCATACATTAAAACTTCAAGATCAATTTGCACACGTTCAGTTTTGCCAGTCTAAGATCACTTGGATTTTCAGTTTCCCTACCTTCAGATGAGGTCTAATCCTGCCTGACGATGATCTCGCATGACACCCGCGACTGTTAATCCTAATATCCCCACCAGTGTGTGAGGTATTGCGGGACTCACAACAAAGACGCGCTGCACTTCTCTGTTATCAGTGTAACTGTGAGTATCTATGCAAAGATCTAGCTATCAAAGATCTACTTCGGTATTTGCCACTTTAAAAAGGAAAAACGAGGCGCCAAAGTTGATTACATCTGATAGACGGAAGAGATTTAGATATATAATCGTACAGTGTTTTCTATTATTGAGCTATCTCTACAGGGTGATTTTGCTGATTGGGAAGAAACAGCAGGAAACGAAGCCTGAGAGGATGGGGAGCATAAAAGGTCGTATGGTCACGTGGCGAGAAATGTGTTCCAGGGGAGGTACACCCACTCGAAGCTGGCGATAAAACACCTTTGACAGTGCAGGCTACAGTGGTCGAAAGCGGACATGATAACGCGCAAGAGAATTGGGTATGTTCTGTCTGTACTTGTGTCTTAGTGGTCCGGTGCACCATCATGTAGCACTTATATCGCCGTTCGTATCAACGGTGGGTCTTCCAACATCGGGTACAGTGTCATCCACAGGAACTGGAGGTATGCCTCATCTCTCACACATCGTGGAAGAATGACTGGTCACACTAGGCAGTCGTCTATAATCCTTGCCACTTCGCACTGAGGCTGACCCGCACCTGATGGTTCTATGCGATTCTCCATAGCCTGCAGATGGGTGTTGTGAAAACGATACTGTCCCTCGTAAAGGCAGCCTCATGGGTGACAGGAATACCAGCGCCACCGTGGCCTGTGCGATGAACAGGCACACCCGTCCCCACAAAGGCAAGTACATAGGTGGTAAGGCCTGCATGCACTGTAAATCATACCATAGTGGCAGTTGTTGCGGAGAAAGCTCCCACGGCCGTACCCCATACTGGTGAGCTACTCGCCTGCTCCTGGTACCGGAGTGACTGTCAAAGATATTCTATCTACACATACAAGTGGATATACTTCCCCTGGAAAGCATTTCTTGCTGTATGTCCGTGGGACCTTATTTGCTCCTTGTCCTCTCGGGGATCGTTTCCTACAGTTTTGCACCCGTTCAGCAATGTCAAGCTGTAGACACATCAAATGTATGACTGTTTGTGTTATGTTTTAAGGGGGTAGGACGTCAAACGGACCGACTTGGAGCAGGAGAGGCACCACAGGACATTTTAATTTCCACTGTCTATACTTTTACAAATAAATTCAAAAAACTTTGTCCGCATGACCAGGAAGGATTCAGGATTCACACTCGTAGCAGCGGAAGTTCAAAAACATAACAAAATAATTTTTTTATATGTAAAATTTCATCATTTTTTCTCTTATTATTGGCTGCATTTGTTGCTATAGGTACACTTTCCTTCATAAGTAAAAGAGACTGTTCGATGAATTTTGCACAGCACACAAACCATACTTACAGGTGTCTGAAACTATAGAATCTATTTAATTTATGAAAAAATGAATGAGCTGTTACGTTTTAAACTTTATGTTTAGAAAAAATCAAATTTTATAGTTAATTATCTCAATTTTTACCACAGTTTCTAATAGATTTGGAAAATTCTAGAGTTTCGTACACCTGTAAGTATGGTTTGTATGTTGTGCAAAATTCATCAAAGAATCTCTCTTACTTGTGAAGAAGAATGTACCCATAGCAACAAATGCAGCCAACAGTAAGTGAAAAAATGATGAAATTTCATACCTAAAAAAAAATTATTTTGTTACGTTTCTGCACTTCCACTGCTATGAGTGTGAATCCTGAATCCTTCCTGGTCATACTGACAAGGTTTTGTGAATTTATTTGTAAAAGTATAGACAGTAGAAACTAAAATGTCCTGTGGTGTCTCTCCTGCTCCAAGTCGGTCCGTTTGACGTCCTAACCCTCTTAAGGAAACTAGCATCTTGTTGTCTTGCGGATAGAAAACGTCCTGTGGCCAGTTAATAGTTTAGGATTGCTGGAGATGAGTAACTCTAAGATGTCCTAGATCTGAACGTCTGGAATAGGCTGTACTATCTGATAATACGTTGGGCAATTTAATGTAAGTGGGGCCCCCGATCTATAAGCAAGCAAGATTTATAGCTACGAGACAATAGGCGTTTGATGCCAGGCCACCTAGTGCGGATATGGTACCAGTGGCTCCGCTGTGGGGCTCACCTCGGGCAGCAGGTGGAGGAAGGTGGTGCAGAGCAGCGCGCCGCCCCCGAAGGCGAGCAGCAGCGAGATCAAGAGCGCGGCGCAGGGGCTGGAGCCCAGCTGGTACCGGCCGCCCCCGCCGCCCCCGCCGCCTCCCGCGGCGCGCCGCCTATGCAGCCGGCTGAATATGAGCGGCGTGAGGCCCAGCAGCGTGGAGGCGCCGCCCAGCACCACCATGGCCACCACCTTGGCTGTCACGATTCCCGTGTCCTGCGACATCTCGGCGCGCTCGCTTCCTGTAAACCGAACAGGCAGATTCGCTTTCATTCTCGCTGGAGACACCGGAAACAATATTAAACGTGTTTCGGTGAGGGAACACATGATGCGTCGCAGAAATGTTCACCAAAATGCTGTGTGAGGCCCTACAAGAGAGGCGTGAGACTGTCAGAAGAGCCCAACTCCCAAAATACACAAGATCACGTTCCCAGAGTAATGTTTCTTTTAATTTTTTTATTGCCCAGTACAAGAACATTAACACACGTCAAATGCACTAAAATACCTTGATGCGTCAGTGTTATCACCTTACAGTAGGCAAAAACAATACAGCTATATGGTGGCTTGTGACGTCATTCTGTTAGAAGCAGAAAATCCTATCTCAGAATTACGACGTGTCTTATTAATCAAATTAAGTTATGCTGATGGCCAGCTATTCGAATAATTCAATCATTTAACCGACATTGTGAGTCCCTCACAATTTGCCGGTTCTGTACTCATGCAAATAGTATTAATAATATATTAACTCAACTTTGTTGAAAGCCACTGCAAGAGCTCAAAAGATACAAAAACAAGAATCGCTAGAAAAATGGCAAAATAAAATGGTTCAAATGGCTCTGAGCACTATGGGACTTAACATCTGAGGTCATCAGTCCCCTAGAACTTAGAACTACTTAAACCTAACTAACCTAAGGACAGCACACACATCCATGCCCGAGGCAGGATTCGGACCTGCGACCGTAGCGGTTACGCGGTTCCAAACTGAAGCGCCTAGATCCGCTCGGCCACACCGGCCGGCGACAAAATAAAATCAAATAATGTTATTGTGACATATATCAAATGACTGCGTTTGATAACACTGTAACGAAACTGAGTTTTTTTCCTGACAAAATATTATGAAAGTTATCGATTTATACTTAACGGTATTTCAGTTAATTAATAGCAGAAACTAATCAAATAATAGTCTTTTAAGTGAGACTGGTCATCAGAATCAAGGTAGTTTGACCTCATTCTTCGATTGAAATGCGTCAGTTGCTTCCAAAAGGTTTTTCTAAAAAATAAGACGAGCAGTGTTCTCACATCAGGCTTCGCGGGACTTGTTGATGGAAGCCATTCCCCCACAAACCCTATTACGTCAGTGTCAATAAGAGGTGGTTTTAGTTTCCAATACATGCTAGTAAAGTTGAGTGTAATTTCTAAAAGGGAAACTAAGTATGAAAACTTGAACCACACCAAGGAACAAACGAATCATAGTTAAAAAGCTCGGGAGGGATAATTCTATGCAATTTTATGTAGTCGCTAAAAGTGTGTTATGTTTATCAGAACCACCTTTTATTATCCAAAATTTTAGGTTGTTGTTGTTGTTGTCTTCAGTCCTGAGACTGGTTTGATGCAGCTCTCCATGCTACTCTATCCTGTGCAAGCTGCTTCATCTCCCAGTACCTACTGCAACCTACATCCTTCTGAATCTGCTTAGTGTACTCATCTCTCGGTCTCCCTCTACGATTTTTACCCTCCACGCTGCCCTCCAATGCTAAATTTGTGATCCCTTGATGCCAATTTTAGGTTATTCTTTAAAAAGAAGTTTTTAACTGCAGCACTTTATTCGGAATAGATCACATGGTCCCAATCGAACACGTATTTCTGATAAACAGAGCGAGTGCAATAAATTATATCACAAAAAATGCAGATGTAGACAAAAGTACTCCACTGCCCTCACGACCACATGTACATCCAGTATTGAAGAAGTAAATTTTGCTATTTTACTACGATCTTAACGAAAACTATAATATTATCAGCTCTGTCTTCCAAAATTGAAATTCTCGCACGCTTTGGGTGACTGCATGACGTGTCTAGGAGCAATGATACTCGCTGACTGTTTACCAAAGTCCCCTGATTTGAATCCCACTCAAGATGTGGGTTGTGGGAGGAATTATTTCGATCTTGAGTCCCGTAGACGTGGAATTTCGTTGAGTCTTTGCCACAGCGATTCTCTACTTTTTATCAACTGTCATCAATATAGTTTGTTCCGATGTCCGGGCCGAGTTTCCTTGTTGGGAATGGGCGGCGTGGGGGGGTGGGGGGGGGGAGAGAGGTACGGATATTTCAGGAGGCAAGCTCCGACTATGCACGTGCTTACTGGTTTGATTTTGTTAGTGTGTGTGAAATCTTATGGGACTTAACTGCTAAGGTCATCATTCCCTAAGCTTACACACTACTTAACCTAAATTAACCTAAGGACAAACACACACACCCATGCCCGAGGGAGGACACGAATCTCCGCCGGGACCAACCGCACATACTGGTTTCATACAGCACAATTATCGCTTTGTAACGGCTCGCTATACACGGGTACTGTGTTGTTAGATCGGTAACCGCTGGCTTCAGAACACTCGTGGCAGAAAGTCGACGACTTCTACCAGCTTCAACTGATTCAAAACTAGGGAGACCTCGTTAGTGATGTGAACAACCTATATGGGTTAGTCCGTCAGTAGAGAGGTGTGTAAAGTTTTGTCCAGTTAGCTTACTATTGATTGATGACCAAAATATAACCTCTTGTACTTGAAAACAAATGGGTGGTCGCCTACAGAATGTGTGACTGCTCAGTGCGGTGAATTCCCGCCTGATTTTCGCTTCCAGCTGCAACCGACGGGGGTGTCTAAGGAAGTGCGTCAGTATTGTTAACATTTGGCTCGGGGAACACATCAAATGCATGACGTGTTCATGCACATTGTCTTGCAGTGCTTATAGGTGGAGGGAATACCTCCGCAGACAGTACATGCGGAAAGAGTATGGCGAAATCCTGTGTAGAGTTCCGTCTAGGCAAGTCAAAGGCGTCCACTAGAGAAAAGCTACTCTCCACGAAAAAAGGTCCATTACTTGACTCATTTCTCTTTTTTTTAACATTCAATGCCCGTAGGTATTACGTATTTTTGTGTAAATCCCTTCGAAAGATTATATGATATTCACAAAATTTTCTGGTTGCATCTACCAATCATCTAAACTTGCTCTCTCGCCCGTTTTATGCTATCCTGCAATTAATTGCATCTGCTACTTTTGCAAGAGGCGTGTTCCTACTCTGCTGGGAAAACTGACCCCCTGCCTCCTCCTCCCCCCCCCCCCTCCCCCCAACACACACACACCTATCTCTAGTTTTGCTGGCTTACGATGATATAAAAAAAAGGAATGTAAACAGTTTTTACGGCCCGTCGACATCGAGGTCGTTAAGAGAGAGAAGCACTAGCTAAGAATGGACAAAGAACTCAGCCGTGGTCTTTTCGAAGAGACCATCTCAGTGTTTACCTCTGGTAATACAAGGAAATCACGGAAAGCATAAATTTAAATGACCGGGCGAGGATTTCACACCTGCTTCTCCTGAGTATGAGTGTACAGTCTTAACTAATCGACAATAAAATTAAATATCTGATTGTTTGTGGTTGAGAAAAATATAAGTAATGTGTGTCCTACAAGAATGCACAGAAACCGAACATAATTTCCCGTTCTTTGCCTGTAAGATCATCATGCATAGATTTGGACTCGTATCTGATGCGTCATTCTTCTTGGTGGATGTAGCATATGTGTCTGTGCTCACACGCTCTTCTTCTGAAATCATATCACAACAGTCTAATTAAATCATCTGTGTCTATCCGAAAGCTGGAAATTTGTTAGAGCGGAAGAATAATAAACGTCACCGAAGTTCGTAAATTAATTGTATTCAGGCTATCATCAGCTACAGAACCAAAAAGAATGCCTCCGTTATCAACAATTTCATACCCTACGTGCAGTCTTTCGCACGTAACTCCGGTAGTGTGGGCCGCGAAAGTGGAGTAAGCGTGATCCAGTTATTTTTCTATTAGTGCCATTAAGAACAGCTCCATAACCAAGAGCAGAAGACACGCTAAGTGGGACGGCGCCATTGAGTTAGGATGGTACTGTAATGCAAGTTGGGCTCTCCTAGGAACAGAGTACTAACCCTACAGACGCGTTTCAAAAGTTCAGTATTTACAACCTAGTCTAAAAATAAAAATTTCTGCAGCCACAAATTTTCGACAGAAAAATTAATCAGTATATTCATCAATCCGTTGCCTAACAGCATGCTGAGAACGGGCGGCAGCGATTTCCACCAGAAAATTTTAGCATCTCAGGTCTCTGAATCACGCTACTGTAGTGGTGTCAGATCGGGAGGTAGTTGCTTCGAACCCTGGCGGTGAAATACAAATCCATTGACAGTAATTAGCCGAAAAGGAGAGAACTATTGGTGATGTATACCAAAGATCACCAGTCTGTTTCCATTCGTCAATTATGTACATTGCTTTACAAAGAAAGTGAAGCAGACATCAGGAGAGGAAGAAGCGAAATAAAACTTCATGGGTTCAGAGGGTACGTGATATAATTTAAAGGATTACATAGTCGAGTCAAATTTATAAAGAACTTGGCAGTATGAACCTATTAATCAGTAAGATGTTGCACCTTCTATAGTCTGGGTGTATGCGCTAATTCGGTTGGGAAGGCTGTTATGAGGCCGTTGTATTGTCTCCTATGGAAAGCAAGTCCACAACTGTTGCAACTGGTCCTTAAGATGGAGATGACGTCGGAGCTGGTACCACATATGTACACATCGTGTAAAACGGGCTTGACAGTGGACGTGAAAAGGCAGTTGATGAAGATAGCAGTGTATAACCATGAATGTGCACAAATTCAGATTGCATGTAGAATATTAGCCAGATTCCTAGTTGAAAACAAGGATCTCAACGACGGATAAGTAGCATGCAAATACGTAGTGAGAGACAACAACACTGTTGTGAGCGATGTGCGAAACTGGTCACTTCGATTGCCCTAATAGGTTCTCTGCGAAGAGGGGGGAGCCAGCTGCCCGCGTGCCCGACGCGGGACAAAGGACTGGCTGTAACGGTCGGTTCCTGTGTGCCGCGGCTAGTCCGACAAAAAGACAGAGGGGTGCTGGGGGAAATGAAGGTACGTGACGGAATTTTGCAGGACAACAGAACGAAGAAAAACAGTGCACCTCTGTACAACAGCAACACCAAGCAAATCAAAAGAGACAAAACCGTAACATGACCTAGGAGAATGGATCGCAGATGATCTCAGTGAAACTGTAGCTCCAGAACAAATGAAAATCAAACTAGATAGGACATACTATCCTTGCCAGGAAAATGCTCAGCCAGAAACATTTATCGATGAAGTAGGAGGCCGTCAGTCCTCGATCCTTAGCCAAGAAGGCTCCAATATGACAACTCGAATCACAAGAAAGGAAATTTCTGCGAAAACGGAGGGAACAAGGATTCTACCAGATGGGAGACGATAGTACAAACCTCACACTGAACTCCACTAACGCCAAGAAAACCTCACTGATGCCACCAGAAGAAGCTTCCTAGCCACTTATACAGAAGGCAACCCATAGGTTTTCACATCATATCTTCTAAGTACCCAACTACGGTAAGGCCATTGTTTCCATATGGAGCACGAAAATAGAAAAAAAATCTTGCAGGACTTAATGTTAGGCAAGTCATATTAACTAACATTGATACCTTATCGCTTACCCATTTTAACCAGACCCTTCCTTACCAATCCTAACAGAGAAAGGCCAGGAAAAGGTCCAAGGATTTGAAGGTAGAGTTCAGCAAGAAAATGAAGGAAGACATGGCTCAAAGGAAAGCTCAGTGTACTAACTAGAAAGCTGTTACCAAACTTCACCAAGAACACCAGAAGTGGCAGACGATAACAGCACAGCACCCTGATCCACTGGTGACCCGAACGAGTTAAAAACATAGGAGTTAAGAATTGACTATCTAAGTGCACAGAATGCGCGCAGAGAAATGCAAGAAAGACGTTAAATTCTGATATTCCGTCAGCAGAAAGGCAGTTTAAGTTTTTGATTTACTCACAAGCGTAAATAAAAAAAGAACAGCAGAAAAAAATTACGAAAAAATTATGACAACTCAACAAAAAGAAATGAAATGAAGAAGACGAGATCAATGCAACACATAAGAGAGTACAATTTTAAAGGCCTTGTTTTAGTTAACGAAATCGTTTTTGCGATCTTCCATCCGAAGACTGGTTTGACCTAACTCTACATGCTACCCTACCCTGTACAAGCCACTTCATCTCTACACAACTACCGCTACCTACGTCCATTTCAAACTGTATTCATCTCTTGGCCTCTGTCTACAAATTTTACCCTCCACACTTGCCTCCAATACTTAACTGGTAACCACTTGACATCTCAAAATGTGTCCTGTCAACCAGTCCCGTCTTTTAGTTAAGTCCTATTCAATACCTCATCATTAGTTACATGATCTACCCATCTGATCTTCGGCATTCTTCTGTAGCACCACATTTCGAAAACTTCTATTCTCTTCCTGTCTAAACTGTTTATCGTCCATATTTCACTTCCATACAAGGCTACACTGCATACAAATACTTTCAGGAAAGCCGTCCTGACACTTAAATCTATACTCGATATTAACACATTTCTCTCCATCAGAAACGCTTTTCTTTCTATAGCCACTCTGTACTTTATTTCCTTTCTACTTCGGCCATCATCGTTCTAATCTAACAGCTTCACCTAACTACATTCCATTACCTTTCTTTTACTTTTGTTGATGATCATCTGATAATCTCTTTTCAAGACACTATTTCTTCCGTTCGTTTGCTGTTCAACGTTCTTTACTGTCTGACAGAATTAATCGGCAAATCTCAAAGTTTTCATTTCTTCTCCCTGATCTTTGACTCCTCCTCTAAGACCTCCTTCAGTTACCTATACTGCTTGTTCAACGTAAAGATTCAGTTAAATAAGGTATAGGCTAAAACATTGTTTCACTCTCTTTTCATCTGCTTTCTTTCATGTCCTTCGACTATTATAATTGCTGTCTCGTTTTTGTACAAGTTTTAAATGGCCTTAGACTCCCATCATTTTATCTGTACCGCCTTCAAAATTTCAATAAGCTGTTCACAATTAAATGTTGAAAAAGAAAGCAATAACAGAGAAAAAGTTTACACATAAATCAGTAAATAATAAATGAGGGAAATTGTTGAAAACAAAGAGAACAATAATTTTGAATATTTTAATGCTAATTAATAAAACTATTGTAACAATGATTCTTTTGCTGGATTTTGGACAGCTGTGTTTGTCTAACACATTCGATGTGACCCATGAAGCCGGTGCTTTTCTTGTGACCAGACACTCATTAAGTTAGACAGAGTCTTCCACGTTAAATATCTGTAGTGAGTCAAAAGAAACTGTTTATCTGCCTAGAGTTCATTGCCATCTTTGACATTAGAAAATGAATGGAATACAAAAATCGATCTTTCCATCTCAACGATCATTTGAGATCAGCTATGCCTCGCGTGAGTAAGCGCGTATGTTTGAAGCAAGCTCGGACTGTGAAGCACATCAAAAAGAAAAAAAGGAAAGATAGAAAAGGTTTAACTCAAACACATTTGAAACATCCTATGCGAGTTCTGAGAATCTGTCGCCAAGGAGGAAAGGCAGCTACCTAATCCTTCCTACTCTGAAATGGTTCTAGTGACTTATAGAAATTTTCAGACGCTCAAAATAGACTTCTAGGCGAACACTTCCTTCTGAAAGCGAAAGACTAAACATGGATGGTGATCTGACAGAGACATCTAACGTGGATAAAGAAATAAACACTGTCAAGGACAGTTTTACTTACAGAATATACAAGCGAGAAACAAGAGAATGTGAAATCGTCGCGGCAGTTGGCCCCAGATGTTTTGCAGGACAGCAGCGATCCTTTTAGCACCTGAACAGCAGCAGAGGCTGGTGAACAATGAACCGCAGTCACACGTGAAAGCGTGTAAGGAAGCCTGACGTGAATGGGAACACCTTGTCGCCCATGCTTCCTGGATACGTACGGGGTGACGCGCGCACACGACCGGAAAACACGAATGATTTGTCACGCTTCCGAAAACGAGAGGCTGGTGTCGCAGAAGAGTCAAGGACGTTTTTACGTGCCTTGTAGTGAGTGAGGGTGGGAGAGGAGGTAGTGGGGTGGGGGAGAGAGACCGGATTGCCGGTAGAGGGGGGGGAGGGGGGGGGGGAGGGACGCAGACGAGGAGAAAGGAAGGAGAGCGGCCTTGCGACGTCTCGGACTCGGCACACACGGCGTGTCTGTTCTGCTCTCAGCTCAGAACGCCGCGCGCGCTGCACTCGACAGCGAATGGCCGTGTTTCACGCCCGCACGTCTCTCGAGGGAAAGTAAAAAACTGAGCCGTCGTGCCGCAACGACAAAGTCACCTGCCCCACGGCAGGAAGACTTGTGCAAAACAACATTCTTGCCTGGCCAAAGGCATTCTTGTTCAGCTATCATTTCGTAGCGTAGCTCGGTAGCCGAATTAATAAAACGTCATAAATACAAAAAAGCAGATTTCCATCTTCGCTTCAGCCAAAGATAATTTGCTTAAGTGAAATCCTTCGATCGTACCACATCGCAGAAAACACGTCTGTAGTTTCCAGAATGAGATTTTCAATCTGCAGCGGAGTGTGCGCTGATATGAAACAGAAGTGAAGCTGCGAGGACGGGGCGTGAGTCGTGCTTGGGTAGCTCAGTTGGTAGAGCACTTGCCCGCGAAAGGCAAAGGTCCCGAGTTCGAGTCTCGGTACGGCACACAGTTTTAATCTGCCAGGAAGTTTCACGTCTGTTGTTGTTCAACAATGGACACATTTCTTCCTTCGGTCCACTTTACCCGCAGCTTGTTGCGTCAGCAATATATCTCAAAGGCGTGAATATGCTGCTTGTATCTGCCCTTATGTGTCAATGTTATGCCACCATAAAATAAGGCGGAAGATACGAGTGTTTACTTTCCGTGTTGCAGATGGTTGACCCAACATATATGGAAGAATCTACGACTTCCAGTTGCTTTAATCAGTATCTCCAGGCGCCTTTCTCCTCGAGTCAACCTAAAAATTCTCCAGTTCTTGTGCGAAGAGATGGAGAAAATCTAGAGAAAGTAATCATGGAAGATCGAGGGCAAGAGCCTGGGGGGAAGAGCAACAAGCAGGTGGATAGATCAAGTCAACATCTCCGGTCCGCCTCATCAGCAGGCTATAAGAGAAGCTGATAACCGACTGGGGTGGAAATGCTTTGTCCGTGGAATCACGGTGCCCGGCAATGAGCACAATGACTTGTGATGACGACAATGATGATGATGATGATGCCGCTTGTTGTTGCTCGCTAACTCAGAGGGTAAGCATCAGAAAACAGGTACTTGATTCAGTCCTCAGTAGGTCTCAGATTTTTTGTCACTTGCCTACATCTAAATGTACACTCTGCAAACCTCAATGAAGTACGTAACAGAGGATACCTAGCATTGTACCACATGACAGCTTCTTCTCGTTCGAAACACGTATCGAGCGGGGAAAAGGCTTTGTGCAAGCTGTAAGTAGTCTAAACTTGTCCTCGTGCTCCCTACGGCGGGTTCCGGTACATTTATACTGGTTCTTGAAACATTGTAACTAGGCTGTCGCGGGATAGCGGGCGTCTCAAAATTTTCGTTTTTCATTATTTCCACTGGGGGCCGAACCTCACAATAAGCCTGGGTTCCGTGAGGGGCGGCGGTAGGGTAAGTGGACTGCTGTAGCCTGTTGTGGGGTTGTGAACCACTGAGGACTGCAGTGGGGATGAAGCCTCTCCGTCGTTTCTAGGTCCCCAGTTCCACACAATACAATAGAAATACAAAAGCTACAATTGACCACAAGTACTGATAGTTCTGCTCCGATCGTACTATAAAACCTACGTGGTCTGCATATGCTGTACGTTTTATTATGCTTCAGTACAGGTTTAATGAAAACTCTTGAAGATAGACATAAACTATCCCGAGAAAGTGTATTAACAAAATTTCAGAAACCGTATTCAAACTATTACTGTAGGAATATACTACAACCCTTTACGTATCGCTCACATAGGGATCGTGAGGATAAGTTAGAACAATTACTGCACGCACAGAAGCATTTCATTCAAAAAATCGTTCATCCCATGCTCCAGACTCGAATGGAACAGGAAGGAACCCTAATAACTGGTACAATGGGACGTACCCTCTGCCATGCACCTCACGGTGATTTGGAAAGTACAGATGATGTTTGAAATTTGTAATTCATCATTCTGCCTAGTGGCTCAATAGCTATAATAAACAGCGGCGCTGACGTGGGGCAACGATGTCGAACCGACCTGTCAATAGGTACCTGTCGGGCAAATTGTCTATTGATGATAGCCCTGGAACTCGTGCTGTTACACATAATTTTAATCATTTCACTGAAGTTCTTCCGAATTCGAAATGGTTCAGTACTCGGAACAAGAAATGGTGAGAAATCAAATCGAAGGTCTGTCACTGGTCTATGGTCAAAATTGCTGCTTCTGGTCATGATATGGCACTATAATAACGATTACGGTTGTTAAAACTCGCATCTACGTCTATATTCCGTAAGCCTTTACCGTGTGTGGCGGAGGGTACTTCCAGCACCACTATCTTATCCTTTTTACCCCATTCAATTCGCAAATGACGTGTGACAAGAAAGATTTTCGGTAAACCTACGTATTAGCAATAATTTTTAAGATTTTCTCGTTGTGGTCATTTCTCGAGATGTATGCGGGAGAAAGCAGAGGGCTACACAAAACGAAGGAACAGATTTCAAACATAATTCCAGAGTACAAAAGATAGAAACACAATTCCAACGCTCCTGGAAGAGAAAAGTTCAAATTTTATGCGTTCAGTGTGAGCATCACCTGTTACACGACAAATATCAAAACGGTGGCTCATTTCCTGCACACACGAAGCAGATGGCCTCTCGTTATGGCATTCACAGCTTCAACAATGCGATGTCGCAGACTTTCAAGAGAAATTCTCTAAGCACGTCCAACGTTACCTGGATGATGCCATTCCATGGGTTGGAAGAAGAGGAGCAGAAGATGAATTTCATCGCCGGTGGCCTCCCAGGTAGTCTGTGAGGTTACGTAAAAGACAGCGTTTTTATCCCCCTCTATTCCTGACACTCTTCAAAGTCTGCAACATCGCATTGCTCAAGCCGTGAACTGTATAGCGAGATACCAGCTGCTTCGTGCGTGGCAGGAAATGAGCCACCGTTTTGATATCTGTCGTCTAAAATATGGTGCTCACATCGAATGCGCAAAAATTTGAACTTTGCTCTTTCCAGGAACGTTCACATTTGTGTTTCTGTGTTTTGTAGTTTGGAAGTAATAAATGTTTGAATGCTGTTCCTTCTTCTTGAAAAGCCCTGTAACGTGTTGCAAGGTCTCTTCCCGGAACATACTCTAACGGAATTTAAATAACACACCCCGAACGTCCTCTAAGGGAATTTGAATAACACACTCTTTCCGTGATGCACAACGCCTTTCTCGCAGCATCAGCCACCGGAATTTGTCGAGCATTTCCGTAACGCTCTCGCGCCGACTCAACGATAGCGTGACGAAAGGCATCGCTGTTCGTTGGATTCTCTCTACCTTTTCTATTAACCCAACGCGGGAAGAATCCCAGACTGGTGAAAAATACCCGAGAATCGATCGAACAAGTGTTATGTTAGCCATTTCTACTGTGGATGAATTACATTTCCTTAAGGTTCACCCCATCAATCTCAGCCTCGCATCTGCTTTTCCTACAGTTAGTTTCATGTTTTCATTCCACTTTAGGACGCCACTTTTAAGTACACTCCAGGAAATGGAAAAAAGAACACATTGACACCGGTGTGTCAGACCCACCATACTTGCTCCGGACACTGCGAGAGGGCTGTACAAGCAATGATCACATGCACGGCACAGCGGACTCACCAGGAACCGCGGTGTTGGCCGTCGAATGGCGCTAGCTGCGCAGCATTTGTGCAACGCCGCCGTCAGTGTCAGCCAGTTTGCCGTGGCATACTGAGCTCCATCGCAGAGTTTAACACTGGTAGCATGCCGCGACAGCGTGGACGTGAACCGTATGTGCAGTTGACGGACTTTGAGCGAGGGCGTATAGTGGGCACGCGGGAGGCCGGGTGGACGTACCGCCGAATTGCTCAACACGTGGGGCGTGAGTTCTCCACAGTACATCGATGTTGTCGCCAGTGGTCGGCGGAAGGTGCACGTGCCCGTCGACCTGGGACCGGACCGCAGCGACGCGCGGATGCACGCCAAGACCGTAGGATCCTACGCACTGCCGTAGGGGACCGCACTGCCACTTCCCAGCAAATTAGGGACACTGTTGCTCCTGGGGTATCGGCGAGGACCATTCGCAACCGTCTCCATGAAGCTGGGCTACGGTCCCGCACACCGTTAGGCCGTCTTCCGCTCACGCCCCAACATCGTACAGCCCGCCTCCAGTGGTGTCGCGACAGGCGTGAATGGAGGGACGAATGGAGACGTGTCGTCTTCAGCGATGAGAGTCGCTTCTGCCTTGGTGCCAATGATGGTCGCATGCGTGTTTGGCGCCGTGCAGGTGAGCGCCACAATCAGGACTGCATACGACCGAGGCACACAGGGCCAACACCCGGCATCATGGTGTGGGGAGCGATCTCCTACACTGGCCGTACACCTCTGGTGATCGTCGAGGGGACACTGAATAGTGCACGGTACATCCAAACCGTCATCGAACCCATCGTTCTACCATTCGTAGACCGGCAAGGGAACTTGCTGTTCCAACAGGACAATGCACGTCCGCATGTATCCCGTGCCACCCAACGTGCTCTAGAAGGTGTAAGTCAACTACCCTGGCCAGCAAGATCTCCGGCTCTGTCCCCCATTGAGCATGTTTGGGACTGGATGAAGCGTCGTCTCACGCGGTCTGCACGTCCAGCACGAACGCTGGTCCAACTGAGGCGCCAGGTGGAAATGGCATGGCAAGCCGTTCCACAGGACTACATCCAGCATCTCTACGATCGTCTCCATGGGAGAATAGCAGCCTGCATTGCTGCGAAAGGTGGATAAACACTGTACTAGTGCCGACAGTGTGCATGCTCTGTTGCCTGTGCCTAGGTGCCTGTTGATCTGTCAGTGTGATCATGTGATGTATCTGACCCCAGGAATGAGTCAATAAAGTTTCCCCTTCCTGGGACAATGAATTCACGGTGTTCTTATTTCAATTTCCAGGAGTGTATTTTAGGACGGCAGTGACTGTTTACAGCGATTTGTCACTAGTAGTGTGGTCCATGAATTGTATTCGCAGTTGCGAATATGGACAACCATCAGCTGTATAGTGGAATGACAAGAATAAAAATTTGCGCCCGAGCGGAACTCGAACTCGGATATCCTCGTTATCACGAGCGGTCGCCTTCTCTTTTTTCTTCTATCTCTCTAGCTCTCTCTCTCTCTCTCTCTCTCTCTCTCTCTCTCTCTCTCTCTCTCTCTCTCCCCTCCCTTTCCATTTTGTTCGGTATTGTTCGTTGCGTTTGGTCTGGGCGGACGTCACAAGACATCCGTTCAAGTTGATCGTTGATTCCTTTACTCATTTTTTTTTTATTACAGAGGGCGAGCAGCCCTCTGACCGAACACGCTGACCTAACGTGCCGGAAAAGATGGTGATGGGCACACAATACCCAGTCCCCTGCCGGGAATCGAACCCGGGCCCCCCGCGTCTCATTAGGCTATCCGAGAACGACTCAGCCGGACGCAAACTTCCATATTGTGTCAGCCACTTGCACTCGTACATTCATTATGTACTGTATATTTCAGTACAGGGGAAACACTTTAATTCAAAGTCGCTTGCTTGTTGTCGGCGGATAAATACGGTATTCCAGTGTTCAGAAGCGCAATGCAGTATTCCTTCGGACATGCTTCATTCTTTTTAACAACGCAGGCGCTGCGATACACTAACAGTATAATCGTACACTAGTGGATTCTTACCCTATTTATGTGCACCACGTTACATTTATTTTCGTTCAAGATCAATTGCCAATCCCTGCACTGATCATTCATCCTCAGGAGGTGTACCTGCAATTCGTTATGGTCTCCTTACGTTGCTACCTTGTCATGGACAACCGCATCATCTACGAGAACCACCTGGAACTTCCGACGATATCCAGTAGATGATGTTCATACAGGATGAACCAGAACTGCACCGACAAACTGTCATAGATGACAGCATGGATGTAAACAAGGAAAAGACGTGTAGTAAAAATGGTTTTCAAAACGCACACCTTAAGAGCTACAAGAAGTTGTTCGTCCTCACTACTGTGAGATGCAGCTCTTCTACGGAATGATCTTAGCTTTCGGTATTTTGAGAGATGGTAAAATTGACCAAAAACACAAAACAAGTGAGTGGTACACACGGACCCTAAAGCGCGCACGTTAAAAGCTGTGGGCACTTATACGTCTTCGCTACCATTAAAAGCATCTATTCTACTACTCACAGTTCTTAAGGTGTGCATTTTTGAGCCCACGCTTACCACATTTTTTTCTTGTTTCGGTCCATACTACAGCCTCTAAAAGTTTGGCGGTGGAGTTCTGGTTTACCTTATATGACGGAAGCAGTAATGGCCCTAAGACACTTCTTTGGGGTACTCCTAAAATTATCTTTACACCTGTCGATTTTGTTCCGCTAAGAGCGACTTGCTGAGTACTTTCTGCAAGGAAATCAGCCTGAATCGTCTAACAAGTCTGATCCGATGTTCGCTTAACTCGTGGTTCACTAAACGTCAATGTAAATCTGTACCAAACATCTTCCTGAAGTCAAGGAACACGGGATCCACCTGGGTGTCCTTGCCTTGTACCTCACACGGGCCTACCAAATCCGGTTTTCATAAATAGGTTTTCCAATACTGCTTCTGACTGTCATGTAACACACACACACACACACACACACACACACACACACACACACACACATACATACATTATTCACACAAACAAGCACATCATGGGCCGAGCTGCCAGAGATGGCGTTCATGTATGTGTGCGTGAGGTATGCTTGCTTGTGTGAATGAATGTGTGTGTTTTGTTTTCTGCCGAAGGCTGTGGCCGGAGTCTAATGTCTTATAAGTGTCTTTCAGTTGTGCATGTCTTCAACTTAACGAGTCATCTTTACTGTAAGTAACGACGTTAACTTTTCTTTATAGCCGAGCGGTCTGAGGCACCTTGTTACGCTCCACGCGGCTCCCCCCGTCGGAGGTTCGACTCCTCCCTCGGGCATAGCTGTGTGTGTTGTCCTTAGCGTAAGTTAGTTTAAGTTAGATTAAGTACTGCGTAAAGTTAGGTACCGATGACCTCAGCAGTTTCGTCCCATGAGACCTCACCACAAATTTCCAAAAATTTCTTTATATTGTTGTTCACCCAACCAGAAGTTTCCATTGTTTAATTTTGTACGCTGCCATATTCAATCTATATTTTACTGACGAAGGCCCTCGCACGCAACCGGTGGCTAGTGACAGAACATTTGCCAATTCTGTGCGCAAGAATCTGACTGCTTCTTTCCTCATCATTTAGTTTTCTAACCGTTCCAAATCTCTAGTACCCCGAAGCAGAATAATACTTGAAGAGTGATAACTTGGCATTTCCTCGACGCCATTAATGTTGGCGAGTCAATAAAAGTCTCGAATGCATTAATCGGCGTGGATATGACATTCAGACACCTCTTCTTGTATAATCTTATCGTTCTTACGAGTTCTTTGACGTCTGTGGTACTCTTGCCGTATTAAAAACTTTGCGAAAGTACTGATAACATTAATTCATTGCGCTGACGTAATAGGAATTGCTGGTTTGCGGACTCCATCCGTGTAGAATAACTGACGCACGTGAGCCCGATATTCGATTACGCTACCAAAATCAATTAATGTAAATGCGACACCAAATAACTGGCTCCAAAATTCTGTTTTCGTCATACACGTCACATGCAGCACGTAAAAGCGTCGAGTCTTTTATTGATAAGGCACGTTACACTATTTCGCGTTGCAAGGCGAGCACCGTATTTCATCGCGGTGGGCAGCAAGATCATTTTGCGGACAGGGCAGCTGATATGGCCCCGTGGTCTGGTGTCACCCCATAGCGAGCGTCCCTGGACGAGGTTCCAGAAAAACAACTGCTGGAAAAAAACGGTTTCCCCACGGCTGGAAAATCCAGCCAGCCGCGACCACTGGTACGTATCCGGTGTCCGCCCTGAAGATTGCAGCGACGCAGGGAAGTACCGCATTACACGGGGGTCTTCCAAGTGGATGGTATTATCATTTCTGTCTCCCCATCAGACGTTTCCGTTTTGAGTTCTTATTAATTACGGCGGTGGGTCAATGGTACAAAGGAGGAAATGCTGTTAATTGGTTAACATGCCACACTGTGTACTACATCAACTGGTTAATAGGACACATTGTGTACTACATGCTCCCAAGCACACAAGACAAAAAAAAAGGATGCATATGTTATTTACGTGACAGTACAGCACCACATGATCGAACGGGCAACTACAAGGGAACTTTTGCCAATTTATTGAGTAAAACCAGTATGTAAAATAAAAATAGAAATCTTAGTCCAGCAGCAGTTATCAACGCCAGGAAAGACATACACTCATTTATTTTTAAATTTAATTTAAACAGACCTTTGGAAGAAACACTGGAACGCCGATGACGACAGCGTTGAACACTTGTACCTATGCGCGAATATTTGCGATTTTACGTTCTTGTCTTATATTTGCAGTTATGTGAAAGTATGTTTAGTCTAAAGGCGAAGAGGCGTTTGTGTTAGGTACTGTGTGTAAAATGTTGCCAGTTCAGTTTTCTTCCAATCCTTTACTCATTTTAACGGACATACTTTAATTAGGGATACATAAGAAGCGAAAATCATGCATAAGAGCGTGCGAAAGCAATTTATTTATTCATTTCTTCCGTTGTATTTCCATGATGCCCACCTTAAGAAGAATAAAGATTTTCATTTCCATCGAATATGAATGCACATGAACGAGGACTATGACAAAAACTGCATCGAAGGAAAAAAAAGAAGAATTAGTTGTAAAATGTTCCACGACGTTTCGGGATCGTAGCCGTATTACAGAGACTTCTTGCCTCGATATTTCGGCTGACAACCATTCAGTCATCCTCAGGTCTTCAGGTGAGTGTTTTGTACTGGTTCTCATCGCAAACTTTATACCAAACAGGATCGTAACAGGCCGGAGCGGCCCATATGATGGTGTAAGAGAGATGCTTGGGAAATTAAAATGAGAATCGTTGAAAGAAAGACGACACAATTCCCGCGGAACCTTTTTGTTTAAATTTAGAGAACTCGCATTCGAGGCACGTATTGTGACCATTCTGCTGCCAACATCACATATTTGGCGTAGGGATTATGGGAATGATGTGAGGGAGATTAGGGCCCGGACAGAGGCATATAGTCAGCCATTTTTCCGTCGTTCAGAGTGCCGATACAATGGGGCGTAAAAGTCGCTAATATTGATAAGATGTACCCTCCACCACGCACTGCACTGTGGCTTGCGGAGTGCACAGGATGAACAAGAACTCCACTAAAAAACTTTCAGAGATAGTAGTGCTGACGAAAACAAGGAAACAATGTCTAGTAAACATCGGATCCAAAGCGCATATCTTACGAGCTGAGAGCACTTGGTCACCTGCGCATCTGTAAAATACCGGGCGTATCAAAATGGATATCGGGGTTTTAAGGCTTTGAAGCATTTATTACTTTCAACTTACGCACGCGGATGCATCGTTTCCTGTGTCTTCCGTTGGGAAGCACAAGTAGCAAAGGCTTTCATGTTTTACAGTTTGCAAGGAGTCAGTCTGTTCTTATAGAGCAACGTCCTTCCCGTATTAAGGTTCCATTGCGATTCTGCCAGTGATAATAACACCAGTAGATAGTATTATCAGTCTGAAAACACCGACTGCCTTTGGAAAGAGGAGTACAGGATGGCCAAGAAAGACTGAAGAACGTATTCAGCGAGTGGGAGAGTCTTCCACGCGCAGCAACAAGAAATCAGTTCCAAAGGCTAGTCGTGAGTTAGCAGTTCCAGTGATGTCTGTGTGGAGACTTCAGGAGACGCTAACAACTACGTCATTATCGTTTGCATTTGTTATAAGCTCTAAAGCCTAGAGACTACGGTTTACTTGCGTCAACGAAATATTTCTGCAAGAACACGAAGATTTCCTGGAGCGCGTCATCTTCAGTGATGAATCGACATCTCATTTAAGTGGGAGTGTGAACACACATAATGAGGGTCAGCAAATACGCACGAGATGGTACAGTTGCAACCAGAATCCCCTAAATTCAATGCCTTTTGTGCTATACAGGGTGTTACGGAAAGGTACGGCCAAACTTTCAGGACACATTCCTCACACAGAAAGAAAGAAAATATGTTATGTGGACATGTGTCCGGAAACGCTTACTTTCCATGTTACAGCTCATTTTATTACTTCTCTTCAAATCACATTAATCATGGAGTGGAAACACACAGCAACAGAACGTACCAGCATGGTGACTTCAAACACTTTGTTACAGGAAACGTTCAAAATGTCCTCCGTTAGCGAGGATACATGCATCCACCCTCCGTCGCAAGGAATCGTTGATGCGCTGATGCAGCCCTGGAGAATGGCGTATTGTATCACAGCCGTCCACAATACGAGCACGAAGAGTCTCTACATTTGGTACTGGGGTTGCGTAGACAAGAGCTTTCAAATGCCCCCATAAATGAAAGTCAAGAAGTTTGAGGTCAGGAGAGCTTGGAGGCCATGGAACTGGTCCGCCTCTACCAATCCGTTGGTCACCGAATCTGTTGTTGAGAAGCGTACGAACACTTCGACTGAAATGTGCAGGAGCTCCATCGTGCATGAACCAAATGTTGTGTCGTACTTGTAAAGGCACATGTTCTAGCAGCACAGGTAGAGTATCCCGTATGAAATCAGGATAACGTGCTCCATTGAGTGTAGGTGGAAGAACATGGGGCCCAATCAAGACATCACCAACAATGCCTGCCCAAACGTTCACTGAAAATCTGTGTTGATGACGTGATTGCACAATTGCGTGCGGATTCTCGTCAGCCCACACATGTTGATTGTGAAAATTTACAATTTAATCACGTTGGAATGAAGCCTCATCCTTAAAGAGAACATTTGCACTGAAATGAGGATTGACACATTGTTGGATGAAGCATTCGTAGAAGTGTACCCGTGGAGGCCAACCAGCTGCTGATAGTGCCTGCACACGCTGTACATGGTACGGAAACAACTGGTTCTCCTGTAGCACTCTCCATACAGTGACGTGGTCAACGTTACCTTGCACATCAGCAACTTCTCTGACGCTGACATTAGGGTTATCGTCAACTGCACGAAGAATTGCCTCGTCCATTGCAGGTGTCCTCGTCGTTCTAGGTCTTCCCCAGTCGCGAATCATAGGCTGAAATGTTCCGTGCTCCCTAGGACGCCGATCAATTGCTTCGAACATCTTCCTGTCGGGACACCTTCGTTCTGGAAATCTGTCTCGATACAAACGTACCGCGCCACGGCTATTGTCCCGATTGTCCCGTGCTAATCCATACATCAAATGTGCATCTGCCAACTCCACATTTGTAAACATTTCACTGCCTGCAAAACCACGTCCGTGATGAACACTAACCTGTTGATGCTACGTACTGATGTGCTTGATGCTAGTACTGTAGAGAAATGAGTCGCATGTCAACACAAGCACCGAAGTCAACATTACCTTCCTTCAGTTGGGCCAACTGGCGGTGAATCGAGGAAGTACAGTACATACTGACGAAACTAAAATGACCTCTAACATGGAAGTTAAGCGTTTCCGGAAACAGGTCCACATAACATCTTTTCTTTATTTGTGTGTGAGGAATGTTACCTGAAAGTTTGGCCGTACCTTTTTGTAACACCCTGTATATGGGCCTTTCTGTTTCGGTGAAGCAACTGTAACTGGTGTTTTTTGTCTTGAGACACTAGAGCTATGGCTCTTTTCTCAGTTGGAAGAAGCTGAACTAGAGAACTTTGCCAACAAGATGGAGTGCGCCTCACTAGCATACCTCAGTACGCGACTGGTTTAACGACCCAACTGCTGGATCGGCCGCAAGAGGCTGAATGACAAGGGCTTGATTTGCATGGCCTCCACGTTCACCGATCTGACGCCATGCAATTTTTACCTTTGGGTGTTCACAAAGGATTAGGTGTACGTGCCTCCGCAACCAGCTGATCTGGTCGTCTTATGAAAAAAAAAAAAACTGAAACAAATTTGCAACAGTTATTCCAGACATACTGATCAAAGTTTGGGAGGAATTCGCCTATCGATTCGGTGTGTGCTGTATGATGAATAGTGCTCACGCTGAACACTTTTTTTCTGTTTTTTGTCCACACTACCTCCTCCAAAAATGTGGGAAGTGAAGAGCTTACATTAAAAGAAATGTATTTCATACTATCGAACATGAACAAGCGCTCATAGCTCTTCTCGTAGACTATACATTTTACAGCCCATATTTACTGGGCATTTTTCTTTGTTTTGGTCCATACTACCATCTCCGAAAATTTGTCTTTGGAGTTCTGGTTTACTCTATATAACTAACCTTGCATCACAGTGAGACCATTAACGATGAACCAGTAGAGAGAGAAAGTGACATTCCATTTTCGAGAACTGGTGCTGTAGACCAGCTGTCTTAGAGAATACTAACACTATCACGAATGTGTATCCAGTAGGTCACCTATTATTTCCGTTGACGGACACTAATCATAAAAACATTATTCCAGGGCCATCGCACGTAGCTGTCGATCATTAAGTGATAGAGGCCCAAATGCCTCGCGATAAGCTCTCTCCTGCGTATCGCAGTACTCGCGCCCGCTGCTAGCTGGATGGCTGGCTGAAAGATTCATCACTTTCCTCATCGATGCGGAGAAGCACGTTGGCTTGCGATCCGCGTGTTCAGGGTTTATAAAATAGCGAGAGCCGAGAGCTTGCGCAAACACGTATCCCGAACAGAGTAGAGGGCATTAAGAATAGGACAGTCAGCAGCTCCACCTTAGCAGTCTATGTGCTGATGATAATGAATTGTTATTCGTAAGGTAGCGGTATAACGGAAGGCGAAGAATTTTGCAGGATTTCGGAAATCGACTGCGCAAGCGGCAACTGTTTCTTTTGGCATAGTGATGTGCAGAAAATATTCCCCTGGCAGATGAGAAAATGACGCAAGCCAATGGAAACAATATTTTTTGATTATTTTTTGTTTCGTATATGGTTTTTTTGCCACTGAATCGATACCTAACTACAGATGTCTTCTATTACGTACAGTTTTGTATCTATTGGACTTCGTTATTAACTAAAAATTTGACAATAAACTTGTAACTGTCAATACATGGAAACCAAACAGTCTTTGATTGCAAATTTGTTTATTGAGTTCAGTGACCGGTTTTGATCGTTACGATCATCGCCAGATTGATTTTTCTCCTTAAACTGAGTAAAATAATCAAATAAAATATTTTTCTGTAATTTTCATCGTCACAAAATGTAAAAAACACAATAAAAACTGTGATGGACACTCATGGCGGTGTTGTAGGGCCGCCGTTAGCTCACTTATCACTCTGATGATCATCATAAGGACGAAAACAGGTTACTGAATTGATTAAACAACGTTAAATTTATCCATATTTTGCAACTTGAACGTGACTGTATTCAACAGAAAGTAAGTATAAATAAAAATGTATTGAGTCTTCATTCACAATTGTTTTAAGTTTTATTAAATTACAACAGTGCAATTTAATAAAACACGAAAAAATTGAGAATGAATGCGTTTTATTAAATTACACTAATATGACTTAATAAAACACGAACAAACTGTGAATGAAGGCGATTTTATTCACATTTCCCATGTATTGAGTAAAGTGACTTTCGATCAAAACCTATTCTGTTTTCCACTTACTCTCAAACAATGTATTACAGTTATCTTCAAAGTGATCACGTCACCCCCTTCCCCCCCCCCCCCCCATGTCTTCTAATTACAACGTAAAGTGATCTAATTTTTCATTATAAACAGAAGTTATATTTAAGTATAAACATGAAATTGCCTCTTTATTACATAATAATGGTGTATCAATTGGCATATATTTCCTTTCTCTCTTCTATTTATATCATTAGAACGTTATTCCTCCCTGTACTCAAGTGATCAACAATAGTCTCTCATCACATCGCCGGCCATGATCGCGTCATTCGATCTTTTTTGAATCTTGATAACTAGATAACAGCGCGCACCTCGTTCCTCACAGATATGAGCCAAATTTGCAGGGTAAAGAAGCAAGTTGACCAATCAAAAAGTGAACTTGGGGCTTACCAAACAACAAAACTTCTCGAATTTTCCAGCATGTTGACTACAAAAGACACATAAAGTGGGTCCATTCTGTTGCACCAAGAACCTTGAATGATATCTAAGCTTCCGTCTCAATCATAGCCATATTTTATTCACAGGTGGAATCCGGCATCATTTTTCGAATGCAGGATCCAATAAACACGCATCCTTTCAATTTCGCTTCTTATAGCTGAGGAAACCTTGAATGATATCTAAGCTTCCGTCTCAATCATAGCCATATTTTATTCACAGGTGGAATCCGGCATCATTTTTCGAATGCAGGGTCCAATAAACACGCATCCTTTCAATATCGCCTCTTATAGGTGAGGAAACTCCTCGCAGAATTACTAGAAATTTCCTCCATCTCTGGGTAAAGATTTCACAAACTGTTTCATTAGGCCCACCTTAACGAATGGAGATGCTAGCAGGTTTCTTTACCACGGATCCATGAGGCTCTTGCACAAAACACAATTCTCTCTACGGAACAAAGATTTGCTCGTAGGTCAATTTATTCTGAATCGATGATGAAAGTTTTGCTATCGCGTTAAGACTCGTCAATTAAACAATTAAGTAAAGCTTTATGAACCACACATATTAGATCAGAAACGAAGATTTGGATATTTAAAACTATGGTAGAAAGCATAGCAACGCATGGAGCAGAAACGTGACAAATAACTAAAAGAATTAAGAGAAACATATCGTCATTGGAGATGATATTTTGGAGGTGTTGATGTAGGCTGACATTGAGGGGTAAAACTAAAAATGAAGACACGTAAGAGACTGAACCTGGCACCACTGTCGTGGATGCAATCGAATCAAAATGACTGAGATGGCAGGGGCATGTACGTCAACTGTGTGAGGACAGATGCCTAAGATGATGATGGAATGGATTCCAACTGACAGAAGAAGAAGAAGACGTCCGAAAATAACGCAGGAAGAGGGAGTCAGAAGAACTATGTCAGTGAGGCATTTGCAGATGGAAGATTGGGAAGGCAGAAGGCTATGATTGAAGAAACAACTATAATAATGTATTAAATCGCAATAAAACAACAATAAAAACTACAAGAATAATTTTTTCGTCGTTGGCGTATGTAAATATGTGACTGAATAATCAAATATTTCGTAGACATCACTGTAATCCAAAATCCCCACTACATGCATTGGTAGCATATGCAAAGAGAAGTCCAGCGCTCCCGAGAAAGGAGCGAGTAGGTGAGTCAGCAGTAATACAAAAGAAGGCATCTGCAAAAATCGTGAGTGTTGATTCTTTTTAAATATAATGAAAGAGCCGCGTTTACGTAATATATACACTGAAAATATCATTTGAATAGCAGACGATAACAGAGATCATTGCGTTATTACTGAGGACCAAGCCGAGCAGAAATACTTGAAAGCATAGCCTGATATGTCAACAGCAAGATGACGGCCGATAGTGGATAAGGGCTTCCTGCAAGCATTACATGTTGAGGGGAGGGGGAGTCAGTCAACCTTCGTTCATACTACTTGCAATGTGGAAAAAAATTCTCTGAACATCGTTTGTATCCACGAATAATACACACTTCATCATTTAACATTAAGTTATCTGGAGTAGAAACCCGGTGACCTAATATTCCATTCTATCAATTTGAACTTATGTAGTCAAGTCGAGTGGAGGCGCGGTTGTTACGGGATTTTATGTGAAAATGAGCATAACCCGGGAAAGTGCAGATCATTTTCAACCCACGTTCATTAACATATTACACACTGTGAGGAAAGATATGTAGGATAGCAGAAAAGATGGGAAAGAACTAAAACTTCAAAGCAAGTATACTTCTGTAAGACTTGGAGCATTTGTAACCTAACTTAATTCAAATAATTATGACACTGGTTTATTGAAAGACACACTGCCACTCCTAAGGATGCTGTTTGGGAGGGGGGGGGGGGGGTTGAGAACGGAGAAACATGTAAAGATCGTGGTCGGCGCAGAAACACTGAATCTACAACGTTGTGGATCGATGGGTTGCTAGACGACAGTTTCCATGAGATTTAAGACAAATTCATTCAAGTTGAGAGAATATCATGGAAAGTTTGGTCGCCGCGTTTCTCCTACATGTAGCTTAAAGTTAAATGCTCAGGAGTGTGTTAGTCTTGGATACAAACGACTTTATTGATAAAATGTTAAATGTGACTTCATGATTTTTTTAAACATTTTATTATTATACTCGACGGGTCGTTCTGTTTCCTTTTCCTGTCTGACAATACGCTAGGACATAAGAAACTGCCGGCCTCTGTGGCCGAGCGGTTCTAGGCGCTTCAGTCTGGGACCGCGCGACCGCTACGGTCGCAGTTTCGAATCCTGCCTCGGGCATGGATCCTTAGGTTAGTTAGGTTTAAGAAGGTGTACGTTCTGGGGGACTGATGACCTCAGATGTTAAGTCCCATAGTGCTCAGAGCCATTTGAGCCATTTAGATAAGAAACTCGACAACACAGGAGCCGCTAACCGCCAACAAACACGGGTACCACAGTAGGGGATGCAGCAGTAATATAAAAACTGTCCAGGAGACTTCCACAAGGATCTCTGATCGAATGTAGTGAAACGCATCTCAAATCAAAAGACCGCGATGTGGTGAAGCGCGATTTCTAGCAAATTCATATTGTTTGTGCTTAATTCAGTGGTCATTTACTGTAAATGAGTGCGAAACCAGGTGTAGCTAAATAGCGTGTACGTGTGAATAAGATGGAAAAGTACATTGTCAGAGAGACTTCGTCGTGGATATCAAGAAGCAGTGCAATGTAACTACTATCATAAACATAGCGATGCTTTCATTTCATAAACTTTTCATTAAATAAATTTCCGTTATTTTCGCTAATACCACGACGCCTGCACTTGGTGCAGATATTGTTGTAATAACACATGCATTTGATGAAAAGACTGCAGTGGCTCGAAAACTAGTTAATGGTAGAATAAATCATACCAAACTAAAAAAGAAAAAGCGATTGGTTGCATATTCTACCCACATGAATTGTCAAGCAAAAGAAAGAGTTTTGACGATGCTACGTTGATATAATACGGTTCCCAAAAGATTTTCGTACGTCATCGTTCTCGCACCAAACACGCACTACAACAGCTCCACTTCGCCGCTTTTAAGATTCCTGCTGGATTAATTAATGTCGCTCTACTGGCCATAAAAAGTTTCACCACTTACGTCAGGGACGAGAAGTCGTCCTGCCCTGCGGTGGGAACAGCTGCTGTAGTATAGCCGGGACCCTGTGTACCGTACTGGTCAGGTGTAGCCACGGACAGACCCTAAACACAACTAACTTGTCACAGCTCCCAGGACGATTTGCAGTCGCCATTAGCTCGCCTTAATGGCCTGTGATGGTGTTTGTGATGCATGACGCACAGTGATCAGAAGACGACGAGAGAAAGATTTTCCGCGTTTTTTGGAAACGACGTCATCTGTAAGGGACGTCTGCTTGCGGGTCTTCCGTTTTCGACCTGGTACTTAGTTGTGCTATTATTCCAGTGAGGGTGAAGAGTATCATATACATAACCTATCGACTAAAATTTATTGACAACATTTTCCCAGAGTCCTACAAGCATTTGTTCTTCCCATACCCCCCTTCTGTGAACGGGAAGCATTAACACGTGTAAGTGAATTAGAAGCAACCAATATACTTTCCAGTTGCAAAGAGTATATCTTATCAAGTGTATGGGATGCATATCAGCTCGGTCTAGCAGTAATCCACCGAAATACAGTCTCATATCACTGACGTCAATTTGCGGTAGGGTCTTGGAGCATATACCGTTTTGGGACATTATGAAATAACTCGAAGAAATGATCGACCGACACCTAGTCGGCACGCATTCAGAAAATATCGTTCTTGTGAAACAAAGGTTGTCGGTTCAACTAAATATCTAGGGCTTACAATAACGAACAACTTAAATTAGCACCACCACACAGAGAATGTGGTGGGGAATGCGAACCAAATACTGCGTTTCATTGACGCAACACTCAGAAGACGCAACAGGTCTACTAAGAAGATTGCCTACACTACGCTTGTCCGTCCACTTCTGGAGTGTTCGTCTGCGCTGTGGGATCCGCATCAAATAGAATTGACGGAGGACATCGAAAAAGTTCAGAGAAGAGCAACTCGTTTTCTACTTTCACGGTAAGAGGGGGATAGAGTGTTACGGATATGATAAGTGAGTCGGGATGGCAATCATTAAAACAAAAGAATTTATCGTTGCGGCGAGATCTTTTGACGAAATTTCAATCAGCAACTTTCTCCTCAGAATGCGGGAATGTTTGTTGACTCCTATCTACATAGGGCCGACGAAACGACCATTGTAATGAAGTAAGAGATGTCAGAGTTCGCTCGAGAAGATTTAAAAGTATTTGCTTTTCCCAAGTGCTATACGAAAGTGCAACATTACAGATATAGTCTCAAAGTTGTTCGATGAACCTTCTGCCAAGCACTTACGTGTGAACTGCAGAGCAGTCACGTAGATGTAGAACGTCGAGTGTATGAATAGAATAACGATCCGAATGATCAAAGGTTTATTCGACTAACGAAGGAGTGTAACTCAAAATGTCGAAAATCTCGATGAAAGACAGCATACAGCTCTCGTGAAAGTGTTTAGAAAACGCCAAGAACCACTTTAGAGGACAGAAACCACAATAATCCTAAGCCCCCGACATATATATCCCGGAGGTATCGTTTGGATAATATTAGGTAAATACTCATGGCACCTCGCACAGAGAAATACAAGCGGTCATTCTTTTTACTTTCCATCCGTGAAATGTGTGATACAAAATGTACCCACTGCCACGCACTTCACAGTGATTCGCGTAGTGTGAATGTAAATGTACGAGGGTGACCCAAAAAAAAAGGTCTCCCACTTTTTTATAAGTACATAGACTTATTTATTACTACAATGGTTTACATCAGTTTACAGCTTGAACATTTAGCTATTTTTCGACATAATCACCATTTCTGTCGATGCATTTTTGTAAACGCTGTGGCAGTTTTTGTATGCCCATGTCATACCAGATCGCCGCCATGCTGTTCAGAAAGTTATGAACCTCTTCTTTCACCTCGTCGTCGGAGCTGAATCGCTTTCTGGTCAAATGTTCTTTTAACTTAGGGAACAGTTTTTTCAGAGTCTCTGAAACGGGCAATTCAGAACCGTAGAAGAGGAATGTTGAGCAAGGACGTATACATTATCCATGACAGCGATCGCCCACACATCGCTCGGCAAACCGTTACTCTCCTGCAAGTGAGGTAGCGTTGTCGCTTCCCACCCCCGGGTTCCCGGGTTCGATTCCCGGCGGGGTCAGGGTTTTTCTCTGCCTCGTGATGGCTGGGTGTTGTGTGATGTTCTTAGGTTAGTTAGGTTTAAGTAGTTCTAAGTTCTAGGGGACTGATGACCATAGATGTTAAGTCCCATAGTGCTCAGAGCCATTTGAACCATTTGAGCCATTTGAACTCTCCTGCAACAGTTTCAGTGAAACATAATCACCCACCCACCCTTGGCGCCCAGTGACTATCACCTGTTCCCTAGGTTAAAAGAACATTTGGCCGGAAAGCGATTCAGCTCCAACCACAAGGTGAAAGAAGATGTTCATAACTTTCTGAACAGCATGGTGGCGAACTGGTATGACACGGGCATACAAAAACTGCCACAGTATCTACAAAAATGCATCGACATGTCGAAAAATAGCTAAATGTTCGAGCTGTAAGCTGATGTAAGCCATTGTAGAAATAAACAGGTCTATGTACGTATAAAAAAGTGGGAGACCTTTCTTTTGGGATTGCTCTCCTAGATCGTGAATTACGTAGATGAAACGAAGCTCAATTTGAAATGTGACGAAGATGCTCAGCCAACTGCACCGACAGATGCTGCAAGAGAGGCATTCTGCTCCACGGTGTGGTTTACCGTTAAAATTTGGAGAGCATACGCTATTGAAAGAGACACGTGTGTATCTCGCTAAAAGATCTTGAAAAGTAAAATTAGAGAGATTCAAATTCAAACGGAGGACAGGAACAGGCCAAGAGGGAAGTAAGAATCGTACGCAAAGTACCCTTCGCCACATACCATAAGGTGGCTTGCGGACAATGGATGTAGATGACACGTGCAGCCTTACGTTTTTCATAGAATCGTAACCTGCCATTCATCTACCAACAACTGTGGCACTTCGCTTCATACCCCTGCATGTTGTAACTCTACAACGTTTCTATGGCATCACTTGGTCTAGTTGTCACTTACTAATTCTGTAGTAAAAGGATACCAGGCGTTAACGTTTCGTAAAATGCAAAGCTTTGCAGTTCTGTGAAATGGGAGCTATGAAAAATAGTTGCCAGTGTTTGCGCCTTTCCATAATTTGGAAACTTTTATAAGTTTTCTATGTGGGCAATCGCAGTTTAATCTATGCATAGTCAAATATCTTTTCTAAATTTTTTGTGGTAAAATCTTCTTTAAAAATTTGCAGAATCCACTTGTAGCTGTTAATCCTCGCTTATTGTGAAATCAAGGTACAACCATTTTCGCAATAACGAATCTAAGTTTCAGGTTAAATTTGGGTCGATTACACTAAACCATTAAACCAATACGATCTCCTACCGTTCTAAAAGGCACCCATCCTGGCATTATGGGTTTTACAACATCCATTAATAATCTTAGATTAATTACGGATCGTCACTGAGGGACATTATAATTTGGACCAGTGTTGAGCATCCATTAATAATCTTAGATTAATTACGGATCGTCACTGAGGGACATTATAATTTGGACCAGTGTTGGAACTTCATAAATTTAGACAACACTGTTAGTGGAGCGCAGTGATCTGGTGCTTTACTTTGATTAAACCAACAGTCGAGATCCCAATAAAATTTGTTTATTACAACCGGTTTCGGTTTATATTAAAGCCATCCTCAGATTTTTTTGTGTCCCATGGCTGGTGTTAGCGGCTCCTCGGTTTTTCACGTGATACCACGATCGTACCGCATTGAGTGTACGATCGTGGCGTCACGTGAAAAACCGAAGAGCCGCCAGCACCAATCAACGTGGGGCCCAAAAAGTCTGATGACGGCTTTAAAGTAAACCGAAACCGGTCGTAATAAACAGATGTTATTGCCATCTCGATTGTTGTTTTAACCTAAACAATATTGGAACTCCTGATACTAGTTAGAAAAACAGCTATCACGGCTGCGATGAAGAAATGATGGTATCGTGTGCAGAGGCAGTCGCCAGTAAATCATAGGCACAATAGTGGTCAGTTTCCGTTGTTATGACTTACTATTACTAGCTGAAATTAGAATGTCCTTTAGTGACGATGCCTAATTATCTATGTTTTTTCAACATCCATTGTTTTTGACGATGCAAGGATATGTGTCTGATAGTACGTTGGTAGATCGCACTGGTGTAATGGCTTAATGTAATCCAGCCAAATGGTACGATGATTATCGCGAAACAGGTTGTACCTTGATTCCACAATAAACGAGCATTAGCAACTACAAAAGGACTCTAGAAATTTTTTGGATGAGTTTACCACAAAATTTTTTAAAAAGTTTTTTAAACTATAGGTATTACTTAACGTTTTACCGGATAGACTTTCCTCTCACTTATCATCTGCGAAATAGTGAGGTTGCAACTAACACTACACGCGAAAGCATTAAGTTTCGATGCAAGTTTGTTTTCCAAGGGAATGTATTTTCGTTAGAAGGCGTCGATATGGAGTTGAATCAAAAGATTCATATTACAAGGGAGGATAGGATTAACTGAACAATGTTATGATTGCAAGAGAAACGATCTTAACTGATTAACAGTTGTTAAACTGCGATGAGATCCTAGGAAAATTTCATAGAGCTGAAATACTTGAGTACAACACTGCGACCATCTGTAGCAATATTTGAGCGAAGGTAGCACCAAAAAATATGATTTAAGAGCATAACTTTCCAACCAAAGAAGCCATTTTCGTAGAGCTGCTAGCTGTTTGACAAAAAAAAAAAGAGCTGTCAATGATTTATGGAAGGGGAACACCAGAGCTCGAGAAGAATCTTAATGGGGAGGGGGGAGGAGGGGGGGGCATACGTGGAGGGGACACACATATGGTGGTGCATGGTCGTCATTTCTTTCTGCTATGCAGCAGTGTTGCACTGTAAGATACAATCTGAACTGCTGCAAAAAATATTAGCGCCCAGGCAGATAATATTGAACTCTTTTGTCACAGGCAAATAGCATACTAATGCACATGATGGTAATCGCTTGCAAGTAATCTCTTTTTTCAAATCTGAAGGATGAGCACATGCAGTAAACGTAAAACCGATCTGGATCAACGCGTACAAACACTGAGCACAGTCGCAGGTAATTTCTGACGCTTACTTTCAATCAATAATAAAGAAAAAACTAAACTTTTGAAGCGCGAGAAAAAGTACATTTTCTCTTATCTACGATCAGATTCTGCTAAAAGCTCTAACTTCATATTCGAAGTACAACGTGAAGCCTCTCCACTTTGCGTGGCAACGTTCTATGTCACTCGTGTCCGACATTCAGAAGATGCTTCGCGACAAATACGTCTGTATGATATGAAGAATGTGGTTCTCTTACCCTCTGATGAGCATTTTCCTGCAAAAGTGAGCTCGGCGCGACAGTATTTCACTAGTATAATAATATCCCAAAAACAAACAAGAAAAACAGAACATTTCTCTTAAACGACCAAAACGTTGTGACACTGGGATTGTACAATCTTTAAAAAGAAAATCATCTCTATTGGGGGCCAAAAATAAAGTTCAGTGAGTGTGACGGAAAAGTAATTACTGAGGAAAGAAGGGAAAGTTGTTCTGATGTTTCCTCGAGTTAGATACACTCGACACTAGATTTATCGAAACTGATTATTGGACAACACACTTCGAAAGTTTCGTGTCCATGGCTAATCAGCGCGCTACTGAAGAAATGCCAAATACATTTAAACGTAATTTGTTCACCAGCGACAATATGAAAAAAAAAGAAACATGACCCTCCCCCCCCCCCCCCCCCCCCCCGGCCGCCGCGTGCCGCCTCCCTCCTCCTATATTATATCCTACACATTAGTATTGCGTCAGAAGAGATTTATCCCTGCAAACGTCAGCTGTAGTCAAAATGCTCTCCCTCAGAAACGGGAATGCGTAACAACCTCCCTACCAACATTTCTGGATAATGGATCTCTGGTACGAATTACCTCAAATGGCTTCAACGGGTACTCAGATACACTGTAACTTGTGAAACGCAGATCCATGCAGACACATTGTCGTTGATACAACAATCGATGGTGATATTTCAGACGCTGCCTGCATCCCCCTCTAGAGCAGAGGTTTCTAAACTTTACCTCTGACAGAAGGCACTGAAAACACTGTTACTTTGAGGGAACACATTGTTTATTTTCAAGTTTAGTAAAATTATAAAAAATGAGAAAAACTAGTTTCATTCAGTGAACACCAATGTTCCACGGAACACAGTTTGGACAACACTGCTGCAAGAGTCTAGGCCACATTTTTTGTCATACGAGATCTAAACATCGCCCGTATCGGTTTATGAAGGTTAATGACAATGCAGGAGTCCCTCACAGATCGGTACGATCCCGTGCACAATAAACCGTTCTTCACGAACATAATTAAGATTGAGGATTATAAGAGACAAGCAGATAAATCGCTAAAAACATTTTTTCTCCCACTATGCGACACTAGAAGCTAATCTGGAATCTAACCCGGCACTTTGGAATTTACTGTGGTTTTATTACCACAGTAATAAAACACACCGTGCGGTACTTTTTCCTCCCCTTACCAGCGGAAACTGGCGACGCAAATTCTTCTCATTAAATGAGTTCGAACAACCCACCTGTCGTTCCCGCCCCCATCGCACGTTTTTAAGTACCGCTTTTCTGTTTAACACAAAAAACGAAAAGTATAAGAAGTAGGAGCCGCCTGAGAGAGGAGCTGACCCTTGCCGCCGCATAGTGTGATCAATTCGTACAACTTGCGTGAAGAAGTGCACACTTACTTGAAAATGTGCTGTTGCAGAAACGAAGACACTGACAGTCTTCCCTACGTTTCTTCTCGAATTAGCGCGCCACTATTGTGTGGTGCCGTGCGCAGCGCGAGTGAGGCGCCTTGCCGCGGCGAACTTTTATAAGTAACTGAAAACTGACGCGGAGGAAGTCCCTCGGTCGTCGCTCATTGGCTGACGGTTCCGCCGCCAGGTGGCACCACGGTCGTTGCGTAACAGCTAGGCGCTAAGAAAAGCTCGCACTTGATCAGTGGCAGAGTGACCGTTAACATCGTGCTTCCCGAGAGATACCTTGTCAGCCTCCGGTGCGTTCAGTGAACCCTGCTCACAGCGAGCTTAAGAAACTGGAGTCTTCCTGTGAGGTTCAGTGCATAGCGATTCCACACAACATTCCGAAAGAACAGTGCATTGTACATGTGTAAAAAGAGTTAAGAAAAGACTACTTAGTTATTTTCTCGAGAAAAAGTGTGGCAAAAACTTTTTTTCCCCGTGATAGGTGCTATTACTGTTGTTACGATATGTACGGACACTGTGCGCTGTGACGAAAACATTGTACCGGTATTCTACTCGACCACGTTGTGAAGCTCGGTGTAAGCCGATCCGCAAGCACGAAGGCCATGGTTTTACGGAAAAATGATCCTGATGTTTAACGTAGTGTTCTTCATCGCTCGGTTGTATTTAAACAAAGGAAATGACCTCTGTACTTTTTATAATACAATATATGCTTGAACCGATAATATGCATTAAAACAACTCCCATTTGAGTTTTGTGTGATGCATGATCCGTTTTAGATATTAATATTTATTCATGTTTGACTATTCGAAACCTTTACGAAAGGAGATATTCGTGCATACGCTAAACACACTTTCGAGTATGTAATTTGTTTTCGTCGTGTATTTAAAAATATTTGGACCCATGTATCTCTACGCGAGGTCATTGATTAGTGACAATTTAAAATTCTGCAAGTGACGGGGGGCTTCTCCACTGAGATTATATGACGACCTTTTCCACCGTTAAGACCGGTGTTACACTATTATATTTCTTTGTCAAAGCTGATAGGTCAAATATTTATGTCAAAGAAATTTGATGGAGTAATAGGGAACTCTGTCAAAACTCGCCTGTGGTCAAATCAATATGTTCAACTCTAGGGCCTCGCCGTAGATTTGATCTTAAAAGTCGTTCGTCTTCTGTTCATTGCAATGTAAAATGTAACTGCTTGGAGCGCTGGCGTCACTACAGCTATTTGACGTCTCGTGTTTGTAATCATGGCTCCAAAGTAGGTGTGTTCCTTGGTCTCTTATATATTTTTTTATGAATTTGCTTCGACTATGGGAGGGCGGGGGGGGGGGGGGGTGAGACAGAGGCACAGTGCATGCTATTAATTGTGTGCTGATGGACAGGTAAAATACACTGCAAGCGACATATGTCCACAATCACAATGACTTGTCTTTAGTATTCGTAGTAGCTTAAGAGATTATGGCGCAGATATCTGCATTAAGCGTTGTGCTTTAGTACCTATTATCGACGTCATCCAGAAAATGTTTTATAAAAGTGCACATTAAAGACCGGTTGTTGTGCTTACCTGCTTACCAACGCACGAGGAGAAAAGGGCACGTTTAGCAATGAGGCTAAATGATTCTAATGCAGCAACAATTCATCGTAACGTACTTCACACCATCATCTCTTAACTCAGACAGCAAATCAACAAAGAACTTTAAGACGCACGTACAGACTTCTTGGATACATCGAACTTGTCCATTACTTAATACCTATGCTAATTTCCACAAATTTCTACGCTTGTTCTGAAAAAGTTTATTTATGAGGTGAGCATGAATGACTGTCTGGGGAAACTCTGGTTAGTGTCAGTATTTCGTAAATTATTGACCGGAAGTAAAACTTAAAATGGTGTCCTAATCTACTCATAAGAGGTAGAATCTTAGGTTAAAGGTTTTGCACAGTTCAGACAATTATTACAGGTTAAAACTGTACATATGTTTTGAGGCAGCGTAATTCACAGAGCACATACTGCCCAAACTATTTTTGTCCTGTATCTGAAAATGAGAGCACTTAGCGAACATAACAAACTTTTCACAAGGTTTCAAGCCCTATAGAAACTTTTTCTCGCTGACACCTTCACAAAATGATGAAAGAAAGTTTATCATTCACCAATTAACATTGAGATGCGTGAAAAGCTAGCTTTCGATTAAAAGGTAGTGCAGGTTCCCCGGACTATAATCATCCAGTGTTTGATAGTAAGAGTACTCAGTGATTTCCAACAAAATTTAAATATAATTTCAAACCTTTTCGAAACTTCTTCTCGCTTGCGTGCTTAACACCAAATACTTAATATATTCACTCATTTGTAATCAGACGTTTGTATCTGTTTTACACAGGAGAGTTCGATTCTTTAAAGAATCGTGGGGAGGGGGGAGGATTTACTGCTTCTGTCCCCATTACTTCAAGTGTGTTAACGCCGTGGTCTATCTGTGGTGGAAATGGTTCCCGCCCGATTTAAAATGGACACCGCCCTGCTACCTCAGGTAGAAGAAAACGAAATTGACCAGTTCGTTACATCTAGTTAATAAAACTGTAACCACAGGAAAATAAATAAGAAAATACAATACACGAAGAAATAAACTGACGACTTCACTGAGTTTGCACAGACGTAACAAGTTGCTGTTAAAAGAAATATTCTGCCACAAGAATTCAATGACTAAAGAATGAAACTGTAATACAAAAAAGGAGTACTAAAAATTAAACTGAAGATTACAGTGTGTTCTCTAAAGCTTAAAAATTTAAAATTCTGATGTAAACATACAGAGCAGTAGTGATCCTTGCAAGAATTCATCTACAACTTTGATCTCAAAAGAAAAACGTAGGCCATAGATGTGAAGCTGATGAGAACTGTTACATATCTAATTTGGATGCTTCCCCACCAAACATAAAGACGTATCAGTTCGGTATACTTTGAAGAAAGCCAGGAAATGTAATGGATACTGAGTAGTACCAAATGTAGCCAGCGCTTCTTGTACCATCAAATCTCAAAATTATTTCGTTGTTCACACTTAGGCTGCCCCCTCCAACCCCACTATTCGCTGTTGTGCAGGTCTCTCCTGGCATCCCCTCATGGTGAGGGTCTTAAAACGGTCGATATCACAAAGGTGGATCAGAGGTAATCATACATACTTGTGTTCTCCAAACAGTATATGGGGCTATTATGTTACTACCTTTAGCAAACTGTCTGGTTCTTCAATACACTTTTTTGAAAGTTAACACTGTTTTACCAATTTCGGCTGTTTAAAATTGATAATCGAATGATTCTTTATTTCATCATTCACTTGTGCGCTATCAGCTGATACTCTAGTGCACTTGATAATGGCCATGTGCTGGAGTCAGTCGATAGTGCACAAGTGAATGATGAAACAAAGAAACTTACTTTCTCGAACTTTTAAACAGGTGAAGCTGACAAAATTTTTTTAACCTTCAAGAAGTTTAATGTGTTTCTGGACCGACGACAGGAAAATTAATGACATCAGGTTTGTTTCATTTGCAGTGCCGTATAGAAGCCCTTGGAAAGTTTATTATTGTATCTTCGTATTATTTATATAACCCATTTACAAGGCCAGCCACATTAACGTACCATCGGACAAAGTTCGTACAGATTTAAACTAGTTCCATAACTTTTTTACTCGCTTTATGTCAAGAATAATAGTGTGTCTTTCAATGTGAAATCTGTCTTAGTTAAGAAATGGAACACTTTTAAATCCTGTCCATACCCGTTAGTTCATTTATTTTCGAACGATCCTGGGACAGATCAGAGCAGAATAGTTGTGACAATAATAAGAAATATCGTAAGTGAAATAATTAATATTTTAAAATAGGATAACATAAGGGACAAAAATATTTACAACCCAAAACAGAACCTAATATCCAAATTCAGAAGCAAAAAAGTAAATAATTATGACAAATACCAGTTATGAATTACAGGCCACTGACAATGCTTCGAAAACAAGTGAACCATAATCGTCTACTTAACTCTTAAAGGCCATTTATTTCATCACAAGAAGAGCCCTTGGGGCAAATGCAAAACCTGAAAGATTTGCTTGATGGACTGATTGTATTTCATGGAGATGTTGTTCCCGACTACCACCCAGTAAATTAGCTAACAAACAGATTACAAGTTGGCAGACTATGTAAACAGCTAAACGGAAAGCAGTTTGTCACCTCGGGAACAACGAGAGCCTCACACAGAATTCTTGAAAAATCCTTCTTTCTTCTAAGGCATTAAAATTGTTGCTGGAATCTATTAATAAATACTATTGCTTGAGTAGGTGCATAGCTTGTATTCAGGAAAGTATTTTCTCGCCGCACACCATAGCTGTGAGTGAGGACCATTGTGAGTTCTATCTGGATTGCTCAGTTGACTAAGGCAGCTTTCGTGAAAGCTAAGTTTCCGGGTTCGAGTTCCCGTCTGACTAACAAGTTTAACTTACCAGGAATTTTCACAGCGCTGTATAGTTTCATTTACCCGTCACAATTTTACAAAGACTATCTAATTTTCAGTTAAATTAATTACATATTTAAACTGCAGCCTACTTGAACAATAAATGACTGGGCCTAACGGAAAACTAGGAAAAGTTAAAACTGATGTCGGCTCCCAATGTCAGACCTGTTGGTCGCTATCAGAAACACAATAGCGACAGTTTATACAGTTCCCTACATTTGTACCTACACGCTTACCAACTGAACAAATTTCAGCACTGCTGGCGAAATCACATATTTTTGATCGTTTTTGCTGTGTTCTTCACTATGAAGAGCAGTTTGATGCATCTGTCCATACAAAGTATCCTGTGCAAGTCTCTTCATCTCCACGTCATAGCTACAACCTGCGCTTGAAGCTGCGTGGTGGGATCAACCTTTGATCGGTCTCTACAGTTTCTGCCCACCTCATTTTCCTCCATTATCAAACTGACGATTTCTTGATCCCCCGGAATCTGTCATGTGAATTGGTTCTTATTTTAGTCAGTTTGAGCCATAAATTTCCTTTCTCCCAGATTCTATTCAGCACCCCGTAATTAGTTATCCAATCCATCCACCTTCTTGTTCAGGAATCCCTAAAGGTGTGCATCTGAAAAGACTCTGTTCTCTGTTTGATTGAAACAGAGACGTTTCCCTTTTTGTATGAGATGCAAGATTCCCTTTTTGCATGAGGCTACACTCCAGGCAAACGCCTTCAGAAAAAGACTTCCTAAAGCTTAAATTTTTATTCGATGTTAAGAAATTTCTAGGTTAGAGGTAAGTTTATTATATAAGTTATTAGGTGCTTGCTGGCGTGTTTTCGTAAGTACGTTGTATCTCAAATATTTATTGTACTCTATCAGCCTTTTACGTTTTTGCACTTTATATTGCTTCAGAAGTAATATAGAAATGCCGAATGTAATGCAAGCAAATAGAAACAAAAACTTGGTATTCCATTTTGGCCAAAAAGTAAGTGACAAAGAAATTCTATACATTCTGTATAACAACGGTGACAAGTCATCTAAGGGAGAAAGTGACAATGATGACGATGACTTCATTAATTATCACAGTTTTCAGTCTGTGAATCGTCTGATAGAGAGGTTGAAGACCAAGTGCCATTTTTCAGAGGTCGATATTTCCGTTCAGAAACCAATACGTCGTGAATCAAAGAGTAGCTAAGTCAGAGAGAAATTGCAAACCTGGGTCTCAAGAAACATCGACCACTCCAGTGCGGAACTTGATAACACAGGTGGAATTGTTGAAGGGATGGAAACGGATATAGAAAAAAAGTTTTTACGATTTGCTTTTTAAAGGAAAAATGTGGGGTGGATTCTGAGTTCTGTTTGCAAAGAGAGAAAACGGTGAGCCAGTGAGAAAAGAAAATTATGGTAAAATGTCACCACGCTAGGACAGTGAGCATTTGTTGCGATTCTGAGGAGGTATGAAACAACCACATTCAGTGGATGGGATCATACACTGGAAGGAAGAAAGGAGAGCAAATAGAAAAGGACCTTTGCAGAAAAGCTGTTCTATTACACACTGCAAGCATTCAGGAAAAATCTAACATTAGATAACTACTTTAGTGGTATTATTCTTCCCGAAGCACTGTTGCAAAAGAAGACTGGCATCATGTACAACAATAAAGCAGAACATGCTAGAATCATTCGCGGAGCATATTTGACACGATGCCCGACGAACGTCAAAAGTGCATAAGGACTAAATATATAGAAAACTGAATGTGGTCTGACTAGGTGCCAAAAATAAAATTCTAAAGAACATAGTTTTCTTTGCGATGGGAGTACGTGAAGAATCGCAGTTTCCAAAAAAAAAAAATGTTATGTAATGTGCACTGTTCTGGTTATGATTGCATTAAATCAAAAATTATACAATTAAGAAGAATACAATTCAATACAAAATGCTTTTATTACTGAAAATGTAGTTCGTTACTGATTTGGTGACAACATTTCCCCTGCAACACTAAACACTAACATGGACAGTATTGAGTAAACAAGCCTTATACACTCACGGTTTAATCACACTTCAGTCGCCTTCCCCTGTCTCTTAATAGAATTACCTCTTATCATAGATTTCCCTCTTTTCTAATAATTGATTTCACAACGTGATTTAATGAGTCGCAAGATTCCATTTGGAAACAACAGACATGGTCATCTCTTACGTCCTGCTCAAACATTCGACGTCGTAGTCAGACGCTTCGTATTTTACCAGACTGTTTTCGTTAAACATTAAACTGACAATGGCAACGTCACCTAAAATAAAAATCCAGAACAAGAAACTTCGCCTTTTGCATCAAAGTACTGACCATCATTTCGCTGGAATTCAGAAATGGGTGAAGTCATAATTCATCTTAAATAGACTGCTGGAAGAAATAAAAAAGAATAAGAATAAATAATTTGAAAGAAAACAGAATTTAATTCCGGTACTATTGCCGACACAAGTCAGCCATGAAAGATGGGAGTCCACAGAAATCAAAGTTCTGCCTTATTGTCTGTGGTTTCTAAAGTTAACGTGACAAGAAATAAAAATTTCTGCAGTACATATACTGGCATGCAAAGAGGAGTGTCATCTGTTCTCCCATATAGGTCAGTGGACTTTCATTAACAATCTATATTTCACTGCCAACTAGCTGGCAAGTCATGGAAGGATTTTTACTTGTTGAACATTGAAGAGTGTTTGGACACTGATTACTTTGCTTAAGCGTTGCCCCGTTTTAATATGCAGCATATACAGGGCGCGGCGCGGGAACTTCCCTTATTAGAAACGCGGGGCACACAGAGGCTGTTTACTCATTGTTGCTGGGGTTTCAGTGCAATAAAAAGTGCGAGACATGATTTTTTTTAAGGTTAGTTTAGTAGCGATCATGGAGTGAGCAAGAGAGGAGCGCACGTTCGCCGTTGCGGCTTACTTTTCGAATGGACGCCCGGTCATGACAACTCAGCGTGCATTCAGGAAACAGTTCAACATCGCGCCTGGAGGTCGTGTTCCTGATAGGAAATTAATTGTTATGTGGGTAGACACCTTTATGGATACTGGAAGTGTGCAGAAAAAGTAACCAGGACCTTCCAGAACCACCAGAACACCTGAAAACATCGAGAGGGTAAGGATGTCGATTTTGAATACCCCCAAGCGATATGACGCAAACATGTTGCAGCCCTTGCAATTTCTGAACGCAGTGAGAGGAATTCTTTATGAAGAGTTGAAATTTCATGCGTATAAACTGTCAGTGGTGCACACTTTCATCCACGAAATTCTGTTTCACCTAAAAATGCGTGTGAAGCCTTGATCGATGAGCTGTCTCATCACGCCTTACTATTCTTCGGCGATGAGGCACATTTTCATTTGTGTGGCTGCTTTTTTTTTCCTTTATTGATTTTCAATTCCCCCCAAAGGGGACGGGCTGGCAGCAGCTTAGTACGCTGCTCTACAGCCTACAGACTTTTATTTTAAAAAACGGAAGAAGAAAAGAAACAAGAAAAACGGTGACGTCAAGTGTAAAATGGCGGAAAAATGCGGAAAGTTAAAACAGAAAGCAAAAGGGGTTGGCAATTTGAATAAAAGACACAGGAATCAGACAAGTAACATAGCACACACAAAATTAAAAAACACGGCGACAGTCTGGTTTCTGTTCGCAAGAGATAAAAAGCACACCCAGCAACAGCATGATGGCCGTTCGCAACACTTCCAAAAAAACACAACACAGAATACTCACTGTAATACACTCACTGTAGAACACTGCACGAAAGTGGTGGCACAAAGATGACACTCCCGAGCCAGAGGCAGATGGGGGGGGGGGGGGGGGAACCTGGAGGAGGGGGAAGAACAAGGAGGGAGGAAGGAAAAAAAAGAAAAAGGGGGGACCAAGGAGGGAGAGGACTAATAAAGGGGGAGAAGGGCAGACGCGAGAGGGAATGAGAGGAGGCAGAGGAGGGAAATGCAAAAGGACTCGGGGGAGAGAAGGGGGCAAAGAGAGGGGAGGTGGGGAAGAAAGAGGATGGAAGGGGGGAGAGGGAGCCTGGGAAAAGGACAGAGGAAAGGAGGGGGAGTGAGGATCAGAGTTGATAGGAGGGATAAATGGAGGGAGAGAGGGCATCATCCGGGAGGCAGAGTTGATGGAAGCCACTTTGGGAAAAGAGATGTAGTGTGTAGAGATGGAGGGTAGGGGGGACACAACAGTGAAGACGTGGCAGGGGGCAGGGATGGGAGAGGAGAGGAGCAACCAGGGGGTGAGGGGGTTCAAGGCGGCGAGAGGTGTAGATGATGCGGATATGTTCGAGGAACAGGAGCAGATGGGGGAAAGGAATCAGGTCGTAGAGGATCTGTGTGGGGGACGTGTTGCTGCGTGAATAAACAAAATATACCGTATTGGAGTAGCACGAACCCCAGAGAACTTCATGAGCAGCTCCTGGATACAGAACATGTGACTTTTTGGTGTGCACTATCTAAAGTTGGCCTTACTGGCCCATGGTTTTTCGAGGAGAACGATAAGGCAGTGACGGTCACTTCTGAGCGTTATGTTCAGATGATTGAACAGTTTTTTCTTCCAGAACTTGAAGAAATGGATGTGAGTGATGTCCAGCTCCACAAGATGGCGCCACAACTCACACGGCACGAACATCGATGACCGTGTTGCGCGAACACTTCCCCGATCGTCTCATCTCTTCGAGTGGCGATCTCCAATGGCTAGCACGCTCGCCAGATTCAGCGTCTTGCGACTTTTTCTTATGGGGCTACCACAAATCGTTGGTGTATACGAATCGTCCGCCGACCCTGGTTGGGCTACGGAACAATATTCGTGTCGCAGTTGCCAACATCGACAGAGACATGTTGGAAAAAGTTGACTGAAACTTCCGATTTCTACTCTCCAAATGCATTGAGCAGATCGGAGGCCACCTTCAAGATATCATTTTCAAAATTTAATGGAACAAAACTTTAGATGTTACTCTTCTTAAAATTGATGTCTCTAATACTTCCTGACTTACGATTTTTTTTTTTTAAATAAGGAAGTTCCCGCGCCGCACCCTGTACTGTACGAAAGGTGTAACTTAGTCCTCAACAATTGCTCTGAGGCAGAGCAATAAGGACAATATGGCGTCCTTCGGCAGCATCATGCGCGCTGTTAGTTGACGTGTAAAAACGCATAATGAAACATTACTTCTGATTACGGTTCATAATGTACAAATCGGAAACAGGTAGCATTGCCTGGCAAATTGTGTGCATTTTTGTATGTAAGTATCGTCATATAGAATTTAAAATGCTATTTTTGTAGGTCCGCTGTGGAAATTCGTTGCTCCATGATAGACGTTATATTGGGTGTCATCGGAAATCTCGGTAACTGTTACATGCTGGGACTACCAGTAGTATTGTCACATCTATGAAGTTGAAAAGCGTAAAATCGTGTTTCAAATTTAGCACATCACTGACTCTCCATTTCAACACGATAAAGAACTATCACTTTCTATGTGCACAGAACTGTGGGTAAAGTGTAGTACTTAGAACGCAGATTTGTGGAACGGACAGACTGTCGATTTTTGTTGCAAGATTAACAACAACTGGTGCCGTTTGTAGACTTCTTTCAGATCCAATTAGGAGAATGCTGCGTTGGTTCAACATTCCCGCCTTAAAACGCAGTCACTGCAAGAAAATACTCAGAACATTATTTACACGGTTCACAGAAAATGGAAAACAGTATATAACAATACTTATTTCCTCGAACGCTTCAGTCTTCTCTGCAGCCCTGGGAATACCTTTCTTTCCCACTTCGATGAAAATTATTCTATGGAATGTGCGAAACAAACAGCTGACGCACACTCTCTGGTCGTAACAGTGCGTCAATAAATTCTTCAGAAATACAGTCAACTTCTATGGGTTGGTGACTAGACATCAAGACGTTCTTGATCTTAATTGACCTCGGATCTGCAGCTGCAGCAAAATATCTTAATGATTTGCTAGAACTGCTCAAATTTTATATTGGTTAAACAGGGAGAAACATCAGTACCGGGTTTAAAGAGCACACGATGATACTGTGAGCGACACCTCCACTTTTCCTACACTTCAAGTATGAAGTACATAGTATTGGTGAATCGTTTCTCAGGTATTTGAGTCTGCCGTACCCCCCCCCCCCCCAAATACTATCACCTCAAAGTTGCGATACAAAGTCATGCGTGATGGGAAGACGGGTGTACTAAAGCCCACAACTCGGCCGTGGCGTACTTCCTTCCAGCCAAGCCGACGGGACGAGGTCCTTCTTACTCGTCTTCACATAGGCCACGGCCACATGACACAGGGATCCTTACTCCGGCGAGAGGATCCTCCAATGTGTGGTGCTTGTGGAGAGCAGTTCACTGTACGCAACATTTTATTGGACTGCGTTTTATTTGCCGACCAGCGGACTGCGGTGGATTTGCCGACGGATCTTCCCTCTATTTTAAGCAGTGTTCAAACGAATGTGGTTCAAGTTTTAGAGTTTCGTGAATTGTCCAACAGTTTTAATAATATCTGAGGAAGATGTTTTGAAAGTGTCAGCCAGTCACATTCCCCTGTGCTTTTCTTTTAGCTCTTCTATGTTTTGTTTTCACTGTGTTTTAATTTCATGTATAGCTACTCTCTCTCCTACTTGGTTTTAGTGCATGTGAGATAGAGTGACTGTGTGGTCATTTCGAGTGCAAGAGCGAGCAGCAATTTTAATTTATCTCCACATTCGTTAGTTTTGATAAGTGTAAGAGCGCTGATGACATATTGCAACTTCTATGTAAGGAATACACAGGTAATGTTCCATGATGCTACTCAAAGCGGGTGTAAAAATGAATGTGCGCAACGTAAAATAATAAACGCTAAAATGAAGATTTGGCCCTGTCTGACTACTCCCTGAAGCGGATCTTAGGATCTCTTAACTCTATAAATTACAATCTAAACATAAATGAATGAAGAAGGCAACTAATTCTACTAAATGATAAACGTTATTCCTGCTTATATTTTTATTATAGATAAAAAACCTTTATATTACTAAGTTAACATTTCCTAAGTAAAATTACTAATCAATTGCCCAACTATGCCCATTATTATGAGTGCGCGGTCAAATATCAATAACGCGAAATGACTGACATCTTCTATGTACCAAACACTAGAAGACACTACTTTCAAAGATGATCTACGGTGATGTGGAACCTCAGTGTAAATAAACTTAAGTGATCACAGCTGTTTAGCTTTTATAGCCCTAATAAGCCGAAGCAATTTGCGATATCACCGTATGTAGTGCGTCCGGTGCGTCTAAGTGATGGTTCTCGTACTTGTCCGCGACTATGGAAAAACTACAGCCACAAATAAACTCTTTCAAACACTAGGACGGCAGAAAGCGGTCCCCTGACTACTATGCTCTAATACTGTCTTCTCATCTCTGTGTTCTACAGACGAGAAACGCTAACTCCCAGCCACACTCCCCGTCGGAGGTTCAGTCCTCCCTTGGGCATTAGTTTAAGTTAGATTAAGTATTGTGTAAGCATAGGGACCGATGGCATCAGCAGTTTGGTCCCATAGGAACTTATCACAAATATGCAACCTTACATCTACACATCCTCCACATACTCTCCCAAGGAAGATTCAGCCGTCTCCTCCTCTCAGATCATGAACTACAGCCTGATATTTACCAACTTTAAATCCACTCCACCCATTCCACCTCATCAGGGCGCCTCTCCCTCCCCTCCTCATATTTCCCTATCCTCTTTTTCCCCTTCCTATCCGTATTTAGCCACCACCCTTTTTCCCTTCAAAATTTAGTGTGACCAATACACCCATCTACTCCCCTCTTCTTGTGTCTCAACAGCCGTTACTACACCATCGATACCACGCAACTGTCATCCAACCTCACACCAACACTCCTACAGAAGTAACTTTTCCCCTTCATCTACATGTACGTCTACATCTACACGGATACTCTGCAAATCACACTTAAATTCCTGGCAGAGGGTTCGCCGAATCACCTTCACTATAATTCTCTTTTATCCCATTCTCAAACAGTGCGCGGAAGAAACGAACACCTATGAGCTCTGATTTCCCATATTTTATTATGATGATCGTTTCTAGCTATGTTGGTCGGTGTAAACAAAATATTTTCGCATTCTATTGGCTTACTACCTGGAAAGAGGTACAACAATCAACGCCGCTAGGTTCTGGCAACACTAACGAAGCTACGTCGGGCTATACAGAACAAAAGGAGGAGTCGGGTGACTAAGGGAATTCGTTTACACCGTGACAACACCCGCCCTCACATCGCCAGCACCACGACAGATCTCATCGTCAGATTCGGGTGGGAAATCATTGACCAACTTCTACACAGCCTTAATGTGACTCCCACTGACTACTACTATTCTTCCCCAACTTGAAAAACTACTTGGGGGAATGAAATTCTCAAGTGACGAAGAGCCGAAGGCAGTTTCCTTCCTGCGCGAGTCGGCGGGAGAGTGGTACGACGACGGCATGAAAAAGCCTCCGGAGCGTCTCCAAAAATGCATCGATCGTAACGGGGCTACGTTAAAAACTAGCTAAAAGTCCAGAACCTGTAATTGGTTTTGCAATAAAATGATGTTTACTATGTAAAAAACCACTGGAGACCTTAATTTACGGACAACCCTCGTTACTGCCTGTTATACTCGTACTAATCCTGCAACATTTTATCGTCTGATGCGTTATTGTGTTTAACTTTTAATCAGTTGTTAACTCATTGATTGCCTTTGCTTCCATTTGTCAGTACATTTGAAAATTGCTTAAGACCGAAATTGAGGAATGATGCGCAAATAAGAGAAGGGACAGCTGTAGGTAGTAACAAATCATTTCAACAAAAAGTTGTTAGGGTCACATCTAGTGACATTGCACAATGCCACTTCATGCCAGAAATTTACTTGTATTAGACCTAAGTACTAATAACTATTCATTTGTTCGCCACCAGTCGCTCCTGGCATCAAATGTTCTGTTTTCTGGTATTTCCTTCATTGAAAAACAGAAATTTTGATTTAGCAAAGTGGCCGTTGTCAGGGTTTAGTGGTAGTTGATAAAGTGTTGTAACAGTTTCCTTCATGCTTACTATATGACAGCTTACTGTACGTGAGTCTATATAGAAAATAAAGAATTACAAAAGTAAGGGAAGTAGTTTTACGCAAATCGAAGGTGGAAGGGGGAGAAAGGAAGTGAAAGAGAAGGGATATTAACAAGGAATCAGCGGCGACAAGCGATAATGTCTGCTGGAGCGCGATTCGATACAGGCATCACCTAGTTAGTAGACAGCTACGCTAGCCACTTCACCATTTGGAACACACTGTCATTGGAACTGCGCGAACTACCTCGGCACGCTTCACGGCTGACCCACATTCCCACCAAGCGCCACGTATTTGCAGACCCTGTAAAGTTTCTCCATGGTTGCTACTCTGACGTTCCTGCAGGTGATCGGATGTACTTGTGCATCCGCAGTGAAAAAAATGGTGTACCCATTGCCCATCCAGGCGGATTAATTACACTACTGGCCATTAATATTGCTACACAGTCTCCAGACCTCTCAGCGACAGAAAACGACTGGTCAATGGTGGCCGAGCAACTGGCTCGTCACAATACGCCAGTCACTACTCTTGATGAAGTGTGGTATCGTGTTAAAGCTACATGGACAGCTGTACCTGGACACGCCATGCAAGCTCTGTTTGACTCAATGCCCAGGCGTATCAAGGCCGTTATTACGGCCAGAGGTGGTTGTTCTGGGTATTGATTTCTCATGATCTATGCACCCAAATTGCCTGAAAATGTAATCACCTGTCAGTTCTAGTATAATACATTTGTCCAATGACTACCCGTTTATCATCTGCATTTCTTCTTGGCGTAACAATTTTTTTTGGCCAGTAGTGTACGTGAACGTGTGGTGTCTGTTCTTTTGGACTCATTAAATGATTCGCATAGATGGGCAATGGATCCACCTACTTCCGTGTGGATGCGCGAGTACGTCTGACCTCCTGCGGGAATCTCAGAGTAGCAAGTGTGGAGGAAATGGATGGACAGAGACTGGGGATAGGTGGCGCTCGGTGGGAATGTGAGTCGGCCGTGAAGCGTGCTGAGGCAGATTGCGCAGTTGTAATGACAGTGTGTTCGAAATGGTGAAGTGCTTAACGTACCTGCCTAGTGAGCAGAAGATTCTAGGTTCGAATTCTGCTCTGGCAATCATTTTCACTCGTCGCCGCTGATTCCGCGTAATATCCCGGTGCAGCTGAGATCGGTAAAACTTTTCCTTACCCTCCTCCCCCCCTCCCCCCCCCCCCCCGGCCACCACCGATTTACATATGATGTATAAAATGTCCGAAAGGATAGACACCATACATTCACGTAAGGGAAATAGATTAGCGTACTGTGGCAGTTCTTCTAGATTATTTCGAAAGCATGCTGGGATGGTTTCTTCACACAATAGTGTTGATTTCCTTTTAATCTAGGGCAAAACGACTTCATTCTTCGCCTTTAATGAACTCTCTCACGACTGGACGTTAAACGTTTCGTTATAAAATGTCCGGAAGCACAGACACCATCCATTCGCATAAGGGAAATACACTACTGGCCATTAAAATTGCTACACCAAGAAGAAATGCAGATGGTAAACGGTTATTCATGGGACAAATATATTATACTAGAACTGACATGTGATTACATTTTCACGCAATTTAGGTGCATAGATACTGAGAAATCAGTACCCAGAACAACCACCTCTGGCCGTAATAACGGCCTTGATACGCCTGGGCATTGAGTCAAACAGAGCTTGCATGGCGTGTCCAGGTACAGCTGCCCATGTAGCTTTATCACGATACCTCACTTCATCAAGAGTAGTGACTGGCGTATTGTGACGAGCCAGTTGCTTGGCCACCACTAACCAGTCGTTTTCTGTCGGTGAAAGGTCTAGAGAATGTGCTGGCCAGGGCAACAGTCTAATATTTTCTGTATCCAGAAAGGCCCGTACAGGACCTGCAACATGCGGTCGTGCATTATCCTGCCGAAATGTAGGGTTTCGTAGGGATCGAATGAAGGACAGAGCCACGGGTCTTAACACATGTGAAATCTAACGTCCACTGTTCAAAGTGCCGTCAATGCGAACAATGAGGTGACCGAGACGTGTAACCAATGGCAACCCATACCATCACGCCGGGTGATACGCCAGTATGGCGATGACGAATACACGCTTCCAATGTGCGGTCTACGCGATTTCGCCAAACACGGATGCGACCATGATGACGCTGTAAACAGAACCTGAATTCATCCGACAAAATGACGTTGTGCTATTCGAGCACCCAGGTTCGTCGTTGAGTACACCATCGCAGGCGCTCCTGTCTGTGATGCAGCGTCAAGGGTAACCGCAGCCATGGTCCCCGAGCTGATAGTCCATGCTGCTGCAAACGTCGTCGTAATGTTCGTGCAGACGGTTCTTGTCTTGCAAACATCCCCATCTGTTGATTCAGGGACGAGACGTGGCTGCACGATCCGTTACAGCCACGCGGATAAGATGCCTGTCATCTCGACTGCTAGTGATACGAGGCCTTTGGGATCCAGCACGGCGTTCCGTATTACCCTCCTGAACCCACCGATTCCATATTCTGCTAACAGTCATTGTATCTCGAACAAAGCGAGCAGTAATGTCGCGATACGATAACTCGCAATACCTGTAGGCTACAATCCGACCTTTATCAATGTCGGAAACGTGATCGTACGCATTTCTCCTCGTTACACGAGGCATCACAGCAACGTTTCACCAGGCAACGCCGGTCAACTGCTGTTTGTGTATGAGAAATCGGTTGGAAAATTTCCTCACGTCTCCACGTTGTAGGTGCCACCATGGCGCCAACCTTGTATGAATGCTCTGAAAAGCTAATCTTTTGCATATCAGAGCATCTGCTTCCTGTCGGTTAAATTTCGCGTCTGTAGCACGTCATCTTCGTGGTGTAGCAATTTTAATGCCCAGTAGCGTAGATCAGTGTATTGTGGTAGTTTTCCTAGATTACTTCGAAAGCATACTGGGATGGTTTATTCACACAATCGCTGTTGATTTCCTTCACATCTGTGGTAAACCGACTTCATTCTCCGCCTTTAATGAACTCTTTCACGACTGGACGTTAAACTTTTCGTTCTACCAGTTAACATATCAGTACATGGCGTTTATGGCTAGATGACGGAAAGCTAATTTATTTAACTTTGCGATATGTCGATTAAAACAAACTCACCTGATGGATTAAAAGTGGCCCAAAGTTTAGGCTATCGGTGAGCCATTGTGTGCCACACACATCTCGTCGCGGTGCCATTTCTTCGTACTCCGACAGGGAGAGTTTGTCGAATCTGGAACGGTAGAACAGAGACAGGTAACTGTTTTGCTATAGCCGAAGACAGAGGTAATAGTTCGAAACTGTGCCAAACACATTGTTCCCCATATTACTACGGTTCACATCGCTTATCACTGATTGCGTACTGAAAACTAATACAGATAGGTCGCACTGCTTATGAAGATGGAAGTTGTTGTTTGAATCTTAACACGCTAATTATTTTAGATTCATTAAAATTTCATGGTCAAATTTTATAAGTTTAATTATGTTGGACTGAGCAAGGAGAGTTATCAATAACATAATCAGTTACAGAAATCACCGTACCGGATGTTTCAGTTTGATGACATTTGTCGTTAATTGTTTGGTAAAAACCCACAAGATGGAGGATAATGTGAAGCTGCGTTACGGAGCTGGAACGTTGCTACTTAACCACGGTCAGTGGGTGCCAACCGAAGTCAGCTCTGACAGATCCTCCTCGGTCCAGAAGACAGCATTAGGCCCTGGCGCCATCGTCGCTAAAGGGTTGATAACGTCAGACTTGGGCAGTCTTCTGTTTTTCTGAAATCTAGCTAATAAACTGCGACCGCGTCTCGCCTCACCCTCCAATAGCCGTTAGCAAGGGCGTCCATCTTGGTCTGTTTTTCGATACAGACTGATGCGCATGTTTCGCAAGTGTTGGCGAGCCGAGCAAATCAAGTACTCATGTGCGCATTAAGCCATGTTTTGCAAAATATTAACGTCACCAACAGCATCGCGATGTTGTTGGTAATTCGGCACCGCCGTAGCTGCCGCAGCATCAGATGCCGCTACCTATCCTTCAGAACTCGAAACCTAGCCAGGTGCAGATATTATTTCGCGATTTTATAATGAATTATTCCAGGCAAGCTGCAAAGAGTTTAATTAGTAGTGCTCCTTCCTTACTACAAGCTTCTTTTGGTCTTCCTTCTCGAGTAAACGTCTAGTTGGAAAAGAAGCCCATATTGCATAAGTCAGTGCGCTGTCGACTGTCTATTTATCGCTAGACTGTTGTAAGTCATCAACGAGAATAAACTGTCAATGTAACTGTCAGAAGTATTCCACGCAAAAAATCAACACAAACAGAGATTACATGACTTATAACAGTCTAGCAACAAACAGACATTCGGCAGTTTACTCAGTGATGCAATATGGGCGCTTATTTCAACTACACTCATGCTCTTAAATTAAGGATAATTACAGAATGTGGTGCCACACAACGTGGCACTACACAAAATTGGCGCTAATAGCTAGGCACATAGGGAACACCCACGACACAGATCTGTAAGTGCACGGTATTGGTGATAAGTTGAGAAAACCGTCCCGAAACACATGTGCTACAAAACGCCACTGTTTCTTGCGCTGTATCCCGACATCAATATGGGATACGATCACCATACACACGTAAACAGGCCGCACAACGGGTTGGCATTCTCTGGATCAGGTGGTCGAGCAGCTGCTGGGTTACAGCCTCCCATTTTTGCGCCATTGCCTGTCGGAACTCCTGAAGTGTTCTAGGGGTTTGAAGACGTGTAGCGATATGTCGACCGAGAGCATTCCAGACGTGCTCGATGGGGTTTGGGTCTGAAGAACAGGCAGGCTACTCCATTCGCCTGATACACTCCTGGAAATGTAAAAAAGAACACATTGACACCGGTGTGTCAGACCCACCATACTTGCTCCGGACACTGCGAGAGGGCTGTACAAGCAATGATCACACGCACGGCACAGCAGACACACCAGGAACCGCGGTGTTGGCCGTCGAATGGCGCTAGCTGCGCAGTATTTGTGAACCGCCGCCGTCAGTGTCAGCCAGGTTGCCGTGGCATACGGAGCTCCATCGCAGTCTTTAGCACTGGTAACATGCCGCGACAGTGTGGACGTGAACCGGATGTGCAGTTGACGGACTTTGAGCGGGGGCGTATAGTGGGCATGCGGGAGGCCGGGTGGACGTACCGCCGAATTGCTCAACACGTGGGGCGTGAGGTCTCCACAGTACATCGATGTTGTCGCCAGTGGTCGGCGGAAGGTGCACGTGCCCGTCGACCTGGGACCGGACCGCAGCGACGCACAGATGCACGCCAAGACCGTAGGATCCTACGCAGTGCCGTAGGGGACCGCACCGCCACTTCCCAGCAAATTAGGGACACTGTTGCTCCTGGGGTATCGGCGAGGACCATTCGCAACCGTCTCCATGAAGCTGGGCTACGGTCCCGCACACCGTTAGGCCGTCTTCCTCTCACGCCCCAACATCGTGCAGCCCGCCTCCAGTGGTGTCGCGACAGGCGTGAATGGAGGGACGAATGGAGACGTGTCGTCTTCAGCGATAAGAGTCGCTTCTGCCTTGGTGCCAATGATGGTCGTATGCGTGTTTGGCGCCGTGCAGGTGAGCGCCACAATCAGGACTGCATACGACCGAGGCACACAGGGCCAACAACCGGCATCATGGTGTGGGGAGCGATCTCCTACACTGGCCGTACACCTCTGGTGATCGTCGAGGGGACACTGAATAGTGCACGGTACATCCAAACCGTCATCGAACCCATCGTTCTACCATTCCTAGACCGGCAAGGGAACTTGCTGTTCCAACTGGACAATGCACGTCCGCATGTATCCCGTGCCACCCAACGTGCTCTAGAAGGTGTAAGTCAACTACCCTGGCCAGCAAGATCTGCGGATCTGTCCCCCATTGAGCATGTTTGGGACTCGTCGTCTCACGCGGTCTGCACGTCCAGCACGAATGCTGGTCCAACTGAGGCGCCAGGTGGAAATGGCATGGCAAGCCGTTCCACAGGACTACATCCAGCATCTCTACGATCGTCTCCATGGGAGAATAGCAGCCTGCATTGCTGCGAAAGGTGGATATACACTGTACTAGTGCCGACATTGTGCATGCTCTGTTGCCTGTGTCTATGTGCCTGTGGTTCTGTCAGTGTGATCATGTGATGTATCTGACCCCAGGAATGTGTCAATAAAGTTTCCCCTTCCTGGGACAATGAATTCACGGTGTTCTTATTTCAATTTCCAGGAGTGTATCTTCTGTATCAAGGTACTCCTCCAACTATGGCAGCTCGGTGAGGCCGTGCGTTATCATCCATCAGGAGGAAGGTGGGACCCAGTGCACCCCTGAAAAGACGGACATACTGGTGAAAAATGACGTCCCGATACACCTGACCTATTACAGTTCCTCTGTCAAAGACATGCAGGGATGAACGTGCACCAATCATACTCCCACCTCACATCATCAAACTACGACTTTTCAAGAACATTAAGGGGTTGGTATCTGGTTCCTGGTTCATGCCAGATGAAAACCCGGCGAGAATAACTGTTCAGACTATACCTGGACTCGTCCGTGAACATAACCTGGGACCACTGTTCCAATGACCATGTACTGTGTTGTTGACACCAGGCTTTACGAGCTCTCCTGCGAACAGCGGTCAGTGGAATGCACTTTGCAGGTCTCTGGGCGAATAAACCATGACATTTCTAAATTGTCCACTTGCATATCTCAATAAATTAACTTGTACATAACGACATTGCCTACATTTAATCAGGCACAGAGACTGTGTGCTGGTTGTTTGCACAGTTGGCAAGTAACGAAGTATGTCGCTTCTAAAAACTCAGATGATAAAATTAATCCTGAAAGTATACAATCCCGGTGCTAGAGACCATTATACGAGATTACTTGTCGGTGCCACACGAACACAGTGTCAACGAACTAGAAGAAAAAATAAAAGAAAAATTATGATTTAGTAACTGACTGGAAGGATCACAAATCTCTGATAACCACTATACTAGTGTACGATAACAGGGGACTGAAGTAATCGCTGAAAAAGTATGGACCGCTCCTGCAATTGTGCAGTACGTTTCACCTAGTTATAGCATAAACTGATTCCCAATGCAAAACAATTAGTGAACGTATAAATGCAGCAATACGACATTATCTTGAGACGAAAATTATTTAAGAACCAATATTTCAATGCAAGCTTTTTCTGTAAGGCTTACTCAAGCACTAACGTCGACTATAATTACATAATGAGCAGCAGTACATGGAGACTAAGAACACAAAATCAAATGAAAATGGAGGAAAAGATAGAGCGTTCTGGGAACTAACCCGTTCCTAAATTGAGATATTATGACAAGCTGGAACTTTTAATGTACTGTGTTATAAACCGTCCGTTACGCAGAAAGAATGATAATATGAAGAACCCTTGTAGTTGCATTAAGGACAGCAGAAAAAAGAGCTTTTAGAAAGAGATGTAAGTTCAGTAGCTTCAAAGTTACGCAAGGGGAAGTCTAGAAAAACTAAGGTAAACCGTCTGACAAGAAAACTGTAAGTAACAGAAAAAAATGATTAGTAGTAGGAAGAAATAACACTGCGTATAGCACAGGAAGAACAGTTCGAAGTGAGAAAGACGGAAGTTATTTAGCATCATAGGTGGAACGTGAAATCACTAGTAAGTATAAAGGAAAGAACAGGAGGATGGCAAGAATACTCGGCAAAAAGCCGTGCCAGGGAAATACTATCGGAGAAAGGAGACCAAAAGCTTAACGCGGAAATCGTTTCGGGTGAATCTTAATCTTCACATTGTTGAGAAGCGAAGTCTAAGTTACTTTGTTGCCCGAATATGTATGACGAGAGAAATGTCATCAGTTTATCCAAGAACTGTAGTCGTCACAGTGTTGAGATCACAATATTAGCGAACGCTCTGAGATGAGAACTCTAAAATCACATTGTTCGAAATCGTTAACTGCAATAAGATAAAGACAAACGAAAAAGAAAAGTTATAACTGACAATCCTGAGATCAGAAAAACCAGTGGTATCAGCGAAATAATGTAGGAAGATCTGATATAAAGCAAGTAACAATACAGTAATTTTGTGTGGAACTACGGCAGGTGTAAGTCATCAGTTGGACGCCATTTCGCTGATTTACTTTTCACTAACCAGCAACCTAATGCTACCGGAGAAACGGGACCTAGAGTTTAACGGAGAATTCGAGCCACGTCTCGTTCCTGGGGAATCTTGACATCCTTGAAAAGTGTAGGCTAGTTTAATGGCAAACTGAAATATTCTGTGGTACGACCGGGAATCGATCTCGTGACCTACAGATTTCCATGCATACACCCCATAGCAGACCCGACGGCGTAAACCGAAAAGCGTACGAAAAAGTGAAGGTCGATGGAAAACTACTGTAGTGAAAAAGGCATGAACTGTGGAGATGCGCGAGTAATGTGCAAATACCCGTGAAAATGATGAAAACTGAGAGACAATAGATAAAAATTATATGGAAGAGGTCTATATGCCGAACTTGCAATGGAACAAGTAAAAATTTTAGTAGGTGACTAAAAAGACTTTGCTAAAATTTACGGTATTTTCCAAGAAACGGTGAACTTCGAAATCGTGGCCCCACTACAAACGATGTACATCAAACGCTCGACTATCGAGTTGTAGACAAGAGATTTAGATGTAGATACGAGAAAAGATGAATGTATTGAAAACAAAAAGTCATTAAAAAAAGAGAGAGTAGCAGCAATTTTTACACTCACGGGAATTTATGAAAGAAGTGAATAATATCACTTACATTACTCCTCAACTATCTCGTCGCCGTGCACAGTATGCAACGTGCATCATTCCCTTTTCCCCGTCCCCCGGGTACACTTTTGACATATATTTTAAGAAAATCGGGAGAGTCTCACAGGAAACGGATTTACTAGATAGTCGTAAGTTGTGAAAATATAAAAACTGAAATATTTACTCCAATGCGGTGTTACGGTGTCAAAGCAAAAAACGATATCCCTATTGCTCGTTTCGAGAGTCGAGCCTTCGTTGTACATCACTCGCAGTGAGGCCGCGACTTCGATGTGTACCGTTTCTAGGAAATTATCGAGGATTGCTCAGCGCAATGAAAAAAAAAGAGTAATTATGGCTAGACAGGAGAAACAATGGCAACCATCTCCACAATATACAAATTATAGGCCTACAAGAAATTATAAAAGACATACGGTGTAAAATATGGCGTAAGAAAATATGATTGCAATCACTAATAGAGCAAAAACACTATGCCTTTTTGGGTGATTTGTTGACGTAAAATGAAACTGTAAACATTCATACTGCTTTGAAAGTAATCGATAGTGATATCATTAAAAAGCAATATCGGCAGGAAATTGCTATTTCACGCACGCAGAATGTCTGATAAAAAAATATCATGCAGGAAAAAAAATTACAATGTCAGATAATGGTCACTGCTCAAATGATGCAACTCACTTGGCTGTAGGCAAGAATTGAGAAGGGTGACGCAATTACACTGCTGCAAAAGAAATTGCTATTCCATTGATAAATAGGGCCTTCTGAGAATGGCTAATTATAGCATTTGTACATGTTTAATAAGTGCTAGAAAATCATTACTTCCTGAAGCCAACACTAGCTAGAATATAATGTATCGGTAACGACACGGAAGATATTGTTTCCGTAATGAAGCGATACTTTCCATAATGTACTTCAAAGGTGTAGGTTATCTGAACTGTTTCCAGATTTCAAGAATTATATTTTACTTACGTATGCATCATGCAAATCATCACAATATAATTAAAGCATAAGGATTTACAAGTACGCGTTACAATAGTTCTTCTGGAAGCGCATCTTTTACGAATGAAATATAAAGGGGGTGAAAAATAATAGTATTTTTGTACTCTCGATATGCACCGTACGGTGATCAGAATGAATCTATTCATTCTACAGCGGCGAGTGCGTGGTTTTGAAACCTCATGGCACATTGAAATTACTCCATTCCGGAACTCGAACTCAGTGCCTTCCTTTTCGCCAGCAGTGCTTCGACTGATTGAGCTGACACGGCACACGACCCACCATCACACTTTAGTTTCTCCAGTGACAGTAAGATGATTTACAGTGTACGTATCCATGTGTATATACCGATATAAAACAGTTGGAGCAAATAACAGGAACAATATTGATTCCGAAAAGCATGAGAAATGCTGAATTCGATTCACAAAAACATGAATTGTGCTAAACTGGAATTAACACTGGAATTAATACTTCTCACAAAAATGGATTTATTCTATAATAAATGGTGGGGGAAGATAGTAGAACAATTCCTTTTTTGCCATTAATTGGCGGAGGTATGTAACTTAAGAGCAACTAATGGAACGGCAGAAAACAGATAAACATGACAATCACAAATAATTTGGTCATAACGCCCGCCACCAGAGTCGCATGATCGATTAACAATCGCACATTAGATATGTATCGTTTGGACACCGTGACTTCGATAGGCAATCATTCTTGGAAATTACCTTCCACTTTTCCGACTAAATAGTTCGACAATATCCAGACTTCGCGATTTTGATATCCACGTGAGACATTTTATTTAATTTGCATGCTCGTCAAAAAGCATTTGATGTTTTCAGCCTTGGGGGTTTACTGCAGTAATATAACGGAGGATGTAATCCCATGCTGCCAACAACGCCGTCATTGAAATTAACGCATGCTGTCAACTAAATTGCTTTAATAGACCTAGCCACTTACCTGTTCTTTCGGTGTCACCTTACGAGTGACTGAAAACCACGATGTAACTATCGAAACCACTACAGAACCTCAATTGGTCTTCACAATTGGAAGAAAACAGTCTGGATCTACTTTCCGTTGTGCTATCTATATGTAAACATTTCCTGTCGTGAGAAACACCGTAACAATAGACTTATCGGAACACACAAGGAATGTTTCGTTACATGCTTGTCGTCAGTCCAGTTTTTGTGCTTCTTCCACCACTGAAAACCGTTCTTTGCATTTGTCTAGCTTACAAGAGAATTTGTAACAGATCTGCCATGAATGTTAGATTTAGACAGTTCCAATGGCACTGTCGTTGTTCATACTGTGCTCTTGCGCTCTGTAGACACACATTAATCTCAGCAATCACTTTCACTGTCTTCTTGTGGCAGATAAAAATCTTCCTTAATGGCTTCTGCCTCCATTTGTTTCTTTAGTTTATCTTTAACCTCTGCTAGGCTGACGACCTTTTTTCGTAAAATCTGTATAATTTCATGGAACTATATAAAGTAGCTTTGACTACATAGCTGATAATGACCAAGTAAAAATAAACAAATAATAAAAAGTAAACAATATAATTTGTTCAAACTCACAACGGTCACAGATATACTACTACATCAGAAATCTTCCACAGACGTAACGGTACAAAGTGAAAACAAGTGATGTCTGGGAGCTGTAGAATAGACCAAAGATGCATATAGACCGCCAACACGACTACCTTTGCTGTGTAGAGGTTTGAAACGATCTTTCGTCGCGCGACACGTGGGAATCTGTTGTGTCTCTACGCCTTATGCGAACTGGAGCTGATACTAATTATTTCCTCTCTTATAACTGAAATCAAGCATTGATTATAACAACTGCATGATTTATTCTGTTAGTACTACACACGTAGTACTACAATTGGCGCACTTCCTGCGGGGTACCTAATGATCATCATTTTATTAATCGGCCACAGGAAATCGTAGTAAAGTCTGTAACATTACAATTACAGTGCTTTCTGTATACTTTTTATAAGCACCAGAATTATATTTTCTTCACCTGATTCCGTTTTTGCTGCGCTGTGCGTCTTTTAATACAGAAGACTGGAAGATAACGTATCTGTTTTAAAATTAAACATATACAGTGTGTACATAAAGTCCGATAACACTTTCAATTATTTATTACACAAGAACCAAACATTGTACAGATATCATACATATGTCATTTTGAAGAGAAACCGTGAAAATTTTTTTTATGTTTTAACATGGCGAATTCAGGTGCGGAGCGAGCTTTTTGTGTGTTGGAGTTCGACAAAAACTAATGTGCTACATCTGTTCAACGGTAAGAAACCACTAACATGGGAGGCCATTTACCACTGGCACAACAAATTCGTTACGACGGGTTCCTTGTGCCCGGCAAAGAGAAGCAGACGTCCCAGTACGAGTGAAGTGAATGTGGAGCGTGTACGAGAGATTTTCATAAGGAGTCCAAAGAAATCGGAGCGTCGTGCATCCCGTGAACTCGAAATGGCTCCAATGACAGTGTGGAAAGTTCTGCGACAGAAGCTCCACCCCACTTTCATCGCGAAGTTCGTGGGTACCTGAACACGGAGCTGCTGCATCGATGGATCGGCCGTGCTACAGAAGGGGACAGCTGTTTTATGAAATGGCCTCTCCGACAACCAGATCTCACTCCGTGTGACTTTTTTCTGTGGGGACACATTAAAGATCTGGTGTATGTACCACCCCCACCCACGTGAAGTTGCAGAGCTCCGGGAGAGAATACGGGAAGCGACTGCCACAGTCGATGATGCCATGCAGGGACGGATATGGCAAGAATTCGATTACCGTATTGACGTCTGCCGGATCACACTTGGTTCGCACATAGAATGTTTGTAGAAAATCTTTCAGAGTTTCACTTCAAAATGCAATATGTATGATATCTGTACAATGTTCAGTTCTTGTGCAATAAATAATTGAAAGTGTTCCAAGCCTCCCCCCCCCTCTTACTTTCAAACGAGTCCTTAAAAATGCAATTTAAAGTTTTTTTATGCCGTTATAAAAAGGACATCCAATCTAATCGGGAATGTTTAAATTTTATGACGTTTACGAAAGTCATAATATCACATTACGTAACAGAGTATTACAAAACACTGATTGTTAAGGGAAGTTGTAGTAAGGCACACTGTCTTACTAATAAGCTACGTAATCTGTGTTAGAGAATAAGGGCTGTGGCTTTATTTGGTGGAAAGTCCCAGAGAAGTACATGCCATATGTCTGGAAAATGTAACATCTAGGCCTGAAACCAAGAGTTCAGCATATCTCTTGATTAGCGGCAATGAAGGCAACACAACGATGAACGAACAAGCGTGGTGCTAAGAATATAAGCACTTCCTTTAACAGTGTGAGTGACACAGGGAAATAGTAGTTATGTCGTGTCGATCAAATTTCCTTCAGTGATTCTGAAAAAAAATTAACAAATTCTGCTAGTCATTTCTAAATCGCTTTCAAATATTGCAGTTTTGATCTTTGTATTAACCTTCTCATAATAGCACACCTCATTCAATAGCACTAGTCATAGTGTATAGATTGTTATACAAATTAAATCAAACTTCAGTTACTTGATGTTGTAGACTAAATGGAACAGTAAGTTTAAGGTAATGTAAATTGTAAACAACTATTTTCTTTGTAGTCACATTTATAAAAATACAAATAGAACACATATTGACCCAATTTTATGACGGAGAAGACGTTTTCTGTATATTTCTACGAAAGCTGTTATTTCTCCTTTTTTATGTAGACGCTAAATGAGGGGGTAAAATAAAAAAAAATTGACAGCACAGGCCAGGTTTAAGTTTCTTCCAACACTAAAGACTGTAATATCAAAGCAGTACGTGAAATTTTGCTACATAACTTTATGTGGGTTTGAAACGTCCCCTTAGAAAAATTATACAGGACTATGCTTAAACTGACACAATAATTTTAGCGCAACGCAATCCGACTTTGAAAAATCACTACAAAAGAATGGCGCTGACTAACATTAACCTATACATTTCACAAATCACTTACCTCACAAAAATCTTCGTTGCTCGAACTACTGCAATACAGCGAGCGCCACTACTGCCAGCTAAATAAAAGATTCAGACTACTGAAGACACTAACTACTGATAGGTATAGTTAGCAAATGAAAGATTTTGATAAAGAACAAACAATGTATTTACCTCAATAGTGTTCAAAAGTGATAATATATGTAGCAGTTCATGACATCCAGTCTTACAAATTTCAAAACTCCGCCATTTCTCTCCCCACATCCACCACTGCTGGCGGCTCACCTCTAACTACGCAACGCTACGCGCTGTTCACATCCATCTGCCCAACGCTACAATGGCGAGTATTACAACAATGCCAACCAGCCACAGACTACACATAGCACAGCCAGTGATCATACAGAGCGCTACGTGGCGTTACCAATAAAAAAAACCTAAACAGCCTACTTACAGGTTTTTCATTAAAATTCTTTCATTTCATGGTGAGAATTCAGACATTTCCTCGTGCTTCACCGATGGAAAAACTGTTATCAGTATTGAGGTAACGAAAGAAGAAATATAAAGTTCGTAACATGAGCAGAAAACAATAAAAATCATGCAATTAACATTTGATAAATGTACGAATGAATTTTTACGAGACATATTTGTAATGGCACTTATAATGAATCAGTTATTAGCTTCAGTCTATAACTTATTGAGTTGATTTCGAAAAATGTGCTTGCAAAATTTTAGCATTTTTAAAACAATCTTACCAATGGAACGAATTAATACTTCCTCTGATACTTTCTTCGGCGCAACCAATGGCTGCACAATACTTCATCACTGCAACGAAAAAAAACCTACACTGAAGTTACTACAATAATAGATTAACGTTTACTTCAGAAGCTGTTTGCATGCGGAGTTCTCTCGTCAGCTGATGTAAATATTGCTTTCAAAATAATGACGTCATGCGCAGGCTATATTATCTATGTTCTAAGATTAGAATGCGCCATGGAGATAGAAAAAGAAGGGAGGTAGAACTACAGACTTACGCTGTAAGTTGTTTTGAAGCCGGAGTGGTCGGGGCCTACCGCCATTTTAAGTAGACCAAAACATTAGCAGACTACTGTTTACGAATGCTTCTTGTTCAATATTTCTGCCGTGTGCGCGTAACAACTGTTTTCAATACTAAAAATTATAGAGCTTACACCAATAATATAGTCTACGGAAGGCAATTTCGAGCGTTTTTCTGTTCGTGAGTGCGTTGTTGTTTTAGTAATACGATATGTTTGGCCTCGTTAACATAACTTGTTTTTTGCTGCTATATTTCGGATAACCAAAAGCAAATGGACGTGATGTGAAAAGCATGCTTTCGTAATCATTAATCCCACTTTCACTGAATTTGTAAGGATAGCAAATGAAAGTGGAACTCAAAAACCAATGCTTCTTTGCTTAATGGTACCGATACTGCTTGTTTTTCGTTACATTTTCAGCTTCCAACTCGTATGCACAACATTTTTTGTGTTCACGTTTGCAAAAAAATTTACCTACATGTTCGTTGATAGCCCACAAACTTGTGCAATGAGGAAAGAAGCAAGCCATGCTATGGTATCTTGTGAAATGTCAAAGAAACAGAAATGCATAGAGGCATACTTCCATGCAGAATAGAGTTATTTTATTAGATCGTCAGTGCTTTAGTCTCACTGTAGCTTGCCTATCTTCTCACTTTGAAATCTTACCTATGATGTGTCGTTCAGCGTGTGGTCAATCATAGCAACTTACAATGTAAAAAAATCGACATAATTTTTTAAACATTTTTCAGCATTATGGAATGCTTTAAATGCGATGAGGAGGATGGTCCCAAACGCTTAAAATACCTTAGTTTGGATATTTTGTTTTAACATGTATGTGATCAACTTTTTAGTAATGACAGCGTAACATGTGCAATATGTAGGCCTACCTTTCCAACTGGAACATAATAGCTTCTTTTCCCGTAATATTTCTCGCCAGTAACTAAATGTTGGACAGTAATTCCTACCTGTCATCATTTACAAATTCGGTAATACATAATCTTCTATGGAATAGGAGAGATTTCAAAGAGAAACGATTTCAGTTTAGTTTCATATTTTACTTTCCTGTGTGTCAGGCATTTTATTTATATCAATGTGTAAGTGATCAAAACATTTGGTTGCAGCATTGTGAACCCCTGTTTGTGCTACAGACAACCTTAATGTGGCCTAATGAATTTCATTATTTTCTTCTGGTATTGTAATTATATACATCATTGCTCTTGTTGAAGTGCAGTGGATTACTTACAACAAACTTCATGAGGGATTAACTGTACTGTGAAACGGATAGATTGCCACCCATACGCCGAGCAAGGCGGGAATGACGAAAAGCGTGTTCAGCCCAAGTCTTCTTCAGAGAGGAAGCACAGCACAATACAAATTCATACAGTCATACGCACAAAACTCAGTGCTGGCTGTGAATTTTCTAGCCAGAATCTTTTTAAAAGTGGGAAGAAATGCGTACAGTGAATAATAATTATCGCCGAGAGAAATTTAGGGCATCAGATGCTCCCGCAACAATTAGCGCGGTTTCGTAGCCATGTGTTGTGAGGGGACGAGACCATTGATAAAGTGTGGCGTTTGCGACTTGGAAGGCAATTTAAATAAAAAAAAGGAAAGAAGAGGAAGAACGAACGCTGAGCAAAGTAAGACAAATCTTAAGTCAAATCACAGAAATAAACTCATTACAATAAAAGCAAACAGTGCAACAATAATTCATGTATACAAAAGAAAATATTGCTCGAATTGCTCCACATTAACGAAATGTGATTCATTTGAACTTTAGATTACCCTCGGATCGATCTGTATACCCGTAAACAGTGCAATATCGCATTTTTGAAGAAACAACTACGTCTCCACACAATCAAAGTACCCAACACGGCCGGAACTGGGGACGGGCACGTCAGCGGGACGTCACGTGAAAATAACAAAGCGGTGAACTATGGATGTACGATTGCGGTGAACCTTATGTTTTGGGGTAGGTAATGTGTCGGACATCGGCTTCAATTTTGTGACGTAATGACAACTCACTTTTTTTTTATCTCCATAGGTTGCGCAGACTATATTATCTATGTTCCAAGATTAGGTTACATAAAACAATCTCCGCATCATAGAGCGGAATTCTACGCTCCGCATGTGCGATGTTATTATCTGGATGTTCACATAACTTTGAAACAACTTTTGAAACATGTACCGTTTGTTACACAGGGAATGTATTACGGAAGGTTAAATCATACTACGTCGTCGAGAAAATTTTGTAGCACTAAAACAATGATCGAATAAACCTGGTAGTCTAATCTGTTATTTAACCATGTGCGGTAACGACCAACAGCACTCTGTTTTCAATTTCACGAAACAGTGTGTATTTGCCGAAACCAGTCGCAAAAGTGACACAAGTAGTAACCAATATCTGAACTAGCCTATTAATAGTTGTTTGTTGTGGTCTTCAGTCCAGAGACTGGTTTGATGCAGCTCTCCATGCTGCTGGAAAGGAAACATAGAACATGTTGTGGGTAAGGCTAACCAAAGGCTGCGTTTTATTGGCAGGACACTTAGAAAATGCAACAGACCTACTAAGAAGACTCCCTACACTACTCTTGTCCGTCCTCTCTTGGAATACTGCTGCGCTGTGTGGGTTCCTCACCAGATAGGACTGACGGAGTACATCGAAAAATTTTAAAGAAAGGTAGCTCGTTTTGTGTTATCGCCAAATATGGCAGAGACTGCCACAAAAATGATACTGGATTTGGGCTGGGAATCATTAAAAGAAATGCGTTTTTCGTTGCGACGGAATCTTCTCACGAAATTCTAATCACCTACTTTCTCCTCCGAATGCGAAAACATTTTGTTGACGCCGACCTACATAGGGCGGAACGATAACAACGATAAAATAAGGGAAATAAGAGTTCGCACGGAAAGATATGTGTGCATTCTTTTCACGCGCTATACGAGATTGGAATAATAGAGAAAGGTGGTTCACTGAACCCTCTGCGGGGCACTTAAATGTGATTTGCAGAGTACCTATGTAGATGTAGATGTAGATGTACTCTATCCTGTGCAAGTGTGCAAGCTTCATCATCTCCCAATACCTGCTGTAACCTAAATCCTTCTGAATCTGGTGTATTCATCTCTTGGTCTCCTTCTACGATTTCTACCCTCCACGCTCCCCTCCAGTACTAAATTGGTGATCCCTTGGTGCCTCAGAATATCTCCGATCAACCGATCCCTTCTTCTGGTCAAGTTGTGCCACAAATTTCTCTTCTCCCCAAATCCTATTCAATACTTCCTCATTAGTTATGTGATCTACCCATCTAATCTTCAGCATTCTCTGGTGTGAAAGTTATTACCGTTTAGCGATACTAACGCTCCAAGCGGTGAGAAAGCATATAGTCACATATGTCATTAGATTAATGAAAATTTTATGTATTTTTCTTCTTAATTAACGAAATAATTGTTATATTTTTGCGTTCCATACATTAGTAGGTTAGCAAGAGAGATGAATTATATTGAAATAAATATAAAAACATCCGAATTTCACTTATTCAGTGACATAAGATACAACTTATTCACGAAGAAATGCTTTCGAATATGTTCACAACTGCAGATTACTTCGCTGGCAGCAAGAGAAAATGAGTCATATTTCATGCATGAACAGCATACATATCTGTTGTTGTCTCTTATTGTGCTGGTACTTTCCTTGAGACGTAAAAAAAATTTTATGGAGCGAAATGATTCGCCTATTCTTACACTTCACTCGACTTTCTGATAGACGAATATTTTTGTAAATGTAATTACTTTTTTTTCAGAAGCGAATATATTGAAGAGTCTCGCCGTTTGTGGCTCAGATGTACACTCCTGGAAATGGAAAAAAGAACACATTGACACCGGTGTGTCAGACCCACCATACTTGCTCCGGACACTGCGAGAGGGCTGTACAAGCAATGATCACACGCACGGCACAGCGGACACACCAGGAACCGCGGTGTGGGCCGTCGAATGGCGCTAGCTGCGCAGCATTTGTGCACCGCCGCCGTCAGTGTCAGCCAGTTTGCCGTGGCATACGGAGCTCCATCGCAGTCTTTAACACTGGTAGCATGCCGCGACAGCGTGGACGTGAACCGGATGTGCAGTTGACGGACTTTGAGCGAGGGCGTATAGTGGGCATGCGGGAGGCCGGGTGGACGTACCGCCGAATTGCTCAACACGTGGGGCGTGAGGTCTCCACAGTACATCGACGTTGTCGCCAGTGGTCGGCGGAAGGTGCACTTGCCCGTCGACCTGGGACCGGACCGCAGCGACGCACGGATTGCACGCCAAAACCGTAGGATCCTACGCAGTGCCGTAGGGGACCGCACCGCCACTTCCCAGCAAATTAGGGACACTGTTGCTCCTGGGGTATCGGCGAGGACCATTCGCAACCGTCTCCATGAAGCTGGGCTACGGTCCCGCACACCGTTAGGCCGTCTTCCGCTCACGCTCCAACATCGTGCATCCCGCCTCCAGTGGTGTTGCGACAGGCGTGAATGGAGGGACGAATGGAGACGTGTCGTCTTCAGCGATGAGAGTCGCTTCTGCCTTGGTGTCAGTGATGGTCGTATGCGTGTTTGGCGCCGAGCAGGTGAGCGCCACAATCAGGACTGCATACGACCGAGGCACACAGGGCCAACAACCGGCATCATGGTGTGGGGAGCGATCTCCTACACTGGCCGTACACCTCTGGTGATCGTCGAGGGGACACTGAATAGTGCACGGTACATCCAAACCGTCATCGAACCCATCGTTCTACCATTCCTAGACCGGCAAGGGAACTTGCTGTTCCAACAGGACAATGCACGTCCGCATGTATCCCGTGCCACCCAACGTGCTCTAGAAGGTGTAAGTCAACTACCCTGGCCAGCAAGATCTCCGGATCTGTCCCCCATTGAGCATGTTTGGGACTGGATGAAGCGTCGTCTCACGCGGTCTGCACGTCCAGCACGAATGCTGGTCCAACTGAGGCACCAGGTGGAAATGGCATGGCAAGCTGTTCCACAGGACTACATCCAACATCACTACGATCGTCTCCATGGGAGAATAGCAGCCTGCATTGCTGCGAAAGGTGGATATACACTGTACTAGTGCCGACATCGTGCTTGCTCTGTTGCCTGTGTCTATGTGCCTGTGGTTCTGTCAGTGTGATCATGTGATGTATCTGACCCCAGGAATGTGTCAATAAAGTTTCCCCTTCCTGGGACAATCAATTCACGGTGTTCTTATTCAATTTCCAGGAGTGTAGTAACAACCGGTGAAATGTTTTCTTCGCTGTTACGAAACATTTTTATTGTTTTCTAACGTTTCATTATGACGTTTATGCGGTTTTCCCTTCTGCTGCATGTGTGGTGACTTATGTGGTTCTTTAAATGATATACGCATTAGACTGTATATAGGCTTCGTATGTCCCACATTCTGTGAATTCGGCTGGATGTGTAGTGAGCAAAACTTCGCGTTGTTAGGTAGATATATGACGTCTTTCTGCAAAAAGTCAGGTCATCTGGGATTTATTGGCAGTTTTTTTGTTGTTAAAGGAAAATATCATTCTTCAGTAAGCAGCCGTATGTTATAAGAGCTTAGTAAATAAACTATCATGTAATCTGCCGTTTTGAACCTCCCACGGTCGTTAGGAAACTAAATAATGACAAATTTGGTGTCATGCTTTAGTTACTGTAGATTTTTATGGCAGTACACACGCTCCTCATTGTAAAGCCTACGTTAAGAATCTATATAAAAGATAGTATTCGCATCCATCCGATATCGTACTAAGAAGCGTCACTTGCTGGGCGCTTGGCGCGCTGCTATCGGTGGCTAACAAAAACACGGCAGAGTGTGGCTCCTGTTATATTCCAAAATACTTCAACATCAGAAGATTCTCCGTTTTAGATGATTTATTGACAACAGAAATTAATCGAAGGCTGATGAGGGTTTCTAAGGAGTAACCGCTGTATTTTTCAACAATTAAGACATGGGTGACTCAATTCAAAGCGGCCGTGGTTCTGTTGAAGACTTAAAGGCATCCAGAAATTGAGGTTACAGATGAAAGTAACGATATATTGCAAAATTTGTTATCCTTGCTTCGTCCTTCGTTTGTTAGTTTGTCTTCAAGGCAGCTGAGTTCCTCCACTTCATCTACTTCGTGGTCAGCAATTTCGATGTTACGTTTATCATTAATCTCATTTCCGCTACTCTCATTACTTCCGTCTTTCTTGGTCTACTCTCAAACCATAATGTTATTAGATTATCCATTCCATTCAATAAGTATTGTAGTTCTTTCTTACTTTTACTGAGGACAGCAGTGTTATTATCGAATCTTATCATTGATATCATTTCACCAAGCATGGCATTTTTGAACTTTTTTCCGTCACAGCTTCTATGATGTATTGACTGAACATTTAGGAGGATTGTGTCCATGTGTTACACCCTTTTTAATCCGAGTACTACGTATGTGGTCTTCCATTCTTATTTTTTGGTCTTGGTTCGTGTTCTTGCATATTAACCGCCTTTATCTACAGCTAACATTTGTTGTTATGAGAATCCCGAACTTTAACCCCATTTTACATTATCGAACACTTTTTCTGTGCCAACAGACACCAATAATACGACTTGATTTTTCTTAAGACTTGCTTCGATGAAATGAAATGTGGTGTGGCTAGGGCCTCCCGCCGGGAAGACCGGCCGCCTGGTGCAAATCTTTTTGGTTGACGCCACTTCGGTGACTTGCGCCTCGATGGGAATGAGATAATGATGATGATATCCATCTCAAAGCGAAACTGATCGTGTCGTAGGAGATCATTAATTTTCTTTTCCATTCTTCTCTACATTATTCTCGTCAGCAGTGCGAATGCATCAGCTGTTTAATTGATTTTAAGATAGTTCTCGCACATATCTACCATTGCTATTTTCGGAATTGTGTGAACGACATTTTTCGTAAACATTAATGAGACATCAATAGTATCATAGATTATACACTACCGGCCATTAAAATTGCTACACCACGAACATGACGTGCTACAGACGCGAAATTTAACCGACAGAAAGATGATCGTGTGATATGCAAATGATTAGCTTTTCAGAGCATTCACACAAGGTTGACCCCGGTGGCGACACCTACAAAGTGCTGACATGAGGAAAGTTTCCAACCCATTTCTCATACACAAACAGAAGTTGACCGGCGTTGTCTGGAGAAACGTTGTTGTGATGCCTCGTGTAAGGAGGAGAAATGCGTACCATCACGTTTCCGACTTTGATAAAGGTCGGAATGTAGCCTATCGCGATTGCGGTTTATCGTATCGCGACATTGCTGATCGCGTTGCTCGAGATCCAATGACCTTTAGCAGAATATGGAATCGGTGGGTTCAGGGGGGTAATACGGAATGCCGTGCTGGATCCCAACGGTCTCGTATCACTAGCAGTCGAGATGACAGGCATCTTATCCGCATGGCTGTAACGGATCGTGCAGCCACGTCTCGATCCCTGACTCAACAGATGGGGACGTTTGCAAGACAACAATAATCTGCACGAACAGTTAGACGACGTTTGCAGCAGCACGGACTATCAGCTCGGAGACCATGGCTGCGGTTACCTTCGACGTTGCATCACAGACAGGAGCGCCTGCGATGGTGTACTCAACGACGAACCTGTTTCTGTTCTGTTTAAAGCATCATGATGGTCGCATTCGTGTTTGGCGACATCGCGGTGAACACACACTGGACGCTTGTATTCGTCATCGTCATACTGGCGAATCACCCGACGTGACGGTATGGGGCGCCATTGGTTACACGTCTCGATCACCTCTTGTTCGCATAGACGGCACTTTGAATAGTGGACGTTACATTTCAGATGTGTTCTTTCCGTTCGTCAAGGATTAATAACAAACTAAAGTTTAGCGTAGATGATAGTCTGCCACTGAGCATAAAAGGTGTGAGTTGCATCTCGATTTTGTATTCGGAGCGCCACCACTTATTATCGACATCCTAGTACGACCATATTCATCAAACGACTCCACAATTATCCGTCCTCTTCAAGGAAATATCATGTAATTTTGGTTGTCTGTAAGCACCATGAGAGAACATTTCACATAGGTGTCCTTCAATCTTCAATCAACTGTTCTCCACATGTGAATGTAAAAGGAAGTAGCCCTAATAACTGGTACAATGGGACGTACCCTCTGGCATGCACCTCTCGGTGGTTTGCAGAGTATAGATGTAGATGTAGGATCTGAAATTTTGCGCTCACACGTTAGAAGAAAACAGTGGTGAATTATGCTCGGCACAGCTTCACTATTTTTTTATAGGAAAACAAAGGCGCTATTGTCACCTTCCTCACTTATTAAGATTACATATTCTCCCATTTACATAATTAGCTTCTGTAACGCCTCTTGGTGTTCAGCCACGTGCCCTTCTCATTATTGTCTTCCGTTAAGGTGTACGTGTACGTCATGTGTGAGTTAAGGCCATTAGAGCCCAACAATATGAATATGCAACATCGTTCAGTTACGTAACGTTAGATGAAGGAAGTAGTTGTAGTGCAGTTAATAATTAATGCGTCTACATTTGAATGGGTGGGAAGAACGTGCAACAAAATAAAATGGCTTGTAATTAAATCGCACGTGCTGGGAACAAATGGGAATTAACGAAAAAATAAATGACGTAGGGATTGCAAGATTAGAGAGCAACAGCCCTTCGAGTATGGTCCATACTCAGAAGAAAGAAGAAGGGGGGAAAATTAGGGCCCAGAAAATTATGTTCAAATGTGTGTGAAGTCCTACCAGACCAAACTGCTGAGGTCATCGGTCCCTAGTCTTACACACTACTTAAACTAACTTTAACTTATACACCCGTGCCCGAGGGAGGACTCGTACCTCCGGCGGGAGGGGCCGTGCAATCCGCTTGGCCACTCCGTGTGGCAGAAAATTATGTACCGTCGGCATCAAGGTCATATGAAACAGAATGATAACACACGTCAACAAGCACTTGACTCCACAACTTCAGTGAAACACTTCTTCATTCCCGAATTGATGTCCAATGTGTTCATGGTCTCACCATCTCACTTGATGATGCAAAAGGTAGCCGCCGAACTTTCCAGATGCAGCACGTGATGGTGTGGTTGCTCCTAGAGTAGTTATAGGCAGGAGAAAGTTAGCGATCACACCTGAAGGGGAAAATATCTGTATATTAGTCGTGAGCGTCTGATTTCTTATAGCGGATCTAACATAGTTTTACAGTATTAATAGCATCAGTAATGAAATGTAGCACATTTAATACAAACAAAATAACAAAATTTAGTGTAAGATCAAAGAGCAGAGCAAAACCACACCAGCCTAAAAGCGTCGTATTAACTTTTAGCCGGCAACTTTGTGATTGAGGTATTTCTTTATCACAACAGCGTGCTCCAGAATTTTCCAAACACGGTAATACTGCAATTCGGGTCAACATTCAATATATAGCTCTGCTGCAGTCTGCTGTTGCTTAGCACTGCCATTAGCGATGTATGCTGCAACTACTTACATTACACTTGAGGTGACCAAAAAGCCATTTTGTTGTAAGATAGGAAAACGTGGTTGTATATTTTTTGGAAACTTTTGCTTTTGCAGATAAATTTGAAGACCTGACTAATTGAAGGTAGTAAGTTGATATGAGTAAGTTATATGTGCATGTTAGTCTGTATAAGACTGAAATTCGACAAAAAATTTCTTTAGCCATCTGCAAGTGCACTTGACATTTCCGAAAACAAATATCATTAATGAAATAAGGGACATTTCTGAACGGTTCAGCAAAAAGGACAAAGTTTTATTTGACATTTTTACTTTGTTTCAAATTATAACACAAGTTGCTGAGAATGCTGTATTGAATCTGTCATGACTAAGGTTTTGCTCATACCACTGAACTTGTAAGTGTTAACAGTTTGTATTAAGTACCTTGATCGGATGTTTTTGTGTTAAATGTAAGTTATAATTACCTGGCATGTTCAGAGTGGAGATGGCAGAGTGTAAACTTGACCATGACAGATTTTTGTATAATCGTCATTTAGCCAAGATCGCAATAGAGAGGATATTAATTACTAGTTTCAACAGACTGCACAGTCATCTTCAGAGCAGAATAAAAATATGCGGTTTCTAAATGAAGGGAATAATTAAGACACTATGTCATTACAGTGTTAACATACTTACAGAAATGTCACTTACAGTCGTATTTACATTTCCTAAAGGATGTTAACACTGTAATGACAAAATGTCTTACGCAGTCCCTCGATCTAGATACCGCATGTTTCTATTCTGACCTGAAGATGACCGTTTAAGAGGTTGAAACTAGCAGTCAGTGTTCTTTGTACGGAGATTTGACTAAAAATGTGCTTTAATAAAATCTGCAACAGTTAAATGTAAATGTTGTAGGACATGTTTTTTGTCGCAGAGTTCCTCTGAACAAATACGTAATTAAGTGGTTAAAGGTTTTGTCTTATTTCTTTTCTTAGGGCAGTTTACTTTTTTTACTCTTATTTAGCTTCAGTGAGAATAGGTCTTCAATTAGTTGGATCTTCAGCAAAATTAGAAAAATAAATCTCACTAAATCGGCAGACTTTCAAAGAAAATGTTTTTGTATGTACAAGTAAAACAAAACTTATAAAGCACGGCTGATTTATAAGATTTGTAACAAAATTATAGCCGAATGTCACAAAGAAACACCAGGTCGGCCCATCGTTGTCACAGATGAATTTATTTCTGCTTTCCCTGCCTTAGATTTCTTTCTCACTGTGCTGAGAGATAACTCTGTGTCAGTTAAAATTCGATCGACTTTGTTGTATGGGAGCGAAAGCTGGGTGGATTCAGGTTACCTTATCAACAAGGTTGAGGTTACGGATATGAAAGTAGCTAGGATACCTCATTGCACATAAAAAATTTGTATTTTTCCAAACTAAACGAACTAAAAGATAAAAGGTGCAAAATTCAGTGTACGTGGAAATTAGGGCCGTAGTTCATAATTGTAGAAGTTATGTTACAAGAAGTGCTTAAAGTGTCAAAAAATTGCCGACTGTTACGGAATTAAACAGTTTTAAATTTGAGTTACAATGCTCCATTTAACTCTCGAGAAATTTGACTACATAGAATAAGTACACAAATATCTTCTTACAAACGACAAGAAGTGTCATTCATTATAGGAAACACTTTCTTTAAGTATTGAAAGAGAAGATACTAAATTTATAAGCAATTAGGAGATATACACAAAAATAGGCGGAACACGTGGTCATTAGACAGAATACATTTTATTCAGTCGGTTGAGTAAGTTGTAAAACAACTGTTAAATGGGGAAAAAGAGCCGTTGTTACAGGAATAGATACGGCACTGTGTAAACTTAAGTTTCTTGTATAAGCATTATTTTATTCACATTATGAACGAAAACACGCATGATACTAGTGTAATATTGTGCAATATCTATTATTTTGTATTAATAATAGTCTTTGTAATAGTAAAGCAAAATAACAAATATTGTAGAATCGCCAATGTCGTGTGTAATTTGATCCATAATGTATAAAATAGTCTGCCAAGAACCGATGGAACGGTCAATCAATGCAGTTTCTTTTACGGTTTGTGACTGTTTACACTTTGTCATTCTTTTCTGCTCTACAGTAGCGTTCTTTTACTCAGTTTTTGTGTAATAGAGTGATAATAATCATCGAACAGACCTTCTGGCCGTTGTCCTGATTTGGCCTCAACAATCTGCGTGCTCTTCCTCAAACTTAAGTCTGCCATCCCGGTGGAGCAATTTGCAGATATTGAATCGTTTCAACAGAATGTGATGGCAATTCTGAACAGATTGAACTGCTGTCTTTGTGCTCTATAAAGTCTATTATCGGTGCTGCGGCTACATGGGAAGGGGATGAATTTACGCTGAATGTCAATGCGGTTGTTGCCTCTAACAACATTTTATTTTATTTCGAGGCGCATCATCATCATCATTTAAGACTGATTATGCCTTTCAGCGTTCAGTCTGGAGTATAGTCCCCCTTATAAAATTCCTCCACGATCCCCTATTCGGTGCTAACATTGGTGCCTCTTCTGATGTTAAACCTATTACTTCAAAATCATTCTTAACCGAATCCAGGTACCTTCTCCTTGGTCTGCTCCGACTCCTCCTACCCTCTACTGCTGAACCCATGAGTCTCTTGGGTAGCCTTGCTTCTCCCATGCGTGTAACATGACCCCACCATCTAAGCCTGTTCATCCTGTCTGCTACATCTATAGAGTTCATTCCCCGTTTTTCTTTGATTTCCTCATTGTGGACACCCTCCTGCCATTGTTTTCATCTACTAGTACCTGCAATCATCCTAGCTACTTTCATATCCGTAACCTCAACCTTGTTGATAAGGTAACCTGAATCCACCCAGCTTTCGCTCCCATACAACAAAGTCGATCGAAAGATTGAACGGTGCACAGATAACTTAGTCTTGGTACTGACTTCCTTCTTGCAGAAGAGAGTAGATCGTAGCTGAGCGCTCACTGCATTAGCTTTGCTACACCTCGCTTCCAGTTCTTTCACTATGCTGCCATCCTGTGAGAATATGCATCCTAAGTACTTGAAACTGTCCACCTGTTCTAACTTTGTTCCTCCTATTTGGCACTCAATCCGTTTATATTTCTTTACCACTGACATTACTTTTGTTTTGGAGAAGCTAATCTTCATACCATAGTCCTTACATTTCTGATCTAGCTCTGAAATATTACTTTGCAAACTTCCAAACGAATCTGCCATCACAACTAAGTCATCCGCATATGCAAGACTGCTTATTTTGTGTTCACATATCTTGATCTCACCCAGCCAGTCTATTGTTTTCAACATATGATCCATAAATAATATGAACAACAGTGGAGACAGGTTGCAGCCTTGTCTTACCCCTGAAACTACTCTGAACCATGAACTCAATTTACCGTCAACTCTAACTGCTGCCTGACTATCCATGTAAAGACCTTTAATTGCTTGCAAAATTTTGCCTCCTATTCCATAATCTCGTAGTACAGACAATAACTTTCTCCTAGGAAGCCGGTCATATGCCTTTTCTAGATCTATAAAGCATAGATACAGTTCCCTGTTCCACTCATAACACTTCTCCATTATTTGGCGTAAGCTATAGATCTGGTCCTGACAACCTCTAAGAGGCCTAAACCCACACTGATTTTCATCCAGTTGGTCCTCAACTAATACTCGCACTTTCCTTTCAACAATACCTGAGAAGATTTTACCCACAACGCTGATTAAAGAGAAACCTCTGTAGTTGTTACAATCTTTTCTGTTTCCATGTTTTAAGATTGGTGTGATTACTGCTTTTGTTCAGTCTGATGGAACCTGTCCCGACTCCCAGGCATTTCAATTATCCTGTGTAGCCATTTAAGACCCGACGGTCCACTGTATATGATGAGTTCCGACTTAATTTCATCCACCCCAGCTGCTTTATTCCACTGCAATCTATTGACCATTTTCTCCACTTCCTCAAATGTGATTTTATTTCCATCCTCATTCCTATCCCATTCTACCTAGAAATCTGAAACATTGCTGATCGTATTTTCACCTACATTGAGCAACTCTTCAAAATATTCCCTCCATCTGCCCAAGGCATCCACAGGATTCACCAGCAGTTTTCCTGACCTGTCCAAAATACTTGTCATTTCCTTCTTACCTCCCTTTCGAAGACTGCTAATTACACTCCAGAATGGTTTTCCAGCAGCTTGACCCATAGTCTCCAACCTGTTTCCAAAGTCTTCCCAAGATTTCTTCTTGGATGCTGCAATTATCTGTTTGGCTTTGTTTCTTTCTTCAACATAACTTTCTCTGTCTACCTGAGTTCTAGTATATAGCCATTTTTGATACGCCTTCTTTTTCCTTTTTACAGGCTGCTTTGACTGTGTCATTCCACCAAGCTGTTTGCTTCTTGCTACTTTTACACACTACTGTTCCAAGACATTCTTTAGCCACTTCTAGGACTGTGTCCCTGTACCTTGTCCATTCCTTTTCCAATGACTGTAATTGACTACATTCAACTAACTGGTACCTTTCTGAGATCGCTGTTATGTACTTGAGCCTGATTTCCTTATCCTGAAGTTTCTCCAGTCTTATCCTCCTACATATAGACCTGGCCTCCTGCACTTTCGGTCTTACAATCCCAATTTAACTGCAGATTAAATAATGATCAGTGTCATCAAAGAATCCCCTTAATACACGTGTGTCCCTCACAGCCTTCCTGAATTCCTGATCTGTTATTATATAGTCAATGACAGATCTGGTTCCCCTGGCTTCCCAAGTATACCGGTGAAAGTTCTTATGTTTAAAAAAGGAATTTGTGATTACTAAGCCCATACTGGCACAGAAATCCAAGAGTTGTTTCCCATTCCTGTTGGCCTCCAAATCCTCTCCAAATTTACCCATAACCTATCATACCCTTCTGTTCGATTTCCAATCCTGGCATTAAAATCACCCATGAGCAGAACACTGTCCTTGTCCTTTACTCTAACAACTACATCAGTGAGTGCCTCATAAAAACTATCCATTTTATCTTGATCTGTCCCTTCACAGTGCGAATATACTGACACAATTTTAATTTTCTTGCTAGACGCTGTCAAATCTATCCACAACAGTCGTTCGTTTACATACCTTACTGCAACTACGCTAGGTTCCATTTCTTTCCTGATGTAAATCCCTACACCCCATTGTGGTGTTCCTGCTTTGACTCCTGACAGGTAGACCTTGTATTCTCCCACTTCCTCTTCTTTCTCACCCCTTCCCTAATGTCACTAACAGCTAAAACGTCCAGCCCCATCTTACTTGCAGCCTCTGCCAGCTCTACCTTCTTCCCAGGGTAGCCCCCACTGATATTAATAGCTCCCCATCTCATTACCATTTGTTTGCCAAGTCGTATCTTAGAAGTCCCTGGTTTGTCAGTTAGAGGTGGGATTCCGTCACCTCCAAAGGTCCGAGGCATTTTGCTCTGATTATTGCCAGCAACATATTTAAGGTATCGGGGAAGCAGGTTACTAGCCTTACTTGCCCCGAGTCCCATTGAGTTTTACCCCTAATGGTTGAGCGACTAACCGGTGGATTTGGTAGTCTTTGCCGTATGAGCACAAAGGTGACCACGACTCAGAATTACCCGTAGAAGTCCTTGGAGTCGCCAGCGCAGAGATGTCTCAGCAGGTACTTCCTGGTTTACGTCGTTCGCATCGTCCTTTATTCGTTGGCCGCGAGGTCTCGAAAACAATTCTCTGTAATTTTGTGACCTTTTATTGCGAAAAAGAACAAGTGGTGTGGCACAGAGCGTAGCCTTGAGAAGCAGTATATAAGCTACACATCTTGGGCCCTGCACGTAATTTGAAGATGTAACCAACTAACTGGATTTCCTGGATTGCGAACTGCCCTTTTCCTAAATTAATCCATTTGGTGGTTTATATTCTTACGAAAACTTAGCATATAGTTTCTTTAGTAATACACAGCCGAAAAAAGTACACCCATTTAGAGACTTCCATTTCCCTCAAGATTTTATTTCTGCAAGAGTGCATGCGCAGTGCATAAATTATTAAACTTATAGATCGGTAGCACAAGCGGTTCAGAGGTATCAGGCATCGACACGTGCTGAAATATCAATATTAGTTCGTGGTGTAGCCTCCAAGGGCGGCCATGAGGTCACTGACTCTGGCATCTAGCCGATCATGCACATCACGAATACTTTTCTGAGATACGTTGTGCCACGCCTGCTCGACCTGTTCACATAGTTCTACAAGAATTGTTGATTGATGAGTCAGGCGAGTACTTCTCGTCCCGCCATACCCCACTCGTGCTCGATTGTAGACAAGGCCAGAGATCGTACAGACCAGGGACGTTGCTGCGCGTCTTGCAGAGCAGGTTGTGTTTCACTGGCAGCGTGTGGGCGGGCATTTTCCTGTTGGAACAACACATCTATATCTACATCCATACTCCGCAAGCCACCTGACGGTGTCTCGTATTGTTGGTGGAAAGAAAGATTGTCGGTATGCCTCTGTGTGGACTCTAATCTCTCTGATTTTATCCTCATGGTCTCTTCGCGAGATATACTTAGGAGGGAGCAATATATTGCTTGACTCCTCGGTGAAGGTATGTTCTCAAAACTTTAACAAAAGCCCGTACCGAGCTACTGAGCGTCTCTCCTCCGAAGTCTTCCACTCAGTAACGCTTTTGCAATTAATAAATGACCCTGTAACTAAGCGTGCTGCTCTCCGTTGGATCTTCTCTATCTCTCCTATCAACCATATCTGTTACGGATTCCACACTGGTGAGCAATATTCAAGCAGTGGGCGAACAAGTGTACTGTAACCTACTTCCTTTGTTTTCGGATTGCATTTACTTAGGATTCTTCCAATGAATCTCAGTCTGGCACCTGCTTTACCGACGATCAACTTTATATGATCATTCCATTTTAAATCACTCCTAATGCCTACTCCGAGGTAATTTATGGAATTAACTGCGTCCAGTTGCTGACCTGCAGTATTGTGTAATTAGGCTGTTTAGGTTTTTATATTGGTAACGCCACGTAGCGCTCTGTTTGAAAATCACTGGCTGTGCTGTGAGCAGTCTGTGGCTGGTTTGCATTGTTGGAATATTTGCTATTGTAGTGTTGGGCAGTTGGCTGTTAACAGCGCGTAGCGTGGCGTAGTTGGAGGTGAGCCGCCAGCAGTGGTGGATGTGGGGAGAGAAATGGCGGAGTTTTGAGAGCGAATGATCTGGATGTGTGTCCATCAGAAACAGTACATTTGTAAGAATGGATGTCATGACTTTTGAACACTATTAAGGTAAATATATTGTTTGTTCTCTATCTAACTATGCCTATCAGTGGTTAGTGCCTTCAGTAGTTTGAATCTTTTATTTAGCTGGCAGTACTGGCGCTCGCTGTATTGCAGTAGTTCGAGTAACGAAGATTTTTGTGAGGTAAGTGATTGAAAGTCAGATTGCGTTGCGCTAAAAATATTGTGTGTCAGTTTAGTGTTGATCAGAATAGGTAAAGAGCGAAATGTCTGAGTACGTTCAGTTCTGCTCAGCTGTTTGAAAATCAAATAATATAAGAGGTTTATCAGCACAGTAATTCAGTAATTTTTCTAAGGGGAAGTTTCAATTGTAGCTAAGTGATAAAGGATCTTTCTTTCTACGTATTCGCAGCACATTACATTGGTCTACATTGAGATTCAATTGCCATTCCCAGCACCATGCGTCAATTCGCTGCAGATCCTCCTGCATTTCAGTACAATTTTCCATTGTTACAACCTCTCGATATCATCCGCAAAAAGCCTCAGTGAACTTCCGATGTTATCCACAAGGTCATTTACGTATATTGACCCTCCTGTTGCGAGAACGGCAACAAGATTCTGCACTTACCGGGCGCTGGCTGGCGTCCCCTTCAGAAACACCAAAGGTGAACGAGAGTTGTAGCTCATCGATCCCCAGACCATAAGACCTAACATGGGGACAGTGTGTCCTGGACTAATACACTCTGCGGAACGGCACTCATCAAGTCAACGACGTACGCGCCTACGACTATAAATTGCGTGCAGGCAGAATCTGCTTTCATCGCTGAACCATGGCGTGCCAATCCGTCTTTCAAGTCATCCTCTGACGGCATCAGTCGAGACGTGCAAGTTGACGCTCTAGCATGTGTGGAAAACGGGCTAGCGGTGGGTTTGCCCATAGTCCCACTGCTACTAACCGTTACGCAATAGGTTCTGTTGACACGTCTGAGCTCACGAGCCCTCTTATCTGTCCTGTGGTAACTGTAGGATCTGTCATTGCCGCCCTTACAATACGACAATCCTGGCGAGTGTCTGTGATGCGTGGACATCCAGAACATCGTCTACAGTTGTGAGAACGTTCACGAGACCACTGATACCAGCATCAATGTTCAGCTGACACAGCGCGCCCAACCAGTGTGGCGATTCTCCCAGAGGACCATCCCGCCAGTTGGAGGGCCAAAATTTGGCCCGTTTCAAACTCACTCAGTTGGCTGTAAAAAGCATGAGTGCGTCTCTGTGTCACGGTTGCCTGCCTGCTTCACACGTTTGCACTACAATGACCATCTGGCTGACAGTATTCCTTATTAAAGGGTAGACATAAATGGTGCTCTGGTATCTATGCTACTACACTATCTGCTGGCGGACGACTCTCAAACCGTTATCTGTACACCTACGAACCCCAGATGGCATATTTCGTCTTTGAAGGTGTACTGACTTTTTTTCCACAGTGTATAAATCATTATATTGTGATCTATTTGAAATTTCCAATAATGTAAATGTTTAACACAATAAAGACAGGTTCGCAGTTCATTTTGTTTCAAAGTGCTTCCGCCAATTTGCCAAGTTGCCTCCATTGTAAAAATTAAACCATTCATTTACTGTTTCGTGTTGTTCACCACTATCTAGTTCCGGCACCGTAGCTATTCTTGCGTGTAAAGTACAACCCAGTAAATTCACATGCTTGGCTTGCAGTCAACGTACTTGCCTGCGTAACACACTTTTAAAAACAGAGCACGGTTGGTCAGAGATTAGACAGCAGGTGTTAGAAAAAACTGTAGCTACACAGCGTAGTCACTTACAAGTGTAAGTGAGTATTGTGGACCCGTTTCAACAAAAGTTTTGGTTTGAGTGAAGCTCACCCCACTATTTTTATACAGGCTGAGTCACCTAACGTTACCGCTGGATATATTTCGTAAACCACATCAAATACTGACAAGCCGATTCCACAGACCGAACGTGAGGAGAGGGGCTAGTGTAATTGTTTAATACAAACCATACAAAAATGCGCGGAAGTATGTTTTTTAACACAAACCTACGTTTTATTAAATGGAACCACGTTAGTTTTGTTAGCACATCTGAACATATAAACAAATACGTAATCAGTGCCGTTTGTTGCATTGTAAAATGTTAATTACATCCGGAGATAGTGTAACCTAAATTGACGCTTGAAACCTCCGACGGGCGTTTCATAGGACGTGGAGGACGCATAAATTGGCCAGCTCGTTCTCCTGATCTTACACCTCTGGACTTCTTTCTGTGGGGTACGTTAAAGGAGAATGTGTACCGTGATGTGCCTACAACCCCACAGGATATGAAACAACGTATTGTGGCAGTCTGCGGCGACATTACACCAGATGTACTGCGGCGTGTACGACATTCATTACGCTAGAGATTGCACAGCAAATGATGGCTACCACATTGAACATCTATTGGCCTGACATGTCGGGACACACTCTATTCCACTCCGTAATTGAAAACGGAAACCACGTGTGTAAGTGTACCTCACCCCTCTTGGTAATGTACATGTGCGTCAGTGAAAAAGACCAATAATAAGGTGTTAGCATGTGGACGTAATGTGCTGTTCCAGTTTCTTCTGTACCTAAGGTCCATCACCGTTCCCTTTGGATCCCTACGTAATACGGTGCTCTCTGATACACACGATCGAACAGCGGAGGAGTGGTACTCAAGCGTCAACTTTAGGTTACAATATCTCCGGAGGTAATTAACATTTTACAATGCAACAAACGGCACTGATTACATATTTGTTTATATGTTCAGATGTGCTAACAAAGCTAACGTAGTTCGATTTAAAAAAAACGTAGGATTGTGTTAAAAAACATACTTCCGTGCGTTTTTTTTATGGTTTGTATTAACCAATTACACTAGCCCCTCTCCTCACGTTCGGTCGATGGAATCGATTCGTCAGTATTTGATGTGGTTCACGAAATATATCCAGCGGTAATGTTAGGTGACTCACCCTGTATGTGTTGCAAAAAAGACTCTACCACGTAAATTGTTAGAGGGCTGTTTAGGTTTTTATGTTGGTAACACCACGTAGCGCTCTGTGTGAAAATCACGGACTGTGCTGTGTGCAATCTATGGCTGCTTGGCATTGTTAAAATATTCACTATTGCAGTGTTGGGCAGTTGGACGTGAATAGCGCATAGCGTTACGCAGTTGGAGGTGAGCTGCCAGCAGTGGTGGATGTGGGGAGAGAGATGGCAGAGTTTTGAGAGCGGACGATATGGACGTGTGTCCGTCAGAAAAAGGAAATTTGTAAGACTGGATGTCATATATATATTGGCGCTCACTGTATTGCAGTTATTTGAGTAACGAAGATTTTTGTGAGGTAAGTGATTTATGAAAGGTATAGGTTATTGTTAGTCAGGGATTATTGAATGTCAGATTGCAATGCGCTAAAAAGAATATTGTGCGTCAGTTTACTGTTGATCAGAAAAAGTAAAGAGAGAAATGTCTGAGTACGTCCAGTTTTGCTCAGCTGTTTGAAAATCAAATAACGTAAGAAGTTTATCAGCACAGTCCTTCTTAATTTTTCTAAGGGGATGTTACACCATAATAGTACCTCTTACATGCAAATACACTGCAAGCCGTTATAGAGTTCATGACGATGTTGTGTAATGTTATCTAAGGAAGATCTTTTTGAAACATTTTATCAAAATACCTGATCCGTTAGATATGTCCAGATTTCTCCACATCGTTATTCAAAGAATAAAAGATAGAAATGTACTTAGGACTGGCAACTAATTTCGTGTAAAAAATTGTAAAAATGCAACCTTTAAATTCTTCTCTTTTTTCGTTCAACGTAGCTGCTTAAATTTCTGATAGAGACATTGAGCAAAACACGGAACACGTTTTCAGAAACGTATGACAGTGTACCATTCACACAAACGTGACGTTATTATAAACGTAATACAAAAGTGTCTTTCTCTCCTGTAGGCTTGATGTACACATTTCAGGTACCAGGGATATGTAAATTGTCCACTTACTGAGTTGACAATAAACAAATGGAAACACAAAGTAAATGCACACCCTTCATTCAGTCAAGTGTCTTCAGGTAAATTTCTGTGCGAATACAATGCTCACCAACCACGAGAACGTAAAAATACAGGAGAATCATTGTCAGTCTTGTGTTAAACTTTTTTAGCAACGTTATGTTTACGTGAGTGGTAAAATGTGGAACGTTTTTGAGCAGGTCTTGACGAGAGGAAGTGGATTGTATAATAAAAATTGACTGTTATTTAAAAGAAGACTTACTTCTGATCATGTCTTCCTAATGAACAAAGTAACAACAAAGGCAATCATGTTGGTTAATGTTCTCGTGGTAGCTAAACAACATTTTTTGTGTTCTTGAATAGCCATCAGAAATCTGTGATCTAGTATGACTGTTGGCGATGTAAGACTTTTCATCGTCCTACCTTACCAATCGGTACACTAAATCCACATTACACGTTGGCACTACACCAGCAGTGGCATTTCACCACCTGAACTGCGACACAAAGAAACAACCAGTCGAGAATAGAGGCACCTGTGACACTCCGAACACCCACAAGACCTTCCAATTTACACAGTCTTAAATCACCCTCGCCCAGGTCGCTTGATATCATTCACTCTACTGTATCATAACTGAAGGAACAACAAAAAGTTTGACATAGTGGTGCCAGAGATGGAATGCTACAAAGAAAAAGCATCGCGTTGTTCAAGATCCATCTGCCAGTCTATCACGATTTGATTTGAAGAGAAGAGAGTGGACAAGACTGAACAGGACATGAACCGGTCACGGCAGGTGCAATACTACGATACACAAGTGGGGCCTCCGAATCTATCCAGTCTGCGATTGTAGTGCCTAAGAAAGCCCGTTCAGCAGATTGTCAGAGACAGCCCTTTGAGAAAGTACGCAGCACTATTCAGTGACTTTATTAATGGTCCCCCCTCTGCTGTCAATAGGCTTTATTCACTAAATGTTGAAATCTAAATTTTATCTGTTTTAATTAGCAGTCCTAATTTTGTAGTATAAAGATGTAAGTAAGCTGTTTAGGTTTTTATGTTGGTAACGTCACGTAGCGCTCTGTATGAAAATCACTGGCTGTGCTGTGTGCAGTCTGTGGCTGGTTGGCATTGTTGGAATATTCGTGTTGGGCAGTCTGATGTGAACAGCGTGTAGCGTTGCGCAGTCGGAGGTGAGCCGCCAGCAGTGGTGAATGTGGGGAGTGAGATGGCGGAGTTTTGAGAGCAGATGAGAGAGAGAGTAAATTTGTAAGACTGGATGTCATGAACTGCTATATATATTATGACTTTTGAACGCTATTAAGGTAAATACATTGTTTGTTCTTTATCAAAATCTGTCATTTGCTAACTATGCCTATTAGTAGTTAGCGCCTTCAGTGGTTTGAATCTTTTATTTAGCTGGCAGTAGAAGCGCTCGCTGTTTTGCAGTAGTTCGAGTAACGAAGATTTTTGTGAGGTAAGTGATTGATGAAAGGTATAGGTTATTGTTAGTCAGGACCATTCTGTTGTAGGGTTTATTGAAAGTCAGTTTGCGTTGCGCAAAAAATATTATGTGTCAGTTTAGTGACGATCAGAATAAGTAAAGAGAGAAATGTCTGAGTACGTTCAGTTTTGCTCAGTTGTTTGAAAATCAAATAACGTAAGGGGTTTACCAGCACAGTATTTCATTAATTTTTCTTAGGGGACGTTCCGAAAGTTCTCATTTTAATTTGGTGAATTTATAATTTTCAGTGTGATAGGGTCTGCAGTTGCGATGACTTTTCTGAAAGATTTCTTGATGCCTTCAGCTGCCATTCTCTTTACTTCATGTACGATTCTACAGTTTAGGCCTTAGGCCATTTTCAAGTATTTTACTGGTGATTTTTTAGTGGTAAATTAGGTCATGTATGTCGTTGCTCCTATGACTTCATGTTGTTGCTGTTGTTGTGGTCTTCAGTCCTGAGACTGGTTTGATGCAGCTCTCCATGATACTCTATCCTGTACAAGCTGCTTCATCTCCCAGTACCTACTGCAACCTACATCCTTCTGAATCTGATTAGTGTATTCATCTCTTGGTCTCCCTATACGATTTTTACCCTCCACACTGCCCTCCAGTACTAAATTGGTGATCCCATGATGCCTCAGAACGTGTCCTACTAGTCAACTTCTTCTTCTAGTCAAATTGTGCCAGAAACTCCTCTTCTCCCCAGTTCTATTCAATACCTCCTCATTAGTTATGTGATCTACCCATCAAATCTTCAGCATTCTTCTGTAGCACCACATTTCGAAAGCTTCCATTCTCTTCTTGCCTAAATTATTTGTCGTCCATGTTTCACTTCCATACATGGCTACACTCCATACAAATACTTTCAGAAACGACGTCCTGACACTTAAATCAATACTCGATGTTAAGAAATTTCTGACTCCATGTTATGCTCATAAAATAAATTCGAGATGTTTTGCGCTATTTTAGCAGCATGTCACTTTAGAGCAGTTCTTGCAAAGGTCTTATGAGAGCTTTGCGCCTAAATTTTTAAATGTATCATAGTAAACTATATGTCTTTCTTAACATTTGCTGCTGTCGCAAAACGAAAAAGAAATAAATTAGTAATGTTTCTTTATTCTGGACAAAAAGTTACTTGGAGTGGTCTTTAATCATGGGGCACTCCGTATGTGCGACAAATAATTGAGGAAACTGGGTGTCAGTGCTGTAGTGAGACGAAGGGATTGGCACTGGGGAAGCTATACTGGCGCGCCGCAATAGCCCAGTCGGAAGACTGATGAAGAAAAAGAGAAACAGGGCGCTGCTCGCTGTAGCCTCTTGTAGCTCGCCCGCAGTACTCTGGGCTAAGTGCCCCCATCTCCAAGGCCGGGAATCCCTGTAACGGTGTCGAGGATGAGCTGTCGCAAGTCCAATGCAGCGACGGGCAACGGGGCAGAGAGACAGAAATTTCTCAGTGAACACAGTCTGTCAGGTAGTATGTTTATTTCGAGGAGCACACATCAGCGGACCTCTTAGCTCCGACTGTATCTCAGGTACCTGCGTAGTGCTTTCTGCAAACCGTGTGTGACGTTACAGACTGCCGCTGCCGTCAATAGCGGGTCGTGCGACGACGTCACGAGGAACCGGTTTTGTTCAGTGGTCGGCGGCTCTGACGTCACGGTTTCAGTCTTGCTGCTTCCGAGTAATGTGATCACAGATTGAAAGTACTGGCGTCACTTACTGCGTAAAAGGCCAAGAATGTAGGGGTACCGTCGCACCTGCGGGAAAATCGACGAATACAGAGAATCGGGTTTTCCGTAGTTACAGAGAGCGAGCAGTTGTCACTCCGTCTTAACCAGACCAACCGTACGTCAGCAGTGCTAAACTACTGTACTACATTCGGAACAAACGGGTTAACCATCGTCCTGACCGCTGACTTCCGGAAAACGTTTTACTCGGTGCCCCACTTCTAACAACCCTACAACAACAAAGGTGAGCATTTAATAACGATTGTGGTGTTGCTCACGCTACTAAATACTGCATTTTCAGGCAACAACAGTCATATTATATGGCAGGTGTCATTAGAGCACAGCTAATAAAGTCATTTCATGTAATAATCAAAAAACTAGGCACTCATGTTTTTGTGTTTCCCACGCTGGTCTCGTCGTAAAATCGTGGCTCAATTGTTGAAAATCTAGGTGGTTATGATTCCAAGCTCGGATGAAAAGAGGCCTAGGTTTTATTCTGCTATATTCAAAAGTTGTGTAGATGCGCTTCTCAAACCATTCTTGAAGATTACACTTTTGCTGGACAATGATGGTGTAAAAAAATAATCAGCACTCTGAATTTAAGTTACACTTCCTTTTAATTGCAATATCACGTGACACACAAACATCACTTCGCAATACAAAACATACTTGAAAACATCTTCCTTACATTTTATAAGCCAACTACAAAATGTATCTTTCCAACATGACGTCCAAGACTTGACCTTTTCAAGGACCGACTCTCTAACAAGTTAACAACCAACTAATAATCGCTTAGGCGCCCAAAAATCAAGAGTTACAAGTACGTCAAAGATCATAATGACAAAACAGAGAATACACGTAAGAATAATATCATTGCAATAGAAACATATCGATGTATCAAAAGTAAAATCAAATCTGAATGTTGCCTCAGAAATGTGTTAAGTACTTAACAGAAATACAGTAGAATATTACTGGTATCGAGAGGTTCAGGCGAGGTACCATAATGGTTACGTAATTCAAGTACCATTACACACTGCAGACTCCTAACTGAGGTACGAGCATATGGGATTGGTTCCCAAGTATGTGAGTGGCTCGGAGACTTCTTAAGTAATAGAACCCAGTACGTTGTCCTCGATGGTGAGTGTTCATCAGAGGTGAGGGTATCATCTGGAGTGCCCCAGGGAAGTGTGGTACGAGGTGCATTCAAGTTCTAAGGCCACCGATTTTTTTTCTAATTAACTACTCACCCGAAATCGATGAAACTGGCGTTACTTCTCGACGTAATCGCCCTGCAGACGTACACATTTTTCACAACGCTGACGCCATGGTTCCATGGCAGCGGCGAAGGCTTCTTTAGGAGTCTGTTTTGACCACTGGAAAATCGATGAGGCAGGCTGGTGAATGTGCGGCCACGGAGAGTGTCTTCCATTGTCGGAAAAAGCCAAAGGTCACTAGGAGCCAGGTCAGGTGTGTAGGGAGCATGAGGAATCATTTCAAAGTTGTTATCATGAAGAAACTGTTGTGTAACTTTACCTCGATGTGCGGGTGCGTTGTCTTGGTGAAACAGCACATGCGCAGCCCTTCCCAGGCGTTTTTATTGCAGTGCAGGAAGGAATTTGTTCTTCAAAACATTTTCGTAGGATGCACCTGTTACTGTAGTGCCCTTAGGTGTCGTCGTTGAGTGGCTGTAGGAGGATTCAACATGACTTGGACAGGATTTGTGATTGGTGTAAAGAATGGCAGCTAACTCTAAATATAGATAAATGTAAATTAATGCAGATGAATATGAAAAATAGTCCTGTAATGTTTGAATACTCCATTAGTAGTGTAGCGCTTGACACAGTCATGTCGATTAAATATTTGGGTGTAACATTGCAGAGTGATATGAAGTGGGACAAGCATGTAATGGCAGTTGTGGGGAAGGCGGATAGTCGTCTTCGGTTCCTTGGTAGAATTTTGGGAAGATGAGGTTCATACAATCAAGGCTTTCACGACCGGATGGTACTGTTGTTGATAATTCTTTCGGGTTATATGGCCGTGGTCCATGGAATTATTCTATTCCTAACGTCCTGTCGGCAGGACTCAGCAGGACCAGCCATACCTCTGAGGATGTCCAACGTAGTATTGGACGAAACGTTAGGAATAGAAGAATTCCATGGACCACGGCCATACAACCCGGAAGAATTATCAACAAAAAGATGTGGTTCATCTGTAAAGGGGACCGCTTATAAAACACTAATACGACCTATTCTTGATTACTGCTCGAGCGTTTGGGATCCCTATCAGGTCGGATTGAGGGTGGACATAGAAGCAATTCAGAGGCAGGCTGATAGATTTGTTACTGGTAGGTTTGATCATCACGCGAGTGTTACGGAAATGCTTCAGGAACTCGGATGGGAGTCTCTAGAGGAAAGGAGGGCGTTCTTTTCGTGAATCGCTACTGAGGAAATTTAGAGAACCAGCTTTGAGGCTGACTGCAGTACAATTTTACTGCCGCTAACTTACATTTCGCGGAAAGACCACAAAAATAAGATAAGAGAGATTAGGGCACGTACAGAGGCATATAGGCAGTCATTTTTCCCTCGTTCTGTTTGGGAGTGGAACAGGGAGAGAAGATGCTAGTTGTGGTACGAGGTACCCTCCGCCACGCACTGTATGGTGGCTTGAGGAGTATGTATGTCGAGGTAGGTGTAGATATGTCTGGGATATAACGGTGAATGGGCACAGAAATCCTTCTCAGAAACTGCCACGCTTGTGACATGAAAGTCACTTCAATCTTCCACAAGCTCCCCTAACAGTAACCCACTCACACCCACTAGTCCAATGCTGTACGTCGCTCATATCCTTACACTTCCAGTTGCCCTTTCTCACTCACTCATTCAGCCCAGCTCGTTCTCGTTTCAAGACTTACTTAACTAAGTCAATAATAATATTTCCGAAGTCTGCCAGTTATCTGTATGCACTGTAAGTGCTCGTTTGAACATTTTTGATATTATTTCTGCGCTTTGAGAAGTACCATTGCTGACTATGTTACGTATGTCTTGAAACGATATGTTCTGTATTTTTGACTGGTACTTAAAAATTTGGTAATGTTTATGTATTGTACGTGAGTGTAAATTTGGTTCTCTTCCCTGTGGGATGATTTGAAAATAGGTCCCGGCCCGAAACTAGTCATCGCGCGAATTAAAACAAAGGTGAAATTTGCAATTTTCTCTGGTTTTTCGCTGTACTGAAATTTGATTACCTATAGTCCACAAATGGGGATAGGTCGAACTGTGCGATTTGCGGCATAATGCTGACACACGCTTAAAGTTTTAGAAGCCGTTAAACAGAGTTCGACGTATACGCCATCTGTAACACTGTGGATACCTGTCATTCCAGGTCCTCGTATGACCCGCACAGCATGTCCTCACCATCGCGTGCATTTGATGCTCTGATTGGAGCTCTCAGTTTCTGCAAATCCCGGACTGAGGTTTTTCACAACGTTCCAAAGATAGAAATCTAATGGAATTACGTGTAGGGATTTTGGGGGAGCAGGAAGTGAACTCTCCTCTCCCAAAGAACTGGAGAAGTGTCGTCCAATGCCTTTCCGTGACAGAAGCTGTATCGTCGCTTGGAAGTGGAAAAATTGCTAAATAAATATTTTCTTGCATGTGAAAAGACACGAAGTGACAAAAGAACAAAATCCTATAAACTAAGTTAACGGTCGTGTCTGCGAAGCAACAAAATCGAAGAAATACAGCGTTCAGAGTTAAAACTAACTGTGTATATCTGTGATACTATTAGAATTACTTTTACAGGAGTCCTTGGAAAACTGAGACGCAAACTTGTACGCTCATATTTTGGTACGTGAATGGAAAGGTCTGTGACGTGATTACTCTGTTTGTTTGTTATCTCAGAATATAATGACTGTTCGATAACATAAAATAATGAATTTTATTTATTGTTCATATGCGTGTAAAGCACGTTTCCTCCTAGTTGTTGCAATTTTCAGTGTAGCAGACGTACGTGAACTGTTGGCCGCCATTGCAGCAACATTCTCTAAATTCTCCTAAAGCTCGCACGGCGCCCTGATATTCGCTAAAAGCTGCCTTCATTAATCAAGAGAATTAAAATGTGCAAGCCCATGTGGACTGGATTTTAAATCATTTCAGGTACACCAGGACGCAGCCAGCCGCGTATGTTAATTCAACAAAGTAACTCCTTTTCAATTACGATTTGGCCGTTGTGGTCGCGTGGTTGTAGGCGCTTCAGTCCGGAACCACGCGGCTGCTACGGTGGCAGGTTCGAATCCTGCGTCGGGCATGGATGTGTGTGATGTCCTTAGGTTAGTTAGGTTGAAGTAGTTCTAAGTACTAGGCGACTGATGACCTCAGAAGTTAACTCCCATAGTGCTCAGAGCCATTCAATTACGATTTTCAGATACTTGTAAATGTTTTCTAGGTTATCAGCAGCAGTACAAGCAGAAACCACATTTACCCTAAAAATAAGGTAGCCCATGTTCTCCTTTTTAATCTGCTGTTTAAGAAAATAGTCGTGGCTCTTTTTTTTTAAATGGCTCTGAGCACTATGGGACTTAACATCTATAGTCATCAGTCCCCTAGAACTTAGAACTACTTAAACCTAACTAACCTAAGGACAGCACACAACACCCAGCCATCACGAGGCAGAGAAAATCCCTGACCCCACCGGGAATCGAACCCGGAAACCCGGGCGCGGGAAGCGAGAACTCTACAGCACGACCACGACATGCGGGCTAAAATAGCCGTGGTCACATCTTTAAACTAACAGCAATTATCATGAGACGTTCGACTAATATTACATATACTATTACATGCAATGGACATAACTCTCTTAGCAGTGTTGTATATATATCCATCTTCCATGAACTTCGCATGAAACGTAAAGAACTTTATACACTACTGGCCATTAAAATTGCTACACCGAGGAGAAATGCAGATGATAAGCGGGTATTCGTTGGACGAATATATTACACTAGAAATGACATGTGATTACATTTTCACCCAATTTCTGTGCATAGATCCTGAGAAATCAGTACCCAGAACAACCACCTTTGGCCGTAATAACGGCCTTGATACGCCCGGGCATTGAGTCAAACAGAGCTTGGATGGTGTATACAGGTACAGCTGCCCATGCATCTTCAACACGATACCACAGTTCATCAAGAGTAGTGACTGGCGTATCGTGACGAGCCAGTTGCTCGGCCGCCATTGCAAAGACGTCTTCAGTTGGTGAGAGATCTGGAGAATGTGCTGGCCAGGGTAGCAGCCAAACATTTTCTGTACCTAGAAAGGCCCGCATTTGACCTGCAACATGCGATCGTGCATTATCCTGCTGAAATGTAGGGTTTCGCAGGGATCGAATGAACGGTAGAGCCACGGGTCGTAACACATCTGAAATGTAACGTCCACTGTTCAAAGTGCCGACAATGCGAACAAGAGGTGACCGAGACGTGGAACCAATAGTACCCCATACCATCACGGAAGGTGATACGCCTGTATGGCGTTGACGTATACACGCTTCCAATGTGCGTTCACCGCGATGTCGCCAAACACGGATGCGGCCATGATGACGCTGTAAACAGAACCTGAATTCATCCGACAAAATGACGTTGTGCTATTCGATCACCCAGGTTCGTCGTTGAGTACACCATCGCAGGCGCTCCTGTCTGTGATGCAGCATCAACGGTAACCGCTGCCATGGTCTCCGATCTGATAGTCCATGCTGCTGCAAACGTCGTCGTAATGTTCGTGCAGACGGTTCTTGTCTTGCAAACATCCCCATCTGTTGATTCAGGGACGAGACGTGGCTGCACGATCCGTTACAGCCATGTGGATAAGATGCCTGTCATCTCGACCGTTAGTGACACGAGGCCGTTGGGATCCGGCATGGCGTTCCGTATTACCCTCCTGAACCCACCAATTCCATCAGTCATTGGATCTCGACTAACGCGAGCAGCAATGTTGCAATACGATAAACCGCAATCGCTATGGGCGACAATCCGATCTTTATCAAAGTCGGAAACGTGATGGTACACATTTCTCCTTCTTACACGAGGCACCACAACAACGTTTCATCAGGCAACTCCGGTCAACTGCTGTTTGTGTATGAGAAATCTGTAGGAAACTTTCCTCATGTGAGCATGTTGTAGGTGTCGCCACCGACGCCAGCCTTGTGTGAATGCTCTGAAAAGCTAATCATTCGCATATCACAGCATCTTCTTGCTGTCGGTTAAATTTCGCGTCTGTAGCACGTCATGTTCGTGGTGTAGCAATTTTATTGGCTAGTAGTGTAAAAATATTTTCTTTTAGTTACAGGTGAGCCATAATTGACCGTGAAATAGATGTCGAGGGCGTTGATGGAGTTCAAGACCCGCAATGACTCTGCTACATAGATTCACAGGAAGTTGCTCCCTGTTTATGAGGACACTTTGAATCGCAGCAGTATCCAGCGGTAATTGTAGAGATTTAAAGAAGGTGATTTCTCTACTGAACAACTCACGGTGCGGTAGACCAATGACGGCAGTGAATAATCTGAATAAGGAGACCATTGATAAAATCATCCAAAATGACAGATGTATGACGACACGACAGCTTGCTGCTATGACTGGTTTGTCATTAGGTAGTTTGGTATCACTGGTACAGTCACAAAAAAACTCTCTGCACGTTGGATACCTTGACTATTGACAAGAGAAATGAAAACGATGACGAAGAATTTGTGCTAAGGTCTTATGAAGACCTTTAATGAAGACTGTAAACAGTGTCTTGACGGCGTCATTACCCAGGATGAAACATGATTATTTTTGTTTGAACCTGAGAGCAAAACCCAATCCATGGAGTGGCGTCATCCCAGTTCCCCTCGGAAGAAGAAACCAAGACATTCACGAACAGCAGGCCGGAAGGTGATGGCCTCTTCTTCTGGGATCAGTGTGGCGTCATTTTCATTGACTTTTTGGAACATGGTTCCACAGTTAACCGGGACCGTTACTGATTGTCATTGGACAAGCTGTGGCGTGCCATCAAGACCCACAGACCACAGCTTCAGGGAATGCTCATCAGATTACTCCATGACAATGCCACACCCTATACAGCCCTTATGACGCAGGAGAAAATGAGGAAAATGAGTTGGAAAATTGTTCCTCATCTTCCCTACAGTCCGGACTTGGTCGATCTGATTTAAAGCTCTTTGGTGATCAGAAAGGCCCAACTCGGTGGTAAAACATTTTATAGTGGGAAAGACTTTATTTCCTCTGTCAAGCGATGGTGTAAAGAATTTTACCAAAGTGTATTTGCATCATGGGAAGAACGTTGGGCCAGATGCGTCACAGCTGATGGACGCTACAATGACCAGGCTCAATGTATCGCTAAATGTTCCAAGTATGTTCACAAAACATTTCATTCTCCTCATGCAAAAAATAAAAAAAGTTGGAGAGGACTGTGTAAAACTTTATGAACACCCTTTGTACTTTGCCCCTTTAGCGTGTCAACAGGTTGAAGCGCATGCAGCAGCTGCACTTTGTTGGCATGAAGCTTCAGTCTCTTTGATAGCACATTGTTCACCGTGGGTGGTGATAGATACAACTGCTGAGATGAAGCTTCAGTCTCTTTGATAGCACGTTGTTCACCGTGGGTGGTGATAGATACAACTGCTGAGACGGTAGATTGATTCATTTGGTTGTGCCCCGGGATAATTTCCTGTTGCTCTCATTCCACATCTGCACAGATCGTGCTCGGACACCCAAAGCTCGTCCCCATTGTGGCGTTTCAGGACACCCTGCACGACGGTTGGACGGTTGGGCGTGGTGATGGTTTGCTCCTGTATCGTGTCCATAAGTTCCACTGCTCCTGTGTGTCAAGATTTTGTCTCAGTCAACCATTGCACACGCTATGATGTCATTTGCTTGGATTTGGGGGAGGGGGGGGGCGTGGGGACAGGACGGGGGAGGGAAAAGGGGGAATTCCTGTTAGTTACTAACATGCAAATAAATAAGTAAATAAAATACTTTAGGCATAGCGAAATTATGCCACAAACCGCACGATGGTTTAATTCTAGATTGGCAAACTGATAACTTTCAAGAAAGCTGCCATTGGTGGAGATTCCAGGAGGCACTCCCCATTTCTGAAATATACGTGATCAAATTTGTCAGAACGAATTAGGAAGACCTTGTACACAGATAACCAAAGTATACTTGGAACGTAATTTCTAGGCGCTTTAGTCCGGAACCGCGCGATTGCTAAGGTCGCAGGTTCGAATCCTGCCTCGGGCATGGATGTGTGTGATGTCCTTAGGTTAGTTAGATTTAAGTAGTTCTAAGTTCTAGGGGAATGGTGACCTCAGATGTTGAGTCCCATAGTGCTCAGAGCAGTTTTAGCCGTAATTTCTATTTTGAATTGCAATTTCCTTAACTTTTAATATAAAGGGAGTGGGAGGACTTGGCCCATACAGTGACCATTTCATTTCAACACATTTATTTGCATCACAGATAAATCATTAAGAGAATTACAATCAGATAATAATTTCTTTAAGAAACGCCATTCAGGCAAACCTTACAAACTGCTTGTTATACAATCCTGGAAATGAAAAAAGAACACATTGACACCGGTGTGTCAGACCCACCATACTTGCTCCGGGCACTGCGAGAGGGCTGTACAAGCAATGATCACACGCACGGCACAGCGGACACACCAGGAATCGCGGTGTTGGCCGTCGAATGGCGCTAGCTGCGCAGCATTTGTGCACCGCCGCCGTCAGTGTCAGCCAGTTTGCCGTGGCATACGGAGCTCCATCGCAGTCTTTAACACTGGTAGCATGCCGCGACAGCGTGGACGTGAACCGGATGTGCAGTTGACGGACTTTGAGCGAGGGCGTATAGTGGGCATGCGGGAGGCCGGGTGGACGTACCGCCGAATTGCTCAACACGTGGGGCGTGAGGTCTCCACAGTACATCGATGTTGTCGCCAGTGGTCGGCGGAAGGTGCACGTGCCCGTCGACCTGGGACCGGACCGCAGCGACGCACGGATGCACGCCAAAACCGTAGGATCCTACGCAGTGCCGTAGGGGACCGCACCGCCACTTCCCAGCAAATTAGGGACACTGTTGCTCCTGGGGTATCGGAGAGGACCATTCGCAACCGTCTCCATGAAGCTGGGCTACGGTCCCGCACACCGTTAGGCCGTCTTCCGCTCACGCCCCAACATCGTGCAGCCCGCCTCCAGTGGTGTCGCGACAGGCGTGAATGGAGGGACGAATGGAGACGTGTCGTCTTCAGCGATGAGAGTCGCTTCTGCCTTGGTGCCAATGATGGTCGTATGCGTGTTTGGCGCCGTGCAGGTGAGCGCCACAATCAGGACTGCATACGACCGAGGCACACAGGGCCAACACCCGGCATCATGGTGTGGGGAGCGATCTCCTACACTGGCCGTACACCTCTGGTGATCGTCGAGAGGACACTGAATAGTGCACGGTACATCCAAACCGTCATCGAACCCATCGTTCTACCATTCCTAGACCGGCAAGGGAACTTGCTGTTCCAACAGGACAATGCACGTCCGCATGTATCCCGTGCCACCCAACGTGCTCTAGAAGGTGTAAATCAACTACCCTGGCCAGCAAGATCTCCGGATCTGTCCCCCATTGAGCATGTTTGGGACTGGATGAAGCGTCGTCTCACGCGGTCTGCACGTCCAGCACGAACGCTGGCCAACTGAGGCGCCAGGTGGAAATGGCATGGCAAGCCGTTCCACAGGACTACATCCAGCATCTCTACGATCGTCTCCATGGGAGAATAGCAGCCTGCATTGCTGCGAAAGGTGTTCTTATTTCAATTTTCAGGACTGTATAAAACCACAAATGAATTAATCTCTTTAACAACATTTAAAAATCCGCCACTCAGGCCAATTTCACAAACTGCTTGTCATATGAGACCACAAGGGAATTAATATATTTGCAGACATTTAAAAAACTGCCACTCGGCCAAGTAAATCATTTAAAATAAACTTTACATCAAAGAACCAGGAAACCAATTATTTTTTCCACATAGATTGGAAACCGCCCATCCCAGGCGAGATATTACCAAACAACTTTACAAAGTTATATACAGTTTAATCAATAATAACCCAGTTATTTCCCCATCAAAACTGACTTACGCCACTAAGGCTGAATTGCACCGCAATTTCAGAAAATGGCTTCAGTTACTACACATTCTTCTAGAAATCCCTCAAAATTCTTAAGACAAATATTTAAAACATTTAACCCGGGCAACCTTGCAGAGCCACCACAAGTTTTAGAAAACTGCAGCTTGTACAATAACTGAGGCCCGAGATTGTGAGGCCGCGACTTGGCCACGAACGGTGGAGGCGACTGAGTACTTATCTTCGAATTAAGATGTGGACTCCGATGGTACTTCCACTCCGTTCAGAACACCGAAATCGGAACCAAACAGCACATGCGAGCTCAGGCGAAGTCCACCGTCCGTACGCCCGCTATTAATTTAAAAGGGGAGGCTCTGCACTTCCGATCTCTGAAACATAAATCGGAAGCGACAACAGGGAACCAAACAAGCCTTCCTTCACCTTAATACTCAAACTTATACAGAAAACTACTTCGATAAAATCGACAAAAACTGATTTCTTTCCTTTAAACAGAACCTCGTACACGAATGATGCAAACGGAACTGGCCCATTAAAACCCAGGCATCACATGGAGCACCTAATGTGGGTCACACGGCAATCTTTAGACACGGAATATAAATTGTTCGGTAAGGCTGCGCACACGTGTCAGTGTTTTAGACACTTGCCGACTGAAGTAAAAACAAAACTTGGAAGGAGCGAAGCACACACTTAATAAGAGGCATGAAATATCATGCCACAGTCCTTGCAACGCTTTGCTGCCTCAAGAGCAATCGTCATTATATTTCACTAATCGACTTGAATTAACTTAACTTGATGCTAGCTTCTGGATCGATGTGGCGAAAACACCAGACGTTGCTTAGTCCGATAGTAACAGTGTGTTCCTTCAGGGAAGCGAGCACATGCATAGCTTCACGAGGTTGCCAAGAAGACACCGCGCCGGCCCGCTGTTACTGACCCTAGTGCGATCAGGCGCTAACTGCCGTCCGTACTCAGGCACTCCGTGTTCGCCGTCGTCTCTTCAACGTGACCAATGTTCTTGTCCCTTTCCACTCCGTACTGCCCGCTATATCCTGAGCCGGCCGAGGCTCCGAAGACAACTTCTGCCAGAGGGAATCGATAGTGCCTAACCAAAGATAGCCCTGGCACCAGTCCTGCCATGGCTCAATACTTACGGCTGACGGGATTTTATTCGTAAAGCATATACCGGGTGTCTCTCTTAAGATTCGTCAGACGCATTTTCTCTGATGTCTCGACAGACATTCGCAATTTCGTTGTTTTTTTTTTTTCATTTTCTACGTGGACTTAGTGGCAACAATTACTGCTCGTCGCGTCTTTCATGCTACGTCCAATGTCGATGGAAAGCGTCTGTTTGATTCAAGTTACAAACTAAATGATTTATGAATCGGAATTTTACGTGCCCCATTCGACAGAGCACTCCCAAATTAGTCTAGTCCGATATTCGGTATAGAGAAAGTAAAACACGAATAATACATAGCATTCCAGCAGTGATTGAGTAGCGCTGCCATGTTTGGCGATAGCAGCCAGCGCGGCCAGACCGTACTGCCGCTCTGGAGTACTGGTTAGTAGGAATGCTGATATTTAAAAAATTATCGATATTTAAAATGATATCACTATCGGCTCTCGATATATCGATAAAAGTGCAGATATGTCGATATATCCACGGGAAATTCTTCGCCGTACGGGCCTATAAAAATATGAGCTGCTCATTGTAAATGTACTACCGGTTTTAGAGCTGTATATTTAAGTACTGATTTATTATTAGATATTCTGTGCATCGACAAGCTAGCAGTCTGCATATTCCCCTTCGAGCAAGAATTGAAAGGAAAACGACGCACTTTCACGCTTTCAGGTAACCACGTTGCTAACAATGGTAATTGCATGTAAGTGGCACAATAAAAGGGGTCCGATGGGTTACTCGTTAGGTTTCGTCACATATCGGATTTGTCCGGAACACTTCATGTCGACTTCCCTGTTTTTTTTTTCATTTCTGCAAATGGCAGCGACCTAGCAGCTTCAGCGTCAAAATTGCGTGTTGCAGTTTCTGATGGAAGCGCCGAGCGCTAATTACGTTTCTTCTTACGCGTCTCCGTCCACCACATATCGGTCTTGTTGCCATTTAGATTTTTGTCTATAATTTTTAGTAACTGTTTTTGAAGAATCCCAACGTGATGAAACAGCACACTGGTTGCGTTAGAAAACGTTTTTTAACGTAACTGGTGCGATAATTCTTCACATTCCCCCCCCCCCCCCCCCTCCCAATGCAATCGAAATTCTTCTTTTGTGCCACCCCTTCTAGTTCACAAGTCAAAGGGAAAGACTGGACGTCATGAAAGTAGTAACACTTCTGCAGACAGTGCAAGTAAAAATATGTTCTACTACAATTTTAAAACAACAACATCAAGTTTTTACCCAAAATTATGAATAAAGTATAATATAAAATAAAAATATAGGCACTCCATACTGTCATTTTGATATCGATATATCGCCGACCGCTTCTGAAAGTATTTGTGTGAAGTGTAGCCATGTATGGAACTGAAACATGGATGATAAATAGTTTGGACAAGAAGAGAATAGAAGCTTTCTAAATGTGGTGCTACAGAAGAATTCTGAAGATTAGATGGGTAGATCACATAACTAATGAGCAGACATTGAATAGAATTGGGAGAAGAGGACTTTGTGGCACAACTTGACTAGACGAAGGGATCGGTTGGTAGGACACATTCTGAGGCATCAAGGGATCACCAATTTAGTATTGGAGGACAGCACGGAGAGTAAAAATCGTAGATGGGGACCAACAAATGAATACACTAAGCATATTCAGAAGAATGTAGGTTGCAGTAGGTACTGGGAGATGAAGAAGTTTGCACAGGATAGAGTAGCATGGAGAGCTGCATCAAACCAGTCTCAGGACTGAAGACCACAACAACAACAACAACAACAATATCGCCGATATATCGGGTGGTTATAATTAATCTTTCCTATTTAACACGTTGTAACACGGAAACTAATTACCGAAGGAGGACCAAGCTCGGTAGCATTAATGTCAAGGACATGGAGAAGAGGAATAATGCATAATCAGATCAACTGAAACACTTTTAATGTGCTGCTACAGTACATTATACTAAAGGGTGATTGAAAAAGAATACCACAACTTTAAAAATGTGTATTTAATGAAAGAAACATAATATAACCTTCTGTTATACATCATTACTAAGAGTATTTAAAAAGGTTTTTTTTCACTCAAAAACAAGTTCAGAGATGTTCAATATGGCCCCCTCCAGACACTCGGGCAATATCAACCCGATACTCCAACTCGTTCCACACTCTCTGTAGCATATCAGGCGTAACAAACACCCATTCTCTGTAAACTGTTTATACCAACGTGTAATACACCACCTATCAGGAGGTTTAACACCATACTTCGTTCGAAATGCACGCTGAACAACTGTCGTCGATTCACTTCTGCCGTACTCAATAACACAAAAAGCTTTCTGTTGAGCGGTCGCCATCTTAGCATCAACTGACGCTGACGCCTAGTCAACAGCGCCTCAAGTGAACAAATGTACAACTAAATGAAACTTTATAGCTCCCTTAATTCGCCGACAGATAGTGCTTAGCTCTGCCTTTTGTCGTTGCAGAGTTTTAAATTCCTAAAGTTGTGTTATTCTTTTTGAATCATCCTGTATTATACACCGGTACCATTACTGCTACAAAAGGGGTTCAGTATGGCGCCCATCGGTGTGCAGAAGAGTCTGAAAGGGCAGGAATGCATTCTACACAGCAGAACGAAGCATGTACGTAGGTATGCTGGCTACCTCTCTCGATATGCTGCGCTTCATATCAGCACATGCGTGAATGTTCCCCTGGTAAACCCTGTCCTTCAGGTAGCCCCACAGCCAGAAATCACAGGGAGTGAGATCAGGTGATCGTGCCGGCCAAGCACTTGGAAACCAAATGTGTTTCGGAGAAGCAGGTGAACTTCACGAGCGATGTGCTGTGTGGGCCCCATCTTGCACGAAAACTGTTCAGTTCAATGTGTCTCTCTCCTGTAGGGCGGGTATGACATGCTGACGAAGCATATCACAGTGACGTCGGACAGTCACATTGCACGTCATTGGCCCTTGAGCGCCAATCTCTTCTAAAAGAATAGGCCAGTGCCGAATGTAGACGTAAAGCCACACTATACGGTGACACGTTCTCCATACATAGGAACTTCATCCACAGTGACGGAGGTGAAGGTGAAGATCCGTACACTCGGCAATTCTGTGTGTTCACCTCATCCGTCAGAGAAAAATGAGGTTCGTCTGTCCATAGAATGGTCCATGGCCAGCCCTCGTCAACTTCAATTCTTGCGAGTAATTGGAGAGCGAAGCACCCTATGGTGCAACTGTACGATATGGATCTTGTATGGATACCATAAGAGAATGGTTCTGTACAGTGGACCATGGGATTTCAACAGCACCTGCACTGCCTGACGATTGGAAATCACGCGCAGCGTTGTCTACCGTAGTAACAGCGATTTCATCAACCGCCTGAGGCCGTTGGCCTCTTCCCGGAGCGACGCCGAGTTCTCCAGTTGATTCGAACTTCTTCATCATGCTCCGCACAGCAGGTGGAGGAAGAGGGCACTTCCGTAATCCTTTCAGTCGGCGATGTTCTCGAAGTGCAGCTGCTGCATTACTGTTGTTATGATAATAGAGCTTCAGCAATAATGCCCTCCTCCCTTCATCCAAGATCATGTTGACACGCCAAGGAGTGCACTGCGACTGGTCAAGTGTATGAATCACGATGTCTGATCACGGCACCTGGTAACCATAGTTGGAACTGGACGGTGGCGCTGTGACGCATGGAAATCATGCACTCTGGACATTAATGCTGCCAAGTCTACTTTCCGTGTTATAATGTGTTAAATAGGGAAAGTTTAATTATAATCACTCGGTATAACGATATTTTTTGGAAGAAATAATGCTATATGGATATTTTATCAACAGAGATACTGGTTAGTCATTGAGTTTTACTGTCCCTGTTAATATAAACTGATAAAACAAATATCGTACTAGACTAACGTGCGATCGCTCTTACGAATACACTCCGTCTTCAGGCCACGAGTGGCCTACCGGGACCATCCGACCGCCATGTCATCCTCGGTGGGGGATGCGGATAGGAGGGGCGTGGGGTCAGCACACCGCTCTCCCGGTCGTTATGATGGTATTCTTGACCGAAGCCGCTACTATTCGGTCGAGTAGCTCCTCAATTGGCATCACGAGGCTGAGTGCACCCCGAAAAATGGCAACAGCGCATGGCTGCCTGGATGGTCACCCATCCAAATGCCGACCACGCCCGACAGCGCTTAACTTCGGTGATCTCACGGGAACCGGTGTATCCACTGCGGCAAGGCAGTTTTTTAAAGCGCAATTTTTCGCACTCATTCGCTCTTACGAATGGGCGCGAAAAATTCCGCTATAAAAATCGTTTTCTTTGCGACGAGAAACAAACCGACGCTTTCCGTCGACGCTGGGCGTCGCATGAAAGACGTGACAATCAGTTATTACCTGGGCAGACCCCAGCCACACAGTGCAAAAACAAAACTGCGAATATCTGCCGCAACACCAGAGAAAATGCGGCTGATGACTGTTTGGAGATACACCCTGCATGTCTCCTGCTGACGTTGTATGCCAATTGAATCTAATATGGATTCGTTGAAAGAAATAAAAAAGCTGATGTTATACCACCATCCTTTCCATAATGTACAATATAATTACCTAAGTCAACTTCAAGCGTATGGAAATGTAGCAGCGTGGATGTAGCATGACGGAGCACATGCAGGTCGTGAACAAAAGTTGTAACGAGTACTTCTGCCGATAGTGGTATGATATAGTCAAGGTTCTCTGGAACACTCGCAGCTGAGCTCGTCTTTTCCAACTAGAGACATAGTCTTACTATTTCCTACAATACCCGAGCGCTACCCTTGACGCGCCTTCATTCGACACGAGGGCATTGCATCTACAGCTACATCCATACTCCGCAAGCCACCCAACGGTGTGTGGCGGAGGGCACTTTACATCCACTGTCATTACCTCCCTTTCCTGTTCCAGTCGCGTATGGTTCGCGGGAAGAAAGACTGCCGGAAAGCCTCCGTGCGCGTACGAATCTCTCTAATTTTATATTGGTGATCTCCTCAGGAGGTATAAGTAGGGGGAAGCAATAAATTCGATACCTCATCCAGAAACGCACCCTCTCGAAACCTGCACAGCAAGCTACACAGCGATGCACAGCGCCTCTCTTGCGGAGTCTGCCACCTGAGTTTGCTAAACATCTTCGCAATGCTATCATGTTTACCAAATAACCCTGTGATGAAACGTGCCGCTCTTCTTTGGATCTTCTCTATCTCCTCTGTCAACCCGATCTGATACGGATCCCACACTGATGAGTAATACTCAAGTATGGGTCGAACCAGTGTTTTGAAAGCCACCTCCTTTTTTGATGGACCACATTTTCTAAGGACTCTCCCAATGAATCTCAACCTGGCACCCGCCTTACCAACAATTAATTTTATATGATCATTCCACTTCAAATCGTTCCGTACGCATACTCCCAGATATTTTACTGTAGTAACTGCTACCAGTGTTTATTCCGCTATCATATAATCATACAATAAAGGACCCTTCTTTCTATGTATTCGCAACACTTTACATTTGTCTATGTTAAGGTTCAGTTGCCTCTCCCTGCACCAAGTGCCTATCCGCTGCAGATCTTCCTGCATTTCGCTGCAATTTTCTAATGCTGCAACTTCTCTGTATGCTACAGCATCATCCGTCAAAAGCCACACGAAACTTCGGACACTATCTACTAGGTCATTTATATATACTGTGAAAAGCAAAGGCCCCATAACACTCCCCTGTGGCACGCCAGAGGTTACTTTAACGTCTGTAGACGTCTCTCCATGGAGAACAACATGCTGTGTTCTGTTTGCTAAAAGCTCTTCAATCCACCCACACAGCTGGTCTGATATTCCGTAAGCTCTTACTTTGTTTATCAGGCGACAGTGCGGAACTGTATCGAACGCCTTCCGGAAGTCAAGGAAAATTGTATCTATCTGGGAGCCTGTATCTAATATTTTCTGGGTCTCATGAACAAATAAAGCGACTTGGGTCTCACACGATCGCTGTTTCCGGAATCAATGTTGATTCCTACAGAGTAGATTCTGGGTTTCCAGAAATGACATGATACGCGAGCAAAAAACATGTTCTAAAATTCTACAACAGACCGATGTCAGAGATATAGGCCTACAGTTTTGCTCATCTGCTCGATGACCCTTTTTGAAAACTGGAACTACCTGTGCTCTTTTCCAATCATTTGGAACCTTCCGTTCCTCTAGAGACTTGCGGTACACGGCTGTTATAAGGGGGGCAAGTTCATTCGCGTACTCTGTGTAGAATCGAATTGGTATCTCGTCAGGTCCAGTGGACTTTCCTTTGTTGAGTGATTTCAGTTGCTTTTCTATTCCTTGGACACTTATTTCGATGTCAGCCATTTTTTCGTTTGTGCGAGGATTTAGAGAAGTAACTGCAGTGCGGTCTTCCTCTGTGAAACAACTTTGGAAAAAGGTGTTTAGCATTTCAGCTTTACGCGTGTCATCCTCTGTTTCAATGCCATTATCATCCCAGAGTGTCTGTATATGCTATTTCGATCCACTTACTGATTTAACGTAAGACCAGAACTTCCTAGGATTTTCTGTCAAGTGGGTACATTGGTTGTTTAGGTTTCGTGTTGAACCGTCATATGCTGTGGAAGCGCATCTAAAATATATGAACAATTTCTGATAGTGATAAAACATTTGGGTGGTAGATTTCGTCCGTTGGTAGAGCAACAGTGCGTAATTACACACGGAATCAATGGACAAATTGTTAGCATCATTCCCAGACAGTAGCATCCGTTGCCAGGCAATGTTTTTCTCTTCTCGGCTGGACCAGCTAAGGACGGCAGGCCAATTTCAATTCCTTATTCGTTGTTCTCTTTTTCTTCCAGTACCCTTTCATCTGTTCACTGTTTCTTTCTTTCTATTTTCATATCACTTCATATCAGCTTTTTCACTCTTCTACCGCCTAACCCTTCCATATTCAATATTTTTTCCCTGAACACTTCTCTAGAGTTGTATCTTCAGCCTTTATATTATTTTTTTCTGAATCCTTTTTACTTCATGATCCCAGCTTGTTGTTGACGTTTTATCCCTCCAATATTTTAAGATTTTAATCTATGTCTTGTTTTCTATGTAAATGTCCAAATAATACTAGTCTTCCCTTTCTATTTACTCCTGATACGTCTTCTTCGTTTCAGTAAAGTTCAGTTCATCATTACTTGGTAATTTCCATTCTTCGATAGCTTTTTGTAGACCTAATACTTTCCTAATGCTTCAGCTTTCTAGTCTTTCTAATTTATCTGAATTGTAGTTTAATGATATATTTCCGTTTACATATAGACATTCTGTCTTCACTGCTGTAAGATAATGCCTTACTTCTTTTTTATTTTTAGACAGGCATTTTTGCTGGAAAAGTCTTTGCTTGTACCATATGTTCTTGCCATGTTACGTATCATTATCTGTACAGCAGCTTTTTCCAAACCATTTCCTTGGATTATCTCCCCAAGGTATATAAATGTTTTAACGTTTTCAGTTTGGTCAATATCTGTTTTCAGAAATTTTGGTGCATTTTTAATGTTTTCTTTTAACAATAGCTACACCGCTCCTAATGGCTATTTTTCTAAAAGTACGATATTTTAATTGGAAAAGCAGTACAGCAATGGTAAAGTTATGTGTGAAAGTGGAACTAAATTTAACTGCTAATATGAACAGGTTCGTGTTACTCACAAACTCAATAAACGAAGTAAATGCGTGAAAGTTATCCTTAAAAAGCAAACTTCGTCACTTCAAATTGAGGAACTTTAATATTTGCATAAAAGCAAGAATCATTTTCGTTCTAGACAACACAGTCAGGTTTGTTTCAATTAAGAATCAGCAAAATATATCTGAAAAGTGTTCCGGCGTATTGTCCAGCGCGACACGGCACGGCGCGACGGTCAAGAACTTTAGAGCAGAAACGGCTGTGAGACGACGTTAGCCACTAGTACGCAGACTGACCTTAGGACGACACCGAGACAGCAGCGGCGTCTATATGAAGAGGACGTAAGCGCCGCGCCGCCAGGCTGTGGCCCGCTTGTAAACGAGCTGTTTAACGGACGCTACAGCAGTGACTTAGGAACCATATTACGAATTGTATATACTGAAGAGACTGCTTACGCTTCGTGTCGCCCTTTGCTTGCCACATGTCATTGTATATTTCTCAAATTTAAGTATTGCTATTTATCTTACTGTAATAAAAATTCATCAATACGATTTGGCTGAATTGTTGTCTAGCGATCCGAGAAAGCAGGTTTCCAAGCACCCTATATTAGACGAGTAGGCAGAACAAACCAAAAAGAAGTTACAAATTCAAGACGTTAGTAATTTGTGTGTGTTGCCGCCTTTATTGGGAATCATACACACTGAGAAAGTTTTCAACTCAGCACCAACACAGTCTTTAATACTGTTAGTAGTTAGCAGTGTGATACAAGGCACTGATTCAATCCTCGTGAATAAATTGAACAGTCTACTGGGTGTTCGGAAATTTCCATTACAATCTTCTAGGACTTGTAGTACATAATAATCATCTTGGGGTTGAAGCTCTTTTTCCCGCGTTTGCTATAACAATACATATGGTTTTGGATGGGGACTGCCTTAAGCAAAAAACAATTTTGTTTTTTAAACCAAACATGTTTAACTGCAGTTGTAGCATCTTAAGTGAGCTTTTATTTCATAGCTGTTAAAGATAAAGAATGTTCATTACTGTTTGTATACATGTAACTATTAGTTTCTATATCGTAATTACAGATATCTGAAAAAGACACATAAAATTATGAATTCATACCTTTTTACCACATGGTGTGGTTTTTCTGGTGTATTGTGTTTCTGCAGTTACTGTTTTGTTCCACAGTTTGTCATTTACAACCACTTACACCTTAAAGTAGATAAATTGTTTAAGCTAAAATTACGATTTGAAAATTGTTATATCTATGCCTCAAATTAATTAATTCTCTGTGTGTGTCTGTGTGTGACTATTTACACTATGTTTCATTTATGTATTTTTTTTCTCATCTTCATCACTGTGAAACACTCAATATCCAGCAGTCAATGTCACTGTTTCTCACTGTTCACCAATGTATAAACAAACATGGAGGACAGTGGAACAGTTGAATGTGTAAAAACAAGATGGCTGACAGTGGAACAGATGGAGGTCTTCTGGACAGTTGTTCTGAATCTTGAGTTTTCATTATTATTATTATAACAAGTACTTTTTTGTGTGTGTTGTGCGTGAAAAGGGAGAGAGAGAGAGAGAGAGAGTCAGAGAGTCAGAGTGAGTGTGACAGTAGGGTTGAGGTTTTTTGTGTGTGTGTGTGGTGGGGGGGGGGGTGGGGGGGGGGTAGGGGGCGGGGTGAGTGCTCTATAGGTTGGTCTTGTCTAATAATTCTTTGAGGGCAGAGAACAGAGTTCCATTGCAGAGAGCTGTGTATTTATTTATTACTTGTTTTCCTTCCACTATCGCTTTTTGTGTCTGATAATTTACTTCAATCATTAGTTTTTGCCGGGGGCTGTTGCTGCATTTGACAATTTTCAAATCAGTATTGATGTTTGTTATGTTTCTAGTCCATAAGGTGTTCAGCAAATGTGGAATGACAGCTGTTACTTTTTAATGCTCTTCCGTATTCTGTGTGTCTGGTACCAGGGCAGTGAAATATGCTTGGGTTAACACACAAAATTGTGTTTTGCTAAAGGTGGACCTATCCAAAAACATATGTATAGAGTAAATAATATTTTCAGTAGGAACCCATGTCTAGAAACGCATTGTTTCCGTTCTACTATGGTGTCAATTCACATGTTTAACTCATCCACTTCTGCTTGAGGAATTGAATTAAGTGTGACACAGAACGATTGTTAGGTAAGAATTCAAAAGCAAACACAACGAAAGATCCGTTTATCACCTAAGGACGTTTGTTTGTATTATCACTTAAACGTTACGTGTTTACATTACTCCAAAACAAAAAAAAACCAGCATACCGTACGTACAGAGCTGTACTGATACATCACAACAGTGACTCGATGTGGCGACCATCAACTTTGTTACAGGCATTGTACCTGCGAAGCATGTTCTGGTACATACTCTGCATCCCACATAGTCTGGTGTCTCGCCAGTCTCTAGTGCAGCCGTCAGAACTTGTGCCAGCAGATCTTCCTCTGTCTCTACAGGAGTCTCGTAAATTAAACTTTGCAAGACAGACGTTAAGTGACATCAAGTGACCGTCTGACGTAATATACGTCATTCTGTCTACCCTGCCGCAAACCTCTGGAACTTTTCTCCTTACCTCAGCAGACGTGGACGTGTTACACATCTGAAATAAAACCGTCGTAGAACGGAAACGTTATTTTTACGGGCATGCGTTCCAATTTAGAATATTATGTACTCACTCCCCTCTACAAGCCCCAGGAGTTTGTAACGGGAATTTCCGAACACCCTGTGTACCTCAGAAACTTGCATCAGACTTCATCAGGATAATGGGTATTTGGGAAATGGAAGAAGAGTCACCAAGAAATTCTATAGCGCCAGAACTATTCCCAGCAGATCTACAGGAACGTTTTCCTAAACTGTGTGTATACTGAAGACATACAGATTAATGGAACATAAAAATGGACACAAACAGTCTCGATCGCAAAAACATCTATATTGCAGTAACCGGTTTCTGTCAGTTTTTCACCATCCTCAGTCTTCCATACCGTGATGGGAGGCGGTAGCAGTGAATGGAGCTGGTATTGTAGCTCCAATAACGTCAACAGCAACTGTAAAAATTACCAAGGGTACTTATCTGAAGCACAGCTTCACCGGTCGATCACGGTCTTACTGTTTCAGTGGATGGTAAAACTGTTCCATTCTGCAGTCGTGTCAGTCCAAAGACATCACTGGAGCGCATATTGAAGGTATGTCGGTCAAACGTGAAGTCCCATACCACCTCCGACGGTGGAAGGTCAAGTTGCAGGCAAGAGGTAACATAACTACACTACTGGACATTAAAATTGCTACACCACGTAGATGACGTGCCACAGACGCGAAATTTAACCGACAGGAAGAAGATGCCGTGATATGCAAATGATTAGCTTTTCAGAGCATTCACACAAGGTTGGCGTCGGTGGCGACACTTACAACGTGCTCACATGAGGAAAGTTTCCAACCGATTTCTCACACACAAACAGCAGTTGACCGGCGCTGCCTAGTGAAACGTTGTTGTGATGTCTCGTGTAAGGAGGAGAAATGTGTACCATCACGATTCCGACTTTGATAAAGGTCGGAATGTAGCCTATCGCGATTGCGGTTTATCGTATCGCGACATTGCTGCTCGCGTTGGTCGAGATCCAATGACTGTTAGCAGAATATGGAATCGGTGGGTCCAGGAGGGAAATACGGAACGCCGTGCTGGATCCCAACGGCCTCGTGTCACTAACGGTCGAGATGACAGGCATCTTATCCGCATGGCTGTAAGTATCGTGCAGCCACGTCTCGATCACTGAGTCAACAGATGGGGATGTTTGCAAGACAACAACCATCTGCACGAACAGTTCGACGACGTTTGCAGCAGCATGGACTATCAGCTCGGGGACCATGGCAGCGGTTACCGTTGATGCTGCATCACAGACAGGAGCCCCTGCGATGGTGTACTCAACGACGAACCTGGGTGATCGAATAGCACAACGTCATTTTGTCGGATGAATTCAGGTTCTGTTTACAGCGTCATCATGGCCGCATCCGTGTTTGGCGACATCGCGGTGAACGCGCATTGGAACCGTGTATTCGTCATCGCCATACTGGCGTATCACCCGGCGTGATGGTATGGGGTGCCATTGGTTACACGTCTCGGTCACCTCTTGTTAGCATTTCACGGCACTTTGAACAGTGGACGTTACATTTCAGATGTGTTACGACCCGTGCCTCTACCCTTCATTCGATACCTGAGAAACCCTACATTTCAGGAGGATAATGCACGACCACATGTTGCAGGTCCTGTACGGGCCTTTCTGGATACAGAAAATGTTCGACTGCTGCCCTGGCCAGCACATTCTCCATATCTGTCACCAAATGGAAACATCTGGTAAATGGTTGCCGAGCAACTGGCTCGTCACAATACGCCAGTCACTACTCTTGATGAACTGTGGTGTTGGTTGAAGCTGTATGGGCAGCTGTACCTGTACACGCCATCCAAAGCTCTGTTTGATTCAATGCCCAGGCGTATCAAGGTTGTTATTACGGCCATAGGTGGTTGTTCTGGGCACTGATTTCTCAGTATCTATGCGCCCAAATTGCCTGAAAATGTAATCACATGTCAGTTCTAGTATAATATATTTGTCCAATGAATACCCTTTTATCTTCTACAGTAGTGTACTAACTGCATTGGGAACTAACATTGGTGGTTTACGATGGTTGACACTCATCGAGTGGTCAAGTCAACACTAACGCCTCATTAGTGGGCGTAACACGGCTTTCGTTAGCCAGGATCTGAATGTGAGTCCTCAAGGACGTTGAGAGGAACAATGTACCGGTGCCAGGGCCGGGGAGTCTTAGTGCCAAGGTTTTGTAAGGCTGCGACCGTGTCGCGTAGGGCTTCTACTGTGGCATAGAGACACTTTGCCTTCTCTCGCATGGACTTCCTTAGAGTGGAAAAGTCCGTTTCCTCGTGGAGGGTAACTACGCTCGTGAGGGGAGGGGCATGCAGGTCCCACCGAAGCACCTTATTCTGCAGCCACTGGAGGGTCTGCATCCGGGAGGCACTAACCGTAGCCCACGCAGTGGAGCCATGGGTGAGGGAAGGGTGCAGCCGGGGCTTGGTTTCCAAGTTCAGTTCCGTGGTGTTGAACATTGGATACAACGCCTTTATCAGCTTGGGTCCTTTTTGGGAGACGTATTCTGCATGTCGATGGATCTATCTATTCTTCTATACGTATATGTATAAAGTCCCCTTCGCAATTTTTCTGCCTGTATGCTCATGCTGATCTCGGGAACTGCAGTAGAGATATCTCCACGGTTTTCAGTGATAGATATAGTGATTCACAACGAAAGTTTGTGTATATAATTTATAAATATCTCGTGCAAATTGGAAGAATTATGCTGAATTAAAGTTCCTGACCGCTGTGAAAATGATGGCATTGCCATCTACCAGTACACAGTAGAATGCCTTGGAGTTAATTATCCGTTCAGGGCACTTGCTACTGCCCGCCTCCTGCGCCAGTTCAGAGCGGTTCTGTGTGAGGTTTTCTGCATTTCCTTTCACGTCAGTTAAACATAAACTCCACACCTAAAACCCTGTTCTTATCAGCTTAACACCAAATCGCAGGTCGCATTGGTGGTAGCTCGTGCCGGCCTAGCACTGCAACCTTATCCACGAAATGTCACTCCAAACGGCAATTAAACCTAGCAGTACCAACGTGTATTACCAGGAAGGGGTGGGGGGGCGGGAGAAAAGAGAGAGAGAGGTTGACGTTGCGTTCGCCCTCCTTTTTTAAAGAGGGACCAACGCCTAAGTATGGTCTGCAACATGAAAATATCGTTTAACACACTCTTAGAGAGCTCCCGGCGGAGGTTAGTGTCCTGGGTGTGTGTGTTTGTCCTTAGGATAATTTAAGTTAAGTAGTGTGTAAGCTTAGGGACTGACGACCTTAGCAGTTAAGTTCCATAAGATTTCACACACATTTTGAGCTCTTAGAGAAAGCAACACACAGTCAGTAATGCGGACTAAGAAAAAGATTGTAAGAGAACCAAAACAATTTTAAAAATACAAATTTCTTTAATTATTGTTGACTTTTAGTCATATTATAGTTTTCAAAGAGATAGTAATGTGTTAGTATGGTCCTAAACGTGAAAATGTTGAATATGACCTGCATCGTAAGAAGTCACATCTACTACTAAGATTTAAATTTTTGGTTTGAGTTTAACTAAAAAGTTTAAAACTTTCATGGAATCTGGTGGACGACTTCGTTAAAAACAAAATTTTTTTTCACAATTTTAAATCACAAAGTATCTGGCCAGATTATTATATTTTCAAAAGGTAGTCATAAAGTTCTCTCTCCCCTCCCCCCTTAGTATACGAAGATTATATATGGAGCAGATAATATTCTTGCCTTCTGAGAGCTATCATGGTATGTACAGCTTGAATCGTTCAAGTTACATGAAAGTAATGATACTCAGTTACCTAATGTTGTTCTCTGATTTTTAGTCTTAGCTCTGCACAGTGGTCCGTAAACAAAACCACCGTTACACCTGGCAAGTTGTGCAGCCTGTATGAAGCCGAAGTGAGCTGCTTATAAGAAGATTTATAACAATTCCTGTAAGAAATGCATACGCCAAATGATGAAAACACTTTAATCCGTTACGCTATAATTTTCTACCATGAATTTGGTATCTATAACAACTAAAGACAATAACAGAGTCATGTGTTTCGCGGAAAAGCAGCTCTCCTGGCTAATTGCAAAATTGAATGACATATGAACAAAAGAAGATGTTGTGCAATATTCAAATTCAATTAAAAGACTGTTTTGAGAAGTAACATTTATTCAGTAGACTGAGGAAGATAAAAGCTCATGTTTTACGCATGCAACTGTAATCCAATCTTATCAACTAAATTGATATTATTGAAATACAAATCAGAATATTAGATAGTCCATAACTTCGGAAATTTTAGAGGTTCACAGTTTCGGACTAAACTCAAAAATTCCTTTAAGAGGAGGCATTTCATACATAAATTCTCACTCATTTTAAATCTCATAATGATTTCACTAAGATAACAGCCACATTTGAGAGAATAATTGTGGACTCAAATGTGATTGCTGCCAATTAATATACACTGAAACAAATTCAGTACGCAAACGAAAAACACGTTTCAGTTACCCAATACCTATATATTAGCCTTTGGCCAGCTTAATTCTACTGTTAAATACAGTTTTATACTTTCCTTAAACTGGCGAGGAGAGAGATGTCTTTAAATATAGGCCGCCCGGGGTGGTCGAGCGGTTCTAGGCGCTTCAGTCTGGAACCGCGCGACTGCTACGGTCGCAGGTTCGAATCCTGCCTCGGGCATGGATGTGTGTGGTGTCTTTAGGTTAGTTAGGTTTAAGAAGTTCTAAGTTTTAGGCGACTGATGACCTTTGAAGTTAAGTCCCATAGTGCTCAGAGCCATTTAAAAAAAATATATATTTTGGTTGGACGCCAAACGTCAACTGAGAGTATGGTGGGTCACATGCAATACATTTAATTTTTGTGAATTCCAACGAAATGTAAGTTAGCAACTAGCTTTTCTGATGCCACTCACGAGCATAATTTGTGATTTGTTTATAAAATAAATGCTCAATAATGGAGACATTTTTTATTTAGCAATATCTTCATTATAGAGAGTTACAAATTGTGACAGCACAATGACGAGCTTTACTCCGATAATTGAACGAAGTAGCAAAATCCGTAAAAAATCTACTTGTCGACTGATCTTAATGTCTTTCTCATTGAGCAATGGTTATTGTTGGCAGTGGCGCGCATTCTTCATACTGCATGTCATACGCATATAAAGAGGATGCAATGATTTCAGAATTAAATGGACTCCTGAGGTTTTCACCATTTACGAGCTGTAGTAATTAAACAGCACCATCATTTCAGCGGGGCCTGTATCTGGCAGATACGAGGGCAGCAGATTCACACATCATACGTAATTTGCGCTTGCTCAGAATGATCGCAAGTCACTGTTAAAAGATACGCAAATAATCTCAGGGACTTGCCGTGGTTATAGCAAAATGAAAGCATCGGCTCAACGTGAATTGTATTCGGCACATTGTATCTCTTTGCCATGACCTGCTGGGTTCGCTGTTCCAGCTAGTAGTTCTGAAACAATTATTACAAAAAGCGTAGTTCATCCACAACTTGATAACTGATAGGGAAACTATTAAGTATAAATGATAACAAGAGTATAAACTGTTTTTAACATATTTGATGATAAATTAAATCTACATCTACTACAGAGACACTTACATAAGATACTTCTGCTCAGTTCGATGGAGACAAGAGAATTTTTTACACATGAAAATACAAATCCAATACCTTTCAGCCACTTGTTGATTTGTGTGATGAGTGTGATCTGAATTTACGGTTCGTGCACGTATTTATTACATTTCCACAGATAATCTGAAATATTTCTTTAATAAAAGAGCGTACATTTGAGTAAGGAAATTACTGTGAAATGATTTATACATAAAAACAGACAACATTGTTCATGTACTTTTCAAAAAGTGGAGTTTCGGGACCAGAAAAGTAGAATCGACTGCAGCCATCAAATTCATCACAATACCATGTGAAGCCCACAAGTTGGATTTTGCGACATTCTATGTTAAGAATGGGCTCAATTTCATTTTTGTTAGCCCCGTGCTTAGATAACAACACAACATAATCTTCAAAAAGTTACTAACGGACTAACAGAACAAGTCTGAAAATAGTCCTGCAAAATCAAGTACAATACAATTAAAACAATGTATAATCAACACATCGAATAGAGGTGCAAATTAACAATGAAGTTAGAGTCGTTTGATGAGAGTTTATATTTTTGTCAGTTGTAGACAACAACTAGAACTTCAAAAGAAAGTAACAGACGATTAAAAACCGCTGTAAGTGCTTCTGTAAAATAATAAAGTTTATTACTACTTTCTGTCGTGTTCGAAACAGAAGGTTTTTACCAATTTTGCCTTATGGGAGTGAGACTATAAAAAACCTGTGGTTGGTATGCGAATAATGGATACATGCCTCTTATGATCTTACTGGAGTGGCGGGAAAATAAATAAACGCAGGGAACAGAAAAGAATGCCTCCGTACGTGCCCTAACTTCTCTTACCTTATCTTCAAGGTCCTTAACGCGAAATGTACGTCAGTGGTAGTAAAACTACTCTACAAACAGCTTCAAATCCCGTGTTCTGTAAATTTTCTCAATACTCTTTCGCTAAAAAGACGTCATCTTTCTTCGAAGGGTTCCCATTTGAGTTCACGCAGCATCTCCATAATACTCGCGTATTCATCGGACCCACCGCTAACATATTCAGCGGGCGGCTTCTGCACTGCTTCTATGTCTTCCTCAGATCTCATCTAGTGGGGACACCAAATACTCGAGCATGACTCAAGATGGGTCGCACTATTGTTCTATAGCGATCTGCTTTGTAGATGAGCTATGTTGTGTCCTGGGGTCGGCAGGAAAAATAACTAATAGTCAATTTGAACACACTTTATTATAATTAAAGAAAAAAACGCCTTCTTGGCATAAACTAAGGTTTAAACGCAAGAACAACAAGAAAACCCACAACTTTTGTGGTGACAAAGTACACTACTGGCCATTAAAATTGTTACACCACGAAGATGACGTGCTACAGGCGTGAAAATTAACCGACAGGAAGAAGATGCTGTGATATGCAAATGATAAGCTTTTCAGAGCATTCACACAGGATTGGCGCCGGTGGCGACACCTACAACGTGCTAACATGAGGAAAGTTTCCAACCGATTTATCACACACAAACAGCAGTTGTCCGGCGTTGCCTGGTGAAACGTTGTTGTGATGCCTCGTGTAAGGAGGAGAAATGCGTACCATCACGTTTCCGACTTTGATAAAGATCGGATCGTAGCCTATCGCGATTGCGGTTTATCGTATCGCGACAGTGCTGCTCACGTTGGTCGAGATCCAATAACTGTAAGCAGAATATGGAATCGGTGGGTTCAGGAGGGAAATACGGAACGCCGTGCTGGATCCCAGCGGCCTCGTATCACTAGCAGTCGAGATGACAGGCATCTTATCCGCATGGCTGTAATGGACCGTGCAGCCATATTTCGATCCTTGAGTCAACAGATGGGGACATTTGCAAGACAACAACCATCTGCAAGAACAGTTCAAAAAAAAAAAATGGTTGAGATGGCTCTGAGCACTATGGGACTGAACTGCTATGGTCATCAGTCCCCTAGAACTTAGAACTACTTAAACCTAACTAACCTAAGGACATCACACACATCCACGAACGAGGCAGGATTCGAACCTGCGACCGTAGCGGTCATGCTGTTCCAGACTAGCGCCTACAACGCCACTCCGGCCGGGACGAACAGTTTGACGACGTTTGCAGGAGCATGGACTATCAGCTCGGAGACTATGGCTACGGTTACACTTGACGCTGCCATGGTGTACTCAACGACGAACCTGGATGCACGAATGGCAAAACGTCATTTTTTTCGGATGAATCCAGGTTCTGTTTACAGCATCATGATGGTCGCATCCGTGTTTGGCGACATCGCGGTGAACGCACATGGGAAGCGTGTATTCGTCATCGCCATACTGGTGTATCACCCGGCGAAATGGTTTGGGGTGCCATTGGTTACACGTCTCGGTCACCTCTTGTTCGCAATGACGGAACTTTGAACAGTGGACGTTATATTTTAGATGTGTTACGACCCGTGGCTCTACCCTACATTCGATTCCTGCGAAACCCTACATTTCAGCAGGATAATGCTCGACCGCATGTTGAAGGTCCTGTACGGGCCTTTCTGGCTGTTGAAGCTGCATGGGCAGCTGTATCTGTACACGCCATCCAAGCTCTGTTTGACACAATGACCAGGCGTATCAAGGCCGTTATTTCTGCCAGGGGTGGTTGCTCTGGGTACTGATTTCTCAGGATCTATGCACCCAAATAACATGAGAATGTAATCACATGTTAGTTCAATATATTTGTCCAATGAATACCCGTGTATCATCTGCATTTCTTCTTGGTGTAGCAATTTTAACGGCCAGTAGTGTAAATAAGGGAACAAGACAATGGAAGAAAATACTAACTTAAATCTACTTATAAAATACAAAATACAACGTCCTACTACAACGCTAGAGTGAGTGAGTACACCGCCAGTCTGACGGTCTAGGCGTGCTTATAAAGCTCCGTGTTTATTTGAAAGGTCTGTTATTGTTACTGTCCGCTGGCGATGTTTCTCTCCGCGCTCCTGAAAGGGGCCAGCAATCCATTTTGTGTGTCTGTTCTGTGGGCCCTCTAACCATAAGGGGCCGCTACGACAAGTTATGCTTCCCAAAATATCTCCCAATAAATCGAAGTAAGCCTTTCACCTTCCATACTACGACCGTCACGTCCTCGTTTAATTTCAAATCGCTTTGCAAAGTTACGTCGATATATTTAAACGATGTGACTGTGTCGAGTAGGACACCACCAATGTTGTATTCCAACATTATGGGATTGATTTTGCTATTCATCTGCATTAACTTACATTTTCCTACATCTAAAGCTACCTGCCATTCACCAAACCGACTAGAAAGTTTGTCTAAGACATCGTATCCTTCAAGAGTCATTCACCAACGACACATTCCCGCACACCGCATCGTCATCAAGAAACAACCGCAGATTTCTGTTCATCCTGTCTGTCAGATCATTTATGTACATAAAGAATACGAACGGTTCTGTCACATTCCCTGCGGCGCTCCTGACGAAATCCTTATCTATCCTGGACACCCGCAGCTGAGAAAATAATGCGTTCTGTTACATAAGAACTCTTCGAGCCACTTGCATATCTGGGAACCTAATTTGTATCGTCGGGCCTTCGGTAACAGTTTCAGTGGAACACCGTATCAAACGCTTTCCGTACAATACCAATCACTTGCGTGGATGATGATGATGTTTGGTTTGTGGGGCTCTCAACTGCGCGTTTATCAGCGCCCGTATAAATTCCCACCCTTTTCTCAGTTCAGTCTCGCCATTTTCATGAATAACGATGAAATGATGAGGACAATACAAACAACCAGTCATCTCGAGGCAGGTGAAAATCCCTGATTCCGCCGGGAATCGAACACGGGACCGAAAGACAACGAGTTGCGGACTCAACTTGCGTGGAAGATAAACATTTGGTAATAAGACTGTCTAAATTAAAAACGATCTTGTTTAACTGATACTAACATGAGGCTTTTAAAATTGTCCTCGCAAATGTACAGGTATATTCAAAAGACATTAAGGGCATTCACATAACTCCATATTTCTAACTCTTCACTTTACGCATATCACGAGATCCCTCTCTGTCCCTTTCAGATCAATCAACCTAAAAGTTCCTTAAAAATACGACATGCTTCATAAAACTTCCCTCCCTGTACTAAGAGGGCATTTGCTATATACGTTGACAGCCAAAGATAGCCATACTCAAATAAGTAAAACGCATATGATTGCAAGTAGAAGCTGCACCAATAGTGTTATCCTTAAGGATACAGGGTACTTTTCGGGCTCAATATTATGTAAAAATCAACAGCTATTGATATCAGGCACTGTTTATAATGTGTATGTTCTATAGATTTTTTGTTGATAACAGGTAATGCAGCAAACTTTCTATACAAATGAATAGTATTATGAATATTTTTGAACCTGCTTAGGTTATAAAAAAAATTACAAAGAAATTGATGCAATTTTTTTCCCAGAATGCTTCCTCAAATTGAGGTACGATTTAATCCAATGTTATACATTTCAAGGAGACCAAATTTTTGCCAGATGTGCATGACATGATGGCTGAGGTACTAAAACTATTTAATTCTACCTATTATGTATATTACAAGTATAAAAAAATCACATCTTACATTTTAATTTTTATAATATTTTCCTAATAAAAATGTTATTTTTCTATAATTTAGTCGATTCTGCAATAAAGCTTATGTCTACTACATAAGTATGGACTATTGCAAGTTATAGAAAAAAATTAGAGCAATGCTTTATAAACTTTAGGAAATATTTGTACCTGTTTCTGAAAAATACAACTTGTGAGAAATTGCGACTAAAGATATGAGTCCAACTGAACTTCGCTCAGAACATTCCGGAAGCATAGTCTTCATCCTGCAGCATTTCTTCATCTTCAAGCTTTCTCTTGGCATTTCTTTTAGCACTTCATGCTGCTTTGGTAACTTAAAGAGCGAAGGCTCTGAGCACTATGGGACTTAACATCTGCTGTCGTCAGTCCCCTAGAACTTACAACTACTTAAACCTCACTAACCGAAGGACATTACACATATCCATGCCCGAGGGAGGATTCGAACCTGCAAACGTAGCGGTCTCGCGGTTCCAGACTGTAGCGCCTAGAACCAATCGGTCACCCCGGCCGGCGTGGCATGTTAAAGTCTAATCTTCTTTCAATCCTTCCAACTAATGAAAACCTACGTGAGATGCAACTGTTAATATTTTCATCTATTATTCCTCATTTGTTACGTTATAAACAAAAGTTAGGTGAGAAATGTACACTCTTGTGCACAGGGAGAGCTTCATCCCAACAAAACAGTCTGCGTTAACTGTGGTTTACGTTAGTTCTTCCTTTGGAATTGTATTTTGTACTGAAAACATTAAGTTTGAATATATTTGTAGTGTGAGTGTGAGAATCGTAACATAAATTACCACGGAGTTGTGACGGTACGTCACATAAATATCGACATTTTTTATCGGTTGTAAACCGTAGTTAACGTATTTTACGAATATAATTAGTATAAAAGATACAGTCAATGTTCTTGAAACAACTGATATGCAGCGATAATTTAAGAGTAGCATCTTTATTTAAAACATGTCTATGAAAATAAAAAAAAAGGTTCGAAAAGAGACGCGATTGTACGGCCGAGGATGAAGGACGTACTTTATGGTACTTACACTGTTTTGTTTCGCGATATGGAAGGCAGTCATTGAGCGGCTACACATATTTTATGTAAGTTATTCGGTATTCTGCTAAAATAAACTAGTTAGCGTTCTCACAAAATGAATTTCTTTGTAATAGTTGTCACCTCAAATGGTCGCAGCGGATAGTTATTTTTAATAAGCATTTTTTCAGTAATTTGTGCTGCGGGAGGCTCATATTCCGATGCAGCCTCTGGTCGGCCATTATGCGCCGAAGTATTAATTTATTTTTCAAAGTGTTAACAGTGACTGTAAATGCGAGAGATTTCGTTTTAAGGACCTTTCTAAACTGCAACAGATAATTAATTTACGTTAAAGGTCATTTTACAAATTATACAGATTCCATGAGTTAAGTTTTATCTTGGCCGCTCCACAGCAACAATCGAAATTCTCTCGAGCCTTGCTTTCAAATCAATAAATAGAAATTAACAAAAATACATTCAATTCAGTGAACGGCATCTATAATTTAGTCATCACGTTCACAATCTAAAGTTGGTACATGAATAACAGCGGCCCTTCAAGAACCCGTTTCATATTTACTTATGCACGTAAGTAAAAGTGTTAAGAAAAGGTAGAGAGAAAGAATCATGCTCTGACGAAGGAAAAATTCACCTGATAATTTAAAAAGTAATATATATATATATATATATATATATATATATATATATATATATATATAACGCAACAGAATACAATAGGAATTCGTGTTTAGAATACGGATTATAATTGGCTTGTTGTGTTCACAGGCGTCTGACCCACAGTTTCAGCCCTTAGATATAGGGTAATTCAAAATAACGTTAACAGCAGAACCGGACAACTTGACACTGCTCCTATTGACCCTCTTCGTCTGAAGAAAGGTTAGTTTCTATGTCTGCGAAGCCGGCCGCGGTGGCCGTGCGGTTCTAGGCGCTGCAGTCCTGAGCCGCGCTGCTGCTACGGTCGCAGGTTCGAATTCTGCCTCCGGCATTGGTGTGTGTGCTGTCCTTAGGTTAGTTAGGTTTAAGTAGTTCTAAGTTCTAGGGGACTGATGACCACAGCAGTTGAGTCCCATAGTGTTCAGAGCCATTTGAACCATTTTTTCAGTCTGCGAATGAGCTTAAGTGGGACTGTTTACTGAAACTGAAAAGACCTCTCCCAATCAGCTGCTTTCATTACAATATTAGAAATTGTACACACTGAATAACGTTGTTAATAGTCAGTAATAGGACAAAAGTGCAATAATCCTCGTGATTTTCCAGAAGCAACACCCACTCTGATTGCTGGCTGCCATGCATATCACTCCGCATGGAGGCTAGAATCATTAAGATGGAAGGTATACTACATCGACAGCGTGAGACACAAGGTTCTTAGAACAAAGTAAGAATGTTGATCAGCAGATGGCACATGGCGTTAAGTACAGCCGTAGGGTAAAATGAATTCTTATACTTAAACATACGTATCTCCAAAAATATTGCAGCTAAAATAAAAAGACATGCAACTATTATGTATAACACAGTGCTTGATATTCTGTGCAATTTTTGTTTGACATTGGGCATCGGCATTCATTTTATTAAGATTTGAATTTTTAAGTACCATTGTTTCCATGTGTACCTACCGTAAATTAATCAAGCGATAAAACTGGAAGTTTACAGTTTACAACTGCATAAGAGGCTAATAAAACGTGTGGAATAGATTTTTGTTTTGCAGCTTCAACACGATACCACAGTTCATCAAGAGTAGTGACTGGCGTATTGTGACGAGCCAGTTGTTTCGCCACCATTGACCAGACGTTTTCAATTAGTGAGAGATCTGGAGAAGGTGCTGGCCAGGGCAGCAGTCGAACGTGTTCTGTATCCAGAAAGGCCCGTACAGGACCTGCAACATACGGTCGTGCATTATCCTGCTGAAATGTAGGGTTTCGCAGGGATCGAATGAAGGGTAGAGCCACGGGTCGTAACACATCTGAAATACAGGGTGATTTAAAAAGAATACCACAACTTTAAAAATGTGTATTTAATGAAAGAAACATAATATAACCATTTGTTATACATCATTACAAAGAGTATTTAAAAAGGTTTTTTTCACTCAAAAACAAGTTCAGAGATGTTCAATATGGCCCCCTCCAGACACTCGAGCAATATCAACCCAATACTCCAACTCGTTCCACACTCTCTGTAGCATATCAGACGTAACAGTTTGGACAGCTCCTATTATTTCTCGTTTCAAATCATCAATGGTGGCTGGGAGAGGTGGCCGAAACACCATATCATTAACATACCCCCATAAGAAAAAATCGCAGGGGTTAGATCAGGGCTTCTTGGAGGCCAGTGATGAAGTGCTCTGTCACGGGCTGCCTGGCGGCCGATCCATCGCCTCGGGTAGTTGACATTCAGGTAGTTATGGACAGGTAAGTGCCAATGTGGTGGCGCTCCATCCTGCTGAAATATGAATTGTTGTGCTTCTTGTTCGAGCTGAGGGAAAAGCCAATTCTCTAACATCTCCAGATACTGTAGTCCAGTTACAGTAGCACCTTCGAAGAAAAAGGGACCAAAAACTTTATTGGCTGAAATGGCACAGAAAACGTTCATCTTAGGCGAGTCACGTTCATACTGAGTTGTTTCCCGCGGATTCTCAGTGCCCCATATACAGACATTGTGACGGTTGACTTTCCTGTTAGTGTGGAAAGTTGCTTCATCACTATAAGATTCATCTGTTTCCATTTGAGCAAGGATAAAATCACAGAAATCGATTCTTTTAATCTTATCAGCTGCAGACAGTGCTTGAACCAATTTCAGATGATAAGGTTTCATAACTAACCTTTTTCGTAGGACTCTCCATACAGTTGATTGTGGAGTTTGCAGCTCTCTGCTAGCTCTGCTAGTCGATTTGCCTGAGCTGCGAACAAATGCTTGCTGGATGCGTGCTACATTTTCATCACTCGTTCTCGGCCGTCCAAAACTTTTCCCTTTGCACGAACACCCATTCTCTGTAAACTGTTTATACCAACGTTTAATACACCACCTATCAGGAGGTTTAACACCATACTTCGTTCGAAATGCACGTTGAACAACTGTCGTCGATTCACTTCTGCCGTACTCAATAACACAGAAAGCTTTCTGTTGAGCGGTCGCCATCTTAGCATCAACTGACGCTGACGCCTAGTCAACAGCGCCTCAAGCGAACAAATGTACAACTAAATGAAACTTTATAGCTCCCTTAATTCGCCGACAGATAGTGCTTAGCTCTGCCTTTTGTCGTTAGAGAGTTTTAAATTCCTGAAGTTGTGGTATTCTTTTTGAATCACCCTGTATAACGTCCACTGTTCAAAGTGCCGTCAATGCGATCAAGGGGTGACCGAGACGTGTAACCAATGGCACTGCATGCCATAACACCAGTTGATAGGTTAGTATGGTGATGACGAATACACCCTTCCAATGTGCGTTCACCGCGATGTCGCCAAACACGGATGCTACCATCATGATGCTGTAAACAGAACCTGGATTCATCCGAAAAAATGACGTTTTGCCTTTCCTGCACCGAGGTTCGTCGTTGAGTACACCATCGCAGGCGCTCCTGTCTGTCATGCAGTGTCGATGGTAACCGTAGCCATGGTCTCCGAACTGATAGTCCATACTGCTCCAAACATCGTCGAACTGTTCGTGCAGATGGTTGTTGTCTTGCAAACGTCCCCATCTGTTGACTCAGGGATCGCGACGTGGCTGCACGATTCGTTACAGCCATGCGGATAAGATGCCTGTTATCTCGACTGCTAATGATACGAGGCCGTTGGGATCCAGCATGGCGTTCCGTATTACCCTCCTGAACCCATCGATTCCATATACTGCTGACAGTCATTGGATCTCGACCAACGCGAGCAGCAATGGCGCGATACGATAAACCGCAATCGCGATAGGCTACAATCCGACCTTTATCGAAGTCGGAAACATAATGGTACGCATCTCTCCTCCTTACACGAGGCATCACAACAACATTTCACCAGGAAACCTCTGGTCAACTGCTGTTTGTGTATGAGAAATCGGTTGGAAACTTTCCTCATGTGAGCACGTTATAGGTGTCGCCATCGGCGCCAACCTTGTGTGAATGCTCTGAAAAGCTAATCATTTGCATATCACAGCATCTTCTTCCTGTCGGTTAAATTTCGCGTCTGTAGCACGTCATCTTCGTCGGGTAGCAATTTCAATGGCCAGTAGTGTATGTTCCAGCTGTGCCAACTGGAACCGTCGGCAGCCTGTCTGGTGACATTGCTTCAGACGGTGTTCAGCCAGCTGATGAGGCTGGTCGAAAACCTGTCGCAGCAAATGTCGGCAGCAATGAAGATGACTGGGGAACCAGCCAAGCGGTCAAGGATCTGCTAGAACACTGCAAGCGTGCGTTCGATCCGCGTGGCTTTCACGCGGCTGCGGTGTGCTAGAGACAGGACCAGTGCACTTGGCTTGTTTTGGCGGAAGTTGTCGAAGCTTACCGATGCCGCTACGCCAAATGGCTGCTGCGTGGCCACTAGTACACGGGCAGGCAGATGGCATAGCCAAGTGAGAGCTTGTTCGTGGTCACTCCACCATGCCTGTAGCCCAATTAAAATTGCTTGAGCAATGACACTTGACGGGTTGGAGCTGATTCCCTCCATTCAGAACTTTCAACGTCATTTCCGAACTGTTCGCCATTGCCGAAGTGCCACAACAATTGATCAGTTCACTTCTAATTCCTTGCCTGGCCCTCTTTCTTGATGCGTTTGGATCCTGAATTCTGGGTCTGGCCCTTTTATTTCGTATTTCATCGCACATGATAACCACTCTCTCTCTCTCTCTCTCTCTCTCTCTCTCTCTCTCTCTCTCTCTCTCTCTATCTATCTCTCTCAGACACACACACACACACACACACACACACACACACACACACACACACACACACACACAACGATGCTAACGAAACACATTTCAAGCCAAGATCGTATGAATATTTTTTATTCGTTATTTATTCCTTTATTAGTATAGAAGTACACTCCTGGAAATTGAAATAAGAACACCGTGAATTCATTGTCCCAGGAAGGGGAAACTTTATTGACACATTCCTGGGGTCAGATACATCACATGATCACACTGACAGAACCACAGGCACATAGACACAGGCAACAGAGCATGCACATGTCGGCACTAGTACAGTGTATATCCACCTTTCGCAGCAATGCACGCTGCTATTTTCCCATAGAGACGATCGTAGAGATGCTGGATGTCGTCCTGTGGAACGGCTTGCCATGCCATTTCCACCTGGCGCCTCAGTTGGACCAGCGTTCGTGCTGGACGTGCAGACCGCATGAGACGACGCTTCATCCAGTCCCAAACATGCTCAATGGGGGACAGATCCGGAGATCTTGCTGGCCAGGGTAGTTGACTTACACCTTCTAGAGTACGTTGGGTGGCACGGGATACATGCGGACGTGCATTGTCCTGTTGGAACAGCAAGTTCCCTTGCTGGTCTAGGAATGGTAGAACGATGGATTCGATGACGGTTTGGATGTACCGTGCACTATTCAGTGTCCTCTCGACGATCACCAGAGGTGTACGGCCAGTGTAGGAGATCGCTCCCCACACCATGATGCCGGGTGTTGGCCCTGTGTGCCTCGGTCGTATGCAGTCCTGATTGTGGCGCTCACCTGCACGGCGCCAAACACGCATACGACCATCATTGGCACCAAGGCAGAAGCGACTCTCATCGCTGAAGACGACACGTCTCTATTCGTCCCTCCATTCACGCCTGTCGCGACACCACTGGAGGCGGGCTGCACGATGTTGGGGCGTGAGCGGAAGACGGCCTAACGGTGTGCGGGACCGTAGCCCAGCTTCATGGAGACGGTTGCGAATGGTCCTCGGCGATACCCCAGCAGCAACAGTGTCCCTAATTTGCTGGAAAGTGGCGGTGCGGTCTCCTACGGCACTGCGTACGATCCTACGTCTTGGCGTGCATCCGTGCGTCGCTGCGGTCTGGTCCCAGGTCGACGGGCACGTGCACCTTCCGCCGACCACTGACGACAACATCGATGTACTGTGGAGACCTCACGCCCCACGTGTTGAGCAATTCGGCGGTACGTCCACCCGGCCTCCCGCATGCCCACTATACGCCCTCGGTCAAAGTCCGTCAACTGCAAATACGGTTCACGTCCACGCTGTCGCGGCATGCTACCAGTGTTAAAGACTGCGATGGAGCTCCGTATGCCACGGCAAACTGGCTGACACTGACGGCGGCGGTGCACAAATGTTGCGCAGCTAGCTCCAATGGACGGCCAACACCGCGGTTCCTGGTGTGTCCGCTGTGCCGTGCGTGTGATCATTGCTTGTACAGCCCTCTCGCAGTGTCCGGAGCAAGTATGGTAGGTCTGACACACCGGTGTCAATGTGTTCTTTTTTCCATTTCCAGGAGTGTACTTATGCGATATTGACTTCAACAAGTTTTTTACCAAGTAAAACATATCGCCCCTTCTCGTTACTCAATATGAGAAAATTCAACACATATTTCATACACAGGACTAACCAGACACTACTGGATCCTTCCGCACAGTATGCGATTTATCTAATCTACATCTACATGGATACTCTCCAGATCACAATTAAGTGCCTGGCAGGGGGTTCCTCAAACCACCTTCACAATAGTTCTCCTTTTCTCGTCCCTCCAACCGCGTGAGGAAAAAACCAACACTCTGATTCCCTTATTTTACTATGATGATCGTTTCTCCCTTTGTAGGTCGTATTCGGAGGAAAAAGCGTCACGTATACAGTTACCATAATCACAAAGACGGCTTACATTAGAAAAGCTTTGCACGATGTTGCGCGCAGTCGAACTTTTTGAAAGCAGCAATTCAGCGTTGCAATTAGGTCACCAGGGTCATAAGAGTAACTACTTTACCCAATCTAGTGGCATGGTGGAGTGGTTAAGATACCACATTTAGATATACAAGGTCGTAGGTTCGAGTCTCGTCAAATGCGCTAATATTTTTCTATTTATATATCTAATCAACAGGCTTGGATTATTATTTTTATTCAATTAAGTGGTTTAAACGTATTTTATCTTTCTAATACTTTGCTGCATTGTTGTCCTCTTCGTATTGACTTTTTATTTGCTCTTATTTTTCCTCCGGTGATTGGAATCTGGCTATGTCGCCTTTAATATTTAATCAAGTGTCAAGCGAGACTGCTAGCAGGTTAAAAGAGCCAGCTCGTGCATCCAGTGATAGGATAGTTCCAGGTAACGAGTGAAAGTGAGAGATTACAGTCTGCTTTCTGTCTTCAGCTTAGTCATAGAGTTTAGCCTTATTCGCCGTGTATGAAGCAATCTTTATTTTATGAAACTCCCTGGCTGATTAAAACTATGTCGCGGACCGAGACTCGAACTCGGAACCTATGCCTTTCGCGGGCAATTGCTCTTCCAACTGAGCAACCCAAGCACGACTCACGCCCCGCCCTCACAGCTTTACTTCTGCCAGTACCTCGTCTCCTACCTTCCAAACTTCACAGAAGCTCTCCTGCGAACCTTACAGAACTAGCACTCGTTAAGAAAGGATACTGCGGATACAAGGCTTAGCCACAGCCTGGGCGATGTTTCCAGAACGAGATTTTCACTCTGCAGCGGAGTGTGCGCTGATATGAGACTTCCTGACAGATTAAAACTGTGTGCCGGACCGAAACTCGAGGTCCCGAGTTCGACTCTCCGCTGAAGAATGAAATCCTCATTCTGGAAACAATCTTTATTTTAGTTCTGTCGCAAATTGTTGACGGCCGTTTTCTCGGATGCATTGTACAACAGGGGGTTGTTTAAACTCAGGACAAAAAAAATTTAAAAAAACCTCTGTCGCAGTTCAGTCATTGGCCACTTAAAATCAACTGTTGACAGAACATTTCGCACGTCCGTCATACCTCGCAGCGGCCGCTTCCAACATCGCTCAGCGTCACTCATTAAGATTAGTTGTGAAGTTACCCGCGGTGTTTGTATTCCGCCTATAACCGAGCTGTTGCCAGCAGCCGAAGAAGCGGCGAGTGACATACGTCAACTGCCAAGCTATTTTAATCGGACTGTAGTAGATCACTGCAGTGTTCAAATCAACCTTCGGGTTGGGCATAGCTTACAGTGCAACTAATACAACACAAAAATAGTTCCACAAAATTTCGGGAGAACTGTCGGATGTTTGTAACTTGCTGCCACAATATTTCGGCGCCTAGTCTTCTGTCTATCCTCAGGTGATACTGGCGAAAACGCACTGAGCTCTGATATTTTTAGCGTAGTGGATTCACTTGGCGTTGCGCGTGCGCTACATCAGCGCGTTCGATTCTCCTGCGCCGCATCGATATCAATTCGATTGTCTTCCCGCCGTTCCAGCGCGGAACTACGCCGACACGAAGCTTTTAAACGATTGGATTCCATGCCGAATTCAACTGCAGAACCACCCTCTCGATTAATAAGAGACTCACTGTCAGACAGTCGTATTCCCACGGATTCATTATTAATAGAACTGCAAAAGTTAGACGTATGGGCCACAATTTTTGTCTTACTGTAATTCCTGACATGACCTTGCAAGGCTGGAGGCGAGTGTGCCGCTGATGTTCTAAAATGCGATCCTGCATAGTACGAGTCGTTTGCCTTATATGAGATTTGCCGCATTCTACATCTATGTTCCGCAAGCCACCTGACGGTGTGTGGCGGAGGGTACCTTGAGTACCTCTATCGGTTCTCCATTCTATTCCAGTCTCGAATTGTTCGTGGAAAGAAAGATTGTCGGTATGCCTCTGTGTGGGCTCTAATCTCTCTGATTTTATCCTCATCGTCTCTTCACGAGATATACGTAACGAAGCGCACTGCTCTCCCTTGGATCTTCTCTAGCTCTTCTATCAACCCTATTTGGTACCAATCACACACCGGTAAGCAGTATTCAAGCAGTGGGCGAACAAGTGTACTGTAACCTACTTCCTTTGTTTTTCATACGGAATCCTGTAAACACCTCCCTTGCTCAATTCTAGGTCGGCTTTGACAGCGACGAAATTTTTGCGAGAGGGCGAATGATTGCTTTCACTTTACATTTTCTAACTATTCTGCCTATTTGCGCTGAAATATTACCAATATACGGTAAATAGGCAGTCGTTTCAAGGCCTCTTCCTCTTCTTTGCGCCGTCGTTTACAGGCCTGCAACGCTCTCTCCATTTGCTGGGACGAATACACATTCTTCAGAAATACATTCTGCAGGTACTCCAGTTCCGTTTTCAAACTATCGGTGTCAGAGATGACGTGGGCTCGGTGACTCAATGTCTTCAAAACACCCATCGTTTGTGCCGGATGGTGGCAACTAGCGGCTTTCAAGTAAAGGTCTGCGTGAGTGGGCTTTCTTAGTGTGTCATCGTTCTTACGTCGCACCAAGACGTCTAAAAACGCCAGGCAACCCTCCTTCTGCAACTCCATAGTAAATTTTATGTTTTTCTGTATGGAGCTCAGATGTTGTAGGAACTCTCTCATACGATCCGAACCATAAGGCCAAACTGAAAGTATTGTCAACATATCGGCAAAAGTGGCTGAGGTGAGTGCTCCTGAAAATCTTCCATGAAAAGACTGGCCACCAGGAGAGAAAAAGGACTCCCAATGGCGACACCACCTGGTTGCTCATAAAACTCGTTGTTAAACAAAATATATGTAGAGGAGAGGGTGTGCTCAAGCATCGCTGTAATGTCAGCTCCAAACTACTGCAAATGAGATGTAGTGAGTCCACAAGAGGTACATTTTTAAAAAGTGAAACTACATCGGAAGTTACCAACAAGTCATAACTTTGCAACTGTAATAACTTGCTGATGCAATCACTAGAATTCTTTATCTGATGTGGACACTTTCCTACCATTGGTTTGAACAAAGACGCCAAATACTTTGCTAAGTCGTAGGTGACTGCTCTAGTATTACTCGCAATTGGACGTAATGACACGTTATCCTTGTGCATCTTTGGAAGTCCATGTAGCCTAGGCGGAACTAAACTATTTGTTTTCAGTTTCTTAATTACCTCCATTGGTAAGGAGCTGTTAGAAGTTCTGCTGTTTTCCGCACCACTCGGGCAGTAGGATCCTTATCGATTTATCGATATGTTGAGTCGGTTAATAAAACATTGATCTAATTAATATAGTCCACCCGTAGCACTGAAACAGCAGCATCACCTTTGTGCCACTGTTTCGGGGTCTGTTCGCAAGTTCCGGAGGGCTGCCCTCTCCATAGGCGAGATGTTGGTCATTGGCGGTGCAGCTCTAGTTAACACACGACAAGACTCATGGTTCACTTCTTCAGCTTCATCTGTAACAAGACGGTGCACATCTTCTTCGATGGAACTGAAGAAGTCCAGTAGTGGTGGTGAAACAGGTTCAGATGTTTCAAATGGCTCTGAGCACTACGGGAATTTATATCTGAAGTAATCAGTCCCCTACAACTTAGAACTACTTAAACATAACTAACCTAAGGATATCACACACATCCATGACCGAGGCAGGATTCGAACCTGCGACCGTAGCGGTCGCGCGGTTCCAGACTGAAGTGCCTAGAACCGCTCGACCACACCGGCCAGCTAAACAGGTGTAGGAGCAAAATTGAGGCCTCTTGTTAGCACAGACGTAGTCGTGTCATTTGTAGGTTTCCCCGTCGAGTTAATAACGGATCGTCGAGCAGAAATTTCCTTCAATATCTGTGCCGAAAGTCGGTCGAACTTGGCAGTTTGCCTCGTCGGAAGCTTGTCATGGCTCCAGTTTGGTTTGGTGCATGTCGCACTATCCAGCCAGTCCCAAGATAACGTAGACAGTCTTGATGCCAATTCTAAATGAAGATAATACATGTCCTTCGATACGGAATTCAGTTCACGCCGACTCAAACGAATCCTTTCTCTTACTATTGCCATACTTGCTTTACGTTTGATCTTATTTGCAGCGGAGCTATTTATTTATTTACATAGTTTACGCCCATATTGGAGCACCAACATAATACAACAGAGGCTAGAATGATGAAGTTTAGCTCCTAGCAGTCAGCAATTCCTTTGTTTCCCAAAACTTCTTCTTTCGCTGTGATCTGGCTCCTCGTTCTTCTGCAGATATGACATACTTCTTCCGTTCTGATGGTTTGAAAAAGCACAACTTTCGCAAACTTTGGAATAATACCCTTGTGTCTGCAACTTAATAAGAATATCAGAGAGCTCAGTAGCCTTGCTCTCAACACAAAAATTCTTCTTTCCAGTACTCCTCTTCCCCCTCCCAATACCCAAAAGCAGAAGTACTCTACGTATGTAGCTGAAGATTATGGTCTGGCCAAGAGAAACTCTCGGTCTGCAGCACCTTCCCCCATTGCACCGGCTTTGCTAACACTACTGATTATGTGGGCATCTTTCATTTAATTATGCAGTTAGCTTGTCTGTAGTGCTACAAAATGAGTGGACAACGTTAGCACTAAATTGCTAACGACTGACATCAACAGACTTTAAATATAAAGAACTCCCTAAAAACGTTTGTGGTATGCTGCATGACGTCCACAGTCACCTGAAAGTATTTAGGATTAACTCTGAGTAAGTTTTCTATTAGAATACGAAATAGTTTTTCGATCCAATATGCGTCTATGCAGATACATATGCTTTTCAGATTTCGGAAGACTGGTTCAACTGGCTCTGAGCACTATGGGACTTAACTTCTGAGTTCATCAGTCCCCTAGGACGTAGAACTACTTAAACCTAACTAACCTAAGGACATCACACACACCCATGCCCGAGGCAGGATTCGAACCTGCGACCGTAGCAGTCACGCGGTTCCAGATTGTAGCGCCTAGAGCCGCTCGGAAACCCCGGCTGGCATTTCGGAAGACATACGGTATTTGGGCACGTAAAAGAGTTCATAATATTGCAGAACATAAGCAACTTTTCAATCCAGAAAGTGTCAAGAGACGATTGGAAGACGTTTTTTTATCTGAACTCTGTTCGAGGGCATTGCAGTGTTGAGAGAGAGGTAGTGTCTTCTTCAGCCTCTTGCATTCGTCGGAGGGGGGGGGGGGGGGGGGGGGGGGGGGATTGCAGCGTGACATCGCAAATATCTGTGGTATGGATATGCTCTGCCGACCTTTGTGCGGTCCCGTGGTCTTTGGACGATACCATACGAATAATATAAAACATGAGATTCAGTGACATTAATCGCTCATTTGAAAGTCTGAGAATTTGTGGTAAGTTCCCATGGGACCAAACTGCTGAGGCCATCGGTCCCTAGGCTTACATACGATTAAATCTAACTTAAACTAACATATGCTAAGGGCAACACACACAGTCACCGCCGAGGGAGGACCTGAACTTCCGCCGGGGGGAGCCACGAGAACCGTGACACGGCGCCTCAGACCACGCGGGTACCCAGCGAAGCTTGCTCCAGTTTTTTGTAATGTATGAAACGAATGTACTTTTTGTTGATTTAAATTAGTTTTCAAAATAACTCTTTTTGTCAAATATCTCATCAGAAACTTCATTTTATTTTCGAAATTTTCCATTGTGACACTAAATGAAATACGTTCCATACAGGCAAAGAGGCGTAAACAACTTTGTTCTTTTTCCATAAAATGAGGAAGAGTTAGATACCAAGTGAATAAACTGGACTCATTTAGGGCATAATGTAGATTGCAGATAAACAAAGTTAAGATGTAGTAGACATAGTGAAGATGGTATGAAGATTTGTAGAAAAGGAATATCAAATCGTTTGTCATCTCTGGAACGTTCTCGGATCCCTTCCATTCTTGGAAACAATATGTGGGTCAAACAAAGTAAATATTAGGAGAAAGTATGTGCAGATTAGAAAAGTTATCTTTAGCAGAAGAGCTTTGCCACTGTTATAAGTTGACATGCAATTGGGTAGCAGTTTCTTAAACCGTATCGAGTGCCAGACTGAGTGGATATAGCATAGGCCAAAAGATTCCGAGAATAAAGAAAGTGGAAATATTTGGAAAGTGATGCAATAGGAGAAGGTAAAAATTAAATAGACAAATAAGTTATAAAATAATGAGAACTAGAAAGAACTGGGGAAGAATTCTAAGGAAAATCCTCATCAGAAGCATTGACTGCACAGTGGTATCCAAGACAACTTGGCACTGGAAAAGATAGTAGGCCGCGAGTTGTAGAGACAGACAGCCAATAGAATTTGCACAACGGGAAAAACAGTTTATGTCGGCTGTAATAGCTGCGTTGATAGACGTAATGAGACTAGATGTAACGTTCCCTGGCAGCATACACACTATTAATAAAATGAAATGGCATTTAATTGTACTACGTACGCCGCTGTGAAGCAATTCGTATGTACTGTAATTGCTTAACAAAAAGAAACCCGTAAATCGGCAGCAGGTAAAATTAACAGTGAATTACGAAACATTTTACATTTACAGCGATCCTGAGGCTGACTGAACTTATTACTGGTTTTACATTTGTGCATTCATAGGCGGATAATTAACGTTGAAGTTGTTAATCTGTTGGTTCTTTCCATTTCTAAAGCAAATAGCTTAAACGTATAGTGAAGCGTGTTTTGTCAATGATAATTAAACGTTCAGATCGGCTTGGCAATATTTAACCATTTTATACTAAAAGAGACAGTCTTGTGTTCCATAGCTAACGCCGGGAAAGAATTCAGTAAATATTTACAAACCCACTGCATCTAGAAAATGTGTGCCAAGTCCGAAATACGTAAAAAAAATTTAATTTAAATAAGTATCAAATAAATGTTATTAATTAGTTAGTTTGAATTTATCAGCATGAGAGGTTTGCTAAGGTTGACGTAATTTTAAATGTGCTTAATTCTGTCTAAATGAATTGTTATTACCACACGTAAATAAGGGGCTCTACAACAAAGTTCGCACTGAAAGAGTAAATAACATAAATATTAAAGACATTTCTTCCCCATTTACATCCATACATTCACTGTTACATTATATATATATATATATATATATATATATATATATATATATATATATATCATCAAAAAGACTTAGGAAGACGTTGTTATGTATGTGCAGTGACCGAAAACAGTGCAGATAGACTGGCCGGTGAAGTTACTACCACACTTACGAGGGATGTTATAAATGCCACGGGCTCTGAAGCCGAGACCGTCCTTAACAGGGCGCAGCATTCTCTTTGTCTTCTTAAGAGGCCGGAAAAGAGATCTGATGCCTCGTCTTCACATGATCCTGTCTATTTTGCTGGATGTAGCGTCGCAGAAGGGAAATAATGTAATCGGTGGCTCATCACGTGAATGTTCAACATTTTCACTTTTCCTTTCCTTGGAGAACGTTGAATTCATATCAAGTGGCCCATAGCTGTCCTTTCGAAACACGTACTTCAGATTATAAACTTCGGAATACATGTGGCCCTCATCAGAAACAGTTTCCGCGTACCAGTGTATTCTCTCCTGGACTGCATGGTGAATACTCTGGGGGTTAAGATATAAAGCACAGTGCATCGGCTTGCAGTACACTGACTGGCCGAGACGTGCATCCAACTTTCGTTTATCAGGACATCTAAAATGGAAGTGTCTCTCTGTCTCGAGGGCGAGCTGCATACCATTTATATATTCATGGAAGTTTCCAAGAGCTTATAAGCCGTGTGGCCAAACCATAAACGTGCCGTCAACAAGTCATGAAGTCCGAAAATGTTTAATACAACAGTGCCGTCACGAATGATTTCGTCCTCATTTCGTCCTCATATAACTTTCCCCTACAGGGAAGACATCGTGCGCCATGTTCATCAGCTGGAGAAGCTGCGAGCGAAATTGGCACAGTTGCGGAGTAATTTCGCAATTCTGCTACGCTGTCTTGATAACGAGACTTGCCGAAGTTTGCTATGGTTAAATATCACAGGCTTGAATAATATTTTACGGAGGACCAGCCTGAACATCGTTAAAGAAAGGATATGACACACAAGGTACGAACTGGACACTAATGCACGCAGCTTATATAACTGTCGACCGCCTGATTAGCTGAGTGGACATCACTATAGACCAGTTAGCCGATATGTATATATTACTTTGTTTTGCGGCAAGCATACGACACAGTGATGAAACCGATATATATATTATTTATGCGTAAAATCTAACAGCAGAAGCCTACTTTAATTCATTATCTTTCTGAAGAAGAGAATTTTACTTATCAGCAATAATGAGTTTGCTTCTTTCCGTTTTTCCACGCACGGAGAAAGAAAGTTATAAATGCAGGTACGTTTCCATAACAATTATGTGAATGCCTTCTCAATGGAATTTACATTTATTTTTACTCAATCCGTGTTGCAAACAAAGGCAGCAAAAGGGGCATACTTAGTTTGTAGTTTAGAAGAAGCGCGTTTCCACATCATCTAATTACATTCTCTCTTTAAAGGCGGAGAAAAGACAAAAAATAAAAAACAAAATGAAGAAGAAAAAACTAAAAGTGGAAAAAGGAAAAAATTAAAAGGGGCTTCTAAAAAAGAAAGAAAAGCGGGAAAAATAAAAAAGAAGTAAACAAAAAAGAAAAAGTGGTAATCGTCGTAAAAACAAAAAAAAAGAAAAACAAAAAAAGTGGTAACGTGTTTACCTACCATCCCGCGGGCCCGCGTTCGATTCCCAGCCGGGTTGGAGGTTTTCTCCGATTGTGAACTGGGTGTTGTGATGTCCTCATCATCATCTCATCATTATCGACACGTAAGGCGCCCAATGTGATGTCACCTGAAATAAGACTTGCAAGCAAGCGGCCAAGCTTCCCGGTGCACGATCATCTCCTTTTTTATATGACTGCCATCTCTTTTTATTCAGAGTTATCTGGGAGTGTGTCAATATGTCGACGGCAGTTGATTAAAGATCTCACCATAGCAATACAAAGGCGAAAAAACAAAGAAATTTGAGCGACCCACAACCACGCAAATATCGGTGTCATCTCATGGAACGGCACAACCTGTCATCTACTTGCCGGACTAGGACCTTAATGACGGATTGAATTTCGCTCCACCACGGGCTGTACCTATCGTGGAATTAATTAGTGAAGTGTAACAACACCGACGAGGTAAGGCTTACCACCAGCCGCATTTTAATTTTTTTTTTTTAATTCAGTCTTAATCACACCACGTATGTTACAAGAACGTAGGTGACCAGTTTCGGTCATATCACATGACCATCATCATACCCATGGCATCCTTCGAAGATGGTAGGTGGAGCACACTTCTCAGCTGCTGTGACCAGTTGACATCACAGCAGCTGAGAAGAGTGCTCCACCTACCATCTTCGAAGGATGCCATGGGTATGATGATGGTCATGTGATATGACCGAAACTGGTCACCTACGTTCTTGTAACATACGTGGTGTGATTAAGACTGAATTTTAAAAACAAAAAAACAAAAAATTTAATCACTGTTCCAAAAATGTTTATTAAAACTGTTCAGAGTCTCATTTTAGCCTCGGCCGAGCCGCCCAAATGTAACATCAGCAGAGAGGGGCTCCGTGCACTGCTGACAGACCAAAATTTTGTGATACTTCTGGCTGACAAAGGAAATGCCATGGTTGTTCTTAATACCACAGATAATCACAGAAGTGCCATCGTTATAAGGAGACAGCATGTACAAATGCCTACAACGGGACCCAGCTCTGTCATGCAGACGCTAAACGGTGGAGCTAAAAAAGAATTCTGGTCTACCAGAGAATGTCATCAAAAATCCTCGACACAGAGCCCCTGACCCTCGGATTGCCTAAAGTCCATATGGAAGGTATTCCGTTTAGCCCAATTGTTAGTGCTACAGGTTCTCCTACCTAAAGACTGGCCGAATAATTAATCAAGTTGATGACTCCAGTAACTGACCGCTGTGAACATTACATCAAAAACTCTCAGAAGTCCATTGAGAAAATTAAAGAGATTAGAGATGTCCCAAAATTTCCTGTGGAGAACACATTGAACCCGTTGACACAGCATTTTCCTCCTGAAACGTTAAAGTTGTTCTGACATATTATGTCGACCATCTACTTCTTGTATGGCGGTAAATTTCATTAAATGGTGGACAGAATGGCTATGCACTTTTTTTAACGTTTTGAGGAACGTGCATTAAATTTGACTCCCCTTCGTCCACCTTCATTTTATCGTTATCTTTACGTCACGTTTATGGTGTGGCCATATGGCGTAGAAGCTCTTGAACACCTCCATGACCGTATGAAGAGTATGCAGCCAAACATCCAAGCCACCTTCGAGACACAGAGAAAGACTGCCATTTTTAGATGTCCTGGTACAACGAAAGTTGGATGGACGTCTCGGCCACCCAGTGTACTGCAAGCTTACGCATTCTGATTATTATCTTAATCCCCAGAGTTTTCACCACACAGTCCAGGAGAGAGCAGCTTTAAATACAATGGTACACAGAAAGTGTTTCTGAAATGGATTACTTGGATTCCGAAGTAATCATCTGAATTATGTGTTCCGAAACAACGGCTAATAGGCATGTGATACGAAGTCAACGATCTCCAAGAAAAGGAAGCATCAAAATACTGAACATTCATATGATGAGCCATCGATTGCATTCCTCTCCTTCTGTGGCACTACAGCCAGCAAAATAGACAGAGTCTTGTGAAGATGAGGTATCACATCTATTTTCCTACTTCCTAAGAAGATAAAGTAGATGGTAGGCCCTGATAAGGACGACCTCAGCCTCAGGATCCCTGGGATTAAGTCAGTTGGCAAGCTAGCCTATAGCGGCAGCAGTTCTCCGTCTGTCAAACTGATTGGTCTCTCGTGTCAAAATACAAATGGTTCAAATGGCTCTAAGCACTATGGCACTTAACATCTGAGGTCATCAGTCCCTTAGATTTACAAACTACTTAAACCTAACTAACCTAAGGACATCACACACACCCATGCCCGAGGCAGGATTCGAACCTGCGACCGTAACAGCAGCGCGGTTCTGGACTGCAGCGCCTAGAACTACTCGGCCACGGCGGCCGACTGTCAAAATACAATTAAGCATGCAGTGGACACTGGGAGTGACTACTGCGAGTACAGGGCTGCTACGAAAATGGGCTGGTCATGAAAACGTTTGACAGACTTTTGAATTTGTCACCGATACAGCCGGTGAAGGACGAGACGCTGTCGTCCGCGTTGTCGTACTGCGGGAAATGACCCCACGTCCGCCGCTGATTGTCTCACGTCCACGAAAATATAAGTTTTGCCCGGGTGTCTGGACGTCTTTACAACTAACTGCTCTCTCCGTAGAAACGGAAGAGCTCTAGTGACTGTACTCTGCGAGAGTCGAAAAATCCATCTCTTCCACTGGTCAAAACCTTCCGAAAAAAAAAACAGCCACTCCCCCGATGTTCTCGAATAAACCTATCATGGCCCAGGTGGTTACCGTGTCAATCATGTTTTCTAGCAAGGACACATGATCTTCCTCAACCAACCACTGCAGTGCAGTATGCTTTAGGTTGTCCGAAAAAACAGCACACAATGCCTGAAGGTCCTGCAGTGAAAGCCTGGCGCGTTTCACAACATGAGGGAAGCTTCCTAGTAAAAACAAACTCTGTCTCCTCCATAAAACAATTTAGTGGGTGCCGTTCTGGAGGGACGCGGCGCCGTCTAAGAAGCGCAACATCTGGAGAAGTTCGTCGTCTCGTCCCACAAGGTACGCTATTCTTGTAATAAACACATTAGCCGGGAGCCAGCCCGACGCCACTTTACCTGGACCCGCACACGGGATAAGGAGCCCCACGGCGTTCCCACCCTCTGGCATGGCCGCTAGAGGAACAAGGCCGGCTGCCAGAATGACGGCCCTTAAACCTGCCAGGCCCATTGCCCGTTTCGGTGACCTCAAAGGAATACGCGAACTGGCTTGCTGCTCAGGGAAAGTTCTAAAGCTGCCCCTAATTCAATGGTCACCTCCAGCGTCCAAAAAATCTGCCTCTATAGTCTTTTTTGTTTCTTTTTCCTTTATTCAGTTTCGATTTCCCCGAAGGGGACGGGCTGGCAGGAGCTTAGTCCGCCGCTCTTCAGCCTACAGAATTTTTAAAACATAACAAGAAGATAATAAACAATAAAAGCAGGTGATAAAAACGGTGACTTAAATTGTAAAATGGCGGAAAATTGTGTAAGTTAAAACATCAAACAAAGGATTGGCGATGCTAATAAAATACACAGGAAGCAGATAAGTAAAATAGTAGACAGACAATTAAAAAAACATGGTGGCAGTCTGGTTTCTGTTTGCAAGAGATATAAAAATTACACCCAGCGATAGTATGATTTCCGTTCGCAACACTTCGGAAAAGACGCACAACACGTAACACTCACTTGAAACACTGAACTAAAAAGTTGGCATGAAGATGACACACCACAGCCAAGGTCAGATGGGGGTACTGGGGCAGATCAGGGGAAAAACGGAGGGAGGAGAGGAATAACGAAGTTGGGGATGGGCGAGCCGACGAAAGAGGACTCATAATGGGAGCTAGGGCAGATGCGAGAGGGAGAGGGGAAGGCAGAGGAGGGGAATGCAAAAGGACTGGGGGAGAGAAGGGAGGCAGAGAGAAGGTAAGTAGGGAAAAAACAGGATGGAAGAGGGGGAAGGGAGCCCAGGAAAAGGACTGAGGAAGGGAGGGAAAGCTGAGGATCAGAGTAGATAGGAGGGATAAATGGAGGGAGAGAGGGTATCATCTGGGAGGGGGAGTTGATGGAAGCCACCCTGGGAAAGGAGATGTAGGGTGTAGAGGTGGAGGGTAGGGGGGAGGGGACACAACGGTGAAGGCATGGCAGGGGGTGGGGGTTGAAGAGGAGAGGAGCAACCAGGGCATGAGGGGGATCAAGGCGGCAGGAGGTGTAGAGGATGCGGATAAGTTCAAGGAATAGGAGCAGATGGGGGAAAGGAATCAGGTCATAGAGGATCTGTGTGGGGGACAGGAGGCGTATATGGAAGGCGAGGCGGAGTGCATGGCACTCGAAGATCTGGAGGGACTTATAGAATTTGGGGGGGGGGCGGATATCCAGGCAGGACTGGCATGACAGAGGATGGTACAGATTGAGGATTTGTAGGTGTGGTGGATGGTAGAGGGGTTCAACCCCCATGTCCGGCCAAAGAGGAGTTGAGGAGTTGGAGGCAGTTGTGGGCTTTGGATTGGATAGCATGGAGATAAGGGATCCAGTTGAGGTGACGCCAAGGTAGGTGAGAGTCGGGGAGAGGCAGACAGGACAGACGAAGATGGTAAGGGAGAAATCAAGGAGCCGGAAGGAGCAAGTGGTAAGACCTATGATGATTGCCTGGGTCTTGGAAGGATTGATTTTCAGGAGCCACTGGTTACACCATGCAGCAAAAAGGTCAAGGTGATTCTAGAGAAGGCGTTGGGACCGTTGAAGGGTAGGAGCGAGGGCAAGGTAGATGGTGTCATTGGCATACTGCAGTAGCTGTAGTGGGGGGGGGGGATATCTGCCCTGTACAGGAGGTAGAGGAGAGGGGAGAGGACATAGCCCTGGGGCTCACCTGTGGAGGGATAGAAGGTGCAGGAATCGATGTTATGGATGGTAACATAGGAGGGGCGATGGGAGAGGAAGGAGGCAATCAGATGGACGTAATTGACAGGCTGGGCATAGGTCTGGAGTCTAAACAGGACACGATCGTTGGCCTGTTTGAGGTCTAGGGAGACAAAAATGGTGGAGCAACAGGAGTTAAGCTGTAGGGAGAGGAGATGAGTGAGGTGTAGGAGTTGGTCATCAGCAGTGAAGGAAGGTCGAAAGCCACATTGGGTGTTGGGGAGGAGGTGGTGTTGGTGGAGGTGGTGTGGATGCACTGGGTAAGGATGGGTCCCAAGAGCTTGCTGAACACCGAGGTGAGACATACAGGGTGACAGGAAGAAGCATTAGGAGGAGGCTTGTTGGGTTTGGAGAACATCAGGATACGGGAGGTTTTCCTCAGGTCGAGGTAAAACCGAGTGGCAAGGATTACGTTGTAGACGGTAGCAAGGACTGCAAGGAAGGAACCCTGCCCTTGTTTGAGGTTGCAGTAGGTAACGCCTAAGTGACTGGGAGTATTGTTGGGTTGAGTGCGTAGTGTGAGGCTGATGTCCAGTGTAGTGATGGGAGATTATGTTCAGATGGTGGTGTGTGGCCCAAGTACTGGGAGTCCTCTATAGTCGAGTTTAATTCTACTACTGCTACTCAGTCAAGCAAGTACTATGAGATCTGTCAGTGGTTTACCCTAACCCTAACAGTCCATCAGATTAATAACAATCAGGGAAAATTTAGATACACCAAAGGTAAATGAGTGTGATAATAACCAAAAGAAAACAAAATGGGAGGTGCCTGATGGGTATTACCACAATAGTGGCCTGCCCAGATGGCACCGCCATCTTTCAAGTGTGGTAGCAATTACATCGGCCAGTCGATCTGCTCCATTTCCATCTGCTGTGCAGAGCATCAATGACATACTAAAAAATCTGCTGTTGTGGATCACAGCCTTACAAACAAACATAAAATACTGTCTGACAAAAGAAAAGTTTTGTCCCAGGCTCCTACATACTGGGATTACGTAATTATAGAGGCTATAGTCTAAGAATATGTGAGACAATCTTCAACCTTGACAGCGGGATAATCTTAGCGCTGTGTGGAAGGGAGCTCTGGATGCAGAGAAGGGCCACAGATATTCGTCGCAATATTTACGCTGCAGCGGAAGCGTTGGCGCCACCAGCGCAGATGGCGTTGACACCATCTGCGGCAGCATGAGTTAATTACCGGCCAATCAGAAGCCATCTTTGGGCAAAATAAGGCCACCACAGCATCAATTTTGACAGTTAGTTGCTTCTGACGGCGACGGTGGAGGAAATGATTGGAATCTCGAGGGTACTCTGAAATGATGCGGCAAGAAGCTCGAGAATGTTTTATACTGCACCATACCCCTGGTCGGCTGATTACTGAGAGTAGCTCGTCAGCTTGGGGCACTTGCCAGGTATGAAAAGTCATTAGGAGAGAACGTAAGAAAGAGAGATAGAGAGAGAAGAACGACACGATCCAAAGAACAGTGGCGCCACAAGCACAGACATTGACATGTGTCTTAGTTTGCGGAGGACGTCATGCACATGTCATGAAGCTCCAGTGGCAGATGTTACAAGAAAGTCACTGCATGTCACAGAGAAGCTTAGTGTGGACAGTCTACATCTACATCTACATGACTACTCTGCAATTCACATTTAAGTGCTTGGCAGAGGGTTCATCGAACCACAATCATACTATCTCCCTACCATTCCACTCCCGAACAGCGAGCGGGAAAAACGAACACATAAACCTTTCTGTTCGAGCTCTGATTTCTCTTATTTTATTTTGATGATCATTCCTACCTATGTAGGTTGGGCTCAACAAAATATGTTCGCGTTCGGAAGAGAAAGTTGGTGACTGAAATTTCGTAAATAGATCTCGCCGCGACGAAAAACGTCTTTGCTTTAATGACTTCCATCCCAACTCGCGTATTATATCTGCCACATTCTCTCCCCTATTACCTGATAATACAAAACCAGCTGCCCTTTTTTGCACCCTTTCGATGTCTTCCGTTAATCCCACCTGGTAAGGATCCCACACCGCGCAGCAATATTCTAACAGAGGACGAACGAGTGTAGTGTAAGCTGTCTCTTTAGTGGACTTGCTCCATCTTCTAAGTGTCCTGCCAATGAAACGCAACCTTTGGCTCGCCATCCCCACAGTAATTTCTATGTGGTCTTTCCAACTGAAGTTGTTTGTGATTTTGACACCCAGGTACTTAGTTGAGTTGACAGCCTTTAGAATTATACTATTTATCGAGTAATCGAATTCCAACGGATTTCTTTTGGAACTCATGTGGATCACCTCACACTTTTCGTTATTTAGCGTCAACTGCCACCTGCCACTCCATACAGCAATCTTTTCTAAATCGGTTTGCAACTGATGCTGGTCTTCGGATGACCTTACTAGACGGTAAATTACAGCATCAGCTGCGAACAACCTAAGAGAACTGCTCAGATTGTCACCCAGGTCATTTATATAGATCAGGAACAGCAGAGGTCCCAGGATGCTTCCCTGGGGAACATCTGATATCACTTCAGTTTTACTCGATGATTTGCCGTCTATTACTACGAACTGCGACCTTCCTGACAGGAAATCACGAATCCAGTCGCACAACTGAGACGATACCCCATAGGCCCGCAGCTGGATTAGAAGTCGCTTGTGAGGAACGGTGTCAAAAGCTTTCCGGAAATCCAGAAATACGGAATCAACCTGAGATCCCCTGTCGATAGCGGCCATTACTTCGTCCGAATAAAGAGCTAGCTGCGTTGCACAAGAACGATGTTTTCTGAAACCGTGCTGATTACGTATCAATAGATCGTTCCCTTCGAGGTGATTCATAATGTTTGAATACAGTATATACTCCAAAACCCTACTGCAAACCGTCCGATGGTATGCAATCCAGGTAAAGATGCACAACATATAATATTAGCCCACTTAAATTTCGTGAGTTGTAGTGAGTGAAAATAACTGAAATTAGAACCCATAATGTCAGAGACGCCAAAGAACTTGAAACAGCTGCTGAACTAAATACACCGAAGGAAATAAAATCGCAACACAAAAAAGTAGAGTAATGAAACTTCGGAAATACATTTGTCTATGTTACATGTTTAAGTGATTAACATCGCAAAATCACAGGTTAATATGACCGCGAAATTTGCCGTTGCAGATGTGAAATGCTGCTACAGTAATAACCGGCATAACTCTCAGATTGTTGGGTGCAAGCATGCAAACATGCGTGCATTGTGTTGTACAGGGCCAATTGTAGTTTGTCGACTGGAGTTCCATGCCTGTTGCATTTGGTAGATCAATACAGAGAAGATTACTGTTTTATACAGATGACGCTGGAATTTTCGTCCGATAATGCCTCGTATGTGCTCAAATCAAGTCAGATCTGGTGATCAAGCGGGCCAAGGCAACGTGACGACAATCTGTAGAGCATGTTGTGTTACAAGAACGGTATGTGGACGAGCTTTGTCCTGTCGGAAAACACTACCTGAAATGCCATTCATAAATGGCAGCACAGCAGGTCGAATCACTGACATGCAAATTTTCAGTTCGGGTGCGTGTGATGAGAGTACTCCTGCTATCATACGAAATCGCACCTCAGACTATAACTCCAAGTGCAGGTACAGTGTGTCTACCATGCAGACAAGGTTGGTTGCAGACTCTCAACTGGTTTCCTCCTAACTAGTACACGGTCATCACTGCCATCAAAGGAGAACCAGCTTCCATAACGGATCCCATCCTGGCCTCCAATGAACTCACTTTTGACACCACTGAAGTCACGACTGGCTGTGGTTTTGGGTCGGTAGATTGCACACTACAGGGCATCTGGCTTGGAGCTGTCCTTGAATTAACCGATTTGTAACTCTACATTGTGTCACTTTTGTGTCAACTGCTGGTCAAATTGCTGCTGCAGATGCAGTTCGATGCGCCAGAGCCATATGCTGAACGTGACGGTCTTTTGCCTCGGTAGTGCCATATGGCCGTCTGGAGCCCTCTCTTCTTGCGGCCGTACATCTACATGACCGCCGCTGCCAGCAATCTTGTACTGTGGCTACATTCCTGCCAAGATTTTCTGCAATATAGTAGAAGAAATATCCACCTTCTTGTAGCAGTATTACGCAACCTCGTTCAAACTGAGTGAATTGTTGATAATGGCGTCTTTGTCACCTTAAAGGCACTCTGGACCAACATTAACTCTCTACATCCTATCTCAAAAGTAACTAACACTCATGACCGTCACAGCTTTTATTTAAAGTTAAGCTGATGAAAGGGTCCTGTAGCCACCTTCCATTAGTCTGGTAGCCCACTTTCACTTGCATTTCTCTTTCTTTTCCTTGTTTCTCTTTTTTCATAACTTTCATAATGGTGTCATTCAATGAATGTGGTTGTGTGTCACGTTGCTAGACGGTGGGGTAGTCTGCTGCAGAAAGTCTGCGATAGTCATACAGATTTAGCAGCAGTTGTACAAAAAAATGGTTCAAATGGCTCTGAGCGGTATGGGACTTAACATCTGAGGTCATCAGTCCCCTAGAACTTAGAACTACTTAAACCTAACTAACCTAAGGACATCACACACATCCATGCCCGAGGCAGGATTCGAACCTGCGACCGTAGCGGTCGCGCGGTTCCAGACTGAAGCGCCTAGAACCGCTCGGCCACAAACGGGCGGCGCAGATGTACAGAATAGCCAACTCTCGTAGTGGTCAAGTACGCAAAGAGGTGTGCGCTACTTGTGAGAAACCTTCCTGCGTTAGGTTGGTGGCGGAAATGGCATCTTTGGTTTTTCCGGTCCATGCGGAGCGTGGAAGAGGCTGGAGAAGAAAAAGGGAGGCAATCTGCCGCCGTTACGGGAAGAGTCCACAGCTGTGCTTCAGTCGAAGAAGGGTGAGTTATATTGACCGCGTGGCGTGTTGTTACTTGGCGGGAAGAGAACTGTTAGATTTTGGTCTCGCTTTTCAACTCTGAAAGATTGCTTTGCCTTGTCGCAGCAAGGAATGCAAAACTTTGGCATATTTTTCTTTTAGTAACTTTCTATAGCGGACTTGGATCCGCCGGAAGAGTGCCACACAAAGGTGAAGATAAGAAGTAAGCACTCGCTTCTGTATGAATGTCTGTTTGCCTTCAGCTGTGCCTCTATAAGCATTTTTATTTTTCTAAATATTAATAGCTTTGCCTTTTCATAAATTTTCCTTACTTTATTTATCTTTTGTCTGTGGGGAGCCAACCACGTGGTTGAACATTAGAGTTTGTTGGGCTACCGTCATCACTGTCTGGTCTCATGTTTGTTTAAGGATTGTTAACTGTTCATGATTGTGTGATGTGATATTGTTGCAACTTGGCCACGATACCTAGAAATTGCATCTCCACAAACCGCGCGGGCCTGCGGGTGTACTGCGGAACGCTTACCGTTTGACGAGTTATTGTGATCAGTTATCAGGCAACAGCAGTTGTATGAATGATTCACACCAATGATTTTAGGTGTAGATTATAATGGTCAGTGTATCGATGCTTTTCTTTAATGTCTTAGGAATTAATGTTATCAGGAATTGTGTACATGCCTCACATCCATATCTTAGGAATAAACGATTTTATCCACAATTTTCTCTTGTATTCCGAGTTTACGTTTTTGCATCTAAGCCAAACACCTCCTAGCTTTCCCGTTAGCACATCTAACGTGTTTCCTTACACACAGGTCCAGTGATTAGTTTCCCCCTTTTTTTAAAACAAACGCTTTAGATTAAGTTTTATTTTTAGGTGTGCCGCTGGGAGCAGATCTTATGCACAGTGTTCATGCATTTTCTATTTTATTTTAAATGTTTGATTCTCGTGAACAGTGCACAGGCAATACTATTAATTACATCACATCCCCTATGAGCGATATCACAATGTATGCATTTTTATGAGTTTTTGGCCTGTGATGAAATTAATTTATTTTACAACTCAGCAAAACCCAATATTAGTTGTATGGTTAGATTCGGTGGCGACCCTAATCTTAACGTAATAGCCCATAGAAATAGGTTAGTCACACTGATTTGTATCCTTAGAGAGGTGCTGCTAAGGTCACTCTTTTGCGACTAGTGCATAATCTGATGAAACATCATCTTTCAGACGTAGAAACACGACTACCTACGTTAGTTTACGTTGTACAACGTCTTGCAGTTTCGATTTTAATGTCGGAATCAAAAGGACTTGGTACAGGTGTTGAAGGAAACAGAGAGGTGTAGTGTCTTGAAAAGATGTACATCAACAAAAATAAAACAATGGTAATGGAATGTAGTGGAATTAATTTAGGCACTGCTGATGTTATTGGATTAGGAAATGAGACACTAAGAGTAGTAGAAATGAGTTTTGCTAAAATAAATAAATGATGATTGCAGAAACAGAGATGATATAAAATGCAGACTGGGTGTAGCACGAAAAGCTGTCCTGGAAAAGAGGAATTTGGTAACATCCAATATAGTACCATATGAGAAACGTGTGCAACAAGCGGTTCAGACAAGAAGAGAAAGCTGGCCACACATGAGCGCATTTCTGCGATCAAACAGAACAGCGGGCCAGCCCCACGGATATTTTTGATGGATTCGGCCTGCTGATCTCAGACTAGCCGTTTTCCACGGATGTGTACGCTGTGCCCATTGGATATGTTGTCTCAGGTCCGTCCCATGACCAGGTCCCCCCTGTGTGCTAAAGTTCGACAGGCCAGAGGCCACAGGTGGAGACGCACCTCAGTATCTGTGATTGCCTCCAGAAAAGAAGTATGTTGTAGAGTGTGGTGTTCTTAGTAGGGATGATGGTTATAGCAGAAAAAACCGGATTTTCGGTTATTTATGTTGTTTTTCCACGCTAGTTTAACTTGAGTATTAAAATGGCTCAAAACAATCGGTTTCAGAAATAACCAATTTATGATTTTTTAATTCCTACAATTTTTTGTAGTAAAATTAGAAATCGAACAAGTTTGAGTCACTCAGTTCCAAGACACAGAGAATCAAAATACTAAATTAAACAGACAATTCAAATTTACGAGTTAGTCCCTGCATCGTTTGCTGTTTTCTCGAAAAGTGATACGTGGCTAATTAATACAAGAAAAACATGAGTATTCTCCTATTGGTTCAATTTATTTAATCTCTGCTCCAAAAATCGTGTTTTAATCGTGGATCATACCAATATATGGGCATTACGAAAAAACAGTGCTAAATAGGAAAAAACGAGGTTGAAAAACTCTATTTTTCGGGATAATTTACCCGTTTCCCGTCGGATCAAATAGATGTCTTCTTTCCAGGTAAACTAATTTGTTTCCAGCAATGTAGTGATTAGCACTCTCCATAGTGTTGATTTGTGTACAGTTCCTCCCCCTTCCCCTACTTCGCTTCTTTCAGTTTTATTTCACATGCTTTTATGAAGCTTGATATCAAATTTATTATGAAAAGGAAATCTGCCACTCACCATATAGCGAGATACTGAGTTGCAGATAGGCACAACAAATAAACTGTCACAAAAAGCTTTTGGCCAACAAGACCTCCTTCAAAAATAAGTGATATTTTTTTATGAAGGCTTACTTGTGAGAGTATTTTTGTTCTGCCTATCAGTGACTCAGCATCTCCACTAAATGGTCAGTGGCAACTTTCCTTTTCATTATATTGTTACATTCCATCCTGGATTTTGCATTATTTTATTTCAAATTTCGTAGCTTAGTTTTTATTAAACTTTATGCAAATTTGGAACACCATCTATAAATATTTAAATATTCATTTTTGTTTATCCTACTCTTTATAATCTTGTATGTGTTATGTTCATGGTACAATTTCAGTAAACCAGATCTGTCACTATACAATTGAATACATTTTGCATTGTGGTGACTGGTCCACTCCTTCAGCATAGTTGGAACAACTAAAAATCGCTACCACTTCAAACTCTCAGGAAAACACTAGAGATTTCTGATTGTGGCCTACAGCAGAAATTCGCTCATGTGTGCCCTGTTGAAGAGGCGAGATCGCTATATCTGAGAAATGCAGGTAACCTCCTGATGGTCCAGCCTCCACTAATGGACTGATGGTTTTCCTGAAACTGTAGCAAATACCAGTGGCCTTTTACTAAAATATGTTCATGTGAGGCTTTTGAAATATGGTGGTAAGGAAGTACATTAGATGGGTAGACTGTGTAACTAATCAGAAGGTACTTAGTCGAATTGTGGAAGAAACAAATTTGTACAAAACTTGAGTAAAAGAAGGGATCAGTTGAAAGAACACATTCTGAACAATCGAGGAATTGTAAATTTGGTGATGGAGGGAAATGTGAAGTTTAAAATCGTAGAGAGAGACCAGTCATGAATAAAGTAAGAAGGTTCAAATAGATGTAGGTTGTGCTAGTTATACAGAGATGAACAGACTTGCACATGATTGACTGGTGTTGAGGAATTTCGACTAAAAATTCCGGATTGCAAATAACCAAAAAATCTCATTTACTTTTTCCAGAAAAAATTCTCATTTCCTTATTTAAATATTTTCAGCTGTAATTAATTTTATTCTTTATAAATAAGAACCATCAAAAGGCATTTGCCTATAACGGAAAAAAGAAATCTCAGTTTCTCAGTCAAAAATTTTCTAATATAATAAATTTTATTCTTTATAAATAACAACCATCAACCTAATATCTCAACAGTACATTTTAACCAATATCGTTTTATTAAAAAACAGATCTAACTTCATTTTATATAAATACAAATAACATAAAATGGACAACAAAGGTGAATTATTTAAAAACATAAGATGTTGTAGTAAAGGAAAGTATGGATTGAGATAGAGAGATGTAGAAAATTATTGTAAAAAATAGTTATTCAAATGTAATTAAACGAGTTTTAATGGAATTTATGGATTATTTTTTAGGAAAAGAATGAATAAAGAAAAGAAGAAAACAGAAATAAAATATAAAAGAATTTCGATCGATATTTAAAAGAGAAAATTTGAAGTTTTATTCCAAACACAATAAAGAAATACTAACCAATGTAATTGTTAATCCTGTTGTCAATATTAAATGATAATGATTATAAAGTGAATAAAAAGTCTTTAAAAGAACTTCATCAAATATGAAAAACGGAAATAACAAAAATAATAAAAAATAATTCATAAACACTTTAAGACAAAAAATTTATTTACACATTTTAATGTTAATAAACATTAATTAATCAGTCCTATCAACAGATCTGATAAAAATATAAATAATAAAGATAATGATACTACAAATTATTTCCAAAAACGTCTAGTAGATAAATGTCAAGAATTTAGACAGTAAAATTATCAGAAAAATTTACTAGATAATGAAGAATTTTTCAAATCAACTAAACCAATTTTCAGAAATGTTTCTGGATTCAAATTACGAATAATAACTTATGGAATATTAAGAATGACAATATTGTTGAACAATGAGAAATTTTTATTCAAAATAAAGAAGTAATCGCCAATTAAAAATATTTGAAGACAATGAAGAGCATTTAAATTTAAGGGAAATTTTATTGTAATTTTAAAAGACAATAAGAAATGCAAGAATTTAATTTTAAAACAACCCATGAAATTTTATTAAGAATAACTGATTGAGAAAATTATTATCAAAATCAACAAATAAACTATAAATATACAGGAAGAAATGCAACAGAAAAATATGGATGGTCTTTATTTTGTATAGATAGTTTAGAATTCAATGTTAATCAACACAATCCAATATTTGTTTCTTCTTACATAGATTTAAAAAAGTAATTTAAGAAAAAAGGCAAAAATTAATGTAAACACTCAGAGCAAAAATATTTCTATATTCAAAAAATTAGATTTACATTCTGTGATGCAGAAAAGTTAAATATAAAAATGGTTGATTAGAAGTGGACAAAGTTTTTGAAAGCAAACAAATAGTCGTCCTGTTAAGTTAAATGATATTTCAAAGTTTAAAAAGAAATTAATTATTTCGGTTGATGATTACATGTATGAAAAAGATGAAGAAGGAGAGTGAATTATTGTGTATCCTCTTTGCCATACACAAACAACAAGAAAACCATATTATTCTACTTTTAATTCGAAATTAAGGTAATTCCCATTATTATTCAATAAAAAATCTTTTAGATTAATTTGTTTCGAAACAAGAAAACATGTGGAAAAACTTATCTTTCTGATAGCTGTTTAAAATACTTTGACTCAAGAAAACATAGACATTCATGATATGAATTGTAAAGAACATAAAGAAGTAAAAATAGAAATACCCTTTTTAAGGTCAAAAACTTGAATTAGAAAATTTTAATAATTCATTATGTATTCTCTTTAAAATTTATGCAGGTTTCGAATGTTTATTAGAAGATATTCAAACTTGTTCAATGAGTCCTGAAAAATGTTATATTAACAAATATCAGAAACATTTTACAGCTTCATCTAGGTATTATGATAATTATTGTATTGAAAACTGAAAAATCCAGTTACTTTTGCTGGTAAATATGCAGCAAAATATTAGTTGAAAATTTAAAATAAGAATCGAGGGATTTTGCTACAATGTATGAATAAAATATTCCAATGAAAATGACTAAAGAAGAAATAATCAACTATAAAAGTTCAGAAAGTTTTAATATTTGGAATAAGAATTTACTTTTCAGGCAAATAATGTAAGAGGTCATTGTCATTTAACAAGAAAATATCATAGAGTTGCACAGGAAGTTTGCAATCTTAATTATAAACATACTACTCTTATTTCAGATCTTTTCATAATTTAACAGATTACGATGTTAACTTGTTTAATTATGAATTAGCAACTGGTAATAAAATGTAAACATAAATAAAAATATTTTCCTTTTTTTAAACATGTTGAAAATGGATTTACTTTAGGATTTCCTGATTCATTTAATTTTATGGCTTCAAATGTTGATAAATTTTCTTCTAATCTTACAAAAGATCAATTTAGAGAAACAGCAAAGTATGTTATAGGTGAACAATTAGATTTTATATTTAATAAAGGAGTTTACCCTTGAGAATTTGATGAATAATTACAAGAAACTAAATTACCTAAAAAAGAATGTTTTTATAAAGATTGAGTAAAGATATTAATTCTGACGAATGTTATACAAGATCAAAAACAGTTTTAAACAATTCGGTATTGAAAAATTATATGAATAGAGAAAATTATATAATGAATCTGATGTTTTAATTTTAGTAGATATTTTCGAAAATTTTAGAGATTCATGTGTAAAATCTTATAAACATGATCCTTTCTTTGTATTTTACTGCACCTGTTTTGTCTTGGGATTCTATCTTAAAAATGACAAAAATTGAATTAGATTTAGTACTGATTATGATAAGATTTTTATTTCTTGAAAAAGGGATTCGAGGTAGAATTTCTCAAAGCCTTAAAAGATATGCAAAATCAAATGCAATGTCTCAATTTTTACCATTTAAACATTTCAGTTGCCTAGAACAAACATGTTTAACTCTGAAAAAATACTTAAAGTTTCAGATGATTATAAATATGGTTTTATTTTAGAAGTTGTTTTAATATATCCAAAGAAAAATATAATTTGCATAAAGATTTACTGATGCCGCCAGAAGGGGGAAATTTAATTACTAACAACTTAAAATAGGGAATGCAAGGAAATATACAAATTATGTTTCAAACCTAAATTATGAATGCACTACTGCATTCTCCGAAAATTTAATGGCATGTCATATGAAGAAAATAAAAAATGTTCATAAGCAAATTTACATTGGAATGAGTATTCTAGATATTTCTAAAATAAAAACGTTATAATTAACCTTGTAATGTAATAAAACCAAAATATGGTGAAAATATTAATTTATTTTTCATGGATAGTTATTTTTTCACTTGCAATATAAGAAATCAAGGTTTGTTGTATAAAGATATGAAAACGGTGATAAACGAATTTGATAAAGTGATGATCCAAAAGATAATAGTTGTTAACTTCCCCAAGTAAATAGCTGAGTTTTAGAAAAAGTGATAAATGAAAACTCACATAAAATTATGTTAGAATACTTTTGTTTAATGCATCTGTTCCTTCATATTCTTTTAATTTATCACAATTGAATTGTATTGGTAATTCTCCATCACATTTAAAGTTTTCTACAGGTGTAAATCCGAAAGCATTCTCTTAACTATGATTTACAAATTCTAACATTCTTTAAACTACATTCACACTTTTAACATTTTTGCTTTTAATTTTCTTTCTTTTTCTTAATTCTCTAACAAATTATTTATTTCGAATTATCTTAGTATAAAGTCTCTTTTATCACATTAATGATGTTTAATTGTTAGGATAGCATTAAGTTGTTATAAATAATGTATTTCTAAGAAACAATTTGACTTTCAGCTTCTCTGTTTTCTTTAATTGCCTTTAAAACTTTTTCTCCTAATCCTTCAATTCATTGGTAAGGTTTTTCAATTGTATCTATTTTACTGGTCGGTCTTTTTTTTAAAATTTTTCATATTCTGTGATTTGTTGTTTTTCCATTCCTTAAACTCTAATTTCAATTGTTCTTACACTTTTCTGTTTCCGTAAGGTTTTAAGAATTTCTGGATCATATTTTACAAAATATTAAAATGATTAAAAATATGGTATAATTTTCAATTTATGTTCAAGTTCATATTCAATGTCTTTATATACAATTTTCTACATATAATGTTTATGTTTAATGTTCATTTTCAGTATTTATGTTCAATGTTAACAAAATTTTTAATCTTTACTTTATAGTTACCTTCACTAAGTTTTCTTCTCATATCTATTCTTATAAAACAAATATATGTTTATGCCAATATCTACTACATTATTCTTTAAATTCATCAAACTTTAAATCACCACCTACATATTGATGATAAATATAATTTAAATTTGTATAATTTTGCCTTAATATATTCAAAAATTTATATTATCTCTCACTAATTTTTTGATATTTTTGAGCAACTTTGACTTAAAGGAAAATGACCTATTCCTTTATATCTTCCTCTAGAAAAATATTCTGTAGCTATATCTTGATATTCAGAAGTAAAATAATCAAAAGCCACCGAATTATGTTCAGATTCATCTAATGAAAAATTTCATCATTATTTCCAATGAATTGTTTCATTAATTTTATCTTCAATTTTTCACGTCTTTTTATAAGTTCTTGATACTTTGTTTGACATAAACTTTTAGAGTAAGCATACAAATGATTTAGTTTTTCAGTGTAACTGTCCAGGCCCTAAAGTGTAATTATCAATTTTTCCAGGTCCACTTGATCCAATGATTGCATATCGAATAGGATTTGGTGTAAGATTACCATGCTTATTTTTAACTTCTTTTCTTGAATTCTTATTTTTGGTTCCCAATCCATCATTTATTTATATAATTTTTACTAATATAAATATTACTAATTTTTGCTAAATTTTTACTATATTTCTTATGATTTTATTAATTTTTTACATAATTTATGCTAATGTTAATTTCAGTTGAGTAATAATATTTTGGTTCTGAAAAAAGATGAATTCTTCCAAAAAAAACTGTTTTACTAGGTGACTTTTATTCATCTTCCTTAACTCCAAATATTACATCGAAAAATAACAAGCTTTGTTGTGATAGAGTAACAATTGAAATTACTGTTGGTCAATATAGTTTGAGAAGTTTATTCATCCAAGAAATCCAAGTATTCATATTAAACTAAAATTAATTTTTAGTAGAATTGTTATCAAAAGTTATAAAAACTTCTACTAGTATAAAGAAGATTGTTTTGCTGAAGGATTTATTAATAAAATTAATGAACCTAATAAAAAACTGTAGCTTAAATTTTCCTAAAATCATTTAAAGTTGAATTATTTAAATTAAATTTTAATTTAGCTGATGGAGTGTTTGTTAAGCATAATGATCAGTTTCATTAAGAAGCTAATACAAGGGTGCCTTGAAAAGATCTCGGAGCAGAACATAAGAAAAGTACTTAGATCAGTGAAACTTGTTTTATTTTTCAGGGTAGTCTCTTTGTAGGTTAATGCACTTGGTCCAACGATGTTCGAGTGCCTTGAGCCCATCTTGAAAATGAGTTTTCTCCAGGCCTCCAAAATAGTTGTCAACTCTCGCCATCAATTCTTTGTTTGAAGTGCCTCTTTGTTGACCAAGAAAAATTTTCAGTTTTGGGAAGAGATGGAAGTCCGACAGATACATATCAGATGAATAAGATGGTTTGGCAACATTTGTGTAACTCTGCCTTTGTGATGTCACATATGTGTGTGCAGACATTGATTTGATGGAACAAACTTTCTTCCTTGCTAAACATGGCCTTTTTCTACATATCTTTTGTTACAATTTGTTCAGAAGCCTAGCATAGTTTTCTCCAGTAATTGTTTGCCCTATGGGGAGATGATCTACAAAGTCCCATTCACATCTCAGAACAATGATACCATGAACTTTTCTGCCAAAGGAATTATCTTTTCTTTCTTTGCTGGAAGAGAATCAGTATGATTCCACTGCTTTGACTTGTTTTGTCTCTGGGTGTACTAGTGCACCCAAATTGCATCTGTGGTCACAAACTGATTCAAAAAATCTTTTCAATTTCTCCTAAAACATTGTTGTGATATGTCCATTCTCATGCATTTTTGATCCAGCGTCAAGAGTTGTGGCCCCCATCTTGGAGATGAGTTTCTAATTCTTCAGTTAAAATGTGATATACCCTTTCAAATGACATCTGGCAAGCATGTGCAGTTTCACACACATTAATTGGTGATCCTCCCTGACCATTTTGTGTACTTTTGCAATGGTTTCTGGAGTAGTAACACATCTTGAACGACCACTGGATGGATCATCATCTAAGCTCTCCCAACCAAATTTAAATTCTTTTGTCCACTTAACAACAGTTGGATTAGAAGGACCAGAGTCCCCCAGTGTATTCTGGAAATCGGCATGTATGTCCTTTGCTTTCGTACCTTTCTTTATGAAGTCCTTAATGACTGCTCAAATCCTGATTTTTTTCAATCTTCGCAAATCATTTCATGGGAACAACAACAGAGCCACATCACTGTCACAGCTCTCTTCCAAGAGCACTGATGTGGCACATGTTTACAAGGAACACTCCAATTAATATCACATCAGCAAATCGTTGTGCTAGGGCTGACTTCTCATGATGGTTCTGAGAGCTTTTCAAACCTCCCCCATATTATTGCTTCATGTAAACCTAATTCTGAATTTAGTGGTCGAATAATTGATGAACCAAGTCATCCTATAGAAATTCCAATTCTTGATACCATTCAATATTTAGAAATAACTGTAACTGATGAAACTGATAATTTAATTGATTTCACTGGTGCTTATATAACAGTTGCTTTGAAATGAATTAATACTTTTTTCTTTAATAAATCATGACCCAATCGAATTTCCTGTTAATGAGAAAACAAAAAATAATTTAAATCTTCCTATTAAGAAAAGAGAAATTATTATTAATATTGGTGGTAGTGTGAGTCATCCTAGTTGTTGACAATTTTGTATGACTTTTGATGTTATTCACTCAGATGAAACTGATTTTTCTGCAGAGGATGGTAAATCAGATGTTAAACTAATTGATAATTATATTCTAAAATTGTTTGATGTTATTAGAATTAAAAAGGGAAATAATATTTTACCAAGAATCGAACATAATTTTATTTCTTCTTCAACTGCTATTCGACTAACTTCTTCCCCTTCTGAATTATAAAAATATGGAAGGACATATTTTTAATAATGGAAAAATTAAGACTAAATAAAATGAAGTTCCTTATCCATTAGAATTACTTGGTGGATTTTTTAAAGATTATAAAGAAATTATGTTTGAAAGTTATAACGATACGTTTACGTAGTCGCTAATTATAACAATATGTTTACTTTTGTGCTGTAACATATAGTTATAATCAGTGGTGGAAATATATTTTCGAACGCCGACCGTGTGCGGCTGCCTCTTGTTGGAACGTCTGATCAGTCGGAAGTTGCATTGCAGAGGTGAGCAAATGCCTATTCAAAATATAACTACTTTTGGATAGCTCAACTTGAATTTCCTAAGGGACCATAGTTTATCATGCATTTACCAGTAGAATGTGGCGCAGAGAAAATATTTCGCCTCATACAACTTCCATCCGATTTCGACGAAAGAATTCGTGATTGTGAACTCTCTATTTGGCAGAAACATACAGAAAAGTAAATAACTTCATGAAGGAGACATAGATTCTACACTAAATAAATAGTCCATACACCAATTCCATTTAAATCTGAATTTATGGCGATTAATAGATGAACTTACACTACAATGAAGAATTTTAACATGGATGCCGTTTTGAATGGCACTTCTCTTCTCGTAATGACAATAATTCCTTTGACGTTTTCATATACACGTCGCACAATAAATATTCTGCTATGCAGTATTGCACTTTTAGTATTACACTTTTACTTTACACTAAAATATTATTATTTTGACGATAATTATACGGCGGCAAGACATGCGCGTCCGACACAAGTTACAAGAGACAAGAGAAGAATGAGTAACTGTTCATCGAGAACATCTCGTACATAAAAAAAGAAAATGTGTAAAAGTGTTCTTCTTCTGTCCTTTTTCGCGCCTCGGTTTTCAAAGTCAATAACTCACGGCATCTCTGGCGGCGCTTCGACAATAAACAAGTTACATCACAGGTCGTTCACCTTTGACATTCTCGCAACATTATTTGCTAACTGTAGCTGTTGCCGAGCGACTGCTCGATTAGTGAATGATTTAAAATGATAAGGCAATCACATAATGTTACAAAGTGATTTAACTGTAATTTTTTCTTGGAGTTCGAAAAAAGAAGATTCCATTCTTCATTGGACTATAGAAAATGACAACTCTACACTTCTAAAAGAAGGTAAAATTGTTATTAAAAGTATGGAAATCGGTATTAGGGTTGGTAAAATGTGAACCAGAAAATTCACTTGAATTAGAACAAGAATTGTAGCCAAGTTTTCCATATGTCTTCATGTGTAATATTGATAAATATTTTGTCCAGGAATATTTGTTTCCCTATTCATTACCCCCTTAGGTGTGAACTCATTTCTTTAGTACCTAATTGTGATTTGGATTCCCTAATGAGCCTAGATATCTACAAAATGTTTGCAGGAGCACATCTTCAAAATGTCAATAAAAATATTATTAAATTGAGGAAGATATTTGTGGGAATGGAGCACAGCATACTATGGTAGTGAATGTTGGAACTCTGGACCAGAAGAGATAAGCCACTGGATATTATATTTCTTTGGGAAATATGGAATATGTGTAAGAAAAATAACAGACTCACTGTAGTGACTCCCACACTAAATTACGAAACACAGTTTTCATAATGAAAATGCATTCTATAATTTGTAACCAGCTGTCTGCTCCACTGCATACAGTGCTTCAACATTCCTGGCAAGTGGCTGTTTGCAGTGCTACCATTATTTTTGCTGAATCCAAGAGTGAGATTCAAGTGACACTTGATTTTGCAGCTCAAGAATGCGACTCTGAGGATTGTCCTGACGTTTCTTTCACCAAATGTGCCTATTGCAATCCTGAATATTATATCAGGCGTTTTACAGAGGAGCTTCATGCACATTTTTTAAGTTGAGTAGTGGGCAGACAAACGAATATGACAATCGAATGCTTTCATCATCCTAATCACAGTGGAACATAAAGCTTCTAAGTACAATTGGAACACCGATTTTCTGTTCTAGCAGAGAGACTTCCCTTGTTAGGTGAAACAACGCTTCAGAAAGTAGAAAACATTATCCAGTACCCGAACACTGTTGCAAATAAACGCAAAAACCCTTTAGCAGAAGAAGAATGACTTAAGCGAAATCGCAATGATAACCTTTATTCTAGATAACCGATCTGTCTCATGCATTGGTTGTTAACTGTTAGTCTTGTAGCGCCCTTGTAGGAATGACGTGTAATGTTACGGGAACAATGTTTTGATGGGATGCGTTTAGTAATTTTCATTTTGAGGTGCCTTTGTGTCACTCATTCCATGTTTTATGTAACTGGAAATTCAATGGAAAGATTTTTTGTGTTGCTGGCACAAGATCTTTGTACAGGGTGGTAATTATTGAGCTACATGAAAAGAAACGTAGCTTGGCTACAAACTACGGCGAGCACACACTTTATTCAACATATAAACGTCCCTACAGATATTCAGATTTACGTTATGACATGTTCCACATGCCTTCTGTCATTGGTGCTATGACATGGCGCAGACGAATAGCGAAATACTGCTTGTCCCGCTGAAGTGCCTTCACATTGATGTTGTCGATGACCTTCTGAATGGCTGTTTTCAGCTCAGGAATGTTTTTGGGGTCATTGCTGTACACTTTGTCTTTAATATAGCCCCACAAAAAGGAGTCGCATGTGTTCAGATCCAGAGAATAGGCGCCAATAGAGGCCCATGCCAGTGGCCTCTGGGTACCCCAGAGCCAGAAGGCGGTCCCCAAAGTGCTCCTCCAGGACACAGAACACTCTCCTGCTTCGGTGGGGTTGAGATCCGACTTGCATGAACCACGTCTTATCGAAATCAGGATCGCTTTGGATAATGGGGATGAAAATCTTCACCTACCGTTCGGTAGTCATCGTACCATCAAGGAATATCGCACCGATTATTTCATGACTGGACATTGCACACCACACAGTCACCCATTGGGGGGGAAGGGACTTCTCTATAGCAAAATGCGGCTTCTCAATCATTCAAATGCTCCAATTTTGGTTATTGACGAACCCATTGAAATGGAAGTGGGCTTCGTCGCTAAACCAAACCATGCTAATTGGCATCATGTCGAAGCCAACCACGCAAACCGTTCAGAAGTTATGACGATTTTATTTCATATAGTTCAATAATTGTCGATAACATTGTCAATGTAGTTCAGTAATTGTCAATAATTTATGAAATTTTGAAGACAGTACCCTTGTTTTACAAAAATCCTGTATCTACAATATATTTTTTTTTATAGCGATCTCGGTTAAGGATATCTTCTTCTAAGTGATCACTACAGATCGCCCCTTCGAAATGTTCAAAATTTTCAAGTGGGTGTGAGTTCCTAAGGGACCAAACTGCTAAGGTCATCACTCGGTAGACTCACACACTATTCAAACTAACTTATGCTAAGAACAACACACGCATCCGTGCCCGGTGGAGTCCTAGAACCTCAGGCGTGGCCCCTTCGAACTCAACATGAGTAAACTAAAATAAAAACATTGACAGACCTTAGTGAATTCGACACAGACAGAATTTCAGCTTCTTTGTGGCTCTGTAACCACTCCCGTGAGACATTTCAGTTCACTGACACAGTTTTCCTGTCGACTTTATTGGTGAACATATCAAAGATGGCGGCTAATTTGCAATGAGGCCTCACGTAACACCGAACGTCGACCAGAACGTTCACATTCATTCACATTGCCAGTTTTTCTGAAACGAGCGACCATACGTGAATTCGTTGATTTGTTAGGCATCCTTGTTTCAGAAAAACGTACCCTAAAATCTTCGTGACATTTTAAGAAAGATTGTTCAAAAATGGTTCAGATGGCTCTGAGCACTATGGGACTTAACATCTGAGGTCATCAGTCCCCTAGAACTGAGAACTAATTAAACCTAACTAACCTAAGGATATCACACACATCCATGTCCGAGGCAGGATTCGAACCTGCTACCGTAGCAGTCGCGCGGTTCCGGACTGAGCGCCTAGAACCGCTAGACCACCGCGGCCGGCAAGAAAGATTGTGATTTGAAGTAACTTCCAGGAATGAATACGCCTTCAGCCTGGGAGAAACGCATGTTTGTTTGCACACAGTTATAGCGCGATTAAAGCTACTTTGTACTTGACAGATAGCCGAACACGTGGCCTAGAGAGAGTGCGGGTTAGTCCCACGCTGAGATTCAGCACCCCTCACCTTGCGTAGTTGCCACTATTTACTCGGTTGCGCTAAATAGCTGCTAACGCCCGGTCTTGAAGAAAGCGGAGTGTCCTAGAGTCAACACTCCGAAATCAGCTTTGAAGAAAGACTGACAAGGAATACCGTCTCGAGGACAATCCCGTGAATACATCTGCAACTTAAGATAATATTTTGAGGTGGGAAGAGAAAATGGAGGGCCTCTTATTTCCATTAATAAGGTAGTCGAGAGGACAGGGGCGGCATTAATAGTAAGTAGAATTACCATTATGAATACAGGCAAGGAAAGAAATGTAAAGCTAAATACACTTTCCGGACCATCAAATCTTAATTCAGAAAGTCCTTGTCTGTGAGTTCTGGGGAAGAAAACGGTGCATTGGGAAACGTGCGACAAATCTTTATTCTTTCGAACAGGATGCGATTCGCAAATATTTGTATGCGTTTTACCATCGTAGATATCATACTACATTCCGAAAACAGCATGTAACGCTTAAAGATATTGTACTTTTTTTGCCAATAGATCATCTCTTTGGTTGGTATTTTAAACCTGGGGTTAAATTACGAGAAAGTATCTGGTCGTAAGGTAGTATTGGAGCGATAAGCTATTGCTACATGGCGGCGCCGATTTTTGCGGCAGGTAAAGAACATTGTTTTTGATGATTTAGTGTGGCTCGATGAAACGAGAGTGAATTCTGGTCATACGCTGAAGACAGGTTGGTCTGACGGGTCACAAGGAGGAATGGCAGTACCTGTTGGCAAAGGAAGCAGAATTGTTATTGTTCATGCAGGTACAGGTCGTGGGTTTGTTCCTGGGTGTTTACACGTCAAAGAAAACCTCGGATTTCGTGAGGAAACGATGGTTAGAGAATCCGCTGTTACCGAATTTGGAGAAACTGTCGTGCACTATTGTTGACAATGCGCCGAACCACTCTGCTATACCGAGCGAGGCGGCGCAGTGGTAAGCACACTGGACTCGCATTCTGGAGGACGACGGTTCAATCCCGCTTCCGGCCATCCTGATTTAGGTTTTCCGTGATTTGCCTAAATCGCTCCAGGCAGATGCCGGGATGGTTCCTTTGAAAGGACACGGCCGACTTCCTTCCCCGTCCTTCCCTAATCCGACGAGACTGATGACCTCGCTGTCTGGTCTCTTCCCCCAAACAACCCAACCCAACCCCACTATAAAAGACAAAGTCCTAACAGCATCTTTTCGAAAAGAAGAAATCACACAGTGGTTACGATGAAGTAATATAAAATTTTATGACGAAAATAAGAAAGTGGAACTATTGGCACTTACGTCACCCCATAAGCCACGACAGTAGTGGCGGTATATGTGCGGTTTTCCCGGCTCCGCACAAGTTGTATCAGCATTTCAACGGTACCGTGCTAGCAGAAGCCTGCACTAGATGCAGCTGGCAACGTTTCACGATCGCTCGAAAACTTCCAGGTTCAAAGTAGTTTTAATCGCACTATAACTCAACACTGGCATCAAAAGGGCGGAAAATTGCTTGGATATCATGTGACAAGCGTCTCCACAAAGTCATCCGTTGCTAACACGAACACGCCCACCGATTAGAAATCCAGATTCCCACCATACACTTTTTATATATTTCTACATCTACATCTACATTTATACTCCGCAAGCCACCCAACGGTGTGTGGTGGAGGGCACTTTACGTGCCACTGTCATTCGCTCCCTTCCCTGTTCCAGTCGCGTATGGTTCGCGGGAAGAACGACTGCCGGAAAGCCCCCGTGCGGCTTCGAATTTCTCTAATTTTACATTCGTGATCTCCTCGGGAGGTATAAGTATGGGGAAGTAATATATTCAATACCTCATCCAGAAACGCACCCTCTCGAAACCTGGACAGCAAGCTACACCGCGATGCAGAGCGCCTCTCTTGCAGAGTCTGCCACTTGAGTTTGCTAAACATCTCCGTAACGCTATCATGTTTACCAAATAAGCCTGTGACGAAACGCGCCGCTCTTGTTTGGATCTTCTCTATCTCCTCTGTCAACCCGACTTGGCACGGATCCCACACTGATGAGCAATACTCAAATATAGGTCGAACGAGTGTTTTGTAAGCCATCTCCTGTGTTGATGGAGTACATTTTCTAAGGACTCTCCCAATGAATCTCAACCTAGCACCTGCCTTACCAACAATTAATTTTATATGATCATTCCACTTCAGATCGTTCCGTACGCATACTCCCAGATATTTTACACAAGTAACTGCTACCAGTGTTTGTTCCACTATCATATAATCATACAATATAGGATCCTTCTTTCTATGTATTCGCAACACTTTACATTTGTCTATGTTAAGGGTCAGTTGCCTCCCCCTGCACCAAGTGCCTATCCGCTGCAGATCTTCCTGCACTTCGCTGCAATTTTCTAATGCTGCAATTTCTCTGTATACTACAGCATCATCCGCGGAAAGCCGCATGGAACTTCCGACACTATCTAATAGGTCATTTATATATATTGTGGAAAGCAATGGTCCCATAACACTCCCCTGTGGCACGGCAGAGGTTACAGACGTCTATAGACGTTAAAACGTCTGTAGACGTCTTTCCATTGAGAACAACATGCTGTGTTCTGTTTGCTAAAAACTCTTCAATCCAGCAACACAGCTGGTCTGATATTCCGTAGGCTCTTATTTTGTTTATCAAGCGGCAGTGCGGAGAACGCCTTCCGGAAGTCAGGGAAAATGGCATGTACCTGGGAACCTGTATCTAATATTTTCTGGGTATCTTTTTTGGGTTATTATTTTGTTTATTATTATTATTATTATTATCCCTCCTGGAATGCGGCGCGTGGGTCTGCTTCTGAAATCTGACAAAGAGGCCGAATGAAAGGAAGCGAGTAGGAGTAGGTTCGGTAAAGCACGTCGGGACTGCAAGTAAAGTAAAAGTGGTTTTACTATAGTATAAACATATTACATAAATTTAGGTGATGAGCACGTAGGTGCGCAGCCGAAGTCCAGATAAGAAAGTCTCAATAGCAAGATAAGCTAAAACGATGGTTCTCGGCCGTCTGCTCTTGATGAACTAGGCGAAAGTGGAGCGGCGCTCGTAGAGCTGCACGGCGTCGGCTAGAGGGCGCTATGGTCGATGAAGATATTCCGCTCTCGCAGTGCCAACCTACGCTGTGGCATCGGAAGTGTCGATGTTACAATTTTTTTTTAAATTTTACAGTTGCGTTACTTCTGTTTCACTCGGTATAATGAGCCACTGAGCGAAGTTCTTTCAACAGTACGTGAACGAAAGTACTGTTGGTAAATTGTTTGCATGGTATGGTGCGGGTAACCCGCCCCCATAGTTTACTCGAGATTTCGTGAGAGCGCTGTTTATACCTCACCCAACTCGTCGCTGAAACAAGAGTGACAGAAGCGATAAAAGAGATTCACGGGCCCCCGTTACGAGTCGGTGGCATCAGAGGGTCTATTGCGAGGTGCGACGCCAAGTAACAGACATACACGGCGGCCGCCTTCACGACGAATCCACGGGGAAGCACACGGTGGGGCGTCGGTGCAGATGCACTCAGAACAGGTAATGGTCGTCTCCAGTGACGCACGGGCACCAGGAAAAGATGAGGCACGCGGGAAACCCAATCTGGACGCTGCCGTTTCTGCGTATCGGCGTCTTCTGTGGTCGCCGGCCGGATGCACAGTAAAGAGTCTTCCACTTCATAACGGTCATTTTATAAGCGTGCAAGACTAAAATTAGCCACCCTCACCACAGATCACGCTACTATTACTAACACCGCCACAAGCTTTGATAATTTACATCTACACTGAAGAGACAAAGAAACTGGCACACCTGCCTAATATCGTGTAGGTCCCCCGCGAGCACACACGTGTCGCAACATGACGTGGCATGGACTCGACTTATGTCTGAAGTAGTACCAGAGGGAACTGACACCATGAATCCTGTAGCACTCTCCATCAATCCAAACGAGTACGAGGGGCTGGAGCTCTCCTTTGTACAGCACGTTGCAAGGCAGACCAGATATGCTCAGTAATGTTCATGTTTGGGGAGTCTGGTGCCCAGCAGTAGTGTTTTAACTCAGAAGATTGTTCCTGGAGCCACTCTGTAGCAATTCTGGACGTACGGGGTGTCGCATTGTCCTGTCGGAATTGCCTAAGTCCGTCGGAACGCACAATGGACATGAATGGATGCAGGTGATCTGACAGGATTCTTACGTACGTCTCATCTGTCAGAGTCGTATCTAGACGTATCAGGGGTTCCATATCACTCCAACGTCACACGCCACACTCCATTACATAGCCTCCACCAGCTTGAATAGTCCCAGCTGACATGCAGGGTCCATGTATTCGTGAGGTTGTCTCCATTACACTCGATACAATTTGGAACGAGACTCGTCCGATCGGGCAACCTGTTTCCACTCATCAACAGTCCAATGTTGGTATTGACAGGTCCAGGTGAGGCATAAAAAAGGGCTCCGGAAGCCAATGTCGGTGTTGTTTCGTTGAATGGTTAACACGCTGTCACTTGCTGGTGGCCCAGCATTGAAACCTGCAGCAGTTTCAAGAAGGGTTGCACTTCCGTCACGTTGAACGATTGTCTCCAATTGTCGTTGGTCTCGTTATTGCAGGATCTTTTTCCGGACGCAAGGATGTCGGAGATACGATGTTTTACCGGATTCTTGATATCGGCTGTATACTCGTGAAATTGTCGTACGGGAAAATCTCCACTTCATCACTACCTCGGAGATTCTGTGTTCCATCGTTCGTGCGCCGACTATAACATCACGTTGAAACTCACTTAAATTTTGATAACTTGCCATTATAGCAGCAGTAACAGATCTAACAACTGCACCAGACACTGCGGCGGTGCGGGATCGCTCGTCTAAGTTTTTGTTGAAACATCCCCTTGGAAAAATTTATGAATTACTGTGCTGGTAAACCTGTTACGTTATCTGATTTTCAAACAGCTGAGCAGAACTGAACCTACGCAGACATTTCTCTCTTTACTTATTCTGATCAACACTAAACTGGCACACAATATTTTTAGCGTAACGCAATCTGACTTTCAATCATCCCTACAAAAGAATGGCCCTGACTAACAATAACCTATACCTTTCATGAATCACTTACCTCACAAAAATCTTCGTTACTCGAACTACTGCAATACAGCGAGCGCCAATACTGCCAGCTAAATAAAAGATTCTAACTGCTGAAGATATCCAGTATTACAAATTTACTCTTCCTGATGGACACACGTCCAGATCGTCCGCTCTCAAAATTCTGCCACCTCTCTCCTCACATCCACCACTGCTGGCGGCTTACCTCCAACTGCTCAACGCTATGCGCAGATCACATCCAACTGCCCAACACTACAATAGCGAATATTCCAGCAATGCCAACCAGCCACAGACTGCACATGTCACAGCCAGTGATTTTCATACAGAGCGCTACGTGACGTTACAAACATAAAAACCTAAACAACCTACTTACATTGTTAACACTATCGTTCAGTCCACCTACCTCGACAGGATTGTTGCCGATGTCCCTCCACTCTGGTAGGAGATAAGCGCTAGTCGGTGTAAATCAGCGTCGATAAACCACCTCTTAATACCTACCACACAAAGGCCGCGTAACTCTAGTTGAAAGTCAATTCCTGAAAGTTCATGATTAAAAAATCGGACGTTCGGGATATTCATCTGCATGCAGAAAAGCGTTTAAAATTAGATTGACTCTACTTTTTATTCACATTGAAACATATGAAATGGCTATCAAGTACGTATTTAATATGGTAAAAAGTTATCATTCAAAATTCACTATCTGTATAACAAATATTCACTCGAAAAGCAGCCAGAATTTTAGTAAGACCGACCCAACTAATTTTCACGTTCTACCAGTTACAGACCCACAACTATTCGCGTGTTAAACATTCGGTCGTTTCAGTGGTCCTCTTAGTAAGAAGTACTCGCCAAAACACGCCACGTGGAGTTGTTACCACGACCAGAAAGTTCACACGCTCATATCTATCAAACTGTTTAATTTAGAAACACCAAACACTCATTAAAATGTTTGTAACTCCAGTCACTTCAGTCACGATATGTTCGAACCGAAATTACCTCACTATTTCCTCATATCACAAAGTATTTTTAACGGGCTATCTGACATCGTGTTATCTATAGATCGGCCAGCAAGCAACTATGTTAAAGCTTAATTCTGATTGGCTGTTGATCTAAACGACCAATCACAACGTTCCTTCCAGATCATTCTCGCGGCAAATCTTGCCTTATCCAATCACTAATTTGATGGTAATGCATGTCAGCAAAACTTCAAATTCTTGTATTTTGTTTAATCAAAATAAACGAAGTGCGAAATATTCTTCAAATTGATAAATAAACTTATTCCGCCTCTAACTCCCATTCTGGCTGCTTTTATACAAAAGCAAACACACACCGACATACGTCACTTGAGTCGTGGTTGCAGCATAACTTTACCATAATAAGTTCGTTTGTACAAGGTTTTACGTAAAATGAAATATTAAATTTTAACGTATGTTCAATATACACTCACTCAATCATTCTCACGCACTCACACGGCAAAATATATCAAATAATAATTTTGGATGATTTTTGTATTACGTAATGCACAGTGACTAAAGTTTTAAAAATAAAATTCGAATTAACTGACTTTTATGCACTGATAACTTTGGAATGGCTTCAAATGATAATGAAAGCCAATCTGTTATTGTTCCTAACTATGTTTAAAAAAACAAGAGTTGGTTTTAGGAGTTTTAGGTAATTCTCTTTATCTCCAGAGGCCGGCCAGAGTGTCCGGGCGGTTCTAGGCGCTGTAGCCTGGAGCCGAGCGACCGCTACGGTCGCAGGTTCGAATCCTGGCTCAGGCATGGATGTGCGTGATTTCCTTAGGTTAGTTAGGTTTAATTAGTTCTAAGTTCAAGGCGAATGATGACCTCAGAAGTTAAGTCGCATAGTGCTCAGAGCCATTTGAACCATTTTTTCTCCAGAACTATAATACATAAAGATCTGCAATTTTGATAGCATCATCCCAGTAATAACAAGTGGAACCAAATTTGAACAAAATCGGATAATACCTAATATGGATTATTTAGATTCGTAGAGGGTCTGAATCTTCGAATCGACTGAATGTTGCGCTATGCAGTTCTCACGGCAGACAGCGTCAGCTGTGCTGTGCGAAAAACCGAAAAAAATGTAGCCATCCTGCAGCCACAGTGCTAGACCGCTGCGTGCCTTACTGCAACGAACGTCATCTCATAATAACGTGCTGCATTACAACACTTGTTGTCTTATATAGGCGTTGCCGACCGCAGCGCCGTATTCTGCCTGTTTACGTATCTCTGTACGCGGATATAGTGCTTGTATCAGTTTCTTTGGTTCTTCAGTGTATATCTACAGGGTGTCGCAGGAGTGATGGTCAATGCTCAGGTGTACGACATGGACGAACATTCGAAACAAAAAATCTAGTAAACAATGGCTCTAAAATGTATACCTTGAGGCCTATGAGTACTACTTCACCTTAGATAATGTGGAGGAAATTTTTTCTACTGCAAGCTTCTTGCTTTCCGTATTTTGGCAGGACATAGTAAGAACAAAAGAACGAGAAAAATACTGGGCGATGATCGTTAAAATTCCGGTTTGAAAACATAAAAAAAGAAAACACTGCTCAGAATGATTTGAAATTTGAACGGAATATTATCGAAGAAGGGGGGGAAACGATACAGAAAAAAAAGATATTTAGCGAAAATTTCACCACTCGATGGCGCTGGAAACGTCATAAATGCAAAATAAAAAATAATGTCGTGTGACTAGGGCCTTCCGTCGTGTAGACCGTTCGCCGGGTGCAAGTCTTTCGATTTGACACCACTTCGGCGACTTTCGCACCGATGGCGATGAAATGATGATGATTAAGACAACACAACATCCAGTCCCTGAGGGGATAAAATCTTCGAGCCAGCCAAGAATCGAACCCGGCCCCTTAGGATTGACGTTCTGTTGCGCTGACAACTTCTTTTTTCATTTTGTTCGATATAGTTTGTTGCGTTTGAGTCTGGGCGGACGTCACAAAACATCCGTTCAAGTTGATCGTTGATACTTTGACTCAGTTTTTTTTATTACAGAGAGCACGCAGCCCTCTGACCGAACACGCTGAGGTACCGTGCCGGCATCACTCAGCTAGCGGGGGCGGATAATGCAAAATGAAAGACGTGGGATACACGACTGTTCCTCGATTTGCGTCTGAGATGCTTGACATGACTGTCTCAATGAAGGATCGCGCACTGCTGGTAAAGCTCTTTTACAAGAATGGGAACTATGCTCCAATGACACAACAGAAGTTCCAGACACTCAAGGGTACGACAAAAATGCGTTTGTCGGTTGAGAAAATTATTAGGAAACTAGAAGGGACACGTTCTTTTGATGTGCAGTGTGTCGGAGGGAGGAAAGCAGTTGGTCAAATGTCACTAGAAGATGTGGCAACAGCACTGCAGGCGGGACCGAGCGGTAGTGTGCAAACATGCTGTGCACGGGGAATTGCCGGAACTTCGGAGATGCTAATGAGCACGGTGCATAAAATCCTACGAAACATCCTGCATTGCTATCCGTACAAAATTACCCATGTTGAGGAGTTGCTTCATGCTGACTCGTCAGGAAGATAAACGTTTGTTCTAGAACTTGTTACTCGCATCTGCACTACGGCCATTAAATTGATACACCGTGAAGAAATGCAGATGATAAACGGGTATTCATTGGACAAATATTTTATATTAGAAAGGCCATGTGATTACATTTTCACGCAATTTGGATGCATAGACCCTGCGAAATCAGTACCCAGAACAACCACCTCTGGCCGTAATAACGGCCTTGATATGCCTGGGCATTGAGTCAAACAGACCTTGGATGGCGCGTATAGGTACAGCTGCCCATGCAGCTTCAACACGATACCACAGTTCATCAAAAAGTCACAAAATTCGTGATCATAAAAGATGTTCCAGAATTCTAAAACTTATTGACGTCAGTAATATCGGCCTATAATCATGTACTACTGTCAGAGGAGCCTTCTTGGAAAGAAATGACTCGCAATTTTTTCACTCACTAGGAATCTTTAGCTGCTGTAGTGACCTACATTTAACTATCGTTGAGAGGGTGTAAAACGCATGGGGTTAGCACCCTATAATGCTACACATTTCCAGGATTTTAAGTTTGACCGCGATCGTGTACGCCAATAGAAGGTAATCGGCCCATAAATTCTTCGTCTGAATGGTTACGTATTCAAAGGACGTTAAGCTATTCGATGGGGAGTCAAGCCAGCGGTATATTGTTTAGGAGTTAAAAAGCTGTGGTCATGCAAATAAAATACGTCGAGCCTAATTACACAAATTATTTGTATGTGTATTCTTCTGATTGGAGGTTTGAGGGATTCGATCGTTGACTTACGTAATAAAATGGAACACCTACAGCCGTCCTTACAATGTTATTTATTATACGGCTGCCAGTTTCAGTCCTTCAGTACACCATCTTCAGGCTGAGGGGTTTAACTCCAATCGTATACTCGATTGATCAGTGGCCAACATCTGTAACAGCGATGTTGTGTCTCCAACCATCACTCACCAATGGTTGGAGACACAACATCGTTGTTACGGGCAATTTGCGAAAACGAGTTCATAGATGTTGGCCGCTGATGAATTGTCTATACGACTGGAATTAGCCCCCTAAAGCTGTCAGTTAAGGCCTGAAGTTGCTGCACTGAAGCACCGAACCTGGTAGCCTTACAATACACAACATCGTAAGGACGGGTGTAGAAGTTCCTTTTCATTAAATTATTAGAGAGAAGTAACTTGAAGTAAATGTACACCGAAGGAAGTAAACAAACTACTGAACTGAACTTCACTCCAAGAAGAAAGTTCGTTTGGCAATCGGTCACAAAAGCAACAGCGCCCTCTGTTACGCATTAGAAAAATAACAGTTCATGAGAAAAACTGCTCTCTGTCGAATAGGAACAAGCTACTACACAACAACGTACACTGCTTGCTTTACTGCGCGAAAAAATAATGCTAATTACAATTCATCTCTTAACAGGGGAAAAATACTGATAGTTTGGACATAAGGCGACACTAAAACTTCGCTACTGAAACAAAGTAATTTTGCTATAATTAGCTGGCCGGTGTGGCTGAGCGGTTCTAGGCGCTTCAGTCTGGAACCGCGCGACCGCTACCGTCGCAGGTTCGAATCCTGCCTCGGGCATGGATGTGTGTGATGTCCTTAGGTTAGTCAGGTTTAAGTTGTTCTAAGTTCTAGGGGACTGATGACCTCAGAAGTTAAGTCCCATAGTGCTCAGAGCCATTTGAACCATTTGCTATAATTACCAAGATGTTATTTTAACTAATAAGAACATTAATAGTTTCTTATACTGTACGTACAGCTTAGCATAACACAGGATATAAGGTATTCACGGGGATCCTTAATCTGTTATCGATTTTGTAAGATAATACAACTCATGATTTTTAATACCATAAATAATTCAATGATGATTCATCAAATTTGGGATGAACTTCCATTGTGGTTTACTCGTTGACTGAGTACTACATGAGGGGGACTCTAAAACTGTTCTGTCTCATAACACATTTCTTGACGACCTCTTGTCGTTTCAGGAGGGTGTTTCAGGAGGAATAGTAGATATCTGAGGAGGCGATAGTGTAGAAGAATTGCAAATAAAAATGCCGTATAACTTGCGTCCAATTTTTAGTGAGTACAGAGATACAGCTGTTAGTATGTAATAACACAAATGAACTTACGCTGTAAGGTCTGGGGACCTTGGTGGCTAAGAAACTTGCCCCTATCTACAGATCCATCTTTCGGGGAATGATAGGTTTAGATGATGTTGAAACGTCCCCTTAGAAAAATTATACAAGACTGTGCTTAAAGTGACACACAATATTTTTAGCGCAACGCAGTCTGACTTTCAATAATCCCTAGAGAAGAATGGCCCTCACTAACATTAACCTATACCTTTCACAAATCACTTACCTCACCAAAAATCTTCGCTACTCGAACTACTGCAATACAACGAGCGCCACTACTGCCAGCTAAATAAAAGATTCAAACTGCTGAAGGCACTAACTACTAATAGGCATAGTTAGCAAATGAAAGATTTTAATACAGAACAATGTATTTGCCTTAATAGTCAATATATATATATATATAGCAGTTCATGACATCCAATCTTACAAATTTAAAAACTCCGCCATCTCTCTCCCCACGTCCACCACTGCTGGCGGCTCACCTCCAACTGCGCAACGCAACGCGCTGTTAACATCCAGCTGCCCAACACTACAATGGCAGACAGCAATGCAAACCAGCCACAGACTGCACACGGCACAGCCAGTGATTTTCATACAGAGCGCTACGTGGCGGCGGCGTTACCAATAAAAAAACCTAAACAGCCTACTTACATAGCCCCCATGCTCCCCACAAAAAAATTTAGAAATTGTTTTGGACACTGGCCAATACAGGTTTGAAAATTTTTTTCATAATTACAGTAAGAAAGATATCAAATGCACACACTTATTGATAGAATGTTGGTCAAAAGCTAAAATTTTCTCACAGTGCATAAAACACAGTCCTGATCGTTCATCACAGTAAAATAGTAATGTTTTTGCTCAATGTCTGAGCAGTAAAAGAAAATGCACACGGAAGTAGTGGATTTCCAAGAAGCGTTGAAGAAGTAGTATTGTCCTTCCAACAGAAAGACAGTGCTGACTCTTGACATGCTGACAGGTAATGGGCCACAACAGAGCAAACCCACAGCAGAGTCAGTCGAAGTTTTGAAGAATATTGGTAGGTTGGTCATCACAGAGTAGACCCACTGTAGTCCTGGTAGAGATTATGGTATTGGTGGGCCACCAGAGGTGCAGACCCACTGCAGTCCTTGTAGAAATAATGGTATTGTTGAGTCATCAAAGGTCTAGACCCACTATAGTACTTGTAGAAATAATGGTATTCGTGGGCCATCAAAGATGTAGACCCACTGTAGTCCTTGTAGAAATAATGGTATTGGTGGGCCATCGAAGGTGCAGACCCACTTCAGTCCTCGTAGAGATGGCCAGCAGCCACCTGTTGCGACTGTGTGGGTGCACAATCACCATCGAAGAGTCTTGTGGAGAATACAGCAAGTCCATAAACCACCACTTGTCCAGTCACAAAGAATTTGTTTGAAATGTCCTTAGAACCAGCAATGCTGTTATCCAGTCCCTTTCTGAATTATTAACACACGTGCAAACACTATCAGTCTCTGCTTCTCACATATTGTCCATATACTATGGCCAACAGAAACGTGTGCAGTGAAATGTAACTTACAAGCTACTTAATTTGATGAACTGGTGTCAATTACAATTTTATAACATAAGAATACAATAAGTGAGGTACAAAATACATCATTAAAGAACATAAAAATACAGGCGGCGTTACCAATTAAAAAAAACCCAAACAGCCTACTTACAATGTGTCACCTGACGATTACAGTGTGCAGGAGCCCCGTCATGCTGAACGAACATACACACTCTTGTATCCAAAAAAATCTCTTCCAATAGTGCTGGAAGCTCATTTTCAAGAACATAACAGGATACCGTAAGACGACGCGCAAGATAACAGGCCCCATCAACTGAGTGTCTGTCAAACCACATCACACATTTACAGAGAAGCGTTCTTGTAAAGATGTCTCCACAATGACATGTGGGTTTTCTTCAGACCACTGATGTGAAACAGGAATGTTACTGATGCCGTCACGAGTGACAGGGCTTCATCAATCAAGAGTAAAAGTGGGATTACCTGGAGATTGTCAAGTATCCAATGACACAATTCTAATCGTCTATGTTCATCTCCTGTTCCAAGGTGTTGAATGAGCTGTAAATTATACGGATGGAACACGTGCATCCGTACTGTTCATACTCTTGGTATTGACCAGCGATACGTGCAGAAATTCTCCGAGTGCTTGTTGTAGGACTACCTTCTACCGACTGAATAATGTGTTCCACATCATCCACAGTCCGTTTGTTTACACGATCAGATGCAATACGACTGCTGGGCACTGTACCAGTGTCACAAAGTGTGTTGAACACACGAGGAAACACTCTTGAATCTGGTGGTCTACGGTTAGGAAACCGTATGCCGTATTCTCTACAAGCAGCAAAAGCGTTTCCATTACCAAAACCCATACACAAATACCGTATTAGCATACTCATAATACGTCAATACATGCGGCATGTTTACACGCTACAGTGCAGTAGATATGGCAAACAAATACCAATGAAAACTTAAATGTAAACTAAAGGTCGGCCGTTGTGGAAGAGCGGTTCTAGGCGCTTCAGTTTGGAACCGTGCTGCTGCTAAGGTCGCAGGTTCGAATCCTGCCTCGGGCATGGATGTGTGTGATATTCTTAGGTTAGTTAGGTTTAAGTAGTTCTAAGTTCTAGAAGACCGATGACCTCAGCAGTTAAGTCCCATAGTGCTCAGAGCCATTTGAACCATTTGTAAACTAAAGCACAACTTCACAACGTGAACATCAACACTCTACTGCTGACATTCGGTAAATATGCAACCCACAGCAGCCAGTGTACCAACGCATTGAATGAAAATACAGTGAACTCATATGTATCTCTGTACTCAATATAAACTGGACACATGTTATATGACATTTTTTGTTGCAATTCGTCTACGCTACCACCTCCTAAAATATTCAGTTTCTCCTGAAACATCCTGTAGCCTCAAAGAAGACATTTACAAAATATATATACAGTTCACGGAAGTGTTACAAGAGGAGGCAAATTCTCTTTCAAAATCTCTGTAGACCCTCGTAGTTACCTCGTGTGGTCCAGTTGCCTCTTGATTGTTGATCAGTTGTAGTTAGTTTTCTATTTCTTGATCGATTTTCTCAGCCTCTGACATTTCGGAATACGCACGACGATTAAAAACGGGAATCGTGCTACTATCTTACAAGGTGAAACGATTTCGGAAAGCCGTATTGTGATCTCAGTGCTGTGAGGAGGAGACTAGACTTTTAGGATCAGAAAGGTGTCCTGTTAGCCGACAACTGGGAAGGAAATTACTTTATCCTCGTGTTATGTAAGGCTCCACTTAGAGAAGCCGAACATTAGGTTTCCCCGTTCCTCATAGTCAGGGGTGTCTAAAGTGAAACCTCCAAAATTAAATGAGCCTGTTGTGTTTGAAGAGATGCAGAGAAAAGTCTACAATTAAGTTGTGAGGAATAGCGATGAAATAAATGAGGTTCTCACGCACTTCACCTCCGTAAAATTGAAGATGTTGGACTAGATGATAATTCTGCAAGTTCGAATTTATGAGTTTTATTTTGGTGCAAAACGTAAATTCTGTTGGCTCTCAGTTAGATTGGAAACGGTGGAAATCTAACATTACACACTTAACGAAATGTCAAGAAAACTAATGAAACATGGAATCGACGATCTACGTTGTCCTATATAGCAGGACTTGGACACACTAGCAAAACACAAATACTTTAAAAAAATCGCACTAAACAAACAACGAAAAATCATGAAAACCAACAAAATGCAGTATCGAGGAAATGAGTTCAGCTACATAACGCAACTTGGAATACTAAAACCAATAGAGAAAACAAAAGAAGTTAAAAAAATAAAAGTCCGCTCTTAAGGTGTCTGCGCAATTTCCATTGCGTGATATCCTTTGCTTCTTTAATAAAAAAAATCATACTTAACTGTCAGATAGCATAATAGAAATGTAAAAGAATATACCAAAAAATAAATAAAAGAAAAGATACATATGTAACGTAAATTACAAGCATAGTTTACATCAGTTACTAAGACAACCATAGATAATATTTAATAACTGGCCACCAAGGATATAAAGAAAGAAGGGACTTGTCATTAATTCACCAACTTGAAGCCCACGTCCGCCATCTTACATAGCCCAGAACATTAGGTTCACCGCATTCCTACCTCCATGGTTCACTGTGGTGAGACTTCCCTGTGACGTCACTCTGACGCGCCCGTGCCCAGTTTCGTCCCCGTTGGGTCCTTCGATTGTGTGGAGACGCAATTGTTTAATAAAAAATGACAGCTTGCGTCGTTTACGGGTCTTCTAATCGACCGATCGTAGTATAAAGTTTAAAGGAATCACATTTCATTCGTAAGTGGAACCGTTCAAGCAATATTTTCGTTTGTAAAGATGAATTATTATTGCACCGTTTGTATTGGTTTTATTCTTGTCGTTTGACTTTAGATTTCTTCACTTTACTGACTGTCCATTCTTTCTCTTCTGTCCTGTGTTTTTCATTGCCTTCCAGATCGCAGAGGCTCCAAGATCCGAACCACACTGCATCAACGGTATCGTCCCCGTACAACACACGGCTCTGTAACCGCGCTAATTGTTGGTGCAGCATCTCATAGCCCCACATTCCTCTAGCCGATAATTATTCAGTGTTTACATCAGCTCTCTCCTTAAAAATGATTCTGGCTATAACTGTCGAAAACAGCTGTCATCTGTGTGAGTTTTGTGTGTCTGATTGTGTGAATGTGAACGTGGGCTTTTATATGTGTGCGTGGTTTGCTTCCTTCCTAAAGAAGGCTTTGGCTGAAAACTTACGAGAACACACTTTTCGTCGCGCTTGCCTGCTGTACGGCGTGTGAGTAGCAGCCGATTCCTCATGAAATTTGTTACAAACAATCCACTGCATTTCAACAGAAACAATAATGTACATTATTACAATTCGAGAAGAAAAAAAACGACATTCATTATGCCACAGTGGGGTTGTCGGTAGCACAAAAAGGGATTCACAATGCTGCAACAAAAAGTTTTGAGCACTTACACATGGACATAAAATTCCCTGCAGACAGCAAAGTAAAATTTGAAACAAAACTGGAAACATATCTCTGACAACTCCGCCTATTCCTCCGAAGATGTCTATTACTGTAATGTGTAAATGGTGGTGGGTATGAATTACTAACTTCTATCTTTAATTAAATACAAAAATAAAAATAATAAATGATAAGCATGGAGCCATATTTACAAAAAAATTTGATGTTAATATAAAATGACTCGCTCCACATCATTATGATTTATAGTACGAATGGTATATAGAACTTGAGACTAACTAACTAACCAACTATTGGTATTTCACAAAGTATGGCATAGGCTTACATACTTTGAAAACCTCAAAATGAAATTCAGTTGTAAAATCAAGCAGATGATCAAAGTAGGAGTACATTCCAACTGTGCTGTGTTTGTTTATTCCTGGAAAACTGACAGAGTTACTGGCGAGAAATATTCCGGGAAAATAAACAAATATGTTACTACTGGGAACGTGGGCCCGCATGCTACGCAGGTTAGGCCACCATTACTAAAAAATTACTTACATACATGTTAAAACAGAACATCCATTTTATGGGGTCTTAAGCGTTTGTGACAATTCCCTTAATCATATTTATGGTATTGCACAATGATAGAACATGTTTAAAAATTAGAAATGGCTATTATTGGTTTTACACTGAATGATGCATCATAGGTATGATTTCAAAGCGATAAGACGTATAAACTACAGTGAAACTAACTCCACTGACACTCTAATAAAACAAGAGCTCTATTCTGCATGGAGGTACATCTCTATGCAGTTCTGTTTCTTTGACATTCCAATAAACGTTCACTTTGTTGACATGCGACAATATACGATAGTGTGTCTTGCTTCTTTCCTCACTGTACACGTTTATGGGCTAGCAAAGAACACGTAGGTAAGTTTTTTGCGAACATGTACGTAGAAAATGTTGTGTTTACTAGTTGAAAGCTGAAAAGTGATGAACCAGAAGCAAGCAAGTATTAGTTTCAGAGTTCTAACTTCATTTGCTATTGATACAAATACAGTAAAAATGGAATAAAATGCATTACGAAAGTAACCAGCATACTTTTCACACCACATCCTTCTGTTCTTGGTGGCTTATTCGAAACATATCAATAAAAAACAAGTTAACGTTAACGAGGCCAAATGTGTCGTATTACGAGTGAAAATACCCTTTCAAGAATACAATAACGATCGAAATTGCTTTCTGTACGTTATGTTATTCATGTAAGTACACGACGGAAATAATGAACAAGAAGTAAACGTAAAAAGTGGTTTGCCAATATTTTGGGATATTTAAGATGGCTGCATGCCCCGCCCACTCTGGCTTCAAAACAAGGTACAGCGTAAGTCTATAGCGACATCTCCCTTCTTATTTTTCCCCCATGTCGGCCACCTACATCCTTCACATCATAAACTAGTGACATCACACAATGACGTCGTGACTCAAAGCGGAGAATTGCAATTACTTGATTTCAGCAGGCGCCAATAATCGTGGAGCTAGGTTACAAAGTTTCAAGAACGAGTGTTAAGAATCAGTGCCACAAAAATTAATTGTTAAATTTTTGTCCAAAAAAAATTCTCTGTGGTTTTCTGAAGAAGAAAATGTTTACTTTGAGTACGTTGGACCGAGGGAAGTCCCAAAGTTAGAGAAATTTGAAAACGGCTGCACACATGATCATGGCTCCACGTCATGCAGACAACTATTTTAAGAACAGATTCGCATTCTCGTTTATTCGTTTTTATGAACTTTCAGTCTCTAATGTTGACTAACCTGTCAGAGCATCGTGATTAGTCCAAATATGAAAAGAGCTTGAATTACCAAAGGGATCAGAAGACTCTTCGAGCAGAGAAGTCAGTGTTAGAAGTTATGTAACAACCGAGTATAAGAAGAAGAAATCAGAAAGAGAAAAGGGAAGATGTAAAACACCAGAAACTGGATGACTATGCAGCTGTGGTGTATTAGTGTCAGCAGTTAGATGGAGAAATTCCCGGTAGTTCACTTTTGTATGTTGTGGTACACATGGTACTGATGGCAGATGTACCGATATACGTGGGATGTCCCTATTTTTAGGGGTTTCTTGGACAGACACAAGTAATGCTTACGCGTGACGTCAAATGCCCCACTTTTGGGTGTCGATAGCAGTTCTAAATATAATTCGTATTCAGTGTTAGGGTCGGAGTGACTGGAAGACTTGCAATGAAATACAGCAGAAGACGTACATAACATTCCTTCGGAACTTCTTCTACCACTCGAGGAATTGCCAACCAAACATCAGTTTAAGTCGATAACATTCTTCTGGGTTTGGGACCGCATTGTCAACTATAGAACTCCGATGTTTCGGCGAATATTGCTGGACGTCTTCCTCAGGGTGTATTACTAAATGCTAACTGCTGTTTCAGTTGGTGTGTAGGATTTATGAGACTGGCGTCATAGCATCAGACTTTCGGGAAAATATCATCCGTGCAGTCCCGAAAATAGCACGAGCAGATAAGTGCGAGAACTAGCGCATAGTCAGCTTGATATCGCATGCATCCAAGCCGCTGGCAAAAATTAAGCAAGTATACAGAAGAATGGAAAAGAAAATTGATGAGCTGTTAAATGAGGGTCAGTTTGGCTTTAGAAAAGGTAAAGACACGAGAGAGTCTATTCTGGCGTTGCGCTAGATAATGGCAGACACACTAAAGAAAAATCAAGACACGTTTATAGCATTGGTCGAACTGAAAAAAGCGTTCGACAGTGTAAAATGGTGCAAGATGTTCGAAATTCTGAGAAAAATAGGGGTAAGCTACAGGGAGAAACGGGTAAAACACAAGAGGGAATAATAAGAGTCGACGACCAACAACGAAGTGCTAGGATTAAAAAGGGTCTAAGACAGGGATGTAGTCTTTCGCCCCTACTGCTCAATCTGTACATTGAAGAAGCAATGATGGAAATAAAAGAAAGGTTCAGGAATGGAATTAAAATTCAAGGTGAAAGGATATCAATGATACGATTCGCTGATGACATTGCTATGCTGAGTGGAAGTGAAAAAGAATGACATGATCTGCTGGATGGAATGAACAATCTAATGAGTACAGAATATGGGTTGAGAGTAAATCTAAGAAAGAGAAAAGTAGTGAGGAGCAGTGCAAATGACTTTAGCGATAAACTTAACATCAAAATCCATGGCTATGAAGTTGTCGAATTGAAGGAGTTATGCTATCTTGGAAGCAAAATAACATGTGACGGAAAAATAGAGGAGGACATAAAAGACAGACTAGCACAGGCAAAGAGGTATTTTCCGGGAAGAAGATTGTGTCGTAGTGTATTGCGGTCTGTGGGATCACAGGAGAAGAGAATCGCGGCGTTTGAGTTTGGTGCTACAGAAGAATGTTAAAGTTACAAGGCATAATAGGACGTGTGTTCAGACATCAGGGAATAACGTCCACGGTACCAGAAGGAGCTGAAGAGGATAAAAACTGTAGGTGGAAAGATTAATTGGAATACATCAGTTAAAAATCGAGAACCTTGGTTGAAGGTATTGTTCTGAGATGAAGAAGTTGGCTAATTAGAGTTACTATTAATGATTTTTTAAAAAGTGCTGGGAAATTATTACTGAAAGGGCCAGAGCCCGTAATTTACAAGGAGAATATATTATGTTTTAATGCGGTTAACAATGGTTTAATTTACAGAGTGAATTTACATCAAAGACTGGTTACCTGTTTTCGGTAGCTTTGCACAGTGCGCAGTTTTTAAATCACGGATTAAGACAAACATTGATTCTTCGTTTTAACATTTTGTATTCAATCGTTTTCTTAGCGACGGAACATCTTTTACGCTCTCAGATGCTAAAGACAGGGCCCAAGTTACTAATGTTACACTCGTTAATTGAATGTTCCAGGGTAAGTTTCATTTTAGACCTCTTATTACGATGGTTCACCTTAGCAAAATTATAAAACGAACATACGAGTAGGCATAAAATTAACTCTAGCGATTGCAGGTAAGTCTTAATGTATTTTAAAATAAGCTTGAAGCTCATTTTAAGAAAGGGACCCTCCCCGGCACACCCTCACACGGTGAACACCAGTCGCACGCCCAGGAGATGAGAGGTGGATGACGTCAGCTCGTCCCATGCGGGGTCATCGAGATAAGAGGGCCCTGCAAGGCTCTTGTGACGTCACACTTGTCGACTAGTCCGTCGCACTTCGTGGACTCTCGGCTTCTTACAGGGCCCACGGGAAATCCATATTTAATTGAAGAGGTACCGGACACATTTATTAATTTTGTTGTGTGCTATCGAGGACTTGCATGTACTTAAACAAGCAATGAAGAATTATTAAACGTGTCTGTAATACCGTGGTGCCCAAATTAAAGCAAGAAATTGAAATTTTTCAAGGTTGCGTTTATTTTGCGACAAAAAATTATAAACAGGTGATACCAAAGAAGAAACAATGTAAAGTATACAAAAAGTAAACAACTGCAACATCTATAACGCTGCACAAAAATGTCCCTCGTTTTTTCCAAATTAACGGATTTTCACACACATTCCGACACTGTTCAATGTACTCAGTATGGCGTGTGGCCTCCTCTGCAGGAAATATGTGCCTGACAACGACGGGCATGCTGTGAATGATGTCATCAGTCTCACGTTGAGTAAATATCGCCCATTCTTCTTGCAGAGCTGCTCGCAGACTTCGAGAGTGGTTGGTAGATGCTGTTGGGACGCAACCCGTCTCCCTAGTGCATCCCAGACTTCCTCTACGCGATTCAAATCGGGAGAGCAAGCAGGCCACACCACGCATGTAATATCTTCCGTTTCCAGAAAATCACCCACCTGTGCTCTACAAGAAGTGGTTAGCAATCACAGTTTAGTCAATAATCAACCACCTTTAGTGAATTAGCAAATGGTTCAAATGGCTCTGAGCACTATGGGACTCAACTGCTGTGGTCATCAGTCCCCTAGAACTTAGAACTACTTAAACCTAACTAACCTAAGGACACCACACACATCCATGCCCGAGGCAGGATTCGAACCTGCGACCGTAGCAGTCGCACGGTTCCGGACTGCGCGCCTAGAACCGCGAGACCACCGCGGCCGGCAGTGAATTAGCAGTCTAGTTAAAAGTTGATTAACACTCTATAGTAAATTGATTTCTTAGGATGGATAGGATGTGTGGCTGCTGTGTACGGACGCAGGAGGAGCTGGCCACTCTTCGCGAACAGTTGAGCGTGTTGATGGCCGCGGTCAGCCGTCTTCAGGCTGCTGCCTCGGAGTGTAGCGGCAGTGGGGAGTCTGGTGCGTCGCAAGGCACACCCCAGGTGTTACATGCTTCACCCACTGTCCCTGCTGTCGAGACATCTTCGCGGGTACCGGGCGCGGTTGGGCCACCCTCTCCCCAAGGGGAGTGGCGGGTTCAGCGGCGTTCGCGGCGCACGAGGCGGAGGGTCAATGTGGAGGCTGGCCGTGTGGCATCGCCCGCTCTGCCTGTGAGTGGACATGTGGCCGCTTCTTCAGCAAGGTCCGAGCAGGCACACGGGGGGAGGGGTTTATTAGTTATTGGGAGCTCCAACGTTAGGCGGGTGATGGAGCCCCTTAGGGAAATAGCGGAAAGGTCGGGGAAGAAGGCCAGTGTAAACTCTGTCTGCTTGCCGGGGGGTCTCATCCGAGATGTGGAGGAGGCCCTACCGGCGGCGATAGAGAGCACTGGGTGCACCCGACTACAAATTGTTGCTCATGTCGGCACCAATGACTCCTGCCGTCTGGGTTCAGAGGTCATCCTCAGTTCGTACAGGCGGTTGGAGGAGTTGGTGAAGGCGGAAAGCCTCGCTCGCGGGGTGGAATCAGAGCTCACTATTTGTAGTATCGTTCCCAGAACCGATCGCGGTCCTCTGGTTTGGAGCCGAGTGGAAGGCTTAAACCAGAGGCTCAGACGATTCTGCGGAGAGCTGGGGTGCAAATTTCTCGACCTCTGCTATCGGGTGGAGAAATGTAGGGTCCCCCTGAATAGGTCAGGCGTGCACTACACGCCGGAAGCGGCTACGAGGGTAGCGGAGTACGTGTGGAGTGCACATGGGGTTTTTTTAGGTTAGAGAATTCCCTCCCTAGGCCCGACAAGACGCCTCCTGAGACACGGCAAGGCAGGAGTAGGCAAAATGCAACAGGGAATAACAATATTAATGTGCTAATAGTAAACTGCAGGAGCGTCTATAGAAAGGTCCCAGAACTGCTCTCATTAATAAACGGTCACAACGCCCATATAGTACTAGGAACAGAAAGTTGGCTGAAACCAGACGTAAACAGTAATGAAATCCTAAACTCTGATTGGAATGTATACCGCAGAGATAGGCTGGACAGTGAAGGGGGAGGCGTGTTTATAGCGATAAGAAGTGCAATAGTATCGAAGGAAATTGACGGAGATTCGAATTGTGAAATGATTTGGGTGAAGGTCACGGTTAAAGCAGGCTCAGACATGGTAATTGGATGTCTCTATAGGCCCCCGGACTCAGCAGCTGTTGTGGCTCAGCACCTGAAGAATAATTTGGAAAATATTTCGAGTAGATTTCCCCACCATATTATAGTTCTGGGTGGAGATTATAATTTGCCGGATATAGACTGGGAGACTCAAACGTTCATAACGGGTGGCAGGGACAAAGAATCCAGTGAAATATTTTTAAGTGCTTTATCTGAAAACTACCTTGAGCAGTTAAACAGAAAACCGACTCGTGGCGATAACATATTAGACCTTCTGGTGACAAACGGACCCGAACTATTTGAATCAGTTAATGCAGAACAGGGAATCAGCGATCATAAAGCGGTTACTGCATCGATGATTTCAGCCGTAAATAGAAATATTAAAAAAGGTAGGAAGATTTTTCTGTTTAGCAAAAGTGACAAAAAGCAAATTACAGAGTACCTGACGGCTCAACACAAAAGTTTTGTCTCAAGTGCAGATAGTGTTGAGGATCAGTGGACAAAGTTCAAAACCATGGTACAATATGCGTTAGATGAGTATGTGCCAAGCAAGATCGTAAGAGATGGGAAAGAGCCACCGTGTTACAACAACCGAGTTAGAAAACTGCTGCGGAAGCAAAGGGAACTTCACAGCAAACATAAACATAGCCAAAGCCTTGCAGACAAACAAAAATTACGCGAAGCGAAATGTAGTGTGAGGATGGCTATGCGAGAGGCTTTCAATGAATTCGAAAGTAAAGTTCTATGTACTGACTTGGCAGAAAATCCTAAGAAATTTTGGTCCTATGTCAAAGCGGTAGGTGGATCAAAACAAAATGTCCAGACACTCTGTGACCAAAATGGTACTGAAACAAAGGATGACAGACTAAAGGCCGAAATACTAAATGTCTTCTTCCAAAGCTGTTTCACAGAGGAAGACTGCACTGTGCTTCCTTCTCTAGATTGTCGCACAGTTGACAAAATGGTATATATCGAAGTAGACGACAGAGGGATAGAGAAACAATTAAAATCGCTCAAAAGAGGAAAGGCCGCTGGTCCTGATGGGATACCAGCTCGATTTTACACAGAGTACGCGAAGGAACTTGCCCCCCTTCTTGCAGCGGTGTACCGTAGGTCTGTAGAAGAGCGAAGCGTTCCAAAGGATTGGAAAAGGGCACAGATCATCCCCGTTTTCAAGAAGGGACGTCGAACAGATGTGCAGAACTATAGACCTATATCTCTAACGTCGATCAGTTGTAGAATTTTGGAACACGTATTATGTTCGAGTATAATGTCTTTTCTGGAGACTAGAAATCTACTCTGTAGGAATCAGCATGGGTTTCGAAAAAGACGGTCGTGTGAAACCCAGCTCGCGCTATTCGTCCACGAGACTCAGAGGGCCTTAGATACGGGTTCACAGGTAGATGCCGTGTTTCTTGACTTCCGCAAGGCGTTTGACACAGTTCCCCACAGTCGTTTAATGAACAAAGTAAGAGCATACGGACTATCAGATCAATTGTGTGATTGGATTGAGGAGTTCCTAGATAACAGAACGCAGCATGTCATTCTCAATGGAAAGAAGTCTTCCGAAGTAAGAGTGATTTCAGGTGTGCCGCAGGGGAGTGTCATAGGACCGTTTCTATTCACAATATACATAAATGACCTGCTGGATGACATCGGAAGTTCACTGAGGCTTTTTGCAGATGATGCTGTGGTGTATCGAGAGGTTGCAACAATGGAAAATTGTACTGAAATGCAGGAGGATCTGCAGCGAATTGACGCATGGTGCACGGAATGGCAATTGAATCTCAATGTAGACAAGTGTAATGTGATGCGAATACATAGAAAGATAGGTCCCTTATCATTTAGCTATAAAATAGCAGGTCAGCAACTGGAAGCAGTTAATTCCATAAATTATCTGGGAGTACGCATTAGGAGTGATTTAAAATGGAATGATCATATAAAGTTGATCGTCGGTAAAGCAGATGCCACACTGAGATTCATTGGAAGAATCCTAAGGAAATGCAATCCGACAACAAAGGAAGTAGGTTACAGTACGCTTGTTCGCCCAATGCTTGAATACTGCTCAGCAGTGTGGGATGCGCACCAGGTAGGGTTGATAGAAGAAATAGAGAAGATCCAACGGAGAGCAGCGCGCTTCGTTACAGGATCATTTAGTAATTGCGAAAGCGTTACGGAGATGATAGATAAACTCCAGTGGAAGACTCTGCTGGAGAGACGCTCAGTAGCTCGGTACGGGCTTTTGTTAAAGTTTCGAGAACATACCTTCACCGAAGAGTCAAGCAGTATATTGCTCCTTCCTACGTATATCTCGCAAAGAGACCATGAGGATAAAATCAGAGAGATTAGAGCCCACACAGAAGCATACCGACAATCCTTCTTTCCACGTACAATACGAGACTGGAATAGAAGGGAGAACCGATAGAGGTACTCAGGGTACCCTCCGCCACACACCGTCAGGTGGCTTGCGGAGTATGGATGTAGATGTAGATGTAGATGTATGAGGTCAGGCGTTATCGTCCATAAATACGAAGTCTGAGCTCACAGCACCTCGCAAGAGCTGCAGATGAGGTCACAATACCTGACAGCAGTTAAACTTTGCCGATTCACCCGAACAGTTTCATGAGGAGTAATTCGAGCGATAAACATAATCCCTGCGCGCACCATTAGGGGTCCCCGTCGACCTCGTTCTCTTTTCACAATGTTTGGGTCCAGAAATCGTCTTCCACGTTCCCTCCAGGTGCGAATCCATCGAGAATCACTGCCCAGACTAAATCGAGACTCATCTGCGAAAACAACATACGCCCTCTGTTGGACCGTCCAGGTGACATGATAACGACTCCCTTCTGTGAAGGCCGGCTGGGGTGGCCGAGCGGTTCTAGGCGCTACAGTCTGGAACCGCGTGACTGCTACGGTCGCAGGTTCGAATCCTCCCTCGGGCATGGATGTGCGTGATGTCCTTAGGTTAGTTAGGTTTAAGTAGTTCTAAGTTCTAGGGGACTGATGACCTCAGAAGTTAAGTCCCATACTGCTCAGAGCCATTTGAACCATTTTTGAACATTCTATGAAATCGCGTCAGAGATCATACAGCAGCTCTCCGACAATTAAGGCCACTCTGCCAAAGCCCTCTGCACACCGTTTGCCTCGATACAACAAGTAGAGAGGATGCTGCGACCTTACACGCCAGTTGCCATGCACCACTAAGGCGGTACTGTCGCGCCCTTACAGCCATTTCACGGTCTTCTGTTCCGAAGTCACACTTAGTCAACATTACCCTGGTCCTCAGGCCTGATCTCTATAAACTGTCGCCACATCCGAGAAAAAACAGAACGATTCACATTAAGCCATCGGGACACATCAGTTTGCAACTTTCCTGCTTCCTTTCTACACTAGTGGCCATTAAAATTGCTACACCAAGAAGTAATGCAGATGATAAACTAGTATTCGTTGGACAAATATATTATACTATAACTGACAGGTGATTACATTTTCACAAAATTTCCGTGCATAGATCCTGAGAATCAGTACCCAGATCAACCACCTCTGGCCGTAATAACGGCCATGATACGCCTGGGTATTATGTTAAACAGAGCTTGGATGGCGTGTACAGGTAAGCTGCCCATGCAGCTTCAATGCGATACCACAGTTCATCAAGAGTAGTGACTGGCGTATTGTGATGAGCCAGTTGCTCGGCCACCATTGACCAGACTTTTTCATTGGTGAGAGATATATAGAATGTGCAGGCCAGGGCAGAAATCGAACATTTTCTGTATCTAGAAAGGCCCGTACAGGACTTTCAACATGCGATCGTGCATTATCCAGCTGAAATGCAGGGTTTCGCAGGGATCGAATGAAGGGTAGAGCCACGGGTCGTAACACATCTGAAATGTAACATCCACTGTTGAAAGTGCTGTCAATGCGAACAAGAGGTGACCGAGACGTGTAACCAATGGCACCCCATGCCATCACGCCAGGTGATACGCCAGTATGGCGATGACGATGTAAGTAGGCTGTTTAGGTTGTCTTATTGGTAACGCCACGTAGCGCTCTGTATGAAAGTCAATGGCTGTGCTGTGTGCAGCCTGTGGCTAGTTTTGCATTGTTGTCTGCCATTGTAGTTTTGGGCAGCTGGATGTTAGCAGTGCGTAGCGTTGCGCAGTTGGAGGTGAGCCGCCAGCAGTGGTGGATGTGGGGAGAGAAATGGCGGAGTTTTGAAATTTGTAAGACTGGATGTCAAGAACTACTATATATATTATGACTTTTGAACACTAGTAAGGTAAATACATTATTTGTTCTCTATTAAAATCTTTCATTTGCTAACTATGCCTATCAGTAGTTAGTGCCTTCAGTAGTTTGAATCTTTTATTTAGCTGGCAGTAGTGGCGCTCGCTGTATTGCAGTAGTTCGAGCAACGAATATTTTTGTGAGGTAAGTGATTTGTGAAACGTATAGGTTAATGTTAGTCAGGGCCATTCTTTTGTAGGGATTATTGAAAGTCAGATTGCGTTCCGCTAAAAATATTGTGTGTCAGTTTAAACACAGTCATGTATAATTTTTCTAAGGGGACGTTTCATATGTCGACCCTTAGCCGAGGATACCTCACTGGAATCTTCTGATTTTTTCTTGTAGTTTGTGTAATTAGTGCAGCCTTTGTTTATTGCTAGCGCTTAATTGTAGAGAGAATTTCCTTTGTAGTTGTAGTTTTTCATTCTTGTACAGTAAAACAGTTGTGGCATGCATGTAGATTTGCACCAAGTATTTCGCAGCTGCGCTTGCAATTAACGAGATATTATTTTCAATGTTATGTTAATGTGTTTTCTTGTTTTGCTCTTCAAATTGTGTTTTTCTGTGTTGTCACGTGAAATATTGTGACAATAATGACGTGTGAAAAACGTAATACTAGGCTCCAAAGTAAACTGAGAAATGACAGTGAAGACGAAAGAAGTGTGTTAGCGCCACCTTGTAATGAATTAACTAATGTTCAAACTAGTAATTTTTGTAATTGTGCATAGGGAAATGGAACGGGCGGCAAATAATGGTGTAGACAGTGATACAAGTAGTGAACAGGGATGCATTATCGATCGATCGGTCGGCAACAGCTCGCCTCAGGATTCCGAAATGACAGAACACAATCTTGCAAATACTGTAGATTCCGGTTTTGCGTCCTCACCGTTTTCTCAAATAAATCAAGACACATTTTCTGCTTTTCAAAAAGGCGAATATTGCCGGTTCAAATGCACTGCCGAGTAGCACTGAGGAACATGATTCAGACAGCAGTGCACTGTTATTACAGTTAATGCAACAAATGGGACAAAGGCTACAAGAGTTAGACACAACGCTTGAACAAAATCAGAAACAAATGGAACGAAATCTTCAAACGTTAGACACAATGGAACAACACCAGAGACAAACACAGCAACAGTTAGACACAATGGAACAAAATCTTCAAAAGTTAGACACAACGGAACGAAATCTTCGAAAGTTAGACACCACACTTGAACAAACACGTCAAGATTTAACTACTGAGTTACATAACATTGAATCGAAATATCAAAAAGTCTGTAATGACGTAAAAACACAAATTTGTGAGCATTTCCAACCTATTTTTTCACGTCACGAAAATGCATTACAGAATCACGAAGCAGCCATAAGAGAATTGCAAACTATTGTTCATGAAAATCACGACACCTTGCAGGCTAAAATTGACTCAGTTGCATCTACCAATTCGGTTACGCAACATGCAATAACTCAGGAAAACTTAAAGGACACAGTAGATACGATTTCAGCACAAATGGACACTCTGAAACTTGGTTCAGAAAAACACGCAGAGGAAATAATTTCACTGTCGGGTAAAGTAGCTGAACTAACAGATCAGTTCACAAACTTATCTACAAATGTAGATGATGATCTTCACGGACGCTGAAGAGTATGAACAAATTAGAAAATTCAAACAAAATCAAAATCAAATCAATACACAGTACAAAAGAGAAATCCGGGAAGTACAAGATCAGTTGACACAAGTAATACAAGAATTACATATTTCAGAGGACACTCGCGCTCCAGTACGGGAAGAGGGACATAGAAATAAGGAACAACCACAAAATAATAACGCAGGACACTTCGGAAATTATGAAAGAGATTGGCAAGGCGCATCGGATTTTGAGATGGAACCGCCGAAACGAAGGAACAATGAGCGATGTGTGACTCGCCGACACGATGATTTTGACTATAAGCTGTTCATTACTACAGGTAAATTCAAAACATTTAAGAATTCCGGATACGACATCCATCCACAACCGTGGCTTCATCAATTCTCTCATTGTTTTCCTCCCAACTGGTCAATAGAACACAGATTAGAATTAATGTGTGGCTATTTAGAGAATGAACCAGCTGTAAGAATGCGATCGGTCATTCACGATTGCCACAGTGAAGGAGAATTTTATCATGCCTTCCTCTCAGCATATTGGTCTCAAGCTACACAAGACCGAGTAAAACATAGCATCATAATGATGAAATATTTCGAACAATCTGAATTCTCCAGTCTTATGAAATATTTTGAAGCTATGTTGCACAAGAATCAGTACCTGTCAAACCCATACAGCCCCTCAGAACTCATCCGCATTTGCTTAATCAAATTTCCTGAACATTTACAACATACTATTTTGGCAGGACGTTGCAAAGACGACATTGAAGCTTTTCAGGGACTCTTACAAGAATTGGAAATTGACACTGACAAACGCGGAAACAGGAACACAACAATTACAGGTCACATCCGTCACAATTCCGCGAGGAAAGAAATAATAACTGTACACGACAAGGCTATTCTCACAACGTAAATCGTGACCAAAACAGACACCACCCATATGACAACCACTGGCAGAGTAATAGTTTCAGAGAAAGATCGCATTTCTGTACTAATGAATATAACAGAGACAATCATAGAAACAGACAATATGGCAACCAGAACTATTATTATCACGGGAGACAGAATAACTTCTGTCGCAACGGTCCACCGTGCAGTGATAATTCAAGGAGAAATTCTCCGCCACATGACTGACAAACAAGAAACTATGTACACTACCGACAAAACGACAGACCTGAATTCCATCAGAACTGGCGTGCTTCAGACAAGGCAGGGCCTTCTCGTCAAGGTGAATTTGTACAAGTTAGGTCTCCTAATCCCAATAACGACGCACGCCAACAAAGAGCTAGCAGACAATGACTCGCACTGCAGGCAGCCACGTGCGGCGGCTGGCTCAGAGAAAAATAACATAGACGCTAGCCTTGAGAAAACTCCAGTATTCTTTACCGACGTATACCACATGATAATTGCGTTGAGTTGAAAACTCTGCGTACTAGGAAGAGTAAAGGTTTACTCCACATTTCACATGTAAAACCATTTATTGAAAGGTAATTTGCTTTTTAACTTTGTCTTTGCCATATAACTTTTCACTTTACATTACTAGTATGCTTTGTCAGACTTAGAATATGTTAACATGCAACAATGTTTGAAGTTAAATATCCAGTCAAGAACAAAGAGAACTTATTTAAACAGAAATTACTAATGCATTATTATTGTGAACAGAGGTATTGTGTGTGTACATTCTTGCTTGTTAGTTGCACGATTACGTAACGAGTATAAGGCTCACATACTTAGAACGTTTCCCAGTACTGCTAATGAGATTTTAATGCAACATTTCGGTTTACTTGAAAATACATTCTGGATTTAAAGTACTTTCTGTGAGTTACCAGATGACACAGTGGTTAGTTTATGTGACAGCTACATGATTTTATCACGACGCTACTAATGAGTGACAATTTACAATGTTTCTTTTGCGGTGTATCTGTTTTATATCTGCACAGATTTTCTGTATTATTCTGGAAAGTAAAACATGTTTTAGTAGTAACTTTTGTGGTATAGCTACAATGAGGCAGCCTTTTTCGTAGCACAACAATACGTTACATTACGAACTTTCTTGATCACGGTAAGGTACGTAATACCTACGATATCTATACACAAAGCATTTCACTTTCGTTTATGATGAGGTACGTACATTGACTTCAGCAGAACTATGCTTATAGAGGACGATAACTACGACAGTTCCACAGAATTATCTTACAGCAAGACGCACATTTAGCACTACAGGACAAGCATTTGAGTGATTAATTTTGAACTTAAACCACCTATTTTTCAAGATTTTTGAATTACAAAGAAAGTTTTTCGTGATACATTCATTCCATTGTTCTAATCTGTAACACCTAAGGGTATAATTACATTAATCCTCAGGGGGGTAGACGCTTACTTTGTGTACCATGTGTGTGGCAAGCACAATGAGCCCCAGCTAATATGGTATTTGCTTATACAACTTTACATATCGGTACCATATTTCTCTAACACAGAATTACACAGCTATCTGATCATTTAAATGAGAGAGACAAATATTTATTTTACTACATCAGTGACAGATGTTTACACAATTACACACTAGGATAACTTCACACTAATGAAATTGTATTTTGTCTCTACTTTGTGAAATGTTCATATTTTTTTAAAACCATTGTGATACTATGAGAGCTTTGAATGATCTATTTGGTATGGGATCATGATTTTTAAAGTACGTTTGAGGTAGATGAAGCTTTTGACATGAGCAGAGAATTTCTTTTAGCCTTTGAAATTATTGGAGAAAGCTACGACGATTTTGAGATTTGGCTGAAGCTTTAAGATGTTATGATGACGATGTGTATTACGCTGTTGCGGTATGTTTATGATTAATAAGTTGATGCTATATGAGGAATTTGATTATTTTACGTATTTATTATGATGAAATATTGAAGAAGTGTCTACGAATACGTATATGTGTAATAAAGCAAGGAATAATGAGTAGTGGTTAGGGACTCTGGTTTGTGAAAAAGGATGTTGGAAACCGAGAATCGTACTTTAAGAGTTATGAAATGTGTGTATACGCGTGAATGTATCACTATGCTGACGAAAATTTTTTGGACACTGTTATATTTACAGGATTTTGTTTCTACAGATCTGAAACGCAAATTCTCGACCTGTGAAATTTTTATATGAGACTGTCACTGTAGCGGAAGCTGCTGTCGTAAATATTTCAGTAAGAAAGGTAAGTGACCTTGATGTAATGCGTTTTGGGCGCTGAGCTGAGAGATAGTCGTCTGACAAAAGAAAGCCATTAGATGGAGAAAAAAAGAGGCCATTACCCTCGCTATTGACATTTCTTTGTCGTTAGCATCGCAAATACGACAAGCTCAAACTTGAAAACATATAATTACACTGTGGAGCTCTTAATTTATGATATTTACTAAAATGCCTAATGAAATGATGAGAAACATTTTACATCTATTGTCTTTGCAGTTGAGAAATTGGTTATTTTGTTTAATATCTAGTTTCTAGCTGCACTGCAGGATTGGTTAAAATAAAATTTTATTGATGTACTAACATAAATATTTTATGCCTACAGATCCAGTCAATAATAACTTTATAATCTACTTTAAAAAAAACGAGGAAGCACAAAAAGACATTTCCCTTGACAGGAATTGCACACATAATTATTGTCAAAGACTGGGTAACTTATTTAGTAGTGTATGTTAAGGTGATGCATCACCGTAGTGTTAAGGTGTGACATAGGTATTAAACATGGCCATCTTTACTGCAATATTTTTTCTGCTTGAGCTTTGTCATGTTTTGTATATAAGTTATTGCATTTGCTGCTGCTGTGTGCCAGGCATAGTGCTACTAAATTTTAATTTGTATTACTCTGTTAAGCTAGTTTTACTACTGATTTACTTCTCTTGTTGCTGTACATTGGCTATATTAGTTGTAATGTTGCACTGCTTGGTAATTTAGATTTACTGTAGCTTGCTTTGCCAATTTCCATTTTTTTGTCATTGCTGTTTGTGTTAATTGTTTTGCACTGCTGCATTATCTCGTCCCTTAGTTTAGCAACTGAGCTCAGTAGATAGTTAGCTTAGGAGGGGGTAGACTATATAAGAGAATGAGTTGCGATGAATTGGAAGAAATGCACTGAGAAGTTATACGAAAAAAGTACAGAAAGCAGGTATAGATAGGACTTTTTGGAAATAATGAAGAACAAAGGGAGATCTCCGAGAAGTAAAGAAAGTTTTGTTTGCAAAATACTTCTGTAAAAATAACACTATCCTTTCCTTGCGTTATCCCACTATGTGTTTGTGTACCCTTGTGTATTTATGTTCTTCCTGTCTTTATATGTTTATCTGATAAGACTTATGTTGTAGAATTTTTCTAATACTCAGCTACATGAACTATGATGAGGAATACTGTTATCCTCAGATATAATTTGCATTAATAATATGTTATTTACTTTGTAAAGATGTTAGACATTACTAATTCTGTTTTGTTTTAATGCTTATGTGTGAAGTTGATGTTTCAAAAGTTATTCTGATCTTTATGTATGTACATATGTCATAATTCCTGTAACACTGATGCATATGTTTATATCTATTCTTTTGTAAAGCCTGTATTACTGCAAATGTTGTCTGTACTATTATGTTTTAATGATGTTTTCGGTACCTTTGTTATTGTATTCTAATGTTAAAAATTGTAATTGACCCCAGTTCATCAAATTAAGTACCATTTCACTGCACATGTTTCTGTTGGTCATAATATATGCACAGTATGTGAGAAGTTGGGACTGTTAGTGCTTGTTTGTGTGTTGATAATTCAGCAAGGGACTGGTTAACAGCATTGCTGGTTCTAAGGACAATTCCAAAAACTTTGTGAGTGCACAAGTGGTGGTTTATGGGCTTGCTATATTCACTGTGAGACTCTTCGATGGTGATTGTGCACCTGCACAGTCTCAACAGATGGCTGCTGGCGGTCTCTACAAGGACTACAGTGGGTCTGCATCTTTGATGGCCCACCAATACCATTATTTCTACAAGGACTGCACTGGGTCTGCACCTCTGGTGGCCCACCAATACCGTAATCTCTACCAGGACTACAATGGGTCTGCTCTGTGATGACCTACCTTCCAATATTCTTCAAAACTTCGACAGACTCTGCGGTGAGTTCGCTCTGTTGTGGCCCATTACCTGACTGCATGTAAAGAGTCAGCACTCTCTTTCCGTTGGAAGGACAACACTATTTCTTCAAGACTGCATTGAATTCCACTATTTCCGTGTGCATTCTCTTTGACTGCTCAGACTTTGAGAAAAACACTGCAATTTTACTGTGATGAATGATCAGGACTGTCTTTATGGACTGTGAGAAAATTTTAGCTTTTGACCAACCTTGTATCAATAAGTGTGGGCATTTGATTTCTTTGTTATTGTAATTATGGTTATGAAAAATTTTTTCATATCTGTATTGGCCACTGCCCAAAATAATTTGTAAAATTCTTTGTGGGGAGCATGGGGGCTATGTAAGTAGGCTGTTTAGTTTTCTTATTGGTAGGGCCACGTAGCGCTCTGTATGAAAGTCAATGGCTGTGGCTAGTTTGCATTGTTGTCTGCCAATGTAGTGTTGGGCAGCTGGATATTAACAGTGCATAGCGTTGAGCAGTTGGAGGTGAGCCGCCAGCAGTGGTGGATGTGGGGAGAGAAATGGTGGAGTTTTGAAATTTGAAAGACTAGATGTCCTGAACTGCTATATATATTATGACTTTTGAACACTAGTAAGGTAAATACATTGTTTGTTATCTATCAAAATCTTTCATTTGCTAACTATGCCTATCAGTAGTTATTGCCTTCAGTAGTTTGAATCTTTTATTTAGCTGGCAGTAGTGGCGCTCGCTGTATTGCAGTAGTTCGAGTAGCTAATATTTTTTTGAGGTAAGTGATTTGTGAAACGTATAGGTTAATTTAGTCAGGGCCATTCTCTTGTAGGGATTATTGAAAGTCAGATTGCGTTGCGCTAAAAATATTGTGTGTCAGTTTAAACACAGTCATGTATAATTTTTCAACGAGTACACGCTTCCAATGTGCGTTCACGGCGATGTCGACAAACACGGATGAGACCATCATGAAGCTGTAAACAGAACCTGGATTCATTCGAAAAAATGAGGTTTTGCCATTCGTGCACCCAGGTTCGTCGTTGAGTACACCATCGCCGGCGCTCCTGTCTGTGATGCAGCGTCAAGCGTAACCGCAGCCACGGTCTCCGATCTGATAGTCCATGTTGCTGCAAACGTCGTCGAACTGTTGGTGCAGATGGTTGTTGTCTTGCAAACGTCCCCATCTGTCGATTCAGGGATCGAGACGTGGCTGCACGATCTATTATAGCCATGCAGATAAGATGCCTGTCATCTCGACTGCTAGTGATACGAGGCCATTGGGATCCAGCACGGCGTTCCGTATTACCCTCCTAAACGCACCAATTCCATATTCTGCTAACAGTCATTGGATCTCGACCCATGCCAGCAGCAATGTCGAGATACGATAAACCGCAATCGCGATAGGCTACAATCCGACCTTTCTCAATGTCGGAAACGTGATGTTACGCATTTCTCCTCCTTACACAAAGCATCACAACAACGTTTCACCAAGCAACGTCGGTGAACTGTTGTTTGTGTATGAGAAATCGGTTGGAAACTTTCCTCATGTCAGCACGTTGTAGGTGTCGTCATCAGCGCCAACCTTGCGTGAATGCTCTGAAAAGCTAATCATTAGCATATCACAGCATCTTCTTCCTGTCGGTTAAATTTCGCGTCTGTAGCAATTTATCTTCGTTGTATAGCAATTTTAATGGCCAGTTGTGTGTCTATGGCTCTCCACCTAGAGAGTCTGCGAGGCAAATTCTTTGTGTCATCTGCACTGTCTCTGACTGTATACACAGCAAATGTGGATGTGGGGTACCCGGCAATCACTGCCTCGTTTCATAGGTGTCCTAACATCATCGTCAGCATTGTTGTCCGTTGACAGAGATACCATCTTCTGTGCAGGACATTATCTTAAGGACATCTGGTTGATGGTGCTGTGCGTGTGTAGTGAATTAGACTCAGGACGGCGAAACATTGTTTTGCTGTTTTAAATTTGGACACTACCGTAGTTACTCGCTCCCCGCTGAAGACAGCTGCTGGCGCTCGTAAGACCTGCAGTGTCACCTGCTGTGACGTAGGCGCCTTCGAGTGTCTTCCACATGCCGCTGTTTATGAAGGCATGCTTCCCCTTGAAGGTCGGCCCGCCCGCAGCGCCGGCTGCAATAAAACATCCCCAGCGACTTTTACTCGTGGTTGGTCCCTCCTAGCGAGGCTACGTGTCGGGTCGCGCCGCCTACGCAGGTCGCGAACTGCTGTGCTCGCCCGCCTCCGTCTGGATGTCAGCCAGCCGCCTCCATCACTTAACTAACGACATTACTGGCTCCCCTCATCTCATACAGACGCTCATTTCTGCGACAAATGCGGCCAGAAAACACACTACTATTGTAGACTGTGGCACCCGTGGTCTAGGGGTAGAGTCTTTGACTCTTAATTAAAACGTCCTCGATTCCGGGTTCGAAACAAATTTTCATTAATAATCAGCATTGGCGGCCGAAGACTTTCGGCATAAGAAGTCACCCTCATTCTGCCAACGGCCTTGTCAAAGAGGGCGGAGGAGCAAACTGAGGTTCAGGGCACTCTCTAGTCCTTGTGGTGGGAAAGTGCCCATAAAGGAGGAATAATCAGCAATGATCAACGGCATGAGAATGCAGAAGGCAATGGAAACCACTAAATTAAAGACACAAAGTGTATCCATGCGACATGTGGCCTGTAATTGAAAAAGTGTCATAATGATCTCTCCATTGACAAAAGATTCCAAAATAGCCCCCCCCCCCCTTCGGATCTGCGGATGGTGATTGTCAAGGGGAAGGTGACCACGAGAAAATGCATGAATAATCAAAGATAGGATAACGTTCTATGAGTCGGGGCGTGGAACGCCAGAAAAATTGGTTCAGATGACTGAGCACTTGTAAGGTGTCAGGCAAATCCAACACCTTACATGAAAACCCTGACATGATAAGCAAATCCAGTAGTATGTCACATAGCTCCGAATAAATCGTGACATTAAATTAACCAAAGTAATACGAGTAACGAGTGAGCAAATGGAATACCACAGACTAACACAAGAATGCCTAAATGCATGTCGTACCTTCCCACCGTGAGGCAGACGCAGTTCCGAGGGGAGAAACGAGGACAGAAGCCGAGAGCAGAACCGTGTTAAGCTAGAAAAGGGAGGGGCTGGGCACCCACGCCGCGAGCCTACCTGTACAACTATACAACCCGCACGTTTTAGCGTGAGGCTTTTTCGCGTCTCAGGTATGTCAAGGACAACCCCCAGCCCATGTTAAAAGCTAGAGCCCTCCAGAAAAGCAGTATAGATCTTACGATAACACAGAAAGGGCCACTACCACCTGCAAGTTTTATCGTGAGACTTTTTCGCGTGTCTGTTACATTAGGATCACTCCCCAGCCCATGTTAAAATCTAGAGCCCTCCAGAAGAGCAGTATAGATCTTACGATAACGCTAAAAGGACCACACTAGCTGCAGGTTTTAGCGTGAGACTTTTTAGCGTCTCTGTTACGTTGCAAACTTTAAAAACATTGCCCCACCACGAAAAGTATAACGTTTCTTATTGGATAGACAGAATTTTTGTAGGCGGAGCTTAAGGTTAACATTGAGACCCTGATTGGTCAGATGAAAACATAGCCAGATAGTTTTTTTTAAACTAACTTCGGTAAATTGTAGTAAGGAGAAGTTAGAGGAGAGTTAGTTCCGAGACGGCGGGCTGGATGGCTGCTGCGCCGGCCGCTGCCGCCCTGACGCTGCTTAGACACCGACAAGGTAATGAACGCACGCGATGCCGCATTTTTGAGCGCATAAGGCTTCACTCAGAACTGCAGAAGCCTCATCTGTTATACCCCCTTTTTGCATAATACTAGTGTCGATCGTAAATTAAAGCTCATGGTGTTCACATTTGCCACTTGAAGTAAAAATCTGAAACGCGATGATTTCTCTGTTATATAATTATTGAGAAGCCACATCAGCCACTGTAATTTACGACAAGTTAGATAAGTAATTAAAGATAATTGAGGGTCACTGCAGACCATTTTGATAGTTTTCTTTCTTGAGAAACTTAATTTAAACCTAGATTGTAGATATGATATGGCATAGGTCATCCTTCGATCCATTGTAGAACTTGGAAACCCACTCAGGGAATATTCGTTCACATTTTTGTTGAATGCAGTTGGTTTTTTACCATCCTGTACTGAAACACTTCCTTTTATCAGTAGTGCAATTTATAAACAATGTTTTGTGAGTAGAATAAAATTTCCAATGGTAAACTTAACTGCTTTTTCGACGTTATTTTACCGGCTAACTAAAAATAGGAAAGCCTTGAACCCCTTCCACTAAATTTAGTTAGTATTAAGATTCTTTTACAGGGAGTGCAGTGGAGCGGACGCTGAAATCATTAAGTATTTGGTTATATCATCGCTAGTCTCACTGAACTCTTCTGAATTCTACATGTCATGTGTGGTGTGGTCTGGCGTCTCCTTACCAGCAACAGGTCCCAGGTTCAAACTAGTTAATTCCCTAAAAAACACTCTCAGAGCGTCGTTGCGCGAAAGTGGTTGGGAGACACGATATAGTACAATCAGACACCACCATGAATGTTTAGACACTGTGGGACTTAACATCTGATGTCATCAGTCCCCTAGAAATTAAAACTACTTAAACCTAACTAACCTAACGACATCACACACATCCATGCCTGAGGCAGGATTCGAACCTGGGACCGTAGCGGTAGCGCGGTTCCAGGCTGAAGCGCCTAGAACCGCTCTGTCACGCCGGCCGGCTGGAACGTCAGAAGCTTGAACGTGGTAGTCAAGCTAAAAAAATCTGAAAAGGGAAATGCAAAGGCTCAATCTAGATACAGTAGGGGTCAGTGAAGTGAAATGGAAAGAAGACAAGGATTTGTGGTCAGATGAGGGTTGGGTAATATCAACAGCAGCGGAAAATGGTATAACAAGACTAGAATTCGTTATGAATAGGTAGGTAGGGCAAGAGTGTGTTACTGTGAACCGTCAGTGATAGCGTTAGTCTTATCAGAATCGACAGCAAACCAACACCGACAACGATAGTACCGGTATACACGCCGACGTCGCAAGCTGAAGATGAATAGATAGAGAAGATATATGAGGATATTGAAAGGGTGATACAATACGCAAAGGGTGATGAAAATCTAACAATCATAGGGGACTGGAATGCAGTTTTAGGGGAAGGAGTAGAGGAAAAGGTTACAGGAGAATACGGACTTGGGACAAGGAATGAGAGAGGAGAAAGACTGATTGTGTTCTGTAATAAATTTCAACTAGTAATAGCGAATACTCTGTTCAAGAATCACAAGAGAAGGCATATGTGGCAATGGCCGAATGATGAAAACAGATTTCAGATAGATAACATCATTGTTAGACAGAGATTCCGAGATCAGATTCTGGATCGCAAGGCCTATCCATGAGCAGGTATAGACTGAGGTCACAATGTAGTAGTGATGAAGAGTAGGCTCAAGTTCAAGAGATTAGTCAGGAAGAAACCATATGCAAAGAGGTCGATACGGAAGCAGTAAGGAATGACGAGATACGCTTTGCCCTGGGGCCGTAAATACAGCAATAAAGAATAGTCCAGAAGGCAGTACAGTTGAAAAGGAATCGACATCTCTAAAAATGGCAATCACAGAAGTTGGAAGGAAAAACATAGGTTCAAAGAAGGTAAATGCAAAGAAACCATGGCTAGCAGAAGATATAAAATACACCCTCGTTGCGCGAAAGTGGTAGGGAGACACGATATAGAACAAAAAGACACCACCCAGAATATTAGAAAGCTTTTGCGGTGATGATAAAATTGAAAGTGACAGCTGTCAGACCACACAGACTATGTTTACATCTTACTCATAGTCGTGTTACACAGTATGATGAAGAAACATCGCCTAACCCTTCAATATTGACGGGATTATTAATAGAATTGTGTGGGATTTACATGTTTAGGAGATTATTTCATTCAAGGATGTTTTGTTCCACACAATTCGGAAGCAATACGAGTTCTTTTGGGGTGATATAATTAGATACTTTCTCAGTAGGGTTATTTTCACTAGACTTTGTACAAACACACGGTCTGTAATCTCACAAAGTACAACCCCTGGGAACCGTTTTCTTCACAAGACGAATGTTGAAAATTAGGTGGACTGATAAGATAGTGAATGAGGAGGTTCCGCACAGATACGGAGAGAAAATGGATATGTCGAAAACACTGACAAGGAGAAGCGATAGGATGATAGGACAACTGTTAAAATATCAGGGACTGACTTCCATGGCACTAGAGAGGGCTGGAGAGGGCAAAAACTATAGAGGAAGACAGAGATTGGAATACATGCAGCAGATGTTCATGAAAATTGCGGTGCCATGAATGAGACGTGTGATTACAATGGTATTTATTCCTCGTGCTAGGGGCATTACACAAATGATTAGAATTACAAACTAGACATTCACTTTGACGGTGAGAGTTCAGTATGGCTCAGTCACAGCCCCTACGCCTACGCTAGTCAAAATGCGGCCCTAGGGCCGCATGTGGCTCTAATCAAGTATTCCTCCGGCCCGCAGTTCTCCACCGTATTTTATAATTATATGCATCAAGCGACTAACACCCGAATTCAAAAACGTCAACCAAGGCTAAGACTAAATTCCCCATTTGAATGGGCGTATAGTCCGTAGCTGCGTTACAATTCCTGAGAGTATTTTCGTTCTGTCGTTCCAACTACGAGAAAATGCGTGTTTTTTTCACCAGAAGCATATTGCTTTATTGAGTTAAAGTATCATCGGTGGTGTGCAATTAAAGATATTTATAAGTTGATTTGCTTTTAAGATCGAAAAACAGTTCGCTATCAATTTGTTCGCTATCAATTTTTTACTTACAGTGATTTCCGCTTGATTTCTCGCCCACATCGGGAAATGCCGTCTGCTAACACATGTGGAATTTTTCTTCGTTACGCACTGAACTCTGTAGTCTAATTTTTAGTTGCTCTGCAGAACTACAAATTTCTCACGTTTTACCCTTTTTTGCCGAACACTGTTTCCTGTTTATTTTTATACTTGTAAGTATGTGTAGTGGTTTGTGTTTTGTAGTTTTGCCAAGATAACATTGCCACTAGTTTGTCTTTCACCTGTACTCTTTTTGTGTATTTTAGTTAATTGTATGTGAGTAATTCTATTTAATGATGCTGTTGTGTATTTACGTAATGTGTAAGAGTAGTGATTTGTTTTTGCAGGGGAGGGAGAAGGCATGATGAGAGGGTATAAGTGTATAGTAGTGTGATGGTATGTGAGTTGGAGGATGATTGGTGGCTAGCAAAGATGCATAATGTAATATCTATTTGAAACTGAGTAAAATTGCTGCTTAAATCATTAAAAGGGAAATTTTGAAAGAATAATTGAAAGAAATTAGAACGTACACATATACCCTGAGTGTACTTTAACTGGCACTGATATCAATAGACCTTCAATATTCAATATATTTAAGATCAACATTCACCATTTAAATTTACAAATTCCTCTTGTTTGCTTCGATCGTCTTGATGCAGGATTCTTGACGCGTCGCGGAATGATGAACGGTTTTTTTTAATAAACTTCGTATCCCAAATAACGTTTATAATACTTTTTTAATATCCAATCAGAATTCACATGTTTGATGAAGATTAATGCGGTGGAAGTCTTCATACGTCCGCCCGCTACCACTTATAGAAACAAACAGACTTTTTTTAACAATATTAACTCTCCGGATCTTTAAAGAGATGAACAGATGAAAATTAAGACAAAAATTGAAGAGCATATTTATGCTTGTTTTGTTTCTATGCCTATGTTATCTATGGTACAAAAATTATATATATATATATATATATATATATATATATATATATATATATACAATGGCGTTGACTGCATCGCAATATTCCCATTACATCCCAAGATATTGAGACGCGAAGTTGACGCTTGAAACACCCGACATGCGCTGCTAGCGCACGCCCTGAGGCTCAGGCGTGAACCCCATGCTGCCCGTAACCGCGATGTGATTGACATGTGTAATCACACCTCCAGAGATATTTTGGGTGGACTAGATAGCTGGGACACCTTATATATATATATATATATATATATATATATATATATAGGGATGTAATGGGAATATTGCGATGCAATCAACGCCATTGTGTATGTGCTTTGTCATGCTATGGATTGCTGAAGAAAAAATATAGGAGGTACATTTTAAAAAAAACATAAGTTTGTGTTAAAAAACGCATATGATTTCGTTTTAGAATGTTTCCAAATATGTATATTCATGGGTCCCAGCCCTACATTGATACCTGTGAAAGTCGTTTTCCAATAGCTGTTATTGTTCCAGAGATATTTTGGGTGGACAAGATAGCTGGGACACCCCATATATATATATATATATATATATATATATATATATATATATATATATATATATATACTCCTGGAAATGGAAAAAAGAACACATTGACACCGGTGTGTCAGACCCACCATACCTGCTCCGGGCACTACGAGAGGGCTGTACAAGCAATGATCACACGCACGGCACAGCGGACACACCAGCAACCGCGGTGTTGGCCGTCGAATGGCGCTAGCTGCGCAGCATTTGTGCACCGCCGCCGTCAGCCGTCAGCCAGTTTGCCGTGGCATACGGAGCTCCATCGCAGTCTTTAACACTGGTAGCATGCCGCGACAGCGTGGACGTGAACCGTATGTGCAGTTGACGGACTTTGAGCGAGGGCGTATAGTGGGCATGCGGGAGGCCGGGTGGACGTACTGCCGAATTGCTCAACACGTGGGGCGTGAGGTCTCCACAGTACATCGATGTTGTCACCAGTGGTCGGCGGAAGGTGCACGTGCCCGTCGACCTGGGACCGGACCGCAGCGACGCACGGATGCACGCCAAGACCGTAGGATCCTACGCAGTGCCGTAGGGGACCGCACCGCCACTTCCCAGCAAATTAGGGACACTGTTGCTCCTGGGGTATCGGCGAGGACCATTCGCAACCGTCTCCATGAAGCTGGGCTACGGTCCCGCACACCGTTAGACCGTCTTCCGCTCACGCCCCAACATCGTGCAGCCCGCCTCCAGTGGTGTCGCGACAGGCGTGAATGGAGGGACGAATGGAGACGTGTCGTCTTCAGCGATGAGAGTCGCTTCTGCCTTGGTGCCAATGATGGTCGTATGCGTGTTTGGCGCCGTGCAGGTGAGCGCCACAATCAGGACTGCATACGACCGAGGCACACAGGGCCAACACCCGGCATCATGGTGTGGGGAGCGATCTCCTACACTGGCCGTACACTTCTGGTGATCGTCGAGGGGACAATGAATAGTGCACGGTACATCCAAACCGTCATCGAACCCATCGTTCTACCATTCCTAGACCGGCAAGGGAACCTTCTGTTCCAACAGGACAATGCACGTCCGCATGTATCCCGTGCCACCCAACGTGCTCTAGAAGGTGTAAGTCAACTACCCTGGCCAGCAAGATCTCCGGATCTGTCCCCCATTGAGCATGTTTGGAACTGGATGAAGCGTCGTCTCACGCGGTCTGCACGTCCAGCACGAACGCTGGTCCAGGTGGAAATGGCATGGCAAGCCGTTCCACAGGACTACATCCAGCATCTCTACGATCGTCTCCATGGGAGAATAGCAGCCTGCACTGCTGCGAAATGTGGATATACACTGTACTAGTGCCGACATTGTGCACGCTCTGTTGCCTGTGTCTGTGTGCCTGTGGTTCTGTCAGTGTGATCATGTGATGTATCTGACCCCAGGAATGTGCCAATAAAGTTTCCTCTTCCTGGGACAATGAATTCACGGTGTTCTTATTTCAATTTCCAGGAGTATATATATATATATATATATATATGATTGACATGTGTAATCACACCTCCATTTTTATCAAGAAGGACACTTACTTGTCAATCACATCGCGATTACGGGCAGCATGGGGTTCACGCCTGAGCCTCAGGACGTGCGCTAGCAGCGCATGTCGGGTGTTTCAAGCGTCAACTTCGCGTCTTAATATCTCGGGATGTAATGGGAATATTGCGCTGCAATCAACGCCATTGTGTATGTGATTTGTCATGCTATGGATTGCTGAAGAAAAAATATAGGAGGTCCATTTAAAAAAAACATAGTTTTGTGTTAAAAAACACATATGCTTTCGTTTTAGAATGTTTCCAAATATGTACATTCATGGGCCCCAGACGTACATTGATACAGGTGAAAGTCGTTTTCCAATAGCTGTTATTGTTCCAGAGATATTTTGGGTGGACAAGGTAGCTGGGACACCGTGTGTGTGTGTGTGTGTGTGTGTGTGCGTGTGTGTATGTGTGTGTGTGAAAACAAAAGAACGAGGGAGAAAAGAAAAGAATAATAATAATCATATGATACATTACAATTGCCCCCCACTGTGCACTGACGTCATACGGAGGTGCACAGTGTCTGAGATTATTTCTCTTTTTATGGGTTGATAACTCTTGCTGGTGTGGGCATAGCCTTTATTTTTCGGCCATTGGAGTTATCCTGTATGGGTACCAATTTATATAGGCATGTCAGCACCCGTAACACGTACATACATATGTTTCCCTCCATAGCAAAGTGCTTGCTGTAACCACATAGTCCCATTATTATCAGTCAGTATCTGCCCAGTGTTTATCTTGCGAAGCATGCGCACGCAGCTCAATGTCCGTTACCGTCCCAGCTCGCTTTCACGTGTTTCATACAAAGACAGAGTGCCCGTGTCGAGCGTTCACATAGTCTTAGCTGCACAAATTCGTGAATCTCGTGTTCAGCGGCATGATCCGTTGTGAAATCTTTGATGCAGTGACAACTGGTTTCCGTATCAGCGGTGCGAGGAATGTATTTCAACTCGTCGCTCGTCCTTATTCACTGAGGACACCAGCCGTACACGCGACATCCGCCGGCAAGGAAAGCTTATTGCCGCTTCTACGACGTTGTGGTGCACAGAAAATTCATGTTTTTACGCCATTGTCGAGCACGGAAAATTCATGTTACACGAAGTATTGTCATTTTTAGTTCATCACGCGCACACACACATGTCTCACACGCACACTTAACACTTTGCAGGCAGGTTTCGTATGTTTTTGCGCTTTGTTTTTGAGCATCTTTCATACTTTTGCATTACACAAAATTTCCGTAGTGTCCTTTCCACATACAATACATATAACAAAAAAAAATACAAGTACAAAATAAACTTACTATATTCATTTGCTGACGTGCCATCTCCGCTACTTATATGCATTGTAGTCTGATTGTCATTTTGTTTTAGTACATTTTGTTACATTGTTCAATTCCAATTGTATGAGTACACTTTTTACTCTTGTTTGGTTTTACATTACTTACATAACATGTAATAATAGATTCTTTTTTCCTTTATGGCAAAAATTGACATATATTTCATTTCAATAACAATTTTTGATCATTTGCTCAACAACATAAAATGTCTGACAGAAACGTAGCAAATTTTAAATCTAATTTAAAATCATTTCTTCTGGACAACTCCTTCTATTCCTCTGACGAATTTCTACTCAAAAAGTGGTAGAAGAAATTGCACTTTTTTTTAAAGTGTAGTTTCATAAGTAGGAATAAATAATGTTTTCATTAATGTTAACATTAATCACGTATACATATCCTGTAAACTGACTTGTTACACATCATTTTGCTGAGAGAATCGTTCAACTGATCAATGGAACATATAACTGACTAACTAACTTCTGTCTTCATTTTGGACTCCACTGCATTTTATTCACTTATTTCCAGTGCAGTTATATCTGAATATCTTTTCTGTCTCTGAGCGTCTATGATATAGACAGTGGTGTATTATGTAGACAAACGTGTTTGACCATGCTGTCACTCTGTAAATAGCGACTGCTACGCCGAAACTACAGTCTTCTGAAAGGCATTGAACTCTGTAGCGTAACTGCAGGAAATATTGTCCCCGCCGGTACCAGGCAAACTGCAGGAACTTCTGTCATTGCAGCAACTGAACAGAATTGGCTGCAGGCATCGAGCTGGGACAGCGTCTGCACCGTGCAATTTTTTTTTTTGTCTGTTGGCGAAAGAATTTCCATCTCTGCCAGTACTAGGTGGAAGGAAAGTAGTCTCCAGTTGATAGCGTTCTCTCTGGAGGCTCGCAACACTGTCGGTGGACGAATACGGCGCGCTGGTGGATGTTCTGAATAGCGAACGCCGTCTGGTGGAGTCTGCTCAGAAGTTAGGAGGAGACGCCGGGCGAGTGAAGTGCCTGTGGGGCCGGCTTCTGGTGTTATTGTTGTTTACCTCTGGATCTATGTACACAACACTTCTAATCAGCTTGTGTAAATGTACGACTATTTCCAATGGTTAATCGCCAGTTCTGTAATCAATTGAAAATAGGTTATTCCATTTAATTATTGCAGTGCGTTGTATTTCTCTATGCTGAGTCTCAGTTGAGGGTTTTTCCAGCGTTTTTTTACGTTTTTCTGTCATTTCCTCTTTGTGATATAAGACAGTGTCACCTGGGAACAGTCTCATGAAGTTATCAGTGATATCCACTAGGTAGGGTATGTAATTTGTGGATAGTAACAGTACACCTCTCCCTTGGGGTACGACAGAAGCTGTTTTCAGACGTGACGATTTCCCCTCGTTGTAACGGCTCACTGATTTCTCTTAGGTTGGAAGCCTTGAGCTCAGTCATAAGACTGGCACATCACTGCTATTCAGCAACGATGTTTTCTTGACCATCAGAAAATTTAAGATTGTCCACGAACCACAGACGATAGTTATACTCACAAAACGTCAGACTAGTCGACACCAAGTAAGACACTTGTTTTGAGCCTATAATAAAACACCTACTTTCTATCCCAAAGTCTCGCAACAGTCTTGGTAAAGGAGGTCTCCAACGATGCAAACCCTTGTTGTTTGTTTCGGTAACAATTTGAGAACTTTGTGTACGACAAAGTTATCCACAGGCACGTCATCGATGCGGCTACACTCAGTTGAGTCTCATTTTGTGTTCAGCTCATTTGTTGTTTAGTGTCAAGTCTAAAAGCAATCCATTGCATTCGAAACGTTCCATTGTCATGGTTCTGGACTGTTGATATTCACAGAAATCAGAATCGAGAGATATAACCCCTCGCTTGTATTCGAAATATTCCAGTCTTATGGTGCTGGATTGTTGGTGTTCGCAGAAACCAGAATCGAGGGATGGAAAGTTTATATATTCCGCATCTTCAGAGATGTTTCTTTGACGGTTTCCAGACGTAGTGTTAGAATCATTAGACGTTTCCACCTGTTGTTTGCAGATGCCATTGGTGATACTTTCCTTTTTCTACAAATACTGGGGAACGGAAAAGGAAGTTGAGGATCTGTTAGATGACGATGAGAACGGCTTTGGGAAAGGTGAAGGCAGCAGAGTGGCAGTTCTGAGGTTGCGGATGATAATGAAAGCATGACTGAACAAAAATCAAGGCACATTGGCAGGCTTTGTTGATCTGAAAAGGCGTTTGACAATGTCATATAGTGCAGTATATTCCAAATTCTGAGAAAAGTAAGGGTAAGCTATAGGGAGAGACGGGTAATTTACAATGTGTACAAGAGCCAAGAGGGAATAATAAGAGTGGAAGACCAAGAACGAAGGGTGTAAGACAAGGATGTAGTCTTTCGCCCCTGTTATTCAATCCATACGTCGAAGAAACAATGACGGAAATGACAGGAAGTGAAAAAGTGGAATTAAAGTTCAGGGTGAAAGAATATGAATAATAAGAAAGGATATGAATAATAATACTCACTGATGACATTGCTATGCTAGTGGAAGTGAAGACGAACTACAGGACCAGTTGAATGGAATGAGTGGTCTAATGGGTACAGAATATCGATTGAGTGTAAATCGAAAAAGACGAAAATAGCGAGAAGTACAGAAGGGAGAACAGCGAAGGACTTAACAACAGGATTGGTGATTGGAAATAGATGAATTTATATCAATCATTTATATCAATGATTGGAAATAGATGAATTTAAAGAATTCTGCCATCTAGGGAGCAGAATAACACATGACGGACGCAGCAAGGACATAAGAAGCAGACTAGCACTGGCAGAAAGAGCACTTCTGGAAAAGAGAAATCTGGTAGTATCAAAGGCAGGCCTTAATTTGAGGAATAGTTATCTGAGAATGTACGTTTGGAGCACAACATTGTATGGTAGTGAAGCATGACCTGTGAGAAAACCGGAACAGAAGAAAATCGAAGCATTTGAGATGTGGTGCTACAGAAGAAAGTTGAAAATTAGGTGGACTCATAAGGTAAGGGATGAGGAGGTTCTGCGGAGAATCGGCGAGGAAAGGAATATGTGAAAAACACTGCTAAGGAGAAGTGACAGGACAATAGGACATTTGTTACTGTATCAGGGAATGACTTCCATGGTACAAGAGGGGGCTGCAGAGAGCAAAAACTGAAGGGGAAGACAGATACTGGAATACATCCAGCAAGTAATTGAGGACATAAGTTGCGATTGCTAATCTGAGATGGAGAAGTTGGCACAGGAGAGGAATTCGTGGCGGGCCGCATCAAACCAGTCAGAAGACTGATGACAAAAAAAAAGACCTGTAGATTTCGAAGTCAAAATTTGTCTTGGGGCCTGAATTTCTGTAACTCGCTTGTAAGTCGTATTGCACTCGGACAGCTCTTACAATATTAATTACCGGCTTAAAGACTGTTCTACGTGAGAGGTGTGGAAATTCCCGCAAAGAAAGTCGTGGACGGGAGGTGGGAAGCAGTGTCTGCCTTCTTGGATGACAGTTTACACCTTAGAAGTCAGCAGAGTGGGTTACAAGACCAGAGGGAGATCCCTCAGCGGAAGAAAATGTCAGCGTTCAGCGATGAGTGTGAGGAAAGACCCTGCAAAGTGCACTGACTCAGCACCTGTATTCAGTCGAAGGAAATCTGTCTGCGAATTGTAGCAGGTAGACAAAGAACGCGAACTGCGGATGTACGCAAAATATAGCGAATTACGCACGGCTGTGATCATCAAGATGGTCAGGAGAATCTTAGAACGATCAGCGGAAATGTGAGTACGTGGGAAACTACGTTAGGGGCGACTTGTTCCTGGTCGACCAGCAACATGCCGCTTACATGTCTCTCATATCGAGATCTCAATTTTAATTTGATTTTTCAAAAAAAAATGTTTATATGGGTGTAAAATCTTATGCGACTTGATTGCTAAGTTCATCAGTCCCTAAGCTTACACACTACTTAACCTAAGTTATCCTAAGGACAAACACACACAGCCATGCCCGAGGGAGGACTCGAACCTCCGCCGGGACCAGTCGCACAGTCCATGACTGCAGCGCCTCAGACCGCTCTGCTAATCCCGCGCGGCTTTGATTTTTCCGTCATTGTGATTTCACGAATGAATAAGGGTAGAAGTGACATGTTTACAACGTTTACTGAAGGGAACGCTCTCGACCTAGTACTGACGCCCTGTGTAACGTAGAGTCTCTCTCCCTTAGCGCCTGCCACATGGGTTTGATGAGCGTCTCAGTGACGTTCTAGCAAATACTAACCGAGCCCGTGGCAAAACTCGCAACTTTCCCTCGGCTCTTCACTAGTTCCTTATTTAATACCAAACACACTAGCAATACTCAAGAATCGCTCGAAAGAGAAGTTTGTTAGCTGCCGGTTTTGTGGAAGATTTACGTTTCCTTATGATTCTTGCAGTGTAGCACAAGTCTAATCTAAAAGCCGTAAATTCAACTAAATACCTAGGAATTACAATTAAGAACAATTTAAATGGGAAGGAACACATAGAAAATGTTGTGGGGAAGGCTAACCAAAGACTGCATTTCATTGGCTGGACACTTATAAAATGTAAGAGACCTACTAAGCAGACTGCCTACACTACGCTTGTCCGTCCTCTTTTAGAATACTGCTGCGCGGTGTGGGATCCTTACCAGTTAGGACTAACGGCGCACATAGAAAAAGTTCAAAGAAAGGCAGCACGTTTTGTATTATCACGAAATATGGGAGAGAGTGTCACAGAAATGATACAGGACTTGGGCTGGACATCATTAAAAGAAAGGCGTTTTTGGTTGCGACGGAATCTTCTCACGAAATTCCAATCACCAACTTTCTCCTCCGAATTCGAAAATATTTTGTTGGCAGCGACTTACATAGGGAGGAACGATCACCACGATAAAATAAGGGAAAACAGAGCTCGTTCGGAAAGATGTAGGTGTTCATTCTTCCCGCGCACTATACGAGATTGGAATAATAGAGAATTTTGAAGGTGGTTCTATGAATCCTCTGCCAGGCACTTAAATGTGATTTGCAGAGTATCCATGTAGATGTAGATGTAGGTACATCAACTTCAGTAGACAAATTTATGTCTGTTTAATAGCTTGCGGTCTCAGAGTACTGTGAGAAATCAGCACAGCAACTTTTAGTATCACTTTATTCTGCTTTGGTATATTTTGTATACATTTCAAACTCAGAAGCGCCATTTGAGAACTTGTATCTATTTTATACACATTAGAATATGGCTATGGAGTGTGGTTGTTGTGAGCGGACACAAGGAGAGTTGGGTGCTCTCCGTAAACAGCTGGAAGCTGCGTTGGCTACCGTCGACAAGCTTCTAGCTATGTTCAAAGTTGAGGTGACGAGGCGCCAGTGACGGAACCTGCGACACCTTTGGTGCCATTGGAATCCTCTGGTGAGCCGGGCGTCGCTGCGGCTTCCGATACTCCACATCTGAACGATCCGTCCTCACTCCAGAGTGGGTGGTACGCAGTGGTGGGTTCGCGTGTCATCGGGCGGAGGCCGAAAGAGGGAGCAGACCGTGCGGGTGGCTGCCTGGTCTTAGCAACATATACGAGGTGCTTCCCAGTGAGATGATATCTCTGAGCCAACAGGAGATGCCTCTCCTATTGGGCCAGCGGTCGATTTTTCTACGCAGTACAGAGGGCGGGTATGCTTGTCATTGAGAGCTCCAATGTCAGGCGGGTGATGGAACCCCTCAGGGAGATAGCAGGCAAGGCGGGAAAGAACGCCAATGTGCACTCGGCATGTTTGCCGGGGGTCTCGTCCGTGATGTGGAGGAGGCCCCGCTGGCGGCTATCGAGCGCACTGGGTGCAACCGGCTGCATGTAGTGGCACGTGTCGGCACCAACGACGCCTGCTGCTCGGGTTCTGAGCCCATCCTCGGCTCCTTTCGGCGGCTGGCTGATTTGGTGAAGGCAACTAGCAACGCACGCGGGGTGCAGGATAAGCTGTCTATTTGTAGCATCGTACTCGGGGTTGATCGCGGTCCTCTGGTTTGGTGCAGAGTGGAAGGTCTAAACCAGAAGCTCAGATGACTCTGCCACGATATCGGATGCGAATTTCTCTACCTCCGCTATCGGCTGCAGAATTGTAGGGTTCCACTTAATAGGTGAGGCGTGCATTACACGCAGGAAGCGGCTACTGGGATAGCGGAGTACGTGTGGAGTGCACATGGGGCTTTTTTAGGTTAGAGAACCCCTCCCTTGGAATCAAAGACGATTTGCCTGTTAAATAAGCCACACTGACCTCAGAGAATCTTGGTCCTTGCAGATCAGAGATAGAAAAGATTAATATGATTTTAGTAAACTACAGGAGCATCCAAGTAAAGGTACCAGAATTAGAATTGCTTACTCGATGTTATAATGCGCAAACAGTATTGAGAACAGAAAGCTGGTTGAAACCGTACGTCAGTGGCAACGAAGTCCTAAGTACAGATTGGAATGTTTATCGTAAGGACAGATTAGTCGCCAATGGCGGTGGCGTATTTATTGCAGTAAAAAATTCGATAAAATCTAGTAAGGTTATCACTTACTCCGAAAGTGAATTAATCTAGGTGAAATTGAGCACCAAATACAGGTAAAAAATGGTGATCGGATGCTTTTATAGACCAACTGGGTCAGGATCTGTAGATGTAGAGCACTTCAGATAGGACTTGTAGAATATCATTTTCCTTATAATAGGAGGTGACTTCAAATTTCCAGGTATAGATTGGGAGTGCTATAGGGGGTGCCTCGAACTTGCACGGTATAGATTGGGAGTGTTATGCCATCAAAAGTAGTGCCAGAGACACGGATTCGTGTGGTATTGTTCTGGATGTCCTGTCTGAAAATTACCTTGAGCAGATAGAGAACCGTCTCGTGAGGGTAACGTCTTAAACATCCTGGCAAGAAACAGACATGAACTTATCGAATCTGTTAACGTAGAGCAAGGTATCTGTAATCATAAGGCTATGGCAGCATCAATGGCGACGGGTCCTACAAGGAATGTTAAGAAAGGTAGGAAGATGTATATGCTCAGCAAAGGTGACAGGATACAAATTTCGGAATATCTCAGAAGTCAGCATCAAGTATTCGGTGATGAGGACGAAGATTTGGTAACAAATGGAAAAAATTCAAAGGCATCGTTCAATATGCCCTAGACAAGAATGTTCCGAGTACGCTTTTAAGGTATGGGAAAGACCCACCATGGTTTGATAGCCGTGTTAGAAAAGCGCAAAGTAAACAAAGAGCACTCCATCTCAGATACAAGAGAAGTAAAAACCTAACTGACAAACAAAAGCTGAACGAAATGAAAATGAGCGTAAAGAGAGCAATGAGAGAAGAGTTCAATGATTTTAAAGTAAGACGTTGTCAACCGAACTGAGTAAAACCCTATGAGATTTTGGTCGTATGTAAAATCAGTAAGTGTGTCAGAATCACCTCTCAGCGACCACACCGGCACTGAAACGGAAATTAACACAGAGAAGGCCGAAATAATGAGTTCAGTCTTCCGAAGTTGTTTCACCGCGGAAGATCGTAACACTGTCCCTCCTTTCAATCGCCGTACGAACGTCGAAATGGCAGATATTGAGATAATAGATCGCGGAATTGAAAAGCAACTACAATCTCTTAGTAGTGGAAGGGCGTCAGGATCAGATCAGATACCTATAAGATTCTATAAAGATTATGCGAAACAGCTTGCTCCCTCTCTAGCAGTAATTTGTCGTAGATCGCTTTAGCAATGAAAGGTACCTAACGACTGGAAAAAAGCGCAGGTCATTCTCTTTCTTAAGAAAGCCCGTAAGACAGATCCACACGATTAAATACCTATATCGTTGACTTCAATCTGTTGTAGAATTGTGGAGCATGTTTTATACTCAACAATTATGACCTTTTTGGAAAATGAACATCTCCTCTATAAAAATCAACATGGATTCCGCAAACAGAGATCCTGTAAAACTCAGCTCACTCTGTTCCTCCATGAGATCCACAGCGCAGTGGACACAACGCTCAGGTTGATGCCGTGTTCCTTGGTTTCAGTAAGGCATTAGACACCGTCCCGCATTGCCGTTTAACGAAAAAAAATACAGGCTTACGGAGTATCGGAGCAGACCTGCGACTGGATTCAAGACTTTCTTGCAGTTAGAATTCAACTCGTCGCTCTTAACGGAACAAAATCGACAAATGTAAAGGTGGTGGTGGTGGGTAATGTTTAACGTCCCGTCGACAACGGGGTCATTAGAGACGGAGCGCAAGCTCGGGTTAGGGAAGGATTGGGAAGGAAATCGGCCGTGCCTCTTCAAAGGAACCATCCCGGCATTTGCCTGAAACGATTTAGGGAAATCACGGAAAACCTAAATCAGGATGGCCTGAGACGGGATTAAACAGTCGTCCTCCCGAATGCGAGTCCAGTGTACTAACCACTGCGCCACCTCGCTCGGTCAAATGTAAAGGGAATATCCAGAGTACCATAGGGAAGTGTTATAGGACCGTTGCTGTTTGCATTATAAATGACCTAGTAGAAAGCGTCGGATGCTCTTTAAGGCTATTCGCAGATGATGCAGTTGTCTATACCAAAGTAACAACGCCAGAAGATAGTAGGAATTTGCAGAACGACCTGCAGAGAATGGATGAGTTGTGCAGACTCTGGCAGTTGACCCTGAAAGTAAATACATGTAACATATTGCGAATACATAAGAAAAGAAATCCATTACTGTACAGCTACACTGTTGATGACAAACAGGTGGAGACAGCGTCTGCCGTAAAATATCAAGGCGTAACTATCCAGACCGACCTTAAATGGAATGACCACATAAAACAGATAGTGGGAAGAGCAGATACCAGACTCACATTAATCGGAAGAATCTTAAGGAAATGTAACTCATCCACGAAAGAATTGGCTTATAAGGCGCTTGTTCGCCCGATTCTTGACTATTGTTCATCTATCTGGGATCCCTATCAGGTAGGACTTATAGATGAGATAGAGAAGATCCAACGAAGAGCGGCGCGTTTCGTCACGGGATCGTTTAGTTGGCATATCACCCTATATTCACTTTCTTGGGCTGTGTGGACTGCGAACAGTCTTCCATGAAATTTCGGAATTTTATCCGGATAACATCGACTTCTTGCCACGATATTTCGGCTGACAACCATTCAGCCATCTTCAGGTGAATGTTTCGCACTGGAAGCTGCTCTCTCTTAACGGGTGGTGGTAACTCCAGCGTTATCGACTTTGTCGATTTTGCTGCTTGTGTGGGATGATTTATTACTCACGTATGACAGCACTTGGGCTCGTATTTGGGTGCTTATACCTGCTTTGCTGGCGAGTGTACTTCTCATTAATTGCGTCTTTCATTGATTTAGTTTCAATCCATATTCTGCGCTCATCAACATGTTCATGCCACTCAACACAACCTATAATCCTTCTTCACTTTCCCTGAGGATGGAAAAGTCATTAGTGAATGTTATTATTGATATCCTTTTGCGCTGAGCTTTGTCGGCCGGAGTGGCCGAGCGGTTCTAGGCGCTTCAGTCTGGAACCGCGCGATCGCTACGGTTGCAGGTTCGAATCCTGCCTCGGGCATGGATGTCCTTAGGTTAGTTAGGTTTAAGTAGTTCTAAGTTCTAGAGGACTGATGGCCTCAGATGGTAGGTCCCATAGTTCTCAGAGCCATTTTTACGCTGAACTTCGATCCCACACATGAAGCTTTCTTTGATTTCCGTCACTACTTTTTCGATGTACTCTTCATTTTGTTGTCATATATACTTGAACTTGGCATATATACCGGTTTGCTGTCAATTCTGATGAGAAAAACCCTATCACTGACATGTTCATTGTAACTCACTCTCCACCCTATCTTCCTATTCATAATGAGTCCTACCCTCTTTGCAGCATTTTCTGCTGCTTTTGATATTACCGTATACTCATCTGACCAGAAATCCTTGTCTTCTTTCCATTTCACTTCACTGACCCCCACTACGCGTCTTTATTGAGCATTAGCATTTCTATTTTCAGATTTTGTAGTTTCTGTACATGAGTGTACAAAATTATTTTATTGATGTCATTAAAACTATACGATATGCGAGATTACAATTTTGAACTCACGTGTGTCAGTGAGTAATGTTAAGGAGTGTATCGGGTCGTTCATTAGTGAATATTAGTACTTATACCTGCTTTGTTAGTGAGTGTACTTCTCATTAATTGCGTCTTTGATTGATTTACTTTCAATCCATATTCTGCGCTCTTGTTAATTCCATTCAACACAACCTATAATCCTTCTTCACTGGGAATATGATAAAGATATCTACAACCTATTCGTCGATTTTCAACGTGCATATGACATCATCCACAGGAATAGCCTATACAATGCAATGCGTGACTTCAGAATCCCTAAGAAGCTAGTGAGAATGGTGTGAGCTTGTATGGAAGGGTCAAAGGCAGCAGTACGTTTCCGAGGAGCCACATCAGAAACATTCTAGATTGAGACAGGCCTCAGACAAGGGGATGCTCTCTCAATTGTTCTGTTCAATGTCATCTTGGAGAAACAAATAAAAGAGTGTAGGCAACACGAGTGAGCTGGAGTAGAGATGTCTCGCAAATGCAGATGACATAGTACTACTAAGTGAATCAAAGCACGAGTTGAAAGAAATGAACAGAAAACGGACAATTATGCACAGAAGGTAGGGCTCAAAGCGAATCGAGACAAAACAGAGTTCAGGCAATTAGGAAGAAGACAAGATCAGGAAGAATTTCTTGAGATAGATGGCAAGAGAGTACACCAGTTCAAATACTTGGGACCTTGGTTTACCACGGACAGCAACATAAAAATGGACATCAAGGAAAGAATAGCAGTGGGAATGAAAAATGCATGCATTCCCTCAGAGAGACTCTCGGCTCTAAATCGATCTTAGTGAACACTAAGATAAAAATCTACAACACAGTGATATGCCCAGCAGTAGTGTACGGTTCAGAAATATGGAGCATGACTAAGCGAGAAAGGGACAAACTAATAATATTTGAAAGAAGAGATATGGGGACCAGTTTTAGATAACGGAGAATGGAGGAGGAGGAAAAACGAGGAAATCTATCTTCTGGTGCGACAACCAACTATCCTACAGAAGGTAAAGAGCAAAAGATTACAATGGGTGGGCCATGTAGCCCGTGTGCCATATGGAAGACAGGCGAAGATGGCACTAGCGGGGAAACCAAACACCAAACGCCCCATTGGACGACCAAGGCAGGCTGGATGGACGACCTGTCGAAGGACCTAGCAGCCCTGGAAATTGAGGGCATCTGGAGGAACTGGGCAAAAAACAGGAAGGAATGGAGGTAGTTTGTGGAAGCAGCGCGTGGTCTGCAGGGCCTGTGATCGCTGAATATCTATCCATCTATCTATTGGGTTGTTCAATATGTCGCGAAAACGAGCCGCTGCAATGCGTACTTTCAGCTGCATTTTGCTCCTATTGCGGCTTCCGTGTATACCTCATCATCAATCGCGAATAATTTGGCGGAAGGAAGATTACAGTGGACGTCTCTTCGACAACTGGGTTACTGAGGAGAGAGTGCCAGATCGTACTGGGGAAGGATGGTAAAGGAACTGGGCCTTTGTCTTAAACGATTTAGGGAAGCACGGAAAGTCTGCAGCTCGATGGCTGGATGGGAATTCCATCAACTGCCCTCCCAAATGCGAGTCTACAGTCTTAACCACTGCCCCACCTTGATTGCTAATGTCGTAGTCCTGCTTCTTTAGGTAACGCTCATAGTTACCTATACATCTGACGGGTTTTGTTCTTCAAGAATAACTACTGATTTCTGTCTTCCAGCAAGTCCTAAATCTAATCATGAAGCTGGCTGGTATTCCGCTAATTCGTATTTTGGTTCAAAAATGGTTCAAATGGCTCTGAGCACTATGGGACTTAACATCTGAGGTCATCAGTCCCTATAGAACTTAGAACTACTGAAACTTAACTAACGTAAGGACATCACACACATCCATGACCGAGGCAGTATTCGAACCTGCGACCGTAGCGCCTAGAACCGCTCGGCCACAGAGGCCGGCCGTATTTGGGTGCCTAGGCGAGAGAGCAGAACAGTATCAAATGCTGTATGGCAAAGGAGGATGTCTCGACAAACTTCATTGATGAAACCTTCTCGGGTTGTCAGTGGACGTCGTGTTGTAGAGGCGTTTCAGCGAGTGTCTTCGTCATCTTCAGAAGAAGGTTTATCGCTTATCGGAACCTTCCGGAAGTCTTGGAACACAGCAGCAACCATGCCGCCGTCACCGTTTTCTGGGTCTCAAGGATGAAGAGAGCGAACTGAGTTTGACAGAACAAGGGCTTCATTATTAATCTGTTGGCAGTACTCGCACCGTATTGGGACCCGTTAGTATAACCAAATATGCTGCGAACGCTCCTAGCCGGGAAACATCTATGCGGCATGCGATGTGAAGTCTGAGTGACGACACACGGACTAGAGTGTCGCCCTCCCCCCCCCCCCCCCCCCATTCCATGCCACACACCCAGGGAGGACCCGCCTCGCTGCAGCGTCAGTATAAGGATAACCGAGACGCCGCCTCGACTGTTGAATGGCCGGGTAGTTAGCTTAATGAGGTCCTTCTACTTCCCGGTTCAGGTCTTCTGCGAAGGCTTGGAGCCGGTGCACTTTCCTGTTCGTGCTGCCAACGTTTCAGTTCTTCTGCTTTGCAGTCAGGTCTTCGCCGATGAACGTGTGTCGGTGGCCGTGGTCAGGGTGGTCAGTACTTGCCTGATGAGGTCGTAGCGTGCGCTGAGATACGTCGTCGTAAAAGTTATACAGGGTGATTTTGCTAAATGGGAGCAAACTGCAGCAAACAATCCCTGAGAGAATAAGGAGCAAAAAAATGTTAAATGTGATGGGACTTAACTGCTAAGGTCATCAGTCCCTAAGCTTACACAGTACTTAACTTAAATTATGCTAAGGACAAACACACACACCCATGCCCGAGGGAGGACTCGAACCTCCGCCGGGATCAGCCGCACAGTCCATGACTTCAGCGCCCTGACCGCTCGGCTAATACCGCGCAGCCAAATAAGGAGCAAAGAAAAGGGTCATATAGACATGTGTTCCACGGAAGATACATCCACTTGAAGATGGAGGTAAAAGATCTTGAACAGTGTAGGTTTCAATGATTGAAGCATATGTGACAACAGACCAGGCAATTGGAAATGTTCTGTCTGTACTAATGTTTCAGCTGCACAGATAAGAGGAGTTGCAGCACCACCGTGTAGTGCCGGCTTTATCATTCGTACCACAAAAGGCACGCCTTCCAGCAGGAGAGGCAGAGTCACCTGCAAGAAGTGCAGACAGGCCACGCTTATGAGGTGTAGTAACCAGTCCCATTAGGCGATCACCAATAATCTCCGCTCACACACTGATGCTGTTCGGGGCTGGGATTCTCTTTAGCTTAAAGATGCGCGTTCTAAGGTTGAAAATACTGTATTTCGTAAAAGTAGCGTCATCTGTGAACAGGATGGATAACACTATCCCAGCGTCTTGGTGGTCTGTGCGACGAACCAATGAGTAAAAGCGCAGAGGCAAGTCCACAGGTTATAAGGCCTGCATGCATTGTACGTAATACGGGTAGTAGCAGTTGTGTTGGAGAATGTTCTACAAAGTCGTCTGGCTTAACTCATGTTGGCGGCCCAACGCCTTTTATCTCCACCTGTCTTGGAACGCATTTCCGTCCATATGTCTGTATGCTCTCTGTTGCTCCTTACCCTCACAGAATGACCTAAGGTCTGTGATGGATGGAACTAAATTCAAACAATACGCTGACTTGAAACGTTCGCCAGACAAGTATGGTTGCAACGACAAGGTCTAACTTATAGAATATGATGACGATCGTCTCATGGAGCGTCAAGTTGCGATAAGTCCTTCCTGTCTTGGATGACGGAAGCCCATGCCTCCTCCTCTTCTATTCAGCCTTTTCGTCCACGTTTCTGAGGTAGAATGACTCACTGCCGCGTAGGTTGGTTTGCTGACTAGGAGTACGTCCACATTGTGGGTTGTACTGCAGTGTGCGAGTTCTGTTACACACTCAAAGGTGGATAGGGTACGGTCAAACCGCACTCACTGAATACAATGTACACTACTGGCCATTAAAATTGCTACACCAAGAAGAAATGCAGATGATAAATGGGTATTCATTGGACAAATATATTATACTAGAACTGACATGTGATTACATTTTCACGCAATTGGGTGCATATATCCTGAGAAATCAGTACCCAGAACAACCACCTCTGGCCGTAATAACGGCCTTGATACGCCTGGGCATTGAGTCAAACAGAGCTTGTGTGCCGTGTACATGTACAGCTGCCCATGGAGTTTCAACAGGATACCACAGTTCATCAAGAGTAGTGACTGGCGTATTGTGACGAGCCGGTTGCTCGGCCACCATTGAGCAGACGTTTTCAGTTGGTGAGAGATCTGGAGAATGTGCTGGCCAGGGCAGCAGTCGAACATTTTGTGTATCCAGAAAGGCCCGTACAGAACCTGCAACATGCGGTCGTGCATTATCCTGCTGAAATGCTGGGTTTCGCAGGGATCGAATGAAGGGTAGAGCCACGGGTCGTAACACATCTGAAATGTAACGTCCACTGTTCAAAGTGCCGTCAACGCGAACAAGAGGTGACCGAGACCTGTAAACAATGGCACCCCATACCATTTCGCCGGGTGATACGCCAGTATGGCGATGACCAATACACGCTTCCAATGTGGGTTCACCGCGATGTCGCCAAACACGGATGCGACCATCATCATGATGTAAACAGAACCTGGACTCATCCGAAAAAATTACGTTTTCCATTCGTGCACGCAGGTTCGTCGTCGAGTACACCATCGCAGGCGTTCCTGTCTGTGATGCAGCGTCAAGGGTAACTGCAGCCATGGTCTCCGAGCTGATAGTCCATGCTGCTGCAAACGTCATCGAACTGTTCGTGCAGACGGTTGTTGTCTTGCAAGCGTCCCCATCTGTTGACTCAGGGATCGAGACGTGGCTGCACGATCCGTTACAGCCATGCGGATAAGATGCCTGTCATCTCGACCGCTAGTGTTCTAGGCGCGCAGTCCGGAATCGCGTGACTGCTACGGTAGCAGGTTCGAATCCTGCCTCGGGCATGGATGTGTGTGATGTCCTTAGGTTAGTTAGGTTTAAGTAGTTCTAAGTTCTAGGGGACTGATGACCACAGCTGTTAAGTCTCATAGTGCTCAGAGCCATTTGAACCATTTGAATCGACCGCTAGTGATACGAGGCAGTTAGGATCCAGCACGGCGTTCCGTATTACCCTCCTGAACCCACCGCAATTGCGATAGGCTAGAATCCGACCTTTATCAAAGTCGGAAACGTGATGGTACGCATTTCTCCTCCTTACACGAGGCATCACAACAACGTTTCACCAGGCAACGCCGGTCAACTGGCGTTTGTGTATGACAAATCGGGTCCGCATCTCGCGGTCGGGTTCGATTCCCGGCGGGGTCAGGGATTTTCTCTGCCTCGTGATGGCTGGGTGTTGTGTGATGTCCTTAGGTTAGTTAGGTTTTAAGTAGGTCTAAGTTCTTGGGGAACTGATGACCATAGATGTTAAGTCCCATAGTGCTCAGAGCCATTTGAACCATTTTTTTGAGAAATCGGTTGGAAACTTTCCTCATGTCAGCACGTTGTAGGTGTCGCCACCGGTGCCAACCTTGTGTGAATGCTCTGAAAAGCTGATCATTTGCGTATCACATCATCTTCTTCCTGTCGGTTAAATTTCGCGTCTGTAGCACCTCATCTTCGTGGTGTAGCAATTTTAATGGCCAGTAGTGTACATATTCTTCATCTTGGTGATGGTGTCCATTGTGAAGAAGGACGATAGTAGTGACGTAATTTGTTTCGTAGCATCTCCTAGAGAAGCGTTGTTGGTATCTTCGTTCGTGATGCCTCGTTTCTATTCAAGATGCTGTAGCTTCTAAAACGCCATTCCAATACCTCCAGGTACTCCAAAACAAAATCCTTCGTTGGACTCTACGCCCCTCCTCCTCACCTTGGACAGTTTCCACGATGTATGGATATCATTAAAATATGAATCAAAAAGAGAGCCACCAAACTCTACAATACGTTATACCAGCTTTGATATACTTTACCCCTAATACAAGACATAGCTGTCGCCAAGCCCCGACCGGTTGACCGCTTCAGGGCCCCACTTTGCATGTTACAAGACGGCAACAAGACAGCAATATCAAATGGATGTTCACCCAAAGTACAACGTCTCAGCATGTCGCCTAAGCGCCTCTAATTCCCATTCTCGCTTGTCTTGCAACTACAATTTTGTTAAATACGTAAGTAACCAAAACAACTTGTACGTCACACCTATCAATGACAAGTCGCAGGAGCAACAGGCTTGTGTACACACACACAAACACGCACACATACACACACACACAAAGCCGTCTCGACAACACCAGTTTCGCTTCCAATAAAATTACATCAATACAATCAGTCCACAAATGCTGAACAGACATCGCTTTTAAATACCTGAGCGTCCGCCATCGTAACTGAGTGAACAGTGCCAGCACTCTAACTCAGCGTGTGTGGTCAAGGGGCTAGCTGTCCTCTGTAATAAAAAAAACCTAAGGTAATGGATCAACAACGAACTGAAATGGGTGTCTTTCGACGTCCGCCCCGAACAGATACAACGAACGAAAACGAACAAAACGAGATAAAAAAAAGAGACAGCCAGCTGGCTTGTCGTGCCAGGGGCCCGGGTTCGATGCCTGGTGGGTTGGAGATTTTGCCTTGCTCAAGGACTGGGTGCTTGTTTCGTCTTCATCATCATGATTTCACCCTCATCGACGCGCAAGTCTTCGAAGAGACGCCACCTCAAAAGACTAGCATCAAGCGGTTATGTACCCGCCGGGAGGCCCTCGCCAAACGACATTTCATTTCAGTACGTGACCATCACAATCGTACCAATTTCTTAGGTCGGAGGCTTCACTCCGTCACTTTGCAATTTCAATCTAAGTCTACAAAATATTTTTTGGTGATCGTGTTGCACAATTTTTTTTAAGCTGGTGTTGAATTTATTCTCTGCTGTGCGATTGGTTTCGGTCAAAGACCAGCACAGTTTTTTGTAAACAGTAACAGTTACACACATGCCTAAAAGACACGATGTCAAAAAAATATAAATTTCACATAATGTTTATTCATCGAATAGTAGATGCGTGGAAATTGACCCTTCGCACAATGAAGAACAAACTGAACGGCGTAAATGTCGTGTGACTAGGGCTTCGCGTCGGGTAGACAGTTTGCCTGGTGCAAGTTTTTCGATTTGACACCACTTCATCGACTTGCGCGTCGATGGGGATGAAATTATGGTGATTAGGACAACACATTACCCAGTCCCTGTGTGGAGAAAATCTCCGAAGCAGAAGGGAATCGAATCCTGGCCCTTAGAATTGACGTTCTGCCGTGCTGACCACTCAGCTACCGGGGGCGGACAACTTATGCTATTACCTGATGTCATTTCGGCAATATAAAACTTACTGGAGAAGATAAAGAAAACATTTGCTCATCAAGCGGCTGCACCAGACATACTGTAAAAAATTTCTATCTTTATCACATGGCACATGTTGATCCCCATATTATTATCGCCATCTGAAACGCTAACAGCGCTTGTAATCAAAAGCACAACCTACAGTTTTTCCAGCAATCTAATAACATAATAACATAGATGTGGAACCCAGAAGTGAGACACATTTCCTACCGAAGGATGGAACGAGACCTAGAAAGAATACTCAGTACACAAGTGCACACATCCTTTGCTCTGACAACCGAAAATTCGGCAAGTCCTCTCATCAGGTGGATCGGCTATGCAAAATCAAAAACATCAAACCATTCTGCCTAAAATCTCTCGTCGTTGACCGTATCACAGGTTACAATCATTCTCAACATTTCTCCCCAAATAACATGATTCCTTACAGTCTGGAAGGTTTGCAAAAGACGCTTCGATCCCAAAACCCAACAAAATCAGGGAGTCAGCATTGACGTGCAAGGGTTAGTCAGATCCACGTAAATATCGCCTAAAATGCATGCTTGAACATAAATGCAGAGCTAGCCATGCTTGCAGGTTGCGCTGTTGTATTCTACCACTGACAGCACCTGTGAAATGTCCTCAACAATTCGCTGCAAGCGTCAGTCGTGGTCATAACCGTCTTCTATGTAGCTTTGAATGCATTATGTCGGAGCTATGTGAATCCGAACGACGGAAAATAATTGGTGCTCGTATGTTGGGTGCTTTCGCAGCCAAGGTAGCCAAAGTGTTTGGTGTGTCAAGATACATTGTATCGAAGATTTCGACCGCATACAGGGAAAGCGGAGAAACATCATCCGCTAAGCAACAAAGCGGACGAATAAATGTATGAATGATGGTGACGGCCTGTAATTGATGACGATTGTGACGAAACACAAGGGGATGATAGATACAAAAGTCCCTGAATGTCGCACTCGCGAACCCTGTCAGTACCAAAACAACACCAAGGGATTTCCATAAGTAGGGAAGTGCAGAGCGGGCTGGAATTCCAAAACCATCCATGAGAGATTCAAATGCCCGTAATAGGAAAACGTTGTGTCAAAGTCGTAACACGTGGACTATGGAGCGATGGAACGAAGTCATTTAGTCTGATGTCTTGTTTCACACTGTTTCTAACTTCTAGCTGTGATTACGCCCCAAGAGGGAAAGATGGCGGTGGTTCGGTTATGATTTGCATAGACATATCGTGATATTTACACGGGCCCTATGAGAAGCCAGAGATGTCGCATTACTGTGAAGGACAAATATGTGAACATGTTGGCTGATCAGCTCCATCCCACGTTACGAGGCGTGTTTTTTAAGTAAGGTCCGTTTGAACATAAGTACACAATGAAAGGTTATTTCAAAAAAGAAAATATATTTTCAGAAAGTACATACTTCGCTCTGTTTTTCGACGTAGTTGCCAACCAATTTTAAAATACAATCTTCATAAAAACTTGTCACCTCTTCCGATAACCAAGAGTTCACTGTCGTTTTCACGTCGTCGTCATCATCGTAATGGTTGCCACGGAGATGGTGTTTGAGGTGGAGGAACAGATGGTAATCCCTCGGCACAGGATCAGAACTGTACGATGGGTGGTCTAAAACTTCCCGGCCAAAACTGTCCAGTAAATTAGGGGTTTGAGCTGCAGTGTGAGGTCTTGCATTGTCATGGAAAAGGACAAATCCCTTTGTCAGGCTGCCCTATCTTTTGTTTTGAATCTAAAAAAAATGTTCAAATGTGTGTGAAATCTTATGGGACTTAACTGCTATGGCCATCAGACCGTAAGCTTCCACACTACTTAACCTAAATTATCCTAAGGACACACACACACACACACACACACACACCCTTGCCCGAGGGAGGACTCGAACCTCCACCGGGACCAGCCGCACAGTCCATGAGTGCCGCACCTGAGACCGCTCGGCTAATCCCGCGCGGCTGTTTTGAATTGCTCTGCGTAGTTTTCTCAGGGTTTGGCAGTATGCTTCTGCATTGATAGTGATTCCTCATTGCATGAAGTCGACCAACAAAACACCATGGGTATCGCAAAAAGCCGACGCCATGATTTTGCGCTGGGAAGAGTCTGTTTGGCCTCCGCCTTTACCGGCGAGTGCGTGTGTCTCCATTCCATGTTCTGTTGTTTCGATTCGGGAGTGATATGCGAAACCGATGTTTCGTCTCCAGTTGCTAGTTGACTGAAGAAGCCGTCAGCTTCTTCGTGATAATGAGTCAAGAACTTCATCGCACACTCAAGTCTTTGGTTTTTGTAGTCTTGTGTTAGGAGTTTTGGGACCCAACGGGAGCACAGTTTCGTAAACTTTAGGTGTTCAGAAACAATGTCGTAAAGCATTGATCTCGACACATCAAGAAATTCGTTTGAGAGACCTGTTATTGTGAAGCGCCTATTCTCACGAATTCTCCCTTCAACTGAAGCCCCAAGCGGTCCTCATCATGGACATTGTCACGGCCATCTTTAAATTCTCGTACGCACATACGAGTTTTGCCTTCACTCATAACAATATCTCCGTACACTTCGCAAATCTGTCGATGAGTTTCTGCAGCAGACAGGTTACTTGCTGACAAAAAACCGTAGCACTGAGCGAACCTCAGACGCGGCGGGCGAATTGAGAGACTTCAACACTTTGAAAACACAGAACAGAACCTTATAGGTTAGCTACGGAGCTGAAACTGAGCACAGTTGCTCCCAAGGCATGCCGGTACATGACGCACGCGTTCGTTGCGATAGGAGCGCCAACTACTAGTGTCTACAACAAAAAGGACCTTACTTAAGAAGCACGCCTCGTACAGTGTTTGTTCTCCAGTGGTGACGCTGTGCTGCAAGATGACTTGGCCCCTGTTCACACTGCTCGCGTTTTTCAGGATTTGTTTTGTGAGCATGAAGATATTGTCGCATCTCCCCTGGCCACCATAGCCACTACATATCATTATTGAGCCTTCCTGGTCTACTGTGGAGAGGAAAGTGCACAGTTGCTATCTATCTCCATCATCATTACTTGAGCTTCCCGCTATTTTGCAGGAAGTATGATAGAAGATACAGGACCTTCTTCTTATACATTCTGGAACGACTGGAAACTCTCTTGAATGCTACCGATTTCCTTTACAGTGCTGGGCATAGTAATGTGCTGTGTTTTTGGTTCTGCATATTCTTGTCCACCCCCAGTGAGTCATGGCAAAGTAGTTGTGTTTATGTGCCAGTCGTTCATTCAGTATGGTGGATCAACGTGAAGACGTCACAGAATAGCAGAAGTGAGCTATCGTGTTTGGATGTGGCCATGACCACTTCATGAATGAATTTGCGCTGCTTGTTGGTCTACCAGTGTGGACTGTATAACGACTCTGCAAGGAATGGTGCACCACTGCAGGCCAACTGGCTCGGTGTAAGAACACTGCCTGTAATAAGATTCTAACAGACAGGAACCAGAGACTAGTGTCATGCTTTGTTGATGACCATCGGTTCAAACCCAGTAGACATTCCTGCTATCAGTGAATGCAGATTCAGTTCCAACATTGCGAAGGGAATTGCACTCAATAGGAGTTCGGAGTAGAATACTGCGCGAAAGACCGTTACTCAAATGATACATATGGCTGCACATCTTCAATGGTCCAAACAATGAAAACTCTGGGCGGTAGCTGACTGGAGACGTGTAGAAGCCGCTTTTCGCATTATACAAGCCGTCTAATGCACCAACCATCCAATAACGTCCAGAATGAGATTTTCACTCTGCAGCGGAGTGTGCGCAGATATGAAACTTCCTGGCAGATTAAAACTGTGTGCCTGACCGAGACTCGAACTCGGGACCTTTGCCTTTCGCGGGCAAGTGCTCTACCATCTGAGCTACCGAAGCACGACTCAGGCCCGGTACTCACAGCTTTACTTCTTCCAGGAAGTTTCATATCAGCGCACACTCCGCTGCAGAGTGAAAATCTCATTCTGGAAACATCCCCCAGGCTGTGGCTAAGCCATGGCTCCGCTATATCCTTTCTTTCAGGAGTGCTAGTTCTGCATGTCTCGCAGGAGAGCTTCTGTAAAGTTTGGAAGGTAGGAGACGAGGTACTGGCAGAAGTAAATCTGTGAGTACCGGGCGTCAGTCGTGCGTCGGTAGCTCAGATGGTAGAGCACTTGCCCGCGAAAGGCAAAGGTCCCGAGTTCGAGTCTCGGTCGGGCACACAGTTTTAATCTGCCAGGAAGTTTCATCCAATAACGTGTTTAAGCCACGAGTGTGGAAGTTGTGTTTCATGCTTGTGTGGCTTTTCTGTGGGTTTTCAGTATGATGACTCGGCCTATTCATTCCAGTTGCCGTGAAAATAAACCTCCATGTTTCTTTCAGTATTCTCTGTAACTTACTGTTGCCCTTTCTTATGTATCTTCATGGTGAGTATGCTGTCTTCCAAGACATACTTACAGAGGGTGGAGGAGGAGATGGATCTGGGGGCGAAGGAACAGATGGAGAAAAGGGGGAGCAGCAGACGGACAGAGAATGGGGAGAGGAGAAGATGGACAGGGAAAGTGGGACGGAAGAGGTCGACAGAAAGAGTGGGAGACGAGCTCCTACAGGTGCACGTTTGGTGAACACTTAGGCATGACAACTAACTGTTACCTGCACCTTTCTATCAGTAGTTTTATTCCTGTGGTTGCTGGCAAGTATGTAAGCTACTGTGTGTGTTGTTCCGGTGTAAAGTCAGAGTGGAGAGGACTGTGAGACGACGTCAGCCAATTGCACATCTACACTCATGCTCGTAAATTATGGATAATTGCAGAATGTGGTGCCACACAACTTGGCACTACACAAAGCTGCCCCTAATAGCATAGGCATGTAGGGAACACACACGACACAGATCTGGAAGTCCACGGTATTGGTGATAAGTTGAGAATACCGTCCCGAAACACATTTGCTACAAAACGCCACTGTTTCCTGCTCATGTACCCCGACATCAATATGGGATATGATCACCATGCACACGTACACAGACCGCAAAACGGGTTGGAATACTTTGGATCAGGTGATCGAGCAACTGCTGGGGTATAGTCTCCCAATCTTGTACCTGTGCCTGTCGGAGCTCCTGAAATGTCGTAGGGCTTTGAACACATGCAGCAATACGTCGACCCTGAGTATCCCAGGCGTGCTCGATGGGGTTTAGATCTGGGGTACAGGCAGTCCACTCCATTCACCTGATATCTTCTGTTTCAAGGACTCCTCCACGATGGCAGCTCGGTGGCGCCGTGCTTTATCATTCATTAGGAGGAATGTGGGGCCTACTTCACCGCTGAAAAAGCGGACATACTGGTGCAAATGACGTCCTGATACACCTGACCTGTTACAGTTCCTCTGTCAAAGACATACAGGGATGTACGTGCACCAATCATAATACCACCCCACACCATCAAACCACGATCTCCATACAGGTCCCTTTCAAGGACATTCAGGGGTTGGTTGGGTTGTTTGGGAGGAGAGACCAAACAGCGGGATCATAGTCTCATCGGATTAGGATGGGGAAGGAAGTCGGAAGTACCCTTTCAAAGGAACCATCCCAGAATTTGATGGAGTGATTTACGGAAATCACAGAAAACCTAAATCAGGATGGCCGGAAGGGAGATTGAACCGTCATCCTCCCGAATGCGAGTCCAGTGTGCTACCACTGCGCCACCTCGCTCGGTCAAGGACATTAAGGATTTGGTATCTGGTTCCTGGTTCCTGCCAGATGAAAACCCGGCGAGAATCACTGTTCAGACTATACCTGGACTCGTCTGTCAACATAACCTGGAACCACTGTTCCAATGGCCACGCACTGTGCTCTTGACACCAGGCTTTACAGGCTCTCCTCTGACTAGAGTGCAGTGTAATGCACCTTGCAGGTCTACGTGCGAATAAACCATGTCTGTTCAGTCGTCGGTAGACTGTGTGTCTGGAGACAACTGTTCCAGTGGCTGCAGTAAGGTCCCGAGCAAGGCTACCTGCAGTACCCCGTGGCTGTCTGCGGACAGTGATGGTGATACATCGGTCTTCTTGTGGTGTTGTACACTGTGTACGTCTCGTACTGTAGCGCCTGGGCACCTTTCCTGTGTGCTGGAATCGTTCCCATAATCTTGAGATCAAACTTTGTGGCACACGGAGGGCCCTTGCTACGACATGCTGTGTTTGACTAGCCTCCAGTGGCCCTAGTATTCTACCCGTTATAACGTCATCAGTACGCGTTCTATGAGCCATTTTCAAGACACAGTCACCATTAGCACGTATGAAAACGTCTGCACACTTACTCGCTGCACAGTACTCTGACATGCACCAACACACCTCTGCTTATGGGGACTGTTGCCAGCGCCACCGTGCGATGACTGCATGTCAAATGCACCGCATGGTCATACCCCGCGCTGATTTAAAACCGCAAACCGCCCACCAGAGCGGTTTCACCATGTATCAGCATTATCCTTAATTTATGAACATGAGTGTATGTTTCCAGAATGAGATTTTCACTCTGCAGCGGAGTTTGCGCTCATATGAAACTTCCTGGCAGATTAAAACTGTGTGCCCGACCGAGACTCGAACTCGGGACCTTTGCCTTTCGCGGGCAAGTGCTCTACCAACTTTTTTTTTTTTGTTAACATAAAGGAGTATACAGTCTCACCATCAGCAGCAAACTCTTTTTTTTTAGTCTTTTTGTTTTTGTTTTGGGGGAGCACCGAAGAAAGAAAAACAAATAGGCTGCAGATAGAGGGCTATGTGTGAAAGGGATAAACATGTATAAGGAGAAAAAAAACTTAGAAGAGGAGGAGAAAAGAGAAGTGAAATAAAATAGGAATACTTTCCGCGCCATGCTCCACTTTGGCGCGCCATCAGAACAAAATGCATTCTATCATTGACCATTGAAGGGGAACGTGGGATGGTCCAGTCTTGGCTGGGAATGTTCGTTGAGATTCCAGCTTTGAGGCGGGTTGGTGAAAATACTCTGGAAATAGTTCGCGAAAGTGGCCCGATAGTGTCGATGTCGGCGAAGGGTGTGGTGACGTACTTGGAGGCGTGTCCAGAAGTCCGCCGGATCGACGATGTCGTCCCGGAAGAGGTAGTTGACAGCCATGCCACTGATCCATGTGACGGCGTGCCACTTAGCCGGTGGAAAGTAGGTCGTGTCAGGACATATCATCATAGTAGGAGAAACATGATGTGGTGGTACTCGGAGGTAGAAAGCCACAATCTTCTGTACGAGGGTCCAGACAGCTGCTGCTGGCCCACACTCAAAACGATGTAAATCTGTATCTTCGACATTGCATTTGAGGCACAGGGGTGAGTCCACCAGTGCGATACGATGCAGTTTCTGTCTTGTAGTATACTTGCCGTTGACGAGAAGGTACCACATAGAGGTGGTGTCAGTGGTGTGATATGGTTGGTGGATCGTTTTCCAAACTGTAGGCCATGAAACCTGAGGTTGACGTGTTTCGGCGGGGCTGCGTGGTGGAGACTTTCGGAGAAGGCGGTAGATGTCGCGGGTGGTCGTCTTCCTGGTCCTGGGGAGCTCGGTGCATATGTAGCTGTACTCCAAAATGAAATGGCCGATATGTGACATCGGAGGTGGGATGTGCGCCAAAGACGTCGGTGGGCGTCTCGAAACAGGTGCGAGCTCGGTGGTCAACATTCCAGTAAAACTAGCATTTTGGCTTTTCCATAACCGGAGCATAGTATTGGTGTAAAGTGCCGTAGTCCTGGCTCTCACATTAACCAGGTCGAGGCCACCATCCCGCTTCGGTAAGGTGAGAGCTTCATACTGGACTTTGAATATGTGTCCAGAACAAATGAAATAGCCAAAAGCCGCCTGTAATCTGGCCGCCATTGTCGCAGTGATGGGCAGAATCTGCGCTATATGGGGTATCCGGGTTGCCAGATGGTTATTGACGAAGGTGACTCTCTGGCACATATTCAGCGGGCGTAGAATGTGATTTTGTATGTTGGCCCGGATGCGTTGCAGCAGCGCCCGATAATTGATCGCCGAGGTGCGGCGAATGTCTCGCGTGTACACCAACCCGAGACAGCGAAGAGTGTCCACCAGTTGAAATGGGACGACGCTGTCTGCGGGTAGGCCGCGGCCGATCTTCATGGCGCATGATTTTGCCACGTTCATAGCGCTCCCTGCCCCTTCACTGTAACGGGTAATCCACTGCATCGCAGCTTGTACGTCGGCCGCTGAACGTACGACGAGGGCCAAGTCGTCCGCGTAAGCTCGGCAGCGGAACATATGATCCCGGAGTGGAATACCTGTCAAACGTCGCCGTAATCCGCAAATGAGTGGTTCCATCGCAATGGCATAAAGCACCGTCGACAAGGGCAACCCTGCCGTACTGAGCGTTCAATCCGTATAGGTTCTGTAAGTCTGCCGTTGACGAGAAGTCTGGACGTTGCTCCACGAAGGAGCCGCATAACCACTTGCGTGAACGTCGGGGGAATTGCCATTCGGTTCATCACTGCGTTCAGGAATGCATGATTGACGCGGTCAAACGCTTGTTTGAAGTCGATGGAGATTAAAGCGCCTGGCAGCCTCGAGTGTGTTGCCACAGCGATCACATCTCGATATTCACTGAGGGCTGTCTGTATATTATGATCGCCGCCTAAAGATGTTTGTTCGTGGGAAACAATGTCTCGTAAGACATGTTTGAGTCGCACTGCTAGAAGGCGTGTGAAAATCTTGAAGTCGGAATTGAGTAACGTGATCGGCCGATAACTGTCGAGTCGTGTTCCTCCTGCGGGTTTCGGGACTGGTACAAGTAAGCCTTCCATGAACATTGGTGGCGGGTTCGCCGCGCCGGACAAAAGTTCCCAGTACATGTCCCTCCATCGTGACATCATCAAATCTTGGAAGGTTCTGTAAAATTCGAGAGGTAAACCATCCGGGCCGGGAGATCGATTCAGAGACCCTTTAGCCACAGCGCCTTGGACGTCGTCGTTGGTCACTTCAGAAGTCAGGAGGGTTGCAGCTGCTGCGTTTAGAGTACCAAGTGTCTCCTGGGTAACCTCAGCAATGGCTTCTGCACCGGCAGGTACCTCTTGATATAAAAGTCTATAGTGCGTTGTGAATGCATCCGCAATGGTAGCTTGCGAAGTCAGCCGGCGTCCATCAGGTAAGTCTAAAGTTGTCATTAAAGCCTGTCGGCGTCGACGAACATTTTGAATAATATGATGCATAGAAGGTTCTTCACCGTTAATCCTATCTTGGCTGCGTGCTCGTACAATAGCTCCCTCTAGACGACATCTGGTCAAGGTTAAAATCTTCGCCTTAATGCGTTGAGCTTCTTTTAGACGATTCAGGGATGGAGGTTGATCCATGAGTTCACGTAGAACGCTATAGTAGAAATCAGTTGTATGGTGATTCCACCTGGCTTTGGCTCTGCCATAGTGTATCAATGTGCGTCGGATGGCCGGTTTGGCGCACAGCAACCACCACTGCAGTGTGGCCTCGTAACGCGTAATTCGTTGAACACAGGTGTGCCACGTGTCGGTGACCTGTTGTCGACATTCAGGGTCCCGCAGTAGTGCTACATTGAGTTTCCAAGGCCCTGCACTGCGCCATATAGATTGTCGACGTAGGTTCATGGTACAGATGTAGATGTCATGATCCGAGAAGGCAGACGGCCAACGTTCCGCGTCGAGGAGAACTGATTTTAGAGCGTTAGAGATGTATATTCTGTCAAGTCGGCTGGCGGAGTGGCTCGTAATGTGTGTATACCCCGGGCGGTCGCCGTGTACCACTGGCCAAGTGTCGAGGAGACGAAGGCGGCGGACGAGGAAGCGAAGTTCCGGACATGTGGTGAAATGGGGGTATTGGTCTGTGCGCTCGAGAACGCAGTTGAAATCTCCACCTACGATGAGATGATCGTATCGGCCGAGGAATAAAGGTGTGATATCTTCTGCGTAGAACTGGGAGCGATCCCTCCGTTTATCAGTGCCCGATGGGGCGTACAGATTAACGATTTTGAGTCCGTCAACTGTGATGGCCACCCCTCGCGCTGTTGGGAGGTATGCGGCATCGGAAACTGCAATCCCTTCTCGGAGGAGGATGGCTGCGCCTGTGTGTTCCATAGCTGCAGGGGCGGCGTACGTCTCATATCCATAACACCCAGCCCAAGTTGCTGTCCTCAGTTCTTGTAACAGGGCGATGTCGATGTCCGCTGCTCTTAGCGTGTCACGGAGCAGTTGAAGTTTAGCGTGGGAGCCGATATTATTAGTATTGATAGTAGCTATTCGATACGCCTGATGGGAGATTCGTGCTGCCGATAGGGTCGTAGCTGGTGAAGATTGTTGTGGTGGATGCTGGAAGTCCATAGAAGTCGCAGTAGTCGCCGTAGAAAACTTCCCCCATTTTAGTGTTGGTCTAACGGAGGAACAGATCTCATTTCCGCATCAGATGGAGGTGGGAAATCCGTGTCATCCGCCCATGAAAAATGTCCGACAGGTTTGACATCGGCGAGAGGTGGCAGCGCCGGCCGAGTCGGCTCAGTTGCGTCGGTGACAACAGGCGTGCTATGTTCCATGGCTTCAGGGCGCGGGGCTTGCGCACGCTCTCTGTTGGACGGTTCACCGTCTTTTGGATGACGCGTCTCCGTGGCAGAGGAGAAAGTGTTATCGTGTTCTCCGTCAGATTGATGTGCCATCTCTTCGTCCTGCGGAGGGGGCTCAATGGTTGATTCTGATGTCTTGCGGCGTTGTTTTCGTCGTTTGGGCGACTTCTGCTTTCGGCAATGAGTTTCGGTGTCTGAGGAAGGAAGAGATTCACGTCGTTCGGGTACAAAAGCCGCGGGTGCTATGATGCGGTCGTCATTCCCCAGAACACTCTCACTGGCATCCTTGTGATCTTCTAGCGTGGGTGTGTCCGGCTGTTGGACATGTTCACGGGCGGCATCGTCGGTGTCAAGGTGCTGGGACGCCTCCGAGTGTATCGGACCAGAGAGATGCTCATGAACGGCGTCATGTGTGGGCTGGACGTGCAGTGTCGCCGCATAGGTGACTGGAAGGGTGGTCGTGGTTCTGTCGGTGTTCGTATCGTCGGGCCTTAGTTGTGTGATGCGGCGTTGCAGGCATTCATTACGGACGTGGCCTTCTTTGCCACAACCGGAACATGTTCGAGGTTGTCCGTCGTAAATGACCACCGCGCGGCAGCCGCCGATAGAAATGTACGATGGAACGTGCCGTTTGAGATCGATTCGGACTTGTCTCACACCATTAAGCACCGGATACGTCGTAAACTGTGCCCATGTCTCGGCTACGTGGCTCTGGACTTTTCCGAACGGGCTTAGCGCCGCGATGACTTCATCTTCATTTACCTCGAAAGGCAGTTCGAATACTCGGATCGTCCGAAGGCCAAGTCCTGCATGGTCGACATCCACAGGCCCGACGTTTCCGTCGGAGTGCCGAAATTTTAGTCCATGTCGTGTCCTTTGAATAATCTCATTGCAGGCAGCGTCAGAAGTCATCTTAACATAAACGACGCTGCTAATGATCGATAGGTGTATGCCGATGAGTTCGTCACGGGGGATCTTCACGTCTTCGCGTAGGAAGCGTTCGACGGCCAGTGCTTTGGGTCGTGCGTATTCATTTGAGAAGGTGAACTTAAGAGTGTTCTTCCTGTAAGAGTTGGCCATTAGAGCGTGGTCGACTGAGAATCGCTGTGACGACGATGTAAACAACACACTCCGCGGGCGCAGCGGCGTGGACGGCCGAGCGCGGTGCGCACTGCTGCCCTGCCGAACGCAGACTGAACCAACTGAGCTACCGAAAAGACGACTCACGCCCGGTACCCACAGCTTTACTTCTGCCAGTACCTCGTCTCCTACCTTCCAAACTTTACAGAAACTCTCCTGCGAGACATGCAGAACTAGCACTCCTGAAAGAAAGGATATTGCGGAGACATGGCTTAGCCACAGCCTGGGCGATGTTTCCAGAATGAGACTTTCACTCTGCAGAGGAGTTTACAAATGCTAGGAACGTAGGTTTGCCATTCCTTAATCTTTCTAATAAGGGGAGTCGTAAGGTCAGTATTTCCACGGAATCCAAAGTGATCTTCCCCGAGGTCCGCTTCTACCAGTTTTTCCATTCGTCTGTAAAGAATTCGCATTAGTATTTTGCAGGCGTGATTTATTAAACTGATAGTTCGGTAATTTTCGCATCTGTCAACACTGCTTTTTTTGGGATTGGAATTATTATATTCTTCTTGAAATCTGAGGGGTGTTTCGCCTGTGTCATACATCTTGCTCACCATATTGTAGAGTTTTGTCATGACTGGCTCTCCCAAGGCCGTCAATAGTTCTAATGGAATGTTGTCTACTCCCGGGGCCTAGTTTCGACTCAGGTCTTTCAGTGCTCTGTCACTGTTTCGTGTTGTATTCTTCAAATCAAGAATTATCCTCTACTACACACTTTCTAAAGCATCCTATTTTCTTTCTCAGCGTTGAAGGTATCTACACACCAAATTTCGTTATAATCGGTTCCGAGATGTACTTGTGAAAAGGTAGATTTGTGTTTATCAGCTGTCAGTACTCAGAATACGAGTGTAACGAATGTAATGGCTAGAGGTGCTAATTTAAAAAAGGTCGATTGCCGACCACCGGCTGCTCGACTTCCCCTCACTCGTGCCTCTCCTCACAGCCAACAGAAACTAGACTTGTGCCGACCTTCACGCGAACGCCGTAGCGAATGCACGGTACGGATGACCTAAGAGGGTCAGCTGACGCTTCGAGGAATTCTGCGACCTCAAAGAGCTTACCAAAGACGAGCACTAGCTTCCTTGATTCCTGGTACGGAACGAGGAAGGTATGAACGTAAACTGGAGACGCAACACCGGCGCACCTGATGAAAGGAAATGAGCGTTTGGCGTCATTGGCCGGGAGGCCCCTGACGGGGCAGGTCCGGCCGCCTTGGTGCAGGTCTTATTACATTCGACGCCACATTCGGCGACTTGGCGCGCCGGATGGGGATGAAATGATGATGAAGACAACACAACACCCAGTCCCTGAGAGGAGCAAATCCCTGACCCAGCCTGGAATCGAACCCGAGCCCCTTAGGACGGCAGTCCGTCACGCTGACCATTCAGATATCGAGGCGGACGGCGCACCCGATCGTGACAACGCGGTCGCTTGCCGGCATATTATACTCAGCCGGCAACTATTTCGTTATTCAAAGGTGAACAATCAATTCATGATACTGTCAGTTGCGCTATCTGCTGCAGTGAACACCGATGAGACAGAACATTAGGCGTGCTTACACTACTGGTCATTAAAATTGCTCCACACGAACATGACGAGCTACAGACGCGAATTTAACCGACAGGAAGAAGATGCTGTGATATGCAAATGGTTAGCTTTTCAGAGCATTCACACAAGGTTGGCGCCGGTGACGACACCTACAAAGTGCTGACATGAGGAAAGCAATTGCCTGGTGAAACGTTATTGTGATACCTCGTGTAAAGAGGAGAAATGGGTACCATCACGTTTCCGACTTTGATAAAGGTCGGATTGTAGCCTATCGCGATTGCGGTTTATCGTATCGCGACATTGCTGCTCGCGTTGGCCGAGGTCCAATGACAGTGGCAGAATATGGAATTGGTGGGATCAGGAGGATAACACGGAACACCGTGCTCGATCCCAACGGTCACGGAACGGATAACACGGAACACCGTGCTCGATCCCAACGGTCACGGAACACTAGCAGTCGAACAGTTCGGCGACCTTTGCAGCACCATGGACTATCAGCCCAGAGACCATGGCTGCAGTTACCCTTGACTCTTTACATTTCTTTCAGAGGTCACATGAAAACCCCCTCTCACCATTTCCCATCTAAATCCGTTTTTGCTCCCACTCCTCTCTATGTACGAACTCTAAGTCCATCTCGTCTTCCACCCCCTTGGTACATCCCATTCACATCCCTCTTTCCCTCTTTATCTCTATCTGCTCGCGTTGGTCTAGATCCAATGACTGTTAGCAGAATATGGAACCCGTGGGTTCAGGAGGTTAATACGGAATGCCGTGCTGGATCCCAACGGTCTCGTATCACTAGCAGTCGAGATGACAGGCATCTTATCCGCGTGGCTGTAACGGATCGTGCAGCCACGTCTCGATCCCTGAGTCAACAGATGGGGAGGTTAGCAAGACAACAACCATCTGCACGATCAGTTCGACGACGTTTGCAGCAGGATGGACTATCAGCTCGGAGATCGTGGCTGCGGTTACCCTTGACGCTGCATCACAGACAGGAGCGCCTGCAATGGTGTACTCGACGACGAACCAGGGTGCACAAATGGCAAAACATCATTTTTTCGGATGAATCCAGGTTCTGTTTACAGAATCATGATGGTCGTATCCGTGTTTGGCGACATCGCCGTGAACGCACATTGGAAGCGTGTATTCGTCATTGCCATACTGGCGTACCACCCGGCGTCATGGTATGGGGTGCCATTGCTTACACGTCTCGGTCTCCTTTCGTTCGCATTGACGGCAGTGGACGTTACATTTCAGATGTGTTACGACCCGTGGCTTTACCCTTCATTCGATCCCTGCGAAACCCTACATTTCAGGAGGATAATGCACGAACGTATGTTGCTGGTCCTGTACGGGGCTTTCTGGATACAGAAAATGTTGTACTGCTGCCCAGGCCAGCACATTCTCCAAATCTCTCACCAATTGAAAACATCTGGTCAGGTCAATGGTGGCCGAGCAACTGGCTCGTCACAATACGCCAATCACTACTCTTGATGAACTGTGGTATCGTGTTGAAGCTCCATGGGCAGCTATACCTGTACACACCATCCAAGTTCTGTTTGACTCAATGGCCAGGCGTATCAAGGCCGTTATTACGGCCAGAGGTGGTTATTCTGGGTGCTCATTTCTCAGGATCTTTGCACCCCAATTGCGTGAAAATGTAATCACATCTGACTTCTAGTATAATATATTTGTCCAATGAATACCCGTTTATCATCTGCATTTCTTCTTGGTGTAGTAATTTTAATGGCCAGTAGTGTATAACTTGCTATCTGGAAGTAACACTGTGGGGGCTAGAACTAGCAACTGCTACTGGGGAAAGAGAACGGGAGAGGAAGTCATGGACAGATGGAGTGGAAAAGGAGGAGATGGACAGAGACAGGACGGAGGAGGAGATGACCAGAGGTAGGGGGAAATGGACAGAAAGGGAAGGGGAGAAGGTGAAGGGGATGGGAAGAGAGAGTGCAGAGGAAGAGATATCCACAAAGAGTGGGAGGAAGAGATAGACAGTGAAGGGGGTGAGAGGAGATGGACAGAGATGGGGAGGATGAGACGTAATTAGAAAGGATGAGGAGGAGATAGAGGGTGGATGAGGAGATGGATTTAGAGGAGGTGGACAGAGGAGGAAGGAACAGTTGGAAGAAGGGGGAGGAGCAGTTAGATAGAGAATTGAGAAGATGGATCGAGAAAGAGGGGAGGAATATGTGGACAGAAAGACTGGGGGTAGGAGATGTACAGAGAGAGGGGGAGAAGGAAATGAACAAAAAAAGGGGGAGGAGACAGACAGTGAGAGAGAGAGTTGGATATGGGCAGAGAATGGAAAGAGGAGTTGGGCAGAGAAAGGGGTGAGGAGGCGATGGATAGAAATGGGGGAGGGGGAGATGGTTAGGGATAAGGGGAGGGGGAGATCGAGATAAAGAGGGAAAGAGGGATGTGAATGAGATGTACCAAGGGGGTGGAAGAGGAGATTGACTTAGAGGTCGTACATAGAGAGGAGTGGGAGCAAAAACGGATTTAGATGGGAAATGGTGAGAGGGGGTTTTCATGTGACCTCTGAAAGAAATGTAAGGAGTCAAGGGTAACTGCAGCCATGGTCTCTGGGCTGATAGTCCATGGTGCTGCAAAGGTCGCCGAACTGTTCGACTGCTAGTGTTCCGTGGCCGTTGGGATCCAGCACGGTGTTCCGTGTTATCCTCCTGATCCCACCAATTCCATATTCTGCCACTGTCATTGGACCTCGGCCAACGCGAGCAGCAATGTCGCGATACGATAAACCGCAATCGCGATAGGCTACAATCCGACCTTTATCAAAGTCGGAAACGTGATGGTACGCATTTCTCCTCCTTACACGAGACATCACAAGAAGGTTTCACCAGGCAACGCCGGTCAACTCCTGTTTGTGTATGAGAAATACGTTGGAAACTTTCCTCATGTCAGCACGTTGTAGGTGTAGCCACCGGCGCCAATCCTTTGTGAATGCCCTGAAACGCTAATCATTTGCATATAACAGCGTCTTCTTCCCGTTGGTTAAATTTGGCATCTGTAGCACGTCATCTTCGTGGTATAGCAATTTTAGTGGCCAGTAGGGTATGTGTAGAAAGTTTTGTTGAAATTGATCCATTGGTTTAGTACGATCTTTTTCCCCATGGCGTCACCCACATACACACATGTCACACATATTTAACGGTTTTCACACACATTTGTATACAGTTTTCACTTATATCTCTAGCGAATTTCGCCCTTTGTTTCATTTTAACTCACCTCAGTGGTAATGAATTCGAATCTCCTGAACCAAAAAATGGTTCAAATGGCTCTGAGCACTATGGGACTTATCATCTGAGGTCATCATTCCCCTAGAACTTAGAACTACTTAAACCTAACTAACCTAAGGACACACATCCATGCCCGAGGCAGGATGTGAACCTGCGACCAACGCATTCGCGCGGTTCCGGACTGAAGCGCCTACAACCGCTCGGTCATAGCGGCCGGCCGTCCTGAACCATTTATCGTGGAATGATAAGTGAATACTACCTGCAAAATGTGTCGCGAAATTAGTAAAGACCTGTGTGTGTGTGTGTGTGTGTGTGTGTGTGTGTGTGTGTGTGTGTGTGTGTGGTCTTCAGTCCAGAGACTGGTTTGATGCAGCTCTCCATGCTACTCTATCCTGTGCAAGCTTCTTCGTCTCCCAGTATGTACTGCAACCTACATCCTTCTGAATCTGTTTAGTGTATTCATCTCTTGGTCTCCCTCTCGATTTTTACCCTCCGCGCTGCCCTCCCAATACTAAATTGGTGATCCCTTGATGCCTCAGTATACGCCCTACCAACCGATCCCTTCTTCTAGTCAAGTTGTGCCTCAAATTTCTCTTGTCTCCAATTATATTCAGTACCTCCTTATTAGTTATGTGATCTACCCATCTAATCTAGACATAATAAATTAAAATATCGTGCTAGATGTGGCAATTTTTCACGTATCTCCTGAACTATTTGTGTCACAAATATATGAGGGTCACTCCAAATGGAATGGACACTATTTTTTTATTTCCGTCTTTTATTCTACATGTTTGAAAGTTTTACAGTGTGTACACATATCCTTCAGGAAAAAATATTTTCATTTCTCCAATTAATTTCCATCCCTCTCAACTGCCTTACGCCATCTTGGAACCAGCGCCTGCATACCCGCTTGGTAAAGTTCTGGACCAACCTGTTGGAGCCACTGTTTGGCAGCGTGCACAAGGGAGTCATCATCTTCAAACCTTGTTCCACGAAGAGAGTCTTTCAGTTTCCCAAAGAGATGATATTCACATGGAGCCAGGTCAGGGCTGTAAGGCGGTTTTTTCAGTGTTGTTCATCAGAGTTTTGTGATCGATTCCATGGTTTTTTGACTGACATGTCGCCGTGGCCGGCCACAGTGGCCGTGCGGTTTTAGGCGCTGCAGTCCGGAACCTCGCGATCGCTACGGTCGCACGTTCGAATCCTGCCTCGGGCGTAGATGTGTGTGATGTCCTTAGGTTAGTTAGGTTTAAGTAGTTCTGATGCTCAGAGCCATTTGAACCATTTTTTTGTGGCCGTGCATTGTCGTGCAACAGCAAAACATCCTTCTTTTGTCGATGTGGTCGAACACGACTCAGTCGAGCTTGAAGTATCCTCTGTGTCGTCACATATGCATCGGAGTTTATGGTGGGTCCACTTGGCAGTGTGCAGTACGACGCCTGCCGCTGCGAGGACAATCCTCAATGTTGCGGTGCCAGCTTTCATCACGTAACCTGCTTGCCCACTGACTAACTGTACTGCGATCGACAGCGGCATCTTCATACGCCTTTTTCAACCTCTTGTGGGTGTTTCCCGCTGTCTCGTTTTCACAGCACAGGAATTCTATGACAGCACGTTGCTTCTGACGAATGTCAAGCGTAGCAGCCATCTTGAAGACATGCTGTGACGGCGCCAAAAATAGTGTGCATTTCTTTTGCAGTGACCCTCATATATTTTTTCAAGTACATTCAGTGCCTATATATGAATACTGTCTGCAATTGTCTTATAAACAGATGTGGTAAGGAAGTAATAAATTAAAAGGTTACATTTTAGCCTTGGCGGCTTCCCTTCATCCTTTCTTCCCCCTTCATTTGCTGGCGCCCCGTTAGGTGGCATGAATTCTACATCTACATACATACTCCGGAATCCATCACACGGTGCGTGGCGGAGGGTACCTCGTACCACAACTAGCATCTTCTCACCCCGTTCCACTCCCGAACAGAACGAGGGAAAAATGACTGCCTATATGCCTCTGTACGAGCCCTAATCTCTCTTATCTTTGTCGTCTTCCGCGAAATGTAAGTTGGAGGCAGTAAAATTGTACTGCAGTCAGCTTCCTCAGTAGCGATTCACGAAAAGAATGCCTCCTTTCCTCCAGAGACACCCATCCGAGTTCCTGAAGCATTTCCGTAACACTCGCGTGATGTTCAAACCTACCAGTAACAAATCTAGCAGCCCGCCTCTGAATTGCTTCTATTTCCTCCCTCAATCCGACCTGATAGGGATCCCAAACGCTCGAGCAGTACTCAAGAATAGGTCGTATTAGGGTTTTATAAGCGGTCTCCTTTACAGATGAACCACATCTTCCCAAAATTCTACGAATGAACCGAAAACGACTGTCCGCCTTCCCCACAACTGCCATTGCCCTTATTAGCTTCCTGTGTGTCGTCGCTAGCGCCGAATCCTCCGGAGCGTGTGGAGTTGGGAAGTGTCTGCGTACGTGGGAAGAGGCCAACACGACTGTGGTCGGCCCGTAGGCTGTGTAGGCCGTCGGTTCTGTTCGGGCGGAGATCGATTGTTTGCGAGTGTACCGTTAGTGGCTGCATCGAAGTTTTTACCACGCCCTTCAGTCTGCTTCAGCCGAATTGTCTTCCCTTATATCGATGCTGTGAGCTTTTTGATGCCGGCGTCTCGCATCGAGCTGAAAATTTTGGAATAACGGCTTCCTGATGTAACAGTGGTTCTCATCGCTCACGCTGTGATGTGCCCGGCTCTGTGACTCTCGCTTTATGGATCTCAAAAAAAATTTTCATCGAGTGTAATTATTCCTAATCACAACTGGTCTGTTTGCGATTGATCCACTTAATGGTTAGTGCTTGTTCCGGACGTGTAATAATGGTGGCTGCTGGCCATTGTAAGTGCGATTTGAAGTTTTGCTTTACTGTTACTTGTTTACGCCACAAGCTGTCTGGTACTTTAAATCTGACGCATTTCAAATCAGTGTTATTTATCTGTGAGCCGTCAGGACATTTGTCCTTACTTTAGTGTTTGATGAAATTGGTTATTTAGTGCTGTTAAATTGTTCATAAGCTCTGTGGTAAATCTGGCTTATTAAGTGCGTTTTTTAACGTCTTGGGATATTGTCTTGGATTTATTATTTAATCTTGTAATTAAATTGTCGAAGTACTATAAGCTGTTGAAACTATGTTTTAGATCGTTCTGAAATCTAAGTTCCATGGAAGAGGGCCTTAAATGTAAATGCTAGCAATTAAGTCCCACCTCGCGGGGGAGCCGTGCAGCCTAAGGTGTCTCGTCCTGATTCTCGCGCCGTGGTGTGTAAGCCTAGGGACCGATGACCTCAGGAGTTTGGTCCCATAGTCCTTACCACAAATTTCCAAAAAGTACCACTGCACGGGGAAGCCGCTTGGTCTAGGGCGTCTTGTCACGGTCTGCACAGCCCTACCCCCCCCCCCCCCCCCCCCGTCGGCCCGTCTGGGCCTCGAGAATCAGTTATATTAAGTAGTGTGTAAGTCTAGGGACCGATGACCTACGCAGTTCGGTCCCATAAGATCTTACCACAAATTTTTAAACTGAGTACCATCTCCTAGAGGTAAGCTCCTGTGTCTCCCATAAATTTCAGTCTGGTGCAAATAAGTCTCTGGCAGTATCGTCTAGGTGACTTATTGACTGTTTTTCTACTTCAAGTAACTTTCTGAGATTAATGATTTCATCCTATTAAGTTGTTTTGCGGGAGACGTTTATTACGCAACCATTTTACTGTTTTATATTATGAAGCGGTGTTTGCTCTGAGCAATTCTGACGGCCTTTACTGTCTGATTACTATGTCAGAAGTTATTAAACCTCTGTTGGTCCATCATGTCCAGGGGACATTGGCTGGTAAGTAATTTTCAATGTCAATAAACTTCACCGACAGCCGTATACTTTAAGATATTTTAATTTATTCTGAAAGCAATGAGTTTCAGCCTTTAATTTTGCAAACTTCAGGCCCGATTCGCTTTTATCCAAACAAACGAAGTTGCCATATAGCGCCATAAATCACTGGATGTCGTGAATTCCAGTCGTTATAAATTGCTTCATACGAAGAAAAACCGGGAACGTACTCACACTATGTTGTATTAACAGGCTAATAGTTGTCACCATCCGGCTCAACATGCGGGGTCACTTCGTATTTTGGAACACAGGCCACATGCCATCTCCGACACCGAGACTTTGCCAGCTGAGTTGGCCCATAGTTGAGCTGCATTTCGTCAGAATGGTTACAGTGAAAGACAGACCGAAAGTGCGTTGCACTATCGACCAACTGCCCATCGGGTGAATGATGATAACCTTTTTGCCTTACACAAGAAGCACGTCCAACAACATCGGTCGTATTTTACTGAAATACGATGTGAAATGTGTTTTACGATCTCCATCTAAAATTAGAGTGCTTTTGGGTTCTGTATCATGGAGGACCGATGTACTGAGCGTAAACGGCACACACGATTACAGCAACCAAGTAGATCTGCTATGGCCGAACATTGTTTGGATACTGGTCACCCTATGTTATGCAACAATACCGAGATATTGGCAGGCACGTCCAGCTATTGGGACAGTGTTATTAAGGAAGCTGTTGAGATTAAATTAGCGAGCAACCTCGTAAACAGAGAGGGAGGTTTTTGTTTAAACTCTGCTTGGAATCCTGCTCTCTCTTGTCAATATCAGAAGGACAGAGTGATTGTTATCTCACGTGCAAGTTCTTACTCTTTCACTATCGATAGCTCTGACTTTGGCCATCTTTGGTGGCACTAGTGATCAGTGTGAGTGTGTCATATTTCCTAAATTACTCCAACAACCGTTGTTTCAAATTTGCTTGTACATCGTCTGTCCGTTGCACTTTGTGTCTTGAAAATGGCGGGGTATACTACCACCGAAATATCGGCGGTCGCTGTACATATTACCTGGCTGAAGTCCTCTTGCAATGTTTCTTTATTTCACATCTTTCATAATCTGTTTTGTTGGCTCAGTTATGGCGTTTTTTATATGATTCAAAGAAATGTCCGCAGAAAAGCGTCTATACTTCAATAATTATCCTCACAACATTATACAACAATTTTAGTTGCAAATTTGCTCAAGTTAAAACACTGCAGATCTTAACTACGTTGTATACTCGCAGGTGGACCTCCAGTCGTATAATTTATATTATTGCATTAAAATCAGTGTAGTGTCAGTCTAACCTCGTCATCTTATCTCATGGTAACCATTTGCTCTGCTGAGGTACAACAGGGAGAATACCTTGGTTGTTGTACTTATGTCTTTAGAAAAAGATTTGTGGCTGGAACTGAGAGATACCGGTATAATAGTTCCGAGTAATCGGAATTTTTCGGTATTTGTTCGGTGTCAGCTGTTACAGGTGTTTTTAATTTTATAGCACTAAATGAGAAAATAAATCGAATTATCAATTACTGACGGCGGCAGTGCTAAATTATTTGGCTTTTAAATAAATATTTTTTAATAAGGGAGTAATTTTTATTCTAAAATTTCCATTGTTCTGAAATATATATTTATTATAGAAAATTATAAAAGCGATCTGTTACTTTAAAAACAATGCCAACAGAAACGAGCAACAGACAGATGGTATAAGAACTAGTACAACATTGCTGAACAATGGTGTACTTGTTATCATGTGGCATGTCCTATTGGATGATACACGTATACATGGAGTAGCGAGACTCGCATCATCTGGTCTATATGTTAGTTTCACGCGTCATCGTCGGACATTAGTTGTGTTACAGAATGGCTCCGTCGCTAGTTTGGAGTATTTTACAAAGTGCGATATCAATGAAGTACAATGCTACATTTGCTTTAAAAGATTAAGAGCGGGAGGAGCCACAACGTACTTGGGACATCATACAAGGAGAAAACTTAAAAACTTAACAATTCATTCGTAGTTCACAATAAAAATATAAATTAGCGGATCTGTTGACTGTGCCCACATGATATGCCTTTATCCCATTGTAGCCCTTGACAACCGACAAATTAAGACGAATGTAGAGTTCTCCAACCTCGGTTTTCTCCCGTTTTAAAGGCAACTGTTCGTGATGCCCAATCATTGGTATGATACTCGACCGCAACTTGATTTTTGAGCAGAGTTTTAGAAAATAAGAATCAATTGAAGAATACTGACAATGATATTTTGTAGCACTCAACCACTTATCATCAACTGCTGGTGGACGGGCTAAGTTTTCTTTTAGTTGCCTCTTGTATTTAATATTTTGATTCTATGTATCTTGAAATTCAGGGCATCAGAATTTTTCAGTCTTCGTTCGATTTGTACTTTTAACGTGGAATAACAGGAATAAAAAACGGAAATATCTCAGAAACCGATTATTTTGAGCGGTTTTAACGCTCAGGTTAAACTGGCATTGAAAACAAGCGATATAAACGAAAGCCGGTTATTTCAGCGATAACCCCCATCTATAAGGTACCGCACCGTATAACATTTCCCTTGGTTGTGAAACTGAAAGTAGAAATGAAAGCACAGCACTGTGGCATTATTCAGCGTTAAATTAGCATGACATGCTTCCAACTTTACACAAGCAACGTGAATGCCCAATACGGTGGAAAGTATCACTTGACTTGTATTTTGCCAATGAGGAACTGCAGACGGCGGCAGCAGGCGAGGAAACTGGTGGCCATACTGAACAACAGCGAGCGTCCACTGACGCACTGAGGGCGGACCACGCACCAGTCGCCAACGGTCCCAACGTCACGACAGCTGGATTCCGCTGCTTCTGCAGAACCGGTTTGGTGGAGGCATGCGCATGCGCTGCCACTTCACTGACCTGCACTGTAGCTCCACTGCCACCCAAGGCTGCAACTGCGAGTCTCGCTGACCTCGCCATATAGGTAAACGTCTACCCAGAATGTAGATGTGACAGTGCATCCAGTGGAGTAAGTGACTAGTTAGTTGGTTGCGTGTTCCATTGATCAATGGCACGGTACGGTAGTCGTTATTGATGTGGAACGTGTCAAGTGCACAAGAAATGTACATATGAAACTAGATTTTTAATATGGTGTCCCAGCTATCTTGTCCACCCAAAATATCTCTGGTACAGTAACAGCTATTGGAAAACGACTTTCACCGGTATCAATGTAGGGCTGGGGCCTATTAATGCACATATTTGGAAACATTCTAAAACGAAAGCATATGTGTTTTTTAACACAAACTTATGTTTTTTTTTAAATTGACCCCCTATATTTTTTCTTCAGGAATCCATAGCATGACAAAGCACATACACAATGGCGTTGATTGCATCGCAATATTCCCATTACATCCCAAGTTATTAAGACGCGAAGTTGACGCTTGAAACACCCGACATGCTCTGCCAGCGCACGTCCTGAGACTCAGGCGTGAACCCCATGCTGCCCGTAATCTCGATGTGATTGACATGCATAATCACACTTCCATACTTGTCAAGAGGTCCGAAACGAATAATACTGGCTGCTGCCATCCTGCATTAACGTCGTACATTCCAACAGGTATTTATCCCATAGGCTAGGGGTGATGCGGTTCTGTAACATATCTGTGTACCGCAACGTCAGTCACAAAGTTAACTTCGCTTATCGTTAATCCGTTACTAAAAAGGTAATGCCGTTAACGTTAAAACTTTACTGTAGATCTAGCGCAAGTGACAGTTAATCATTCACTCGTAATAGTAAAATTCATGTTGATGGTTTTAGTGAAACGAGCAAGTCTACTAAAAGTTTTACCGTTGTTTAGGTAAAAATGTTTTGATTTGGGAAGTTCAGGTAGTACATAGAAGATGAATGTAAACATGTTTAACCAATTAGTTTTATTATCACATAACTATCAATGTTATATTTATCTAATGGGTTAAATGACAAATTGTTGCAAACAAATGTTCCTTAACATCACTGGGTAAAATGGCCCTTTGTAGAAACTTCCACTGTGATACCAGCACTACATGCTAAACATAGCGTTCACATCTCATGCTCAAAGTGATGCCCATTGGCTTGCATACATAGGGTCACTCTGAGGATGAAGGATGCCCTACTTTGTGCTACTGTTTCCTCTTTGATAGCTGTACAAGCATCAATAATGCGTTGCTTCATGTCCTCTGGTGTTGTTGATTCATGTTGGTAAACAGCATCCTTCACTGCTCGCCAAAGAAAATAATCCGGCGGTGCAAGGTCCGGAGATTGGGCAGGACACCTAACTGGGCCACCACGTCCAATCCACCAACCAGGGAACTTACGGTTCAGAAGTCGTCGTGCTCGTAAGGCGTTATGTGCAGGGCATCCGTCATGCTGATACCACAAGACCATTCTCCGGTTCAGAGGTACGGTGTCCAAGAAAACAGGAAGATTGTGTCATATAAATCTGGAGTATTGTCTGCCATTTTGGATGCCATTTATAAAGAAAGGTCCGATAATGGTGTCACCAATAATCCCACACCAAACATTAACTTTCCACGGACGTTGATGCTCTACCTGACGGAGCCATTTTGGATTTTCTGCGGACCAATAATGCATATTCCTGATATTGACAATTCCTTTGTTGGAGAATGATGCCTCGTCGGTAAAGAGAACATCTGCAAAAAAATTTGGATTAGTCGGAAGTTTTTGCTGAGCCTACCGACAAAATGTTACCCTATTGCGGAAGTCATTTCCTGGTGTTAATGAACACGCTAAGGATGAAATTTATGACGTTTAAGAATACGCTGTGCACTTGATTTCGACACACCAACTTCACGTTCAATTTGACGTGTGCTGATTTGAGGATTCACAGCTATCGTAGCGAGCACAGCAACTTCAGCACGTTCATCTGTGCGTGTTCTAGGACGATGTCGAGGTCTTGGATTTAAGCTCCCCGTTTCACGTAGACGAGATGTGAGACGACCAAACATCCGGCGCGAAGGCGACGGCTTGTCAGGGAATCGTCTTCTGTGCAGTCGTTCTGCCTGAACAGCATTTCGTCCACCTACAACAGGGTACAGTACAGGTATGTAGAGTAGGGTAGAAAACAGACATATTAACTTAATAATCATAATGTTCGCTAACAGTACTATCAACAAACAAGCAATCTCATAACGTATTTCCCGTCAACGTACGTTCTCCACAGATCAGCAGCATTTCTACCATATCTTCATGTGTGTACATTATACTGTACAGTATAAGTTCCACAACACAACGTTTATTCACAATGTGTACTACCTCCGTGCCGTCACTAGATTACTCTGAGCACGACTACACTGGCAAGCGGTGTACTGCACGCCAAATCAACAACAAATGGGATGCTCGGAGGGTGGTGGAGTACAGGAGTTTGCATGGGTCGCAAATCATAAACAAGGCGAAGTGGTAACTGTGGCAGTAGTGGGAACTACGTTGGACACTTGACTAGGTAGAGCCAGGCGCTGCGCGACAGGCACAACGGGTCATATAACGCATTAGATAAACCTTATTTTGGGTGTACAGGATAAATAAGACAACCTGGCGGGTGTACACCGATCGGTACTGGTTCATATTGTGTACGTAGATACGTAAAACGTGCAAGAGGGAAACCATTATGTGCTTATGAGAGTTGATGGCAGCAGACTGTATTATTCGTTTCGGACCTCTTGATAAGTATGGAGGTGTGATTACACATGTTAATCACATCGCGATTACGGGCAGCATGGGGTTCACGCCTGAGTCTCAGGACGTGCGCTAGCAGCACATGTCGGGTGTTTCTAGCGTCAACTTCGCGTCTCAATATCTCGAGATGTAATGGGAATATTGAGTTACAATCAACGCCATTGTGTATGAGCTTTGTCATGCTATGGATTGCTGAAGAAAAATATATAGGAGGTCCATTTAAAAAAAACATAAGTTTGAAGATTAATGTTTCTATTATTTACCCCATTCTCTTAAGTGGCGCAAAATGCATGTACTGTATTTATAGATTTATTTATTCCTATTCTAGAATTCATCTATGGTATAGAAGGAGTTGTCAAGGAGATATGATTACAGTTTATTTTTGAAGCTATTGGTGCTGTCTGTCAGACATTTTATTTCATCTGATAATTTATCGATAATTTTTATGGCAGCAAATTTTACCCCTTTCTGTGCCAAAGAAGGTTGAGTAAAGGGTAGGTATTATAATCATGAACGTCACTGTTCTTTTTAATCTGGTCCATGTTATCGAGAACAAATTTCATTTGTGAGTAAATGTACTGTGACGCTGTTGTAAGAATTCCCAGTCTTTTAAAAAGATGCCTACAAGATGTGCGACTATGAAACCCACACATTATTTTAACCACTTTCTTTTGCGCAGTGAATACTTTTTGTCTAATGTTGAGTTACCCCAAAATGTTATTCTGTATGACATCAGAGAGTGAAAGTATGCAAAGTATGTTAGCTTACAAATTACTATACCCTCAAAATTGGCAATTACTCTGATTGCAAAAGTTACTGAACCTAGTCGCTTTAGAAGATCTAAAATATGAATTTTCCAATTAAGATTCTCATCTATATGTACACCCAAAAACCTAGTATGCTCTCCCTTGTCTACTGACTTCTGTTGATGTGTAATATTTATTAAAGGAACTGTACTTTTTGCAGAAGAAAATTGGATGTACTGTGTTTTTTCAAAGTTTAGAGCAAGCCCATTTGCAGAAAACCTGTTAATGGCTTTCCAAAAACCTTATTTGTATCATTTTTAATTGGAGTTTCTTTTACTGAATTAATAACGATGCTTGTATCGTCAGCAAACAGTATTACTTCAGCTTCCTGTTTCAGATAGGAAGGGAGGTCGTTCACATAAATCAAGAACAGAAGGGGACCCATGATTGAACCCTGTGGAACACCTAATGTAATTTCACCCCAGTTAGATGAAGTGGAAAACTTATTGAAATCACTTGACCCATATAAGGAAACTTTTTGTTTCCTGTTCTGTATGTATGACTTAAGCCACTCATATGCTATTCCATTCATACCATAGAATTGTAATTTCTGTAACATAATGCCATGTTTCACACAATCAATTGCTTTGGACAAGTCACAGAAAATTCCTATTGGTGACATTTTACTATTTAAAGACTCTATTATGTGGGCAGTGAAACTGTATATTGCTGTCTCAGTGAACAGCATGTTTGAAATCCGAACTGTGGTTTACTAAGTATCCCGTTACTGTTGAGATGGCTAACCACTCTTGAGTACATTACTTTCTCGAAGATTTTTGAAAATGCCGTAAGCAAGGATACTGGCCGATAATTACTGTCATCTGTTGCTCTGTTGCCAAACAGACGTGGTAATCAGGCAACAAAACATACAGCTAGAACACAGACTGCTGTGTATCGAAAAGTAGTGAGCAATATATATCGAGATCGGATTCCACATGTAAAGCGAAGAAGAAAAGTATACATCGGCATGGGGGCCGAAATGCTGAGTTTCTGCAAGAGGTATGGTACACAATTTCCGTAACTACAATGTGTGGGAACAGTTAAATCTCCTGGTACCACGGAATCAGTATACCGCCAGACGTTCTGAAAAGCAAGTAGGAACTTAATAAGGACGAACTATGGGCATTTCCTGGGTAACACATTGGATTATATACCGTGAACATACTGCCGAGAGACTTGCTCATTGCACAAAGCTGCTCCTGTTTTATATGTACGATATTATGTCAACTTGGCGACGATCTACTAGTTGTATTCTACTCGAAGAATCAAGTCAGCCAAGGTCGCTAGCAATTCTTTTCATTACTCTGACTTTTGTCATGTCAAGCGATTAATGTATGCTGGGACATCAGCACAACTGTTGTTTGTTTTAATTGTATGTTAATTTAATTGTAACAAGATGATGTTCCCTGCCTCATTTTATGTGATGTAACATCAGTACGTGACTTTCAGTGTTGTAACAAGCATATACAGCGAATAACGTTACAAGATCCGATGATGACAGTGTTGATCAGTCGAAACCGGTCATAGTATTAAAAAGAATTGCTAGTGATCTTGCCTACTTTGATTCTTCAACAATAATATTGAAACGTCCCCTTTGAACTATTTATACACGACTGTGCTTAAACTGACAAACAATATTTGTAGCGCAACGCAGTCTGACTTTCAAAAATCCCTACAAAAGAATGGCCTTGACTAACATTAACCTATACGTTTCACAAATCACTTACCTCACAAAAATCTTGGTTACTCGAACTACTGCAATACAGCGAGCGCCGCTACTGCCAGCTAAATAAAAGATTCAAACTACAGAAGGCACTAACTACTGATAGGCATAGTTAGCGAATGAAAGATTTTAATAGAGAACAAACAATGTATTTACCTTAATAGTCGTAATATATATATATATATATATATATATATATATATATATATATATATATATCAGTTCATGACATCCATTCTTACAAATTTCAAAACTCCGCCATATCTCTCCCCACGTCCACCACTGCTGGCGGCTCACCTCCAACTGCCAACCAACGCTACGCACTGTTCACATCCAGCTGCCGCTGCCCAACGCTACAATGGCAGACAACAATGCAAACCAGCCACAGACTGCACACAGCACAGCCACTGATTTTCAAACAGAGCGCTACGTGGCGTTACCAATAAAAAAAAAAACTAAACAGCCTACTTACAATATTACTCCTGTTTATTTCAGCGTTTGAGTATGAGCGCACATTTTTGTGGTCATTGCTTAGAAAGGTTCCTTGGAATCAAAGAATTGCAAGAAGATCCCTTACTTCCGCTAATTTTATACGAACGTCCTGTGCATGAAGAGCACGAGGATCAAAACTGACCATTGATACCTAACATGTCATTGTGGTGATAACTGAGTGATGGAGAAAGAGTATATATATCCACGATATACAGTCTGTATGTCTTTACCAGACACAGGGTGGCCACAGGAGCAATTTCCCTGCAAATTAATGACCGCTACATAACAGAACTATCTGAAAAGTAATCTCCATTTTCGTATAGCAAGGGAAAATTAAAGGCTACGTCTAAATACAGTGAGTTAGTGAAATGAAATGAAAAAAAGATCTTGTCAGATAAATACAGGGTAATGTCAACAGCAGCGGAAAATGGCGTAATGTGAACAGAATTTATCATGAACAGTAAGTTAAAGGAGAAAATGAGTTACCAGGGATAGTTCGGTAGTAGGATTGTTCTCATAACGTCAACAGCAATAGTTCCAGTATAGATGCCTAAGTCACAAGCAGAATATGAAGAGACAGAGAAATTATCTAAGGATGTTGAACGTGTGAAACGAAAATATAATAATGATGGGTGACGGGACGCTATTGTAGGGGAAATTACTAGAGAATATGAGCTTTTTGTTGTCGCCACAAAAAGCCTGGTGCCCAAAATACAAGGTATCTGGCAGCGAATCCACTACCGTAGAAAAGTGATTGCTGTTGTTAAGTGGCTTGTGAACCTAACACAACTCGGTGAATGTTGGCTAACCAGTCTAATAATTTTTCAGTCTCGAATGCTGTGGACAGATAAAAGTTCAACCACAAATAATGATAAACACTTTGACACTTTATGCACTTTTCTAGCTCTTTTTTTACCAACACAGCACGTACATATAAACCAAAAGTTTACTATACGAATACTAAAAATGACGAATATTATATTCATTTTACCCCCCCCCCCCCCCCCCATACTCATCTTTCCGATGGAAAAATGGAGTGCTCGTCGTTTTACGAGGACGTATTTTTGGTCCACGATGTTGATTATCTAGTGACAACACTGTTTCACATAATGTCTTCTCATTTTATTTCAAATTTTTATCTAGACACAGCAGTAAAGAACTTCATGCATGTTTCTATGCACATGACAGCAGTTTGTGGAACACTTTTCGAAAGAAAAAAAAACATTCTACAAGTTCTTACAGATATAAGCTTGACTGACGACTGACAGCAGACTAAATGCAGACTAACTGGTGTGGCACTCAGTTACATATTCATATTATGTTGTCCCACAGTGTTCTACAGGCTACTCGTTCAAATAGGAGATTACAGTAACACCCTGTATTATAGTAAAATACAGGTAAAGTTTCGTCTGTTTTTTGTATGTATAAAACTGAGAACAACAATAGCAACAAATTTATTTTGTGTAGACGTAAAATACGAACGTAAATTTCAGGATATATTACGTCACAAGATTGTTTACATCAAGATATTATACCGTGATAAAAAACTAAAGAATCACATAATAAATTGTTTATAGAGAAATTTCATGTTTTTTGAAATGTAATAATGGTTCTTCATTTGATGAATAATGAAATTATGTTTATCATCACTTAATTAAATTTGGAAAATAATCAAGTCCATTAGTTCAAAAATGATTCAACTGGCTCTAAGAGCTATGAGAATTAACATCTGAGGTCATCAGTCCCCTAGACTTAGAACTATTTAAACCTAACTAACCTAAGGACATCACACACATCCATGCCCGAGGCAGGATTCGAACCTGCGACCGTAGCAGCAGCGCGGTTCCGGGGTGAAGCGTCTAGAACCGCTCAGTCACAGTGGCCGGCTCCATTAGTTTGTGAATGATATGAAACAAATTGCATTTTTAGTAGACAAAAAAACTTGTCTGCAGTGTGTTATAATTTGCTCACATAATAGTTGGTAAAAATGATAGTAATATTGCAAACAAATTTTTAAATGAGTATATTTCATAAATACTTCGAAGTATAACGTACTGATGTAAACACAAAAAAAAAAAAAATGGTTCAAATGGCTCTGAGCACTATGGGACTCAACTGCTGTGGTCATAAGTCCCCTAGAACTTAGAACTACTTAAACCTAACTAACCTAAGGACATCACACACATCCATGCCCGAGGCAGGATTCGAACCTGCGACCGTAGCAGTCGCACGGTTCTGGACTGCGCGCCTAGAACCGCGAGACCACCGCAGCCGGCAATGTAAAGACCATGAATTTCTTACTGTATTATAGAAATCAGAATAAACATACTCGAAAAAAGAGTTGAAATTGAAACTCAGGACAGCACCGCAATCTTCAGTCGATATAGAAACCCCATACTCTTGGTGTGCTATATGGCCATCAGTCCTTGATGGATGCTGGCCTACAGTTGCGGTAACTGTAGATACCTGTTTGGCACCTCGAACTTATCAGTGTATGGTGATCTGCGACAACTGCTGGGGACCGAACCGCACAGTAACCCTGGGTTCAGTGTGGGACGATGGTGAGGTGGGTGGACTGCTGTCGCCTGTTGTGGGTTGGTCAAGCACTTAGGGCTAAGGCGGAACGAGGCCTCTCCATCGTTTCTAGGTTCCCAGTTTAATACACAACACACAATGGTCGCCTAAGTACTTGTTCAAAAGTGGGTGATCGTCAGGTATATTCCTCATTCCCACATTCCATCTTAGAACCGTGATCACAACAGACCGTCTGTCAGGTGTACATCAGTCCATAAAATAAATCGAGCAGACAACGACAGCTGAACGTCTGGGTGTGAATCTTGGTCACTGACTCAAATACGTTATGTGAATGAAGAAGACTAGGTAGTGAGCTGGAAGCTTGAGGTGCCAACTGATTCCGAGTGACTATGCCTATCTCCTTCCTGTTTGAATGCGGCGAAAGAATCTAACGCAATGCTAGTCACATATCTTCACATATGCTGATGACTTGTTATTCATGGCCGAGTATAGGCGTGACAAAAATGTGCATCGCAAACACGTTACGCAGGAGAACGAGCTACCAGTATTACATTCCTTCGACTTGATTCATTCCGCCCACTATCTCCTTCTGTCTTGTACTTACGTTTCCTTCTCTACTGTCCCCTAGACAAAGAAACCTATAAAACATATTTAACATGTTCTATTATTTTCCACTCCTCCAGTATTTCCCTTCTTCTGCTCTTTTCAGTGTCAAGTTACCTGATCAGATGTGGCTTAGCAGATATCCCACTGTTATCTTATTTCCGTTCTCTAGAGACTTCTTTCCTCGTTAACACCTCTTCGACGTCTTCACCTTGTGCTTTATCCATGCACCTCGTTTTTTATATGATCCTAGGGAATCACATTCGAAATGACCTCAGTTTCTTCTTCTCCAATCAGTTTTAAATGAAAGCGCATATAAAAAAACGTGCGCGAATCATTCTCAAGGGTTTGGAATTCCCACAAGATCGGATTAAAGGAAAACATCAAAGCAATTCAGAGGCGTGCTGCTAAAGACTTGTTACCAGTATGTTCCGTCAACACCCTAGTGTGAACTGGAATGGGAACCCCAGGAATATCGAGAAATTTTCTTCTGGGCGAACCCCACACCCTCATTAATTATCAAAAATGACGTAATTCCACGAAGCTGAATTTTAAAATATTTTATTTCTGCTGTTAGTTTCGGACACTGTTCTTTCTCAAGTGTACCTGTAGTAACGAATAGACAGAAGTGTATCCACATCTGTTAATATAGATGCACTCGAGAATGGACAGTGTCCGAAACGAGTAGTTTAAAACACAGCTTGATGGATGATGTCACTTTTCAAAACTACTGAGAAAATTTAAAGAACCTGCATTTACGGTGACTACAGAGAGATTTTACCGTTGCTAACATACACTTCGCATACGGAGTGCGAGGACGTGGTAACATAAATTAGGGCTCGCACGAAAGCAAGCAGATAGTCGTTTTATCCCCGCTCCATTTGCGAACGTAGTAGGAAAGGGAATGACTATAGCGGCCGTCCCGAAAATAGGCACCCCAGTGTCATCTCATAATCTTACAAATGTTCAAATGTGTGTGAAATCTTATGGGACTTAACTGCTAAGGTCATCAGTCCCTAAGCTTCCACACTACTTAAACTAAATTATCCTAAGGACAAACTCACACACTCATGCCCGAGGGAGGATTAGAACCTGCGCCAGGACCAGCCCTACAGTCCATGACTGCAGCGCCTTAAACCGCTCGGCTAATCCCGCGCGGCCATAATCTTACAGCATTGCCAGTTAGTGACATTTAAAAAGTCAGTAAAAATTCCGATAAAATATCAGACGTCTTTATTTTTAGTCTAGAATATGTTGCAGGGCTTTCTAAAAGAAAATTCTTGCTGCTGCTGCGAAGAAAAATAAAAACTAATGTTACAAGAAATTTTGAATAAACGTAATTTTTTACTTCAACCTGTTAGTCAAACAGAACCATTGACATATTTGAATTGAAAGAAACATATGCACATTGTGAAAGTTTGTAGATGCATTTCGTACATATTTTACCATAAAAAGATAAGCATTCGGAAATAAAAAATAAAATACCGTAAGAGGTGTGAAACTATTCTGCCGGTGTAGCGGAAGATGTAGTCGCTGATAAATTTGCGTTCTTTTGGACCTTGTAGAAACTCCCAGCGAGAAAGCTGTTAAGAATACTAAAAAATTAATTTTGGTAATATCTGAGACATCATTATCGTATTGTGTCACCTGTGAACGCATTTACGGGAGATTTCGTGTTTCACAGCGCGACAGTGCTTGTGTACTGCCGGCTGGAGTGGCCGAGCGGTTCTAGGTGCTTCAGTCTGGAACAGCGCTGCCGCTATAGTCGCAGGTACGAATCCTGCCTCGGGCATGGATGTTTGTGATGTCCTTAGGTTAGTCAGGTTTAAGTAGTTCTAAGTTCTAGTGGACTGATGAGCTCAGATGTCTAGTGCTCAGAGCCATTTGAACCATTTACACTTGTGTACCGCCGCCAGGATTTTTATGCCGGAGGTTCGCCTTAATACGACCGAGAATATTCCCTATAACCCGAAAAATTTTTTATTTGCAGCTCTTACTCAGCCTTCGCACTGCACCCATCACTCACGTCGCTGATGTTTTTTATAGAAAAGGTCACTACTTCCGTCGAAGTCGAGCAAAATATGTTTCTGCGTATGCCTTTGTGAAAGCCAAGTTTTATCGAAGTACGGAATACCAGTCCAGCAATATATGTTTTTGCGTATGGTTTTGTGAAAGCCAATTTTATCGAAGTACGGTATACAAAAAGACTATTGTCCACTGCAAGCACCAAGTGCATTTCACACAAAATTTCATTCTTGCAGCTTCAATGTCTCTGCATTCCACTAATAATTTTCGTCCACTACATCTACATCTACGTGATTGCTCTGCTACTCACAACAAAGTGTCTGGCAGAGGGTTCAATGAACCACCTTCAAGCTGTCTCTCTACCGTTCCAATGTCGCACGACGCGCGGAAAAACGAGCACTTAAATTTTTCTGTGCGAGCCCTGATTTCTCTTATTTTATCGTGATGATCATTTCTTCCCACGTAGGTGGGTGCCAACAGAATGCTTTCTCAATAGGACGAGAAAACTGGTAATTGAAATTTAATGAGAAGATCCCGTCGCAACGAAAAATGGCTTTGTTTTATTGACTTCCTCTCCAATTCACGTATCATGTCTGAATTAAAAACCAACTGAGCGGGAAAGAGAAAGAACGGAGATATTTGAACCAAAATAACTTTTTTTTGACCGAGATCATCTATTACTTTTCTAGCCGTCGGATACTCTCATTGGTCCCCGACCGAGGTGGCCGAGTGGTTCTAGGCGCTACAGTCTGGAACCGCGCGACCGCTGCGGTCGCAGGTTCGAATGCTGCCTCGGGCATGGATGTGTGTGATGTCCTTAGGTTAGTTAGGTTTAAGTAGTTCTAAGTTCTAGGGGACTGATGACCTCAGATGTTAAGTCCCATAGTGCTCAGAGCCATTTGAACCATCTCTCATTGGTAGTGGTATCTAAGTACATTTCTATGCTCTAACTTTAGTAAAAATCGTCACCGAGCGAGGTGGCGCAGTGGTTAGTACACAGGGCGCACACTCGGGTGGACGACGGTTCAAACCCGCGTCCTGCCATCCTGATGACGGGATGGTTCGTTTGAAGCGGTGCGCCCGACATCCTTCCCCATCCATCCCTACTCCAATGAGACCGATAACCTCGCTGTTTGGTGCACTCCCCCGAATCAACCAACCAACCAATCAAATCGTCAAATTCCGTAGATATCAGTTTTCAGTTTCTTGTACTTCCCTTTGTTGGAGAATTGAGAGCTGCGCGGAGTGGCCGCTCGGCCTGAGGCGCCATGTCACGGATTGCGCGGCCCCTCATGCCGGAGGTTAGAGTCCTCCTTCGGACATGGGTGTGTGTGTTGTTCTTAGCATAAGTTAGTTTAAGTAGTGTGTAAGTCTAGGGACCGATGTTCTCAGCAATTTGGTCCCTTAGTAATTGACATACACTTGAAAACATTTGAGATTTAAGACATATGATAACATCTGTTTAGAGATTCTGCCGACGTTACTGCACTAACAACCTGCAATACAGCCGATTCTGAAATACCATAATTTTTTTTGTCATTTTATAAACTTTCGCAAAATTTATGTTATTCCCGGTTTTATCGGTGTTAGCCAGATCAGTAAACAAACTTCAGTACATTCGTTACAATAATTTAAGATTGTTTCCTGATGTCTTTGCCCCCTCTACACAGGCCGTTGCCTCTGCATTTCGCTCGCTGTTGAACACACTTCTATGCACCGTCCCACAGAAGAGTGAAACCAAACGATATCGCATGAAACACTGGCGCTGAGTTACTGCGCTGTTAGCGGTGTACGCTGGGTGTATAGAGATGTGTCCAAAACTAAAGCAACAAACTGCTAGACTGCTGGCCATTAAAATTGCTACATCAAGAAGAGATTCAGATAATAAACGGGTATTCATTGAACAAATACATTATACCTGACCTGACATCTGATTATATTTTCACGCAGTTTGGGTGCATAGACCTTAGAGAACAACCACCTCTGGCCGTAATAACAACCTTGATACGCCTGGGCATTGAGTCAAACAGACCTTGGATGGCGCGTACAGGTACAGCTGCCCATGCAGCTTCAACACGATACCACAGTTCATCGAGAATGGTGATTGGCGTATTGTGACGAGCCAGTTGCTCGGCCACCATTGGCCAGACGTTTTCAATTGGTGAGAGATCTGCAGAATGTGCTGGCCAGGGCAGCAGCCGAACATTTTCTTTATCTAGAAAGGCCCGTACAGGACCTGCAACATGCGCTCATGCATTGTCCTGCTGACATGTAAGGTTTCGCAGGGATCGAATGAAGGGCAGAAATGGTTCAAATGGCTCTGAGCACTATGGGACATAACTTCTGAGGTCATCAGTCCCCTAGAACTTAGAATTACTTAAATCTAACTAACCTAAGGACATCACACACATCCATGCCCGAGGCAGGATTCGAACCTGCGACTGTAGCGGTCGCACGGTTCCAGACTGTAGCGCCTAAAACCGCTCGGCCACTCCGGCCGGCCGGCAATGAAGGGCAGGGATAGAATGAAAGGTAGAGCCACGGGTCGTAACACATCTGAAATGTAACGTCCACTGTACAAAGTGCCGTCAGTGAGAACAAGAGGTGACCGAGACGTGTAACCAATGGCACCTCATACCATCACGCCGGGTGATAAGGTGCGATAGCGAATACACGCATCCAATGTGGCAAACACGTATGCGACGATCATGATGCTGTAAAGAGAACATGGATTCATCCAAAAAACTGGTGTTTTGCCATTCGTGCACCCAGATTCGTCGTTGAGTACACCATCGCAGGCGCTCCTGTCTGTGATGCAGTGTCAAGGGTAACCGCAGCCATGGTCTCCGAGCTGATAGTCCATGCAGCTGCAAACATCGTCGAACTCTTCATGCAGATGGTTGCTGTCTTGCAAACGTCCCCATCTGTTGACTCAGGGATCGAGAGGTGGGTGCACGATCCGTTACAGCCATGCGAATAAGATGCCTGTCATCTCGACTGCTAGTGATACGAGGCTCTTGGGATCCAGCACGGCGTTCCGTATTACCCTCCTGAACCCACCGATTCCATGTTCTGCTAACAGTCATTGGATCTCGACCAACGCGAGCAGCAATGTCGCGATACGATAAACCGCAACCGCGAAGGGCTACAATCCGACCTTTATCAAAGTCGGAAACGGGATGGTACACATTTCTCCTCCTTACACGAGGCATCGCAACAACATTTCACCAGGCAACGCCGGTCAACTGCTCTTTGTGTTTGAGAAATCGGTTGGAAACTTTCCTCATGTGAGCACGTTGTAGGTGCCGCCACTGGCGCCAACCTTGTGTGAATGCTCTGAAAAGCTAATCATTTGCATATCACAGCATCTTCATCCTGTCGATTAAATTTCGCGTCTGTAGCATGCCATCTTCGTGGTGCAGCAATTTTAATGGCCAGTAGTGTATTTCCCCATCCTGTATCTAATTCACGATACAATCATACAAACTGCCAAGAGACGTGGTTACGATCGTGTTCTGCAAGGAAGATGGCATTCTGATCAACGGACAATAACTCCAGCAATGACTTCAGGGCACCTGTCAAGCAGAGTAGTGTTTACAGGATAGTCCCACATCCACAATCGCTTTATACACAGCCACTGACGATGCAGTATGGCGCACAGAAGACGCCTACAGATTCTCTGCTGTGGAGTGCCATCGTTCTGTTTTTTCTAGCATGAGGCGACATTTTATAGACACTGAAACTGTATCCCGGAGACAAGGACAGGACCGACCACGTGTGACATCACAGAGAGTGAATAGTTATTTGGCTGTAAAGGCAAGACGGTACCGCCTTAGTACTACACGGCAACTGCCATATGTCCTCGCAGAATCCCCTGGACGTGTTGTATCGAGGCAAAAGGTGTACAGAAGACTTCAGCAGTGTGACCTTTATTGTTGGAGACCTGCTGTCGGTTTACTTCTGACGTGTCTTCACAGAAGGGAACGTCTACAGAAGAGTCGTCAAATTGCCATGAGGAGGGTCGAATGGTGGATCAATGCTCTTTTCGCATATCAAGCCCCATTTGATCTGTAGAGTGATTCTCTTCGGATTCACGTATGGAGGGAACGTGGTACACGATTTCGGGACCCAAACATTATGGAAAGAGGCCAGTATCGAAGAAGATCCCTAATGGCATGGGCAGGGACAATTGCGATCACTCCCGAAAACCTCTTAATGAAATTGTGCAGCGCGGGCGAGTCAACAAGATCTAACTGCTGTCAGCTACCGTGAGGAGATCTTGGAATCTCATGCACGGTTGTTGTGAGGTGCTGTGGGGCTCAGACTTCGGATTGATGGACGATAATGCTCGACCTTATACAACATAGGTGGGTGATGTATTCTTGCAAACGGAAGATTTGCACACATGGCGTGGGCGGCTCGCTCTCCCAACTTGACTCACATAGAGCATGACTGGGATGCACTTGGAGACGATTTGCATCCCGTCAGCATCCACCAACCACTCTACAAGACTTGCGAGCAGCTCTGCAGGAAGAGTGGGCGTTATTGCCTCAACATGATTCTGAGGACATCATCCACTTCACGCCACGTCGCTGCCAGGCCTGTAAAAAAAAAAAAAAAAAAAAAAAAAAAAAAAAATTGTCTACTGTTATGCTTGTTGCAGTTGATTACGTTCTGTATTCTTTACATTGTTTCTACTTTACTATCACCTGATTATACTGTTTTGTGGCAAAATAAAGGCAAACTTGCAAAATTTTCCGCTTGTTGCTTTAATTTTGGACACCAGTGTATTTACACTGAAGAGGCAAGGAAACTGGTACACCTGCCTAATTGTCTGGAAGGCCCCCGCGAGCTTGCAGAAATGACGCAACACGATGTGGCATTGATTCGACTAATGTCTGAAGTAGTGCTTGAGACAATTGACACCATAAATCATGCAGGGCTGCCCATAAATCTGTAAGAGTACGAGGGGGTAGATCTCTTCTAAACAGCACTTTGCAAGACATCTCATATATCCTCGATAATGTTCATGTCTGGGGAGTTTGGCGTCCAGCGGAGGTGTGTAAACTCAGAAGAGTGTTCCTGGAGCCTCTTTGTAGCAATTCTGGACATGTTGGGTGTCGCATTCTCCCGCTGGAATTGTCCAAGTGCATCGGAATTCACAATGGACGTGATTGGATGCAGGTGATCAGACAACACGCTTAGGTACGTGTCATCTGTCAGAGTTGTATCTAGACGTATTGTAAGTAGGCTGTTTAGGTTTTTATATTGGTAACGCCTGTCTACATCAAACCAGTCTCAGAACTGTAGACCACAACAACAACAACAACAACAACATTGGTAACGCCACGTAGAGCTCTGTATGAAAATCACTGGCTGTGCTGTGTGCAGCCTGTGGCTGGTTTGCGTTGTTGTTGGCCATTGTAGTGTTGGGCAGTTGGCTGTTAACAGCGCGTAGCGTTGCGCAGTTGCAGGTGAGCCGCCAGCAGTGGTGGATGTGGGGAGAGAGATGGCGGATATTTGAGAGCCGATGATCTGGACGTGTGTCCATCAGAGACAATACATTTGTAACACTGGATGTCATGAACTGCTATATATATTATGACTTTTGAACACTATTAAGGTAAATACATTGTTTGTTCTGTATCAAAATCTTTCATTTGCTAACTATGCCTATCAGTAGTTAGTGCCTTCAGTAGTTTGAATCTTTTATTTAGCTGGCAGTAGTGGCGCTCGCTGTATTGCAGTAGTTCGAGTAACGAAGATTTTTGTGAGGTAAATGATTTGTGAAAGGTATAGTTTAATGTTAGTCAGGGCCATTCTTTTGTAGGGATTATTGAAAGTCAGATTCCGTTGCGCTAAAAATATTGTGTGTCAGTTTAAGCACAGTCATGTATAATTGTTCAAAGGGGACGTTTCAGTATCAATGGTCTCTTATCACTCCAATTGCACACACCCCACACCATTACAGAATCTCCATCAACTTGAACAATCTTCTGTTGACATGCAGGCTCCTTGGATTGATGTTGATGTCTGCACAGACTCGTCCGACCAGGCAACATGTTTCCAATCATCAACAGTCCAATGTCGGTGTTGATGGGCCCAGGCGAGGCGTAAAGCTTTGTGTCGTGTAGTCATCAAGGATACACGGTGGGCCTTCGGTTCCGAAAGCCCATATCGATTATGTTTTGTTGAATGATTTGCGCGCCGACTCTTGTTGATGGCCCAGCATTGAAATTTGCAACAATCTGCTGAAGGGTTGAATTTGTCACACTGAAAGGTTCTCATAAGTCGCCTTTGGTCCCGTTCTTGTACGATCTTTTCCCTGCCGCAGCGATGTCGGAGATTTGATGTTTTACCGGATACCTGATATTCACAATACATTCGTGAAATGGTCGTACGGGAAAATCCCCAATTCACCGCTACATCGGGGATGCTGTGTCCCATCGGTCGTGCAGCTACAAAAACACCACTTCAAACTCACTTAAATCTTGATAAACTGCCGTTGTAGTAGCAATAACTGATCTAATAAAGGCGCCTTTTTTTCTTTAAGAGGTGGAGCCCCTCCACGCCCACACCGGCACGATGGCCAACACAACAGGTCTACTGCCATCTCTGCATAAGGGTTAGTATTCACTAGAGTGAGGTGTCGCAGGATGTGGGTACTGCGATGTTTGCGTACGTCTGGTTAGGATTAACCATTAATACGCGCTCATCTGGAGATAGATTGGTCGAAATCAGACGAAGGGTAGCGGTTTTAAGGGCAGAGGAGAAAAAGTGCCAGGGCAAAAGCCAAGGGAATAAAACCTCTGCGATAGTTAGGTCGAGTGGTAAGAGCAGTAGCGGTTTTCTTGCTGCCTGCGATCGGTTGTGCAAGGATAGGCTTTGTTAGTAGTGGGTATCATGCTTGTCGATACCTTGGCGTTGTGCGTTGTGCTGCTCGGCGGCTGGCGCTGGGTGCTGGTACGGAGTCCTCGTTCAGCGTCAGCAACCTGCAACAGTTAGGTTTGTTATCGATCTTGTGTCCGATATGTCATATACCGGGGACACAGTGTGAGGGAATGTTGGCAGTTTGTTTGTGCGCCTGTGGGCGAGCTCGGTCGGTGTCCCTGCTGTGGCCTGTTGATCGGCTCTAGTAGCAGCTGGTAGTTGCCAGTCAGAGTTGCTGATGTGCAGGGGCTTACCGACGTTTGTCGCTGTTTGCGTATGTTAGTTTACCACAGGTGGCTATGCCCTAGCTACCAGTGTCTTTGGTCGCTTGTGTGTCCACCTGTGGTTGTGATCGTAGTTTCCAGAGTGAGGATAAAAGGATAGTTCGAGTGTCTCGAGTTCCTGTATAGTCGTGTGGCGTGTTTTTTGAATACTTCCTTGAGGGTATCAAGGCGGTATTCATGGTGAAGATCCACGGTGCGTGTGTAGCGTGGAACGTTGCTAATGATTCGTAGCACCTTGTTCTGTGTGATCTGCAGGCGGCGCAGTCGTGTAGGAGCTGCATATCCCCAGACGGGAGCTGCGTGCGCCATCAGAGGTCTAATCAGTGTCATGTATATGGACCTAGATACCCTCCTGTTCAGTGTGCCTTCCCTGTTGAGCATTGGGTAGAGCTGTTTGAGCCTCGCGTGCCCTCGGTTGGCAACGTATTCAATGTGGTCCCCCCATGTAAGTTTCCAGTCCAGCCAGACACCAAGGTACCTGTCTTTCTCTCGGAAACGTATCGGGCGTGTATGTAGTGTTATTGGTCTACGGTGTTGGTGTTTGCGCAGTAGTTTCGGTCTGCGTGTGAACAGAACTGCTACGCACTTATCGACGTTTACTTTAATACGCCATCGATCCAACCAAGGCTCAGCTGTTCTGAGTGTTGTCTGTATTCGTGAATTGATGTTGGACGGTTTCCAGTATTGCGCGAGGATGGCTGTGTCATCCGCGTAGGCGGCTGATGTCGTGTTTTGTGTCGCTGGGAAGTCATTAATGTACAGGTTAAACAAGATGGGCCCTAGAATGCTTCCTTGGGGTACTCCAGCTTGTATACCGTGTTGTGTTGATTGTTTGTCCTGCACGTTAGTGTTGAAACATCTGTTCGTGAGATACGAGTATATTAGACGTACGAGTCCGTCCGGGAAACCAGCTTCGCTTAGTTTGCGTATGAGTCCATTGTGCCAGAGACGATCGAAAGCCTTTCGATGTCTAGGAACACGGCACCTGTGGCTTTGTTCATGTTGTAGCCGTGTGTTATACACTCCTGGAAATTGAAATAAGAACACCGTGAATTCATTGTCCCAGGAAGGGGAAACTTTATTGACACATTCCTGGGGTCAGATACATCACATGATCACACTGACAGAACCACAGGCACATAGACACAGGCAACAGAGCATGCACAATGTCGGCACTAGTACAGTGTATATCCACCTTTCGCAGCAATGCAGGCTGCTATTCTCCCATGGAGACGATGGTAGAGATGCTGCATGTAGTCCTGTGGAACGGCATGCCATGCCATTTCCACCTGGCGCCTCAGTTGGACCAGCGTTCGTGCTGGACGTGCAGACCGCGTGAGACGACGCTTCATCCAGTCCCAAACATGCTCAATGGGGGACAGATCCGGAGATCTTGCTGGCCAGGGTAGTTGACTTACACCTTCTAGAGCACGTTGGGTGGCATAGGATACATGTGGACGTGCATTGTCCTGTTGGAACAGCAAGTTCCCTTGCCGGTCTAGGAATGGTAGAACGATGGGTTCGATGACGGTTTGGATGTACCGTGCACTATTCAGTGTCCCCTCGACGATCACCAGAGGTGTACGTCCAGTGTAGGAGATCGCTCCCCACACCATGATCCCGGGTGTTGGCCCTGTGTGCCTCGGTCGTATGCAGTCCTGATTGTGGCGCTCACCTGCACGGCGCCAAACACGCATACGACCATCATTGGCACCAAGGCAGAAGCGACTCTTATCGCTGAAGACGACAAGTCTCCATTCGTCCCTCCATTCACGCCTGTCGCGACACCACTGGAGGCGGGCTTCACGATGTTGGGGCGTGAGCGGAAGACGGCCTAACGGTGTGCGGGACCGTAGCCCAGCTTCATGGAGACGGTTGCGAATGGTCCTCGCCGATACCCCAGGAGCAACAGTGTCCCTAATTTGCTGGGAAGTGGCGGTGCGGTCCCCTACGGCACTGCGTAGGATCCTACGGTCTTGTCGTGCATCCGTGCGTCGCTGCGGTCCGGTCCCAGGTCGACGGGCACGTGCACCTTCCGCCGACCACTGGCGACAACATCGATGTACTGTGGAGACCTCACGCCCCACGTGTTGAGCAATTCGGCGGTACGTCCACCCGGCCTCCCCCATGCCCACTATATGCCCTCGCTCAAAGTCCGTCAACTGCACATACGGTTCACGTGCACGCTGTCGCGGCATGCTACCAGTGTTAAAGACTGCGATGGAGGTCCGTATGCCACGGCAAACTGGCTGACACTGACGGCGGCGGTGCACAAATGCTGCGCAGCTAGCGCCATTCGACGGCCAACACCGCGGTTCCTGGTGTGTCCGCTGTGCCGTGCGTGTGATCATTGCTTGTACAGCCCTCTCGCAGTGTCCGGAGCAAGTATGGTGGGTGTGACACACCGGTGTTAATGTGTTCTTTTTTCCATTTCCAGGAGTGTATGTTCGACTACGCGGAGGAGTTGTTGTGTTGTCGAGTGGTGATTCCTGAAGCCGAATTGCTCCGGCCTTGGGGTGTCGTTGGCGATGCAATGCCTAGTGATACGTTTTAGTATTACCTTCTCAACAATTTTGCTGAGCGAGCACAGCAGACTGATGGGTCGGTAATTTTGTGGGAGTTAGTGGTCTTTCCCTGGCTTCCTGAACATCAGGACCTTGGCCGCCTTCCAAAAGTTAGGGAAGTGTTGGTGTGTCAGGATGGCATTCGTTAAGTGTGTGAGGTATTCTACGGCTTTATCCGTGAACTCCCGGAGGACACGGTTTTGAATGCCATCAGGCCCAGGGGCTTTTCTAGCGTTGGTGTGCTTGATAGCCCATGTAATTTCATTTGTGCTAGTACGTCTTATTTCGTTGCGCGAGGGCTGGGCTACAAGTTGTGAACCTCCTGGTCCGTTTCAAGTGTGAATGCTGGGTCTGAAGGAACCAGATTCGGCATGAAAGACGCTGCAAGTGTTGTGGCCATAAGCTCTACCTTCTCCGTCGCGCAGTAGGCTGGGCCGTCTGGTCCTTGTAACGTGGGAATGTAATGTTTCTCCCTGGTGAAGTGTCTGGCCATTTGCCACACGCCAGGACGTGTGGTATCCAGCCCAGCGAGTTTCTGTCCCCATTGCTCGTTTCTGAATGTTTGTATTTTATTCCGTATTATGCCCTGTAGTCTGTTGACGTGCAGTTTATAGAACGGGCGCCTGGTACGCTGCCAGTATCTCCTGAGGGGGTTCCTCATTGAGATAAGGCTCAGGATTTCCTGGGGCAGGGCCGTTGAGTCTTGTCTTGGTGTTGTATATGGAATGGCGTCAGTCATTGCGTCTTGGACGGCAGTTGTGAGAGCCTCCACAGCCTCATCGATTTGCTGTGTGTTGTTAATTTCGTGGGTGTCAGGAATGCGACTATCAAGCGTTTCCTTGAACAGTGTCCAATTCGCACGCTTGTAATTAAACATCCTGCGTGGTTCGATGTCCTGCAGTGTCTCTTGCATGTGTAGTATTACAGGCATGTGGTCTGAGTCCAGATCGTTTTCAACTGTAAGGTTGAGTGTGAATGTGATGCTCTTTATGAGGGCTATGTCTAACACGTCTGGCCTATGTCGGGCCTGTGTAGGCACGAACGTGGGAACGTCCGGTCCAAGTATAATGTAGTTTCGGCCTAGTGCGTGTTCGTACAGTTTCTTGCCGTTGGAGGTTCGTATTCGTGAGTTCCAATCAGGGTGTTCTGCGTTGAGGTCTCCAGCGGCAATTACCCGCTGTGCTGTGTTGGGTACTGTGCTGATATCGCGTGTTACTATGTTTTTAGGAGGGTTGTATATCGATATCAGTGTGGTGTTGGCTCCGTTGAACTTGACCCTGACGGCCGTAGCCTCTGGTCTTTCAAGTGCTGGGACACTTGTTGTTTTATGTAGGCGTTGCCGATCGCAGCGCCTTATTCTGCCTGTTAATGCAGGTTGACACACGGGAGACGGACGGTTTTGAACTTCGTAGTACTGAGGGCGCGCTGGTGGGAGGTGGTGGTGGTGGGGATAGTTCTGATCCACACAAGACGCCATTTCATTTACTCAATCACTGTGGAGCAGTGGGACTTGCAACGTCGAGTGTTGGTCTATGACAGTTGCGTGAAAAGTGGTGAGTCTATTATTGCTACGCAGCGATTGTTTCGTGCGCGGTTTAATGTCGGTCGACATGCAGCTGTTCCGAGCCGTAACACAATCCTCAGATGGGTGGAAAACTTCAGATGAACTGGAAACATAGTGGGTAAGAAGCATCCTGGTCCGAGACGCAGAGTAACGACACCAGAAAATGTTGAAAGGGTAAGGCAGGAGGCAGTCAGAAGCCCAGGACGGTCAGCTAGACGTCATGCTAGTGAGTTACGAATCAATCGCGAATCGGTTAGACGAGTTTTGCATAAAGAATTAAAATTCCATCCCTATTAAATGCTCATTGTCCAACAACTTAAGGAAACTGATTTTGCTGTACGAGGAGACTTCGCTTACAAAATGCAAGTGATTTTGGGATCGTATGAAAATGAAATTTTATTGATGAGCGACGAAGCTCATTTCCATTTAAACGGGATCGTGAATAAGTAAAACCTGCGTTACTGGGCTCCAGAGCATCCACACCTTATACACCAGCGACCTCTACACTCAGAAGAAGTAACAGTCTGGTGTGCTCTTGGCTCTGTTGGCATATTGGACCTTATTTTTTTGAAGAGAACGCGGCCGCAGTTACTGTTAATTCAGTTCGTTGCACTCGTATGCTTGAAACATTCTTGAAACCAGAACTACGAAGACGAAGAATCCCTTTAAAACACGTTTGGTTCCAGCAGGATGGGGCAACATCGCACACCGCAAACACATCAGTGACAGTTCTTAGACGCATGTTTCCTGGCCGGATTATCTCACGTTTTGGCAATTTTCCTTGGCCTCCCAGGTCTCCCGACTTGTAAGTATGTGACTTTTTTCTGTGGGGGTACCTTAAGAAGTCTGCCTATAACCACAAACCACGAAAGTTGAAGAATGTAATCATTCATGAAATTACTGCCATCCCTGCAGAGATTTTAGTCTGTGTGATGGAGGATCTTGAGAAGAGACTTGAGTCCTGCATTCGAAATGATGGACATCACCTTGACAAGATTATTTTTCACAAATAACTTTAACTAAAATGGAAAATAATGAGTTTTGATTTTGTGTAAATAAACATGCATTAATTTTAGAGGTGGTTGAGTATTATTTCATGAAAAGCCGTCTGTCTCCCGTGTGTCACCCTGTATATCTCTGTATTTGGATAAGCGTGTGTATACCAGTTTCTGTGGAGCTTCTACATCTACATCTACACTCCGCAAGCCACCCGACGGTGTGATGCCGGAGGGTACTTTGAGTACCTCTATCGATTCTCCCTTCTACTCCAGTCTCGTATTGTTTGTGGAAAGGAAGATTGTCAGTATGCCTCTGTGTAGGCTGTAATCTCTCTGATTTTATCCTCATGGTCTCTTCTCGAGATACATGTAGGAGGGAGCAATATACTGCTTGACCCCTCGGTGGAGTTATGTTCTCGAAACTTCAACAAAAGCCCGTACCGAGCTACTGAGCGACTCTGCTGCAAAGTCATCCACTAAAGTTTACCTATCTCCATAACGCTTTCGCGATTACTAAATGATGCTGTAACGAAGCGCGCTGCTCTCCGTTGGATCTTCTCTATCTCTTCTTTCAACCCCATCTGGTACGGATCCGACATTGGTGAGCAATATTCAAGCAGTGGACGAACAAATGTACTGTAACCTACTTCCTTTGTTTTCGGATTGCATTTCCTTAGGATTCTTCCAATGAATCTCAGTCTGGCATCTGCTCTACCGACGATCAACTTTATATGATCATACCATTTTAAATCACTCCTAATGCCTACTCCCCAACAATTCATGGAATCAACTGCTTCCAGTTGCTGACCTGCTATATTGTAGCTTAAGGATAAAGGATCTTTCTTTCTATGTATTCACAGAACATTACACTTGTCTACATTGAGATTCAATTGCCATTCCCTGCACCATGCGTCTATTCGTTGCAGATCCTCCTGCATTCTGTACAATTTTCCATTGTTACAACCTCTCGATATACCACGGCATCATCCGCAAAAAGCCTCAGTGAACTTCCGATTTTACCCACAAGGTCATTTACGTATATTGTGAATAACAACGGTCCTACGACACTCCCCTGCGGCATACCTGAAATCGCTCTTACTCCGGAAGACTTCTCTCCATTGAGAATGACAAGCTGAGTTCTGTTATCTAGGAACTCTTCAATCCAATCACACAATTGGTCTGATAGTCCATATGCTCTTACTTTGTTCATTAAACGACTGTGGGGAACTGCATTGAACGCCTTGCGGACGTGAAGAAACACGACATCTACCTGGGAACCCGTGTCAATGACTCTCTGAGTCTCGTGGACGAATAGCGTGAGCTGAATTTCACACGACTGTCTTTTTCGAAACCGATGCTGATTCCTACAGAGTAGATTTCTAGTCTCCAGAAAAGTCATTATACTCGAACATGATACGTGTACCAAAATTCTACAACTGATCGGCGTTAGAGATATAGGTATATAGTTCTGCATATCTGTTCGACGTCCCTTCTTGAAAACGGGGATGACCTGTGCCCTTTTCCAATCCTTTGGAACGCTGCGCTCTTCTAGAGACCTACGGCACACCGCTGCAAGAAGAGGGGCAAGTTCCTTTGCGTACTCAGTGTAAAATCGAACTGGTGTCCAATCAGGTCCAGCGGCCTTTCCTCTTTTGAGCGATTTTAATTGTTTCTCTATCCCTCTGTCGTCTATTTCAGTGTAGAAAGTAACTTTTTGTACATCACGGTACAAAATGATCAATGGAGTGTCAATGTTTTGTTATTACTGTTATGCAGTGTTCAACTGTACGCACCGCTACCGGTAAACCTGCCTACACTACAGACCTGTGTGTGAGCCTAATGAGTTGCACTCGCCTGGGGTGGGAGTCCCTCCCCGCTGCGAGTCGCAGAGCCCTTGGCGCTCCTCCAGCTGATCCACGTCGACACGGGACACGGAGAAAGCAGCGGCGCGCGCCAGGGATTTCGATGCAAGTTACTGGAGAAGGTGGGAGGCCGGGCGAGGCGAGTGACCCTGGCGAGCCCGCGGGGGTCACCGCACTAGGCTGCGCTGCTTTCTCTCTCCTCGGGCGAGCCGCGACTCGAGCGTCTGGGAAATTCACATCCCAACACGGCAGGCAGTCCGTGACGAGCCAAGCAATCACATCAAAGAATGTTCAAATGTGTGTGCAATCTTATGCGACTTAACTGCTAAGGTCATCAGTCCCTAAGCTTACACACTGCTTAACCTAAGTTATCCTAAGGACAAACACACACACACCCATGCCCGAAGGAGGACTCGAACCTCCGCCTGGATCAGCCGCACAGTCCATGACTGCAGCGCCTAGAACCGCCCGGCTAATCCCGCGCGGCCAATGACATCAAGCAGAGTGGCATTTGAAAAAAAAAAGTTTATATTTCAGAACCTTGATGAATTAATGTTTGGTTTAAATTACGAGGGTCACTCCCCAAAAGAAAAACACACTATTTTTTTTAAAATCAATCTTTTATTCTACATTTTTGAAAGTTTTACAGGGTGTAGACACATACTTTAGGAAAAAATTTTCATTTCTCCACATACTTTCCATCTCTCTCAACTGCCTTACGCCATCCATGAACCAGCGCCTGCCTACGCGCATGGTAAAATTCTGGACCAACCTGCTGGAGCCACTGTTTGGCAGCGTGCACAAGAGAGTCATCATCTTCAAACCTTGTTGCACGAAGACAGTCTTTCAGTTTCCCAAAGAGATGATAGTCACATAGAGCCAGGTCAGGACTAAAAGGCGGGTGTTTCATTGTTGTTCATCCGAGTTTTGTGATCGCTTCCAAGGTTTTTTGACTGACACGTGGCCGTGAATTGTCGTGCAACAGCAAAACATCGTGCTTTTGCCGATGTGGTCGAACACGATTCAGTCGAGCTTGAAGTTTCTTTAGTGTCGTCACATATGCATCAGAATTTATGGTTTGTTCCACTTGGCGTGATGTCCACAAGCAAAAGTTCTTCGGCATCGAAAAACAGCGTAGCCATAACTTTTCCAGCAGAAGGTGTGGTTTTCAGGATTTTTTTGCTTGGATGAATTTGCATGATGCCATTCCATAGATTGCCTCTTCGTCTCTGGTGAAAAATGATGCAGCCATGTTGCATCCCCTGTCACAGTTCTTCCAAGAAATTCATCTCCACCATTCTCGTACTGTTCCCAAAGTTCGCTGCATACCGTTTTTCTTGTTTCTTTGTGAGCCACTGGCATAAACGCCAATACTTTCAGTATTCTGCAAAAACTTCCTTCCCCTATTGCAACGTAGCGTGACAATTTGGTCAATGTGATGCGTCTGTCAGCAGTCACCAATTCGTTAACCCTCTGCACATTTTCTGGAGTGTGTGCAGTACGAGGCCTGCGCTGCGAGGGCGATGCTCAATATTGCCGTGCCCGCTTTAATCACGTAACCTGCTTGTCCAACGACTAACTGTACTGAGATCAACAGCAGCAACATACACATTTTTCAGCCACTTGTGAGTGTTTCCCCCTGTGTCGTTTTCACAGCACAGGAATTCTATTAGAGCACGTTGCTTCTGACAAACGTCAAGTGTAGCACCCATCTTGAGGACATGCTGTGACGTGCGAAGGTTGCCCAGAAAGTAATGCACCTTGCTGCGACGTTCGCAGGTTCGAATCCTGCCTCGGGCATGGATGTGTGTGATGTCCTTAGGTTAGTTAGGTTTTATTAGTTCTAAGTCTAGGGGACTGATGACCTCAGATGTTAACTCCCATAGCGCTTAGAGCCATTTGAACCAAGTAATGCACCGTATTTCTTTTCTCAGCCTAAAACAATGCTACGAATGTGAAACGTTACGCATGTATTGTTTGAAGTCTCTTGAGTGGCCGCCCCAAGTTTCCGTCAGTTCCGACTGGTAGTGTAGCTGCAAGAGAGTTTCAAAATGGCGTCGCGAGGTGATGTACGTTACAAGCAACGTGCCGTCATTGATTTTCGCACTGCAGAGAAAGAAACTGTTGGAAATATTCACAAACGCTTGCGCAAAGTATATGGAGCATCTGCTTTTGACAGAAGTACAGTTAGTTACTGGGCGCAGAGGGTGAGGTCGTCAGAAGGCGGTTCGGCGGAGCTCCGCGGTTTGCAGCGGAATGGGAGACCATCCACGGCTGTCACACCTGACGTGTTGCAGCGAGCTGACGTCATTCGCGAGGACATTAAAGGATGCGATTCCTGCAGGATGAAGACGACGAGGCGGTGATTCTCACAGTGAAGCTCTGACTCCGCGACCAGAACAAGGATTGGTAGCGACAGGGCATACACGCCCTTGTTTCGCGCTACAGGAAGGCGTTAGAACTGGATGAAGATTACGTGAAAAAATGGGGTGTGTAAATAAAACACCATTCTTTCGTGTGTGGAATTCTTATTATCTTCAATAAAGAAATTGTTGAAGACAAAAAATGCGGTGCGTTACTTTCTTAGAAACCCTCGTAAATTGAACTTGGCTGCAACAGTGGCCTTCAGTCTGCTTAATGTTGCATTATCCATTTCAGAGTTACCAGTCCCATCCTCTAGTCCAGCTCGATACAGGCCACCCTCTTAAGAGTCGCCAGGAGAATTTTCTCTGGTGTTTCGCCAGCTATTTGCAATTTTGTTTTTTTCAATGTACAGCTGGAGTCAGCCCAAAAAAAAAAAAAATCTGTTCGTCAGGCATTTCGTGCGAAGCCCATTGTCACCGGAAAGTGTCGGTATGTTTCCGGTCACAAACTAACTTTTCTTTTTCTATGGAATTTTGTGTGCTCAGTCGACTGAGTGGTCCCAAATTAGCCTAGTGCGATATTCGAGAAGGTTTGAAATTATGTGTGAAGTTTGTTGGAAGTCCCTAAGTGCTCTCGTTCTCGAACATACGACGCCGTGCTGTAATGTGAAAATTCTTAAAGAGTTTTAAATAAAATCAATGCTAATAACAACCTGTATCTTTGTCGGCCTACTTAGCTGGGTGGTAATGCACTTGCCTCCCATGCAAGTGGGCCCGGGCTCGATTCCCCGCCGGGTTGGAGATTTTCTACTGGGTGTTGTGTTCTCCTCACCATCATTTTATCCTCATCACCGGCGCCCAAGCCGCCCAATGTGGCATCGACTGAAATAAGACTTGCACTTGGCGGCCGAACTTGCCCGAATGGGGCCTCCCGGCCAGCGATACCATACGCTCATTTCCATTTTTTCTATATCTTAATTCTTCGTGTGAAAGACTTTTTGAAGGGCTGATTGGAGGTCCTCCATGGTTCGTTTGACGAAAAGGTTTCGGGCACTGACTATGGCTGACTAAAACCCTGAGCCAGAAGCAGTCGCTCATCCATTTCCAAAAGAACCCTCCCGGCCTGCAAGACTTGGGCAGTTTTCTTTTTTATAAAGGATTGGGCCCCTCCACACTCACACTGCCGTGGCGACCAAATCAAAAGTTCTACCGTCACCTGCGTATAACATGTTAGTTATCGAATCAGGAGTCACAGGATGCGAGCTGTGATATTGTCCATGCATCTGGTTAGGATTACTCATTGACATGGTCCATCAGGAGACAGAAAGTGTACGAAAGCTATCGAAGGATAGCGGTTTGTAAGGGCAGAGGGGAAAAACTGCCAATGCAAGCGCCAAGGGAAATAGCTTCTGCAACAGTAAGACGGGTAGTAAGGGCAGTAGCGGCTTGCTAGCTTCAACAGTGCATGCAAGGTGCCATAGATGGAATCATAATAGACCATAGAAACTGTTAGCAAGGAGCTAAACATCTATGGTCCACAGCAAGCAAAGACAACAGTACTGGCAAGCACCTGCGACACAGCTACTACTGGCAACCCCAGATACTCGACCCGCCGAAAAACAGGCAAATCAGCCGCGCACACCCCCTACACTGTGAGCTGATATATTGCCGATCGCCCACTAATGTATGACGACCTCGGACTGTTATATGGACGAAGCCGCTTCAGCAGGCCCAGGAAAATTCACAGGAGCCCAGCTGCAGCGCCCGGACTGCCCCATCTACAACGAGCACCCGCAGCGACAAAGGTAACTATGCACGATACCTCACACTAACATAACCTGGGCAGTCACAGACGATGGGATTACTGGTGGTTGGTACCTCCAGCGTTAGGAGTATAGTGGGACCCTTAGGGACATAACTGTCAAGGAGGGGAAGGAAACCAGTGTGCCATCTGTGTGCATCCCAGGAGGAGTCACTTCACGTGTAGCCGGCCGGGGTGGACGATCGGTTCTAGGCACTACAGTCTAGAACCGCACGACCGCTACGGTCGCAGGTTCGAATCCTGCCTGGGGCATGGATGTTTGTGATGTCCTTAGGATCGTTAGGTTTAAGTAGTTCTAAGTTCTAGGGGACGGATGTCCTCAGAAGTTAAGTCCCATAGTGCTCAGAGGCACTTCACGTGTGGTAAGGCTGCTTTCGGGTGCCATGAAGAGCACAGGATGCAGCCGACTGCAGGTGGTGGCTCACGTTGGCACCAACGATGTGCGTCCCTTTGGATCGGAAGAGATTTCTCTGCTTTCGGGTGGCTAGGTGAAGTGGTCAAGACTGGCAATCTTGCATGCGACATGAAGGTGGAGCTCACCATCCGTAGCACCGTCGACGTAACCGATTATGGGCCGTTGGTACAGAGCCGAGTGGAGAGTCTGAATCAGAGGCTCAGAAGGTTTTATAAACGTGTAGGCTGCAGATTCCTCGACTTGCGCCAAAGGGTGATAGGTTTCCACGTTTCGCTAAATAGGTCAAGAGTCCACTACACACAGGAATCGGCTACACGGATAGCTCGGGTTGTGTGGATGACACTGGGAGGTTTTTTAGGTTAAATGGTTTCGGAAAACTACAGAAAGGGTGTCACTGTAAAAGGGTGCAGGGAAAACAAAGGAAGATAGACCCAGCAACAACCGGTACTGTAGTTGTAAATTGTAATAGGTGTGTTCGGAAAGAACTTGATCTCCAAGAGCTAATAGAAAACAGTGAAGCTCCAATCGTTATAGGTACTGAATGCTGGCGTAAACCGGAAATAAATTCAGCCGAAATTTTTATAGAACGCCTAAACGTGTTCAGAAAGGATAAATTAAGTACAGTTATGGTGGAGTCTTTATTGCTACCAAAAGTAGTTTATCTTATAGTGGAATTTAAGCAGATAGCTCTTTTTAATTACATGTGTAGATGTTATACTTGACAACCAGACTAAATGAATTATGGATTCCTTTGATCGACCCCCTGACTCGGATAAAACAGTTGCTGAACTGTTCAGAGAAAACTTGAGTCTTATTTGAAGTAGGTACTCTTCTCAGTTACAGTTGATGGTGACTTCCATTTTCTCACCCGATACTTTGGCAAAAATACATGTTCAGAGGTGGCGTTAGGCATAAAAAATGCGTCCTCAGAAAATTATTTTGAACAGTTAGTTCAGGAGCCCACTCCAGCGGTAAATGGTTGAAAAAACATACTTGATCTCTTAGTAACAAATAATCCTGAGCAAATAGGAACATCATGAAGATACAGGGATAAGTGGCCATGAAGCTGTTCTAGCAGGACTGAATGCCCAACAGCCAAAGCCACCAAAAATAAACGCTAAGCAAGGTAATTACAAAAGCAGATAAAAATTCGCTTTACGCGTTTCTTACACGTTAGAGACAGTCTCTAGTCTTTCCGACCTAATAATGCAAGCACAGACCACATTTAGTTTGAATTCAAAGGAATGTTATCGACGGCATTTGAGAGGCATTTGTAAGGTGGTAGCTTGAATAAATGTTAATTTCGCACCTTACATGAGATTCTACACACTGTAAAAAGTAGATTGATATGTCACATGTATGTATGTAATCTAAAAAGATATGACACTCGATTCGAGAGTATTAACACACTGAACACAAATCCTTCCTGTCAGTGAGCAAAAGGTGAAAAAAAAAAAAAAAAGAAAACGCTGTTGGAGGAGATGGTTGAGTATGGGATGGACTCGGGTTGCCCAGCCACCGCCCATGTACAGCGAAAGGTTTTTAGCAGTGTAGCCTATAGCGAGTTAGACGTCAAATGCACCAGGTGGTCCATTGAAGGGAGTAGTTAACAGCCAAGCGCTGCCTGTGACAGAAAAATTCTTTAGAAAATTACATTGGCGAATTTCCAGATGGATATAAACAGGCCTGAGACACAGTTAAATAAAGTCGCATTTTCTGATCACGTGGAAGGTCCGTGGTGCTCCCGTGATGCACGTTTGTAACTTTTGGGCGTCAAGAGCGGGCACAAAATATCTGATTGGCTGAAATAAACTCGGAAGGAGTAGAAGTGGCGAGATTATGGACCAGTTTGAAGGTAGGCCCTTCATGATTGATGGGGTAGTTTCCACGAGATGAAAAAAACGCTCCCATAGGTCTAGAAAGCTGTGACACTGAGCACAAAAAGACACAGGTGTGGGACAGTTTACTGCAAAAGATAGAATACTTGAATCTTCTGGGACTCTCCTCTGAACCAGCATCATGCGTAGAACAGGGCGCATCTCGCTCTGCACGACGCAAAAAGAGGAATTTTGTGTTAGAACTGTGTTCACTTTGGCTGGCATTCAGCTATAAATTAGCTCAAGAGTCGATGAGTTCCAAAGTGGAGAAACGAAGCAGCTGCATTGTGAACTGTACTTGCGAAAACTGAGAGGGTATTGAAGTATACATGCTGCTCCATCTGTGTGCGTGTATATCGCTATATTTTACAGACTACGGATGTGTGCATGTTTTCTCGCCTAATGAGAAATGTAGGGTAGTTTCAGCTGGTAAAATCAGTAAGGGTTTTGATTAGCTTTTTATAGGATTTTTAGAGGGCGATGGCGGCCATACAGCCAATAACATGTCGCAGCTAAAGGTAAATGCCATAGGCAGAGGCGTAAAAACATTGGATCACCAGCTTGCATCCACTGTGAACACGAGCAACCTTGAGTAAACTCTTGCATATCTTGTCACAAAAACTAACCATCCTCCATAGACGTGATTGTAATCCTAAACAGTACCGAACTTAGAATCTAGAATTGAATGAACTCAGACAGTGCTTCACTGTCTACATGCAAGAAAAAACTTGTAGAGAACCTTCTATTTAAATTTGATATTGTTGTGTTCAGTGTTATTTCTGCTAATGAGGATGTAATACGTTATCTTGACGATTGTCCTGGAATTCTCATGTCACACCCTATATAAACCAGTGTGCTTAATTGACAATAATACAGTAAATAAACCATTTTTGTACAGATAAACACCAATGCGCTCTGTCGTAGAATAAGGGTCTACTGCTACGCTGTTAATTTATTCTAGTGACGCTAACACATGCACAAGGCTTTTACTTATGTCTGTCACTGCCCAGGCGTGAACATTATTGAGCATATCTTGTATGTCTTGCAACGTGCTCTTGAGGAGAGATCTCCACCCCCTCGTCCTCTTACAGATTTATGGACAGCCCATAATTGTTAGGAAAACATTTTCAAGTGAGTATACTAAAAACTGAAATTCATTATGAAATGTTCTCATTACAGTGGTGTTTCACGCTGTTCAAAAATGAAATTTTCTGCATGTTCTCGCAACTGTGGTAAAAGTCAGATATCCAAGGAGACTCTCCTCCCGACAACCACATCTACAGCTGACACAAATGTAAACTCTTAGTTTAGATCCTTAAGATAAAATTTACCTGAAACTTCTACTTAAACCCATCTTTTTACCGGAACGTAAGGTATGCATTAAATAAAACAAAACTGAAAGCTTGAAGGTAAAAAATTTAGACAGAATGGAACTTAGATAGCATTCTTCTATAGCACGTCACTGTATTTCGCCCCGTGCAATTCAAACGTGCATGCTTCGTAATGCAAATCATCAAACCTATATTCAGGGCAGTGGAAATTAAAATGTCCTGTGGTGCCCTTTCTGCTCCTTATCGTCCTGTTTGACATCCTACCCTCCTTTAAAAAAAAACTCGCAATTAATGCTGGGTGGCATTATTTGTAACCAGGAGAATAAAAACTCTTCGCAAAATTTGCACTCTTTATTGCCTGTTAGCTAATAACTTTCTCTTTTGTGAGACATAAGATGAAACAAATGAAACATAAAACCAGTACAGACAGAAGACAAGCAGGACACAACACATTTCTTCAATCCTTAGGTCGCAGCATTTTTTTTTCTCTCTAATCTTGCTACAACTTTTCACGGCGTGCTCTCTTTGCTGCGAAAGAATCTATTACCTTATCAATGTTCGTCAAGCGTTTTGCTTCATGAAAAATCAAAAAGCTGTTAATAAGCGTAGTACCCAAGATTTGTGTGGCTTCTGGATCTGACTGCGTCTATTTTGTTACTGTCTACCAGATAAAACGAGGTAGGCCGTTCTAAAATTGCAGTAATTGTAACGCATGCCGAGTAAGGAGGACTGTTTTGGCACAAATGGTAATTTTTTATCTACCTCATTTATATACGAGTAAATAACCCGACAGAATATAATTCACGAAGTACCAATATAAATTGCCTATTCGGCCTACTACAAGCAAAAAATTTATGTCAGGAAATAGTTTCGCATTTCATTCATACGCTCCAGTTGCTCAATATAATTTGTGTAATGCCCCCGTTTCTTCTCCTCCCTCGCTCTAAGAAACAATCTTGTCATCATTAATTCTGTACCTATTCCTGCCACTGTCAAAACTTATTCTCCGGATAATTTCGCTAACCCTGCCAGAATCACTGGTCCAATTATCCCGCGTTTATTCTCCGATTAGACGTTATTACTTGTCCGTTAAACGTGTTTTCCGCGCTATTCCGGGAATAGAACTTACGGGGGCTGCTTACCGGGGGGCTGTACAACTAGCCCTTAGTAGTGTAGCCATATGGCAAAAATTTCAGTTTCTTGTATACACCAAGAAGACAATGCGTAATCTTCCTTACCTGTTATTCCTGTTAGTTATTTATTCCCACTCTGGTAGTCTGAATCTATGGATTTCGCTAATAATTTCAACAATGTTGATCATTTGCACACCCAGTCCACCACATAAAATAACAGCGACTGGCATTCACCCGTTCGGGCTTACTCGGCTCAGCTTGTATAGTCCAGTTCTCTTTTATCTTCGGGAAAGTTTTTTATTTCTAGATGCGAGATGCATTCCCCTGGCAGAGACATCACGCACACTATGCACGCATTCAAAAATAAGTTTCTGATTCGTTCAGAAACCAAATTAGAAATGTGTTCAAAAAGCAACAGCGTTTCAAAATAATGAGAATGATCTATACACCACTGTGCACTGGATGGTAGGCGCTTTGTGAAACAAGGTTCTTCTCTTTAAGTATATGAATTTGGCGCCTCCTGAAATTGCCGGTTTGCCCCCCCCCCCCCCCCCTAGACGGCTTGTGATATTGTATTCCTTCCTCATGCGCGACTTTTTAGCGGTGCGTTCGGCCTTCATTTTTATGGATGGCGATGCGCTCGTCCGCATCGAATAGCGTAGATAGGCGGAGCTATTGGAACGAGAGGATATTCAGCGAATGGACTGGCCAGCCCACCCCACTGCTGCAGCACATCCACGGGCACGAACGTCCATCCAGAAGTTGTCATCCGCTCTGATGGAGGAATGGAGCGGCCTAACACAAGAACCCCTCATAAACCTGTAAGTAGGCTGTTTAGGTTTTTTTATTGGTAACGCCACATAGCGCTCTGTATGAAAAATCACTGGCTGTGCTGTGTGCAGTCAGTGGCTGGTTGGCATTGTTGTAATACTCGCCATTGTAGCGTTGGGCAGTTGGCTCTTAGCGGCGCGTAGCGTTGCGCAGTTGGAGGTGAGCCGCCAGCAGTGGTGGATGTGGGAAGAGAGATGGCGGAGTTTTGAAATTTGTAAGAATGGATGTCATGAACTGATATATATATATAATTATTAAGGTAAATACATTGTTTGTTCTCTATTAAAATCTGGCAAACGCCACGAAAAAAAGGAGGAAAGAAGATTCGCTTTCTTTCCAAGAAAACTGTCTTATTTATTGTGATAGACAAACATTTATAATTCCAAGATTTTTCCTTATGTAGTAAACTCTCGTAAGCAAAACAGTCTGCGTTGTTTACGTTTCAAAATATCGCCGATGATATGACATGGTCGCCTTGTCATTTACATCGTTTGTCACACGTTAAATGCGTCCCCCATCAAGGCCGACAACTAGTATCGCAGTTTCTTCTTTATACTCGGAAAATGAAATTAACACATAATGAACAAAAATCAGTAGCTTCTTTTGTTCTCCGGTTCTACTGCACAAAGCCTTTACACGTTGCCTCCGTCGATAAAGTTAGCGAAGCATTCAGCAGGAAGCAAAAGTACAGGCTGTTAACACGTAGCCTACATCACAGCTGCTGACAGCCTCTGATAACTGTCACTTAACCCCAACGACTTCTACGTCATCATGTTGTTGCTCCAATCCAATTCCTCTTGTTAATTCTAGTTACAGCTGCTCGAGACTGCTTTATTTGTTTTCCTTATCAATGAATTATTTTCTATAGTAGCTACATTCTATGTATGGCATAATAGCAACCGTTTTAAGTGGCGCAATGTTTAAAACACTAGAGAAACGTATAACAGATTTGGTCATTGGTACACCCTTTTATTTTTAGTATAAAGTTCTATGTCGAAAGCCTTCTGGAAATCTAAAAATATGGAAACAATATGACATCCCCTGTAGGTAGCACTCATTAGTTCATGAGTATAAAGAGCTAGTTGTGTTCATAAGAACGATATTTTCTGAATCCGTGCTATGTGTCAATAAACTGTTTCCTTTGAGGTACTTCATAATGTTCGAATACAGTATATGTTCCAAAACCCTACTGCAAATCTACGTTAGTGATACAGGCCTGTAATTCAGCGGATTACTCCTAATGTCACAATTAAAAACATTGTGAAAACTACAAAGAAGCAACAAATATGAGTAATAAACAATTTTACAAGTTTTCTGAGTTATTATGACATGCAACAAAAATTCACCATTCCTTTGTATGCTCTCAAGTTATTCAGATTTGGTTACCCACACCGGAGCAATGTCTTCCATTGAGGTTTGCTGCACAAATGTTTGTAACGGTCGCAACTTGACACATAAGTCGTCAAATACGGTACAAAGACTGTATTTATTTTCTTAATTCTGCCTCATTTTCACTAAACATCCGTCGTGCTCGTTGTTAAGTTCTTAATTGACAATGTGCCTGTAACATAGAGGCAACTCTACATGTAATACTGTAATATATTCTAAATAATAAAAGTGTCAGACTATGCGGCCTGCTGGGATAAGCGAACAATCTTCCTCGATCGCGTCCCTATAGAAATTTTCTATCGTCCACACTAGAATATTGCAGTCACTGCAAGCCTTAGCGCGCCATATCATGCCTTTATTGGTTCAAATGGTTCAAATGGCTCGGAGCACTATCGGACTTAACATCTGTGGTCATCAGTCCCCTAGAACTTGGAACTACTTAAACCTAACTAACCTAAGGACATCACAGACATCCATGCCCGAGGCAGGATTCGAACCTGCGACCGTAGCGGTCACGCGGTTACAGACTGAAGCGCATAGAACCGCACGGCCACACCGGCCGGCACGCCTTTATTGAGACAAGGAACTAACAGTAATATACTTTAAAGTGCCACAACAACATATAATTTAGAAAAGTGATCGAAGTCACACATATTTATGGACATCATACAATAAATTGTCATAAAGTCGGGAGATGTGATGTACATTTACACATCACAATGTGCTTAAGTCTTCAAGTAACACAAAATTTTAATAAAGTAGTTTGTAAGCACACAACAAATAATACCATCACTTGCAAATGCAATTTCTGTACATACATTTCTAGTATCTTCCACAGACTCATTCTGTATGGTATTTCTCGATGTTCATAGTGTGCAGGTTTGGGTAACGTAACATCTACACTTCAAGCAAAGCAAACTCTCTGAAAGTGTCTCTCCCACTATGGTCGAAGGTACTCCAGCGTTTTGTTAAAAGTGATATGGAGTTTCTAAGCATTATGTCTTGTTTTCTAACTCTATGTCTAAAAAAATACTTTTCTCTTCTAATTTTTTTACGTACAATTTACGCACTTCTAATTAATGGCCTTTTAAAAATAATAGTATAGAAGGAAAGAAGACACAATACAATGCGTTGTTTGTTAGCAAAGATCTGTACACCTATCTACATGTAAATCATACTCCGCAATCTACCTAATGGTGTGTGACGGAGGGTGCTTTCGGTGGCACCATATGATCCCTCCAACCATATTCCACTCGCGAATTGTGTGTGGGAAGAATGATTGTCGGTAAGCCTCTGTATTGGCTCCAACTTCTCGAATTTTCTCCTCGTGGTCAACACGCGAGATGTATGTGGGAGGGGGAAGTGATATGTTGTCCGATTCCTCCTAAAAAGCGCTGTCCCGAAATTTCAGCGGTAAATCTCTCCGTGATGCACAACGCCTCTCTTGTAACGCCTGCCAGTGGAGTTTGCTTAGCATCTCCGTAACGCTCTCTCGCCAGCTAAACGATCCCGTTGGATCTTCTCTGTCTCCTCGATCAGTCCTCCCTGATAGGGATCCCAGATAGATGAACAATACTCAAGAATCGGGCGAACAAGTGTCTTGTAAGACACTTTCGTGAATGAGTTACATTTCTTTAAGATTCTTCCGATGAATCTCAGTCTGGTATCTGATTTTTCATTAAACAACAATGCGGGACGGTGTGAAATGCCTTACTGAAATCAGGGAATACGGCATCAATCTGAGCGCCTTTGTCCACTACGCTGTGGAACTCATTGAGGAACAGAGTGAGCTGAGTTTCGCAGCATCTCTGTTTGCGGAATTCATGTTGATTTTTATAGAGGAGATGTTTATTTTCCAAAAAGGTCATAATTCTTGAGCGTAAAACAGATTGAAGTCAACGATGAAGGTCCATAATTGTGTGGATCTTACGGCCTTTCTTAAAAACGGGAATGACCTGCGCTTTTTCCGGTCGTTATGTACCTCTCGTTGCCCAAGCGATCTACGATAAATTACTGCCAGAAGGGGAGCAAGTTCTTTCGCATAATCTTTATGGAATCATATACACTACTGGCCATTAAACTTGCTTCACCAAGAAGAAATGCAGATGATAAACGGGTATTCATTACACAAATATATTATACTAGAACTGCCGTGTGATTACATTTTCACGCAATTTGAGTGCAAGAACCTGAGAAATCAGTACCCAGAACAACCACCTCTGGCCGTAATAAAGGCCTTGATACGCCTGAGCATTGAGCTAAACACAGCTTAGATATCGTGTAAAGGTGCAGCTGCCCATGCAGCTTCAACACGATACCACAGTTCATCAAGTGTAGTGACTGGCGTATTGTGACGAGCCGGTTGCTCGGCCACCATTGAAAAGACGTTTTCAGTTGGTGAGAGATCTGGATAATGTGCTGGCTAGGGCAGCAGTCGAACATTTTCTGTATCCAGAAAGGCCCGTACAGGACCTGCAACATGCGGTCGTGCATTATCATGCTGAAATGTAGGGTTTCGCAGGGATCGAATGAAGGGTAGAGCCACGGGTCGCAACACATCTGAAATGTAACGTCCACTGTTCAAAGTGCCGTCAATGCGAACAAAACGTGACCGATACGTGTAACCAATGGCACCCCATACCATCACGCCGGTTGACAGGCCAGTATGGCGATGACGAATACACGCTTCCAATGTGCGTTCACTGCGATTTCGCCAAACACGGGTGCGACCATCATGATGCTGTAAACGGAACCTGGATTCATCCTGTCTGTGATGCAGCGTCAAGGGTAACCGCTGCCATGGTATCTTTGCTGATAGTCCGTGCTGCTGCGAATGTCGTCGAACTGTTCGTACAGATGGTTGTTGTCTTCCAAACGTCCCCATCTGTTGACTCAGGGATCGAGACGTGGCCACGCCATCCGTTACAGCCAAGCGGATAAGATGCCTGTCATCTCGACTGCTAGTGATACGAGGCCATTGGGATCCAGCACGGCGTTTCGTATTACCCTCCTGAACCCACCGATCCCATATTTTGCTAACAGTCATTGGATCTCGACCAATGCGAGCAGCAATGTCGCGATACGATAAACCGCAATCGCGATAGGCTAAATCCGACCTTTATCAAAGGCGGGAACGTGATGGTACGCATTTCTCCTCCTTACGCGAGGAATTACAACAACGTTTCACCAGGCAACGCCGGTCAACTGCTGTTTGTGTATGAGAAATCGGTTGTAAACTTTCCTCATGTCAGCACGTTGTAGGTGTCGCCATCGGCGCCAAACTTATGTCAATGCTCTGAAAACCTAATCATTTGCATATCACCGCATCGTCTTCCTGTCGTTTGAATTTCGCGTCCGTAGCACGTCATCTTCGTGTTGTAGCAATTATAATGGCCAGTAGTGTAGGTATGGCGTCTGGTCCTGACGCCTTTGCACTGCTGAGCGAATGTAGCTGCTCTTCAGCTCCGTTTTTATCTCAGTATCTGCCATTTCAACGTTCGTACGACGATTGAAAGGAGGGACAGTGTTACGCTCTTCCACGGTGAAACAACTTCGGAAGACCGAATTCAGTATTTCGGCCTTCTCTGTGTTATCTTCTGTTTCGGTGCCGGTGTGGTCGCTGAGAGAATAAATAAATGATTTTGACCCACTTACTGATTTTACTTACGACCAAAATCCCTCTGGGTTTTTACTCAGGACGGTTGACAACGTCTTACTTTCAAAATCATTGAACGCTTCTCGAAACCCATGCTGATTCCTGCAGACTAGATTTCTTGTCTCCAGAAAAGTCATTATACTCGAACATAATACGTGTTCCAAATTTCTACAACTGATCGACGTTAGAGATATAGGTCTATAGTTTTGCACATCTGTTCGACGTCCCTTCTTGAAAACGGGGATGACCTGTGCCCTTTTCCAATCCTTTGGAACGCTTCGCTCTTCTAGAGACCTACGGTACACCGCTGCAAGAAGGGGGGCAAGTTCCTTCGCGTACTCTGTGTAAAATCGAACTGGTATCCCATCAGGACGAGCGGCCTTTCCTCTCTGTTAACACCCGCACATCAGATGAAATGTCTGCAATGGTGCCAAGAGCACAGGAACTGAACCACAGAGGAGTAGTAGCCACATGCACATCTCGGATGTGAGCTGATACACTCTGCGTAGTGATCCTGGACGACCCTCTTGTGAAGAGGGGTGGGAAACTGTATGCCACCCAGGAACATTGCGTAACATACGCCTGGCCAATGAGTCAAAGAGAGCTTGGATGGTGTGTACAGGTACAGCTGCCCATGCAGCTTCAACACGATACCACAGTTCATAAAGAGTAGTGACTGACTGGCGTATTGTGACGAGCCAGTTGCTCGGCCACCAATGACCAGACGTTTTCAGTTGGTGAGCGATCTGGAGAATGTGCTGGTTAGGGCAGCAGTCGAACATTTTCTGTATCCAGATAGGCCCGTACAGGACCTGCAACATGCGGTCGTGTATTATCCTGCTGAAATGCAGGGTTTCGCAGGGATCGAATGATGGATAGAGCCACGGGTCGTAACACATCTGAAATGTAACATCCACTGTTCAAAGTACCGTCAATGCGGACAAGACATGACCGATACGTGTAACCAATGCCACCCCATACCATCACGCCGGTTGATAGGCCAGTATGGTGATGACGAATACACGCTTCCAATGTGCGTTCACCGCGAGTCGCCAAACACGGGTGCGACCATCATGAGAACCTGGATTCATCCGAAAAAATGACGTTTTGCTATTCGTGCACGCAGGTTCGTCGTTGAGTACGCCATCGCAGGCGCTCCTGTCTGTAGTGCAGCGTCAAGGTTAATTGCAGCCATGGTCGCTGGGCTGATAGTCCATGCTGCTAGTCGCGCAGATGGTCATCTCGACTGCTAGTGATACGAGGCCGTTGGGATCCAGCACGGCGTTCCGTATTACCCTCCTGAACCCACCATATTCTGCTAACAGTCATTGGATCTCGACCAACGCGAGCAGCAATGTCGCGATACGATAAACCGCAATCGCGATAGGCTACAATCCGACCTTTATCAAAGTCGGAAACGTGATGGTACGCATTTCTTCTCCTTACACGAGGAATTACAACAACGTTTCACCAGGCAACGCCGGTCAACTGCTATTTGTGTATGAGAAATCGGTTGGAAACTTTCCTCATGTCAGCACGTTGTAGGTGTAGCAACCGGCGCCAATTTTGTGTGAATGCTCTGAAGAGATAATCATTTGCATATCACAGCATCTTCTTCCTGTCGGTTAAATTTCGCGTCTGTAGTACGTCATCTTCGTGGTGTAGCAAGTTTAATGGCCAGTAGTGTAATTCTAATCGGACTCATGAGTAAACTAGCCTCACCACTGTCGAATCGTAACCCGCAGAGCAGTCACACCACTCTGATTTCAGAAGCCGTTGCTTTTAGCACCACTAGGCGACTGTTCGGCGTGTTAGCGGCCGGCAGAATTCTGACGCCGTCCACAGACCGAGTTTGTCGAACGCCTCTCTCCCCGCCCTGTCCTCCCTATAACCCCCTCCCGCCACACACACACACACACACACACACACACACACACACACACACACACACACACATGCACGCACGAAGGCTCACGCAGAATTCGCGCCGCCATAATCGCGTCCGCAGATTTGGCCGCCCGATGCCGTAGGCGCTGCGCAAATATTTGCCGAAGCGCTCGCTCCTGGCCGGTCAACACCGCACGCAGACAGTTTCCCAGCGAAGCTCCACCGCTCAACGGGCGACAGCGAAAGCACCCTGCGCGTCCCTGCACGACCGCTACGAAACTCCAGCTTCTGTACGCGAAATGCAGCTGTGCAGTTGTTCACAAGTGGGATAATGGGCGGGGAAAAATAAAATCAAGAATGGAAACGAAGACTGAAGAGCTCTCAGGTGACGATCGGTTTGGTTTTTAAGCCTGTTTTACACGAGTGACTTTCTGGTCAAAATGGACCGCTCAATGTGCGCACACCTTTTGTGCCTGTGTGTAAATCATCAACCAACCAAGATGCGAGAGTTCCTGTGACTTCAACGTCTACTGACTTTGTCGAGCGTGGAGTTCTGAATTTTCGAGTACGCTGCAGGCTGCGCATGCGAAAAACCAACGGACTTTGTCGGCATCTGCTAAAATCGAAAGTTAACCTATTCTGGCCGAGTTCACTCTGGATTTTGTGTTTTCGTGTGTCCTCAATCTTTATGGTGGTGTTTGCTTTCTTTTCGCCAAGGTCCAAATATTTTTACCTTCTAGTGTTCTCTTACAAGATGCTGAAATATCTGAAAGCCAAAAGACATTTACTTTTTAGAGAGAAAAAGCCTACCCAATGCATAAATAAAAACGTAAATAGATAAAAGTGTTTTAATGAAAATTATGTCAACAATGAAAAAGTCAGAATTATTTGACGAGAAAAGTAATTTTGAATGTTTTTAGCACTTAACAGGAAAACGAGATGCAAAAGATAAACCAAAAAGACTCTATTTACTGCGTTCTAGATATTATTTAATGTGTTTTTAAGTATGTATATTTTAGAAAAAAATTGCATGTGTTTTGAAATATTTGGATCACACTTTCCGCATTGTTTCTGTCCTCAGCAGTGTAAAGAATTTAGTACGTGACCTTTGACAAGAATGTGCACTATGAATTTCCCTTTCGTTCCTGTTGTTGTAGTGGTCTTCAGTCCTGAGACTGGTTTGATGCAGCTCTCCATGCTACCCTATCCTGTGCAAGCTGCTTCATCTCCCAGTACTTACTGCAACCTACATCCTTCTGAATCTGCTTAGTGTATTCATCTCTTGGTCTCCCTGTAGGATTTTTACCCTCCACGCTGCCCTCCAATGCTAAATTTGTGATCCCTTGATGCCTCAGAACATGTCCTACTAACCGGTCCCTTCTTTTTGTCAAGTTATTCCACAAACTCCTCTTCTCCCCAATTCTATTCAATACTTCATCATTAGTTATGTGATCTGCCCATCTAATCTTCAGCATTCTTCTGTAGCACCACATTTCGAAAGCTTCTATTTTTCCTGATAATGACGTCCTCTTGAGTAGTCCCCGCCCGGAGATCCGAATGGGGGACTATTTTACCTCTGGAATATTTTACCCAAGAGGATGCCATCATCATTTAACCATACAGTAAAGCTGCATGCCCTCGGGAACAATTACGGCCGTAGTTTCCCCTTGCTTTCAGCCGTTCGCAGTACCATCACAGCAAGGCAGTTTTGGTTAGTGTTACAAGGACTAGCTCTTTATTCACATGAAAAATGGCTGAAATGGCTCTGAGCACTGTGGGACTTAACATCTATGGTCATCAGTCCCCTAGAACTTAGAACTAGTTAAACCTAACTAACCTAAGGACAACACACAACACCCAGCCATCACGAGGCAGAGAAAATCCCTGACCCCGCCGGGAATCGAACCCGGGAACCCGGGGGCGGGAAGCGAGAACGCTACCGCACGACCACGAGATGCGGGCGACAACTCTCACATCACATGCAATTTTGTTGCTGTTGTGTAAACGAAAATTACTGACTCGAAACAGTAGAGGCTCAGTACAGGAATAAAACGCTAGGAGCGCTACAGTAGACTCACTTGTCTTTAGTATTCAATTGAGACACGAAAGTCGATCGTATAAAACGAGCTTTAGGAAAGGAAAAAGCATCAGTGAGGCAATTCTGACGCTGCGCTTGGTAATGGAAGCCAGACTTAAGAAAAATAAGAAAAATAGAAAAGACATGTTTTAGTAGTTGTCGACCAGGAAAGAGCATTCGACAGTGTAAAATGATGTAAGGTGTTCGAAGTCTTGAGAAAAATAGGAGTAAGCTAAGACAGGTAATATACAAAATGTAAAGGGATCAACGGGGAACAATACGAATCGAAGACGAAGAATCAAATGCCCGTATTAAAAATGGTTTAACACAGGGATATAGACTTCCGCCCCTACTGTTCATTTTACTTTGGGTTAGAAGGTGGGTGTGTATAATTTTACAGGTAATTTCCTTGGTTATCGATGTCTTAGGACGCTCATGTGATATTTGTATCGCTTAGTTATTCGCGCGGCCATGTCAGAGATGCTATGCTGTGCGGAGACTAGTTACATCATCTTTGCTCTGCGAAGATTCGCGAGTTTTAAGTGTTGATCGTGAGGACATGAGATAGGAAGTGGTAGAGAGGGTGTCGTGGCAATGAGCTTGTATAGGAACAACTCAGAACATGCTGCTCTTCCGAATTATTTTATTGATTTAATGGAAGATATTATTATTACAAAAAGAATATTATCATTATGCATTGAATGATACTATTTTGTAAAGATTGGGATTTAAGGTAACGAATGAACATATTTTATTTTATTGCACCAGCATTTAGTTAGGCATTCTTGGTTCAATACAGACACCCAAATCACCAGTTTCTTATTATTTTTATAAAGTTTTCTCACAGTGCTAATGGACATGGAAAGACGAAAAGAATTTAATCTATTTTTTTGAGATCATTTTTTTTAATGCAGAAGAATTTTTGTCTAGACAGTATCTCAGATTATCCTACCTCATTATCCAGCTTCCATTACCTGATGAAATTTCTTTTTTATGAGAGATACATTTTATGTGAACCAAATTTGCATTGAATTTTTTTAAGAGATCTCTGTACTTACTAGCAGCTCAGAAGCTGGGACGTACATTTTCTTCTTTTTCTACATCAGCAGTTGTATGGCGTTTTACATCGCGACACAGGTAAGCCAAACACAGGAATTTTCAGTTTCCCAGGGTCAAGTAACAGTGTGAAGTTTATTTATTCTCATTAAAATTTAGAGTTTTTTTTTAACAGACTGTTTTGATTCAGACAGGGCATAATTCATTTACATTCTCGCAGTCAGATTTGCTTCTCATTCTCGCAGACAGAACTAGTTCTTAACTGTAAGCATGAGGTTAGCTTATTCACAGATGTCCTTTCTATGAATAGAACTTTTTGGTACGCAATAGCTTACATTGATGAAGAGACTAGTTAGTACAAATTCGGAAAGAAAGAATCCGAAATAAAGCAAACAGGTGCACATTAACATAATCTTATCTATCTTTCAACGTTGGCGCATAAGTTTGTCCGGTTCCTGTGGGTTTCTTTATCGGTTGTCATTTTTGATTTGTTGTTAACTTTTGCTACTTGAGTTAACATATTGTCATTTTATCACTTGGAGATAATGAGTGGAGTTGTGGATGCTAGAAAATGGAGTGCCAGCTTGGGAAACAGTACATATTCATCAGCTTGTGTTCAGTGTAGGAGTGACAGCAGCCGAGACAACCAGAAACATTGGCGCCGTGTATCAGATAATATTATTGGACAGAAAACCACAAATCATTTTGACATTATTGGTTCCCCACGTTCAGGAAGGAAAAAATGATTCAAATGGCTCTGAGCACTTTGGGACTTAACTTCTGAGTTCATCAGTCCGCTAGAACGTAGAACTACTTAAACCTAACTAACCTAAGGACATCACACACGTCCATGCCCGAGGCAGGATTCAAACCTTCGACCGCAGCGGTCGTGCGGTTCCAGACTGAAGCGCCACACCCGCGCGTGCGACGACTTTTAAGAACGTGCGGATGAATACTGTTCGCTACGTTTGAGGGTTTGAGAGCTAGAGTCCACTTGTGTTTGTGTCTGTAGCGCCTTGCACAGGTTTGCGGCGTGTGATGGAGACTCCGGAGCGAGCTAAAGCGCCCATTGGCAACCAGTCCAGAAAGACTACAAACTGATGTGACAAAAATCATGGAAAACCTCCTAACATCGCCTCGCACCTCCTTTTGCCTGGCGCAATGCGGCAACTCGACGTGGCGTGGAGTCAACAAGTCGTGAGAGCTACCTTGCAGAAATATTGAGCCCTGCTGCCTCTATAACCTTCCGTAACTGCCAAAGTGTTGCCGGAGCAGGATTTTATGCACGAACTGACCTCTCGATCAAGTCCTGTAAATATTCGATGGGATCCATGTAGAGCGATCTGGTTAGCCGAAGAATTTGCCTGAACTGTCGAGAACCTTTTTCAAGCAAATCGCTAATGGTTGTGGCCTGGCGACATGGGGCATTCTCATCTACTAAATTACCATCGTTGTTTGGAACGTTAACTCCAGGAACCGCTACAAATGGTCTCCAAGTAGCCGAACATCCTGAGGACTCAATCCATTTCATGTAAACGCAGCCCACACCATTATGGAGCCACCACGTGTTTGCATAGTGCCATGTTGGCAACTTGTATCCATGGGTTCGTGGGCCCTGCCCCACACTCGAACCCTACCATCAGTTCCTACCAACTGAAATCGGGACGGTTATCCAGTCGTCTATGGTCCAACCAATATGATCAAGAGCCCAGGGTGCCTACTCTGTAGCTGGCCAGAATAGCCGGGCGGTTCTAGGGGCTACAGTCAGGAACCACGCGACCGCTACGGTCGCAGGTCGAATCCTGCCTCGGGCATGGATGTGTGATGTCCTTAGGCTAGTTAGGTTTAAGTAGCTCTAAGTTCTAGGGGACTGATGACCTTAGAAGTTAAGTCCCATAGTGCTCAGAGCCATTTGAACCTGTTCTGTATCTCTCCGCTATTATGCCGACCGTTTCGGTACTCAAGATCACCGACCGGTCTACTAGTCGTATTAGAGCTCCTGCATTATTCAGATTGCATTTTGAAAGCGATACCGTTCGGGTCTAGAAAGCCAAAGCGCTGTAGTCGTTTCACGTCGCGCAAGTCAATCAAAAGCAAACGGCCGCAGATCCGCGCATGCGCACTGGGTCCGGCACAGCGCCACGAACACAAAGCGGCTACCAGACGACAGAGGTGCGCCATTCTTCGAAGAACCGAAAATTTGGTTTACGTTGCCATAACGCATGACGCCGCATCCATCGAGCTGAAGTGCCCGCCTTCATCGCCCTTGCCTCCTCCTTAACAGTATCAGGCGCAGTATATCCATTTCCTTGAATCTCAGCTGAAATGCATAAAATTTTTTACAGTTTCTCTGAGCGCATGTTTCCATGCGTGCATAAGAACGATACCGTATTTGACTGTATTCTGCAGATTGTCGTAAATGCCGCATTATGTCATCTTATTCTCATTCACACTGACATCTTGTTTTGGATTTTACGTTTCGGAAAATGAGTTAGGAATAGTGTGTGGTATCACATTGGTGAGCAAGATTTATGAGTTAGGGGAAATACCCTCAGACGTCAAGAAGAATGTAATAATTCCAATCCCAAGAAAGCAGGTGTTGACAGATGTGAAAATTACCGAACTATCAGTTTAATAAGTCACAACTGCAACATACTAACGCGAATTCTCTGCAGACGAATGAAAAAACTGATAGAAGCCGACCTTGTGGAATATCAGTTTGGATTCCGTAGAAATGTTGGAACACGTGAGGCAATACTGACCCTACGACTTATCTTATAAGAAAGACTAAAGAAAGACAAACCTACGTTTCTAGCATTTGTAGACTTAGAGAAAGCTTTTGACAATGTTGACTGGAATACTCTCTTTCAAATTCTGAAGGTTGTTGTTGTGGTCTTCAGTCCTGAGACTGGTTTGATGCAGTTCTCCATGGTACTCTATCCCGTGCAAGCTCCCTCATCTCCCAGTACCTACTGCAACCTACATCCTTCTGAATCTGCTTAGTGTATTCATCTCTTGGTCTCCCTCTGCGATTTTTACCCTCCACGCTGCCCTCCAATGCTAAATTTGTGATCCCTTGATGCCTCATAACATGTCCTACCAACCGATCCCTTCTTCTAGTCAAGTTGTGCCACAAACTTCTCTTCTCCCCAATCCTACTCAATACCTCTTCATTAGTTATGTGGTCTACCCACCTAATCTTCAGCATTCTTCTGTAGCACCACATTTCGGAAGCTTCTATTCTCTTCTTGTCCAAACTATTTATCGTCCATGTTTCACTTCCATACATGGCTACACTCCAAACAAATACTTTCAGAAACGACGTCCTCACACTTAAATCTATATTCGATGTTAACAAATTTCTCTTCTTCAGAAACGCTTTCCTTGCCATTGCCAGTCTACATTTTATATCCTCTCTACTTCGACCACAATCAGTTATTATGCTCCCCAAATAGCGAAACTCATTTACTTTATTAAGTGTCTCATTTCCTAATCTAATTCCCTCAGCATCACCCGACTTAATTTGACTACATTCCATTATATTGTCAAAAGCTTTCTCTAAGTCTACAAATGCTAGAAACGTAGGTTTGCCTTTCCTTAATCTTTCTTCTAAGATAAGTCGTAAGTCAGTATTGCCTCACGCGTTCTAACATTTCTACGGAATCCAACTGATCTTCCCCGAGGTCGGCTTCTACAAGTTTTTCCATTCGTCTGTAAAGAATTCGCGTTAGTATTTTGCAGCTGTGACTTATTAAACTGATAGTTAGGTAATTTTCACATCTTTCAACACCTGCTTTCTTTGGGATTGGAATTATTATATTCTTCTTGAAGTCTGAGGGTATTTGGCCTGTCTCATACATTTTGCTCACCAGATGGTAGAGTTTTGTCAGGACTGGCTCTCCCAAGATCGTCAATAGTTCTAATTGAATGTTGTCTACTCCGGCGGCCTTGTTTTGACTCAGGTCTTTCAGTGCTCTGTCAAACTCTTCACGCAGTAACGTATCTACCATTTCATCTTCATCTACATCATCTTCAGTTTCCATAATGGGGTCCTCAAGGACATCGCCCTTGTATAGACCCTCTATATACTCCTTCCAACTTTCTGCTTTCCCTTCTTTGCTTAGTACTGGGTTTCCATCTGAGTTCTTGATATTCATACAAGTGGCTCTCTTTTCTCCAGAGGTCTCTCTAATTTTCCTTTAGGCAGTATCTATCTTACCCCTAGTCAGATAAGCCTCTACATCCTTACATTTGTCCTCTAACCATGCCTGTTCAGCCATTTTGCACTTCCTGTCGATCTCATTTTTGAGACGTTCGTATTCCTTTTTGCCTGCTTCATTTACTGCAATTTTATATTTTCTCGTTTCATCAATTAATTCAATGTTTCTTCTGTTACCCAAGGATTTCAACTAGCCCTCGTCTTTTTACCTACTTGATTCTCTACTGCCTTCACTATTTCATCCCTCAGAGCTATCCATTCTTCTTCTACTATATTTCTTTCCCCCATTCCTTTCACTTGTTCCCTTATGCTCTCCCTGAAACTCTGTACAACCTCTGGTTCATTTAGTTTATCCAGGTCCCATCTCCTTAAATTCTCTTCTTTTTGCAGTTTCTTCAGTTTTAATCCACAGTTCATAACCAATAGATTGTGGTCAGAGTCCACATGTGCCCCTGGAAGTGCCTTAAAATTTAAAATCTGGTTCCTAAATCTCTGTCTTACCATTACATAATCTATCTCCAGGATACTTCATGTATACAACCTTTTTTTATGATTCTTGAACCAAGTGTTAGCTATGATTAAGTTTTGCTCTATGCAAAATTCTACCAGACGGCTTCCTCTTTTGTAACCTATCCCCGATGTTATTCAATATGTATATTGGGCAAGCAGTAAAAGAAACAAAAGAAAAGTTCGGAGTAGGTAGTGAAATCCATGGAGAAGAAATAAAATCTTTGAGGTTCGCCGATGACATTGCAATTCTGTCAGAGACGGCAAGGACTTGGAAGAGCAGTTGAACGGAATGGACAGTGTCTTGAAAAGAGGGTATAAGATGAACATCAACAAAAGCATAACGAGGAAAATGGAATGTAGTCGAATTAAGTCGGGTGATGCTGAGGGAATTATATTAGGAAATGAGACACTTAAGGTAGTAAATGAGTTTTGCCATTTGGGGAGCAAAATAACTGATGATGGTCGCAGTAGAGAGGATATAAAATGTAGACTGGCAATTGGAAGGAAAGAAGAAAAATTTGTTAACATCGAGTATAGATTTAAATGTCAGGAATTCGTTTCTGAAAGAATTTTTTTATGGAGTGTAGCCATGTATAGAAGTGAAACGTGGGCAATAAATAGTTTAGACAACAATAGAATAGAAGCTTTCGAAATGTGGTGCTACAGAAAAATGCTGAAGATTAGATGGATAGATCACATGACTAATGAGGAGGTATTGAATCGGATTGGGGAGAAGAGGAGGTTGTGGCACAACTTGACTAGAAGAAGGGATCGGTTGGTAGGACATGTTCTGAGACATCGAGGGGTCGATCACCAATTTAGTATTGGAGGGCAGCGTGGAGGGTAAAAATCGTAGAGGGAGACCAAGAGATGAATACACCATGCAGATTCAGAAGGATGTAGGCTGCAGTAGGTACTGGGAGATGAAGAAGCTTGCACAGGATAGAGTACCATGGAGAGCTGCACCAAACCAGTCTCAGGACTGAAGACAACAACAACACCACAGTGTACTAAGAAATCTATAAGAACACCCGAAAAATTGATTCTGAGAGTTTCAAAGAATGAGAAGATATACAAATGAGGTTATATCTCGCTCCTAGAGGTCCAAATGATCAAGTAGCCCACTTCCCTATATGATACGTTCAAACAGAATTGAAAAACCGCATTTTCGAGAGCACCTGCAGTTCGTCGAAGTTTATAACATGCATCTCATGAATGAAAATGTTTCATATATGGTACTACAGTCTAAAAATAATACGGCGGAGATCTTTCATCTCTGTCTACTGTTGTTGACGACTCGATCGCAGATAAATAGTTGTGACAAGCAAGATTATGAAGATGACTGCTGGTAGTTACATTCTCACTAGTTTAAGTTGTGCTCTTAGATTCCTGTCTAGCCGCATACTCGGAAATCGCTACATATTTGGAAAAATGGTGAATTCTTTCTGACAAGATAAAATATAAAGGTTACTGTCAGTTGTTTCACTCACTGCAATTTCAACTCCAGCAATTTCATATTTCGGTTTTTAAAAACACAGAAATCGCGAAATCATTACTGAAGAAGTGCGCTCTTACATGTAGTAATAAAGAATATTGTAGAAAAATCTTAACTTACACGAATAACAATGTCTCAGAACGTGTTGCATACATGAAGACGAAGAAAGAAAATTTTTTGCACTCATCCGTGCGCGAACCCGTGTCATTTCGTATCTCAATCCAGCGCGCTAACCACTTTTTTTTTTTTTTCTTATCGATCGTTGTGTTTGGTCATTGCGGACGTCACATGACATATGGTCAAGTTCGTTTGTTAATCCTTCCACTCGGGTTTTTATTACTGAGACCACTTGACCACGCCAAACAACGGAAACGTAGCGCTCAATTTTTGTACTATTGTGTAGAAGAACGTAGGCTGACTTCGTTGCCACACGGTGCTTCAAATGGTGCAAATGGCTCTGAGAACTATGGGACTTAACATCTGTGGTCATCAGTCCCCTAGAACTTAGAACTACTTAAACCTAACTAACCTAAGGACAGCACACACATGTGTCCCCAAGGCAGAGTTCGAACCTGCGACCGTAGCGGTCAAGCGGTTCCATACTGAAGCGCCCAGAACCGCTCGGCCACTCCGGATGGCCAAACGGTGCTGTGTAAGGCATAAACGCGTAGTAGTTCGGAAGGTTTCCAATATCAGGTTTAACATAATTGCTTTCCATTGTTACTTGAAAGTTGTAAACACGTTTCGATAATCACTAACCAAGCCATTTGTGGAAAAAAGTACACAAAGTCACTAGTAACGTCAGTTCACACTCAAGTAATATACCCAAGCAGAGCCGATGTCTTGATATTAAATGATCCATAAACTCTTATTTGCATTAAAATAACACGTATTTTGAGAGAATATTGACCGAAACCGTTTTCTTTTTGGATGTAATCATTCACAGTAACCACCTAACCTTATTTCTAACAAAGGAAAATAGTCTATTATGAACTCACTTTCCAACTGGATGCATCCTCTGGTGATTCTTTAGTAACACAATGACTAAATCCAAAGCCAAAAACCGCTAAATATGTTTAAAATAACAAATTATAGGTGTACATAAACCACAGCTCACCGATCGACAGGGCCAGACCGAAATCCAAAACCTCTCGGTACAATTGTCGTGAAATCGGTGCGAGGACCGTTCGGTAACAAGTCCCAGAAGCTTACTGAATACGATATTTCGATAAAGAACCGAAAATGACGTCACTACCGAGACTAGCCTACTCACCGATCGGTATGAACGAAACAGAATATGGCCCCAGGAGAGGCGCCGCAGGCGATGTCATGCTGTTAGTAAAGGCACTCGCGTCTGTCGTCTGCTGCCATAGCTCATTAACGCCAAATTTCACCGCTCTGTCCTAACGGAAACGGTCCTCGTCCGTCCCACATTGATTTCTGCGGCTACTTGACGTAGTACTGCTTGTCTGTTAGCACTGACAACTCTCTGTGGATCTCGGAGTTCCCTAACGATTTACGAGATGGAATGTCCCATGCGTGTAGCTCCAACTACCCTTCTGCATTCGTGTTGTTGTTGTTGTCTTCAGTCCTGAGACTGGTTTGATGCAGCTCTCCATGCTACTCTATCCTGTGCAAGCTGCTTCATCTCCCAGTACCTACTGCAACCTACATCCTTCTGAATCTGCTTAGTGTATTCATCTCTCGGTCTCCCTCTACGATTTTTACCCTCCACGCTGCCCTCCAATGCTAAATTTGTGATCCCTTGATGCCTCAAAACATGTCCTACCAACCGATCCCTTCTTCTAGTCAAGTTGTGCCACAAACTTCTCTTCTCCCCAATCCTATTCAATACCTCCTCATTAGTTACGTGATCTATCCACCTTATCTTCAGTATTCTTCTGTAGCACCACATTTCGAAAGCTTCTATTCTCTTCTTGTCCAAACTAGTTATCGTCCATGTTTCACTTCCATACATGGCTACACTCCAAACAAATACTTTCAGAAACGACTTCCTGATACATAAATCTATATTCGATGTTAACAAATTTCTCTTCTTCAGAAACGCTTTCCTTGCCATTGCCAGTCTACATTTTATATCCTCTCTACTTCGACCACCATCAGTTATTTTACTTCCTAAATAGCAAAACTCCTTTACTACTTTAAGTGTCTCATTTCCTAATCTAATTCCCTCAGCATCACCCGATTTAATTTGACTACATTCCATTATCCTCGTTTTGCTTTTGTTAATGTTCATCTTATATCCTCCTTTCAAGACACTGTCCATTCCGTTCAACAGCTCTTCCAAGTCCTTTGCCGTCTCTGACAGAATTACAATGTCATCGGCGAACCTCAAAGTTTTTACTTCGTCTCCATGAATTTTAATACCTACTCCAAATTTTTCTTTTGTTTCCTTTACTGCTTGCTCAATATACAGATTGAATAACATCGGGGAGAGGCTACAACCCTGTCTCACTCCTTTCCCAACCACTGCTTCCCTTTCATGCCCCTCGACTCTTATTACTGCCATCTGGTTTCTGTACAAATTATAAATAGCCTTTCGCTCCCTGTATTTTACCCCTGCCACCTTTAGAATTTGAAAAAGAGTATTCCAGTCAACATTGTCAAAAGCTTTCTCTAAGTCTACAAATGCTAGAAACGTAGGTTTGCCTTTTCTTAATCTTTCTTCTAAGATAAGTCGTAAGGTCAGTATTGCCTCACGTGTTCCAACATTTTGACGGAATCCAAACTGATCTTCCCCGAGGTCTGCATCTACCAGTTTTTCCATTCGTCTGTAAAGAATTCGCGTTAGTATTTTGCAGCCGTGGCTTATTAAACTGATAGTTCGGTAATTTTCACATCTGTCAGCACCTGCTTTCTTTGGGATTGGAATTATTATATTCTTCTTGAAGTCTGATGGTATTTCGCCTGTCTCATACATCTTGCTCACCAGCTGGTAGAGTTTTGTCATGACTGGCTCTCCCAAGGCCGTCAGTAGTTCTAATGGAATGTTCTCTACTCCGGGGGCCTTGTTTCGACTCAGGTCTTTCAGTGCTCTGTCAAACTCTTCACGCAGTATCGTATCTCCCATTTCGTCTTCATCTACATCCTCTTCTATTTCTATAATATTGTCCTCAAGTACATCGCCCTTGTATAAACCTTCTATATACTCCTTCCACCTTTCTGCCTTCCCTTCTTTGCTTAGAACTGGGCTGCCATCTGAGCTCTTGATAGTCATACACGTGGTTCTCTTCTCTCCAAAGGTCTCTTTAATTTTCCTGTAGGCAGTATCTATCTTACCCCTAGTGAGATAAGCTTCTACATCCTTACATTTGTCCTCTAGCCATCCCTGTTTAGCCATTTTGCACTTCCTGTCGATCTCATTTTTGAGACGTTTGTATTCCTTTTTGCCTGCTTCAATTACTGCATTTTTATATTTTCTCCTTTCATCAATTAAATTCAATATTTCTTCTGTTACCCAAGGATTTCTAGCAGCCCTCGTCTTTGTACCTACTTTATCCTCTGCTGCCTTCACTACTACATCCCTCAGAGCTACCCATTCTTCTTCTACTGTATTTCTTTCCCCTATTCCTGTCAATTGTTCCCTTATGCTCTCTCTGAAACTCTGTACAACCTCTGGTTCTTTCAGTTTATCCAGGTCCCATCTCCTTAATTTCCCACATTTTTGCAGTTTCTTCAGTTTTAATCTACAGGTCATAACCAATAGATTGTGGTCAGAGTCCACATCTGCCCCTGGAAATGTCTTACAACTTAAAACCTGGTTCCTAAATCTCTGTCTTACCATTATATAATCTATCTGATACCTTTTAGTATCTCCAGGGTTCTTCCATGTATACAACCTTCTTTCATGATTCTTAAACCAAGTGTTAGCTATGATTAAGTTGTGCTCTGTGCAAAATTCTACTAGGCGGCTTCCTCTTTCATTTCTTAGCCCCAATCCATATTCACCTACTATGTTTCCTTCTCTCCCTTTTCCTACACTCGTATTCCAGTCACCCATTACTATTAAATTTTCATCTCCCTTCACTATCTGAATAATTTCTTTTATTTCATCGTACATTTCTTCAATTTCTTCATCATCTGCAGAGCTAGTTGGCATATAAACTTGTACTACTGTAGTAGGTGTGGGCTTCGTATCTATCTTGGCCACAATAATGCGTTCACTATGCTGTTTGTAGTAGCTTACCCGCATTCCTATTTTCCTATTCATTATTAAACCTACTCCTGCATTACCCCTATTTGATTTTGTGTTTATAACCCTGTAGTCACCTGACCAGAAGTCTTGTTCCTCCTGCCACCGAACTTCACTAATTCCCACTATATCTAACTTTAACCTATCCATTTCCCTTTTTAAATTTTCTAACCTACCTGCCCGATTAAGGGATCTGACATTCCACGCTCCGATCCGTAGAACGCCAGTTTTCTTTCTCCTGATAACGACATCCTCCTGAGTAGTCCCCACCCGGAGATCCGAATGGGGGACTATTTTACCTCCGGAATATTTTACCCAAGAGGATGCCATCATCATTTAATCATACAGTAAAGCTGCATGCCCTCGGGAAAAATTACGGCTGTAGTTTCCCCTTGCTTTCAGCCGTTCGCAGTACCAGCACAGCAAGGCCGTTTTGGTTAATGTTGCAAGGCCAGATCAGTCAATCATCCAGACTGTTGCCCCTGCAACTACTGAAAAGGCTGCTGCCCCTCTTCAGGAACCACACGTTTGTCTGTCCTCTCAACAGATACCCCTCCGTTGTGGTTGCACCTACGGTACGGCCATCTGTATCGCTGCATTCAGAGTCCGTTAATTCCCGATGTGCGGCCAGAATCACGTCGGAAAACTTTTCACATGAATCGCCGAGTACAAATGATAGCTCGTCCAATACGCTGCCGTTTTATACAATGTGTACGCGACACTACCGCCACCAGTGTAACTGCATGACGCTATCCCATGGCTTTTGCCATCTCGGTGCACAATGATCTTCCGACTTCGCAGCAGGGCGATGGCAGCGCCGTGTGCGGTCGGTGTAAACACCGCCGCCGATACCGCAGCTAGCAGTGCGGTTGCGGTCTTTCCCACGTCGTTATTGACTCTTGCGTTATCTCAGCCGTCAGCCTTCTGTGTCGATGCAATGGACGACCACATCACCACACTGGAGGGAGACTGTTTACCACCGAGACAAATATTTCCAAGAACCGCTTTTTCACACGAGGAAGAAACTTTTATGGATGCATCAACTGGTGCGATAGCGCAAGAGACATCAGACAAATCCGCTTACCTCTTTCACGCGGTGATTCCCCAGACAGTTTCTTTTTTTCAGTTTCTTTTTTTTCAGTTAAAAAAATAACTGCAGTCGTTCATTTATTCAACAGCCATCAACTGCCACTGCATAATGTACACATCCAAGGTTTTATGTTTATTATGCACATTGTAAAAGATTCAGGTTCAACAGCTACCACAAAAGAATTTAATGCTGTGTTATAGCAAACGACACATCACGCATTTAACACTCACCATTAGCGTCTGATCGAGTAGTCAAATTCTATAGCTGCACCTCTGTCACCAGGTACGCTCACTTCCTAAAATCATTTGTGCGGTGAAGTCGAGGTCTTACTGTTACATAGTTTATAGAAAGTGCTGAGACGATTCGACGTGTACCGTCAAACTTTTACATTTTATAAATATACTAGCCGACAAACCCGACACTGTCCGAGAATTCATTTTGCCAATTTTCTGTTAGAAACGAAAGCAAAAAAGAAAAAAAAAAGAACTGCGTTTGTTGCGAAGTATCGAAAAAATTTCTTGGCCATGTATTCGTGGAAACTCCTTTGAAATTATGAAACAGTCGTACAAAGAAATAAGCGTAATGACCAATGTGTAAGTACAGTATCCAAATAAGAGATATGATACCGCTAAGCGCAGCTTCTTCGCCTGTCTACAACGCGATTTTGAAAACGTGTCTATGGCAACGTCTCTTCATAGCCCCATAGACGGTTATCGTTTCCGCCTCTAGCCGATTACATTTCGCAGTTGAAAACTATCAAAAGCCTTGCCACGTGTCAGAGATTTCTTTAAGTAGACTCAGCTGTAGGAGTCTCTTGTTAACGGTAAATAATAGATGTATGTAAGCTGATGCGGTTTTTTTTCACACATCTCAATGTTTATGACGTCATAATCATTGAATTATGTGTCGTGAATTGACATATTTGTGTATATACATTCAGCGGAATATGTGGATACGGTCAGAAAAATTTGTTGCGAATGGAGTTAATATCAAAGAAGTAATAAATTTATACGACATGCATGATGCGCCAGTTTTGCAATCGACTCATTGTTTACGACGTTATATATGCTGAATTATAGTAGGTAGGTGGTAGGTGTTTCTTACCCGCACGGCTGGGGTCCAGTTGGTTAGGAGGAGATGAGGAACACACACACAAGCGCGCGTGCGCATCTATTTCTATAGTAAGAAGGTTGGAACTTTAACAGCGGAAACTATTTATTTACAGCTCGTACAAAATAGAAACGTGTTTCAAAGTTTTACTGACCTTCGAAGTAGTCACGAACATTGTGTATATCCCGTTACCAACGATGTGAAAGTGATAGGATACTCTTAGCAGTGCCAGTTGAGTTGACAGTTCGAGCGGCGCGGTCTATTGCCCGACGAATTTGTAGCAGTTCTGAAGTGAATGCCGTGAAGTGTTTCCTCTAGTTTCGAAATCGATTTAAGCTCATGAGGGCTTCAGCCAGGGGAGTGCAGTAGGTGGTGTAGCACTTAGCAGCCCCATCAGTCAAATAAATCAGTAACAGCTTGCTCAACTCTATTTCTAAACTGAAGGAAACACTTCATGGCATTCACTTCAGAACTGTAACAAATTCGTCGGGCAATAGACCGCGCCGCTCGAACTGTCAACACAACCGGCACTGCTAAGAATGTCCTACGACTTCCACATAGCTGGCAACGGGTTACCCACAATGCTGGTGACTACTTTGAAGGTCAGTAAAACTTTGAAACACGTATCTATTTTGTACGAGCTGTAAATAAATAGTTACTACTATTAAAGTTCAGACCCTCGTATGTATGGATATTCTACGTAACTGCGTCAGAGACAGATGGGTACTGGTACACTTCCGCGAAATGCTAATCAAAGAACTATGATCTACATACAACAGGAATGCGAAAAACTAGACAGTACAACCAGAAAAACTAAAAAGTGGCTTAACCAGTTACATACCATTGCACCAAAAAGGGGATAGAACTGGAACTCGTTTGAATACCACTGTAGACTGGGTTTCTTCGAAAGAACTTTTCAAAATATTGATTTAAATCTGCAGAGAGAGTGGCTATCCAAGCGGGGAAATCAATAGTAGCATCGGTTCGAGTTAGGTCCCATGAAGGAAAAGAAGCATTCATCGTTGTCGCCGGCCGGAGTGGCCGAGCGGTTCTAGGCGCTACAGTCTGGAGCCGCGTGACCGCTACCGTCGCAGGTTCGAATGCTGCCTCGGGCATGGATGTGTGTGATGTCCTTAGGTTAGTTAAATTTAAGTAGTTCTAAGTCTAGGGGACTGATGACCTCAGATGATAAGTCCCATAGTGCTTAGAGCCATTTCAACCATTTGAACCTAACTAACCTAAGGGCATCACACACATCCAAGTCCGAGGCAGGTTTCGAACCTGCGACCGTAGCAGCAGCGCGGTTCCGGACTGAAACAATTTTCGTGCGCAGTAGCAATGTACAGGGTGCGACAATGTAAACTTCCTCGGCAAATATCGCTGCTAAAACCAGTTTGTTGATACCGTCACTATAGAACGCTTGACTTTGTTGACTGAGCTACAACCTCAACCCTGCTTGCATCACCTCACCTCTGTCAAATTGAAATCCTTGAATATGTTCCGTACGTTGTGGAAACCGATGAAAATCGGAATCGGGAGGATGATCGATGACAGTGAACCCAAGGCGTCTGACTGCTGCAGATATCGCGGCGCTCGTGAGTGGTCTGGCATACTGATGCCGAAGTAGATGGTGCTCCACGTGTGGAGAAATTCTTAGAATGCATGCTTCCAGTTTTCCAAGGATCCCACCCTTCACCGACAGAGCTACGTTTCATACCGGAGGGCTGTAACTTGGCGCCAGCGAAGCTGCAAAGTCGACCGAGTGATATGCATTACATGTAACATATCAGCCCATGTTGAGGCCAGACTGAAAAATTCGGAGGTATTACTTTTCAGCATGCCGTCCTAATTATCCTCGATCCACGTCTTTGCGGTTACGTCTGAAGTTAGAATATTACTCGCTGTTACAAATTACAAGTTACAGTGAGTATTTATATCGGAATGTAATAAAGAAGAAACTTGTCTTCTGCGTTCGGAGGTAAATCATTATTTTCAAAGTTGCTGCAAGGTTGAATAATGTTTGCAACTTTAAATGTCAGTCATGTGCATTTCCCAAATTGCTTTCAAACAAATACAGCATAGCTTTGAAAAGGATGAGGCTTACCAGTTTTGTCCTTATTTGTGGAAAGATAGTGTGTTCACTCTCCTTTCTTCCTTATTATTTCTAAGATAGAAAGCATTACAAATCTTTATAACTGTTCTTCTAATAGAATTGATCAGGTATATCATTTTAGCTTCATTAAGTGTGTGCATATGCAGTTATCTGCTCTGCTGTGATATCGTACAATTTTGAAGTCATGTATATGACATGGTTTTGAAGTCATGTGATGAAATTATTTACCTCTCGGAAAAAGTAAATGTCACTTGGTTAACAGAGAAGTACATTTTGGTGGTATGTCTTTCACACTGCAGGTCGGTCGAGCATCCTCGTCCATGAAAGTCCTCTCGTAGCGTGTAGTGTTGTTTCAGCCACCACATAAATCGAATATCAGGATAAGTGTATTATGCTGCACATAAGGTTTCACAATGCGAACCGTTCCCAAATCTTCCGTTAAAATGCGCTGAACTGAGCTCCAAGATAATCCACTAATTTCTGACAGTTGATCAGTTGTGTGTCGATGGTCTGTGAGCAAGAAGCTCTCGAATTTTTTCAATACTTTTGTCGATTTGGGAGTTGATGTACGTCCAAATGTAGATGTAGAAGTTGTTGGAGGGTAGAGTGTTTACAAAAACCCGTTAAAAATCACATTCCGTGAGTCCAGATGCTGTTAAAGGTCAAGCATATACGTTTAATGGGAAATGAATCCTCGTACCCGTTTTGGTAAGTAGACAAATTAGCAAATAATTTAAATAAATAAGAGAAAGACTCCATAAATTCCACAGGATTAATGATGTTGATCAGATAAGGAAGTTGTGGCTCAAACAAAACAAACATGTTTATTAAATAGTATTCACTCGTAATTAAGAACTGGTGGCCTCACAAGAACTGAAGCTCGATAAATGAAAAAAGTAATTAAACAATAATTAATACGCTGTATGTAGTTTGCGTAGAGATCGAGTACATTTAACTGCACATTAATTGACTACAGTCAACAACAATCACTCAAACGTCGATGGTACAGTCTCCCACTAAGAGTCACGACATACATTAAAGTTTGTAATTATGACTAACAATTGCGAAAACATACAAAAAATCCATCGAATATCAGCTCGCTCAAATCATGTAAAAAAGTTTAAAGTTCGTGTAATACTACGAACTCAACGAAAATATGCACAAATAATACAATACTCAAATGTTAAAGTCTTTAACTCGCGCACACAACAAGTGCTCAAAGTTAAACTTTGAAAGTTAAATTATTTGACTCATACAGAAATAATTCAAAATCCAAGATCGCTTAAGTACTGTTTACTGGATAACTGGTTTCAACACACTAAAGGTGCCATCATCGGATCTGTGACGGTATAACATGACAGGTTTGAGGGAGGGCTTTCATGAGGGGTGTATAGAGTTTAGAGGGAGGGCTTTCATGAGGGGTATATGGAGTTTAGATGTGTAACGTCAAATTCACTATGGAGACTGAAACGGAGGGTAAATTACCTTACCTTGACGTCTTGGTCAAGAGAAGAACTGACGGCACCCTAGGTCATGGGGTGTGTCGGAAGACAACGCACACTGATCTGTATTTGCATGCACACATCTGCCACCGCCCTTCACAGAGGAATGGGGTACTTAAAACTCTAGTACATAGGGCGCGCACTATCTCTGACGCAGAGAGTCTACCCCAGAAATTGGAACATCTGAGAACTGTATTTCGAAAAAATGGGTACTCAGAGTGGCAGATCCAACGTGCTCTCCGCCCAACCACTACAGCACAACCTGTGGAGATGGATGAAATCACGAGGGAGGAGGTAGGCACTGCGTTTATTCCATATACAGGTGCACTCTCGGGGAAAATCACCCGCATTTTGAAGAAACACCGGGTCGGAAATGTGTTTTGTCCTCCGAATAAAAGTCGTGCACTGGTGGGGAGAGCCTAAGATGACCTCGGTTTGAGGAGGGCCGGCGTGTACCAGATTCCGTGTCAATGTGGCAAGTCGTATATTGGTCAGACGATGCGTACCGTCGAGGATCGATGCCGTGAACACCAAAAGCACACTCGACTGATGTATCCGAGCAAGTTGGCGTTGGCTAAACATTGTTTGTCGAAAAATCACGGTATGGAGTATGAACGCACGAGGATTCTGGTACAGACGTCGAGTGTTAGAGAGGCCATCGAAATTCTCACCAAAGACGACCTCATAAACCGTGACTGTGGCTATAATCTTAGCACGGAACCAGCGACTGGGTTAATCAAGAGTAAATCAAAGCAAACGTATAGTTGTGACGACCACGGCGGACAGAGCCATTACACCGACGTCACCTCAGACGCCGTCGCAATCTGCTCCACGGCGCGACCGTGGCGCGGGGCGCGGACGGTGGAAGGAGCGCGCCGCGGGCGGAGGGTATTTAAATCGGCCGCCGCCGCGACCGAACCCAGTTCCCCCTGAGCAGCCATAGCGTACGGATCTCCGTGCCGGCACGTTCACAGGAGCTCAGTCCGTCAGTTCACTTGATGATGGCAACATGTATGATCGCTGAAATATTGTGCGCGTTGGGCACTGTAGACCGGCAGTACACCCTTGGATATTTTGATTAACTGAAACATAGTGAGCACCGATTCAGAAAAGACCGTTCTTTTGAAACAAAAGCCCTTTATCCACACGATGTAATAATGTCACTGACTAAGGATCTCAAGGTGATTTTACATTTCTGGCTTTCCAAAATGGTTTTGATACCTTTCCTCAGAAGCGGCTCCTAATCAAATTGCGTGCCTATGCAGTATCGTCTCAGTTGTGAGACTGGATTCCGGATTTCCTGTCAGAAAGCATCAGTTCGTAGAAATTGACGGGAAGTCGCCGAGTGAAGCCGAAGTGATGTGTGGTGTTGCCCAAGATCGTGTTATAGGCCGTCAGAAATCTATGAGCGGCAGTCAAATGGAAAACGAAGACCCGCCACAACGGGGCCGTGGAATGGTTCAATTCAAAGTAATCACCACACGCGTTAAGACATTTGTCCCACTGGGAGACGAGACTATCAGTTCCTGTTTCGTAGAGCGCGATCGGCCGCTGAAGGATCTACAACCGTATCCACTCCTACACATCCTCGTCCAACTAAAACCGTCGCCTCGCTTATGTTTCTTCAGGTCGCGAAAGATGTGAAAATCACACGGTGAAAGATCCGGGTTGTGCGAAGGCTGTTGCAGTGTGTTTTCCCAGCCAAATCGCTCGAGCGTAGCCTATGTACGATTGGCAGTGTGGGAGTGGGCATTATTGTGCAACAGGACGATTCCGTCAGACGGCATTCCTAGGAGTTTTGATTTTATGGCACGTCGCAGTTTCTGCAAAGTGTCTTCATATCGATGCGAAATGATTGTGGGTTCTACGCATGAGGACTCCGACGAGCAGAGGAGTAGGAGATTAGTGTTTACAGTCCGGTCGACAACGAGGTCATTAGAGACTGCGAGCTTTCAAATATGACTACGCACCCTCTGACTCAGAGTTGCAATATCAATTTTGGCTGGTTTCGTTGTCTAGGGGCTGGGATACGTAGCTTCCGCATTACAGGCTAAATACTGCTGAGTCTACACTATACGATAAGAATACACACACGATTCAAATGGTCGAAGTTCGTATCACTCGGCAATTGTGAATTTTGAACGTAACATAGACATTTACAAATGAAAGATTGCATTTAAATAAAATTTGCAGGTACTATCTTGACGACTTTAAATGATGAATATGGTAGTAGAAGTACTTTGGAGAATGTGGTATATTTCTGCAAAACACTTATTGGTGTCGATGGTCCAGCAATTAAATAAAATATAAGTTGAATAACAGGGAACAATAGATTCCTACTGCACGTTGTAACACTGTTGCATTAATTTGTTAAGAAAGCGGTGCTGATAGACAATGAAAGCGGGTTAAAAGCTGTGAGCTGTCTGGGGTTAGTTAACCTTTCATTACTGCGCAACTGTTTCACCAGGTATCCAATCTATCTTACCAAATTCTTAACCAGACTAACATTAATTATAATCTTTTAGTAGTCATATGACAACCGGTGATATATATATATATAAAAGAGAATTTAAATAAAAAGAAATAAATCAGTTTATAGTTAGAAATTTATTTTAACATTGATCATTGAAATTTCAGCATATTAAACTTGATTCGTAACTAAACTGGTGCCTTATTTAGGATTGTGAAAATGTGAGATTGTAATCTTACGGAACACATCAAATATGGAGCCAAAATTGGGAGACTACATACAACACTGCATTCATAAAATAACACACGAAGAACGTTGAAACATATGCAAGAGGAAATTAACCACAACCAAACGGTTCAATTTTCACCCAAAGAAGTTACGTTCGTAGCGCAATCTTGTCCGTCATGTAATTACCACACACTGGTATACTAAATTCATACTAACTCTTTGTGAAATCTTCCCGAAAAAGAATAGCTGAGGGCTACTTTGATGATTACACCACATGCTTCACGTGGTCAACTTGGCTTACACAAAGAGTGTAACTCCGCAATAATTCTGATAATTAAAATAAATTAGATCGAAAAGCAATTTACAAAAGAAAAACCTCGAACTGGTTACTATCGTCTTACTATTAACCTTATGGGTCAAACGCTTGTATAAGCACGTGGTACTGGTCTCACAAAGTACACCCCACGTGGGTTGAACATAAAGAAAAGTTGCTATATTGAAAAATATTGTCAAGACGAGACGTTATAATCTCACGCACATTCTCATTTAAGATTGATGATCTTAGTTAGAGTTACGGATCATCAACACATGGTTCCACTTTGCTCACAAAATGGTGACTAAGCAACTCTTGGAAGATATTCTGAACTTCACACTCGAATTACACTGCATTGCAATTTAATATAACATAAGATATTTTAGATCTAAACCTGAAACAAAGGTGATTAAATTTCCAGTTAGGCTGAACTTAAGAAATCCATTGTCCTACGGACTTAGCAGAGACGCGTTTAGCCAGAGATCTTACCACTTCACACGCTCGCCATGGACAGACTGGCGTGGGCGCCTACCGATGGTACCTCACAGATACAAACGGAAGTGACCAGAGAGGCAGCTTCCTATACCAACATGACAAGGGACAGACAGGACCATACTAAGAATAGAAACCTCTTTGCTTCTAGAAAGTGTAGCTACCTGTTCCGACGTTGGTCCTACTGTTCTCTAGCAGACAGGCTTGTCTGCTACCATCAAGCATGCAACTAGAAATACATTTTCTCATTCATTCTTTCACACAGAAGGGAAGGGGGATGACACTATCTTATCATATACAGTATATAAAAGAAAGCGGATGTAGGTTCCGTATGAGACTGTGTGACATGAATTACATATAAACTGTGTTTTAAAGTGTAGTAGTGTGACAGATCGTTCTTGTTTATGTGTAAAAGTAACACGTTTCACTGCTCAGTCTCCTCCCTGATAGTCAGAAACACCACAGTAAATTTAGAAGAGGAATTTATGCCGTAAAGGGCAACAGATTTAAGAAATTAACATGAAAGGAATCCAACCGAGACCTTTCAACGTAATTAGCTATGAACGTCAATACAGCTCGAGAGATATTCACTTCTAAACGCACACTACGTCTTCACTGTAGAAACCTTGGAACACTCACAAGTTCACAAGTCCGCACTCCGAAGTGTTTCTATCTCTCGCGACCACGCGCAAACCTCTCCACACCCTCCAGGTCTCTCTCCGCGACTCCGTCGCGTCCAGCACTTTCCGTCCTGTCCTCTCGGACTGTTCCTCGCGCCGCACACCCACAACTCCCCTCCTGCTCAGGACTCCCTCGTGTCCTCTCAGCAAACGATGCTCCTCCCCAACCTCCATACGTCTCACTTAGTAACGAGCGCTGTGATTGACTAGAGCGCTCCCTCCCTGTCTCCAAGCCAACACACACTCACAAACATAATGAAACATGAAACTTCCTGGCAGATTAAAACTGTGTGCCCCACCGAGACTCGAACTCGGGACCTTTGCCTTTGCGGGCAAGTGCTCTACCAACTGAGCTACCGAAGCACGACTCACGGCCGGTACTCACAGCTTTACTTCTGCCAGTATCCGTCTCCTACCTTCCAAACTTTACAGAAGCTCTCCTGCGAACCTTGCAGAACTAGCGCTCCTGAAAGAAGGATATTGCGGAGACATGGCTTAGCCACAGCCTGGGGGATGTTTCCAGAATGAGATTTTCACTCTGCAGCGGAGTGTGCGCTGATATGAAACTTCACACACAGTTTTAATCTGCCAGGAAGTTTCATATCAGCGCACACTCCGCTGCAGAGTGAAAATCTCATTCTGACAATGAAACATATTCGAAACGCTGGATTTACATTTAAATAGTTGAAATTATATAAATATTCCTACGGCTGGACCATAAACACGCTCTAACACACCTTATTAAGTACATAAACAATTAAAGAAACATATATCAAAAGAAAACAAGCAAAAGGTAGGCCAGGATCCTAATGTCTCTGTGCTTTCTAAAACACAGTAAATATTTAACCAGTTTCTTCATGAATAGTATATGTCGGATATAAACAAAGACATAGATGAATAAATATATTTATAAGCATGCTGCTGCCGTTTTTTCGTGTGACTGTGGAGTACTTAGGGCCTGACGCGAACGATAGTAACAGGCCACTTTGACCTACCGTACGTCATGTACCTTGAGTCGAAACAAGGCCCCAGGAGTAAACAAAATTCTATTAGAATTACTGACGGCCTTGGGAGAGCCAGTCCTGACAAAACTCTACCATCTGTTGAGCAAGATGTATGAGACAGGCGAAATACCCTCAGACTTCAAGACGATTATATAATAATTCCAATCCCAAAGAAAGCAGGTGTTGACAGATGTGAAAATTACCGAACTATCAGTTTAATAAGTCACAGCTGCAAAATACTAACACGAATTCTTTACAGTCGAATGGAAAAACTGGGAGAAGCCGACCTCGGGGAAGCTCACTTTGGATTCCGTTGAAATATTGGAACACGTGAGGCAATACTGACTTACGACTTAGAAGAAAGATTAAGGAAAGGCAAACCTACGTTTCTAGCATTTGTAGACTTAGAGAAAGCTTTGGACAATGTTGACTGGAATACTCTCTTTCAATTTCTAAAGGTGGCAGAGGTAAAATACAGGGAGCGAAAGGCTATTTACAATTTGCACAGAAACCAGATGGCAGTTATAAGAGTCGAGGGGCATGAAAGGGAAGCAGTGGTTGGGAATGGAGTGAGAGAGGGTTGTAGCCTATCCCCGATGTTATTCAATCTGTATAATGAGCAAGCAGTTACGGAAACAAAAGAAAAATTCGGAGTAGGCATTAAAATCCGTGGAGAAGAAATAAAAACTTCGAGGTTCACCGATGACATTGTAATTCTGTCAGAGACAGCAAAGGACTTGGAAGAGCAGTTGAACGGAATGGACATAGTCTTGAAAGGAGGGTATAAGATGAACGTCAACAAAAGCAAAACGAGGATAATGGAATGTTGACTAAATAAGTCGGGTGATGCTGAGGGAACTAGATTAGGAAATGAGACACTTAAAGTAGTAAAGGAGTTTCGCTATTTGGGGAGCAAAATAACTGAAGATGGTCGAAATAGAGAGGATATAAAATGTAGACTGGCAATGGCAAGGAAAGCGTTTCTGAAGAAGAGAAATTTGTTAACATCGAGTATAGATTTAAGTGTCAGGAAGTTGTTTCTGAAAGTATTTGTATGGAGTGTAGCCATGTATGGAAGTGAAACGTGGACGATAAATAGTTTGGACAAGAAGAGAATAGAAGCTTTCGAAATGTGGTGCTGCAGAAGAATGCTGAAGATTAGATCACATAACTAATGAGGAGGTATTGAATAGGATTGGGGAGAAGAGGAGTTTGTGGCACAACTTGACCATAAGAAGGGATCGGTTGGTAGGACATGTTCTGAGGCATCAAGGGATCACAAATTTAGCATTGGAGGGCAGCGTGGAGGGTAAAAATCGTAGAAGGAGACCAAGAGATGTATACACTAAGCAGATTCAGAAGGATGTAGGTTGCAGTAGGTACTGGGAGATGAAGAAGCTTGCACAGGATAGAGTAGCATGGAGAGCTGCATCAAACCAGCCTCAGGACTGAAGACCACAACAACAACAACAACAACAACAACAAGTCATGCGCTATGCAAGTTACATGCCTGTAATTCATATCAATTTAGGTTTACACTAATAACTTTCTAAAGACATGGCGATCGACAAAATCGGATGAAGCGTTTATATTTTGGAAATTCTTCGCTGCGTGTTAGTTGCATAATTTACTGTCAGATACTAAACTTTAAACTAATAAAGATATTGAAAATTTGATTACACCATCAGAATCGTCGTGCAAATAATGGTAATGTACATGTTTCTTTTTGAGGTACTATTAATTTCTATAAGAACTGTGAAATGTCTGCCTTGATGGCTTCACAAAGTCCGCCACCTTTGGCACTCCCAATGTGTCTCCTTCATCAACACAAAGCACCGCCCTCATCACAGCGGAATTCCCAGCCACGCGGCTGGACGGGCCGTTGTCTGGCATCACGCGGTTGCTAAGCTAACTTTTACCACCACGTGGTCGCTGCCGGGCGGCGGCTTTGACGAGTCTCCTGTGCGGCCGCTCCAATTACGAACATATAATATTTCCAGGGCTCCACAATTCGCCCATTAACTCACAAGGCAGAGCACAAGCTCGTATTATGGAAGGACTGGAAAGGAAATCGGTAGTGCCCTTTCAAAGGAACCATCCCAGGCATTTGCTTGAAACGATTTAGGGAAACCGCGGAAAACCTAAATCAGGATGGCCAGAGACGGGTCTGAACCACCGTCCTCCCGAATGCGATTCCAGTGTGCTTACCACTGCGCCATCTCGCTCGGTAACGAGCAGAGGTCCCCAGCACTCGAAGCAGACCACCTTTTGTGGTGTCCTCAGGGCAAAAAGCAAAGCCAGCAGTGGAAACATCTCACATGTCCACCGCCAAAGACATCCAAAGCTCTTCGCACAAGTTTCGTTAAGTTTCACGATAACGGCCGTCCCCACATTGCCAATCAGACGAAAGCTACGCTGTAGTGATCTGATTGGGAAACACTGTAACATCCTCAGAATAGCGCAGATCTTTCACCGTGAACAAGGACGTGCATGGACGTCTGTTTCAGTCGGACGAGAAAGTGTAAGAGTGGGTGTAGTTGTGTTTCCTTCAGCGGAAGATAGCGTTCTACGAAGCAGGAATTGATCATTGCTCGCAGTGGGATAAATGTGTTAAGGTGTGTGGTGATTATTTTTGAATGGAGTCATTCCATGGATCGCGTTGTAGCGGGTGTTCGGTTTTCATTTCTCTGTGCTTTATATGTAAACGATGTGAGAGTCAATGTGAAGGTTCCTCCTAGATTATTTGAAGATGATTCTGTCGTTTACCTTCTAGTAAAATCATCGGATGAAAACAAGTTGCAAAATAATTTAGACAAGACATCTGCATGGTGCGAAAAGTGTCAATTGACTCTGAACAGTGAAAACTGTAGTAAGATCGTTCACGTTTCTATAAATTTCGGTTACACGATAAATAATACAGATTTGAAGGTTGTCGATTCAACTAAATATCTAACGACCACAATTACAATTGTAAGTAGGCTGTTTAGTTTTTCTTATTGGTAACGCCACGTAGCGCTCTGTATGAAAAATCACTGGCTGTGCTGGGCGCAATCTGCGGGTAGTTTGCATTGTTGTCTGCCATTGTAGTGTTGGGCAGCTGGATGTGAACAGCGCATAGCGTTGCTCAGTTGGAAGTGAGCCGCCAGCAGTGGTGGATGTAGGGGGAGAGATGTAGGATGTCATGAACTGCTATATATATTATGACTATTAAGGTAAATACATTGTTTGTTCTCTATTAAAATATTTCATTTGCTAACTATACCTATCAGTAGTTAGTGCCTTCTGTAGTTTAAATCTTTTATTTAGCTGGCAGTAGCGGTGCTCGCTGTATTGCAGTCGTTCGAGTAACCAAGATTTTTGTGAGGGAAGTGATTTGTGAAACGTATAGGTTAATGTTAGTCAGGGCCATTCTTTTGTAGGGATTTTTGAAAGTCAGATTGCGTTGCGCTAAAAATATTGTGTGTCAGTTGCAGAAGCACAGTTATGTATAAATTCTTCTAAGGGGACGTTTCACAATTTACTTAAATTGTAACGATCACATAGAAAATTTTGTGGAAAAGCGAACCAAAGGCTTTAAGCCGTGTTCCAGCTTGCGTTGGTGCCGTTGGTAGGCTGGCATTGTCTAATGGGGATAGTGGCGTCTCGTTTTCTTCTTCTGTTTACTGGCACCACTACGCTTGCTACCGTTGTCTATCCGCGAGTGGCAGCAGCAGCTGTTACCGATATCTAGTACCCTATTACTATCTTTGGAAGGGCGTCAAGTGTTATTCCCGGTCGGAGTGTGCCGAGTAGTTCGGTTGGGATGGAGCAGCAGTGAGGTCCGGCAACGCGTCAACATACAGGCACTGCCAGATTAAGGGACTGTAGTTGCGAGGGCGATAACCTCGTCCTCCACCGGACCCAGGATATTTGAGTTAAGTGAACCTTAACCCAGTAATGAAACCTTCACTATTTTGAGATCACACCGCCGGCCGGAGTGGCCAAGCGGTTCTAGGCACTACAGTCTGGAACCGCACAACCGCTACGGTCGCAGATTCGAATCCTCCCTCGGTCATGGATGTGTGTGATGTCCTTAGCTTAGATAGGTTTAAGTACTTCTAAGTTCTAGAGGACTGATGACCTCAGAAGTTAAGTCCCATAGTGCTCGGAGCCATTTTTTTGAGATCTCACCGTTTGTTCGCGCGTTGGTGCTCGCAGGGTCGCTGAGACCAAGAGCGACGAGTGGAATGTTTGGATTTGGCGAAGTTAATTATCCATCCTCCACCTTATCATTCATCATTGAATTCCTTGTGTTTATTGATTAAGTTCAACCAGCGGTATTTTTCTGCCTAGTGGCCACTAGCACCCCAGTTACCTGCTCTGGGGCCGGCCGCGGTGGTCTCGCGGTTCTAGGCGCGCAGTCCGGAACCGTGAGACTGCTACGGTCGCAGGTTCGAATCCTGCCTCGGGCATGGCTGTGTGTGTGATGTCCTTAGGTTTAAGTAGTTCTAAGTTCTAGGGGACTGATGACCACAGCAGTTGAGTCCCATAGTGCTCAGAGCCATTTGAACCTGCTCTGGAGGTATTTTCGCGGCAGAGTTACCTTTCTTCGCCTTGCCGCTGCTGTCCCGTAAGGCGAGTAGTTCGACAGACTCCTTGATTGTGGTTTTGGACTACTTTGGTTTTAGTGGGTCTTACTGCTTCTGGATGTTCTAAACACCGGATTCTGAAGACGTCGGTTCCGCCTTGCCTGGGTTATTCCATCGTTGTGTTAGTTATCAGACGTTTGGTAGATGTTGAAAGAGTGTTGGCCCGCGTTTAAACTGTCATTAGTTTGAGTCGCCATCCGGTTAAGTGAATACAATTCCTGGCTGCCTGTCTCATCATTTATGAAGTTGAGCGACTTTTCCAGGTCGATCCTTGGAGCACTGTCTGAGGTCACTTCTCTCTTCATTTGGTCAGATTCTGACGATTGTCAATAAGGCCTTCAGCCATGAATGCAATTTGTCTTAAGAATTTTTAATTATATATTGTCTCTTAATAGTGAATATTTTATGATTGTCTTTTTTAATAATATTTTAGTATCTCTTGGAAAATTTTAATTCGTTCTTAAGAATTTTCTATCCAGGCCTTCAGCCATCGCCGGCCGCGGTGGCCGTGCGGTCCTAGGCGCTTCAGTCCTGAACCGCGGGACTGCTACGGTCGCAGGTTCGAATCCTGCCTCGAGCATGGATGTGTGTGATGTCCTTAGGTTAGTTAGGTTTAAGTAGTTCTAAGTTCTAGGGGACTGATGACCTAAGATGATAAGTCCCATAGTGCTCAGAGCCATTTGAACCTTCAGCCATCAAATTGTTTTTCGAGTTATTACTATTGAGGCCTTCAGCCGACAAGTAAGTTGAATTTCTCGTCCATAAGGCCTTCAGCCGCGAGTGCAACTTGCTTAAGACATTTTTTATTAGACATTGTGTTTTAACAGTTAAATTTGATAATTTTTCCTTATTGTCAACCTTATTTGCAATTGTTTTCAAATAAAGTATATGATTTTAAAAAAACTGAGACTCCAACGGTAAATGAGTAAAGCCCAGTTCACACTAAATCCTGCCTTTCTCTAAGTACCACGTTTCAGGCTTATTTATTTATGCATCGTATCCAAGACATGACTTTTACAAAATCTTTAAGATTACAGTAAAGAGAAAACAAAAAGCAGTACAATACAAGATAGTGACAGAAGTGAAGATGAAATAAAGTGAAATACATGCTACGGTCGTAGGTTCGAATCCTGCCTCGGGCATGGATGTGTGTGATGTCCTCAGGTTAGTTAGGTTTAAGTAGTTCTAAGTTCTAGGGGACTGATGACCACAGATGTAAAGTCCCATAGTGCTCAGAGCCATTTGAACCATTTTTTTTTTTTTAAATACAAAAACAGAGAAAAATATTCATTTAAAAGAGCTGGTATGATTCTGTCTCGCATGATAATTGTTATATCCCATGCTAAGCCCAGTACGTTGCAGCTTTTATGGCCCTGTCATTTGCTGTTAGAGGCTCCTGTGTCGTGTAAGATTCGTCTAAGGCGTTGCAGTCATGGACTGTGCGGCTGGTCCGGCGGAGGTTCGAGGACTTCCTCAGGCATGGGTGTGTGTGTTTGTCCTTAGGATAATTTAGTTAAGTAGCGTGTAAGGTTAGGGACTGATGACGTTAGCAGTTAAGTCCCATAAGATTTCACACACATTTCGTACAAGTTTCGTCCAATTTTCTGCAGACTAGTAGGTGTTGTGGCTCTTGCAGTTCTCCACATTCACACAGCTCGTTTGTACTGATAGAGCCCCATTTATTCAGGTTTACTCTGCATCGTGATACAGTATGCAAGTTCTATGTCGGTTCTCGCTTCTTCCCTGGAGCTATTCCCTTGTCTTTCTCGTTCCGGGTTTCGCCACTGTTCTCATTGTGCTTTATGTGGTAAAGGGGTTGGATCAGTTGTTTGCAGAAAACTCTTCCTCGATTTATGTATTTTAGGTTGGAGGTAGTGTCCAAACAATGGATGCCAGCGATCTGCTTCTTATTGTCTGCCGGTGTGGTCGAGCGGTTCTAGGCGCTACAGTCTGGAACCCCGTGACCGCTACGGTCGCAGGTTCGAATCCTGCCTTGGGCATGGATGCGCGTGATGTCCTTAGGTTAGTTAGGTTTAAGTAGTTCTAAGTTATAGGGGACTGATGACCTCAGAAGTTAAGTCCCATAGTGCTCAGAGCCATGTGAAAAATTTGAACACCCTCCATGACCCACCGTCAAGCGGTTGGCGGAGTACTGATGTAGATGTAGAACTGCAGAGTGTATTCGCGTCCTTAGGAGCTACACCGTATACTGATGCTCTAGACCAGTTCTAAAAGGCATGAAAATTTAATTATTTATCACACGTTATGTGATGAACATATGCAGGGAAGTTTGATAAATATCGGACTACTGCTTCGTGGTGTAACACTCACGTTTTCCACCGTTGTATACCGTTTGTTACTACCGGTCTACGCCACCCATTATCGTGTGTGCTGCCACTACCGATGCACTTAACACGCTGACAATCTTCAGCACAGCTGGACAAACTAGCTACCATAATTTAAACTCCGTTATTTCACAATTTTCCTCGCTCACTTCAGAATACTTGGTGTCACTTGTGTTTGCTCATAGATCCGGGTGATTGAGAAATGTGGGAACAAACTGTGTCCAGTCACACACAAGAACGGTAAACAAACATCACGCGAAACCACAGACTGCGTCAGCAAACGACAGCTAGGAAAAACCTGAAGTGATCTGTTTCTAATCATGTTTTAGAAATGCCATTTCTGCTACACAAGAGTATAACACACCAGTGTGCGAAACCTAAGGAGGAAAGTAAGTATCGCACGATCTGTCACTCTCAATTAACGTAGCTCGATGAAAGCTGATCGGCCGTTGTGGCCAAACGGTTCTAGGCGCTTCAGTCTGGAACCACGCGACCGCTACGGTCGCAGGTTCGAATCCTGCCTCCGGCATGGATGTGTGTGATGTCCTTAGGTTAGTTAGGTTTAAGTAGATGTAAGTTCTAGGGGACTGATGACTTCAGACGTTAAGTCCCATAGTGCTCAGAGCCATTTGAATCATTTTTGGTGAAAGTTGGACCAAACATACAAAGATCTGCTACAGTATAGGAAAGAGGTAACTGAAATAAACACGCAAGGACATGACACTTTCATTCAAATACAGTAACGCGGTTCATGATGATCTCCTGGAGATTTCTAAAGTGGGGATTTGGTTCTGAATAAGATGTGTGATCACTACGAACAGCAATGCAACGTACTTCCACCTGGCCACAGGGTTCCTAAGGAGTTGAGGTAGGGCGTTTCATTCCTCCACCAGCGCGATTGACACCTGCTGGATGGGCGCTGGTGCGTGTGGACCTGATAATATGAGTATTTGTGGGGCGCTCAACACCGTGGTCGTCAGCGTCCATACAGGTTCCAATCTTTCCATTTCCAGTCTTGCCACTACCCGAATGATGAAGTGGTGATGAGGACAACACAAACACCCAGTCCCCAGGCGGACAAAATCCCCGACACGCCCGGGACCCCGTGATGCAGAGGCAGCAACGCTAGCCACGAACTGCGGACTTGGACCTCATTCAGTAGGTCTCCCCAACACATCCCAGATGTGCTCCATGGGATTTAAGTCGGGGGAGTGGATCGGCCAGTCCATTCGCCGAATATCCTCCCCTTCCACGAGCTCCTCCACCTACGCTGTTCGATGTTGTCGCCCACTGTCTTCCACAAAAAAGAACTGTGGGCAGAGCGCACCCCTAAAAATACGCATGTGCAAGAGGGCCAGTGTGACAACAACGTTGAGCGTATCTGTTTCAAAGATTTGGAGGTCAGAAGGACGATGCAACATTATGTCTACCAAAACGAACATGTTGGACAGTACTGAAAGTACCCTAATATGGCGAGACGAAGGAAAAAAAAGGAAACCAGGAACACTGTCGAACATGGTCGTTTTGGTGGTCCAAATGCTATGGTGGGGGATGCATGATGTTGAACTAGCCCATTGACCTCTCAATTTTAGAACACCGTACACTCACCGGCCAATGATATTGTAACATTGTAATCCTGCCCCATGAGTGTCTTTTCAGGCGCGTGTCCAGTCTTGACCTCCTTTTTATTGATAACAACCTGCGACCGTATCGAAATGTGCTGGTGGAGGAGCTCATGGAACGAGACAATATTCGGCGAGTGGATTGGCTCGTTCCATCCACACCCCCTTCCCACTGACTTAAATCCCATCCAGCGCGCTCCATCCTCCCCCCTCCCCCAACATCACCACCAACTTAAATCCCATCTAGTACACTCCATCCTCCCCCCCTCCCCCAACATCACTACTGACTTAAAACCCATCTGGCAAACTCCATCCTCCCCCCTCCCTCAACATCACCACCAACATAAATCCCATCTATCACACTCCATCTCCCCCTCCCCCAACATCACCACCAACTTAAATCCCATCCAGCGCGCTCCATCCCACCCCCTCCCTCAACATTACCACCGACTTAAATCCCATGTAGCACACTCCATCCTCCCCCCTCCCCCAACATTACAGCCGACTTAAATCCCATCTAGCATGTTCCATCCTCCCCCTCCTCCCCCAACATCACCACCGACTTCAATCCCATCTAACATGTTCCATCCTCCTCCCATCCCTCAACATCACCACCGACTGAAATCCCATCTGTCACGCTCTATCCTCCCCCCCTCCCCCAACATCACCAACGACTTAAATCCTATCTAGCATGTTCCATCCCCCCCCCCTCCCTCAACATCACCACCGACTTAAATCCTACCTAGCATGTACACTGGGGAGAGATAATGATAATGCAATACGTACAAGTGCACCAACTATCACCCAGTAGCTGTCAACCGCGATGGTGGAGGGACAGACGCCCCACTACAACAACTCTTTACCTACCTTGTTCCCAGCGTGGGAGCAAGTTGCAGAGCTCACACTGTCGTCCATGGTAATCACACATCGTATTACGAACTATGTTCCTCGTTTTGTAATGTCCAGGGGATAATCAAGAATCGTGGTGACTTGAGTGTAATCATTGTCTTTTAATAAAGGCACCATTTCTGTTCGTCTCATTACGTATTTTTTTCAGTTACCCTCTGCGCTATGTTGTGGCACTTTTTTGTAAGTAGTATCAAAGTTTCATCGAGCTACATTACTAGCCAGCGCCAAATCATGTGGAAGCTACATTCAGCCTTAAGTTTTGCGCACCAGTGTACTTAGTGTTATTAATCCGTACAGAGGTCAGTGACTCCACAGCTCGTGGTCTCGCGGTCGCGTTCTCGCTTCCCGAGCACGGGATTCCGCGGTCAGGGATTTTCACCTGCCTCGAGATGTCTGGATGTTCGTGTTGTCCTCATCATTTCATCACCACACATGAAAGTGGCGACATTGGGCTGAGCAAAGGTTGGGAATTTGTACGGGAGCTGATAACCGTGTAGTTGAGCGCCCCACAAACCAAACATTATCATCATAGGTAAATGTAGTAACTAGAATGAACACGTTACCGTAATAAATTAGTAGGGATTTAAAGGTCTTAGTTCCAAAACACCGTGGGAATACTAACATATTATCACTATCTCAAAAGTTATCAACTAATTTCTCGCTTCTGTTAATTGTTTCAGTAAGGTAACATGAGAGTTAACAACACCGCATCTTTTAATTACACACAAAAGCTATTTTCTGGAAAGTGCTTTATCAGAAACACTCCCACAGAGTTCCATGTCTCAGACTATTGTCTTTGTCGGGGGTTGTATCTCAGATATCCACGATGATTTTGCCAAGGGTTAGTAATTCAACCGTACAGGTCTGCGTTTCGCGTCGTTTGCTGCCAAAATGTCCGATGAGAGAAAAACTTTTATGAATACAAACCAAGTCTGTTTCACAACAGAAATTTTAAAACCTTAACGTAATCGTAAAAAAGCGGCTTTTGTAGCATGTGCAAGATCCCGAGAAACTTACAGCTTCCCCCATTTTTACAATCAATATCATCCTGAAACGTGTATATCATGAGCTATAAAATAATAAAAGTATCCAGTTTCATGCACGAAGTTCTCGTGTACGACTTACAGTCCCCTCCAGGAATTTTATTTGGTATTTTGTCAAAAACTGACATTTTGAGAAATTGGCTATGTTGGAAATATAGATTGACTCTTACACAGAAGATTACAGCAACCAGCCACTTTTTACATTGCTATTTATTTATTTATTTAAACAGCGCCGTTACCGGTTTCGAACCGATAGGTTCATCTTCAGGTGGCTAGTTCACATTTTACATGGTGCCCTGCAACCAAAACAAAATGTGAGACAACGACTTTATAGTTGTAATAGTTTCTCATGACGATTTTAAGTGCTGTAAACAAAATATTATTAAATGGAAGATGATTCGATTACTCATAATGAAGAATCCGCGCCATTACCTTTCAGTGCACGTAATGGCGCGGATTCTTCATTGTAAGTAACCGAATCATCTTTCATTTAATATATATAATTTGTTTAGAACACTTAAAAACGTCGTGAGGCACAATTACAATTAAAAAGACGTTTTGTTTTGGTTGTAGGACACCAACGCCCCAAGGAAGTTTCGTCAAGTGCGGAAATAAAACACAAAATGCAATGTAAAACGTGAACTAGCCGTCTGTAGCTGAACCTATCGGTTCGAAACCGGTAACGGCGCTTTTTAAATAAATAAATAGCATTGTAAACAGTGGCTGATTGCTGCAATTTCTGTGTAAGTGTCAACGTATAATTTTGTTTGCAATCCCAATTTTCCTTTCCTTCTTTTTAAATGTTTTATGAAAATGTTAATAAATGCAATATTTTGAGCATTACATTCGGTTTATTTTCGGTGTGAATAACTTAAAAATTGGAAAACAGTCAGTTTCCTCAAAGAGACTCGACACCACGATCCTCAAATAACCGTTCTTCACTCTTCCCGCAGCTCCTACCGCAGCATGGAAACATGAATAGCTCATGCTTTGCCCGACCCGAACCAGAAATGTTATTTTTTTTAATTGGCCGTACAAGGGCTGAGTGCTTGTTAACAGCGCTCGGCAGACCCGTATGGTGGCCCATCCAAGTGCTAACCCAGCCCGACAGCGCTTGACTTCGATGATCTGACAGGAACGGGTGTTACCTCTGCGGCGAGGCCGTCGGCTGCGTATACTATAACATGAACAAAATCGGAGATCACAAATAGGTGCGGTTCCCCATGTTAGCTCGTGCAGTCCCTACGCAATTCTCTCACTATCGCCTGATCTCATTCGACAACATTCCAAGTTCTTTCCCTCTGTTCCAAGTCCTTTTCCACCTCTAACAGAATTCCAATGAGGTTCTGAAAATCTCACAAGCGAGCGAGTGGAGCAGTGGTTAGCACATCGAACTCGCATTAGGGAGGACGACGGTTCGAACCCGCGTCCGACCATCTTGATTTAGGTTTTCCGTGATTCCCCTAAGTCGCTTCTCGTAAATTTCTTTGAAATGGCACTGCTGATTTCCTTCCCTATCCTTCCCTAATCCAATGGGACCGATGACCTTACTGTTTGGTCCCCTCCCCTTAAAGGCGCGACGTTGATAAAATTGACCAAAAATGTCAATTTTCGGTTTATTTTTTATTTGTTGGTACAACTCATGGACAATAAGTTCCCAGAGTTTCAATGCTGAAATCGCATCCGAAGTGGCTGAAAATAAGTTAAAAGAGTGACGCGGCCTCCCTGCCACGCCCACGTTTTGAAGCAGCACTTCAATACCAGCTTAGTGAACAAGGATTCTGTGTATTACTTTCAACCAAACGTATGCGGGATACATCTAGAAGGCTGTGATACATACTCTTTGGTTTTATAGATCATCTTTGGCCGATCCTGCACTTCTCAAAAAGTGTATTTATGGCAAAACCCAAAATCCAAATGAGTCTAAATTCACTCATACAGAAACGATGCCCTAAAAACACATTTGCATCTGCTACAGTTGTCAGAATTGCAACTTATGATGCGGTTATTGTATTTAACGATGGGAACTTGGGGAGGATAGAGGTATTAGAAAGAATGGGCTTCTGGATACGAAATTCTACTCAAGGCATCCTGAGAAAAATAGATCAGCAGCGCGTCTCTGGAGCTGAAAAGTCAGTTGAAGACCTGGTAAAAGAAAGAAGACAGAAGACAAGAAACCAGAAGAGAAGCCTTGAAGGGAAAGACGACCCAGAGTGCAAGTGTGGTGCCTTCCGAAGAAGTGACATAAGGAAAAAAGTTAGGTTGAACTTTAAATTTCGTTTCCTGAAAAGTTTGTTTTTTAAAGTTTATGTACATTTCCTGTGATTCTACGAAAGCTAGAATTATGAAATTCTGTACACATATTTCTGTAAACCTAATAAACGTTGTCTCAAGAGACAATTTTGAAATTCTGGTTGCAAGCTGAGATATGGGGCAAGTGCTTGGAATTTTGCATGAATTTAAAATTGTACTTGTGGAATTATTATTTAATAAATTATGAAAATTCTCCTATTTGACCGATCCCAAAAACCTCATGAGACGCTTACAACATATAAAGAGATGAAACAGAGAAAGTTTTGTAGAAATCTCTTGAATACTTTCTGAGAAAAAGGAACATACATTTTTTTGAATGAATTTGAATTAGGCATATAGACAATCAAAGGATTTTATATGTAAATGTTACTTTCATGTAAAGTATGGTACAAAATTTCATTACCATATCTCCAAAACTGTGAATTTGGTGCATTTTTGAAATAGTGTGTGTTTTTCATCAACGCCCCCTCTTAATCAACCAACCAACCAAACCGTCATCTCTACCGTATACGACTGTATATTAAGAAAAATGTTTGGGGACTATGTGGAGCACATATATATCAAGAGCTAGCGGCATGGAAGTGATAAGCAGCACAAAGTACATCACACGAACTCCGCTAGAAACGTACGTGGTTGAGCCAACCGCACGTGCCCGGCTGTCCCCCTGGTCACACATTCGCTGTTGAGACGTGCAGCACATGATGGAGCCGTGGCTTTCATTTGCCATGTTTACGACGCCGTAACAGACCGATATTGGCCGTTAAGGCAGCCAGTAATGGGGCCACGTAAGGTTAATGAAAAATACCAAGAGATTAATTAAAACCCGCAGAAATGACGCCTGTCTTAAAACGTTTTAACGATCCTCTGCAAGACAACACAACCAGTATGGAGAGGGCGGGCGGCACTAAAGAAGATCTATATCACGTGAGCAGCGCCATAAATCTGTGTATCCTGTTACCAGCCGCATAACTCTAATGCGAAATCAAATCATCCCATAACTTTGCCTTGTTATTTCACGTCCACAACGCCGTACTACCCAGCAAGCGTTTTTTGTTTTCAAAACGTAGTTCCGTTAATTTCAATGGATGCGGAAGAATAAATATGGATTGATCAAGTTACCTTCCATAAGGAATGTGGACCCACTCAACGACTGTGATATGACTTTCAAATCATAGAGCACAGCAATCAGTCGTCGTTTCCTTTCAGGTTTTATTAGGCAAATCTAGATTTCTGCTAGTGCCTACCCATACAAAAGTACATACTCAGGTGATATATAAAAAGATACCACTCGTGGCACAACCTACATGGTGTAATGGTAACCATTACGCTACCTCACCTCAACCTCTCGATACCAGCAATATTTTACTGTGTTCCTGTAAAATAGTTAATATATTTGTGTGACAACATTCAGATTTGATTTCATTAATGTAGATGTACTTCGATACATCTATATGTATATATTGCAATGATATTATTCTTATGTGTATTCTTTATTTTGTCACTATGATCTTTGACGTACTTGCAACTCTGATTTTTGGGCGCGTAAGCGGTTATTAGAGGGTCAAGTTTTGGTCGTCATGTTAAAAAGACGCAAATTGTAGTCAGTTTATGAAATGTGAGCTTTAACAGTGAGGAAGATATTTTCAAGTATGTTTTGTATTGTGAAGTGATGTTTTGGAACGAGTTACGTGATATTGCAACAAAAGTAATAAAAAAGAAGTGTAACTTAAATTCTGAGTGCTGATTAATTTTTTACATAACCATTTTCCTAACTTTACAAAAGTTTAATATTCAAGAATGGTTTATGAATCACATCTATAAAACTTTTGAATATCGCAGAATAACACGTAGGCCTCTTTGCATCCGTGCTTGGAATCATCACTACCTAGATTTTCGACGATTGAGCCATGAGTTCACAACGAGACCAGCGTGGGAAACACGAAAAGATGAGTGCCTAGTTTATCCATTATTTCAAGAAATGACTTTATTAACTGTGCTCTAATGACACCTGCCACATAATATAACTTTGTTGTTGCCCGAAAATGCAATATTTAGCAGCGTGAGCAACACTACAATCATAATTAATTTTTGACCTTTGTTGTAGTAGGGTTGTTAGAGTGGCTTGTTCATTACATTACATATCACTGTTTCATGTTATCGATGCATGTCCCAGTACGTCAGTTCCCTGTTGTTTGGGCTTCTTTCATAGTTCGTTCAAAACTACTGTTGAACGAAGGTAGGCTTTGCTGAGAACACATTGGTTGGTTGTCTGGTGTCCTCTACATGAACTACGTAATATATGATTCTCAAAGAAAATCAGCTATGGTCTCTAGTAAGAAACTTCAAATTGGCATAGGAATGGCACAAAATAAAATACAAGCACAATTATCTATAGTGCAGTCTGACTTTTTGCCACATCTAACAGTAAATAATTATCATTGTACTACTGTTATAATATCTATTTTTTTCTTTAACATCAAAACTGCATAATAGGCTATATTTCCTTAATGTTATGTAGAAACTGTAACTCGTTCAATCTGAGTATGTCTGGTTAGGTGTAAGAGAGGGCCTGAAGGCCCTAATCTTGCCAGGTAAAATAAATGCATAAATAAATAAAATAAACATAAAAGATGCAAAAAATTACAGATTCACTCCTTTTGAGCCAATTGTTTTGTTACATATGTAACGTCAGATAGGTTAAGCTTTTTAAAAAATATTTACAAAACACAAGTAGGCGCATGCTGTATGCCGCGACTATTACAGTTGATTTGATTGAAATGTTTTTATCTTTTGTACTATTCCTCTCTCTATTTAATCATTGTGACAGGTAAGTGGTTTCTCTTATTTATTGGATAGTTCATAGATGGCGGCAAATGTCAGCAAGATGGATAGTTGGTGTGACTTGCCATTCGGTTACTGATGTAGAGTGTACTTATCTCTGTGCCACTTAAAACAGATTTTAATTATAAATACAATAGAACCAAGATACTGAATTGCTGTTATTAACAATGTACATGCATCTAAACTGACGTACCATGCAGAAAATTGTGTAGGTTCAATGTTATAACCATGATACTCGAATAGTACTATGTTAATGGCTGCTACATATTGGATCAAACTGCGCAAAATAGCGATACATCTGATATACTAACTCAAAAGACTATGGAAGCGTAACAGGCGAGGAGATCGTAAATAACACAATGATTGTAAGCTTTATGAAAAGTTTACATGAGCAAGATAGGAAATGGTATAGTAAAATGGAGACGTAAGGTTTATAGAAAAAGCGAAAGTGGGAGAATGGTGTGCAGGTTAGCAAAAGTTATTACTTTCGCTCATTCATGATGAGTAACCTAAAACCAAATGTATGTAAGATTGCTGTAGTTTCTCTGCTTTCGCTACATTAAATCAACTGACATGTTAAAAAAAAGACTTCTCCGAAATATAAGAAAACAAACAAGATGCGATTCTGCACGATTTCCCACTCCGAGGGGATTCCTGTTCCTGAGAGGGGAAGTTTAGTTAACAAATTTCTTGTTGGTTTCTGCTCGGGTTCTTCGGCCGACATTCGTCTGATGATTTTCCTGAGGTTTTGCCATCAGGAGTGGCTGACATTGTAAATGTTCCACACTCCATTGCTGGTGGCGGACTGGAAATAATTGCCATATTATTTGTCAATTTCAGTTAGAAAATTAGGATACTGATACGTACTTAAACGGTATATGGAATGTTTAATCACTTACTTTTACATTTCAGCTCCTTTTAGAACGTTCATTTCTTGGACAAGCAGTTATCGCAAACGTACTCCTGGGATCTCGTTCTCAGTATATGCAGCTTGATTCCAGGCACAACGTCCAATACGCCTGAACCACAAACCTTTGTCTTTGCCTGCTTCTCCACAGATGCAGCACAACTCATTAAGGTTATTTACCACCTGTATGCAGTGATTTCAGTGCACCAGTGGACTGGTTGTCGTAATCATCATCACAAATTCTGGAAATATTTGAGACCTTCAATTATTCTGTTTTTTTTCTCATTTCTTGTGATTTATTTTTTCTTTTCTGGTTGCTCACTGAAGCATGTAAGCGTAGATTTCTCGTTCTAATTCTTCAGCGTAGTCTATTTTCCTTTTCATTCCTTACTTTTTTCTTCATTTCAGCTCCTTCCAGCTTCATTCCCTCGGGGATACGTACTTATTACCTTTCAGCGAATTAGTACCCAGCGTGGTATGCAGTGCAACCTTTTGAACTAAAACTGGATCAGACTTCACATCACCTACGAACAAAGCGAAAAGAAAACCTCCATTTACAGTTCTTAGGAATTGGCTATGTTGACTGGAATACTCTCTTTCAAATTCTAGAGGTGGCAGGGGTAAAATACAGGGAGCGAAAGGCTATTTACAATTTGTACAGAAACCAGATGGCAGTTATAAGAGTCGAGGGACATGAAAGGCAAGCAGTGATTGGGAAGGGAGTAAGACAGGGTTGTAGCGTCTCCCCGATGTTATTCAATCTGTATATTGAGCAAGCAGTAAAGGAAACAAAAGAAAAATTCGGAGTAGGTATTAAAATCCATGGAGAAGAAATAAAAACTTTGAGGTTCGCCGATGACATTGTAATTCTGTCAGAGACAGCAAAGGACTTGGAAGAGCAGTTGAATGGAATGGACAGTGTCTTGAGAGGAGTATATAAGATGAACATCAACAAAAGCAAAACGAGGATAATGGAATGTAGTCGAATTAAGTCGGGTGATGCTGAGGGAATTAGATTAGGAAATGAGACACTGAAAGTAGTAAAGGAGTTTTGCTATTTGGCTAGCAAAATAACTGATGGTGGTCGAAGTAGAGAGCATATAAAATGTAGACTGGCAATGGCAAGGAAAGCGTTTCTGAAGAAAAGAAATTTGTTAACGTCGAGTATAGATTTAAGTGTCAGGAAGTCTTTTCTGAAAGTATTTGTGTGGAGTGTAGCCATGTATGGAAGTGAAACATGGACGATAAATAGTTTGGACAAGAAGAGAATAGAAGCTTTCGAAATGTGGTGCTACAGAAGAATGCTGAAGATTAGATGGGTAGATCACATAACTAATGAGGAAATATTGAATAGGATTGGGGAGAAGAGGAGTCTGTGGCATAACTTGACCACAAGAAGGGAATGATTGGTAGGACATTTTCTGGGGCATCAAGGGATCACCAATTTAGTAATGGAGGGCAGCGTGGAGGGTAAGAATCGTAGAGGGAGACCAAGAGATGAATACACCATGCAGATTCAGAAGGATGTGGGATGCAGTAGGTACTGGGAGATGAAGAAGCTTGCACAGGATAGGGTAACATGGAGAGCTGCATCAAACCAGTCTCAGGACTGAAGACCACAACAACAACAACAGGAATTGGCGACGAGCAACAGCATGGCGACAGTCCGTAGGAATATTATCGACGAATGAAATGAATACTGTAAAACACCTATCCTCTCCGAACGATCTTTTCCATAAAACAACTGAAATTGCTGAGGTTTGCAGAATACACCGACTACTCGTTAACACAAGAACAAATGGAAGTGGAACTAACCACAGAAATCAAAGCACAGGTATATTTTCATTGCACTCTTTAACCTTTGTTTTATTTCTGTTCTTGCTTCTTCGTTGTACAGATTGAACAGTAGGAGTAAAAGACTACATGTCTTACACCCTTTTTAATCCGCGCACATCATTCTTAGTCTTCCAGTCTCATTGTTCCCTCTTGACTCTTGTACATGATGTATATTATCCTTCTTTTCCTATAGCTTACCCTAATTTCTCTGAGGATTTCGAACATCTTGCACCATTTTAAACTGACGAATGCTTTTTACAGGTCGACGAATGATTGTGACCCGATTTTTCTTTAGTCTTGTTTTCATTGTCAACGTCAGAACTGTCTCTCCGGTACTTTTACCTTCCCTAAAGTTAAACTGATCGTCATCTAAGACATCCTAAAAAAAAAAATTCTTTTCTGTTCTTCTGTTTATTATTCTTGTCAGCAAATTGGATGGATGAGCTGTTAAGCTGATTATGCACTTGTCGGCTCTTGCAGTCTTCGGAAATGCGTGGATAATGTTTCTCCGAAATTCAGATGGTATAGCGCTAGACACATGCATTCCGCACACCAATGTGAACAGTTTTCTTACCTCTTCCCCCAATAATTTTTGAAATTTTGATGGAATGTTATCCATCCCTTCCTTCCTATTCGACCTTAAGTCTCCTAAAGGTCTTTTATGCTCTTATTCTAATACTGGATTCCCTATGTGTACTGTATCTACTCCTGTTTCTTCTTCTATCACGTCATTAGAAAAGTCTTCCCCCTCATACAAGCCTTCAGTATACTCTTTCCGCCTATCCGCACTGTCCCTTGCATTTAACAGTGGAGTTCCCATTCCGTTCTTAATGTTACCACTCTTGCTTTTTAATTTCACTGAAGCTTGTTTTGACTTTTCTATATACTGAGTCAGACCTTCCGACAATCATTTCTTTTTAGATTTCTTTGCAGTTTTCAAGCAGCCGTTTCGCCTTAGCTTCCCTGCAATTCCGATTCATTTCACTTTTAAGTGACTTATATTTCTGTATTGTTGAATTTCCCGGAACATTTTGCACTTCCTTCTTTCATCGATCAACTGAAGTGTTTCGTCTGTTGCCCATGTTTTTTTTCGCAGTTACCTTTTTTGTCCCTAAGTTTTTCTTTCCAACTCCTGTGACTGCCCTTTTTAGAGATATCCGTTCCTGTCAAGTGAACTGTGTACCGAGCTATTCCTTATCGCAGCATTTATAGCCTCATAGAACTTCATGCATGTTTCTTCTTTATTTAGTTCTTGCGTATCCCACTTATTTGCGCATTGATTCTTGCCGACTACTGTCATAAACTGCAGCATCACTAGTAAGTTGTGTTTTGCCCTACCTTTCTGTTCACAAAGAATTCTACTCCCGTTATACCATCTGCTGCTGCTGTTTATATTACCCTATACTCATCTGACCAGAAATCCTTGTATTCTTTCCAAATCACTTCAATAGCCCCCACTATATCTAGATGGAGTGTTAGCATTTCCCTTTTCAGGTTTTCTATCTTCCCTACCACGTTCAAACTTCTTAAATTCTATTGCCAGGTTCGTTGAACGTTACACTTTTGGTAGTTATATATATATATATATATATATATATATATATATATATATATATATATGTCGTGGTCACCTCACCATTAGTAGTCCCGTCCCGGAGACCCGAATGCGGGAGAAGATCGGATTCTTTTGCTAATGGAGAGACCATCATGGCACTTTTTCCGTTACAAGCCACGAGTCCCATAGATACACATTCTGTCTTTCAATTTGGAACACGTAACATTCATGTCTCCAGACAACTTACCTTGCGTGCGCTGCTTTCACCGCGTGAGTTATATGAAAGTGGTAAAATTCGTTTTCTTAAAATTATTTTCTGAATTTTATTCGAGACCCCCAAACATAATACACAACGCCAGTCAAGGCGTCTGGCCGCAGATACTTAACGCTACCCTTCGAAACCGGTGGACGTCGCTAGTTAACAGAGCTGATATAAATACACTCATGTTTTCATAAGGTGAAACTGTTCTCTCTTATTTAGAACCTAGTGTAAAATGGATCGCACCAATAAATAATGCCTGCCTACTACCCATTCTTCTTTTTAAATTTTGTCTCTACTTTTAGCGAATAAAATGGTTCAAATGGCTCTGAACATTATAGGACTTAACATCTGAGGTCATCAGTTCCCCAGAACTTAGAACTACTTAAACCTAACTAACCTAAGGACATCACACACATCCATGCCCGAGACTGGATTCGAACCTGCGACCGTAGCAGCAGCGCGGTTCCAAACTGAAATGCCTAGAACCGCTCGGTCACAGAGGCTGGCTTTTAGCTAATACATGTACATATATTCTCCCAGCTAATATTGATGTTTACAAACAATATACTTGCGAATATGTTTACCCATTCCGTTAATTATATTCTCTACACGAACAGGCCTTGAAGGCTCAGCGGTACCGACCTACCGCCGTGTCATCCTCAGACCAAAGGCGTCATTGGATGCCAATACGGAGGGGTATGTGATCGGCACACCATTCTTTCCGGCCGTTGTCAGTTTACATGGCCAGAGCCGCTAATTCTCAGTCAAGTAGCTCCCCAGTTGGCCGGAGAAGGACTGAGTGCACTAAGCTTGCCAACTGCGCTTGTCAGACCGGATGGTAACCCATCCAAGGGCTAGGCAACCCCGACGGCGCTTAATTTTAACTTCGGTGGTCTGACGGGAACTCGTTTTACCACTGCGGCAACACCGTTGGCCTCATTTCTTTTTTTTTCAATTAGTTAAATTATTTTGTTTACTTGTTTCGGTCACCTGTGGACCACAGAGCTAGTGGTTTTGCTGTGCTGTTTGTAACGTAGCACGTAAAACTATCTAAATGTAAGTGTGAGAATTTGTGACTGTCCGAGTGAGCTTGATTTCCTAAAGAGCAGCCAGAAGGGGCGTTGATTATTGAATTTAATAGTAATTTATTTTGTGAAAAGGAATGGTATTTTGTTTTCATTAAATTTTATCAAGTTTCAGAATTACGAGATTTCTAACCTAAACTACATGCGGTAATTTGGTACCACGAATGCAGCAGTGCTCGAAATGGTCTGATAGGCTGCTTAATAGGAATTTAGCGTTTTTTGTGCCTTTGGGGAGGGCCTGATGCTTCAGATTGTCAGTGTATGGGTGTTATGATGACGAGTTGCTCAACAGATTGATCTGACAAGTACCCTTTGGCTCCTGCAAGAATCAGGTTCCATCCCACACTACTACAGAAGACAGACAGACGCTCCTAATGTACCAAAAAGAAATGCCTGAAGAACTTTCAGTAATAAATATCTTCTGGAGTCGTCCGCTGTAAGGAAAAGACACAAAAATATTCTATTTTCTTACATAACTAGTGGGATACTTGGGTACTGAAGTATTGCTAGTTAGTGTAAGAAAAACATTAAATGAACGGAAAACATTATTTATTGCAAAATTTAAGAAAATCAAGTGAAACTTTTATTTATAAACTAATACACAAATTTCCGGGTTCTTTTCGGAATAGGAGGTTACCTCTTATAGATAGGAATCCTGTTAATGAAATTTATATACAAAGTGTGGGAAAGCTCTTTTACCCTTTTCTTTAAGAATATTATTTTCTCGGCAGATCTGCTGAGAGCTGCACCTACTCAACTTGAATAATTATCTGACTGAATTTTTCAAAGTATGGCCGAGGTTGTTGAGTAAGAAATGTAATGGAGAGACGTGAATGAAGTATGTTATTTCTAATGGAGGAAAGATAGGGCTTGCCTATGCTGTAGTGCACAATACCGTGAGCTGCGACGACTGCTGCCTGTTTCTTCACCACTGAAAAATAACAAAACTCTCTCTTTCTATCTGGATTGACCTTCGCCAATGTAACTCTCAATATGCCTTGATGAAGTCAAGGACTCCTATCTGCCCCTAGTCTAACTACTGGCGTGGCACACTGGTCAGATAACCAGTCGACTGCGATGCCACTCAATATTCGCTCGCAGGCGCTAACTAATACTCTGTCTGTGTTCACAACACACATTAAGTGTTGCGGCCAACACAGTGGACAAACGCTTAATCGCGAGTGACTCAATATAGAGTATCTCTCCGATTCGCTAGTATCAGACGTGCTCTCTCAGTGCAGTACTGAGTAGAGACTTTGTTCCTCTCTCTCTGCGTACACGCACGAGCGCGCTCGCTCCCGCTACTTGTTCCCGCGACAAGAGTGTCACCAGAACGACTTCCGTCCACACAAAAAGCGAAAAAGTATATCATCCTCTGTCTTTCCCTCACTCCTCCATCTCAGTGCGTCAGAAATAGTCCACCAATCAGCGTTACTCTCACAAACGGGAGAATGGCTAAGCCGACCAATCCGGAAATATATGGCATCTGCTTTAGGCGTTTACTGTCCACTTGTGAGAACTCTGAAACTGCGCACTAAGTCCATAAAAAAATGCATATGCTGGCGTTCTCCCAAACAATACAGCGGGGCTTGCTTCTAAGGTGAACATGCAGGCCATTATCCCTTTTCTCTGGCAAAAACTGTTCTGGTCCATGGGCGGTCAGGCGGCCAGCGCAGCTGCGTACTAACCCACCCTCCTACGGACTTTGCAGCATGCTGGTTTCCTCCGCTGAACAAAAACTCCTGTGGCCGTCATGTCTTGAATGTTTGTGGACGCCAGCCTCGACTTTTTAATCTCGATGAGCACTTGCAATTTGTATATTAGATATGCATATCAATTAAATGAAAATATCTAAAACTGACTCTACCCTATCGAGTTTGGGCTCGAATGAAATGTCTTGATATACAGAATACGATGGTTAGGTCGGGATATGTAAGAAATGAAGGTCAGGACACCACGCCACCTTATAAGATCTATGAGTTGAGATAGTCGCTAGGGATCTGTCATCTGGTAAACACCTACGTTAAATCCAGCTGATTAATTTTTTACCAGAATGTTTTGTAAGATGGCAAGAACTATGCCCCTTACATGAAGTGATTAAAAATCACCCAACTCACGTTGAGCGAACAGTAGGGCTGAACAAAAATGACTGACAAGGCACAATGCATCTTGTAGAGGGTATAGTATGGACGTATTGGAATAATTAATGTCTGGTGATGGTTTTAAAGTAATTCACACGACATGAAAACTTTGTGGAAACGCGTCGATTTACTGGAGGCTAGTTTATCCCAGGGGAGTATTCGAGTGACCGTGGCCGGCTGGGGAGTGGCGAAGGGAAGCGACAATAGGCAGCTTAGGGCGGCTCAAACTCTGAGAAAGAGGCAAAGGGGGCGCGGCCTCCAGCTGCCTTAAGATGAGTGACAGTGAGTGGGTGGTTGAACCCAAGCTGGTGTACCGTGAAGCAGACAGAGCACTTGTACGCCTGTTGATAAATGTCCGTCGTCACATTTTCAGTGAAACATGCAAGAAAGCCGCGCAAAGCTACGGTGGAGCGGACAACAGAGGCCAAAATATGCGTGTTCGTGACTATAGCAACTTCACGCTGAATTCACGGTCCGCAGAGTCTGAAGTAAATCAGGTGAAGAGCGACAGAATGAAATACGCCCGCCCCCGATGGGAATGTAGGACCAAGGAATTTGAATTACTCTCCTGGGAGTCAGAATTCCGGAAAAATTGGTGTTTTGTGCAGACGCTAACCTTGCTGGATGGCCTGGGAGGAGCTAAATAGCTGACATTGAGAGGAAGGGAAATTGTGTGGGAAACTGTTCACTTCCCGGAGCAGGCATTGGTCGGCGCCGGGAAGCGATGCATAATTAACACGACTGGCACTGCAATTGGCGTAAGTCATTTTGCTGGAGGGCAAACCGAGGCGAAGAGTGGACTGGGAGAAGTCTCCGTAGTAGTCATCCATTCCCAGCTTGCCTAGAGTGCGGACATGGCGTGCTTTACTCAGCTTGCCTGAGAGAGAGTGAGCATCTCTGCAGTTTAGGACTTAGCAAATGGAACGATTGAGCTTGGAGATAGAAAGTTTCCGTTCAGCTATGTACTGAGCAAGATAGCTAGAAGTGAATAGACGAGCGCAGCCTTGCAGCACCACGAGGTCGGCCGACGTCCGGACAACGACGCCGCGCCGCCACGCTGAATTCGGTGATATTGCGCCCGCTCCGGCCACTGATTAATTTGTTGGATCACGTCGGAAATGTTTCCACGAGGGTTTCATGGGCTGTGTATTGTAGAATTCTTCTCGCACTTCGCATTACGCCTGGGTCAGTCAATAGGAATTACTTTTGATATATCGCGCTTTACTCCACGCAAACGCAATTTATTACCACTGCCTGTTAGGAGAGTCATGTAATGTGATGATTGAAGGTCGTGAGTTGAAATAAATCTGTGCTAATCGACTGCATCTGTTTTCAATCAAGTTGTTGAAATCCCAAGTCACTTTCTTAATTAATTTTATATTCAACATTTTGCATCTAGTGTTCAATAGCTGAATATAACATCAATGTGATCCCCTTTTTAATTAATAGGGATCAATTCTGAATCAATTAATTTCAACACTGCCACCGCAGTTCAATCTTGAGTCACAGGGCCTTATTACTTTCTTTGCGTTATCCGACATTGCGGCAGTTTTGCACTCTCTGTTGATCTGTTAGTCAATTACCTGGGGTGAACACACACCAAAACCAGATAAGTGACGGTTGGGGTGTCACAATTTCAAATGGTTCAAATGGCTCTGAGCACTATGGGACTTAACTGCTGAGGTCATCAGTCCCCTAAACGTAGAACTATTTAAACCTAACTAACCTAAGGACATCACACACATCCATGCCCGAGGTAGGATTCGAACCTGTGACCGTAGCAGCAGCACGGTTCCGGACTGAAGTGCCTAGAACCGCTCGGCCACAACAGCCAGCATACCAAAATGAAGAAATCCGCGCGTTTGATCGGTTCTCGAGTAATTGATGTAAAGCGACTACAGTGGTGAGTATTTTGAGAAGGTCTGAGCTTTGTGGGTGATTTATTTTAGGATATTTCGCATGTGAGCAATTCAAGTCGTTCATATACTCCACGTGAGGTGTTTTGTACAAATTACGAGACATTATGGCGAGCACTTATTTACAAAAAGCCTACTGAACGACTGAATGTGTTAACTCGCAAGTAGTTGTGGGTCAGTGACTATTTAGTTCGTTTAAAATATTGGGTCGGACTAGATATCTTCTGGCTGATTTTGGGTGTGAACTTGTTAGACAGTCAGTAACATTGCATAATTACTGTCGGGATATTGAATAAGGACTTGATAGCCATTTGCTGTGTTTTGAAGACAATAAACCAGCTTACACAAAAAAATTTCGAACGAGTCACGCAAGAACCACGAACGCCCGATAGTTTAACTTTAAGCTGCTACCCATAAACTGAACTTACGCGGCTGTTGCGTGGTAGGATATTTAACTGACTTTTCGTCAACGCTGCTTTTATCGGTTAAAACAGTATCTACCAGCGCACAGTGAAGGGGCAGACAACCTGAAACCTATCCAGGCAGGTAGACATTGTTTAAAGGATACTGAGAGAACAGCCCGCCCCGCCACATGTTTTCGTTTGCCACTTCCTGTATTCCTGCTGAAGTTGAGCAGCTGTTTTGTTGATAATATCTTCAGCTTTTCCGTTAGCCCAGTACTTCTTCATTTTCCGGCTGAACTCCCTTCCGTCCCCGAACCATATCCTGGTGTCACTGTGGTTACCTTCTGTGAGACATGTTAGGAAGTGTCTGGTTTGAATGACTGTATACTAGCCACCGCTGCTAGTCTTGCCTAATATGAAAGTGTGAGAGGTCTTTCTCTACCTGCGTGATCAGTGGGGATCCAATGCTGTTATCCGTGTTGGCTACTTGGAATGTCTTGTAGAAAAGCCAGTGGGGAACCCTTCTGAACAGGTGGCCACAGAAAGGTAGTCGTCTTCCTCCGGTAGCATCGGTGAGGTTTTCTTGGTGTTGGAAGAGTTCATGATTAAGTCTGTACCGTCGTTTCCCATCGGACAGGATCTTTGGTCCCACTATTTTTTCCAGGTATTTCCTTCTTATTGGGTTCTTCTTGGTTATGGACAGATACTCAAATACGTACACTAACGTGTTACAGCATTTCAATTTGATATTCGTCGATAGACACTCGAGGCTTAAATTTCTCTGAAAGCAAGGTACGCCCTATCTAGTTCTAATTTCCTTTACTTGAGAGAGCTACTGTTTCACTGACATCATTTGAGATCTATTCTCTAACATGCTTTACGGGTTTTTACTTTCTCGCTATCCTTCGTAGTGATGACTAAACGTTCTAGGGACATGTTCGATGTTGGTAATGAATTCGGTCTTTCTGTAGTTGATTAAAACGCTAGTTTCCTGTGCTGTTAAATGCAGTGCTTGAAGTTGCATAGAAGCCCCTTGCACTTAGTTTGCCAGTGAAGTCATTTCATCAGCAAAAGCCAGGCACAGGATCCTAAGGTGCTTGTTTTGATGTCCATCTTTAATCAGGTGTTCGCTGGCAGGGGTCTGGTTGATTCCTGATAATTTTTTTCCAGAACAGATGTATTGTGACTATTTTGAGACACAACTTCATAGTCAAAACATGTAATAATTTCAAAGAATTTTATAAAAACACTACTATTATGTAAATAGTGAGAATAGGTGTAACAACTAAGGCAACTAGTGGCAAAGAGACTGGAAAGAGTAGCCGTTTATGTTCATATATCTCGACAAGGCGCATGATACTGGTTGCTGAAGGAAGTGTTTGAAGTGTTGAAGGCTTGAAAATAAATATGTTGGAAGTATGTGAAACATGATTAAGTTTGCATAGTGAGTAATCTGTGACACCACGGTTTAACGAAAAAGTAATAAGAATTGGTAAATTGCCATGAGAAGTACTGCATTAGCCACCACTTGCTGGAAGACACCCTATGGCGACACGCAGGCAGTATAAGCAGACAGACAAGTGAGTTGCATGGCAAAGACAGCTGATCGCAGAAGAAAACAACGATCTTCCAGCCTTGGACGACGTAGCAATTAATTAGTTAAAAAAAATAAAAGATCCTCACCAATCCAGAAAGAAATTGCAAACAAAAAATTTTACTTCTGAGCGCTATCTCAATATACGTAAAAATTTGACAAATCCCATCAAAAAAAATCTTAACAGCAAACCCTAACAGCACAATCCTGGCAGGGTCGAAATTATGAGAGGCACCCACATACCTTGCTCATACTGTGGCATCAAGCAATCAGGCCTGCAAGAAGAGTGGTCTGCCAAGCGAGTGGATTCATTCTTATTTATCGAGTAACATGAGCTCTAGTACTTACAATTAAGTTACAAATTATTCTCCTCTTTGAATGTTACGCAACGGAAACGGATAACGCACATCTGATTATCAGTAATTTACACAACTCTGACTGTTCACTACGCACTGGCAATACCAAATTTTCTTTCTTATTCAACGGCTTTGATCAACACGTGGCCGTCGCACTGAATATGAATGGCGCACTCATTATAAATTCTGGATATCATGACAACATACTATTCGAAGGACAAGCCACCAGTCTTTTTCTTTTCACTATCTTTTTTATTCCGATAAATTCTGTAACCTAAATACACCATTACATTTTCTACAACAATTACACATGAGAAATTTCGCCCAGTGGGCAGGGCTTTACATGGGTGATTCTGTATCTTATGGTCTCGTAATTATCTAACACTACAGTGCACTTTCTGGTTAGGATGGTGGATCTTTTGCTATGTCTCACACTTCGACTCTCACACCCATCATCACGAAAATTTCTTCCAGACCGAGCGGTACAAAAGGAACATACATAACCCACTGCCTCTGAACCTATCTTGCTACTCTCCCATGCAAACCACACATACTTAAATTACATGAAATACACCACACTGGCAACATGGAATACAACACAAGGTATAGTCACAACGTTATAATAAAAAATGGTTCAAATGGCTCTGAGCACTATGGGACTTAACATCTATGGCCATCAGTCCCCTAGAACTTAGAACTACTTAAACCTAACTAACCTAAGGACATAACACAACACCCAGTCATCACGAGGCAGAGAAAATCCCTGACCCCGCCGGGAATCGAACCCGGGAACCCGAGCGCGGGAAGCGAGTACGCTACCGCACGACCATTTTCATACGATACTGCCCCACTTCGTAGCTTTTCTTTCATACTTTGAACTCTGGAGGATATATCCACGTCTTCCTGTGCAATGCAAGCCAAGTGGCGTTGCTGGATAGACGGCTGACTCACCTTGCTTCACTCTAAGAGTATTATAGTTTGAATCAAGCGTCACACGGAAACATAACACGCAAAGTAATATTAAGAACATATTCGTCAACTGATACCATGGACGAGTACTTCTCTTTATCCTGTGTCTCAAACACAGATTCAGACTCACACAGTACTCACAACGTGGAAGGACTCGTCTCTAATTTCAAGTCCTGCACACGCCATTTCTTAAATATTTCGAACTTATAGTACACACACCAGTAATTCAGCTTAACTTAAGCACTCGGAAGTATTCCAACTTATTGCTACATGTGGTTTCATTGTGGCCGTTGATCACTTCCGAAGTTTACTACGATCCCCTTAACATTACCTGCCTGACATTTAATTCTCCCTACAAAAGTTCCTGAAATAGAGAAATTATTATCCCAAACTATTCTTAAGTATTCCACATGCATGCCATTCTCTACACTATTTTGTCTTTACGGAGCACATCTAAGACAGGTCTTACCAACACAAGATCCACCGCCAGAGTGCTGAAACATGGCCGTTCTTCAGGTCAGCTCGCACCTCCGTCAAGGTGGGGGAGCACCTTGCTACCGTAATGGTCAGCCACATTTCAGGCGCTCAAAGCTCAGGTAAAATTCATGTCTTTGGTTCCACCAAAGCTGACCAAAGGACCGTCTCAAAGATGATCATATATTGCACATTCACTATCTGCAGTTAACAGACGACCATACATTCATTCATTTCGCAGATCTCACCAAATTGGATATGGGGATTTATTTTGTGGGAGTGCACATTTGATCAATTAAGTAAATTAATTGTCCTTCCTTCCTACACTGGTATTTGGCTTCGGTGTATTAAGTGAAATTGAGTTATTACTACAAAAAATATGTTGTTCTGACAAGAAGTATGCATAGCTGTAGCAGTGTGCATAGCTATAACACCAGGAGAAAGGATGATCTTCACTATGCAGGGTTAAAACTGACTTTGGCACAGAAAGGGGTAAATTATGCTGCCACAAGAGTCTTTGGTCACCTACCAAACAGCATCAAAAGCCTACCAGATAGTCAACCAACATTTAAAAATAAATTAAAATAATTTATAGATGACAACTCCTTCTACTCATTGGCTGAATTTTTAGATATAAATTAAGGGAGGGAGAAAAATGTAACTTAAACATTAGTGTCATGCAATATTTTGTGTAATGTAATATCGTGTACAGACATCTTTCATTAACCTGACACATCCCACATCATTACGAAGTGTCGTATTCATGATCTATGGAACAAGTATTAATCTATTAATCTATCTATCTATCTATCTATCTATCTATCTATCTATCTATAACGAAGATTGTTGTACCTATTTTCAATGTCGGGCGGTACTGTACCCTTTCATTGGGATTAGGGAAACGATGCAGGCTCAAGATAGCATGACAGCATAGAAGAACGGCAGCTCACCTGGTATGGACATAAACAATGCAAATGTCAGATGGTCAAGGAAGATCTTGAGGTACAGCTTCTGGGAATAGGGAGAAGAGGAAGACGGAAAGTTGCCCGTTTGGTTACGTAAAGCGTGCCATGAAAAATGGGAAATAGAAGAAGATGAGAAATCAAGGGAAGATAGAAATCGATGGCAACAGATATGTTGGATGTGGCGACATTTGCAGGAGCCCTACACGTGAGGGACAGAGAATACGTCTAAAATAATCAATAACATGAAACAAAAACGTTTTTGCTATTGGAACTCTGTATGCAATTACTGCAAGCGGTTCTTCGTGACGATACACGTTTCGTTTTGTGCAGTTGAAACACGATAAAGTTTTCTCGCCCCTTTGTTTCTTAGGCTGCGTTCACAGTTCCACCAACAATGGTCTTCAGACATCATCGCCTGAGGGCGCCTGATAACATTATCCAACAGTGTAGTCATAGTGCATCCGATCTCTTTCGTCAGTTTTTGGCAGTATCAAGGAGTTTAAGTTAGGTTAGAATATATTCTGTGCGTGGAGTAGGCTAGATTTCAAGAAGCCTCTATGCTTGAACACGAATGCTGCATAGCGGCTTCTTTTAAAGAGACGCCCAATACATGTGAATGGGCTTTCCTGTCTCGTAAAGAACGTGGCGAATACTATACAATCTGTCCTCAACTATCGGAAGAAGCAGATAGGTTTCACGAATGTAAGAGATGACGGGAGAAAACGTTCAGTTACATACTCGAGATAATTCGTGCTGACCCTGAAAAGCAAGTTACAAACACTCTGTTTAGCTGTATCTATTTCAAGTTGTACAGACGTACGCCAATTAACCTTCAATGGCTGTCCTTTAGCACAAGAGTGAAAGACAAGCATAAACTGTAGTATAAGATGCTCTGAAAACTTAAACCACTTAAAAGTGGAATTACGTACCGTACACCACATTTACAAACCACTTCATATTAATAGATACGCTACCCTACATCTACATCTCCGTGATTACTCTGCTATTCACAATAAATTGCCTGGCAGAGGGTTCAATGAAACATCTTCAAGCTGTCTCTCTACCGTTCCACTCTCGAACGGCACGCGGGAAAAACGAGCACTAAAGCTTATCTGTGCGAGCCCTGATTTCTCTTATTTTATCGTAATGATCATTTCTCACTGTGTAGGTGGGTGCCAACAGAATGTTTTCGCAATCGGAGGAGAAAAACTGGTGATTGAAATTTCATGAGAAGATACCGTCGCAATGAAAAACGCCTTTGTTTTCATGATTGCCACTCCAATTCACGTATCATGTCTGTGACACTATCTCCCCTATTTCGCGATAATACAAAACGAGCCGCCCTTCTTTGTACTTTTTCGATGTCATCCGTCAGTCCCACCTGATGCGGATCCCACACCGCACAGCAACACTCCAGAATAGGACGGACAAGTGTGATGTAAGCAGTCTCTTTGGTGGACCTGTTGCACCTTCTAAGTGTTCTGCCAATGAATCGCAGTCTTTGGTTTGCTCTACCCACAATATTGTATATCTGATCGTTCCGATTTAGGTTATTTGTAATTGTAATGCCTAAGTATTTAGTTGAATTTACAGCCTCCAGATTTGTGTGACATATCGCGTAATAGAAATTTAGTGGATTTCTTTTAGTACTCATGTGAATAAACTCACATGTCTCTTTATTCAGGGTAAAATGCCAATTTTACCACCACACAGATATCTTATCTAAATCATTTTGCAATTCGTGTTGATCATCTGTTGACTTTACAAACTGTCAGATGACAGCATCATCTGCAAATAATCTGAGACGGCTACTCAGATTGTCTCCTATGTCATTAATATAGATCAGGAATAATAGAGGGTCTATAACACTTCCTTGGGGAACGCCGGATATTACTTGTGTTTTACTCGATGACTTTCCGTCTGTTACTACGAACAGTGACCTATCTGACAGGAAATCACCAATCCAGTCGCACAACTGAGGCGATATTTCGTAGGCACGTAATTTGGTGAGAAGACGCTTGTGAGGAACGGTGTCGAAAGCTTTCTGGAAATCTAAAAATATGGAATGAATTTGACATCCCCTGTCGATAGCACTTATTACTTCATGAGTACCCTACTAGCTTAAAATGCCAGTAAGCATTAATAACAATTTGTAAACAGCTAATAACGATACCACAAAAAAGATGTAGTACAGTACTTGTAAGCATATAATGTATGCCACCAGTTTCACTTGAACCAATTATTTATTGAGGTCATATTCTGTGCCTAAAATTTGCACTAAAGATTTTGCCTATTTGAGGTTTCGAGTAAACCTGCGATTTCAGTCCACAGATTCCGAACTATTTCCCGATTATCGTATTTTCATCCTCAGGATACCACAAACTCACTATTTCCTGGACGAAACTTATTTCGTGGGCGAGAACGTCGGTCGACTTGACCGAAGCAAACAGATTTGAATTTCTCCGATTGTAGTCTGAAGTCTGTACCTTCGGGAAACATCGTTCGCAGGAGAGCTTCTGTAAAGTTTGGAAGGTAGGAGACGGATACTGGCAGAAGTAAAGCTGTGAGTACCGGGCGTGAGTCGTGCTTCGGTAGCTTTGCCTGCGAAAGGCAAAGGTCCCGAGTTCGAGTCTCGGTCGGGCACACAGTTTTAATCTGCTAGGAAGATTCATATCAGCGCACACTCCGCTGCAGAGTGAAAATCTCATTCTGGAAACATTGTTTGTTCTTTATAAAAATCATTCCTTTGCTAACTATGCCTATAAGTAGTTAGTCCCTTCAGTAGCTAGAATCTTTTATTTAGCTGGCAGTAGTGGCTCTCGCTGTATTGCAGTAGTTAGAGTAACTAAGATTTTTGTGAGGTCAGTGATTCATGAAAGGTATAGGTTACTGTTAGTCAGGGCCATTGTTTGGTAGGGATTTTTGAAAGTCAGATTGCGTTGCGCAAAAATATTGTGTGTCAGTTTAGTGTTGAACAGAATAAGTAAAGAGAGTAATGTCTGAGTACGTTCAGTTTTGCTCAGCTGTTTGAAAATCAAATAACGTAAAGGTTTTGCCAGCACAGTAATTCATTAATTTTTCTAAGGGGACGTTTCAACAGTATCGAAGGTCGCATGATGCGGGATACGACGATTAGGATATTGTTGTTGATAAACCCGCTGTGAAGCTCGTCCTTTGCGGTGCGCTATGTAGTACGCACCAACCACATCACTGTACTCACTCCAGGTGTATCGCTCCAATAGTAAAAAGAGACAATGCACTACTACACTGGTGGACAGCAGTTGCCTACAACTGAAGAGCGTAATACGCCCTCTAACTACTGAAGATCGTAATACGGCATCCAAAGGTTTAAATAATCCTCGTAGGAAAAAATGACATTAGGGAAAAATATTTGTTTTGATGTCCCCCACAACTTCCCAAAGTTTGTCGGTTTAAATACTTTTCACCCTGTAGAATGTGGATGACACTGGGGGACCATTAACAGCAAATAGTGGAACACAACAAGGTTGGCAATGGTGGGGTAATATTTCCCAGACTGCCAATAACATAGGCGCGTGCAGCGGCAGGCCGGAAGGAAGCGAGGGGAAGAACCTGTTTCCACTCCCCGCGTCTCGTCCCCCGCGGCTGCCTGGCCTACTACCGTATTCCGCACCACGCACGCGGCCGCTCGCTCGCTGTAACGCCCCCCCCCCCCCCTCCCCCTCCCCGCGGCCCGTCGTTTGCGCGCCGCTGGTATTCGGCCCTCGGCTCTGTGCTTCACCTTCACATTGGGAGGCGTGGCGCGGCACTGTTCAGTGATTCCCACGCAGCGCGGTGGAGTCCCAGCTGTGACGTCACGGCGCCGCGTCGAGTTTCCGGAGCACACCGCCTGCGCGAGCGCAGCCGTAAATAGATGGCGGAGCGCGGAATGCACGCACCAAGCTGGCGCCGGGCCACGCACTCTTTGGAACGCTCCAGCGGTTGCAGCCTCAAATTACGTCAGAGGCGCTGAGTCACGATACAGTTTCAGAAGCATCTCTCCAGAAAAAAAGAAGGAATACAGGAAATGTAAATTCAGGGTATACATACAGTCCGAGAGCACTTTCAACTATTTATTGTACAAGAACCAAACATTGTACAGAGATCATACATATGTCATCTTGAAGAGAAACCCTGAAAGTTTTATGAAGTTTATCCATAGTGGATGCTGTCGAACTCCATGACTGTTCCTTTATGGGGTTGCAGAAAAATATCCGCTACCAGTCACAATAAAAGGTTGTTTATTCGTCACACGGCCGGTTTCGGGCTTGCGCCCATCTTCAGGTGTTTATACATTCATGTACATGTTTGTACTGTTGGAGATCGCTGTATAAATACAAATTATTTGCTGGTGACTACACAGATACAAGTGGGACAATTGTAAGTGGTTAAGGCAGCATTTGACGAAAATGATGAAGCACCATTATTACAGTTATGCTGTGGTTATAGTTTTGCCACTTAGTTACACACGTGAAAATGACCATATTTTGTATGTATACAGTGATTTCCAACAGTACAAACATGTACATGAATGTATAAACACCTGAAGATGGGCGCAAGCCCGAAACCGGTCGTGTGATGAATAAACAACCTTTTATTGTGACTGGTAGCGGATATTTTTCTACTATCCCTGAAAAGTTTTTTTTTTCATGTTTTACCACCACAGCGTAGTTTTGTAATTTGCTGATAGTCAGCGCTAGTCACAAACGTGGTGAATTCAGGTGCGGAGCGAGCTTTCTGTGTGTTGTAGTTGGACAGAAACAAGTGTTCAAATGGTTCAAATGGCTCTGAGCAATATTCGACTTAACTTCTGAGGTCATCAGTCGCCAAGAACTTAGAACTAATTAAACCTAACTAACCGAAGGACATCAGACACATCCATGCCCGAGGCAGGATTCGAACCTCGGCAAAAACAAATGTGCTACAGCTGTTCAACGGATGTTTAGAACCAAGTACGGTAAGAAGCCACCAACAAGGAAGGCCATTTACCACTCGCACAACAAATTCTAAGTGCGACAAGGGAATACATTAGCATGTCTTCTCTTTAATGCCGCCTTGGAGAAGGTGGTGATAAACGCAAATCTTCTGAATAGGGGAACGATCTTCTATAAATCAGTGCAGATGCTGGCCTACGCAAATGACACAGATATAATAACAAGTACCCAAAAAGCAATGGAAGAGACATTTACACCTCTTGAACAGTGTAGTAGCAACATGGAGTTAACTATTAATGAACAAAAAAACATAATATATGGCAACTGGAAAAGCACATAGAGAAAATATGCCAAATGCAATAACAATGGGCAATTATACGTTTGAGAGAGTTGAACATTTCAAGTACCTGGGCTCGACAGTTAGGCATCCAAATGATACCTCCTATGAAATTAAGCAGACATTAATACTAGCCAATAGATCCTATTTTGTCCTAACAAACTTCTATCCTCAAGGCTCCTGACTCGTACCACGAAATTAACTATGTATAAATCATTTATACGACCAGTGCTTACATATGCCTCTGAAGCCTGCACATTAACAACTAAGATTCCATGCCTTTGAAAGAAGGTACTTAAGACGAATTATCGGCCCAATCTGTGAAAGAGGAAGATGGAGGAGGAGATACAACCATGAGTTGCATATCATATACAAAGACCAATCCATGAGAAGGATAGTGAAATCATACGGGCTAAAGTGCGCGGGACACGTGGCTCGCATGAATGATACAGAAGTACCAAAAAGAATATTACAAGGAAAGCCAGGAGGGCAGAGAGGACGTGGTCGACCGAGAGCCAGATGGGAAGAGGGATTAATCGAAGATCTTAGGAAGATGGGCTATAGAAACTGGAGAGTACTGGCAAAGGACCGAGAGAAATTTAAGGAAATTGTCGGAGGTTCTTCATGAGCTGTAGAGCCAAGAAAGAAGAAGCTAACAAAATAAGGACGGGAAGCGACTGCCACAGTCGACGATACCATGATGGGATGGGTGTGGCAAGAATTCGACTACCGTATTGACGTCTGCCGGGTCACTCTTGGTTGGCATATCGAATGTTTGTAAAAAAACAAATAAATAAATAAATAAAAAACCTTTCAGAGTTTCTCTTCAAAATGCAATATGTATTACATCTGTACAATGTTTAGTTCTTGTGCAATAAATAATTGAACGTGTTCCCGGACTTTGTGACACCCTGTGGAAGGATACAACCAGTTAGGTGTGTTGCTTTATTTCTTGTTGACACTCACAGAACGAAACTGGACAACGCTATTCATGTTTTACGGCAATTGCGTCATTTCAAGCACTCGATATAATGCGTAAACTATGTTATGATCATCTCTGAAGAGCACACATAATTCTTCATGGTAAATAATAAAAGCCAAACAGTTGCAGGATAAAGGTTTCTTGAGCACGTTTTCTGTATATCTAAATATTTAAATATACCTTCATCAGAAATAAGTAAAAAAGGCGTTTTTAGATATATCGAAACCAGACAGAAGGATCTGCCCATAATTATGTTGTATAAATAGAGATGATGTCTTAACTACTGACGACGCCTTTGGCACAATTGTTTGATGTATCTCCACTGCAAGATGTGATTTTAGTGTACTTTACTTCTGATGAAGGTATATTTAGATGTACCGAAACCGTGGTCAAAAATTTTAATAAATCTTTATCCTGCAACTGTTTGGCTGTTATCATTTACCGTCAAGAATTTCAACAGTTTCTGTTTCAGCCATGTTTAAAATATTGGCACACATAACTACTACATTGCTGGCCATTGCAGTCTTCCCATATGCAGGGTGTTTGGAAATTCCCTTTACAGAGTTATAGGTCTTTTAGAGGCGATTGAGCATATAATGTTTTGATTAGGAACCCATGTCGAAAAACGTACCGTTTCCGCGCTATAGCCGTTTGAAAACTTGTTGGGTAGGGAGGTATGCAACAGGGCAGTCACGGTGGAGGATTGTTACGTCGGATAGGTTGATGTTATTTGACGTCTATCCTACTTGATTCGAGTCTCATTTAGAGTCTGCAAGTGTTAGAGCAACATGGTTGAGTACACGTTTGCAGAATACACCGACATGGGCCTTCTGAATGGCGAAGCTTATTGTAATGGAAGCGCTGCTCGTCGCTTTTACCAAGATCGTTCTGCACAGCGTCCGACTCTATCGCATACCCCTTCTCCACAATTACGCAACTGCTTTGAGAAAGGATACTTTCACAGTCAAGTGGCGTGTGTGTGGTGCTCCAAGGAGACTCCGCACACTTAAACTGGAAGAGCCCGTGCTACATCACGCTGGAGAGAACCCGTCAACGAGTACACAAACAATTACTTTGTTTTCTATGTATGAATGGAACTGTTAAACAAGTGACGTACTGGGTCACGTCTAATCAGTTCCTTGTACAAGTGGTCGCGTTACCAACATATTTTAAGATGGTTGTAGCATGGAAGTGGTAACTCTCGGAACATAGGTTCCAACTCAAAATATTATCTATTCACACCCCACTACAAGTGTTACAAGTTTCTCACGGAAATTTCCGGACACCTTGTATAAAACATGAGGAAGGTTCCTTTTGTCACGTTGTAGTGGATGTTTATAATATGACTTCAGTTTATGATGTGAATGATAGTGTGGTGAATGGCAACAACCACAAAAACAACTTAAATTCTCGAGCGTCTATCTTTTGGAATACTAACACGAATGTTTAGATGTTTTATTTATTACTTTGTTGCAGGTTCTTCAACGCCGACGAGATGGGAATTGGAGACAATCTTTATCATTTAACTTCTTCTAACTCGTATAACTGAGTAGAAAGCCAAAGGCAAAATATTTCACTGTGTATAGATAACAGTTCCTTCATTCTTAAATTCGTTTAATACAGGGTGTAACAGAAAGAATCATACAATTTAAAAATCGTAACGGTTATGTTATTTGCGATATGAACGTGAACAACGTAGTGTTGGAAAGAGCAAACTCTCGAGTTTTACGTGGTTCCCGCTAGGTAGCAGCAGTGTGCGCCTACTTTAGTTCTAGTAAAAATGGTGTCGGGACAGCAGAATGCGTTTTGTGTTCTACGTTTTGCACATTGCGGATCAGCAATAACTGTTCAGTGTGACTTTCATACTAAGTTTGGTGTGGATCCTCCTAGAGCACAGAGCATTAGACGATGGGGTGAACAATTCCAAGAAACAGGTTGTTTGAGTAAAAGCAATTCGTCGGGCAGTTCCGATTATCTGAGAAGGATGTCGAACGCATCCCACAAATTTCACAAGGAGTCCGCAAAAATCCATTCGCCGAGCAGCTAGACAGCTCAACATGCCCCCGACGTCTGTCTGGCGTGTGTTCACACAGGGATAAAATACAGGGAGCGAAAGGTAATTTACAATTTGTACAGAAACCAGATGGCAGTTATAAGAGTCGAGGGACATGATAGGGAAACAGTGGTTGGGAAGGGAGTGAGACAGGGTTCTAGTCTCTCCCCGATGTTAATCAATCTGTATATTGAGCAAGCAGTGAAGGAAACAAAAGAAAAATTCGGAGTAGGTATTAAAATCCATGGAGAATAAATAAAAACTTTGAGGTTCGCCGATGACATTGTAATTCTGTCAGAGACAGCAAAGGACTTGGAAGAGCAGTTGAACGGAATGGATAGGGTCTTGAAAGGAGGATATGAGATGAACACCAACAAAAACAAAACGAGGATAATGGAATGTAGTCGCATTAAGTCGGGTGATGCTGAGGGAATTAGATTAGGAAATGAGACACTTAAAGTAGTAAAGGAGTTTTGCTACTTGGGGAGCAAAATAACTGATGGTGGTCGAAGTAGAGAGAATACAAAATGTAGACTGGCAATGGCAAGGAAAGCGTTTCTGAAGAAGACAAATTTGTTAACATCGAGTATAGATTTAAGTGTCAGGAGACATTTCTGAAAGTATTTATATGGAGTGTAGCCATGTATGAAAGTGAAACATGGACGATAAATAGTTTGGACAAGAAGAGAATAGAAGCTTTCGAAATGTGGTGCTCTACAGAAGAATGCTGAAGATTAGATGGGTAGATCACATAACTAATGAGGAAGTGTTGAATAGGATTGGAGAGAAGAGAAGTCTGTGGCACAACTTGACCAGAAGAAGGGATCGGTTGGTATGACATGTTCTGAGGCATCAAGGGATCACCAATTTAGTATTGGAGGGCATCGTGGAGGGTAAAAATCGTAGAGGGAGACCAAGAGATGAATATACTATGCAGATTCAGAAGGATGTAGGTTGCAGTAGGTACTGGGAGATGAAGAAGCTTGCACAGGATAGAGTAGCATGGAGAGCTGCATCAAACCAGTCTCAGGACTGAAGACCACAACAACAACAACATGTGTAAAGAAGGCTGACCGCTCCCACACAATGTAGCGGAATTTGCTTTTAAGCCGAACACGGGGTCGTTCCTCCTTTCCCTCGGGCAAACGCTGTCCTCTCCATGGGCGGCCGCCGGCCGACGTAGATAGATTAGGACCACCCTCCTGGCGGCCGGTTGCTGTCCCGAAGTAAAAGCTTTTGTGACCGTCGTGTCTTGAATGTGTGTGTGTACTCCAGCCTCGATTATTTCCACCACGGCGCGCACTTGCGATTTATTAGTTATTTGCATATCGTTTACATAATGAAGGTCAGGAGACCACGTCTTACAAGTTCTGCAATTTCGTTCTTGGCAAGACGCGGATCAAAGTTTTCTTCCTTGCTTAGTGTTTAGTGACGAGGAAATATTCCATTTAGATAGGTGAGCCGTCATAATGTGAGAATATGGGGTACGGAACAACCATATGAAATTGTACAACATGAGAGGGACTCTCCAAAATTGAATATTTTTTTGTGTAGTTTCACGGGAAAAGGTGTAGTCTCCATTTTAATTTGCCGAGAACACTGTTACAGGAAGCACAAGGCTGCAGAACTTTCTTTTCCAGCAGTTGGAGACTGATTCATTGACTTCATTTACCGACAGGATGGGACACCACCACACTGCCATCTGGGTGTGTGGGAATTTTTAAATCAAAGGATTACTGGGCGATGGATCTGTCACACTGCACCAAATGATTCAGCTCTACATTACTGGCCTCCAAAAACTTTGTTTATGTGGCTCCATTACCAACACCAATGAATGAACTGAGATATCGCATAACAGCAGCTATGAAAGCTGTAACTCAAGACATGCTAGCTGCAGTGTGGGAACAAATTGAATATCGCATTAACGTATACCGTGCATCTCAAGAGGGCATATTGAACACCTGAAAAAAACTTTTTGAGTTTCTCTTTCATCAAAAAACAAAATTCATTGTATTTGTTTATTTGTTTCAGAAACATAAAAGTGCCAAATCGGACGATTCTTTTTGATGCACGCTGTATTATTCTTTTTTTTTAATTTCCTTATTGACGGTGTAGTGTAGTTCGACCACTTCACTTTCCAAATATCGAAAATGAATATCCTTTTTATATTGAAGCACTTTCAAAGTAGCTTTGGATAAAATAAATGTTCCACTCTACTGAAATTCCAGTAATTCTTCATCAATGAGATCGATTTTATCGTAGCATACTAGAATAATAGCAATGGACAATATCAGGTCAAGTTGTTTATGTCCATCCTACTCATTGGAGGTTTGAATGACTTCGGCAGTTCACTTATGTAATAAAATGAAACACCTGCAGCCGTCCTCAGGATGTTATTAAATGCCATGAGGCTAGGGCCTTCCGTCGATTAGCCCGGTCGCCTGGTGCAAGTCTTTTTTGAGTTGACGCCACTTCGGCGACTTGCACGTCGATGGGGATGAGACGATGATGATGATGATGATGATGAAGACAACACAACACCTATTCCCTGAACGGAGAATATCTCCGACCCAACCGGGAATCGAACCTGGGCCCAGGGCATAGCATTCCGTCGCGCTGAGCACCCAGCTATCGAGGCGGACACGATGTTGTTTATTTCATGGCTACCAGTTTGGGTGCTTCAGTACACCATCTTCAGGTAATTGATTGTTGGAGACACAGCATCGTTGTTACAGGCAATCTGCGAAACCCAGTTTACATACGCTGGCCACTAATGAATTGTGTGTACGGCTGGAGTTCACATCCTCAGTGTCAGCTAAGGCATGAAGATGGTGTACTGAAGCAACGGAACTGGTAGCCATATAATAAATAACATCGCGAGGACGCCTGTAGGTGTTCCATTTTATTACAAAATATCAGATCACGTCTGCGATAGGTAGACTCAGCAAGGACATAATACTTCGCAATTTTAGCTCATAACTCATCTTTCCTCGCTTATTTTCTATATATTCACTGTAATAATGGGTAATGAGGTTTTTGGGAAAGCGATAGGTGTCTCCTCCCGGACGCCGGCCGCTGGTGTAGACGTATTGTTGTCCCGTAATGCCCCCGCAGCCGAATGGCAAAAAAACAAAAAAGGAATTGAAAGGTCAGTGTCGTTGCCTTCGGTGCGGGAGAACTGATTTCCTGAATAAATAACGGCTGCAGGCAGGTGTTGAATACATGTCGATCATGTATCCCACGATCACAGACTGCTCCTCGTCTACCTTCTAGGCAGCAGTCGGCCAATCAAAACAAGTGTTAAGGCCTAATATGTGAGTGGTGTTTACGTTTCCTGCCGTCAGCAGAAAATCACCAGCCCGCATTGTCACGAACTCGCGTGCTTAACATGGAACGGATAAACACACAGATTCTTTCAATATTTCGATATCTATTTACTAAAATACGTAACAATAAACTTGGTGCCAGCTGCGAAATACGCGGTAATTCTGCGCTGCCTCGCTCTCTCCACAGTCGAGACGAATGGATACTGTCACTGCAAGGAAAGCCGGTTGAACATAAAAATACGTGGTTGGTAAAAGTGGACTGTATATTTAACATCACATCGTGAGTCGCAGTTACAGGTTGGTCGGCCCCTTTGGCGGTGAAGCCCCGTCTACTCAACTTCCGCCTTCTGGACGTCCCACAGTGCGGAAGGCCAGCTACAAAATCATACTTGTAGCGACTGTCCGACGCTGCTGCACCCTAGCGAGGGCACCTTGGACCAATGCAGAACAATGATTAGCGGTGCAACCACGCGAAATTGGTAGGATTAACGTCGTTTCAGTCTGCGTATTAGGAAACATTCCTCACAAGTTTTTCTCATGCAGAAATCGCGTTTGATTGTTGTTTGCAAGATCGTGCTGTGCCTCGAGAAACTCTCCCAGTATGTTGAGTCTCTGGTAATCGATCAAGGAAAGTGGGACTGCAGTCGGACACGTAGTACTTCAATATTGATAACAAAACCAACGATGCTACCAGTTTCGACACTGCATGATGTCATCTTCAGGCCCAAAACGTAACCTGCCATCCAAAAGCATTTTCATGTGCACTGAACAGAATCGTACGCAGTGGGCACAAAATTAACTGTATTCCGTACCTTCCATGGCAACTGACTGTCCATGCTGGGCTCGTTGCCACGGAAGGTACGGAAATCAGTTACTTTGGCCCGCTGCATACGATTCTGTTCAATGCACATGGAAACGCTTGTGGATGGCAGTTTACGTTCGTGGCCTGAAGATGACACCACGTGGTGTCGAAACTAGTAGCATGTGTTAAGAAAAATAAACGACGTTAGACTCAAATACAGCCGCTGGTTTTGTTACCGTTATTGAAGTTCTACCATGATCCGACAGCGGCAGCACTGCGATTTTCTAGAGTGCAGTTTATTGCTCCACATGTTGCTGCTCGCATTGATATAGAGCCCGTGACTGTTACGCGAATATGGGATCGATAGGTTCACAAGGCCGTCCTAAACGCCAACCTGGATCTCAGCAACCCATGCAACTAGCGCCCGAGAGCGTGGGGGAAATTGTTGCCTCCACGGAGCAGGATCATACATCCACACTGCACGTACCTTCAGGAAATATACTTGTTTGGAGCAAGGCAACTATCCACACAGAGGGTGCGGAGACGCCTGCAGAATGCCAACCATAGTTGAAAGCTTCTCTTGATATGGAAGCAAAGTGTGCTGTGTCAGTGGTGCATGCAACGACTATGTTGGAGAGAGGCGTCGTATTATGTTGTCTTTTCGGATGAGTCCCAGTTCTGCATCTAGCATCACTATGAACGTGCCAGCGCATGGGTCCTTGTTTTTATTACGACGTTTTTCTGTTGGTCGTGTGCCACACATTTCATGAGCTCGTGTTTGTTAGATTGGATACGTTACTGTCTAGTATACACTGATCAGTCAGAACATTATGACCCCCTACCTACTATCGATATAAAACCGTCCAGGCGATAGCAACGTCACCTGGCGAGGAATTTTACTGACTATCCATTTTCGGCTCAACGGAAAATAAACTAGAAATTAGGTTCACAAGATCGTATCATTATGCAAAACATAGATCATTTGAAGACATGGGCGGAAAAACAACCTAACACTCAAATGCAAAAACTTATCTCTAAGTGTTTCCATCAGTTGCTGGGTTCGGGAACTCTCTAAATTGACATTGGCCTCATCCCTCAATATCACTTAGATGTGAGACCAATGTCAATTTTGATAATTCCCGTACCCAGCAAAGGATGACAACATTTATCTCTAAGCTTTTACATTTGATAGTTAGCCCGTTTCCTGCGCATGTCTTCATTTGTCGCAGATTTGAATATCTTCATTAAACGGGGAAACTTGCTTAGAATGGTGACTAGAGCTATTTTTATGAACTGTCGTTTTCTTGAACGCTACCACAAGGAGAAGAAAAATCAGCGGACGGCGTGCTTTGCTCTCTTCAGCCGTCGTCACACAACTACAAAATACTTGTGCTCATGTCCATGGATGCTAGGTTAGCTAACACGGCTTTGCTTTTGTTCGAGGGAAAAGAAAGGGACGTTTGTTCCAAGGAGGCTGGTTTGGTCGGAAAGTTGGAAAAGTACTAGATAAGTGTCCACGGAACTTCCACGCTGGAGCAAATGCAGGCGAAAACAAACTGAAAAAAAAAAAAAATGCACTCGTCGTCGGCGAACGTCCTGGTGAGGGGTGTGAGTTTAAGATTGCTAATCAGGCCATAAGGACATTCGGACTGAAGAATGTCGTCTTAACAAGGTTATAGCGTTCAAAATGCTGTCACCAAAGAAAACCAAATATTGCAAACTATTTGTGTACTTTTTCTTAGAGAGTATAAAACTTTGTGTCACATGTCTTGTGTGGTGTCAAGGGAAGCTGCAACAATGGTTGACATTCTGCAGGCGTCTCATCACCGTCTGTGTGGACAGTTGCCTTGCTCTAAACAAGTATATTTCCTGAAGGTACGTGCAGTGTGGATGTATGATCCTGCTCGGTGGAGGCAACAATTGGCCCCACCCTCTCACCGCCAGACACCACACTTGCTAGGTGGTAGCCTTTAAATCGGCCGCGGTCCGGTAGTATACGTCGGACCCGCGTGTCGTCACTATCAGTGATTGCAGACCGAGCGCCGCCACACGGCAGGTCTAGAGACACTTCCTAGCACTCGCCCCAGTTGTACAGCCGACTTTGCTAGCGATGGTTCACTGACTTCTACGCTCTCATTTGTCGAGACGATAGTTAGCATAGCCTTCAGCTACGTTATTTGCTACGACCTAGCAAGGCTCCAGTATTCGTACTATTGATATTGTGAATCATGTACCATAAAGAGCGACGTTCTCCATGAATGGATTAAAGTTAAGTATTCCACCAGCTGCGTCCGTTTTTCTCAATTCTAATGCCCTTTTCATGTTCCAGACCTCACGCCAGCCTGCGTGAGCTGAGACGTGTGCATTTCGGCCTCCTTTAGAAAAACACGGTTGGCTCTCCTGCCAACCGCAACATCTTGTTTATTTTGTACGCTCGCAAACTGAAGAACCACAGGTCACTTTACATCAGCGATATTTCGTCATCCGACTCTCTGTTATCTGCATCTAATTTCCTGCGACAAGAAACAGAGGTGTGTTAACATACCTGTGGCGGAGATCTGTTTACGAAGCTGATATTTCTGTTGCATCATTTTGTAGTGTAATCAGATTGGCTTATGAAATGGGACTACTGCTGTGTGCATATATCAAAAGTGCTGTAGTATTTGCATATCTTGCCCTTGATAAGCGTGCATATTGCATCATTCCGCTCTGTTTGAATCAATTAACTGAAATTGCTCCTTTTTACCTTGACGACGAATAGTGTAATTAAGTAATTTATTTATTCTCGCCTCAGAACATAAATACACACATCAAAAAAGTTTTACATCACCCCAGTTGCCAGAACTCCTGTTGACACTCGATATTGTATCACAGACACAGTCCCTTTGACTGTTCAGAGATGTCAGAAAACCCGCCAAAAGATGTAAACAACCATGCATGAGCAGCGCCTATTAGTCGGAGGGGGTCCAACAGCCGATCAGTTCCTGTCATTCCACCAGGAAGGACGTACACGGCTCGTGTTGTTTGTAGTTCAACCATGCCTAGACGGTCAATACCGCGGTTCTATCGCATCCGCATTGTTACTTTGTGCCAGGAAGGGCTCTCAATAAGGGAAGTGTCTAGGCATCTCGGAGTGAACCAAAGAGATGTTGTTCGGACATGGAGAAGATACAGAGAGACAGGAATTGTCGATGACATGCCTCGCTCAGGCCACCCAAGGGCTACTACTGAAGTGGGTGATAGGTACCTACGGATTATGGCTCGGAGGAACCCTGACAGCATCGCCACCATGTTGAATAATGCTTTTCGTGCAGCCACAAGCCGTCGTGTTACGACTCAGACCGTGCGCGATAGGCTGCTTGTTGCACATATTCACTCCCGACGTCCATGGCGAGGTCCGTCTTTACAACCACGACATCATGTAGCGCGGTATATAAGCGCCCAACAACATGCAGAATGGACCGCTCAGGAGTGGCACCACGTTCTCTTCACCGTTGAGTGTCGCATATGCCTTCAACCAGACAATCGTCGAAGACGTGTTTGGAGGCAACCCGGTCAGGCTGAACGCCTTAGACACATTGTCCAGCGAGTGCAGAAAGGTGGAGGTTCCCAGCTGTTTTAGGGTGGCATTGTGTGGGGCCGACGTACGCCGCCATATCGGCAGCATATTGGTGAGGCATTAGTCTTTATGGACGACAATTCGCGCCCCCATCGTTCACATCTTGTGAATGACTTCCTTCAGGATAACGACATCGCTCGACTAGAGTGTCCAGCTTGTTCTCCGGACATGACCCCTATCGAACATGGCTGGGATAGATTGAAAAGGGCTGTTATGGACGACGTGATCCGCCAACCACTCTGAGGGATCTACGGCGAATCGCCGTTTAGGACTGGGACAATCTGGACCAAAAGTGCTTTGATGAACTTATGGATAGTATTCCACGACGAATACAGGCACGCATCAATGCAAGAGGACATGCTGCCGGGTACTAGAGGTACTGGTGTGTACAGCAATCTGGACCCCCACCTCTGAAGGTCACACTGTATGGTGGTACAAGATGCAATGTGTGGTTTTCATTAGCAATACAAAGGTCGGAAATGATGTTTATGTTGATCTGTATTCCAATGTTCTACACAGGCTCCGCAACTCTCGGATCCGAGGTGATGCAAAACTTTTTTCGATTTGTGTATATTTTCTTAGAGTGTGCAGAACTCTGTGTCACACATCATCTTGATTTAGTAAGCTCGCAAACTAAAAGACTACTGGTAAGTTTACATCATAGATATTTCGTCATCCGACTCTCTGTTATCTGCATCTAACTTTCTGCGACAAGAAAGAGAGCTGTGTTAAGCTATCTGCGGCGAAGATCTGTTTACGAAGTTGATATTTTATGTTGCATCATTTTGTAAAGTGAACAGTCTGGCTTATGAAAAGGGAATACTGCTGTGTGCATACACCGAAAATGATGTAGCATTTGCATGTCTTGCCCTTGATATATCGTATCATTCCTCAGTATTTGAAGCACTTAAATGAAATTCTCCTTTTCCACTTCGACGACAAATAGTGTAATTTATTTATTTATTCTCGTATCAGAATATTATACGGTGTCATGACTATATTACTTTTTCCCAAAACTGGCTGGACAGTGTCGGTATCGAAGCATACAATGAACAGTATGGTCTTCTCCACAGTCATACTGAATATCATCCTGATCAGTGTAACCAGATCTTCCAAAATTAACCTTTGATCTGCTAACTCAAGATTTCAGTTTTTTTTCTTTTTTTTCCTTTATTGGATCTCGATTCCTCCCGAAGGGGGCGGGCTGGCAGCAGCTTAGTACGCCGCTCTTTAGCCTACAGAATTTTTAAAACAGAAAAAGATAAGAAACAATAAAAACAGGCGATAAAACGGTGATGTAACATGCAAAACGGCGGAAAAATTGAGGAAAGTTAAAACATAAAGTGAACGGTGGGCGATGATAATAAAATACAGGGGATGCAGGCAGGAAATATAGTAGACAGACAATTAAAAAAACATGGCAACGGTCTGGATTCTGTTTGCAAGAGATATAAAAAATTACATCCTATGACAGCATGATGTCCGTTCGCAACTCTTTGGAAAAGACGCACATCCCTTAAGAATCACTGGGAACACTGCACTAAAAAGCCAGCACGAAGAAGACACACGACAGGCTAGGGCAGATGGGAGGGGGACGTATGAGGGAAAAAAAGGGGGGAGGAAAGGAAAAACGAAAGGCAGGCAGACACGAGAGGAAATGAGGAAAGACAGAGGAAGGAAAACACAAAAGGACTCAGGGGAAAGAAGGGAGGCAGAGAGAGGGTAAGAGGGGAAAAAACAGGATGGAGGGGGGAGGGGGGAGGGGAAGAGGGAGCCCAGGAAAAGGACAAAGGAAAGGAGGGGGGATGAGGATCAGAGTTGATAGGAGGGATAAATGGAGGGAGAGAGGACATCATCCAGGAGGGGGAGTTGATGGAAGCCACCTTGGGAAAGGAGATGAAGGGTGTAGAGATGGAGGGCAGAGGAGACACAACAGTGAAGGTGCGGCAGAGAGCAGGGATTGGAGAGGAGAGGTGCAACCAGGAGATGAGGGGGATCAAGGCGGCGGGAGGTGTGGAGTATGTGGATATGTTCGAGGAATAGGAGCAGATGGGGGAAAGGAATCAGGTCGTAGAGGATCTGTGTGGGGGACGTGAGACGTATAAGGAAAACGAGGTGGAGTGCATGGGGCTCAAGGATCTGGAGGGACTTATAGAATTTGGGGGGGGGGGGGGGGGGGCAGATATCCAGTCAGGACTGGCATAACAGAGGATGGGACAGATTAAGGATTTGTAGGTGTGGAGGATGGTAGAGGGGTGCAACCCCCATGTCCGGCCAGAGAGGAGTTTGAGAAGTCAGAGGTGGCTGTGGGCTTTGGATTGGTTAGAGCAGAAATGAGGGATCGAGGTGAGGTGACGGTCAATCGTGAGGTGAAGGTAGGTGAGGGTGGGGGGAAGATTTCAGTCTATTCAGGGACTTTTAAGTCGTCTGTTTCTCATAATACCCAGGAGTTAAAGCTCTAGAAACTCTTTTCTGGCCATCCCTCCATTCTTGCAACCTAGTTTTCCAGCAGCAGCGTTAAGTGCCTTCGGTGTTGTAAGAGAACTTCTCCTTGTCTTCAGTCTTTGTGGGTGTGGTTGTTGCCCTTACAGAGGATGAGTTCGCTCCTAGTACACTGTCTTTCTTTCCTCATTCGCAGCCCTTTGTCTTCCAACAAGAGATGGTGCTATTCCTGCGAGATGGCAAAGCCATTCTACTGCAGTGGATTTCAAGCAACCTGTAATGATTCTGCAGGTGTCATTCAGAGTTATGTGTACCTGTTTGGAGTGCGTTGAATTATACCAGTCAGGACATGAATATTCTGCGGCAGAATAGCATACTACCATCGCAGAATTTAGTGCAGCTTCAGGCTGATTACCCGCTGTGATCCGACCAGTTTCTGTAGAAGCTTGTTACTGCTGGAAACTCTTCACTTGCAGTTCACACAGTGCTTCTTGACAGTAAGAGATCTACCAAATGTCACAACTAGATATTTTGGGGTCTCCAGAGGTTCCATATTATTATCTATAATTTGCGACTAGTTTTCCTGTTTCTCAAATGAAAAGCACACATTTGCACGTTTGAGGGAATTGGTTTAAGTTTGTGTTGTAATACCTGAAAACTCGTTTAAGTGGCATTTGTAAGAAATGGGTAGTCTATTAATACACGACAACACAGCAACTCGGGAATATGACCATCCCGAATGTGCTATCTTTTTACCGCATAAGGCTACAATCATGACAAATTCTGTGAACATAAATGTTTCTTACACGGTATTGTTTCGTCAGCGAGTTGTGCTTCTGTGCTATTCAGATTTGTTTAATTTCAGACTTTGATTGTACGGAAATGTACATTTTTGCAGATAAATTATACTGATGGATGGTAGAACAGATACACATACGTATTTCAAAATATTTTTGAGTTGGGTTCAAATGGCTCTGAGCACTATGGGACTTAACATCTGAGGTCATCACTCCCCTAGAACTTAGAACTACTTAAACCTAACTAACCTAAGGACATCAATCACACCCATGCCCGAGGCAGGATTCGATCCTGCGAACGTAGCGGTCGCGCGGTTCCAGACTGTAGTTCCTAGAACCGCTCGGTCACTCCGGTCAGCTTTGAGTTGGGTATTTGTATTGTAAGCATACTAAGAACTTCCACGGCATCATAACAATCTCAAAAAAAGTTCACTGTTGATTTAAGAGCTTTTCCAAACATTATCGCTCGGAATTACACACCAGTGAGCTGAATACTGAACTGGAGAGACTACTCCATGGAACCAAGCAGTGAACCAATACGTCACAGTCGCCATGACAGGACGATGCAAGCTGGCAGTTCTTTCTACCAAACGTGAGAAATGAAATTTATGTTTATTGGTACCATGTGGAGCTATCTGAGGTTAGTTTATACACTCCTGGAAATGGAAAAAAGAACACATTGACACCGGTGTGACAGACCCACCATACTTGCTCCGGACACTGCGAGAGGGCTGTACAAGCAATGATCACACGCACGGCACAGCGGAAACACCAGGAACCGCGGTGTTGGCCGTCGAATGGCGCTAGCTGCGCAGCATTTGTGCACCGCTGCCGTCAGTGTCAGCCAGTTTGCCGTGGCATACGGAGCTCCATCGCAGTCTTTAACACTGGTAGCATGCCGCGACAGCGTGGACGTGAACCGTATGTGCAGTTCACGGACTTGGAGCGAGGGCGTATAGTGGGCATGCGGGAGGCCGGGTGGACGTACCGCCGAATTGCTCAACATGTGGGGCGTGAGGTCTCCACAGTACATCGATGTTGTCGCCAGTGGTCGGCGGAAGGTGCACGTGCCCGTCGACCTGGGACCGGACCGCAGCGACGCACGGATGCACGCCAAGACCGTAGGATCCTACGCAGTGCCGTAGGGGACCCCACCGCCACTTCCCAGCAAATTATGGACACTGTTGCTCCTGGGGTATCGGCGAGGACCATTCGCAACCGTCTCCATGAAGCTGGGCTACGGTCCCGCACACCGTTAGGCCGTCTTCCGCTCACGCCCCAACATCGTGCAGCCCGCCTCCAATGATGCCGCGACAGGCGTGAATGGAGGGACGAATGGAGACGTGTCGTCTTCAGCGATGAGAGTCGCTTCTGCCTTGGTGCCAATGATGGTCGTATGCGTGTTTGGCGCCGTGCAGGTGAGCGCCACAATCAGGACTGCATACGACCGAGGCACACAGGGCCAACACCCGGCATCATGGTGTGGGGAGCAATCTCCTACACTGGCCGTACACCTCTGGTGATCGTCGAGGGACACTGAATAGTGCACGGTACATCCAAACCGTCATCGAACCCATCGTTCTACCATTCCTAGACCGGCAAGGGAACTTGCTGTTCCAACAGGACCATGAACGTCCGCATGTATCCCGTGCCACCCAACGTGCTATAGAAGGTGTAAGTCAACTACCCTGGCCAGCAAGATCTCCGGATCTGTCCCCCATTGAGCATGTTTGGGACTGGATGAAGCGTCGTCTCACGCGGTCTGTACGTCCAGCACGAACGCTGGTCCAACTGAGGCGCCAGGTGGAAATGGCATGGCAAGCCGTTCCACAGCACTACATCCAGCATCTCTACGATCGTCTCCATGGGAGAATAGCAGCCTGCATTGCTGCGAAAGGTGGATATACACTGTACTAGTGCCGACATTGTGCATGCTCTGTTGCCTGTGTCTATGTGCCTGTGGTTCTGTCAGTGTGATCATGTGATGTATCTGACCCCAGGAATGTGTCAATAAAGTTTCCCCTTCCTGGGACAATGAATTCACGGTGTTCTTATTTCAATTTCCAGGAGTGTAGTTCAATGAAAGAATCGCTCTCAAGCAGAAGTAGTACCAACAACTCCGAATGCCCCTCGGCAATATGGCATACCATCAAGGTTTTCTATGCAAAAAAGCCTTTGAGTAGTCTCCCCAGTTTAGTACCGAGTTCACTGGTACACACATATGAAGTGGTAGTAACAGTAGTAATTCGTAGTATATAGCAATTGCGAAAACTATAAGGCATACTCCTGTATCCACACAGATAAGTGGATAGAGCGCCTCCCCGTTACAGGTGCTCAATATGGAGACAGTTAGTGACGTGGCAAACAACAAGTTCTTTGAAGTCGCTGACACGCATTACATGGAAAGCTATGACAGCAGCTCGCTTAGGGAATCAGTTCACTGCGTTGCCTATCTGCAGGAGGAAACTAACCTGAGGTGACAATACGGAATGGATGATTTGTCTACATGTTGTGACACACCTGCCCCTTTACCAAATGGGCCAAGGCGAGTACTACGAATCGAAACTTGCAGAGAAGCTTTATTGACATGTGTCTGTTTTCTGTGTGTCTTGTAGTTTTTGCACAGTGGTCTTCTGGAGTTACTTATGGACTACCATGCATTTCATCTGATGGAATCTTTGGGCCTCTACATGCTCCCAACGGGATAACTACTTACTATGAAACTTAAGAATTACTATTATTTTTATCAAACTTTTTTCATGGTTAAGTATCAAAATAGGTCTAGCTATAATAAAGGTGAATTATTAATTTTGTCAATATTTTACGTGAGTATTCTCTTATTTTGTAACAGTAGGAACACTGGAGTATCTGTAATTTCAGTTTCACTTCCAACTGAAACAAAACATGTTTTTTTTGTATTTAATGCGTTTTCTAAACGAATTTTAAACCACTTTCGTGCTGTTATGTAAATTATTATTACACTGGGTGACTGCCAAAAGGGAAATGTTATGGGATACAATGCAGGGTGGATTATGATATCTCGTGCAAAATGAGCAGTTGGTCCATGTGAGGCCAAGTTGCATTTTACGAACTACAGTAGGAGCGATGTATGTGGGCAGATCAAGATCCCTCACCATTATGGCTCGCAGCCACCGACATTGGCATCTCTACAGCATCGACAGCTTGCAAGTCTGTTCATATACACGTTAACTTGGAACTTTTGTGAGGCATAGCTAGTGAATTTCAGGAAGTTACTGTAAAAAACTAGGTAATAATTCTACTTATGTAAACTGTAACTCACCAATCATATTATAAACCTCAGTCATTCTTCTCTAGATTAGGGCTCTTCACCTTTCCTATTTCAAAATAAACGAATGTCTTTCATCTGCCAAAGAAGCCAATCAGTATATTCTATACAATAATCAGAGGCAATACATTTAATGTTTGAATAAAAGTAAATGATAGAGTAAATTCAAATGAAATAATACTGGCAAAATAAGAGTTAAACGAAAACCGTAAATCTCTGAATTTTCAGTATTATGATTATTTTAGGTAAGGTCTTCTGTTTGGCTTCGGGCTTCATATTCTGGCCTTGCCACTACGTCGAATCTTGGCTATTTTATTTAATGCTAATACTTCCAAATTATTTAAAATAGTGAAATTATATAATCGTTATTTGGGTAGTTAAGGAGTTTTTCATGTCAAGGTAAATGTTACTGTGAAGTAATGCAGTTTCGACTGTAATAGAGAAAGCTCGTCATTCTGCCATTTCCATTTGCGTATTTATTCGCGCTATTAAATCTGATACTGTTTTATTATTTCATGAAGTGTTGTTGGTGCAAACGTCAGCACATATTTGCTCAGATAAGATACGCAGTACTTACTGTTCTGATAACCGACTGGCTAATGAACGGAGTTTGACTAACTGAACTGGCAATCAGAGTTTGGAATAACGTCACTGACACGCCGTGCGTTATTCAAAATTTCGTGGTCTTCGAGCGTGATTTTTCACTGCTTGATAACGTTCAGTCGAAATATAAGCAAGAATGTGTGAAGAAAGGTATTTGTAAGCTTTCCCCACTGAAAGTAATCATAATTTCTTCGGAAATGGTTACCATAATTTTTTGACCCGGTTTAGGTTCACGCAGCCACAGTCATTTTCGTGTACCGTAGAACCCCTCTAATCCGATCTTGGATGGTCCGTCACTCCGGTTAGTCCGATCACGCTCAGGCTGGCGAGCGTTGGCCGACTTGTGACTGACTGGACGTCTGTCGGGCCATTGTTGCGGGTATCTATCGCTGTCCATATTGTTGTGCTGTACGTTATTGTGCAGTTTTATCCTCTGTTGGGATTAAAAAACGTCGTTGTTTGCTTTTATCCGTGTTCTCTACAGTACTTGTTACTGTAGATTCATTGTGTGTACAGTTGTCTGTTTTTCATCATGTCTGGATTCAAACGTAAACACGTAACTTTCTCACTAAATGAAAAATTAGCATTGCTCCAAAGAGTGGACGAAGGAGAATCGCAACGGAACTGAATGTAGTGTTACGACAATTAAGGATTGGAGGAAGAATCGGAAAGACATTGAATCCTATACAGTTACGATTGATAGTGAAAACACTCTGAAGAATCGCAAAACATTAAAAATGCCTAAACTTTATCTGCTTGATAACGCATTGTCGATGTGGTTTTGTCAAGAAAGAAGGAAAGGAACTCCAATATGACGGGCCAATTCTCAAAGAAAAAGCGATAGCTTTGCGCAAAAAACTGGAAGCCGAAAGTAAATTTGCTGCCAGTGACGGCTGGATTGATCGTTGGAAAACTCGGCATGGTGTCCGATTTGTTTCTGTTTCCGATGTCGCAACTGCTAAGGAGTTTTTTGTTAAGTTTTAAGAAATTGTAGAAGAAAATGAACTGTTACCCTGCCAAGTGCATAACATCGACGAGACAGGGCTGAACTTTAAAATGTTGCCAACAAAAACGCTCGCAGCTTCAAATGAATCCGTGGTAGGAACGAAACTTATAAAAGAGAGAATAACAGCCATTCTTTGTAGCAACGCAGATGGTACCCACAAGCTCCCCTTGTTCGTCATTGGCAAATGTAAGAAGCCAAGGGCATTCATAAATTTAAACTTATATTCCTTGCCGGTTTATTACCGCAATCAAAAATCTGTCTGGGTGGACTGCAACCTTTTTAAATCCTAGTTTTTCGACGAGTTTGTGCCAGCAGTCGAAAAAGACTTCAAGCAAAAATAAATAAATAAATAAATCTGCCTGTTCGTGCTCTACTGCTGTTGTATAACGCACTATCACATCCATCTGAGGAATATTTGGTGAAAGGGGTCATAAAAGCTCTCTTTCTGCCTCCTAATGTGGCCTCACTCATCCCGCCAATGTATCAGGGCGTTATCGAATGGTTAAATAGGCGATATCGCAGAAAGTATATCAACTCAATCTTGGAAATATCTGAAAGACGTCATTACTTATCCGAGGCAATGAAATCCCTGAACATCAAAGATGCAATCTACACAATTGCTGCAGCATGGGATCATCTGAAACCTGACACAGTGCGGAAATCGTGGCGTAAGCTTTGGCCACAAGTTATGATTGAAAATGAGCATACCGAAGATGAGCAAAACGACGACGCACTGGAAACCGTTAAAGATCTACAAACTCTGGAGCCGAACGTCCCTGCCAATGAAGTTGAAGAGTGGATCAACGAATGTGAAAAAGACTGTGACACTTTTGAAGAGCTCAATGACGATCAGATTTGTTTCCGCTGTTAGCCAGGAAACAGTGAATGATGTCTCGGACGGCGAAGACGAATCCCCTACCCGCATTTCACACAACGATGCAAAAAACGCTTTTGACATCGCCCTTCAATACATCGAGCAGAATCCAATTTCAGCTTCAATGGATGTTTTGTGGATTAAAAAAAATGGAGGGAGACTGCCGCTAAATCTAGAATAACATCTGCTAAACAAAAATGTATCACAAGTTTTTTTCCAAGTAATTTGTTTTCGTTTTTACTGTATAAGTGTTTCCTTTACACACACACACACACACACACACACACACACACACACACACACACACACATTATATATATAGATACTTCATATCTATAAATCTATATATCTATATCTATATATATATACTTCATATCTAAAAATTCATCTATTGAGTAGAAGGCACTGTCATTCAGAAATTCTTGTAAGTTGGCTTGAAACGTTGGTTGGCTATCTGTCAGACGTTTAATTCTATTTAGCAAATGACCAAAGATTTATGTGGCAGCATAATTCACCCCTTTCTGTACCAAAGTCCGATTTATTCCAGAATAGTGAAGACTATCCTTTCTTCTAGTGTTGTATTTATGCACATTCCTAGTTCCTTTTAGTTAGGATGGGTTATCAATAATTCGTAAGTTAATATATGTATTACAAAAGTACTTTCGATGTTAACTATATACTGCTGTGATTCTTCTCGTATAACTTAATTCTTCTATCCAAATTTGAACATCTTGCTCCTCCTAAAAGTATATTAATCTCAGTGCACGTGTTTTCGTTATTTCCTTGATTGCCAATAGTAGCCCGTGATTGCCTTTGTGAGTGGGTGCACTTTAACAAAATCTGAATTTCCTATGTTTTTAAAATTTCCTAACGAAAATTTAATAGTAATGGGTGACTGGAATTCGAGTGTAGGAAAAGGGAGAGAAGGAAACATAGTAGGTGAATATGGATTGGGGCTAAGAAATGAAAGAGGAAGCCGCCTAGTAGAATTTTGTACAGAGCACAACTTAGTCATAGGTAACACTTGGTTTAAGAATCATGAAAGAAGGTTGTATACGTGGAAGAACCCTGGAGATACTAAAAGGTATCAGATAGATTATATAATGGTAAGACAGAGATTTAGGAACCAGGTTTTAAGTTGTAAGACATTTCCAGGGGCAGATGTGGACTCTGACCACAATCTATTGGTTATGACCTGTAGATTAAAACTGAAGAAACTGCAAAAATGTGGGAAATTAAGGAGATGGGACCTGGATAAACTGAAAGAACCAGAGGTTGTACAGAGTTTCAGGGAGAGCATAAGGGAACAATTGACAGGAATAGGGGAAAGAAATACAGTAGAAGAAGAATGGGTAGCTCTGAGGGATGAAGTAGTGAAAGCAGCAGAGAATAAAGTAGGTAAAAAGACGAGGGCTGCTAGAAATCCTTGGGTAACAGAAGAAATATTGAATTTAATTGATGAAAGGAGAAAATATAAAAATGCAGTAAATGAAGCAGGCAAAAAGGAATACAAACGTCTCAAAAATGAGATCGAGAGGAAGTGCAAAATGGCTAAACAGGGATTGCTAGAGGATAAATGTAAGGATGTAGAGGCTTATCTCACTAGGGGTAAGATAGATACTGCCTACAGGAAAATTAAAGAGACCTTTGGAGAGAAGAGAACCACGTGTATGAATATCAAGAGCTCAGATGGCAACCCAGTTCTAAGCAAAGAAGGGAAGGCAGAAAGGTGGAAGGAGTATATAGAAGGTTTATACAAGGGTGATGTACTTGAGGACAATATTATGGAAATGGAAGAGGATGTAGATGAAGACGAAATGGATGATACGATATTGCGTGAAGAGTTTGACAGAGCACTGAAAGACCTGAGTCGGAACAAGGCCCCCGGAGTAGACAACATTCCATTAGAACTACTGACGGCCTTGGGAGAGCCAGTCATGACAAAACTCTACCAGCTGGTGAGCAAGATGTATGAGACAGGCCAAATACCCTCAGACTTCAAGAAGAATATAATAATTCCAATCCCAAAGAAAGCAGGTGCTGACAGATGCGAAAATTACCGAACTATCAGTTTAATAAGTCACAGCTGCAAAATACTAACGCGAATTCTTTACAGACGAATGGAAAAACTGGTAGATGCGGACCTCGGGGAGGATCAGTTTGGATTCCGTCGAAATGTTGGAACACGTGAGGCAATATTGACCTTACGACTTATCTTAGAAGAAAGATTAAGAAAAGGCAAACCTACGTTTCTAGCATTTGTAGACTTAGAGAAAGCTTTTGACAATGTTGACTGGAATACTCTTTTTCAAATTCTAAAGGTGGCAGGGGTAAAATACAGGGAGCGAAAGGCTATTTACAATTTGTACAGAAACCAGATGGCAGTCATAAGAGTCGAGGGGCATGAAAGGGAAGCGGTGGTTGGCAAAGGAGTGAGACAGGGTTGTAGCCTCTCCCCGATGTTATTCAATCTGTATATTGAGCAAGCAGTAAAGGAAACAAAAGAAAAATTTGGAGTAGGTATTAAAATTCATGGAGACGAAGTAAAAACTTTGAGGTTCGCCGATGACATTGTAATTCTGTCAGAGACAGCAAAGGACTTGGAAGAGCAGTTGAACGGAATGGACAGTGTCTTGAAAGGAGGATATAAGATGAACATCAACAAAAGCAAAACGAGGATAATGGAATGTAGTCAAATTAAATCGGGTGATGCTGAGGGAATTAGATTAGGAAATGAGACACTTAAAGTAGTAAAGGAGTTTTGCTATTTAGGAAGTAAAATAACTGATGATGGTCGAAGTAGAGAGGATATAAAATGTAGACTGGCAATGCCAAGGAAAGCGTTTCTGAAGAAGAGAAATTTGTTAACATCGAATATAGATTTAAGTGTCAGGAAGTCATTTCTGAAAATATTTGTTTGGAGTGTAGCCATGTATGGAAGTGAAACATGGACGATAACTAGTTTGGACAAGAAGAGAATAGATGCTTTCGAAATGTGGTGCTACAGAAGAATACTGAAGATAAGGTGGATAGATCACGTAACTAATGAGGAGGTATTGAATAGGATTGGGGAGAAGAGAAGTTTGTGGCACAACTTGACTAGAAGAAGGGATCGGTTGGTAGGACATGTTTTGAGGCATCAAGGGATCACAAATTTAGCATTGGAGGGCAGTGTGGAGGGTAAAAATCGTAGAGGGAGACCGAGAGATGAGTACACTAAGCAGATTCAGAAGGATGTAGGTTGCAGTAGGTACTGGGAGATGAAGAAGCTTGCACAGGATAGAGTAGCATGGAGAGCTGCATCAAACCAGTCTCAGGACTGAAGACCACAACAACAACAACAACAATGAAATTAACTAAATCCGGAGGAACTGTCTCTGTCTCTGTCTCTAAAGATTATTTTGCAACTTGATAATTAAGGTCCTTGTACATTGAAGCGCCAAAGAAACTGGTATAGGCATGTATATTCCCATACAGATACACGTAAATAGGCAGAATGAGGTGCTGCGGTCGACAACGCCTATATAAGACAACAAGTGTCTGCCGCAGATGTTAGATCGGTTACTGCTGCAAGAATGGCAGGTTATCAAGATTTAAATAAGTTTGGGTGTGGTATTACAGCCGGCGCACGAGCTATGGGACACAGCATATCGGAGGTAGCGATGAAGTTGGGACTTTCCCCTTCGACCATTTCACGAGTGTACCGTGAATATCAGGAATCCGGTAAAACATCAAATATCCGATATCGCTGCTGCCGGAAAAGTGTCCTGCAAGAACGGGACCAACGACGATTGAAGAGTTTCGTTCAGCGTGACGGAAGTGCAACCCTTCCGCAAATTGCTGCAGATTTCAATGCTGGGCTGTCAACAAGTGTCAGCGTTCGGATCGTTCAACGAAATTTCATCGATATGGGCTTTCGGAGCACGGTGACTGCACGACACAAAGCTTTACCCTTGGCCTGGGCCCGTCAACAGCGACATTGGATTGTTGATGACTGGAAACATATTGCCTGGTCAGACGAGTTTCGTTTCAAATGGTATCGAGCGGATGGAGTGTATGGGTATGGGCACAACCTCATGAATCCATGGACTCTGCATGTTAGCAGCGGACTGTTCAAGCTGGTGGAGGCTCTGTAATGGTGTGGGGCTTCTTTAATTGGGGTGATATGGGACTTTTCAAGCTGGTTGAGGCTCTGTAGTGGTGTGGGCGTCTGCAGTGGTGATATGGGACCCCTTATACGTCTCGGAAAGACTATGATAGATGACACGTACGTAAGCATCCTGTCTGATCACTTGCATCCATTCATGTCAATTGTGCCTTCCGACGGCCTTAGGAAATTCCAGCAGTACTATTCGACTCCCTAAAATTCCAGGATTGCTAAAGAGTGGCTCCAGGAACACTCTTCTGAATTTAAACACTTCCGCCGGCCACCAAACTCCCCAGACATGGACATTATTGAGTATATCTGGGATGTCTTGCAATGTACGATTCAGAAGGGGTCTCCACTCCCTCGTACTCTTGCGGCTTTATGGACAGCACTGCAGGATTGGTGGTGTCAGTTCCCTCCAGCACTACTTCAGACACTAGTCCAGTCCATGCCACGTCGTTTTGCGGCACTTCTGAGTTCTCGCGAGGACCCTACACTATATTAGTTAATTGCGTTATATGGGTGAAGTAGAAGAGTATTCTTCTCTTGATGGTACTGAGAACTTCATGCGCCGCAGTATTGCAACATTGGTGGCTTTATTTATCCATGGTATCCTTAATATCGTTAGACACGCCCACGTTTCAAATACCTTCAGTTTCTTACCAAATACCACGATATATGTCCATGACTCCACACAGTAGGATATTGAACACGTACTACAAAAGTATCTTTTTTCTTTTCTTGTTTCTCGAGTCCGCCCTCTACAAAACACTGCTTAAACAACTGAAATGACGCAATTTCAGAGACTTTACTGTTCTCATACAGATATGCTTTTAAGTGTATGGATTGAAGCGGTTTCAGTCTATATACACAAAACATAGCATAAAGTCCTCCAAATGAATGTCTTGATAGATTTCTTTCTTGTCGTTATGTTAAGGTGGCTATTCATTAAAAAATTACTCTTATTTGTAAAGGCTTGTGTAGTAATTGCAATTCTTTTTTAAAAATCCATTATACTTCTGCTGCCATCTGTTACTGCACCTTCCAAGTAGCATAATTCGTTTATTAGTTTTTTTTCCTATCTTAGTATTTGCCCTTACTTCTCTCTTCGATTTATCTACCACCATTATTTTATTTTCGTTTGCGTAATTTCGTTTGCATAAAAAATTTGTCTAATGTTTTAGACAGCCGCTTAGTTCGGGTCATTTTCAGAAACTGCTTACTATATTATCAATAAATTGAATTCAATGTATTTGTTTATCATTAATTTTCATCCGTACGTGTCGTACTTCCTGTAATTAAATATATTTTGAGCGAGACGATAGCCTCCATCATTAAGCCACAGATATCTATTTCCGTACCGTGTTTTTCGTTATATAGATTATGAGCCATTTATCTTTCCAGTCTATTCCAGGTTTACTCGACTTTCCAAACACTATCCTCCAGTTAATTCTGTCGAAATCATTTTCTAAGTCAATAGATGTGGCATACGTTTTCCTGTTCAACTCATTTCTTCTTTCTAAAATCATTGTACTTTTCCTAGTTCGTTTTTCTTTCAAAAATATCAGTTGGTCTCCTGCTAAATATTGTTTAATCTTAGCTTTTAGTTTTCGCTTAAAATGATGAGTACAATTATTGAAGTGTAATTTATGAATGCCAAGGGTCATAATTTGAACAATGATTGACATTGTGTTTCTTAAGTATGTTCTTAAGTATGTTTCAGAACCATGAAAAGAGGTTGTATACATGGAAGAACCCTGGAGATACTAAAAGGTATCAGATAGATTATATAATGGTAAGACAGAGATTTAGGAACCAGGTTTTAAATTGTAAGACATTTCCAGGAGCAGATGTGGACTCGGACCACAATCTATTGGTTATGACCTGTAGATTAAAACTGAAGAAACTGCAAAAAGGTGGGAATTTAAGGTGATGGGACCTGGATAAAATGAAAGAACCAGAGGTTGTACAGAGTTTCAGGGAGATGATAAGGGAACAATTGACAGAAATGGGGGAAAGAAATACAGTAGAAGAAGAATGGGTAGCTTTGAGGGATGAAGTAGTGAAGGCAGCGGAGGATCAAGTAGGTAAAATGACGAGGGCTAGTAGAAATCCTTGGGTAACAGAAGAAATATTGAATTTAATTGATGAAAGGAGAAAATATAAAAATGCAGTAAATGAAGCTGGCAAAAAGAAATAGAAACGTCTCAAAAATGAGATCGACAGGAAGTGCAAAATGGCTAAGCAGGGATGGCTAGAGGACAAATGTAAGGATGTAGAGGCTTATCTCACTAGAAGTAAGATAGATACTGCCTACAGGAAAATTAAAGAGACCTTTGGAGAAAAGAGAACCACTTGTATGAATATCAAGAGCTCAGATGGAAACCCAGTTCTAAGCAAAGAAGGGAAAGCAGAAAGGTGGAAGGAGTATATAGAGGGTCTATACAAGGGCGATGTACTTGAGGACAATATTATGGAAATGGAAGAGGATGTAGATGAAGATGAAATGGGAGATACGATACTGCGTGAAGAGTTCGACAGAGCACTGAAAGACCTGAGTCGAAGCAAGGCCTCAGGAGAAGACGACATTCCATTGGAACCACTGACGACCTTGGGAGAGCCAGTCCTGACAAAACTGTACCGTCTGGTGAGCAAGATGTATGAAACAGGCCAAATACTCTCAGACTTCAAGAAGAATATAATAATTCCAATCCCAAAGAAAGCAGGTGTTGACAGATGTGAAAATTACCGAACAATCAATTTAATAAGCCACAGCTGCAAAATACTAACTCGAATTCTTTACAGACGAATGGAAAAACTAGTAGAAGCCGACCTCGGGGAAGATCAGTTTGGATTCCGTAGAAATACTGGAAACACGTGAGGCAATACTGACCTTACGACTTATCTTAGAAGAAAGATTAAGGAAAGGCAAACCTACGTTTCTAGCATTTGTAGACTTAGAGAAAGCTTTTGACAATGTTGACTGGAATACTCTCTTTCAAATTCTAAAGGTGTCAGGGGTAAAATACAGGGAGCGAAAGGCTATTTACAATTAGTACAGAAACCAGATGGCAGTTATAAGAGTCGAGGGACATGAAAGGGAAACAGTGCTTGGGAAGGGAGTAAGACAGGGTAGCAGACTCTCCCCAATGTTATTCAATCTGTATATTGAGCAAGCAGTAAAGGAAACAAAAGAAAAATTTGGAGTAGGTATTAAAATTCATGGAGACGAAGTAAAAACTTTGAGGTTCGCCGATGACATTGTAATTCTGTCAGAGACAGCAAAGGACTTGGAAGAGCAGTTGAACAGAAAGGACAGTGTCTTGAAAGGAGGATATAAGATGAACATCAACAAAAGCAAAACGAGAATAATGGAATGTAGTCGAATAAAGTCGGGTGATGCTGAGTGTATTAGATTAGGAAATGAGACACTTAAAGTAGTAAAGGAGTTTTGCTATTTGGGGAGCAAAATAACTGATGATGGTCGAAGTAGAGAGGATATAAAATGTAGACTGGCAATGCCAAGGAAAGCGTTTCTGAAGAAGAGAAATTTGTTAACATCGAGTATAGATTTAAGTGTCAGGAAGTCTTTTCTGAAAGTATTTGTATGGAGTGTAGCCATGTATGGAAGTGAAACATGGACGAAAAATATTTTGGACAAGAAGAGAATAGAAGCTTTCGAAATGTGGTGCTACAGAAGAATGCTGAAGATTAGATGGGTAGATCACATAACTAATGAGGAAGTACTGAATAGGATTGGGGAGAAGAGAAGTTTGTGGCACAATTTGACCAGAAGAAGGGATCGGTTGGTAGGACATGTTCTGAGGCATCAAGGGATCACCAATTTAGTATTGGAGGGCAGCGTTGAGGGTAAAAATCGTAGAGGGAGACCAAGAGATGAATACACTAAGCATATTCAGAAGGATGTAGGTTGCAGTAGGTACTAGGAGATGAAGAAGCTTGCACAGGATAGAGTAGCATGGAGAGCTGCATCAAACCAGTCTCAGGACTGAAGACAACAACAACAACAAGTATGTTGGTAGTTTTACTTTTTATTAATTCAACTGGCAGTGCCCCTTCCTCGTAACAGACATACATTGATAGTTATTAATGTGCTGTATCATTTCAGATTGTTAAATTTCCTTACATTGAGGGGGGTGATCATTCTAGGCCATATTTCTAAATTAGAAAACACTCGCACACAAAGACAAATATATTCTGTCGTATTCATTGCCGTCCTCAGTACGTTTTTACAGCAGACTACTATAAATGAGAATGAGTGGATTACCGAAACTGTACTCTTCACCTGAGGAAAACTGACTCAAGAAATTAAATTCGTAAAGACAGCGATACAAATCTAAAGAGTCGTGAATAGTTCTTTTTTATACTTTCTAGTGTGAATAAACTGGTATTTTAGCTATACATATTTTTCATTTGAAAACACTTATACGCTCTTGAAAATAATTCAGCGGTATCTCGGTACAGTGAACGAAGTGAGCAAGAGCTGCCAGTTTATCAGCTCTCACTAATCGCTTAGATAAAAGTGGTACATTGTTTTCGCGACATCGTACGCTGATTGCAAACCTATCATGCTCTCTACACGTGCGCAAATCGGCAGGGCATTCATTATTGAAATACCTGATATCTGCCTGTTGCCAACTGGAAACCAGTAGTTTCAGTCATTACGACAAGCGTGGGAACTGATCGTTACTTGTCTGACCATCTCTGTCTCAGCATTGCTACGAACGTACCTCCTGTAACACTCATCCTCTAACACTTGCGGTCGACATTATATGAAAGGCGTGTGTAAGAAGATTTTTGCCAGCTGCCATTTAGCCACACTTGCGAAGTTTCGAACTGGAGCAATGTTCTCTGCACACGATAGTAAGTGCCCTGCTTGTTTTTAAATTCTAATAACATGCAAGAAAGTCTTTAGAAAATTGCCCAGGTTAAAGCACCCTCTCATATGGTTCAAATGGCTCTGAGCACTATGGGACTTAACATCTGTGGTCATCAGTCCCCTAGAACTTAGAACTACTTAAACCTAACTAACCTAAGGACATCACACACATCCATGCCCGAGGCAGGATTCGAACCTGCGACCGTAGCAGTCGCGCGGTTCCGGACTGAGCGCCTACAACCGCTAGACCACCGCGGCCGGCCACCCTCTCATAATACGAACGTTTTGACGTATGAAATTGTGTTCATCGTTTTCTGACTTTATTTTAATAACAAGTTTCAAGGGACCATTTATTTTGTGGGAAGGTTGTTCTATGGATAGAAATGAACATTGAAATCTAATTTAATGACCAAGTTTCCTATCAGTGAGTTCATCACCTGACTTACAAAATGTGTGAATTTCCCATCTTCTAAACGAAGCATATGTGTGAGCATATATGCTCCACAATTATGACCTAAATACTTTTTCACAAAAACTTTTACAATAGTAAACTCTTCAGTATCCCGAGACATCGCTAGCTGTCACGAAGATCTCGATACAAATTTACAGTCTGAAACTCCAAGTATTCAGACGAAAACGTTACTAATAATCTTGTTGTTGAGTATATTAGTGCTGATTTTGCAGGAAACTCTCATTAAATAAATTCGTTTGCTGAAGGCAAATGATCATGATGGGATCCGTAATGTAAGCCAATTTGTAAAGTCCATGAGCACATTAAACAGAATCATGAAATTTCAGCTAACAGTTTAATAGTGGCAAAGCACATAAATTCCGAGACACCGATCTCAAACTACTAATTATACCAACTCAAAATGCAGATTGTAATGCGACACCCTTTTCTAACATAACGTTTTTCTATAAAAGTAGCCCATACCAGAATTGATCTTGAATTTCGTATTTTGTAAATGATGTATTATATTTTAGACTAAAATGTATAAAAAGAAATTTATTTTGTTCACTTTCTATGTACAGTTAAAATCATTCTTCTCTTAGAAATATTTGAAGTTAGGTAATATCTGGCATATTTAAAATTCGTGTTACTAATTACTCAATCTGATGACACTTATAAAATTTATTTCTGGACTCATTTACAACATATTGATATATTTTAGCGAAGATTCTTCTTTTGGCAGGCCTCGGTGGCTACGGTCGCAGGTTCGAATCCTGCCTCGGGCATGGATGTGTGTGACGTCATTAGGTTAGTTAGGTTTAAGTAGCTCTAAGTTCTAGGGGACTGATGACCTCAGATGTTAAGTCCCATAGTGCTAAGAGTCATTTGAACCATTCTTCTTTTGTCAAGAAATTTTGTAAACTGTTCTGCTTTTTAAACTCTTTGGAATATTGTGAGCACCGGAGAATGTAAATAGTTGTGGGTATGCCTGTGATGGAGACAGACGTATTTATTTAGGAGCGACACTAACAATGTCATATGGAATATTAACTGGAAATTGTAAAGACGGTGTGATATTCAAAAATGCGACAAAAATAAAATTCAAGAATAACAGGCAAAGCCTCATCAGTTATTTGGTCATCAGGACCCACAACGTTAAATTAAAATTTCAGCCATAATAATATACCCCTAGATACAAAACCTGGAGCCAACAACAAGAGAATATGAAGATAAGTAAAAAGTTTTTCTTTTGTATATCTTATGGCTCTCTAAGTATTTGAAGCTAATGACGACGCTAAGAATACTTTAATGGTGATTTGTGGGAGGGTAAGATTACAAGCTCTTAGTACACGGAAGACCACAAATACTTCCGCTTGAAACACGTGACATCCTTCGCCATTGCATAACAAAAAGTTACTCACAAAGTATTCAATACTCCCACACATCACCATGAAATTTTTCTTAGTGTCTTTATTAGCTTCATAAGCTTCGAGAGGAATAAGATATACAAAAAAAAAAAGAAGGAAGAGATTTACATAGTTCGCCTATGCTTCGGATGTGATATACAGAATAAAAAGAAACTGTCTGAAAAGCATAAGAGTGGTAGGGTACATTGTGCTCACAAATAATTGTTAAGAAAAAATTTCGATTCATTGCTCCATTTCCAGGTTAAATAGCATTTAAGTTATCCAGTCTGGCCGTTTCACGAGCAATTTCAAGCGGCTCGCCAGATAGAATAAGTGTCAGCTGTTTTCATAATGTACATAATAGAGCACGCGACTGCTCAGCCTATGGCTCGGGTTCGATCCCTGTTACCGCCTAACAACCACTTTTCCTGTATCTCTCTTGTTCGGTTTTAGGAAACCAAACGAAGAACAGGTTTGGCGACACCGTCTGTGGCGGAGAGCTTGAATTCTGCGTGCAGCATCCTGATTGGATAACTTCAATGTTAATTAATTTGGAAATGCCACAACGTATCGAATTTTTTGTTAACTATTATTTCTCTGGACAATCTACCCTGCAAGACCCTTACAAACGTTTCAGACTGTCTGTCTGACCACCCTGTATATGTAGTGCATTATCTCAAAACTCGTAATCAGAGAATGCGGGGAGCAAATCTCGTTGCAAGTTTGCACATAACAAACCCAGAAACTCCAACCAACCTCTCCGCCTACATACATCGGACTAGACACAGTCCAAGACTCTCACTCCGTTTCATTGGGAACCAGCTCCTCGGAGACGCTGCCATACTGCGAAACGTAACACCCAGGTCACACTGATCTCTTATTGGCCGAGGCACTGCTCGCCAAAGAACGTAACTCATACTACCCATCGAGAGAGAGCAAAGATATTCTATCTCTCAGGCATCGACTGTTGGGCACAGATCACGTTAGCAAAAGTGCTCACGAGTTAGCAGACGCAGGAAACAGTAAAAGCTGAAAGTTGACATATGTGACAAGCTGAACATGGAGTAGGGTCTGTTAGTACTGGTCATTCGAGTGCTATCACTGACCATTTTCTGCAGTTGTACCATTTCGCGATAAAAATTATTTTGCGTATCATCAGTCAACGAGTAAAACAGAAGTGATTTCTGGTGTTCCTCAAGGTAGTGTTATAGGTCCTTTGCTGTTCCTCATCTATATAAACGATTTAGGAGACAATCTAAGCACCCGTCTAGGTTGTTTGCAGATGACGCTGTCATTTATCGACTAGTAAACTCATCAGAAGATCAAAACGAATTGCAAAACGATTTCGAAAAAATATCTGTATGGAGCGAAAATTCGCAACTGACCCTAAATAACGAAAAATGTGAGGTCATGCACGTTGAGTGCTACAAGGAATCCGTTAAACTTTGGTTACACGATAAATCAGTCAAATCTAACGGCCGTAAATTCAACTAAATACCTAGGAATTACAATTACGAACCACTTAAATTGGAAGGAACACGTAGAAAATGTTGTGGGGAAGGCTAACCAAAGACTGTGTTTTATTGGTAGGACACTTAGAAAATGTAACAGGGTACCTATATGTTTACCTTCACGTTGATACTACACATCAGAATATTTTATGATCTGAAGATGGCAGTAGCCGAAACCGATAATAGTGAAGTGTAAAAATTTGTGTGTTCATGACGGACCTGTAAAATAAAGCGTTGAGTTACAACAGCCTTAATTTATTCCATGGCATTTCGGGATTGCGGCCAGATTACTTCGTCTTCTTGGCAGGATATTTCGACTGACAACCATTCAGGCATCTTCAGGTGAGTGTTTTGCACTGGAGATTGTATCAATCTCTGTTGCAGAACACTCACCTGTAGATGGCTGAATGGTTGTCAGTCGAAATATCGTGGCGAGAAGACGACGTAATCCGTCTGCAACCTCTAAACTTCATGGAACACTCTTTATTCCGGGAAAATTTCAAGAATCACAGCCATAATTTAATTTCATATTCGTTGCTACACTTATAGACCGCATTTGAAGATCATCGTAATGGACATTAATGACTCCGCATTACTTCTGTGTCAAAACGTATACCACAGCTGCTGAATGATATTCGGTGCACCGACCCGTGTGTTGTCAGTAATGGAAGACGAGCAATAAAATATTCCCCCTTTCACATCCGCTGACGCCGCAGTGGTTGCGCTATTTACCTCTCTGCCCCAGAGGTAGGCGGCCAACTTTATTTAGCTCATGGCCGAATTCTGCAATTTTAATTAAAATGAGGCCCATCTTAAACTACTACTGTCTCTCTAAGTTCTTTTGTTTGGTCCGCATGCGGTCCGCACTTTGACGACCACTGTTCTAACGTATCCGCGGCAAGTGATTTCCACACTGCCGCGCGGAGTGGCTGCGCGGTTTGAGGCATCATGACACGGACTGCGCGGCCCCTCCCGCCGGAGGTTCGAGTCCACCCTCGGGCAAGGGTGTGTGCGTTGTTCTTACCATAAGTTAGTTTCAGTAGCGTGTAAGTCTAGGGACCGATGAACTAAGCAGTTTGGTTCCTTAGGAATTCACACACATTTGAACATTTCCACCCTGGGAAAGGCGGTGAGTTTGTTACCAGTGCTCTCTAGTTTTCGAGTACCTGCCGATTTTTTGTATACTTCACTTATGTCTAGAAATACTTATTCTCAGTTGTGTCTAATACACATGTTGTGCCTCAAAATTAACCTTAAGTAACAAAATGAAACTTGTAAACAACAGATTATCAAGCAAACGCCGTTAGCAAGAAAGGAACACGCTGGCAACTGAAAAGAAAGACATAAATTTCGCGCCCTGATTTCATCTACCTGTTACTGAAACTCTCGCAGCGTGATGACATTCCTGTTACCGTATTCTGTTGCATTCTAACGCGACATTTACAAATGTAACATACTTTTATTACAGTGGATTGCATTGCCAATACCAGGAACAAAAAAGTGTCTTTAACGCTACCTGTCATTAGTTCATTAGTATTAAACTTCGATTAATGGTGTATCAATAGAAAAATGTAGAGAAAGCAATTCCAAGGGTCCAGTTATCCTCTTGATTCCTCCTCCTCGTAATCAGAGGAACGTGAAAGATCATACTGAGATTTGTACAACTGTCTTATAATCACCTAGGTTAGCCTTCTAGAAACCCATAAACGCTGTAATGAAGTCACGCCTTCAAAACTGTGCTACAGTGTATGGAGCTAACCTGCATGTCAAGGTCCAGCTACTAACTGTTTGGAAAAACTTTACCAGGTATCACCAGTTCCAAGTAAATTCACTGTTATTATTTAAATCTGTAAGGAACATATTCTAAAAGCGTTCTGATAAATGGTTCAAATGGCTCTGAGCACTATGGGACTGAACTGCTGAGGTCATTAGTCCCCTAGAACTTAGAACTAGTTAAACCTAACTAACCTAAGGACATCACACACATCCATGCCCGAGGCAGGATTCGAACCTGCGACCGTAGCGGTCTCGCGGTTCCAGACTGCAGCGCCTAGAACCGCACGGCCACTTCGGCCGGCCGTTCTGATAACTTGAATTCCTTAATATGTTATTGAAAAATATATTATTTTCGTAAATTGTCTTTACAGTTTCAGATTCTGATAATTTTAAAACTATATTGTATAATATCAACTGGTTTTCTACATGAGACAAGATAACTCATAAAGATTTTTTATTTTACAGATGTTCCAGATATTACGACAAATGTGGATTCCGTAGGAAAGCAGCTCAGCATGTAGCCTGGTTCGTAGAGACGAAGTCTGTTACCGAAGTCCAACGAAACTTTTCGACATAGTGTGGAAGGGATCACCGCCCTAATCAGCTACGAATTGCGAGATGGCAGTGTTAGAGGAGCGATGCGTCTTATTGAATTTTGCTTGAAATTCAGTAAAACCTGTACAGAGACACACTAGATGATGCAAAAAGCCTACGTTGATGTGTGCTTAAGCCGTACTCGGTGTTACGAAAGGGTCACAAGGTTCAAAAAGGACCGGACGTTAAAGATGACGCCCGTTCAGGACGCCCTTCGACGTCTACCGTCAGAAACGAGTCAATTGAAGACTGACTGTCCGAGAGATTGCGGAAGTATGTAACATTTACGTTAGGTCACGTCATGAACTACTGACACAGCATCTTGGAATGCATTGTGTGGCTGCCAAGTTCGTCCCACGGCTCATGAGTCGAGACCACAAATATCTTCGCCTCGCAATCTGTGAAGAGCTGTTGGATCGCGCAAATGAGAACGAGATGTAACTTAAGAGAATCATGACTGGTAATGAGACTGTTGAGATAAAGGTCCAATCTTAAAAATGGTTTGGGAAAGGTTCTCCAAGACCAACAAAAGCTCGCCAGGACAGATCAAATGCCAAACCCTGTAACTTCCCCTTTGAATGTCGAGAATGACAGTGCTGGAAAAACTCTTACGTTATTAGATTTTCAAACAGCTGAACAAAACCCAACGTACTCAGACAGTTTTCTCTTTACTTATTCTGGTCATCACTAAACTGACATACAATATTTTTAGCGCAAAGCAGTCTGACTTTCAATAATACCTACAAAAGAATGGCCCTGACTAACAATAACTTACCTAACTACTGCAATACAGCGAGCACCAATACTACCAGCTAAATAAAAGATTCTAATTACTAAAGGCACTAACTACTGATAGGTATAGTTAGCAAATGAAAGATTTTGATGGAGAATAAACAATGTGTTTACCTTAATAATGTTCAAAAGTCGTCATATATATATATATATATATATATATATATATATATATATATATATATATATATATATATATATATATCAATTCCTGACTTCCATCTTTACAAATTTCCTTTTTGTGGCGGACACACGTCCCGATCGTCCGCTGTCAAATCTCTGCCGTCTCTCTTCCCACATCCAGCACTGCAGGCGGCTCACATCCAACTGCCCAACTCTACAATAGCGAATATTCCAACAATGCCAACTAGCCACAGATTGCACACAGCACAGTCAATAATTTTCATACAAAGCGCTACGTGCCGTTACCAACATAAAAACCTAAACAGTCTACTTACAAGCCTTGCTAAAAATTTATTTTGACTTTGAAGGATTAGATCATCGTCAATTTTTGCCACAGGGACAAACTGTTAATCGATGGTACTAACAGGACGTGTTGTGACGCCTGCAAGAAACTGTAAGAAGGAAACGGTCTGAAACGAGGCGAGATAATTTATAGCTCTTGTAGCACAATAACGCACCCGGACATTCTTCCCTGTTGGTGCGTTGACTATTGCAAGAAAAACTAAATCACTGTGCTGCCTCGTCCTCCATGCTCTCCAGACCTGGCTCCTGTGGACATTTACTTCCAAAGTTGAAAACCAGGTTGGAAAGACGAAGATTGGCTACAGCAGAAGGGATAAAAGAAAATTCGCAGGTGGCGCTTCGCGCGATCCAGTAATAGGTGTACCAAGGCTGCTTCCGGAAGTGGATACGGTGTTGGGAGCGGTGTATGAATTGTGGAGAGCATTTCGAAGGGGACCATTTACAATAAGTAAAAGATAAGCGTAGGAAAATTCTGTGGACAAGTTCCGGAACTTTTTGAACAGACCTCGGAGCTTGGTACACGTCATTTACAGAAAAAGCTACTGTTGTCGATAAACAGGGGTAGGTTTCCCATCTATTCCACACGCCAACGTCGATAAAACACTGCAGATGTTTGTATAAAAGCCTGCGGCGGCCAGGGGCTTGGAAATGCCACAATCAACAATGCAGAAAGTCTTGCATAAGTGTTCACTGGATGGCACCTGAGCGACAAACCATCTGGGATACTCCAACACCTCCATAGTTGTCCATGTAGATTGCTGGTGATGTGATCGTGAAGAGGAAACGCGAAATGAGAACTACGGCAAAAGCAAGACTAGGCAGACCTCGTGTACTGACGGACAGAGATTGTCAAACGTTCAGGAGGGCGGTTGTAGAAAGTGTAGGAAATCAGTCGACAGAATCAGTCGTGTGTTCCGAAGTGCTACCAGAGTCCAGCTAGAACAGTTACTGTCCGTGTGGAGTTAAAAAGAATGGGTTTCAGTGATTGAGTAGCTCCTGATGTGTCAGACGTTTCTGTAGTCATTGCAAAGTGACGCTTGAGGTGGTGTAAAGAGCGACGACGTTCGACGTTGAATGTCTGGAAACAAGTGATTTGAATGATGAATCGCGCTGTACTCCGTGGCTGTCCGATGGAAGGGTTTGGGTTTGTCGAAAGTCTGGAGAACGTTACCTGATATCATGTGTAGTGCCAACAGTGAAATATGGAGGGTATGGGACTCTTTTTCGTGTTAAGACTGTGGTCTCCTTGTAGTGCTTAAGAAAGCGCTAAATGCGGAAGGACGTGACGACATTTTACAGCAACGCGTATTACGCACAGTATAGGAACACCTAACGTCACGTCATACGCCTGTCCTAATACATTTTGGGTATGACAAGATGACAGTACTCGTCTTATACCCTAAAGTATTTAAATTTGGACGAAGTGAAGGAGGCGTAGCTGAATTAATTTGTACTTAGCTTCTCGGTGTTTTTGGAGTTTTGGGCGCTGTCTTCCAAGGTGCTGTTGCTGCTTATTGTGCAAGTTTATAAAAGTAGGTTTTGGTAAGAGGTTTGACCTTTGTTTTTAAATAAAAAGTATTGGCTGTGACGCCATTTCCCACCAGAAATTTTACTTCCAAATTCTGATTAAGCTTTCACTACTACCTACAATATTCACATGTATTAGTGAGGCCAACAGATTTTAGAGCGATCCTCAAAACACGTCCTCTTCCTATCATCCCTGACAACCAAGTGCGTCGTCTGTGTCGAGACGTCCAAGACCTCGTGAAACCTCCAGGTTCAGGCTGGAGTTGTTATTCTGGATTTTGTTTGTAAGCTTTTGATACAGGTTAATACTACTGCAAAAACTAGATAAATGTTAAACTTACAGGTTAATAATGCACACGGCAACTATTGATAATTATTTACGAGAATATGATGTTAACATTGTATTGACAATGGTATACTTTATTTGACTACGACGTGTTTTCCACTCCGATTGTCAAACAGGTGTTTTGCAGTTTTGTGTTTTCCTACAAGTAGGTTACATCTGTATTATGTCCCATATCAGGATTATCAAATAATAAAAGTAATTTTTGTGTGAACGGTATTGTGATTCAATAATGCTTTTTAATCCAAAATTACGAAACAATTTTCATATTTCAAATTTAGATATTTCCTGTTTGCAATAAAACTAAGAAAAACTAGGAAGCATTTCAGTGTCTCTGCCTCCTAAGTTTTCCGATAAGATATGAAGTTCCCAAAGATGATTTGATTAACAATTTAACAATACTGCAGGATTTGTAATTTTCGTCTTTTGGTTCGTTATTGAAATTAACATGGCTATTTCTGTGATGTGAGTGCTCAGAGGTTTCTTTACATGTAATATGCGTTTTGTCCGGTCCAAAAATTTATGTTTTCTTGGTAACAGTGTGACTGCAAATTTGGTTGTAAGCTTATATTGCAGACAATTTTGTTTAAGCTGTAAAAATCCATCGCATATTTCTTGTCTATAGAAGTTGTAGGGTGTCTACAAATGTTATATGACGAAATATTGTGTGAACAGTTTGAACATATCGTAAAGATTAACTAGAAAGTCTTACTGAATCTACCGATACCATCTCCATAATGTTACAAACAGTTGGACGACGAAAAGTGGATCAGCATGACGCGGTGCGTACCAGGTCGTAAAGCACCATTTGTGAGGCAATGGTTTGTGGACAGTACCGTTATCGAACTGGGCTGGTCTGGCCCGAGTCTCTGCCTGAACCCTGTGGAACTCCTTTGGGATGAGTCAGAACGTCGGCTTCGCTCCAGACGCCAGTGTATGGTATCACCGCCTTCTCTGGATTCAGCTCTTGAGTGAGAATGGACCACCATTCCTCGACAGACATTCAGACACCTCGTTGAAAGTGTCCCTAGCAGAGTTATTGCTGTCATAAACGTGAATGCTGGACACAAGCCGTATTACTGTCCGGGCACTTTTGTTCAGCTAATGTATTTAGAGACTAACTACTTGCAACTGCTGACTCAACGTATCTACTAAGAATTTTACATTTTATTATATGTTAAAACAAATGTTTACTGTTTATCTTCACGATTGCTGGTAGAATGCTGCACGCATTTGAAGAGCCAACCACAGTTTAACATCACAGTTGCATGTGAGCGTACAAGCTGTGGGGACAGACAGTTTCCCGCCGCAGAACACGTGGCTGGCGGTTGCTTCGGGGCCGCGGCGAGCGGCAAGCGTTTACGCAGCATTGGAAAAACCAGAGCGCTCGAAAGGGGCGCGTATGGCCGTGTTCTCGCGCTTGGAGGAACTCGTATTCCAGAGAAAATTTGATAAAAACAAAACTAAGAGTGACACGGAGATACGAGTTGGCACTCATGGACAGAAAAATATGAAAAGCTAAATTATCTACACGCGCCACAAAAAAATGTAATATTTTAAAAGTTATTGTTGTCTAAAAAGTTGTAAATTTATGAAAGTTCAAAACCTAATATCTCGGCAATTCTTTGGCCGATTAATATAAACAAAGTGTCTACAGATGTGGCTAGTAGGGCTGCATCGAGCAGTCATAGCCGATTTAGCATACTGTGTACCATTTTTGAATGAAAGGTGCCAGCTGGAGTGGCCGAGCGGTTCTAGGCGCTTCAGTGTGGGACCGCGTGACCGCTACGGTCGCAGGTTCGAATCCTGCCTCGGGAATGGATGTGTGTGATGTCCTTAGGTTAGTTAGGTTTAAGTAGTTGTAAGTTCTAGGGGACTGATGACCTCAGAATACTATACTGTATTCAAACATTATGAATCACCTCGAAGGAAACGATATATTGATACGTAATCAGCATGGTTTCAGAAAACATCGCTCTTGTGCAACGCAGCTTGCTCTTTATTCGCATGAAGTAATGGCCGCTATCGACAGGGGATCTCAAATTGATTCCGTATTTTTAGATTTCCGGAAAGCTTTTGACACCGTTCCTCACAAGCGACTTCTAATCAAGCTGCGGGCCTATGGGATATCGTCTCAGTTGTGCGACTGGATTCATGATTTCCTGTCTGGAAGGTCGCAGTTCGTAGTAATAGACGGAAAATCATCGAGTAAAACTGAAGTGATATCAGGTGTTCCCCAGGGAAGCGCCCTGGGACCTCTGCTGTTTCTGATCTATATAAATGACCTCGGTGACAATCTGAGCAGTTCTCTTAGGTTGTTCGCAGATGATGCTGTAATTTACCGTCTAGTAAGGCCATCCGAAGACCAGTATCAGTTGCAAAGCGATTTAGAAAAGATTGCTGTATGGTGTGGCGGGTGGCAGTTGACGCTAAATAACGAAAAGTGTGAGGTGATCCATATGAGTTCCGAAAGAAATCCGTTGGAATTCGATTACTCGATAAATAGTACAATTCTCAAGGCTGTCAGTTCAACTAAGTACCTGGGTGTTAAAATTACGATCAACTTCAGTTGGAAAGACCACATAGATAATATTGTGGGGAAGGCGACCCAAAGGTTGCTTTCCATTGGCAGGACACTTAGAAGATGCAACAAGTCCACTAAAGAGACAGCTTACACTACACTCGTTCGTCCTCTGTTAGAATATTGCTGCGCGGTGTGGAATCCTTACCAGGTGGGATTGACGGAGGACATCGAAAGGGTGCAAAAAAGGGCAGCTCGTTTTGTATCGCGTAATAGGGGAGAGAGTGTGGCAGATATGATACGCGGATTGTGATGGAAGTCATTACAGCAAAGACGCTTTTCGTAGCGGCGAGATCTTTTTAAGAAATTTCAGACACCAACTTTCTCTTCCGGATGCGAAAATATTTTAGTGAGCCCAACCTACATAGGTAGGAATGATCATCAAAATAAAATAAGAGAAATCAGAGCCCGAACAGAAAGGTTTAGGTGTTCGTTTTTCCCGCTCGCTGTTCGGGAGTGGAATGGTAGAGAGATAGTATGATTGTGGTTCGATGAACCCTCTGCCAAGCACTTAAATGTGAATTGCAGAGTAGTCATGTAGATGTAGATGTAAAATTTAAGTCCCATAGTGCTCAGAGGCATTTTTGAATGAAAGGTCGGGATATGGGATACGACTGAGAGAAACTGTGTTTTTCGTAATAAATCAATTTAAAGAGACGAAACTAGCGACAGCATTCTAAAGTTTAAAGAGGTACATGAGTAATTAAGTATATATTTTTATTTGTTTGTTTATGTTAAGTATCAAAAATCCGGGAAAAGTAATATCACGCCACAAGAACATTATTTGTGAATAAACGGCGGCAGATGCAGCAAATTGGACCTTAAATTGTTATTGCACGGAAATTTTCCAAATTTTTCAGTGTATCATACATGTTTTTGTGTTTAGTTTTAGAATATCAGTAACACTTTTTTTCGAACACTGTTTTGAGTCAGGCAGTCGTTTCGAGGGTGCATAGGGCGACCACCTTTGATGACTGGACGGCTGGTTCTGAGGGACGCTAAGAGCCGGACGTGCCGCGCATCTGGGGGGTAGTAGTAGGTTGGTAGCCACGTCCGGGCACAAGTATGTGTGTAGCGACGTTTGGAAGCAATCAAGTGGAGCGCAGTATAATGGTTTAGGACAGCAGACAAGAGTGTATTTTGTGAATTGTGAACAGACGGGCGAGTGCTGTGATCGCGACATATGAATTTTATAGTGAAGTGTTGTAACATCAGTTATTAACGGCCGCTCTGACGCAACAACCCCTCACACTCCATTTTAAGTGTATAGTGAATATATTGGAGAAAGGTAAACTACTTGTTCAAATTATAAATCAACGTGAGCGACTCAGTATTTTAAATTTCACCGCAATAGCTGCCTGCATTGTTTTGTTATATTTTATTTCAGCTTAAAAATTGAGTTTACAACAGGTGTGAGCTGACACATTATGGCGACAAACGTAGCCAAACACTGAGACCAGCCACATCTCTGTGCACATCTCAGTTAAGCTATGTTGTAAGTAGGCTGTTTAGATTTTTATGTTGGTAACGCCACATAGCGCTCTGTATGAACATCACTGACTGTGCTGTGTGCAGTCTGTGGCCAGTTTGCATTGTTGGAAAATTTGCTATTGTGGCGATGGGCAGTTGGCTGGTAACAGCGCGTAGCGTTGCGCAATTGGAGATGAGCCGCCAGCAGTGGTGGATGTGGGAAGAGAGATGACAGAGTTTTGAGAGCGGACAATCTGGGCGTGTGACCATCAGATGGAGTAAATTTGTATGACTGGATGTCATGAACTGACATATATTTGACTTTTGAACATTATTAAGGTAAATGCATTTTTTGTTCTGTATCAAAACCTTTCATTTGCTAACTATGCCTATCAGTAGTTAGTGCCTTCAGTAGTTAGAATATTTTATTTAGCTGGCAGTATTGGCGCTCGCTGTACTTCAGTAGTTCGAGTTAACGAAGATTTTTGTGAGGTAAGTGATTCATGAAAGGTATAGATTATTGTTAGTCAGAGCTATTCTTTTGTAGGGATTATTGAAAGATTGCGTTGCGCTAAAAATATTGTGTGTCAGTTTAGTGTTGATCAGAATAAGTAAAGAGGGGAATGTCTGAGTACGTTCAGTTCTGCTGAGCTCTTTGAAAATCAAATAACGTAAGAGGTTTATGAGCACAGTAATTCATTATTTTTTCTAAGAGGAGGTTTCAAAGTGTAAGAAATATATATATTTTCGTGCCATGGCACGTGGGGGCTCGAGCTAAACTATCCGAACTTCAATGTGTAGTGCGCGGTACCGTCGTACGCCACATTCCGTCTCTTTTATTATCCACTGCGGTAGCAGCGCGTGAAGCCATCAGCAAGTATTACTGATGAGATGGCCAGATTCTTGTGAAAGTGAAATGTGGAATAGTTTTTTAAAAAAGGGCAGCGTCTGTAGCATAATAAACTGCAGCAACAAGAAGAAAATGACATCACATTTGTCCCTTTTTTGGTTTTCTAAGGACAAAGGAGGGTATAGAACATCCAGTAGCGCTGTTGTTTAAGAGGCCAAGAGCACGTGAACACCATAACTTTCGGCGCCTTGCGGACTTATTGGTTATTTTTCTTTGAATGCTGTTAGACGTAATGTAGATGCGGTACTCTAGAAATACACGGCACAAACTCTACCACGCTACACTACATTGCTCTTATAATAGACTCTGTGGAACTTGGCATCAGGGTCGCGAGCACACCAGCTGTGCACGTTGTAAGGAGCTTTTGCCCATGCGCAAATGGCGGGACGTAATTGCTTTGCGGACCAAATGCATACGGCTTTGATAAACAGCGTGTACGGTTCTCGGTGTACACAGCTAGTACAGTATACTTACCACTCAACTACAAGTTTATGTCAGTGCCACCAGGTGGCAGCACACTGCAGCAGACTTATGTTCTCTTGGCATGGTAGCAAACTCCTCAGATATGCCAATTCACTCACTATATTGCAAAATTAGATTGCACATCAGTACATGTTATAATTATACTGACAGAGAAACCTATTATGTGGGATTCTGAATGAGATATAGTATACTAACTTTTGAATTATATCGTACAGTATTCCATTTGAGGCGCTGAAAACCATAAAGCACATCATCGTCGATTGTAAGACAGTAGCATTTACTCATACTTCTGACATCTGCTGATCCTATTGGTGGGTCATGTTTATCTGTACTCTCGGCCCACATTTGACAGGGTGTTACAAAAAGGTACGGCCAAACTTTCAGGAAACATTCCTCAGACAACAAATAAATTAAAGATGTTATGTGGACATGTGTCTGGAAACGTTCAATTTCCATGTTAGAACTCATTTTAGTTTCGTCTACCTACGCTCAATGGAGCACGTTATCATGATTTCATACGGGATACTCTACCTGTGCTGCTAGAACATATGCCTTTACAAGTACGACACAACATGTGGTTCATGCACGATGGAGCTCCTGCACATTTCATTCGAAATGTTCGCACGCTTCTCAACAACAGATTCGATGACCGACGGATTGGTAGAGGCGGACCAATTCCATGGCCTCCACGCTCTCCTGACCTCAACCCTCTTGACTTTCATTTATGGGGGCACTTGAAAGCTCTTGTCTACGCAACCCCAGTAAAAAATTTAGAGACTCTTCGTGCTCGTATTGTGGATGGCTGTGATACAATACGCCATTCTCCAGGGCTGCATCAGCGCATCAGGGATTCCATGCGACGGAGGGTGGATGCATATATCCTCGCTAACGGAGGACATTTTGAACATTTCCTGTAACAAAGTGTTTGAAGTCACGCTGGTACGTTCTGTTGCTGTGTGTTTCCATTCCATGATTAATGTGATTTGAAGAAAAGTAATAAAATGAGCTCTAACATGGAAAGAAAGCGTTTCTAGACACATGTCCACATAACATATTTTCTTTCTTTGTGTGTGAGGAATGTTTCCTGAAAGTTTGGCCGCACCTTTTTGTAACACCCTGTATATGTGAACATTCTTGAACAGCTGTCTCACTGGTTCCGCTGATATTCGGGTTTGAGACGGTGTGCTTTTGGCCATTACGAATCTCACAACATTTGTATTCTAGTCAAGTGACCTTGTTGGTACACAGTACAACTAGAATTTAATCATTTCCGCAAACGGTAATTTGTTTCTGGGGTTGCTGGTTTACAGTGCAGAAAAGAAGATACCCAGGAAAAGTTAGCCACAAAGAAACTATATGAAGATGGCATCTGTTCTTTCGGACATGTCCGAAAGAACAGATACCATTTTTGACCGTGTAGCTATCTAGAATGAAATAACAATTAAATCAATACCATTAGCTGCTGACGGGCGTTGATGTATATCAACGGGAACAGTTGAAAATGTGTGCCCCGACCGGGACTCGAACCCGGGACCTCCTGCTTACATGGCAGACGCTCTATCCATCTCAGCCACCGAGGGCAAAGTAGATAGTGCGACTGCAGGGATTTATCGCCGGTACACACCCCGTGAGATCCATATTCTCAACTTATAGTCCACTCACTACATTCGTAGTGACCCTGCCATTATACTCGGTGGCTCAGATGGATAGAGCGTCTGCCATGAAAGCAGGAGATCCTGTGTTCGAGTCCTGGTCGGGGCACACATTTTCAACTGTCCCCGTTGATGTATATCAACGCCCGTCAGCAGCTAATGGTATTGATTTAATTGTAATTTCACAAAGAAACTAGGTCCTCCCAGACCAGATCTGTTGACTGAGAATGTGACAAAATCAAATATGCGTGACTCTAAGTGAATATTTAACAAATAAGTGTACAATAAGCGTTAGTTGCTGTATGGGTGCAACGTAAGAATGTCTGATTTTCAGCCTGAAAGTTAATTCGTTAAGTAACACTTATTCTAGGGATCTAGTACTTTTGTACAAAAAAAAAAAAAACTTCCCACTTACGCAAATATGCGAAACAGGGAGTGGCGAAAGCTTAATCATTATTTCGTTCTTGCCATAAATAGTACTTAATTGTGTACAAAACAACCAAATTCCTCAAAAAATTTTCTTTTTTCAGACAAATTATACATAATATTATTATTATTACTGTTATTATTATTATTATTATTAACAGTGTCTGTAGTTGCAGAAATATGCTGATAAGCATAACTGTTAACAGCAGATGCCATTGTTTTCACATTCTCACATTCATCTAAATCTCAAAATTTGTGGACATCCAAAAACTATAATCACGAGCCACCTCTGAGAACATATTACTGAACTGTATCATCAGGATTCACCGATAAACTACGTAGTGCATTAATAAGTAATGTGTTTTGGGAATAGAAAATTGATAGTGAATAGCAGAACAGAAGATCTCATTGTCAGTCGCTTGTCCCACATAGAATATAAAGATGAAGGTCGTACTTGTGGCAAAAGGCGGCAATGATTAAAACGTAGAACGAAGTGACAAATGGGATGTCTATCACTTTTGCACGAGCAGGTGTGCTTACATTCTTTTGGAATCAAGGTGGCAGTCTGCAATTCCATGCAAAACGACACGTATTTCTCGACGATTACGTTGTAACTTGTCACTGGTTTCATGAGCTTTCAGTCCCACTCGTGCTTATTTTAGAACCATCCAGGTCCTCTGACATTACACAAACTCTTGGAGGCTACAAATTAAACAAATATTTTGTAAATCACGTAGAGAAGAATGAAAAACAAACACTACTGTTATGAGGCATAAGACTGCTGTCTCACTGCTTGAGCTTAGTATCGCTCCAGTTGTAAGAACATTCACAGCAGAGGGTGTCGCGACTGTAGTTACTAGACGGTGACTGAACAGTGCTGCCAAGTGTCTCCTCACCATTTGCTCTGCGTCTGACAGTATCGCTGCCCAGAGATGTGATGGCGTATTGTCCCTGTAAGCATGCGAACAATTTCGCAGCACCACAACAACAGTTATGAAGACTCTGTATAATTTCTCGGTCTGTTTGGTGGCGTAAAATGTTAGTTTATGTTGAGACTAAGTCTTGTTACTTTTTGTGTCCAAGACTGACTGTTAACGAAGGTGCAAGCATACGGAATACATTACCAGTGATGTAAGAGGCCTGAAGACTTCTTAAGTGATGGAACCCTGCACCTTGTCCTAGACGGCGAGTGTTCGAGACAAGGAATTGTCCCAGAGAAGTGTGATAGGACCGCTCTTGTAATCTTTACATATAAAGTGATCTGACTGAGAGCGTGAGTACCAGTGTGCGCTGTTTGCTGATGATGCTGTGGTGTACGGGAAGGTGGTGTCTTTGACTGGCTACAGGAGGATACAGGATAACTTAGATGTGAAATCCCTAAACACAGGAAGGGGTAGAACAAGGAAAGCATGGAACAGCGAAATCAGAATACCAGCGTCATTTGTCGTTTGATTTTTTACGTTTATTTAACCATCACATGAAAGCATGAATAAATAAATAAATACAATAATCACAATTGTGTGCAGACAGAAGTAAATTCTCTTCTCTATTCAAAGCTATAATCAGCTAATTTCATATATCAGAAATGAATTAAGTTATTTAAGGAATAATGCATTCAAGTAGCAATGAACTATATTCTATTTCTATTAACAAGTTACAAACATAAGTGTATTTCTCATTGAAGCTAAAATCCATGTCTTCCATGTATGAAGTGCTCAAATAGCATTTAATCTGTATAATCCGTGTAAACATACATTAGTGCAAACCATTTCAGATGAGAATTGCTCGAGGTTGTACCAAGACCTTCTCATCTGAAATTGATAGAAATAGGACATTACTAACCAACATGCTCTCTCTATATTACAAATTATTCTTAACCATGCTCATTGCATTACACTGTCTTTTTTAATTTTTTCTTTAACATTTGCATTGTATGCATTATATTCTCATCGACTAGGTAGTAATAAATTATATAGAACCATTTCAAAAATTGTTAAGCATTCAATACAATGTAACCTCAGAGAAATCTTTATATATTATATTCTTTATATTTTTTTAAAAAAATAGCATTAACAACTGTATACCAATAAGACTGCAACAATGAAAAGTCTTTGCTATTAGATTCAGAAGCATCTGACCCACCTTACATTTCAAGGTGGTAGTTTACTCTGTACTGTTAATGAAATAAATAAATAAATAAATAAAATCACAAATAATTATGAGTGCAGAGTAAGGATAATTGTTACTTACAGCAATAATTCACTTTAACAAATGACTTTACCTCAACAAGCCACAAAACACAGCGCCAGAATAAATATAAAACAGTAAATTTAAAATAGAACTTCTTTCCTTATAAAGCAGAAGCTGCTCAAAGGGCAACAGCAAAGATATCTTTAAGACACTTTAAGAAAAGATCACTTAAAGCCTTCAAAGGATTTTCGAAAAACTAATTAATTTTTTAGTCAAACAGGTCCTTGACATACAAGAGAACAAACTCACTATTAAAATCAGCATAAAGTCTACTGAAAATTTTATCAACTACCAAAACAGCAAAACAGAGTAAGATTGCTCACATGTGAGGCAAGTACAGTCGCACTTTAGGCTCAGACCAGTAATTCTGGTTAAATGATTTGGAGGTATTCACGTAACAAAATAACCAAGACAATACCTTGTGCTTAAACAAGTTTAGCAAAAACTCGGCTACCCGAAATGCGTAATATGGGCAATCCATGCATATCCCAAAGGAGATATACAACTTTAAGCGAAACTTAAAGCAAGGGTCAATAGATGACAACGATACACACTGTCAGGTGACTTGCGGAGTATGGATGTAGATGTAGATGTAGATTAAGGAATATATCCACTACCTAACTTACAATGAATTACGACGCAGTGAGAACAAGTGAGCTAAAGGCGCCCAACAAACACAAAGCTGGCGCGTAACGGTAGGAAACCCCCGTGGCCACCAGCCGCTGAAAAAGCGGCCACAGAACTCAGAAGAATAAGTAGAGCTGTTAACAAACACCACTTGATGAAACATAGATCAAACAAACAAGGTAATCAAATATTAAGGGGCACTTTCTCGAGAAATGGTCAGCGTAAGTGCCCTTAACACACCACCAAATTTTAAAATTTTTATTTAACCAAATTTACAAAATATCAAAAATGTGAAGTAGTGGCTAAGGTAATGTCTCTTAAACTATTTAGGCGAATAAAATTTGATACAGGAAAACTTAATAAATTCTCAGAGAATAAGATGTCTCAGCAATTTAGCCAAACCACATGGCATGGAACCTTGCGTGAACCTATTATGTAAGGAAAGTGACGAGCTTATATCTTTGAGGCGCTACTTATAAATAGAGCTCACAAGCAATGGTTACTCCCATGGTATATAGACACAGAAATCTACAACAGAGTTTTAATACATATATTAAATACAGGAACCTTCTGTTAAAGCAGACAAAAAGTAAAACAATAAATGCAAACTCCAGAAAAACACTTACTATCACAATTTAACCTGCAAAATTTTTGCTGTGACTTATTGCCAAAATACTTTCCCAGAATACTGCATCAATAGAATCCTGACGGCCATATCAGTAGGAAATCTAATATTAAGGTTAACCATTGGACTTGGTCTTTCACACTGAGTATAGCCAACACAGGTACACTACAATGAAGCTGTCAGTGATACACAGTAATCCCCAATACAAGTGAAGCCAATAGATGTGGACGTATCACAGTGTAAGAAATACTGACCGTAAACGCACGTTGTGACAGATATTTGATAATCCTGGAAACACCCATTGGGCTCTCGACACCCAAAATAGCATGGAATAACAAAGTCACACAAATTAGCAGGTGCAGACAGAAGCACATCGTACTCAGCTCAGTGATGTAACTCCGACTTCACCAGCTACACCAAGTCTGAACACAAAACAAAGCTAATGGCCACCCGACCCACTGTGCCGGGAACTCGACCTGTGGTGCCCTCTAGTCCACTGTCACTCGATAACTGGCTCTTACTGCCGCAACCAACCTTTTTTTTTTTCTTTGTTGTATTTTGCCTTTATACAAAGGTGAGCCGACAGCCACTCATCAGCCAACAGGAAAAACATATATCGAACATGAAGACAGAGAAACAGAAACACATGAATGTTAAAAACAGAAGACACACACAAAAATAGTAATGAAGGCGTTCGTCGGAAAGCTCTGGTTTCAGAAACAAGGTCCACAGTGCTCACAAACAAAGGTAATCAGTTTTACACTCGAATGAAAGAGCACACCGAAGATAACACTGACGCACAGAAATGAAGAAAACTCCATTGCACTAAACACTGGCGACGATCTTTGGCACAGAAAACACTGAACACACTTGATGAGATTGAGGGGGGGGGGGGGCTGCTACGGGTGTAGGGGACAGGTAGAGGAGGGGTAAGGAGCCAGTGGGAGAAAAGAAAGGATAGGGGAGGGGAGAGGGGAGAGTTAGTTGTGGAAGCCTGGAGGGAGGGGAGGACTGCCTCCTACCGACACTGCTCAAGACCTACTTTAGGACTCGCTCTGCCAGAGATAATCAGCGATAACCTGCAATCGATTAGTGCTGCCAATAGAAGAGCCAAATAAGACACATGAAATCGATTGCCAGTCCCCCACGGTTTAAGATGGAATTTCTGTTCGTTGTGATTAATGTAGAAAACTTAAGTTATTTCAGACGAGTAGGAAAAACTATACTCTAATATTCGAATACAATATTGGTGTTTAACCACAGGACGTATGTACAGCCACCTTGTTGCACAAAATTATTGTCAAATTGACCATGGTCTCGACAGCACTAAAGCGGTCTTCATCAGAATAAAAATTACATAGGATTTACCAATGCAAAATATAATGACATGGCGCAAAAATACAATACCTTAATAGGATTACTTCAATAAAGTGTACAAACAGTGTACTTACATGTAATCACACCATGGGTAAAAAACATCTGAGTATAATGCTCTTGTCAAAGAGAAATTGTCACAAGAACAAAAATTAAAATGTAACATGTTTGTCAACTGGAATAAAATATTCCATCGAAATACAATGGCAGCCACGAGGTCGCTTAGGGCCAAACAACTGCATCAAACCGAAGCTACCGTCACACTAGATGGCTAACAGGCAAGGCAGTCACCAGTTGTGCAAGAAAACAGATTCGCGCCATCTAGCAAGAAGTGATCGACTTACAGACAAGAGCAAATAAGGCATTGCAAAGACAGTTTTAAACACTACAGGCAACAACAGGAACCAGTGCAAGAGAGATGCAAGATTTTGACCCATGGTGTGATTGATGACATGTAAGTACACTGTTTGTACATTTAATGGAATAATCATTTTAAGTTACAGTATTTTTGAGCCAAATCATTATATTTTCTAGATAATCATATGTAATTTTTATTCTGATGAAGACCGCCTTAGTGCTGTCGAACCATGGTCAATTTGACAATAATTTTGTGCAACCGAGTTGGCTATACATACATCCTGCAGTTAACCAACAATATTGTATTCGAATACATGCATCCTGTAATTAAGTTAACGCCTGGTTGCTGGACCTCAGCCAGTAAAAATGTTTAAAATACACTCCTGGAAATTGAAATAAGAACACCGTGAATTCATTGTCCCAGGAAGGGGAAACTTTATTGACACATTCCTGGGGTCAGATACATCACATGATCACAATGACAGAACCACAGGCACATAGACACAGGCAACAGAGCATGCACAATGTCGGCACTAGTACAGTGTATATCCACCTTTCGCAGCAATGCAGGCTGCTGTTCTCCCATAGAGACGATCGTAGAGATGCTGGATGTAGTCCTATGGAACGGCTTGCCATGCCATTTCCACCTGGCGCCTCAGTTGGACCAGCGTTCGTGCTGGACGTGCAGACCGCGTGAGACGACGCTTCATCCAGTCCCAAACATGCTCAATGGGGGACAGATCCGGTGATCTTGCTGGCCAGGGTAGTTGACTTACACCTTCTAGAGCACGTTGGGTGGCACGGGATACATGCGGACGTGCATTGTACTGTTGGAACAGCAAGTTCCCTTGCCCGTCTAGGAATGGTAGAACGATGGGTTCGATGACGGTTTGGATGTACCGTGCACTATTCAGTGTCCCCTCGACGATCACCAGAGGTGTACGGCCAGTGTAGGAGATCGCTCCCCACAACATGATGCCGGGTGTTGGCCCTGTGTGCTTCGGTCGTATGCAGTCGTGATTGTGGCGCTCACCTGCACGGCGCCAAACACGCATACGACCATCATTAGCACCAAGGCAGAAGCGACTCTCATCGCTGAAGACAACACGTCTCCATTCGTCCCTCCATTCACGCCTGTCGCGACACCACTGGAGGCGGGCTGCACGATGTTGGGGCGTGAGCGAAAGACGGCCTAACGGTGTGCGAGACCGTAGCCCAGCTTCATGGAGACGGTTGCGAATGGTCCTCGCCGATACCCCAGGAGCAACAGTGTCCCTAATTTGCTGGGAAGTGGCGGTGCGGTCCCCTACGGCACTGAGAAGGATCCTGCGGTCTTGGCGTGCATTCGTGCGTCGCTGCGGTCCGGTCCCAGATCGACGGGCACGTGCACCTTCCGCCGACCACTGGCGACAACATCGATGTACTGTGGAGACCTCACGCCCCACGTGTTGAGCAATTCGGCGGTACGTCCACCCGGCCTCCCGCATGCCCACTATACGCCCTCGCTCAAAGTTCGTTAACTGCACATACGCTTCACGTCCACGCTGTCGCGGCATGCTACCAATGTTAAAGACTGCGATGGAGCTCCGTATGCCACTGCAAACTGGCTGACACTGACGGCAGCGGTGCACAAATGCTGCGCAGCTAGCGCCATTCGACAACCAACACCGCGGTTCCTGGTGTGTCCGCTGTGCCGTGCGTGTGATCATTGCTTGTACAGCCCTCTCGCAGTGTCCGGAGCAAGTATGGTGGTTCTGACACACCGGTGTCAATGTGTTCTTTTTTCCATTTCCAGGAGTGTATCAATATTGGTGGTGTCCTCTTTCACATAGCCACGTCGAATGAATATATAGCCGCAACGTCGCAAAGCGATGTGAAGTGGAACGAGCTCTTACAGACGGCTTTAGTGATGGTGAATAGTCGACTTCGGTATATTGACAGGATTCTTGGAATGGGTAGTTCATCTAAAAGGAACCTGCATATAGAACACTACTTCGACCTATTCTCGAGTATTGCACCAGTGTATGCGATTCCCTCCATGTCGGATTAAAGGAAGACATTGAAGCAAATCAGATGTGCTCTCCTACATTAGTTACCGGTAGATTGGATCAGCACGCGTATATTATGTAGATGTTTTCTGAACTCAAGTGGAAATCGCTGGGGGAAAGGGCATCCATAAGATAGTTAGTTGGGGGGGGGGGGGGGACTAGACCTGGGGCCGTAGCCATAAAACGCTCCTGTTTCGATCGTGTTAAAAACATGACTACGACTTAATTCATTGTCTTGAAGGAAAATCACCTGACTACACTACATTTTTTCCTTTCCTCTGGGAGCTTGATGGGATCCCGCATAAAGTCCAAAGTCCATGAGACAGTATAAGGGCTCCTATGGTTCCATATAGACAAACAACCACTGCCCGAACAGGTCTTGAAGGCCCAGAGTGACCGACCGACCGCCATGTCATCCTCATCTGTCACTGAATGCAGATAGAAAGGGACAACTGATCAGTACATCACGTGGCTCTTCAATTGCCCGCACAAGGGCTGAGAGTGCACCCTGCTTGCCAACGGCACTCAGCAGACCTGGACGATGACCCACCGAAGCGCTAGCCAAGTCCGACAGTGCTTAACTCCTGTGCTCTGACAGGAACCAGTGTTACCACTGCGGCACGGATGTTGGCCATGGTGCTGCATAGACAGTCGTTTTCCCTAGCTGCATTCGCTAATAGAGCTCTAAAAGGGTATACTAACAATGGTAGAAGATATCCCACACTGTGCACACTATGCTAGAGTTTTTATGTATATGAAGGTGTAGTAGGCAGTACAGTTGAAGAGGAGTGGTCTATCACAGAAGTAGGGAAGGAAAACATAGGTACAAAGAAGGTAACTGCGAGGAAACCATAGGTAATAGAAGAAATAGTGAAAGGTCTCTGTTCGATTCCTTTCATGTTAATTTCTTAAATCTGTTGCCATTTACAGCATAAATTCCTCTTCTAAATTTACTGTGGTGTTTCTGACTGTCTGAGAGGAGACTGAGCAGTGAAACGTGTTACTTTTACACATAAACAAGAACGATCTGTCACACTACTACACTTTAAAAAACAGTTTATATGTAATTCATGTCACACAGTCTCATACGGAACTTACATCCCCTTTCTTTTATATACAGTTTGTGATAAGATACTGTCATCCCCCTTCCCTTCTGTGCGAAGGAATGAATGAGCAAATATTTTTCTAGTTGCATGCTTGATGGTAGCAGACAAGCCTGTCTGCTAGAGAACTGTAGGACCAACGTCGGAACAGGTAGCTTCGCTTTCTATAAGCAAAGAGGTTTATATTTTTAGTATGGTCCTGTCCGTCCCTTGTCATGTTGGTATAGGTAGCTGCCCCTCTGGTCACTTCCGTTTTGTATCTGGAAGCACCCTTGGTAGGAGCCCAGGTCACTCTGTCCGCGGCGAGCGTCTGATGTGGTAAGATCTCCGGCTAAGCGCGTATCTGCTAAGTCCGTAGTACAATGGATTTCTTAAGTTCAGCCTAACTGAATATTTAATCACCTTTATTTCAGGTTTAGCTCTAAAATATCTAATGTTATCTTAAATTGCAACGCAGTGTATTTCGAGTGTGAACTTCAGAATATCTTCCAGTAGTTGCTTTGTCACTACTTTGTGAGTATAGCGGAACCAGGTGTGATCAGTAACTCTAACTAAGATCATCAATCTTAAATGCGGATGTGCGTGAGATTATAACGTCTCGTCTTGACAATATTTTTCAATATAGCAACTTTTCTTTATGTTCAACCCATGTGGGGTGTACTTTGTGAGACCAGTACCACGTGCTTATACAGTTGTTTGACCCATCAGGTTAATAGTAAGACGATAGTAACCAGTTCGAGGTTTTTCTTTTGTAAATTGCTTTTCGATCAAATTTATTTTAATTATCAGAATTATTATGGAGTTACACTCTTTGTGTAAGCCAAGTTGACCACGTGAAGCATGTGGTGTAATCATCAAAGTAGCCCTCAGCTATTCTTTTTGGGAAGATTTCACAAAGAGTTAGTATGAATTTAGTATACCAGTGTGTAGTAATTACATGACGCACAGGATTGCGCTACGAACGTAAGTTCTTTGGGTGAAAATTGAATCAGTTGGTTGTGGTTAATTTCCTCTTGCACATGTTTCAACGTTTTTCGTGTGTTATTTTATGAATGCAGTGTTGTATGCAGTCTTCCAATCTTGTCTCCATATTTGATGCGTTCCGTAAGATTACAAACTCACATTTTCACAATCCTAAATAAGGCACCAGTTCAGTTATGAATCAAGTTTAATATGCTGAAATTTCAATGATCAATGTTAAAATAAATCTCCAAATATAAACTGATTTATTTCTTTTTATTTAAATTATATATATATATATATATATATATATATATATATATATATATATATCACCGGTTGTCATATGACTATTAAAAGGTTATAAGTAATGTTAATCTGGTTGGGAATTTGGTAAGATAGACTGGATACCTGGTGAAACAGTTGCTCAGTAATGCAAGGTTAACTTCCCCAGACAGCTCACAGCTTTTCACACACTTTTATGGTCTTGAACATCAGTACCGCTTACACCACAAATTAATGCAACAACATTACAGTAGTTCAGTTGATTGATGAAAGGAGGAAGTACAAAACTGTTCCAGGAAACTCGGGAATACAGAAATACAAGTCGCTGAGGAATGAAATAAATAGGAAATCCAGGGAAGCTAAGACGAAATAGCTGCAGGTAAAACGTGAAGACATCGAAAATAAAAAAGATTGTCAGAGGGACAGACACAGCATACAGGAAAGTCAAAACAACCTTCGGGGACATTAAAAGCAAGGGTGATAACATTAAGAGTGCAACGGGAATTCCATTGTTAAATTCAAAGGAGACAGCTGATAGGTGGAAAGAATTCATTGAAAGCCTCTATGAGGGAGAAGATTCGTATGATGTGATAGAAGAAGAAGAAACAGGAGTCGATTTAGAAGAGATAGGGGATCCAGTATTAGAATCAGAACTTAAAATAGCTTTGGATGACTTAAGATCAAATAAGGCACAAGGGACAGATAACATTCCATCAGAATTTCTAAAATCATTGGGGGAAGTGGCAACGAAACGACTATTCACATTGTTTTGTAGAATATATGAGTCTAGCGACAAACCATCTGACTTTCAGAAAAGCATCATCCACACAGTTCCGAAGACGGCAAGTGCTGACAAGTGCGAGAATTACCGCACATTCAGCTCAACAGCTCATGCATCCAACATACTTACAAGAATAATATACAGGAGAATGGAAAAGAAAATTGAAGATGTGCTAGATGACGATCAATTTGGCTTTAGGAAAGCAAAAGGCACGAGAGAGGCAATTCTCATATTGCGGTTAACAACAGAGGCAAAAAAAAAAAAAATAAATAAATAAAAAAAAATCAAGACACATTCGTAGGATTTGTCGACCTGGAAAAAGCTTCGAAAATGTAAAATGGTGCAAGATGTTCGAAATTCTGAGAAAAATAGGGGTAATATACAATATGTACAAGAGTCAAGAGGGAATAAGAAGAGTGGGCGACCAAGAACGAAGTGCTGGTATTAAAAAGGGAGTACAACAAGGACGTAATCTTTCGGCCCTACTGTTCAATCTGTACATCGAGGAAGCTATGACGGAAATAAAAGAAAGGTTCAGCGTGGATTTAAAATACAAGGAGAAAGGATATCAGTGACACGATTCGCTGATGACATCGCAATCCTAGTGAAAGTGAAGAAGAATTACATGATCTGCTGAACGGAATGAACAATCTAATGAGTACAGGGATTGAGAGTAAATCAAAGAAAGACCAAAGTAATGAGAAGTAGTAGAAATGAGAACAGGAGAAAACTTAACATCAGGATTAATAGTCACGAAGCAGATGAAGTTCAGGAATTCTGCTACCTAGGCAGTAAAATAATCGACAACGGCAGAGCAAGGACGATATCGAAAGCAGACTAGCAATGGAAAAGGGGGATTCCGGGCCAAGAGAAGTCTACTAATATCAAATATCGGCCTCAATTTGAGGAAGAAATTTCTGAGAATGTACGTCTGGAGAACAGCATTGAATGGTAGTGAAACATGGATTGTGGTAAAAACCGAAACAGAAAAGAATCGAAGAATTTGATATGTGGTGCTACAGACGAATGTTGAAAATTAGGTGGTCTGATAAGGTAAGGAATGAGGAGGTTCTGTGCAGAATCGGAGTGGAACGGAATATGTGGAAAACACTGATAAGCAGAAGGGACAGGATGATAGGCTATCTGTTAAGACATGAGGGAATGACTTCCATGGTACTAGAGGTGTCTGTAGAGGGCAAAAGCTCTAGAGGAACCTTAGAATACATCCAGCACTTGTCCGTGAAAGACAAAGGTCCCGAGTTCGAATGTCGGGCGGGAAGACAGTTTTACTCTGCCAGGGAGTTTCACCTTACGACTGTTACGAGAGACACCCTACATTCTACCTCAGAGACTTTTAATTTCGTGCAGCACCAACTCTGACTGGAATTCACCTGACGCTCATGTTCAGAGAAAACAGAACGCCTTGACCATCTAGAGACCGGACATGTCCATTAGTATGCTCTGCAGAAATGATTAGCATTTCAGTCACCTCAGTTCAACATGTGTCGTGTTGCCTTGTAGGCACAGGGTCTGCCATGGACCCTAGTAACTTGTTTCATCCGTGATGGCATCGACGCGTATGAGGCGGGAATGGCGACCTATGGTATAGCCAACCATGCTGCATTCGTGTTGTTTCGAAGTACATCAGTGGTGATTGGTATTGGACTACAGCGCTGCACCTGTCGTTTCACCATATCCCACACATTTTCGATTGGTGATCTGATGGGCCAGGGCAAAGGCTGACATACTATGACTCCAAGATGGCATGTGTTCGTGCAGCAACATGTGGTCGTGCATTGTCTTGCTGAAAAGTGGAGTCTGAGGTGTTGTGGAGAAAGGGTATGGCTACAGGTGGCACGCTGTCATTCACTGATCGTCGTGCCATGGACACGTACCAGCTGTGGCTGTACCCGATAACACACCACACCATAAAGCCTTGAGCTGGCGCTGTACGTGTTGTGCGAATGCAGGCACTATGATGCCGCTTCCCCTGTGTACTGTGAACCAAATTTTTGGCCATTATTTTCAGACAAACAGAATCTGATGCCATTCCTGTCCCCAATGATGTCCTTCCATACATCATTGTCGGTAGCCTCTTTCTGTACATTCGTCAAAGGTAAGCAGAGATGGACGACTTACACGTAACCCATGCCGCAATAAACGGCGACGAACTGTCAACCCCGATAGTGTACGATGTGTTAGACTGTTGCGCTGTTGCGCTAATGCAGAGCAGAACGCAGATCTGTCCTGCAATGCCATTCGGACGAGGCGTCGCTGTTCTCACGGGGTGGTCCCACATCAGCAGTAATTTCCCTAATGGATGCATCACATTCTCTCATGCCAATAATGCGGCCTCCATCAAACTCACTGATTTGATAGTACGATTCGCACATACAGATACCATCGGTGACCTTGCAGCCCATTGTTATAGAATGAAATTACAATTTTATCACTACGCTTAACTGCATACAGGAGTTGCTATACGTCAACAGGGACAGATGAAAATGTGTGCCCCGAGGGGGACTCGAACCAGGGTTTCTGGTTCTTACATGGCAGGCGCTCCATTCATCTGAGCCACCGAGGACACAGAGGATAGCGTGACTGCAGGGACTTATCTCTGGTACGCCTCCCGTGAGATCCACATTCTCAACTTATTGTCCCGCACTATATTCATAGTGCTCCTGCCCATTATACTCATTACTCGCTGATTCCCGTAAGAGTTCGGACACTGTTTGTGCATCCGCACAGAACAGAGCAGATACCATCTTCATATATACTGGGTGAGTCACCTAACGTTACCGCTGGATATATTTCGTAAACCACATCAAATACTGACGAACCGATTCCAGAGACCTAACGTGAGGAGAGGGGCTAGTGTAATTGTTTAATACAAACCATACAAAAATGCACAGAAGTATGTTTTTTAACACAAACCTACGTTTTTTTTAAATGGAACCACGTTAGTTTTGTCAGCACATCTGAACATATAAACAAATACGTAATCAGTGCGGTTTGTTGCATTGTAAAATGTTAATTACATTCGGAGATATTGTAACCTAAAGTTGACAGTTGAAACATTGTTCTCACATCATTGCAGGGGCCCAAACAGCTGTAACATACATCGCATTTCTACAGAATGATCTGCCAACGTTGCTCGAAAATGTCCCACTGTAATTCGGTACTCTCCGATACACACGATAGAACAGCGGAGGAGTGGTTCTCAAGCGTCAACTGTAGGTTACAATATCTCCGGATGTAATTAACATTTTGCAATACAACAAACGGCACTGATTACGTATTTGTTTATATGTTCAGATGTACTAACAAAACTAACGGGGTTCCATTTAAAAAAACGTAGGTTTTTGATAAAAAAACATACTTCCGTGCATCTTTTATGGTTTGTAGTAACCAATTACACTAGCCCCTCTCCTCACGTTCGGTCTGTGGAATCGATTCGTCAGTATTTGATGTGGTTTACGAAATATATCCAGTGGTAATGTTAGGTGACTCACCCTGTTTAGTTAAGGCTCACCCCCCATTTGACCGTCTTCTTCAGTGCCCGAACAAAAAGCCGCGAGTAATGAGTATAATGGGCATGAGCACTATGAATATAGTGTGGGACAATAAGTTGTGAATGTGGGTCTCACGGGAGGCCTGAGAGATAAATCACTGCAGTCATGCTATCCTCTGTGTCTTCGGTGGAGCTGATGTAGTCGGCACGGTAGCTCAGCGTGTTCGGTCAGAGGATTAGCTGCCCTCTGTAATAAAAAAAAAAAACCTGAATTAATAGGTCAACAACGAACTTAAACGGATGTCTTACGACGTCCGCTCTGAGCAGAGGCAACGAACAAAAGCGAACAAAATGAGATTAAACAAATATATATATATATATATATATATGGAGCGTCTGCCATGTAAGCAGGAGGTCCCGGGTTCGAGTCCCGGTTGGGGCACACGTTTTCACCTGTCGCCGTTGACGTATATCAACGCCTGGATGCAGCTATGCGTAGTGATTTAATTGTAATTTCACGCAGATCCATTATATTCGATTTATAACGACAACGAGAACCGCAGGCACATTTTACCGGCAGGCGGTGTTGGCCACGATATCGATGTTAACCTTAAACCTGCAGGCCGTCATGGCTCAAGTGCTAATCATTTCTGCAAGACATACTAACGTACATATCCTGTGAATATGAACGCCCTGTCTCAAGTCGTTCAAGGTGTTCTGTTTTTTTTTTTCTGAACATGAGTGTACTTACCGGAAGAGCAGTCAGCGCGGTAGCCCGGCTGAAATGAATGGATGACTGTGAGAGCGGCAACTCGACGTCGGATTTCCCCTGTTCCCAAACGAGGAGGACAAGGTAGCGCGTGACCCGCGTCAGCCGAGCAAGCGGTTTTTTTACAGGTGTTTCCCCTCCTCGACGGCGACCTGCGGCGCTGCCGGGTCCAGAGAAGCAGAGCGACGCCCCGCCAACGCCGTGTTTACATCGGGAGTGTCAAGGTGACTCTAACCTGTCTGTGGGCCAAGGGCGCACGTGCAACTCGCCCGACAGCTGCATCGTGGCGCAACGCAGCACACCGGGAAGCTCTGCTCGGGACTCCTGCAGCAACTTGCGAGCGCATTTGCAGTGCCTCTCACAAGTAGGAGGGCGACCACCCCTTCCATTTTTTTTCCTCCCGGGAAAGTCACGATTTTTGTAGCTGTATCCCGAACTTTTTCAAAGGTAATTCCAGACACCTATTTGTCCCGGATTATACAGTAATGAAACGATTTATGCCGAAGTACACTCATGCTCATAAATTAAGGATAATGCTGATACATGGCGAAACAACGCTCTGGTGGGCGGTTTGCGGGTTTAAATCACCTCGGGATATGACCGTGCGGTGCATTTGACCTGCGGTCGCCGCACGATGGCGCTGGCAGCAGTCCACATTGCAACGGAACCTATCAAAGGCTTTATTATAACGAAGTATGCGATACCCTCCTAATTCAACCAGTTTAACTAGCAATTATGATACTAGAAAAGTAATTGCGTATGTTAGCAATGATTGCATAACATGTCTACATAAACAGTCAACCCATTAAAATATAATTAATAACTGACCCACACAAAAGTTAACATCATTTGAACACTGATACAGCACATGTCATTATGTGAAAGCACTACATTCAACTGAAATAATTAATATGAAATACGAATAATATTGATCTACTTACGTATTTTGGATCTCCTTAAATAAAAATTACCCAGTGAAACCTATTTATTCACTAGGACTGTTTTCACTCACTATTCACATAAACGCATCTATTTTCAACGAGAACCACTGTAATTTTTAATAATTCACGTTATTTACTTATGTATGCAAATGAGAGAAGTCAATAGATGTACCTTTGAAAAACGGCATTTTCGCAAGAAAGAATTGTTCTGACAAGCTGACAAATCTGTCTGTCAGTTTAATAACCTGTTAAATTATGTCACTCGATGTAAATTAATAACTTTTTTGCACAAATTACGATAACAGATGGATGCCTGACTTATAAGCCACATCTCTTCTTAGTAGTTCTTTGACGAGGTTAAAAATACAAGCAGCAAGAAGCCTAGTCAGCTCAGTCTTAATAGAACTTCTGTAGAGTGTGTATGTTGTTGTCTTATGTGGAAAAACAACGCAAAGTTGATGTAAAAGAACTGCTACTCTGTATTGTGATAACGTCTCTGGGTGGTCAGCGGAGTTAAGATGGCTACCATGCCAATAAATAGTTGAAGTTCACTTATGCTGTCGTTCATTATTTATCAACAAGCACATCAACAACACGGGATCTCATCTTTTTACCCCTAGACGAATACATATAGAACCAACATTAACATCAAGATACTGCAGTGAACCAGCCAGCAGCAGCAGCAACTACTACAATACAATTTAATGGCGCCAACCCAATTCTCTACATCAAGTGGTAACAAGGCTCGTATATTGGAGTGATATAGCGCGAATATAGGAATATCAACGATTGGGCGACCATTAAGCATACGCAGAGGTGTGTCGGTGCATGTCAGAGTACGGTGCAGCTAGTAAGTGTGCAGACGTTTTCAGACGTGCTAATAATGACTGTGTGTTGAAAATGGCTCAAAGAACATATTGATGACGTTATGAAGGGTGGAATGCTAGAGCCACTGGAGGCTGGTCAAACACCGCAGGTCGTAGCACGGGCCCTCCGTGTGCCACAAAGTGTGATCTCAAGATTATGGCAACGATTCCAGCAGACAGGAAACGTGTCCAGGCGCTGCAGTACGGGACGTTCACAGTGTACCAAACCACGAGAAAACCGATATCTCACCATCATTGCCCGCAGACGGCCACGGAGTAACCCAGGTAGCCTTGCTCTGGACCTTACCGCAGCCAGTGGAACATTGCGTCCAGGCATGGTTTATTCCCCCGGAGATCTGCAAGGTGCATTCCACTGACCCCTGGTCACAGGAGAGCCCGTAAATCCTGGAGTCAAGAACAAAGTACGTGGTCATTGGAACAGTGGTCCCAGATTATATCACGGAGGAGTCCAGATGTACTCTGAACAGTGATTCTCGCCGGGTTTTCATCTGGTGTAAGCCAGGAACCAGATACCAACCCCTTCATGTCCTTGAAAGGGACCTGTATGGAGGTCGTGGTTTGATTGTATGGGGTGGGATTATGACTGGTGCACGTACACTCCTGCATGCCTTTGGCAGTGGTACTGTAACAGGTCAGTCGTATCAGGATGTCATTTTGCACCAGTATGTCCGCCTTTTGAGGGTTGCAGTGTGTCCCACCTTCCTCCTGATGGATGATACCGCACGGCCCCACCGAACTGCCATCGTGGAGGAGTACCTTGAAACAGAAGATATCAGGCGAATGGAGTGGGCTGCCTGTTCTGCAGATCTAAATCCCATCGAGCACGTCGAGGATGCTCGCGGTCGACGTATCGCTGAATGTCTTCAAACTCCTACGACACTTCAGGAGCTCCGACAGGCACTGGTGCTAGAATGGGAGGCTGTACCCCAGCAGCTGCTCGACCACCTAATCCAGAGTATGCCAACCCGTTTTGCGGCCTGTGTACGTGTGAATGGTGATCATATCCCATAGAGATGTCGAGGTATATGCACAGGCAGGAAACAGTAATGTTTTGTAGCACATGTTTTCGGGACGGTTTTCTCAACTTATCACCAATATTGATGACATAGAGATCTGTTTCGTGTGTGTTCCCTATGTGCCTATGCTATTATCGCCAGTTTTGTGTGGTGCCACGTTGTGTGCCACCACATTCTGCAATTGTCCTTAATATATGAGCATGACTGTAGATATTTATTTTAGCTGTAGCGATATATTTCAGTATTAGTTTTAGTTAAGCTGCTGAAATTGTTTGATAAAGAGATTCCACTCATACCAAAGGCTCCCACTTACACTTTTGTGGACAAGGCGCACAGTTTGTTACTACCACCAAACGTCATTTGTATGTGAGAAATTGTATCAGATTGTTAGGAAGCCATGACATTATCAGGTAATGGAGAAAATGTACAGTATCATCATTCGTCATCACCTACATCTACATAGACATTCCAGAAGCCACAATACGGTGCATGGCTGAGGGTACCCTGTACCACTACTAGTCATTTATTTTCCTGTTCCACTCGGAAACAGAACGAGGGAAAAGCGACTGTCTGTATGCATCCGTATGATCCCAAATTTCTCGTATCTTATCTTCGTGGTCTTTACGCACAATGTATGTTGGCGGCAGTAGAATCGTTCGGCAATCAGTTTCAAATGCCGGTTCTCTAAATTTTCTCAGTAGTGTTTCTCGAAAACAGAGTCGCCTTCGCTCCCATCTGAGTTCCCGAAACATCTCCGTAACACTTGTTTGTTGCTAGAACCTACCTGTAACAAATACAGCAGCTCCGATGTCTTTCTTCAATCCAAGCTGGTACGGATCGCAAACACTCGGGCAGTACTCAAGAATAGGTCGCACCAACGTCCTAGATGCGGTCTCCTTTACAGGTGAACCACTCTTTCCTAAAATTCTCCCAATAAACCGAAGTCGACTATTTGCCTTGCCTACCACAGTTCTCACATGCTCGTTCCACCACATATCGCTTTGCAACATTACGCCCAAATACACTCCTGGAAATTGAAATAAGAACACCGTGAATTCATTGTCCCAGGAAGGGGAAACTTTATTGACACATTCCTGGGGTCAGATACATCACATGATCACACTGACAGAACCACAGGCACATAGACACAGGCAACAGAGCATGCACAATGTCGGCACTAGTACAGTGTATATCCACCTTTCGCAGCAATGCAGGCTGCTATCCTCACATGGACACGATCGTAGAGATGCTGGATGAAGTCCTGTGGAATGGCTTGCCATGCCATTTCCACCTGGCGCCTCAATTGGACCAGCGTTCGTGCTGGACGTGCAGACCGCGTGAGACGACGCTTCATCCAGTCCCAAATATTCTCAATGGGGGACAGATCCGGAGATCTTGCTGGCCAGGGTACTTGACTTACACCTTCTAGAGCACGTTGGGTGGCACGGGATACATGCGGACGTGCATTGTCCTGTTGGAACAGTAAGTTCCCTTGCCAGTGTAGGAACGGTAGAACGATGGGTTCGATGACGGTTTGGATGTACCGTGCACTATTCAGTGTCCCCTCGACGATCACCAGAGGTGTACGGCCAGTGTAGGAGATCGCTCCCCACACCACGATGCCGGATGTTGGCCCTGTGTGCCTCGGTCGTATGCAGTCCTGATTGTGGCGCTCACCTGCACGGCGCCAAACACGCATACGACCATCATTGGCACCAAGGCAGAAGCGACTCTCATCGCTGAAGACGACACGTCTCCATTCGTCCCTCCATTCACGCCTGTCGCGACACCACTGGAGGCGGGCTGCACGATGTTGGGGCGTGAGCGAAAGACGGCCTAACGGTGTGCGAGACCGTAGCCCAGCTTCATGGAGACGGTTGCGAATGGTCCTCGCCGATACCCCAGGAGCAACAGTGTCCCTAATTTGCTGGGAAGTGGCGGTGCGGTCCCCTACGGCACTGCGCAGGATCCTACGGTCTTGGCGTGCATCCGTGCGTCGCTGCGGTCCGGTCCCAGATCGACGGGCACGTGCACCTTCCGCCGACCACTGGCGACAACATCGATGTACTGTGGAGACCTCACGCCCCACGTGTTGAGCAATTCGGCGGTACGTCCACCCGGCCTCCCGCATGCCCGCTATACGCCCTCGCTCAAAGTTCGTTAACTGCACATACGCTTCACGTCCACGCTGTCGCGGCATGCTACCAATGTTAAAGACTGCGATGGAGCTCCGTATGCCACGGCAAACTGGCTGACACTGACGGCGGCGGTGCACAAATGCTGCGCAGCTAGCGCCATTCGACGGCCAACACCGCGGTTCCTGGTGTGTCCGCTGTGCCGTGCGTGTGATCATTGCTTGTAGAGCCCTCTCGCAGTGTCCGGAGCAAGTATGGTGGGTCTGACACATCGATGTCAATGTGTTCTTTTTTCCATTTCCAGGAGTGTATTTAAACGACTTGATGTCTCAAGTAGGAAACTAGTAATACTTTATGCGAACATTACAGGTTTGATTTCCTACTCATCCGCATCAACTTAATTCTTCCACATTTAGGGCTAACTGCCATTCATCACACCAACTGGAAATTTTGTCTAAGACACTCAACCTCGACACCTTACCGTACATGACGGTACCATCGGCAAACAACGGCAGATTGCTACCCATCCTGTCAGCCAAGTCATTTATATATATAGGGAACAACAGCGATCCTGTCACACTTTCTTGAGGCACTCCTGACGATACTCTTGTCTCTGATGAAAATTCGCCGTCAGTGGCAACATACTCGGTTCTATTATTTAAGAAGCCTTCGAGCCATTCACATATCTGTGAACATATTCCGTTGGCTCTTATCTTCGTTAACAGTTTGCAATGGGGCACCGTGTCAAATGTTTTCCGGAAATCTAGAAATATGAAATCTGTTTGTTGCCCTTCATTCATAGTTCGCAGTACGAGTATATCACGTGAGAAAAGGGCAAGCTGAGTTTCGTACGAGCGATGATTTCTAAAATCATGCTGATTCGTGGACATAAGCTTTCCGGCCCAAGAATGTTTATTGTATTCGAACTGAGAATATTTCAAGGATTCTGCAGCAAACAGTAAAGGTCTCTGTTCGATTCCTTTCATGTTAATTTCTTAAATCTGTTGTCATTTACGGCATAAATTCCTCTTCTAAATTTACTGTGACGTTTCTGACTATCTGCGAGGAGACTGCGCAGTGGAGCGTGTTACTTTTACACAGTATGTGATAAGATACTGTCATCCCCCTTCCCTTCTATGCGAAAGAATGAATGAGCAAATATTTTTCTAGTTGCATGCTGGGTGGTAGTAGACAAGCCTGTCTGCTAGACAACAGTAGGACCAACGTCGGAACAGGTAGCTACGCTTTCTAAAAGCAACCCAGCATGCAACTAGAAAAATATCTGCTCATTCATTCTATCACACAGAAGGGAAGGGGGATGACAGTTTCTTATCACATACTGTATATAAAAGAAAACGGATGTAGGTTCCGTATGAGACTGTGTGACATGAATTACATATATGAATTAGATATAAACTGTGCTTTAAAGAGTAGTAGTGTGACAGATCGTTCTTGTTTATGTGTAAAAGCAACACGTTCCACTGCTCAGTCTCCTCACAGATAGTCAGAAACGCCACAGTAAATTTAGAAGAGGAATTTATGCCGTAAATGACAACAGATTTAAGAAATTACATGAAAGGAATCCAACAGAGACCTTTCAACAGAAGTTAAGAATATTGGTCCTGTAATTTTGCCGGCCCGTTCGTTCATCCTTACTATACAGGGTGGTCCATTGATAGTGTCCGGGCCAAATATCTCACGAAATAAGTAGCAAACGAAAAAACTACAAAGACCGAAACTCGTCTAGCTTGAAGGGAGAAACCAGATGGCGCTATGGTTGGGCCGCTAGATGGCGCTACCATAGGTCAAACGGATATCAACTACGTTTTTCAAAAATAGGAATCCCCATTTTTATTACATATTCGAGTAGTACGTAAACAAATATGAATGTTTTAGTTGGACCACATTTTTCACTTTGTGATAGATGGCGCTGTAATAGTCAAAAACGTATAAGTACGTGACATCACGTAACATTCCGCCAGTGCGGACGGTATTTGCTTCGTGATACATTACTCGTGTTAAAATGGACCGTTTACCAATTGCGGAAAAGGTCGATATCGTGTTGATGTATGGCTATTGTGATCAAAATGCCCAACGGGCGTGTGCTATGTGTGCTGTTCGGTATGCTGGACGACATCATCCAATTGTCCGGACCGATCGCCGGATAATTACGTTATTTAAGGAAACAGGAGGTGTTCAACCACATGTGAAACGTCAACCACGACCTGCAACAAATGATGATGTCCAAGTAGGTGTTTTAGCTCGTGTCGCAGCTAATCCGCACATCAGTAGCAGACAAATTGCGCGAGAACTGGGAATCTCAAAAACGTCGGTGTTGAGAGTGCTACATCAACAAGGATTCCACCCGTACCATATTACTATGCACCAGGAATTGTATGGCGACGACTTTGAACGTCGTGTACAGTTCTGCCGCTGGGCACAAGAGAAATTACGGGATGATGACAGATTTTTTGCACGCATTCTATTTAGCGACGAAGCGTCATTCACGAACAGCGACCTTGGCCGGTTAATGTACGGTGCAGCATTATCGGAGGAAGGATAATTGGCCCACATTTTACCTATGGCAATCTAAATGGTGCAATGTATGTTGATCTCCTACGTAATGCTCTACCGATGTTACTACAAGATGTTTTACTGCATGACAGAATGGCGATGTACTTCCAACATGATGGATGTCCGGGACATAGCTCACGTGCAGTTGAATCGGTATTGAATAGCATATTTCATGACAGGTGGACTGGTTGTCAAAGCACCATACTACAGCCCGCACGTTCACCGGATCTGACGTCCGCGGATTTCTTTCTGTGGGGAAAGTTGAAGGAAATTTGCTATCGTGATCCACCGACAACGCCTGACAACATGCGTCAGCGCATTGTCAATGCATGTGCGAAAATTACAGAAGGCGAACTTCACGCTGTTGAGAGGAATGTCGTTACACGTATTGCCAAATTCATTGAGGTTGGCAGACATCATTTTGAGCATTTACTGCACTAATGTGGTATTTACAGGTAATCACGCTGTAACAGAATACGTTCTCAGAAATGATAAATTCACAAAGATACATGTATCACATTGGAACAACCGAAATAAAATGATCAAACGTATCTACGTTCTGTATTTTAATTTAAAAAACCTACCTGTTACCAACTGTTCGTCTCAAATAGTGAGCCATATGTTTGTGACTATTACAGTGGCATCTATGACAAAGCGAAAAAAGTGGTCCAACTAAAACATTCATATTTCTTTACGTACTACACGAATGTGTAAGAAAAATGGGGGTTCCTATTTTTAAAAAAACGCAGTTGATATCCGTTTGACCTTTGGCAGCGCCATTTAGCGGGCCAACCATAATGCCATCTGGTTTCCCCCTCCAAGCTAGACGAGTTTCGTTCTTTGTAGTTTTTTCGTTTGACGCCTATTTCGTGAGATATTTGGCCCGGTCACGATCAATGGACCACCCTGTATAAAAGTACCAGCCGCACTGCTTTATTTACAGCTGGATCTTATTCCTCTATGATATCAGTCGTCACTTGAATAAACTCTTCAAGCTAAAGAACATTAGACTGGCGTTTATCATTCGTTGATGAACTTCTCTCGTCTCTTCACTTCTGTTAGTCATTATGGAAACCATGTAACTTAATTCTAGAACTCGTTCGAAGGTATGCCCATTAACAACAATGAATGGAAGGAGACTCGACGAAGTGAAACAACAAGGTATTTGGTTTTATCCTCAGTCACCACCAGCTTAATTTTCTTTGCAGTGTGGAGCATAGTTGCTCCGTGGTGTCACCAAGAATCACAACATCGTCAGAAAATGCCAAGAATATGTCTGCTCCCACCGTCCGTCCCCATTTCTCCGATTCGACCAGTGTCACGACTTATTTTTTCCAAGAATGAGTTGAATAGTATTATTGTCAGTGAATCTGATAGTCCCAGTAAATCTCGAATACTGAATGGGGGCGACAGTTTGTTGCCAAATTGTACGTGAGAATTTAATTGAGAGTAGCAAGCCGTATTCGGATGTATTTCGATGGGATGTGAAACCGCTCTAACGCTTTCCATAACATGGAGCGGTCAGTGCTGTCGTTAGCTTGTCGAAAATCAGTGAAGATAAGGTGTGATACCCTATCGAATTCGTAAAATTTTTCTCTCAGTTGTCTCGAGGTAAATGTGTGGTCAACAGTCGACTGTCCAGGAATAAAGCCACATTGATAGTGGCCTACGATTCCTTCAGACAAACACTGAGGCCCAGAACGCCCCCAAGAATAACGTTCCACGAGGTAGTGGTGTCACAACTGAGATGCTCTGTTTCGGAAGTGAAACACTGATGGGTGGTTTTCAGCTTTAAGAATGGAAGGGAGAAATTGTGTGGTCCATCTTCAAGAAGGTTGATGCTACACAAGTACGCAACTGCTGAGGGATTTGATTGCTTGAAAATGATTATAAAGCTTTTTAAAGCTTAATACCATCCATTAGTGTTTCACTTCCGAAACTGAGCACCTCAGTTGTGATACCACTACCTCGTGTAACCTTGTTATTCTTGGGGCCTTCTGGGCCTCACTAATTCTTCCTCTGGTTGAGAGACTTCCACTCTATCAAACTGGTCTTGTACAGAATTCATAAAAATTACAAAAAGTTTTTTATAAATACTTTAATTGTCTTGATGGCAAAAATATATTGCATTACATGCGATAACTAGTTTCACTTGCTAAACAACCATATTCAGATCTCTCATAGTAAATACGTTGTGCCCACATACATTGCACAATAGAACGTCATTGTCTGATATTATATCTTGGTATATGCCCACTAGTGAGCCAACATTCGATACACTGCACTCTGTAACATTTTTGGCATAAATGATAAATGTAATTGTGTGTGGCAGTAAAAATCAAAATTGAAAAAAAATCTATTGATGACAGTTGTTTAAAAATTGAAGGCTTGATTTATTACATAGAAAAGGTAGATTTCACCATAAATCATTGCTACACTATGTGATCAAAAGTATCCGGGCACCCCCAAAAACATACTTTTTCATATAATGTGCATTGTGCTGCTACCTACTAGCAGGTACTCCATATCAACAACCTCAGTAGTCATTAGACATTATGAGAGAGCAGTATGGAGCACTCTGCGGAATTCACGGACTTCCAACGTGGTCAGGTGATTGGGTGTCACTTGTGTCATACGTCTGTAAGCGAGATTTCCACAATCCTAAACATCCCTAGGTCCACTGTTTCCAATGCGGTAGTGAAGTGGAAATGTGAAAGGGAACGTACAGCACAAAAGTGTACAGGCCGACCTAGTCTGTTGACTGGCAAAGACCGCCGACAGTTGAAGACGGTCGTAATGTGTAATAAGCAGACATCTGTCCAGACCATCACACAGGAATTCAAAAGTGCATCTGGATCCACTGAAAGTGCTGTGACAGTTAGGTGGGAGGTGAGAAAACTTGGATTTCATGCTCAAGCGGCTGCTCATAATCCACACATCGCCAGTACATGCCAAACGACGCCCCGCTTGGTGTTAGGACGACTGAACAGTGGAAAAACGTTGCATGGAGTGACGAATCACGGTACACAATGTGGCGATCCGGTGGCAGGGTGTGGGTATGGCGAATGCCCGGTGAACGTCGTCTGTCAGCGTGTGTAGTGCCAACAGTAAAATTCGTAGGCGGTGGTGTTGTGGTGTGGTCGTGTTTTTCATGGAGGGGCTTGCACTCCTTTCGTTTTGCGTGGCACAGCACAGGCCTACATTGATGTTTTAAGCACCTTATTGCTTCCCACTGTTGAAAAGCAATTTGGGGGTGCGATTGCATCTTTCAACACGATCGAGCAGCTGTTCATAATGCACGGCCTGTGGCGGAGTGGTTACACGACAATAACATCCCTGTAATGGACTAACCTGCACAGAATCCTGACGTGAATCCTATAGAACAACTTTGGGATGTTTTGGAGCACGGACCGACATGGTTACCTCTTCTCAGTGCAGCACTCCGTGAAGAATGGGCTGCCATTCCCTAAGAAACCTGCCAGCACGTGATTGGACGTACGCCTACGAGAGCGGAAGCTGTCATCAAGGCTAAGGGTGGGCCAACATCGTATTGATGGAGGGCGCCACGAACTTGTAGGTCATTTTCAGCCATGTGTCCGGATGCTTTTGATCACACAGTGTATGTAATGCTTCATCTCAGTAGAATAGAAAGTAGCGCCAGTTATTACCACACATGGTCTTTCAGGATCTCATAGACAAACTTTGAGGAACAACCACTCATATAGACAACACCGTTTATTCTTCATGAATGTATCCCTTTTATTAACTCGTCGTTAATGGATTGTGTGAGAGAGACGTTAAGATTCCGAGAAGAAATAACAAAAGCATTGCACAGTGTACAACTAATCATTGAAGTCACAACTGAATACACTGCCCTAACAACGACTGACGGAAAACCTAGTATTTATAATAATTGTAATTCAAAACATTTTTAAATACTAACTTAAAAAGTAAGTTTTTCTGGGGATCAGCGTGTATTTCCACGTAGTTACCTCCACTGACAGGGAGTGTGTGCAGCAATGGTACGGAAACCACGAGAAGTCTGATCGCCGTAGAGAAAATAAATGCAGTTCTCAGTAAAAGCAAACGTTACGCCATCTACCAATATGTGACAATTAGTGCTGCACAAAGTGGGACATCCAATTGTCAGAATAAACAGTGTAATAATTTGAACTCTAGAAAGTTATTTGTTCCTCAGTTCAACAATCCAGTAGTGAAGGAAACTACGTCAAAGATAATCGATTTCGCCACATTACACATTCACAGTGTCTGAACCAAGATGCATGGTTTGCTGGTGAAGGGGGCTTAGTTCCTCTGTTGGGAAGGAAGACTGTCGGCCACTCAATTTTCTCGTTGATGGGTGAAGGGGTCTGTGATGCTGGCTTGATGCCTTTCTCCGGCACAGGTCAGCAGCTCTAACGTCTTCCTTCTCCACTGACCTTCTTTCCTCCTTAATAATAAGATACAGAATGATTCTGAATACAAAATAATGAGACCATTTCTTTTATTTTTTTATCTTATTTTCCTATAATCTAACTATACGCTTTTATGGCTATCATAAGCATTGCGGGAGGACCATGAAGATCTTCCATTTACTCCTTTATAAAAAGTTCTGCTGTGTAAACTATTCCCTAATAGAAAATTGCATTTTATGTTTGACCTTCCATTGCCTCAAACTGAAATAGTGGAAGTGTCTTACTTGCACAAGTTGTGACTTTTTATTTAACGTAGCAACGGTTTGAATAAGAAAAGCAGTTTGCTTCATGTGTACCATATTGAAGAGGGTCAATAAAGTGCTAATGAGGTTCCGTTTTCCAACTACCTAGATAAAGACTTTCGAAACCTGTACTCTACAGAAGAATGGCAAAAAAACGAGGAGCTGTTAGATGACGATCAATATGGGTTTTAGAAAGGTGAAGGCACCAGAGAAGCAGCTCTGACTTTGCGTTTGGTAATGAAAACAAGTCTTAAGAAAAATCAAGATACGTTCATTGTCGACCTAGGAAAAGCCTTTGAAAGTTGGCTGTTCATTTGGCAATTTTACTTTTACTCAATATATTTTTCATTTGCTTGATCACGACTGTTAGCTTCGCAATGCTTTGCTTGTCTGTGCTATACTCAGACTGTACTGATCGAAATAAGCTCTTTCACCAACCTCTATGTATGCCCACTGACACATGTTCACATCTTTGGGAGGTCGATTCGTTTCTTTCAAAAACAGGAAGCGTTCGCAGGTTTGAAACTACGAGATGTTCCATGTTGGAATGTGCATCTACCATTGTGCGTTATGCCTGTTTGAATTTCTGGTGCCGTGCCTCGTCAAGTTCATTCTATTTTGTAGTTGAAAGGATGACTGGCTTTCTTCGGTTGTCGACATGAGCTGGACTGGAGATTCTACAATGATGAAATTGGATAAGAGCATTCGAGTTACTGGCCGAGGTGAATCTGAGACAAATGCTCAGATTAATTCATGAGTTCATCTCAATTTCTTCACTGTTTACTTACGATTGCTCCACTTTCCGGCCTGCGCTAGTATTCTTAAGCGTGGCAAAATGGCAATACTGAAGTTGCTGATTTTTGGTTAAATGAACCCGATGGAGAGATGTAGGGGAAACTATTGAATGAATATGTTTGTACTTTTTTTTTAATAAAAAAAGGATTAAGGACTAGGAAAAGGATATATATTGTCTGTAATAGAACATACAGTCACCATTAATTTTTATTTTACAATTACCATTGCCAACTTTAGCCCAAATAAAAAGATATACGTCTGCATTTAGCTTCTTCTTTCTTCTTGTAGACAAAGTAAATGGCTTATCTGGAGCAAGGGTCGCAAAGGGCACAACTCCGATTTACCAGCATGACAACACATCGCCGGGAAAGCCTGAAGAATTATAAATACTACCTTTTTCAGTCAGTCGTAGATTCAGAGGTATCATCCTCTCCTGAATTTTTAAAGAGTCGTTGCTTTGTTTAAAGTTACGGTCTGACAAGATATTCTTACTTTCTTCCATTTTTTTCTGTCTTCACGAGTATTCCGATTAGTGATATGATGCACTTTTGTCTCAGAGTTTACGTATTTAACTTTAATCTTGTATTTGAAACTACAGTGATCCTATAGGGGTAGTCAAAAGGAAACCTAACACCCGACACAACTGGACAGTGGAATGGTTCAATTGAAAATAATTATCTAATGAGTTAAGACATTTATCCCACTGGGAGACGAGATGATCAATTTCTGTTCCGTAGAATGCAGTCTGCCGCTGATGGATCCACACCGCACCCATTCAAATGGTTCAAATGGCTCTGAGCGCTATGGGACTTCACATCTGAGGTCATCAGTCCCCTGGAACGTAGAACTACTTAAACTTAACTAACCTAAGGACATCACACACATCCATGCCCGAGGCAGGATTCGAAACTGCGACCGTAGCAGCAGCGCAGTTCCGGACTGCGCGCCTAGAACCGCTCGGCCACAGCCGCATGCCCGCACCCATTCTCGCCCTTCCACGTCCAACTGAAACCGACATCCATCCACATCCTTCTTCAGGTTGCCAAAGACATGAAAATCACACAGTGAAAGATCCGGGCTGTACGGAGGATGTTGCAGTGTTTCCCAACCAAATCGCCGAATCGTCGCCTTCATCCTACTGCCAGTATGGCGGCGGGCGTTATCTTGGAACGGGATGATACCGTCCGACAGCATTCCGACGACCCGAGGGCAAACGGCGAACCGAACAGTGCAAGCATCCCACATCTCCCCGCCGGAGAAATCCATAGCTGTTCATCTTCTTCTCCTACTGCACGGGCCTTCTGCTAGTCAAGTTCCTCGAGCGTAGAACCACAATCAACGCGCAACGCTATGACCACTTTTTGCTGAAACTGCGACGCGCTATGAAGTCAAAACGCCCGGAAACGCTGTCAGACAGGACCATCTTGTTACAAGTTTACGCCCCCCCCCCCCCCCTCCCCCTACACTGTCAGTCGGTCGAAGGTTACGCTTCAGCGATTTAGCTGGAAAACACTGCAGCGTCCTCCGCACAGCCCGGGTCTTTCACTGTGTGATTCTCACGTCTCTGTCAACCTGAAGAGAGATGTGCATGGTTGTCGGTTTCAGTTGGACGTGGAAGAGCGAGAATGGGCGTGGTTGCGGATCTGTCAGCAGCAGACTGCGTTCTATGGAACAGGAATTGATCATCTCGTCTACCAGTGGAATAAGGGTCTTAATGGGTGTAGTGATTACTTCTGAACGGAAGGATTCCATGTACTCGTTGTGCCGGCCGTTCGGTTTTCATTTGACTGCACCTAATAGCATAATATGCTGTTGTGTGTTTATATCTTCCTTACAGCTACATGACTAAAAACTAGTTAATCAGTTAACTGCAATACCTCATACTTTGGCAACAGTCTGGTTGGTTCATTTGTTGTTTTGTGGGAGGGGACCAAACAGCGAGGTCATCAGTCCCATCAGATTAGGGGAAGGATGAGGAAGGAAGTCGGCCTTACGCTTTCAAAGGAACCATCGCGCAGTTTTAGGCAAATCACGGAAAACCTAAATCGGGATGACCGGAGGCGGGTTTGAACAATCGTCCTCTCGAACGCGAGTCCAGTGTGCTAACCACTGCGCCACCTCGCTGTGTACCTGTATGGTACGTAGCATAGCATTTATGATCAGCTGAGTCGATAGCCTGTACCATCAGTTATCCAACGATACGTTGACTGTTAAAATGTGTTTGTTATTTTTTTCTGTATTTTACAGATCCCAGTGCACTTTCCTACCTTTCATTGCAACTTCCCTTTAACACAGTTGTATTCAGAAGGTATTATCATGAATAACTTTGTTTCTGCATTTTCTGTAATCCAGTATCAGTTATCAGTAATCTATGTCTATAATTATCAGTAATTTATAGTTATCAGTTATCAGTAATAATCTGTTGTTATCAGTTATCTATGTTTATCACCTTCCTGTGCAACATTATTCGATGTGTTCCGCCACATTCCTATTTCCAGGGCGGTATCTATTACTTACCTTCGTCCACTGTGGCCTGTTCAGAATTATTTTAGGACTAACAGTTCGACAGGGGCACGTGGAGATGTAAATGGCGTCAGTGTCCACTAGAAGAGCTGCAGCGAGTTTTCGTTTCAGTTTTATGTGAGGTAACACATTACTAAGACATATATGATCACATACGGCGGCACGGATTTAAACACAAGATCTCAATGAACTTCCGCCAATATGCACGTGGAGATGACCAGAAGATTCTGCAATGAAATATCGTGGCAGCAAGGTACGGATATTCTGCAACTTGCCACGCAGTTCAATGAACAATCTACAAGTCGGGAAAGTTTTACATTTCGCATCAAAAAAGTCTACGTCGATGTAAATTTCACACATATGGACAGTTTCAGAAAATGCTGGAATGAAAACCATGTCAGAAGTTTTATATGTATGAGGATGGGAAACAGAAAGTGAGTTAAATAATTCAGTTTTCATAAGAATATGTGCATATAGGTCACGTATAAGAGAGGATTTTAGGGGGGTTAATACTTACATGAACATGGACACATGTGGTTGCACGCTTTATTTAAAATGATATTTATTTGTCAGCTTTAAGCAATTTGAGGAATCTGTTAGTGCATGCATATATGAATTCAAAATGTTAGTAAAATACATGGTCCTTGAATTTAAAAATGTAGATGGTGGAAGGACCATAAAATTCGAAAGGGTGCTGAAAGGTGGAAAGATAGCAGTACATTTATAAATTAAATAAAGATCTATGAGTGTATTTGTGCTTTAGTGTATAGATTATATAGTGTGTGTATTATGTTTCATGTAGCTATAGCAACTGTGGGGAATCTTTATTTGATTGCAAACATAAAAAACATGAAGATTATGTTATGAATACAGGGTTATGGCAATATATAGCACATAATTTTTGTCTGGTGCATGTGTGGGAATTAGTAGTGGCTTGTTCATGCAACAAGATTATACATAAAATTCCTTTCTTTGGGCTTACAGATAAAACTAATAATAGTAATCAGAACAGTGGGTATTCTTGGGTCTGGGACCATGTGAATTATTTTTGTGGATAGGTATCCAGTTACGACAGTTGCAGTCGATTTACACATTTATTGTTTATGTTAGTTAGATGTCCCATTGATCATTTGAATGGTTATTTTATCGAAATGCTGTGGAACGAGTCAGTTTTCTGGATATGTATACATGATTAATGTAAACATTAATGAAGATATTATCCTCTAGTCCTCCTCATGCAACATTACTTAAAAAGCAGATTTTTTTACGGGCTACTAGTTTTTAAATAAATATTCGTACATGGAATAAAAGGAGTTATCAGGGAGAAATGATTTTAGTTTGGATTTAAAAATTTATTTTCTGCCTTTCAGACATTTTGTGTTATTGGGTAAATGACCAAAACATTTTGTTGCTGCATATTGAACTTCTCTGGGAGCCGCTGACGACTTTAATAATTAGTAATAAAGGCCATTTTTTTCCTCTAGTGTTGTAGGTATGAGCGTAACCTCTTGAAATATGTGACATAATTTCTACTGCTCAGTTACTTTTTACTAATATTACTAAATGTATTGTGATGGTGCATTTAAAATGCGTAACTCCTTGAAGAGCTACTACCTACATGACGACTCTGAGTGAGCACCTTAAAGTTTTCTTACTGTACGCTTTTGTGTAGTTATACTTTCTGAGTGATGAATTACTCCAGAAAATTATTCCATAACACATTATTGATTGGGAATATGCAAAATGCGAGGGGCGTTTGAAAAGTCTGTGCAAAAATAAAAACTACTTATGTGTTTGGGGTAAACCTTTTAGTCTTATACACTTCGTCAAAAAAATGGTTCAAATGGCTCTGAGCACTATGCGACTTAACTTCTCAGGTCATCAGTCGCCTAGAACCTAGACCTAGAACTAATTAAACCTAACTAACCTAAGGACACCACACACATCCATGCCCGAGGCACGATTCGAACCTGCGACCGTAGCGCCTAGAACCGCACGGCCACTCCGGCCGGCTACACTTCGGCCAACGCTGTTCTAATTCGTTGTTCCCTTCCGAATAATAGGAATTGTCCAAGTCTGCAAAACAGCGATTAGTTACTACAATCGCCTCCTCATATGATTAAAATATTTGTCCCACCAGCCACTTCTTCAAATTAGGGAACAAATAGTAGTCTAAGGGAGCCAAATCTGGAGAATATGGGGGATGTGAAACGAGTTGGAATCCTATATCCACTAATTTTGCGACCACTACTGCTGAGGTGTGAGCTGGTGCATTGTCGGTGTTTTTCTTGCGGCTCGGTTTTCAAACGGTCCAATAACGATGAATAATATGCACCTGTAATAGTTTTACCATTTTCCAGATAGTCGATGAGGATAATCCCTTGCAAATCCCAAAAGACAATCGTCATAACTTTTCCGGCCAAAGGAATGGTCTTCGCCTTTGTTCGTGCAGATTCTCCCTTGGTAACCCATTGTTTAGATTATTGTTTCTTCTCAGGAGTATAGTAATGTATCTATGTCTCATCCACAGTGGCGAAACGACGCTCAAAATCCTGCGGATTCTTCCTGAACAGCTGCAAACCATCCTTGCAACACTTCACACAATTCCGTTCTTGGTCAAGCGTGAGCAATCGCGGAACCCGTCATGCGGATAGCTTTCTCACGTCCAAATGTTTATGCAAATTGTTATGTACCTGTTCATTCGGGATGCCCACAGCACTAGCAATCTCACGAACCTTAATGTTTCGGTCATCCATCACCATATCATGGATCTTATCAATGATTTCTGGAGTCGTAACGTCCACAGGGCGTCCAGAACGTTCAGCATTACTTGTGCCCATATGCCCACTCCGAAAACTTTGAACCCTCTTATAAACTGTTGTAATCGAAGGCGCAGACTCATCGTAACGTTTATCAAGCTTCTCTTTAGTCTCCCGAGGCGTTTTGTCTTTCATAAAGAAATGTTTGAATATAACACGGAATTCTTTATCGTCCATTTTTGACAATTACTGGATTCACACGAATTCCGAACACAAAGAAATATACCAGTATGGCTGAAACTTTGTGTGCGTTCTTTGCAAAGATGTACTAACTAAACATGACCTCGATAGGCGCCGGTGGTGCCATCTCTCGGGCTTAGCTCGGACTTTTCAAACGCCCCTCGTATGTCTGGAGGTTGATTCGTTCATTTAAAAGAGTAGCAATTATACGAAGAGCAAAAGTAGCTGAACTTAACTGTTTGAGAAGCTCAGAAAATTTCTTCTTCCAGTTCAAGTTTTCATCAACGTGCATGTGAAAAATATGGAGTATTTTACCATATTTACTGACTCAGGTTCATGTGCTACATCAATTATAAGGTGTGACTATTTGTTGCCTAGAACTGAATATAGCACATTTTCTCAAAAATTTAGGGTAGTCCCTTTTCAAATAATCTTGTAATAATTGTTTGAGGAACATCACAAACAATATCTTCTGTTGTTCACTTTCTACAGAGTTTCATTATAACACTAGCATCGTTTGCAAGGAGTACCAATGCTGCTTGTTGACTGTTAAGTGGAAGGTCATCACATACTAAGAAGGAACAGGAGAGAGCCCAAAATTGAAGCCTGTAATTGCTCCCCAGTCACTTAATTGTCTACGTTACCAACATTTTTTCAATTATTCAACACAACTTCAGGCACTCTGTTCGTTGAGTATGACTCAAACCAGTTCTGTGGAAAGCCATCAGTTCGAAACTTAAATTTTTCTAGGAGTGTAACGTGATTTACACATTCAAACACTGGATAGATCACAAGAAATATCGACTGGAGATATTTTATTATTTAAGGCTTACAGTATTTGGTGAGTGAATGTATAAAAATAGTATTTTAAGTCGAATAACAGTTCTGGAATCCAAACTGTGATACGCTAAGTAAATTGTTTCTACTTAAATGCGAGAGTACTCTTGAGTACATTACTTTCGAATATTTTAGATATGATGTCAGTAAGTAAATAGTTATTGGTAAATTATGGAACACACATAAATTTTCTTAATAACGAATATTGTATTGACATCTGAGGAAGATTACAGGATTATGCAGGTGTTTGAATTTTATTTTTTTGCTGCTTTAGTAAGTTTCACTTCAGAACTAAGCACAGTGGATATATGGCGAACCAGGAAAGGGTTTCAGTAGTCTGATCACTGGGGATTCATTGGTCAATTTACTGAGCGATCACTTATTTAAAGTCCATCTGTATATTTAATCAGACATGGCCCAGCTGGAGAGGGGCACATAGCGTACTGAGAGTATCCATGGGCGATCGAAGGTCTGTAGTAACAAAATGCAAGAGACTGAAGCAGTCAACGAACAATGTACAGCGTCTACGTGATGACAGTGTCTGCTGCAGTGAAAGTGTGATGTGAAGGAAAAAACATCTATGGGCTCTAAAATTCATGATTGTGTATTGCACGTCCACGAGAGAACAATTAATTGAATAGTTTGTTTTTAAAGGCGTACTCGTCTACAATTTTTCAAAATTGATTTATTACTGTGCGAATGCATTTTACGTTTAAATACGTCATATGCAAAGAATTAGCGCTTCTACTTGCACCCTCGTGTGTTTGTGAGCGTGTAACCTCCCCCTTCCTAATCGGCCTACTGGACTGCGATATAACTGACCGTGATCGCATGTGCCTAATGAAATTTTACAGACAGTAAGGCTTTCGTTACCGAAGGAAAATAACACCGGCTAGTTTGGAGAACAGACTCTTCTGAAAGAAGAATCTATTCTAAACCTAATCTAAACACAGATTATTTGTGAAAATTTGTATGACGCTTCAGTTCAACAAAAACAATAACAACGTGACTCCATTAAGTTACCTCTAATAGTTTTCGAGTAATTTACTGAAAACTAAATTTGGAACAAAAAGTCCTTATTTATAGTAGATTAAGTATCTGTTATATGAATGCTATAAAGTTTTGGTTACCTATAAATACAGCAATAACAAGTTTTAGGACCTCGATGTTAATAAGAATCAGTGCAAGGTCTCTCAAAGTTGCAGTTGAGAGGTCGTGTTCTGCTGTCAGTTCCGTTCTAAAAATTCTAGAAGGCAAAGTTTTATGCAGGCGTGCTACGACTTTTTCTATGATTTTAACCGACTTACCTACATGCATGCAAAAATTACGAAGATTCTAAATTGATCCATAACATTGTTACTAAAAATTGTGTGTCGGAGAAAGCGGCCGCGTAGAGACTGCTACCGCGTGCATAGGGCGGATGACAGCAGGTGTTCCCTTGGCCGTCCGCTGCGCCACATATACAGGGTGAGTCACCTAACGTTACCGCTGGATATATTTCGTAAACCACATCAAATACTGACGATCGATTCCACAGACCGAATGTGAGGAGAGGGGCTAGTGTAATTGTTTAATACAAACCATAAAAAAATGCACGGAAGTATGTTTTTTAACACAAACCTACTTTTTTTAAATGGAACCCAGTTAGTTTTGTTAGCACATCTGAACATATAAACAAATACGTAATCAGTGCCGTTTGTTGCATTGCAAAATGTTAATTACATCCGGAGATATTGTAACCTAAAGTTGACGCTTGAGTACCACTCCTCCGCTGTTCGATCGTGTGTATCGGAGAGCACCGAATTACGTAGGGATCCAAAGGGAACAGTGATGGACCTTAGGTACGGAAGAGACTGGAACAGCACTTTACGTCCACATGCTAACACCTTTTTATTGGTCTTTTTCACTGACGAACATGTACATTACCATGAGGGGTGAGGTACACGTACACACGTGGTTTCGTTTTCAATTTTTTTTTTTTTTTTTGGTCATCAGTCTACTGTCTGGTTTGATGCGGCCCGCCACGAATTCCTCCCCTGGGCTAACCTCTTCATCTCAGAGTAGCACTTGCAACATACGTCCTCAATTATTTGCTTGACGTATTTTCAATTACAGAGTGGAATAGAGTGTGTCCGACATGTCAGGCCAATAGATGTTCAATGTGGTGGCCAGCATTTGCTGCACACAATTGCAATCTCTGGCGTAATGAATGCTGTACACGCCGCAGTACATCTGCTGTAATGTCGCCGCAGGCTGCCACAATACGTTGTCTCATATCCTCTGGGATGATAGGCACATCACGGTACACATTCTCCTTTAACGTACCCCACAGAAAGAAGTCCAGAGGTGTAAGATTAGGAGAACGGGCTGGCCAATTTATGCGTCCTCTACGTCCTATGAAACGCCCGTCGAGCATCCTGTCAAGGGTCAGCCTAGTGTTAATTGCGAAATTTGCAGGTGCATCATTCTGATACCACATACGTCGACGCGTTTCCAGTGGGACATTTTCAAGCAACGTTGGCAGATCATACTATAGAAACGCGATGTATGTTACAGCTGTTTGGGCCTCTGTAATGAAGTGAGGACCAATGAGGTGGTCGCCAATGATTCCTCACCACACATTTACAGTCCACGGTCTCTGTCGCTCTACCTGTCTGAGCCAGCGAGGATTGCCACGGACCAGTAATGCATGTTCCGTAGATTCACTGTCCCCTGGTTTGTGAAACCTGCTTTATCGGTAAACAGGTAGAACTGCAACGCATTCTCTGTTAATGCCCATTGACAGAATTGCACTCGATGATTAAAGTCATCACCATGTAATTGCTGATGTAGCGACACATGAAACGGGTGAAAGCGGTGTCGATGCAGTATGCGCATGACACTACTTTGACTCAGTCCACCGGCTCTCGCAATGTCCCGTGTACTCATGTGTGGGTTCATGGCAACAGCAGCTAACACACCAACTGCACCCGCTTCTCCTGTGACGGGCCTGTTACGGACCCGTTTGCGTGCTACGACCATACGTGTTGCATACAGTTGGCGGTAGATGTTTTGCAATGTGCGGCACGTGGGATGCTCTCTGTCCGGGTACCGTTCTGCATATACGCTGAAGGCTTCAGCTGCATTTCGTCGACACTCGCTATAGATGAGTTTCATCTCCGCCTTTTCAGAGTTCGAATACACCATGGTCACAGTTCCTACAACACTACACTATCAAAGACGTCTGGTACCACGGTGTACTACAGTTGGTCTGCGTGCGGAGACGAATGCAGAATAACAATAGCAGCAAGCGCTACATGCGGACACTGCGACAGCTAGACCAAACCACAACAATGCACTACAGCCACACTCGTAAACACGGTCGTCATCGTAAACATGTCCCTGCAGATGGTGCTCACCGAACGTGGCCCGTGTTTGTTACAAGACGCAACTGAACGTCGGAGGTTCAAGCGTCAACTTTTGGTTACAATATCTCCGGATGTAATTAACATTTTACAATGCAACAAAAGGCACTGATTACGTATTTGTTTATATGTTCAGGTGTGCTAACAAAACTAACGTGGCTCCATTTTAAAAAACGTAGGTTTGTGTTAAGAAACATACTTCCGTGCATTTTTGTATGGTTTGTATTAAACAATTACACTAGCCCCTCTCCTCACGTTCGGTCTGTGGAATCGGTTCGTCAGTAAATGATGTGGTTTACGAAATGTATCCAGCGGTAACGTTAGGTGACTCACCCTGTATAAATGCAGCCTGAGAGGCAACACTAGGCTTCACTTCGCACCCAGCCACAGTAAAATCCACGTCAGTCAAACGCCGGAGTGCGTGCTGCTTCGGATGGCGTCAGAGACAGGTTGTTACAAAACGTTTATTTTCAATAATAATAGAATGTGAACTCGCGAGGTATGTACACCGTCCTGGATCGCTTAGATTCTGCAGAAGTAACTGTTATTGCGCCACCTGTAATGTTAGCAAATCCACGTGGCAAGTACTGACAATTACTTTCCTCATTTGTGGCAAGCAATTATTTTGATTCAGAGCAAAATACAATGTAGTAGGAACTTAGCGTAGAGGTCGGCTCTGAACTGATCATAGTGATGTTTAGGATAGAAAGATTTCCTGCCAGTATTAACCTAATGAATATTACAATGCTGTGCGTGTGAAACTTTACCAAATATGTGTTTCAATTAGAACTTAATACCTCGATTTATAATCAGAGTCCTGATCCCAATGAGCAACTAGAGAACACAAACAATTCTTTCAGTGGGCTGGACAAGAATGTGGACCTGCAGACTGGGAACTATGGTATGTTCTCCGTCACTTTCTGGCTGGCCACAGAAATAGTGAACAGGCTCCTGTAAAAGACAGCGAACAATATTTACAACAATTCCAAGTTCCTCCTGTGACTAATGAATATTAATATGATGAACTACCCGCCGCTCCACAAATGTAATGAAAAATTTAGAAAAAGACATGCAATTTACTTTTGATCATTGAAATAATGAATTGAATTTTCTTTAAGCAAATGAGCTACTGATTTTATTTTTAAAATAACAACAATGAAATAGATACCATGTCAGCAGAAGTCACCCACTAAGCTAAATTCAGAACAAATTAAATTGCGCAAGCTTAATTTGTGCTGTATCGTTACTTATTAGTGTTGCCAGTGAAATTTTACGTTAATTTAAGTGAATTAAATCAATACTCAAAAGTGCAAATTATTTAAACCTCTGTTATTCAATACAATAATGAACAGTTACTGGGGCAGAAACTTTAGACTGAAACTGGTCATTAGCAAACACACAAAACTGGCAGTAAATAACTAATCTATTTTCATATTCTTATGACACTCGGTGATTTCATGGAAATGAAAGATACCAGGCTTGGTTATAATGTCTGAGGATAATGACAACACAGGTGCCCTACAAGTTTTAACTATAGCAAGTATTGTGAAAGAAATGATGCTGAGGAATGCTGACGTAAGTTTATAATTTTTCCCTTAACAGTCTTACGATGTTGTGGCTGTGCGGACATCGAAGACTGTAGCCAACGACAATGCTGAACTGCCGTTTTGTTGCTGCTGCTGTTTGAGAACTCAGAGTCGTCTCCAGAGCCACGGATAATTACGTGGACAGGCAGTAGTTACACACAAAGACTCCCATATATTCGCAGAAATAAACGACGGCATAGCTACTGCCATTTCACCGCTGCTGTCGATATATTTAAATAAAATTCTCTTGGCTATTGCCCAGCAATTTAAAATATTTTCATTATACGGTAGCACGCGAAGACTCCCATACATTCGCACAAATAAACGGCTGTCGATACATTTAAATAAAATTCCCTTGGCTATTGCCCAGCAATTTAAAATATTTTCCTTATAACTATCATCTATTACAAACAGTCATAAATTAATACATTATTACATCGATTACGTATTAAATATCGTTTCTGCAATACGGTTCAGAGATTCAGAATCAGAAGTGCAGTACAAGTTATCAACGGATATTAAACGACAAAAATTTTTGAATGGTGCAGAAGGTATTTTATCTGCATTTCCGGTGTTTGTTTTTAAAAGGACGCTTCTTACGCACGTGTTCCGTTTTTAAAAACAAACAAATGATATAACAGTTCCTGAAGCTGCCACAAGAAGCAGTGAAGCAGAGGCTTGCTTAACTCCATACATAATGCAGCAAAGCAACAGTTCTTTAAGGAAATGGAACGATCTGTTAGAAACACAGATTGTGCATAATGTAAAGGAACAAAGATAATGTGGAACAGAGTACAAAAGTCACAGATGAAAACGTATAGAAAGTAAAAAGTAAAGTTAGTGGGAATTCCTGTGAGAATGTAGAATCTGTGTTAGGAACTTCCCCATTGTCTCATGGAATGTGGAAGTGTCATAGATTAACTCTCAGGTTTCTTCTTTGCAGAAGTAACAAAGACTGCTGAAACTGTTCACTGATGATGTCAGTTACAAATGTTTTCTTATTTTACTATCTGTGTACAAGAGACAAAAATACATATTTCCACAAAGTTTTACTGAGCCAGCGTTCAGCGAAAATATTCAAGCTCCGAAACTCCTGTGGAATTATGTAAACCTACGCCCTGTAATGTTTTTAGTGCCTCTCCGGGAAATTGTGTAGATTTCGAGTATATAAACAAGCTATAATGTGCCTTTGGGATATTTCTGCAAAGAATCTTCATCGATTGTCTGGTCTCCTGCTTCAGGATAAATCTCCACATGACTTAAGGGACAAGACAAGAGCTGTAAAACTGCCTTAGGCTACCGTAGCTAAGTGTAAATTACAGTAGTTTCCCTGATAGCTGTGGTCCGTTAAGGTCATAACCGCATTAACTGTATGTCAGGTGTATTGCATACCTATCAGGCGTTAGCTCATTACGATCACTTTCTTTGTGTATGCGATCAGAGTTTTACTAGATCCCTTTAAAACTGGTTGCGTGAGCATGTATACAGGACCAGGTAACATGCAGAACATTTTCGTTCTGCATAGTTATCCTCTTGTCTGTTATTTAAAAGTTAACAGTATTTCCAGAAACATTGAAATTGTCAATGTTTATTTCAGGTTTTATTCAAAAATTGTTGATTTGTAACATGAAATAGAAGGATGTTGTAGCAAAAATGTAGAAAACAATTACAGTTATTATACAGGACTAGGAAACTCAATTTCCTCAACAAAGAAGTAAAGTAGAAAGAACACAAAACAAAAAAGTACTTCGTCAGACTTACATAAGATATGTTTCTGTTATTCATAAACAACTGTCGCATTTATCATTAATAATAGGAAACTCTTGCCTTTGATAACAATGAAGCATGTTCCATTGAGTACAAAATAACAATTATATATATATATATATATATATATATATATATATGTGTGTGTGTGTGTGTGTGTGTGTGTGTGTGTGTGTGTGTGTGTATGTAAAGTGTACTTGCATGAAAAGTAATTGCTTTGATTATGTAAGAGCGCAGAAATTATGTGATCAACTAAATTTTATTACTCATAAAACGTAATTTATATTCTTAAGGATGTAAAATACACAGTGGACTAACACTGGATGTTGTGTTGTTCTAATTATATGCACAACAAACAACTAAATAAAAGATAACAAAAAATAACAAAGAGAAGTCGTCGGCCTCCAGTTTCTCTCTCAGTCATTCATCTATGTACCTTTCCCTATCAGTGACTCAAATACTACCAGTAATCCTACCATTTACTACATCATTTATGTAGTGTACCAAAACTACCAAATTGTAGTTTTGATACTGTGAAGCGCAATTCTAGGGATGACTATCAATAGTCATGCAGTTCCTAGTGACATTTGTGAACTTGTGAAATATCACACTGATTCCTTTCTAGTGAGAGAAACCTGCTATGATATTTTACCTATGAAGTACTGTATCTTGCTGCTGAACAACAATGCACAACCTATTTTTGTCTTGATATTCAGATATAAGAATAACTAATGCCTTCTACTACAAGTATTTCAGGGATAACAAAGGGTACCGATTTGGGAGAGCACAGACAGACATTTGTTCGAAATATGAAGAAATATATGACAGATTGAAGTATACTTCATTGAGCGAAAGGCTAGGATGGCTAGTATGGCTGAACTACAAGTTAACAAGAAGCGTGCTTAAGAGTTCTGTGCCAGAATGAAAGAAATTTAAGAACTCTGTTTTGGTACCGTTTATGTGTGTGGGATTGTTGTGGATCACATGAATATCTTAAACTTGCCACATATTCCGGGCCAGGGAACATTTTATTATAGGCAACTGTGGGTGACAGTGTATGGAGTACATAAACCTCAAGATGGGAAAGGCTACATTATTTGTATACCAAGAACGACAGGCTCGGAAATACCCAAATGAGTTATATACCTTCATTCAACAGTATATAAATGATACATTCCGAACAGAATAAGATATATTTACTTATTTTCGCTTGGATGTTCCGGACAAAATCGTAGTCATGTAGTAATTCATTTCTCTTCTGCTCAAACAGAAACTGTGTATCAGTTTTTTTCCAATATGGAGACACACTTTCCTTCCATGTTATTGAGATTACTATGTTACAAAAAATATTTCCAAAAAACGAAGTCGTCACACCCGAAAACTATACTAGAAACACTGCAGTATCAAGTAAATCTACTAAATTCATGTCAACACTACTGAAAAGTAAAGACATCGAAAATTATAAACGATGGGGGAAAATATTATAAGAGAGATGCACTTTCTGTGAAGTCTTTGGGAGGAGGGTGTTCCTGGAGAACAAAATCTTTTGTAGATTCCCAATTTTCACACTTAGTGCACAGCAGAACAGCACCATAAGCAGTAGTGTCAAAAATGCACCGATGGCCTTCTAAGGAACATTTTCAGACTGATACAAATCTCTGAAGGGGATATTCGTAAGATACAGTTGCCGTCATCGAAAGCTTACACTCAGAAAATCCAAATTAATTCCAAGAAACTGCAAGACGTTAGTGAGCTGATGCAGTATATCCCTCACAAGCACCATAAATTTTACAAGGGAAATTGATGATTGTGATCAACATTGATCCTATTAAGTAGAAGCTCTTCATCGTTGCTAAGTAGAAAATTAATTTTGTTCAATTTTTAAAGCAATGTGTTCACTGATTCCGTAAGGGGCCTCCCGGCCGATGGTGCCAAACGCTCATTTCCATTTTTGTCTGCTGGAGCAACGAATGTGGGTGGCAACAGTGGATTACCTTTCCAATGACAGATGACGGTCTCCTCCTGAGCATTGCTAGGCCGGAATTCGCGTAATTCGAATCCAGAAATCCTGCTTACTAAGCAGATGTGCTAGCCACTAGACCAGCCTGGGACAGTGGCACTGCACAACTGGGGCTAACCTAGTATGCGTTCCTCCTCAATCAGCCAGCCGCTGTGGTCGAGCGGTTCTAGGTGCTTCAGTCCGGAACCACGCGGCTGCTACGGTTGCAGGTTCGAATCCAGATTCGGGCATGGATGTATGTGATGTTGTTAGGTTCATTAGGTTTTAGTAGTTCTACGTCTAGGTGACTGATGACCTTAGATGTTAAGTCCCGTAGTGCTTAGAGCAATTTGAACCATTTTTGGACCTCCTCAATCCATAATCCCACTCAAGCCTCAGCCCACTTAGTATTCTCCATAAACTAGAACAGTTCTGTAGAGGCTCTCCAACTATACTGTAATAGCACCACAGCAGTGTACAAAATGGAGAATTGTAGCTGAAACTCAGGCATAGGTGCTCTTAATCAAATGAAAGTGTATGGTCCCAGAAACCTTTTCAAGCCTCAAACATCTATGATGTCATGTATTGGATAAAAAGTAGTCGCAACACCAAAGTAACATGAAGCATGTGCTTCATATGGTATGCCAACTGTCTGTATCCGTTAGCAAAAGGTCAGCTGAAGTAGTGTAATGAGGGACGATGGATGTATTTGTGTCAATAAGTGTGTGTACTCTCTGATAATGGAGAAGGCCAGTTCGAGCGCCCTAACAGTACCTTTAGGAAACAAGGACAACACGCACAGATCAAGACACAAGCGGCACATGCTCGGAGCGCACAACGGTCTTTCCTTCTGGCACTGCCTTGTATTGCCCTTAATGACAATACACGGTGCCACAAGGCGAACTCCGTGCAGGAGCTCCTGAATATGTGGGGCGTGGAAAATACTAGAACATCCACTGTATTCACCTGCTATCAGACCATGCGATTATGACCTGTTCACCCAAATGAAGGAACCTCTTTGTAGCACACGCCACAACACAAGAGTACACATGATCCTGCCACAGGGCGGTCCTTGGAAGACATCAACAGTGATGGATGCCTTGACGGTGTTAGACACCTTCCATATCTGTGGGAGATGGTCATCTAGATGTGTGACTATTATATTGAGAGCAAGTAATACGATTAACATCTGTCAATAATGTCTGGTATGAATTATAACCGTATTTGCACCACTTTTTATCTAGACCATGTATAAGAGGTGCGACAATAAAGTAATGACACTGATTTTCGTTGCAAGTTGTGGCAACCCTGCAGGCTTGCGTAGGCACATTATCTTTCACCTTGGTCTATAAGCTGCTTCTGGTCCAAGCAGCACAACGATGAAATTGCTTAGTCGTGAATTGTGCTGTAATAAGTTTCCAATATTCTGCGTGGTGTCTGTTTGTTGTAAGTCGTGTCTCCCTACCACTTTCACGCAACGACGCTCTGAGCATGTTTTTTAGGGAATTGACTAGTATGAACCTGGGACCTGTTGCTGGTAAGGAGATGCCAGACCACACATGACATGTATAGGTTCAGGAGAGTTCAGTAATACTAGCGATGATATAATCAAATACTTAATGATTTCTGGGTCAACTGCACTGCACTCCCTGTAAAAGAATCTTAATACAAACTAAATTTAGAGGAAGGGGTTCAAGGCTTTCCTATTTTTAGTTAGCTGGTAAACTAACGTCGAAAAAACTGTTAAGTTTGCCATTGGAAATTTTATTCTGCTCACAAAACATTGTTCAAAATTGCACTATTGACAAAAGGAAATATTTTAATACAGGATGATAAAAATCAACTGCGTTCAACAAAAATGTGAACGAATATTCGGTGAATGGGTTTCCAAGTTCTATAATGGATCGAAGGATGACCTATGCCATATCACATCTATAGTCTAGGTTTAAGTTAAGTTTCATAAAAGAGAAAACTAAAAACATGGTCTACAGTGACCCTCAATTATCTTTAATTATTTATTTGACTTATCATAAATTACAGTGGCTGATGTGGCTTCTCAATAATTATATAACAGAAAAATCCTCGCGTTTCAGGTTTTAACTTCAAGTTGTTGTTGTTGTCTTCAGTCCTGAGACTGGTTTGATGCAGCTCTCCATGCTACTCTATCCTGTGCAAGCTGCTTCATCTCCCAGTACCTACTGCAACCTACATCCTTCTGAATCTGCTTAGTGTACTCATCTCTCGGTCTCCCTCTACGATTTTTACCCTCCACGCTGCCCTCCAATGCTAAATTTGTGATCCCTTGATGCCTCAGAACATGTCCTACCAACCGATCCCTTCTTCTGGTCAAGTTGTGCCACAGACTTCTCTTCTCCCCAATCCTATTCAATACTTCCTCATTAGTTATGCGATCTACCCATCTAATCTTCAGCATTCTTCTGTAGCACCACATTTCGAAAGCTTCTATTCTCTTCTTGTCCAAACTAGTTATCGTCCATGTTTCACTTCCATACATGGCTACACTCCAAACAAATACTTTCAGAAACGACTTCCTGATACATAAATCTATATTCGATGTTAACAAATTTCTCTTCTTCAGAAACGCTTTCCTTGCCATTGCCAGTCTACATTTTATATCCTCTCTACTTCGACCATCATCAGTTATTTTACTTCCTAAATAGCAAAACTCCTTTACTACTTTAAGTGTCTCATTTCCTAATCTAATTCCCTCAGTATCACCCGATTTAATTTGACTACATTCCATTATCCTCGTTTTGCTTTTGTTAATGTTCATCTTATATCCTCCTTTCAAGACACTGTCCATTCCGTTCAACTGCTCTTCCAAGTCCTTTGCCGTCTCTGACAGAATTACAATGTCATCGGCGAACCTCAAAGTTTTTACTTCGTCTCCATGAATTTTAATACCTACTCCGAATTTTTCTTTTGTTTCCTTTACTGCTTGCTCAATATACAGATTGAATAACATCGGGGAGAGGCTACAACCCTGTCTCACTCCTTTCCCAACCACTGCTTCCCTTTCATGCCCCTCGACTCTAATAATTGCCATCTGGTTTCTGTACAAATTATAAATAGCCTTTCGCTCCCTGTATTTTACCCCTGCCACCTTTAGAATTTGAAAAAGAGTATTCCAGTCAACATTGTCAAAAGCTTTCTCTAAGTCTACAAATGCTAGAAACGTAGGTTTGCCTTTTCTTAATCTTTCTTCTAAGATAAGTCGTAAGGTCAGTATTGCCTCACGTGTTCCAACATTTCGACGGAATCCAAACTGATCCTCCCCGAGGTCTGCATCTACCAGTTTTTCCATTCGTCTGTAAAGAATTCGCGTTAGTATTTTGCAGCCGTGGCTTATTAGACTGATAGTTCGGTAATTTTCACATCTGTCAGCACCTGCTTTCTTTGGGATTGGAATTATTATATTCTTCTTGAAGTCTGAGGGTATTTCGCCTGTCTCATACATCTTGCTCACCAGATGGTAGAGTTTTGTCATGACTGGCTCTCCCAAGGCCGTCAGTAGTTCTAATGGAATGTTGTCTACTCCGGGGGCCTTGTTTCGACTCAGGTCTTTCAGTGCTCTGTCAAACTCTTCACGCAGTATCGTATCTCCCATTTCGTCTTCATCTACATCCTCTTCTATTTCCATAATATTGTCCTCAAGTACATCGCCCTTGTATAAACCTTCTATATACTCCTTCCACCTTTCTGCCTTCCCTTCTTTGCTTAGAACTGGGCTGCCATCTGAGCTCTTGATATTCATACACGTGGTTCTCTTCTCTCCAAAGGTCTCTTTAATTTTCCTGTAGGCAGTATCTATCTTACCCCTAGTGAGATAAGCTTCTACATCCTTACATTTGTCCTCTAGCCATCCCTGTTTAGCCATTTTGCACTTCCTGTCGATCTCATTTTTGAGACGTTTGTATTCCTTTTTGCCTGCTTCATTTACTGCATTTTTATATTTTCTCCTTTCATCAATTAAATTCAATATTTCTTCTGTTACCCAAGGATTTCTAGCAGCCCTCGTCTTTGTACCTACTTTATCCTCTGCTGCCTTCACTACTACATCCCTCAGAGCTACCCATTCTTCTTCTACTGTATTTCTTTCCCCTATTCCTGTCAATTGTTCCCTTATGCTCTCTCTGAAACTCTGTACAACCTCTGGTTCTTTCAGTTTATCCAGGTCCCATCTCCTTAATTTCCCACATTTTTGCAGTTTCTTCAGTTTTACTCTACAGGTCATAACCAATAGATTGTGGTCAGAGTCCACATCTGCCCCTGGAAATGTCTTACAACTTAAAACCTGGTTCCTAAATCTCTGTCTTACCATTATATAATCTATCTGATACCTTTTAGTATCTCCAGGGTTCTTCCACGTATACAACCTTCTTTCATGATTCTTAAACCAAGTGTTAGCTATTATTAAGTTGTGCTCTGTGCAAAATTCTACTAGGCGGCTTCCTCTTTCATTTCTTAGCCCCAATCCATATTCACCTACTATGTTTCCTTCTCTCCCTTTTCCTGCACTCGAATTCCAGTCACCCATTACTATTAAATTTTCGTCTCCCTTCACTATCTGAATGATTTCTTTTATTTCATTGTACATTTCTTCAATTTCTTCATCATCTGCAGAGCTAGTTGGCATATAAACTTGTACTAATGTAGTAGGTGTGGGCTTCGTATCTATCTTGGCCACAATAATGCGTTCACTATGCTGTTTGTAGTAGCTTACCCGCATTCCTATTTTCCTATTCATTATTAAACCTACTCCTGCATTACCCCTATTTGATTTTGTGTTTATAACCCTGTAGTCACCTGTCCAGAAGTCTTGTTCCTCCTGCCACCGAACTTCACTAATTCCCACTATATCTAACTTTAACCTATCCATTTCCCTTTTTAAATTTTCTAACCTACCTGCCCGATTAAGGGATCTGACATTCCACGCTCCGATCCGTAGAACGCCAGTTTTCTTTCTCCTGATAACGACATCCTCCTGAGTAGTCCCCGCCCGGAGATCCGAATGGGGGACTATTTTACCTCCGGAATATTTTACCCAAGAGGATGCCATCATCATTTAATCATACAGTAAAGCTGCATGTCCTCGGGAAAAATTACGGCTGTAGTTTCCCCTTGCTTTCAGCCGTTCGCAGTACCAGCACAGCAAGGCCGTTTTGGTTAATGTTGCAAGGCCAGATCAGTCAATCATCCAGACTGTTGCCCCTGCAACTACTGAAAAGGCTGCTGCCCCTCTTCAGGAACCACACGTTTGTCTGGCCTCTCAACAGATACCCCTCCGTTGTGGTTGCACCTACGGTACGGCCATCTGTATCGCTGAGGCACGCAAGCCTCCCCACCAACGGCAAGGTCCATGGTTCATGGGGGGGAACTTCAAGTAGCAAATGTGAATACCACGAAGTTTAATTGACGTAAAAAGGGGACGTAACAGATGAGACTTCTGCAGTTCTGAGTGAAGCCTTATGCGCTCTTATGCGGCATCGCGTGTGTTCATTACCTTGTCGGTGGTTAGTCAGCGTGAAAGGGCGACGGGCGGTGCAGCTCCACACACCTCGCCGTCTCAGTAGCAACTCTCTTGAACTTCTCCTTACTACAATTTACCGAAGTTGGTTTAAGAAAAAGGTATCTGGCTGTGTTTTCAACTGATCAGTCAGCGTCTCAATGTTAACCTTAAGCTCCGCCTACAAAAATTTTGTCTATCCAATGAGAAACATTATATTTTTCGTGGTGGGGCAATGTTTTTTAATGTTTGCTATGTAACAGAGGCGCGTATAGTCTCACGCTAAAACTTGCAGGTGGTGTGGCCCTGTTAGTGTTATCGTAAGATCTATACTGTTCTTCTGGGGGGCTCTATCTTTTAATGTGGGCTGGGGAGGGGGGGGGTGGACCTCCTGGCGATCGGCGGGTAATGTGGGTGTCCTCCCTTATCTTAGGGCCTTCTAGCCTACACGGCTCTGCTCTCAGCTTCTCTTCTCGTTTGTCCCCTTTGAACTGCGTCTGTTTTTCGGTGGGAAGGTATGACATGCATTTAGGCGTTCTTATGTTAGTCTGTGGTATTCCATTTGCTCTCTCGTTGATTGTATTAATTGGTTAATTTAATGTCAGGATTTATTTGAAGCTATGTGACATATTGCCGGATTTGCTATCATGTCAGGGTTTTCATGGAAGGTGTTGGATTTGCCTGATACCTTACAAGTTAACACATGTTTGTGTCTCTCGTTACCGAAATGGAACCGCATAATATTGCTCAATGGTATGCCATTTCTTTTTACGTTAAATTGGGTGAAAACGTGACGACAACTTACGGTAAGCTTCAGAAGGTTTTTAGATAGGAGGTTATGTCAAGAGTTCATGTTTTTCGTTGGCATAAAGTTTTTAGTGAAGGCAGAACGAATATTGAAGATGGAGACTGCAGTGGATGACCATCAATCTCACAGATGGATGTTAACTTGGGAAGGGTGCGTGAACTCGTTTGATCTGATCGAAGATTATTCGTGAAAATGATTGCAGAAGAACTGAACATCAATCAAGAAAAGGTTTCTTCCAATAATAATTGAAGATCTTGGTATGAGAAAGATTTCTGCAAAAATAAATTATTTTCTTCTATTTTATCTTACAGTATGAAGAACTTTTGAAATGACCCTCATAGTTTTGGCAGTGGCCAGTCACAAAGCTTTGACATCCAAAAGTCTTTCAATTCCTGCCACTTCAGAAGTAATCATTGCAGTAGTCAACTGATTTACAAACAGTACACATAGTACACACATTTGAAATTGGTGGTTGTAAATATGGGTGCAGAATGTGGGTGAACCAAGTATCTCTAGGGACAGTACTGACGCAAGGGAGCAAGTTCTGTAACAACTGTCTATCCTCAATGTGGGTGTTTAACTTTCCTTTCTGAAGGAGTTGTTGGCACCACTCACGAGGCATCATTCTTTAAATAAATGTTATTAGAAATATGCAGTACCAATTCTATCATTTACTCATTAGTTCGTTGCGTAATAAAATACATACAAAAACTAAATATTATTCATCATTCCTCATTTTAAAAATAAAAATCTTCAAAGAAAGTTATTTTTGGTTCTACAGCTTTGTTAGCCGTTACTGTTGATGATGATGGTGAGGGAAGAGGGGAGCGCGATATTACCTAATATCTGAACGTACTCTGGGGTGATGACCTAAGAATGGCTGGCTACACAATGTTTCCCTTCCTCGCCAACTATTTGGATATCCTCATTTTGTATCTCATCTGTTGACTTAATTTTGAGCGTCCTTCGGCAACACCAAATCTCAGACGCTTTGAGAATCTCTTATTCTCAGTTTTCCTACAGTCTGCTTCACTTCCATATAGTACTGTACTGCAAAGGTACGTTCTCGGATTTTTTTTCAAACAATGGTCTTTGTCTGAAACTAGTAGATTTCTTTCGGCGATTGCTTGTGCTAGTCCGTTCCCTATACAGTCAAGAAACTGGTATAGTCAGGCGTATTCAAATAGAGAAACATGTAAACCGCCAGAAATGCCTAAATAAGACAACAACTGTCTATCGCATTTGTTAGATCGGTTACTGCTGCTGCAATGGCAAGTTATCAAGATTTCAGTCAGTTTGAACGTGGTGTTATAGTCGGCGCACGAGCTAAGGGACGCACCAACTCCGAGGTAGCGATGAAGTGGCGACTTTCCTGTACGACAGTTTCGCGAGTGTACCTTAAATATCAGGAATCCGGTAAAACATAAAATCTCCGGCATCGCTGCTGCCGGGAAAAGATCCTGGAAGAACGGGACCTACGACGACTGAAGAGAATCGTTCAACGTGACAGAAGCGCACCCTTCCGCAAATTGCTGCAGATTTTAATGATGGGCCATCAACAAGTGTCACCATGAAACATCATTGATATAGGCTTTCGGAGCCGAAGGCCCACTCGTGCACCCTTGATGACTGCACTATACAAAGCTTTACTCCTCGCCTGGGCCCGTCAATGCCGACATTGCACTGTTCATGACTGGAAATACGTTGCCTCGTCGGACGAGTGAATGGACGAGTACGGTTGTGAGACAACCTTATGGATCCATGGACCCTGCATGTCACCAGTGGGCTGTTCAAGTTGGTGAAGGATCTGTAATGGTGTGGGGCGTGTGCAGTTGGAATGATATGGGTCTCATGATACGTCTCGATACGACTGTGACAGGGGACACGTACGTAGCATCCTGTCTGATCACTTGCATCCATTCATGTCCATTGTGCATTCCGACGGAATTGGGCAATTCCAGTAGAACAATGCGACACCCTACACATACAGAATTACTACAAAGTGACTCCAGGAACACTCATCTGAGTTTAAACACTTCCGCTGGCCACCGAACTCCCCAGACATGATCATTATCTAGCATATCTGGGACGCCTTGCAACGTGCTGTTCAGAAGAGGTCTCCACCCCCTCGTACTCTTACGGATTTATGGACGGCCTGCAGGATCCATGGTGGAGTTCCCTCCAGCATTACTCCAGAGACCACACCAGTTCATTTTGTGGTACTTCTGCAGGGGATCCTACATGATATTAGGCGGGGTACCAATTTCTTTAGCTGTTCAGTGTATTTTACTTGCTTCGTCTGTTATACGTTACTTCCAGGGTAGATTCCTTCATTTCGTATACAACTTGATCACCAATTTTGATGCCAAGTTTGTCGCTAATCTCGTTCCTACTGTTCTTCGACAGTTTTGTGTTTCTTTAGCTTACTTTCTGTTTTCTTTTGCTACAATGTATACAAAACAAAGTCCATCATTCAGATGCAAAACAGGAATTCAAAAACAGTTTTTAGGAACAACAACACGGGATTGTGGGTCCACCTTCATGAAAAACACTTTTGTTATTTATTTATTCCCAAACTAGTTGCAGCGACAAATATCCCCATTATCAGTAGGTTCTTTGATACTTATTTACTATACGTCACAGCTTGTCCAACACAACAGCTTACTGTAATGTTTTGGATTACGAGCAGGATGTGAAAGTTATGTTTTCTGTGTTAAAAAGTAGCTGCTACACGTTCGACGAACTTATGGATGTCACGACGTACGCCGAAAAAGCGGCAACAAACCAAAGCAGAAAATATACCGAAAACAGCGGCTACAATCATAAAATGATGCTGTAATGTATAGCAAATATGGATCATAGAATCCACTAATGACAGCGATATTTGTCGCTGAAACTAGTTTGGCAATAAATAAATAAATAACGTAAGTGTTTTGCATCAAGGCGGACCCAAAATCCCATATTGTTGTTTTTTAATGCAAATACGGACCAATAGAATAGTTCCAAGATAAAATTACAGTTTTCAGGGATGTATCTATACTGATGCTAAAAATATGGACGTATATTATTTTTTGTGCTTTGTGCGGTTGCGGATAAAATGTAACATTTCTAGATTGCTCTGTTTGCGGGGTGCCTACTATATTTCATTCATGCTATCCATTAGCACATTGTGAATGTTTAACGTTTCCATCAATACGCTTAATGCGTGCAGGCTGCTCTATGTGACAGAGTTATGTACATCACCGGTCGTAGCGTAGATATTTAATCTTTTTAATCACCATTTGGCACCTGACGTTATTTTGTGCCATGTAGTCAGTAGCATTTCTGAAATTTCAAATTTCAATCTTTATATCATAAATTAATATTTAGTTTTAATTACGAATTCTTATTTAAGAATTGTGCTTATACATGTTCATGCATTCTTATCGCTTGATCCTACCATTACGGAGCAGTGACAACACATTTAAACCGACACCCATATCCCTTGCATAACTCACGAATAAATTCTGTGTTTTATAGTGAACACAAACAGAAGTCGAACATGGTTGTCTGTTGGTTAAGCACTTCCGTGCCAACCTAAAGATCTTCACATCGAATTCCGATCAATTGAAAAGAATTTTTCAGCCTCTCTTTATCTTAGCCTTCACCTCTCAATGATCCGAAGATTTACGACGAAAGACACATGGTCCGGATTTAATGCTAAATTGTAGTTCGCTTTCTCCTGTAAAATTAGTGGGGTAGGTTACAGACACGCAAGTCGCCGAAATAGCGTGCGATTGAAACACGAAATTATTAACATAAACAGGGCGTAGAGTGTGCCCTGTTCAGAAATTCAAGACAGGAAGTGACAAAGCTGTTGTTGTTGTTGTCTTCAGTCCTGAGACTGTTTTGATGCAGCTCTCCATGCTACTCTATCCTGTGCAAGCTTCTTCATCTCCCAGTACCTACTGCAACCTACATCCTTCTGAATCTGCTTAGTGTATTCATCTCTTGGTCAACCTCTACGATTTTTACCCTCCACGCTGCCCTCCAATGCTAAATTTGTGATCCCTTGATGCCTCAAAACAAGTCCTACCAACCGATCCCTTCTTTCAGTCAAGTTGTGCCACAAACTTCTCTTATCCCCAATCCTATTCAATACTTCCTCATTAGTTATGTGATCTACCCATCTAATCTTCAGCATTCTTCTGTAGCACCACATTTCGAAAGCTTCTATTCTCTTCTTGTCCAAACTAGTTATCGTCCATGTTTCACTTCCATACATGGCTACACTCCAAACAAATACTTTCAGAAACGACTTCCTGATACATAAATCTATATTCGATGTTAACAAATTTCTCTTCTTCAGAAACGCTTTCCTTGCCATTGCCAGTCTACATTTTATATCCTCTCTACTTCGACCATCATCAGTTATTTTACTTCCTAAATAGCAAAACTCCTTTACTACTTTAAGTGTCTCATTTCCTAATCTAATTACCTCAGCATCACCCGATTTAATTTGACTACATTCCATTATCCTCGTTTTGCTTTTGTTGATGTTCATCTTATATCCTCTTTTCAAGACACTTTCCATTCCGTTCAACTGCTCTTCCAAGTCCTTTGCTGTCTCTGACAGAATTACAATGTCATCAGCGAACCTCAAAGTTTTTACTTCTTCTCCATGAATTTTAATACCTACTCCAAATTTTTCTTTTGTTTCCTTTACTGCTTGCTCAATATACAGATTGAATAACATCGGGAGAGACTACAACCCTGTCTCACTCCTTTCCCAACCACTGCTTCCCTTTCATGCCCCTCGACTCTAATAACTGCCATCTGGTTTCTGTACAAATTGTAAATAGCCTTTCGCTCCCTGTATTTTACCCCTGCCAACTTTAGAATTGGAAAGAGAGTATTCCAGTCAACATTGTCAAAAGCTTTCTCTAAGTCCGCAAATGCTAGAAACGTAGGTTTGCCTTTTCTTAATCTTTCTTCTAAGATAAGTCATAAGGTCAGTATTGCCTCACGTGTTCCAACATTTCTACGGAATCCAAACTGATCCTCCCCGAGGTCCGCATCTACCAGTTTTTCCATTCGTCTGTAAAGAATTCGCGTTAGTATTTTGCAGCTGTGACTTATTACACTGATAGTTCGGTAATTTTGACATCTGTCAGCACCTGCTTTCTTTGGGATTGGAATTATTATATTATTCATGAAGTCTGAGGGTGTTTCACCTGTCTCATACATCTTACTCACCAGCTGGTAGAGTTTTGTCATGACTGGCTCTCCCAAGGCCGTCAGTAGTTCTAATGGAATGTTGTCTACTCCGGGGGCCTTGTTTCGACTCAGGTCTTTCAGTGCTCTGTCAAACTCTTCACGCAGTATCTTACTTCCCATTTCGTCTTCATCTACATCCTCTTCCATTTCCATAATATTGTCCTCAAGTACATCGCCCTTGTATAGACCCTCTATATACTCCTTCCACCTTTCTGCTTAGAACTGGGTTTCCATCTGAGCTCTTAATATTCATACAAGTGGTTCTCTTCTCTCCAAAGGTCTGTTTAATTTTCCTGTAGGCAGAAGCTAAGTGTGCTGAATAACATTCTTCATTCTTTACTGCAGCATCGGCGCAGCAGTGCTCTTTAAAAAATATACATACAATGTCAGTACTTCAACGGGCACGCTGCAAATCTCGTAACCAACTGACCAAATTTTTTCAGTTACCTCACGCTCTCAAAGGGAATATCTAATCAGTGAGGAAATTACCAGAGAAAAGAAATGTCCCGTATAGTTAATTTTCATTTAGAGCAGACCACCCACCCACCCACCCACCCTCTCTCTCTCTTACACTCTCTCTCTCTCTCTCTCTCTCTCTCTCTCTCACACACACACACACACACACACACACACACACACACACACACAAGCGCGTACGAAGATTGTGAAGAGTTTTCAGTCTCAGTGCGATTCTCCGTTTCGCCGCATTTGATAGCGAAACCAGATAATGGAATTATGTTCGTCTCCCAGTCCTCTGCTTTCTGTGTTTCACTTTTCTATTTCTGCTGCCGGTAGAACGGCGCAAGTCGGCTTTTTTCCCCGTCGGTCAGTCAGCTACTTCTATCCTGCAGTTTTGCATCCTCCTAATAACGTTTTCTTCCTTCTTCACGTAAATAAATGTTGGAACGCGATCATATTGTCACGTCGAAACCACTATTTTTTTCTGGTCATCAACCTTCTACTGGTATGATACGGCCCATCACGAATTCCTCTTCTGTGTCAACCTCTTCATCTCAGAGTAGCACTTGCAACACAGAGCCTCAATTATTTGTTGGATATATTCCAGTCTCTGCCTCCTCAACAGTTTTTGCCCTCTACAGTCCCTTCTAGTACCATGGAAGTCATTCCCTCATGCCTTAACAGATTCGCTGTCATCCTGTCCCTTCTGCTTATCAGTGTTTCCTACATATTATTTTCCTCTCCGGTTCTGCACAGAGCCTCCTCATTCCTTACCTGATCAGTCTACCTAATTTTCAACATTCGTCTGTAACACATCAAGAATGCTTCGATTCTCTTCTGTTCCGGTTTTTCGACAACCCATGTCTCACTACCATGACGTACTCCAGACGTACGTTCTCAGAAATTTCTTTCTCAAATCAAGGACTATGTTTGATACTAGTACACTTCCCTTGGTAAGGAATGCCCTTTTTGCCATAGCGAGTCTGCTTTCGATGTCCTCCTTGCTCCGTCCGTCATTGATTATTTTATTGCCCAGGTAGCTGAATCCCCTAACTTCATCTACTTCGTGACCAACACTCCTGATGTTAAGTTTCTCGCAGTTCTCATTTGTGCTACTTTTCGTTATCTACGTGTTTTTTCGATTTCCTCTCAATCCATATTCTGTAGTCATTAGATTGTTCATTCCGTTCAGCAGATCATGTAATTCTTCTTCACTTTCATTCAGGACAGCAATGTCATCAGCAAATCTTATCACTGATATCCTTTCACCTTGAATTCTAATACCACCCCTGAACCTTTCTTTCATTTCCATCATTGCTTCTTGGATGTACAGATGGATCAGAACGGGGCAAAGACTACAGCCTTGTCTTACACCCTTTTTAATCCGAGCACTTCATTCTTGGACGTTCACTCTTATTATTCCCCCTTGGTTCTTGTACATATTGTATTTTACCCATTTCTCCCTATAGCTTACCCCTATTTTTCTCAGAATTTCGAACATCTTGCACCATTTTTAACTGTCGAAAGCTTTTTACAGGTCGACAAATCCTATGAACGTGTCTTGATTCTTCTTTAATCTTGCTTACATTATCAACCGCAACGTCAGAATTGCCTCTCTCTTGCTTTTACTTTTTCTAAAGCCAAACTGATAGTGATCTAGCACATCCTCAATTTTCTTTTCCATTCTTCTGTATATTATTCTTGTAAGCGACTAGGATGCATCAGCTGTTAAGCTAACTGTGCGAATTAATTCTCGCACTTGTCAGCTCTTGCCGTCTTCGGTACTGTGTGTATGATATTTTTCCAAAACTCAGACGGTATGTCGACAGAGTCATACATTCTACATACCAACGTGAATAGTCGTTTTGTTGCCACTTCGTCCAATGATTTTAGAAATTCTGAGGGAGTGTTAACTGTCCCTTCTGCCTTATTTGATCGTTAAGTCCCCCAAAGCTCTTTATATTCTGATTGTAATACTTGATACCCTATCTCTTCAAAATCGACTCCTGTTTCCTCTTCTAACAAATCATACAAGTCTTTCCCCTTATATAGGTTTTCAGCGTTCCATAATGAAGTCCAAATCCGAAGTCAGGGCTGTGAAAGAAGAACATTTAGAACTGAAAGCACATTTAATGTGACCACATGTCAAAAGTCCGAATAACCACCTTTCGCAACGCGAACCTCTGAGAGAAGTGCAGGAAGAGAGTCAACGAAACTCTGAAAGGTAGGGACACGGATGTGTGGCCATACCGACTTCAGTGCCGCGACCAGCTGGGCTAGGTTTCTCGGTTGAGTATCAATGGCGATAACAACCCGATCGAGATGGTCCCACAGATTCTCGATTATTTTTACATCCGTTGAGTTTGGTGGCCAGAAGAGTACAATGAACTCACCCTGGTGCCCTTCGAACCACGCATGTACTCTGCGAGCTGCGTGACACAATGCATTGTCCTGCTGGTAGATACCATCGTACAGAGGAAAAACAAACAGCACACAGGGATGGACATTGTTCCCAAGAACAGTCGCATGCCTGTGTTGATCCACTGTGCCTTTCGGAATGGCGAGATCGCTCAGGGAATGCCGCGAAAATGTCCCCCAGACCATAATGCTGTGTCGGTTGTTGCAGGGTGTATATTTTTGAGACGTTTTACGCCGTACACGCCAATGGCCATTGTCTGATGAAGCATAAAATTTAATTTACAGGAAAGAACACCTTTAACCCCTCCGTGGACATCCAGTTACAGTATTGGCTTGCAATTCCAGCCTTCGTCGTCTATGAACAGTAATCAGCATGGGTGCAAGAACCAGGTTCCTGCTTTGGAGGCTCAAACGCAGCAACGTTCGATGAACTGTCATTGAGGGAAAACTGTTGCTAGCGCCTTGGTTCATCTTGCTCAACAATTGCACGTCTGCTCGCCCGTACACATCCCTGCAGCCGTCGTTCACCCTTGTCATTTGTGACCTGCGGTGCATCATCGATTAAGTTGGCAGCCCTGGTGCAGACCGCACACGATTGAATATTGAGCTCGTGAAGATAAGTAGCCATTTCTGTAATAACCGCCAATTAAGTTAATATTACACAGTAAGGAAGTTAATGAGCGCCTGTTTCATGATGATTACGAAATGTCCTATTCGTGATCTATGGAACAGGTATTAATGTAATGTTTCAAAGTATGTCTCGGAGAAAATATCCTAAGGGCCGGTTTCCAAGAACTTCAGACGTAGGTTTTCATTCAAATTTAATACGTTTGCGTAAGCATTAAGTGGAGAATTTACATTGTTTTCGTTACACTCATATTTGGTAGTGCCGTATCTACTTGGGAAATTAAAGGTTGTAAGTTCCATATTTTATTTCTTTTCAAAACGCATGAAGTCCATTTAGCGCATACGCGATCTCAGACCTAATTTTTACCGCTATTTTAAGCGCGTACGTCACTATATTAATAGTATACACATGTATTAATAATATACACATGTATTAGTGTTTCACACAACTCTAGTGGCTCTTGTGATCGGTAATTAGTAGAATATTACTATTATTGTGTAGCTAAATTTTATAAAAAAAGTTGTAACAACCACGAACGAGAAGTGTTTGAGCTACCGTAGGAAAGTTAGTTTTTTTTTGGAGGGGGGAAAGGGGGGGGGGGCGGGGGAATGTATTGGCATGGGAATTGGGTTAGGAAATGGGTCCCTCCGATGGTATTGCAGAGTGTGTTCAAGGGGGTTCAAAAGCACATCCGGCCATTCTTGTTCAAGTTTCCCCTGATTTCCGTGAACCACTTAAGGCAAAAGCCAGGATGGTTCCTTCAAAACGGCACGTCCGATTTCCTTCCCTATGCTTCCCCAATCCGCGCATGTGCTCCGTCTCTAATGACCTCGTTGTCGACGGGACGTTAAACGCTAATGTCCTCTGAGGCGTCCCGCTAAACCCGCAGGACAGGACAGGTAGTTAAAAAAGTTGTGGAAAAGGGCCAAAATAGGCGGTTGTCAGTTACATTCGAACATACAACCTTTTATTTGATCAACTTTACAACAGCCAAGAAAAGAATATATAAAAAAAAACAACACAGCTCTAGTCTTGGAACTTATTTAGCAGCTGAATACGCCGTACAATCTCATGCCTTAAGGGCAAGACCACTTTAATTTAAAAACGGCTAAAAGCCAATTACTTAAAGCTCAACCAAAATCAGAAATTTAAAAGGCAAAGCCTTATCTTAAAACAGATCCTTAATTAACCAGAAGACCCAAAGAATCTGACACTTTAAGAGAGCACAAATTGAAAATTAGCTGAAGGCCCAACATCTAAGACTCAATACCATTAATTTTAAAAGTGCCAAAGGCTTTATGTTGAAAGCGTACAGTACCGCCCGACATTGAAAATAGGTACAACATTCTTCGTTATTCTTGTCATAACAACATATTTTTTGTAATAATAACTCAATTTCACTTAATACACCGAAGCCAGATGCCAGTGTAGGAAAGAAGGATAATTTATTTATTTAATTGATCACATGTGCACTCCCACAAAACAAATCCCTGCATCCAATTTGGTGAGATCTGCGAAATGAATGTATGTATGGTCGTCTGCTAACCACAGATAGTAAATGTGCAATATATGATCATCTTTGAGACGGTCCTTTGGTCACGTTTGGTGGAACCAAAGAGATGAAATATACCTGAGCTTTGAGCGCCTGAAATGTGGATGACCAATGGGTAGCATGGTCTTCCCCCACCTCGACGGAGGTGCGAGATTACCTGAAGAACGGCAATGTTTTCAGCATTCTGGTGCTGGATCTTGTGTTGGTAAGACCTGTCTTAGGTGTGATCCGTAAAGACAAAAGAGTGGATAGAATGGTATGCATGTGGAATACTTAAGAGTAGTTTGGAATAATAATTTCTCTATTTCAGGAACTTTTGCGGGGAGAATTAAATGTCAGGCAGGTAATATTAAGGGGATCATAGTAATCTTCGGAAGTGACCAACGGTCACAATGAAACCACGTGTAGCAATAAGTTGAAATACTTCCGAGCACTTAAGTTAAGCTGAATTACTAGCGTATGTACTATAAGCTGGAAATATTTAAGAAATGGCGTGTGCAGGACTTGAAATTAGAGACGAGTACTTCCACGTGGTGAGTACTGTGTGAGTCTCAATCTGTGTATGAGACAAAGGATAAAGAGAAGTACTCGTCCATGGTATCAGTTGAGGACTCGTGTGTGTGATGAATATGTTCTTAATATTACTTTCCGTGTTATGTTTGATTCAAACTATACGCCACTTGGCTTGCATTGCACAGGAAGACGTGCATATATCCTCCAGAGTTCATAGTAGCAAAGAAAAGTTACGAAGTGGGGCAGTATCGTGTGAAACTGGGATAAATACTAATTGAAGTGGGAAAGCTGAAAGTGATGTGATTATAACGTTGTGACTATTCTTTATATTGTATGTTGCCAGTGTGATGTATTTCATGAAATTTAAGTATGTGTGGTTGGCATGGGAGAGTAACAAGATAGTTTCAGAGGCAGTGGGTTATGCGTGTTCCTTTTTGTACCGCTTGGTCTGGAGGAAATTTTCGTGATGATGGGTGTGAGATATAGCAAAAGATCAACCATCCTATCCAGAAAGTACACTGTAGTGTTAGATAATTACGAGACCATAAGATAGAGAATCACCAATGTAAAGCCATGCCCACTGGGCGGAGTTTCTCATGTGCAATTGTTGTAGAAAATCTAATGGTGTGTTTAGGTTATAGAATTTATCGGAATAAAAAAGATAGTGAAAAGCAAAAGATTGGTAGCCTTTTCCTTCGAATTGTATATTGTCGTGATATCCAGAATTTATAATGTGTGCGCCATTCGTATTCAGTGCGATGGCCACGTGTTGATCAAAGCCGTTGGGTGAGAAAGAAAATGTGGTATTGCCAGTGCGTAGTGAACAGTCAGGGTTGTGTAAATTACTAACAGTCAGATGTGCGTTATCCGTTTCCGTTGCGTAATATTCAAACAGGAGAATAATTTGTAACTTAATTGTGAGAACTAGAGCTCATGTTACTCGATAAATAAGAATGAATCCACTCGCTTGGCAGACCACTCATCTTGCAGGCCTGACTGCTTGATGCCACAGTATGAGCAAGGAACGTGGGTGCCTCTCAATGTAAAACAGTTCTTAAATTAAGTTGAAGGCACAAACCATCTAACACCTTAAGAGCGAAACAACTTTAATTAAAAATCGGCTGAAGGCCCCAAGAATCTGACACTCTAAAGGCAAAACAACTTAAATTCAAAATTGGCTGAAGGCCCAACACTTAAGACTCAACGACATTAATTTTAAAAATGCCAAAGGCTTTATGTAAAACAGTTATTAAATTAGGCTGAAGGTCCAAACCACCTGACGCCTTAAGGGCAAACAACCTTAATCTGAAACTCGGCTAGAAGCCATGCGAGTACAAACAACAAGAACCTATAAGAAGAGGCAGTACACCCAAGGGCTCTCAGAAGTTCGGAGGGTCAGCCTGGAATTCAAACACTAACACTCGCTTAGATGAGACAGGCAGTGAGCCCAACCATTGTCCATCCGACGACAATCCAACCAACAGACAGTCAATGGACCTACCGGAAAGATAATCTCCACTTCACCCAACCAGCACACAACAGAGAGTTCAATGGAACACTGTAGAAGGTATTGGCGCCCACAACCAATTATACTTTGCATTGTCAAACTACACACTGTACTGGGCAGTGACAACACGAAGAGGAAAATACGCTGCATGAATTTACGTCAACGGCCAAGGCAGGTAACCGGAACGTTAACGGCCACAAGGCAGAAGATTCCGCTGGTGCACTTCAGTTCAAATAACCAAGTGCAGTTTAACTCCACCTGAGGGTGGGTGAAATTTGCCAACCTGAAAACACACAATGTTGCTCGTGGGAATGTCCCAACAGTCGACAACGAACTCCAAACGACATAATGTGAACAGTCATCCATTACTGGTAGATTAAGACAAAACTCAACTTTCATATCCAAGAGCCATGGGAACAGCATCACACTCTCTGACACCGCATAGAGGCTGCCAACGGGCCCAGCCAAACATCGCGCCACAGAGATTTCTTCGCTGTTCCACACCAACCGACCAACTGCCTGAATACAGCCCAGCCGGAAACTATAAGCGTCAGGCCAAATATAGTCCAAGGTGCGAATATCGATACACACCGCTGCTGCCACCTGCAGAAAGATAGGACAACAGCATAATTGCGATAACTGTGGGAGACTAAGCACAGAATAGCAACCAAGGTTTAATCCAAAGCATAGCATGAGCAGCAACGGCTCATCCTCCTCGGTACAGGAAAGCAGCACACCGATAGATAATGTTTTTATATACAAAGATAAATTTAATCAAATAAAAACATTTCTTGTTAAGAATGGTCTTTCTGATCATTATGGACATGTAGTTACGGTATATGACATAGTTTTATACAGTAATGCAATACAGTCCTCCAAAATAGTGCATTCAGTTAACAATTTAATAATTTCAGGGAAAGCTTGCAACAGTTAGACTGGGATGAAGTGCACAGGAAACCTGATGCTAATTAATCTCATGATACCTTCTTAAGCATATTTGAGAACAGTGAAGTACGTGAGTGTACAAGCTGTGGAGGGATATTAAAGCGGCAGTGTCCCGCCACAGAGCATGTGGCTGGTGGTTGCTAAGGGGCCGTGGCGAGCGGCCAGCGTTTACGACGCCTTGGAAAACCCGAGTTCTTGGCAGGGGTGCGTATGTTTGTGTTTGCGCACTTGGAGAAATTTAAATGCCAAAGAAACATTGATTAAAACCAAACTAAGAGTGACACAGGGGTGCGAGTTGTCACTCATGGGCAGAAAAATATGTAAAGCTAAATTACCTAGACGCACCACAAAAATATTCAATAGTTTAAAAGTTATTGTCATCTTAATAACTGTAAACTTATGAACGTTCAAAAGCTAATCTCTCGGCAATGATTTGGCCGATTAATATGAACAAAGTGTTTACAATTGCAGCTAGTAGAGCTACGTCGAGCGAACAAAGCCGATTTAGCATAGTGTTGTAATTATGTAATAGGCGTATTTAAACTGTTTTAGCATGTAATTATCTGAACTGTTTCTTATTTAAATTGTTTTGTTAATTAAATTGCATTGTGTATTATTGAGAAAGAGCGGGAAACCGCGCATAGATACATTTTGAGAAAGAGCGGGAAACAGCGCGCAGTAATACATCTGTAATGGTAGCAGGGATTGTCTGCACCAAAAACCATTGTTGGCGGCGAGACCGCACTTTTGTAGCATTGAGCGTTGGAAGCGAGCAGTTGCGAGTAAGATGTGAGACGAGGCAGTCGTAGCTAGCGAGACATGAGAGGAGGTCGCTGTAAGCGAGGTATGAATTAACACTTTGAAAGAAGCGGTGTGCTCGCCAGCCACTCGCTATATGTAGCGCAATGCTAGTTTTTAAGAATTTTTGTAAAGAACTATGCCCCTTGTAATTGTGTGTCAAGATCGTTCTCAGAATATAGTTATGTAATTTTGATGGAAAATTAGGTATGTAGCGCAACGCTACTTTTTAAGAATTTTTGTAAAGAACTATACCCCTTGTAATTGTTTGTCAAGATCGTTCTCAGAATATAGTTAACTTCTACCAGATTAAATGCATTAAGAATTTTCTATCCCAAAATCATTCACGTAAATGCTTTACGGAATTTATTGTTATCTTAAAAGAAAAGTCTAAACTGAGCTTCAGCTTTTATCAAATCTAAATTAACTTCAACTTAAAGAATTCCAGTCACAAAGTATTATGAAACTCCACCAGCAGCTTATAATTATGTTAAAGAGAAGTAAGTATATTCATTCCACAGTTTGCTGTAGCAGTCAGATGGCGATCCAGTATAAATAATTAAAGGTAAGAATCAGTCTTAATAATTTCAGGTAACGACTGAGGGTCACGGCGACAACACATTTTATGTTTCGTCGTAATAATCAGCAGGTAGTCTTGACAGAGCAGCAGTTAAAAGATTTTAAGAGACGCAGCGTTCAGTCAGCAAGCAAACGTTCATCCAATATTAGACGGGAAGGTTTCACTTGGCGATATCCATTCAGTACGACATTTTAGTGAATCTACTGTGGATATGAATATACTGACTTTGATAATAGTGTGAATAAGTTACTGTTAAGTGGCGCAACGCATATACTAAAGTGTATAACTTTTATTCACAGGTCATCGGCAATTCTGTTTGCTTTATTGATTCGGCGTTGAAAAGTGTTTGTTCAGTGTTGAATCCGCTTTGAACAGTGATATATTTTGTTGCGTGTGATGATTATAGATAATGTCCCGCAGAATAATTACTCGTTCTCAAACTGATAAAACTTTTTGTTGCGTGTGATGATTATAGACAATGTCCCGCAGAATAATTACTCGTTCTCAAACTGATAAAACTGTACAAAATACTGACGAGAGATTCTTTTCTGGAATAGGCAGTAATAATACGTGTGAAAACCCTGATTCTGAAACGTTAGGTGAACAGACATTTAATAACTGTAACAATATGGAAGCGTTTAACGAACAAGTAACTTCAGAAATGCCCACAGACAATGAAACGGTAGTGCAAAATAATTTGGCATTAAATGCAACAGACGGTACACAGTCACAAATTCCGCATAGTAGACATAACAGTTTCAGTAACGAAACCACTACAATGCAGTCAGACAGAGAGACTCCATTAAGCACTGATTTAGATTCAAACGGTACACAGCTACACAACCTGCGTAGCAGATCCAACAGTTCTCATGACCAAAATTCCGAAATTACGGAAAACGTGACGCAGTCACAATCATCTGAGGATGTTCAAATGAACACAGATCTACAGCCTTTAACAACGAATACAAATACACACAGAAGTCAATCCGAAACGGATCCAATAATGGCATTTTTGCTACAAATGAGACAAGACATGAATCAAAACTTTAACAGAGGGTCACAAGAATTAGAAAAAAGGTCACAAGATCTAAAAAACGAAATTAAGGCAGAACACGCACACACAGATCAGAAATTAGACAACATGTACCAAAATCTAAAACACGAAATCAAAGTAGAAATTCAAACAGTCGCTGAAAAATGTTCACAATCAACACAAGAATTACGCGACAAAATTCAAGAAATATCCGATAACCAAGCAACATTTGCAGTTAGTATACGGGAAACAATGACAGAAAACTTTGCTAAACAAAACGCTCAGATTGATGAACGTTTTAACAATCACACAGAAAACTGTTTGATACGTCACCGTAAACTGGTGCGATCGCAGGATAAAGAACGAAAAGAATTACTACAAACAATCACTAAACAGCGTCAGGACGACAAAAAGAAAGTGTTTGCCCAGGGCAAAACATATGTAGACAATCACATACAGTCGATCTCGGAAGAAATCGAAACGGTCAAAGAAACAAATAATCAAATACAAGACAGGCTTACAGAAATCCAAACACAGACAATCGATGTGAAAACTTCTACAGACACTGAAATCCAGAATGTTAAAGATAAATTAACAGAGGACGTTCAGACACTAACTGACAAAATAGAACACATAGAAATTAACCATGACACAGAAAATTTAAAGGCAGATTTTAAGAAAGTCACCAAAAGCAACCGTAAATTACGAAACGAACTGACAGAAAAGATCAATGAACTCACTACAAGAATAGATCTTTTAGATACTAACAATGACGAGAGATCAGACGACACTGCACCAGTCCCAGTGCAACAGAACTCTAATAGTAATAACACGCCATTGACAAATATACAACAAACTATCACAGATCTAAAATCGCGTAATGATTCATTGCATCAGCAAATAAATTCTCTACAGCAAGAGATAGCGGACGCACAAGAAACCGCCGCACATAATCATTTTCAACAGAACACACACCGTTACGAAATGCCTCAGATCCATAATACATATAATGTTGGTAGACTTCAGAGAGTAAGAGATTTTACCCAGGAAGAAAGACACCCGAATCCATATTCAAGACAATACGACAACACCTACACACACAGACATGACAGTTTTGATCACAAACATTTTCTTTCAGTTAGAAAGTTTAAAACATTTAAAAACGACAGGGCGCAAATACATCCGTTGGATTTTATCCAACAGTTCAGGGGAGCACTTCCACCATCATGGCCAGTACAACATAAGTTAGAATTTATTGTCAGTTTTCTTGAAGGAGAACCAGCACGACGAATGCGACCAATTGCTAGACAATGTTTTTCCGTAGAAGCATTTGAGGAAGCATTTTTATCAGCATATTGGTCTGACACTACACAAAACAGCATCAAAGATCGGCTACTTAGTTTGCCAAACTTTGAAAATTCTACCTTTCCAACAATCACACAATTTTTCGAGTACATGGTGGAACAGAACCAGTACCTCAACGAGCCATACAGTCAATCGGCATTAATACAGCTTTGCATTTCAAAACTGCCCAGAGCTTTGAAAGTGTCATTACTGACAGGGCAACAAAAGGACAATGTATCCGCTTTTAGAGACATCTTACAACTATTAGAAGCACACCAGGCAGACTACGCATTTGTTAACAAAAATTTTTCACGACAGAACGGAAAACAAACAAACTCAGCTACTTTTGAACAAACACGATTTGGTAATAACAATCCGAGTAAACGCTTTCGCAGCGAAAATGACAACGAAAACAGGAGTAATGAAAAACATTATACTGACACGGTAAATTTATATTCAGGACAGCAACAGAATCCGAGACTTAACACGCAACCGAATAGGTCAAATTTCCATATGAATCATCGCTCAGATAATGCGACCGGGGAAGGCCATTACGCGGGTCGACCGCAAAATGAACAAAAACAAACGTTTCTACGGGGTGCAGGTGGGCTGCCGTACAGTCACAGTTATAACGACAGGAGAAAAGAAAACGAACACAGACCGCCGAGGACGTTCCACAATGACAATTTTAACGGAAACTACAACAGGGCCCAACAGCTGCGTTACCGTATGAATGTACCAGACACCAGATTTCATCCACCAGACACTGCTAATAATCAAAACGGCAGAACTGTACAGTTGATAGAACACATACCAAACTCCCAAGCTGAAAATCACATATCGGAAGAATTATGACTAGAGAAAACCTGCAATGAATCTCTTAATGTCGATACTATGAAATCACACAGAGAAAACATAACGACCGAAAATGCCATTACATTTGACGACGTGAGAGACACATTGTTACAGGAAAAACCAATCCTACAGAAAACAATATATCACCCAATAATAGAGATAAATTTACAGTCGCACAATATTTTAGCGATAATTGATTCAGGTTCACCTATGTGCGTAATTAACGAAGACACATTTAACAGATGCAATAGCAATAATGATTACCCAGTATTTCCTTTAAACAGAACGAAGGTCAAGGGAGCTTTTGCAGGAAAAGGCATTGAAGTTAAAAGACAGACACAATTAACATTTGTTTTTGCAGGGGAAACGTTCCACAGTGATTGTTGGATAGTTCCGAATTTAACAACAGACATGATATTAGGAATAAATTTTCTTGTTCAGTACGATGCGAAGATTGACTTCAAATCGTCATACCTCACACTACAAAAGGAAAACAGGGAAGTGATCGTAAGATTTCAAAACACAGTATCCTCCAAAGAACAAAATATGCACAGGATCGAGATTATTACTGATTCTCAAGATAACGATTGTTATATCGCACTATACACGAACACACTTAATAATGACTTGGTAGAGGAACAGGAGTACAATATGTTCGAGACAATTACACGCAAGGTAGACAATAGTGTAGCAAAATGCGACGCAGAATGCACAGAACTTGAAAATATTCTGGTACAACACAAAGCAGTTTTTGCCAATGTTCCAGGAACAATGACAGGATTTATGTACGAATTTCAGGTGAAACCACACGAGACTTTCAAAGCAAAGCATTATCCAATCCCACACATACACACAGAAGCAGTTAAGAAAGAATTACGAGCAATGATCGATCAAGGAATAATAGAACCAGCAGCCAGCCAATATATAAATCCACTACACATTGTTGAAAAGAAGGATGGATCACTACGTTTAGTTTTAGATTCACGTCAAGTTAATAAAATAATCATTACAGAAACCGACCGACCACAGACGTTAGAAGAGTTACTGCAAAAATTTCATGGCACCTCCATTTATACTACACTCGACCTCAAATCAGGGTTTTGGCAAATCCAACTACACCCAAATTGCCGAAAATATACGGCATTTCTTTGCTTTGGGGAATGCTATCAATTTTGTAAACTTCCGTTTGGACTAACGATTTCGTCTGCCGCCTTTATACGAGGCATGAATACTATTCTACCACAAGATCTGAAAAACAAAATTACTACATATGTCGATGACATTTTAATTGCAGCAGAAAACTGGGAACAACACAATCATACTCTTCAACAATTACTGAATACATTCGAGCAGAATGGTATAACTATAAACTTGCGTAAATCTGAATTTGGTAAAGCGTCAATAAAATTTCTAGGGCACATTATCTCACAAACAGGTATCGCACCAGACCCTGACAAATTGCAAGCACTGAAAGACATCGACGTGCCAACAAACAAAAAGGAACTTCGGAGCTTTTTAGGTCTTATCAATTATTTTAGAAAATTTATCCACTACAAAGCATTAGACACGCCCTTGCTATACCAGCTTACAAGTAAAAACACACTTTGGTCATGGAATGAAGACGTTGAAGCTGAATTCGAGAACTTGAAAGAAGCATTATTAAAAGCACCTTTGTTATCACACCCTGACCCAACACAAAACTTTTCCGTTGCAACAGATAGTTCAACCACAGCACTAGGAGTACATATTTTCCAAGAAATAAAGGAAGAAGATAAGATAGTCGTGAAACACATTGCTTTTGCAAGCAGGATACTTTCTCCAGCAGAGCGCAATTATTCTGTAACAGAATTAGAGACACTATGTGTAATTTACGCTTTTAAGCGATTACGTCATTTTCTATATGGCCGACATACAACAATATATACCGATCACCGAGCAATCCAGTTTTTATTGTCAGCAAAACTTACGCACGATAGATTAAGCCGCTGGAAATTATACTTACAAGAGTTTGATTTTACCATTATACACATTCCAGGCACGCAGAATACTGTTGCCGACGCATTGTCGAGGTCCATTCACAATAAACGCATGGAGAAAGAAAATACCTTTTGCTACAACAACCATAGTATTATGTATATTAAACAAGTAGCTTTCGAAAACTTTATATCAGCAGCATTACAGGATATAGAGAGAGAACAGCAGAAAGATGAAACACTGAAAGAGATTGTAACGCTTTGCAAAGACAGAAGTAACGCTAAAGTCAGACTTCATTACACTGTACATCAAAATATACTCTTTATTCGATCATACCGAGACGGTAATAATTGGCTTTTATGCATTCCGGAAGGGATCGTAAATAAACTGATATGGTATACACATCTAAGTTATGGACACTACGGAGCGAGGAAATGCTTTCTGATTCTGCGACAAAATTGCCACTTTAATAACATGGAGAAACACATAAGAAAAGTAATAGCATCATGCAAGATATGTCAAAAAGCTAAATCATCAACAGTGTCACACATTCCACCATTGTATCCCATCATACCGGTTAAGTTAAGACACATGGCAGCAGTGGATCTTTTCGGTCCAATCCCCAGAACAAATAATGGTTATAGTTATATTTTTGTAGCTGTAGAACTAACATCCAAATTTGTAACATTTTCTCCACTAAGGAAAGCAACAGCAAGAACAGTATCAAGAGCGTTTGTAAGAGATTTTCTATCAGTAGTAGGACGTGTACAGAAGGTTATTTCGGATAACGGTCCGCAGTTTAGGTCAGACGTATGGAAGAAAATGTTAGAAAGTAAGAACATAACACCTATTTACATATCAAGATATCACAGTTCTTCCAACCCATCAGAAAGAATAATGAAAGAGATCGGGAAGTTATGCAGAATTTATTGTCATAAAAGACATACAACATGGGATAAATATATTTTACAGTTTCAAGAAGTGATAAATGCAATACCCAATGAATCTACGATGCTATCACCAACCGTAATACTGACAAATAAAGACCCACCGAACAAAATTACCGAACTAATTACTTTTCCTAAGATGCGTAGGCTTCGACATTGTGAAATAATAGACACAGCATTAGCAAACACTAAAAGAGCTGCAGATCGGCGGAAGAAACAACAGAAGCAGGTAAGTCGACTACAGAAGTACGAGATTGGCGACAAAGTACTGATTCGCACTCATTTTCTTTCCAACAAAGGTAAGCATAGATGCCGTAAATTCGAACTTCTGTATGCAGGCCCTTACAGAGTTCGTAATATTCCACACGCTAATGTAGTGCATGTGGAAACGCTACGTAAGAAGAAATCATTAGGGAATCATCATGTATCCAACGTGAAACATTTCTTGACTTAAATTTTTGCATTTCAGCTGACGAAAGGACGGCGTGACACGTAAGTATGCAACAATGGTAGTTTCAGCGCGCTTCAGTAACAAACAAAGCCGCGACACGCAGCGGGCCGCTAATATTTCACCGTACCTTAAAGAACACAGCAGTACTTAATGATGCTACGCCAGCCAAGACAAATAAAAACACGAGAAACATTTCCTAACTTAAAGAGAACATGCAGACAACGACACGACGTATGAATTTGTGCACTGAGAGCTCATAAATGAAAGAAATTTTTTTTATAACGTGACATAATTACTTAAGAAAATGTCGATTTTTGCAATAACTAAACTGATAATATAGATCGTTCATTAATCAATTATTTTAGTGGTAACATTAACATGTACTCTTTATTCCAGAATGCAGCATTGTTGTCACACGTCATCAAAATGAAACGTAGTTTTAGTTAGAATAAGGATGTGAATCTTTAGGTCACGCAGATAGCTGACGGTAATTGTCATTACAGAAATTTTATAGGTCATGCCGGGAGCTGACGTGATTTTGCAGCAGTTAATATTATGATAAAGTGTTTTATAGGTCATGCCAGGAGCGGACGAGAAGTACCAGAAGATGTTTATTGAAGTCATGCCGTGCACTGACGATAATTAATACTGAATGTTTTATAATAAGTCATGCCGTGCGCTGACGTTAACTAATGCTGAATGTTTATAACAGGTTATGCAGAGAGTTGACACAGATGCAGAAGAAGAATGTGTATGTTATGTTAGTATATAAGAAATGTATAATGTTAAGAAATAATTTTGCTAGCATGTGACACATTGCAACACTATGGATGGGGACCACACATTACAATGTCTAACCAGAATAATGTTTACCTTAATTTTCAGCTGAAAAAGAATACTTTAAATAATTTTATGACAGTAATTTTATTGTATATTATGACCTGACATTTGACGACTCATAACTGACGACTACACCCCTGAATGGAAGATAAAATTTTAGGACAGTAAGTCAAGAAATGCATTGTCAACAAAATTTATAATTAATGATGTAAGAAACTAAGATATGTAAATACAGAATAAGTAATAATGTACTTGTCTATAACAAATCTGTATACTATCAAATACTGAATAAGTAAAAACTTTTATGTCTTTTATATATGGGAATAATTTTCTGGAAGAATTCTTAAATTAAAACTACATATTGTTACAAATTACGACACAACATATTTTGTCATAGGGAAAATTATTTGGTAGTCAAATTATGGTACCAACAATGTCCGTGAACCCATTGCCAAAACAATTTTACCCGTACCTTAATTCCTGTGCATCCCCATGGTTATTGAGCACAGAATCAGTGAATTGTGAAACACGTGACTTCAACCAATGATGTTCTCGACGAGGTGTTTGCATACCTAGATGCACACCACAGCCCGATGTATGTCAATTGGTGCCTGCATACCTAGATACACACCACAGTATGATGTACGACAATAGGTGTTTGCATACCAAGATGCACACCACCAACCTTAATGGACCATTGGAGATGGAACTTAATCCTGATGTGGCTGCGGCAACTCAGGCTATTCGACAACGTACTTAGTGTTTGGGTACACTAAAACTATGGAGCAAGGCGATGATGGAACCACATGGCGAAACCTGGTGTTGTGCTATGTGAGGGAAAGGAACAGACTTTTGAGTGCATTCACAGACAGTTGCCAGTGCTTTGACCATGCTATCCAATTCCTTTTGTACCTTCCTTAATTGTGGTACTAAGAGATGCCAATTTGAATTAAATGTTTCATAATGTAAACTTTCAATTGCTTCATATGATCTGTATATTGATTTTCACATTTACTCTTATTCTTGTTGTTAAATTTAAGGGAACCAAATTTTACTTGATGTACAATTCCTACTAAAACCCTTTCTATTTACATATTCTCTTTATTAGAGATAGACAAATCATTTCGTATGACAGCATTTGTGTATACACTTTGTTCAAACTATTTTCTATAATCAAATTTTATACTTATGTTGAGTCCATATGACTCAACAACGTAGTAAAATTTTAAGAAAGCCGAGTAGCGGCATATGTAATTATGTAATAGGCGTATTTAAACTGTTTTAGCATGTAATTATCTGAACTGTTTCTTATTTAAATTGTTTTGTTAATTAAATTGCATTGTGTATTATTGAGAAAGAGCGGGAAACCGCGCATAGATACATTTTGAGAAAGAGCGGGAAACAGCGCGCAGTAATACATCTGTAATGGTAGCAGGGATTGTCTGCACCAAAAACCATTGTTGGCGGCGAGACCGCACTTTTGTAGCATTGAGTGTTGGAAGCGAGCAGTTGCGAGTAAGATGTGAGACGAGGCAGTCGTAGCTAGCGAGACATGAGAGGAGGTCGCTGTAAGCGAGGTATGAATTAACACTTTGAAAGAAGCGGTGTGCTCGCCAGCCACTCGCTATATGTAGCGCAATGCTAGTTTTTAAGAATTTTTGTAAAGAACTATGCCCCTTGTAATTGTGTGTCAAGATCGTTCTCAGAATATAGTTATGTAATTTTGATGGAAAATTAGGTATGTAGCGCAACGCTACTTTTTAAGAATTTTTGTAAAGAACTATACCCCTTGTAATTGTTTGTCAAGATCGTTCTCAGAATATAGTTAACTTCTACCAGATTAAATGCATTAAGAATTTTCTATCCCAAAATCATTCACGTAAATGCTTTACGGAATTTATTGTTATCTTAAAAGAAAAGTCTAAACTGAGCTTCAGCTTTTATCAAATCTAAATTAACTTCAACTTAAAGAATTCCAGTCACAAAGTATTATGAAACTCCACCAGCAGCTTATAATTATGTTAAAGAGAAGTAAGTATATTCATTCCACAGTTTGCTGTAGCAGTCAGATGGCGATCCAGTATAAATAATTAAAGGTAAGAATCAGTCTTAATAATTTCAGGTAACGACTGAGGGTCACGGCGACAACACATTTTATGTTTCGTCGTAATAATCAGCAGGTAGTCTTGACAGAGCAGCAGTTAAAAGATTTTAAGAGACGCAGCGTTCAGTCAGCAAGCAAACGTTCATCCAATATTAGACGGGAAGGTTTCAGTGTGTACCATTTTTGAATGAGAGATCGGAATATGGGATTCGACTGAAAGAAACTGTGTTTTTGGTGATAAATAAATTTAAAGAGACGAAACTAGCGGTAGCATTCCTAAGTTGAAAGAGGTAGATGAGTAATTAAGTATGTATTTTTATCTGTTTGTTTATGTTAAGTATCAAAAATCTGGGAAAAGCAATATCACGCCACAAGAACATTATTTGAAAAAAATGGCCGCAGATACAGAAAATTAGACCTTAAATTGTTATTGCCCAGAAATTTTCATATTTTTCAATATATCATATGTTTTTGTATTTAGTTTTAAATTATTCGTAATTCTTTTTGTCAAACATTGTTTCGGGTAAGGCAATCGTTTCGAGGGTGAATAGAACAGTTGGTTTTGAGCGATGCTAAGAGCCGGACGTGCAGACAAGGGTATATTTTGTGAATTGTGAACAGACTGTCGATTGCTGTGATCGCAACATATGAATTTTATAGTGAAGTGTTGTAGCATCGGTTATTAACAGCCACCCTTACTTAAAAGCAACTCAGACTTCATTTTAAGTGTTTAATGAAAATACTGAAGAAAAATAAACTACTATTTCAAATTATAAATCAGTGTGAGTGACTCAGTATTTTAAAGTTCACCACAATATCTGCCTGCATTGTTTTGTTATATTTTATTTCAGCTTAAAAAATTGAGTTTACGATAGGTCTGACCCTATGACGCAAAACGTAGCCAAACATTGAGACCAGCCACATCTCTGGGCCACTCAATTAGTGTAACAAAAATATATATTTTTTCGTGCCATAGCACGTGGGGGCTCAAGCTAAACTAGTCAAACTCCAATGTGTAATGCCCAGTACCTCCCCGTAAACATAATTGTAAGAAATCATTTAAAAAGCTGTGGCTTGCTAGACGGGTAAAAATATCTTGTTAACAGAAAACGGAAATGTATTTTATAGTTATAAGGAACAAAGTTCCAGAAAATGTCAAACATTATAAAAACTTCTGCAATAAACATAGGAAAATTATTAAAAAGTCCAGAAGTATGTGCATTATGCCTGAGATTAGCACCTCTGGTAATAAAATTAAAACAATTTGGAACATTGTTGTAAGGGGAGCTGAGAGCACAGGAAGACTATATTTCTATCAGACTCAGTGAAAAGTTTGTTACAAAGGTGTCAGATGTAGAAAATATTTTAATAATAATTTTGTAAGTGTTGTAGAGAAAATAGTATCCAGTAATTCATTAGAAAAGGGAATACTATGTAGGGAAGAGGCAATACCTATACAATTTGATAAAATTGAAATTCAACCCACCTCTCCAACTGAAATTAGGAAAAAAATAAATTCAGTCAAAGCAAAAGCTCGCATTTCCAACAGAGTACTAAAATCTTGTTCCCAACAGATAAGTAGGATTCTCAGCCAAATGTGTGTAGCTCACTGTAACAGGGCATTATTCCAGACAGACTGAAATATGCTACTGTTAAAGCATTGCAAAAAATGGGGGCAGGTCTGATGCTATGAACTACCGCCCAATCTCGCATCTGAAAGCCCTATCCAAAATTCTTGGAAAACTAATATATTAAAGAGTAGCTTCACACATTTGTAAAAATTAAGTACTAACAAAATGTAACTTTGGTTTTCAGAAAGACTTTTCAACAGAAAATACTGTATATACTTTCACTGATCAAGTATTGAACGCCCTGAATAACTGAACATCACCCAATGGTTTTTTTTTGTGGTCTGTCAAGGGCTTCTGAGAGTGTGCCATGAAATTCTTCTAGATAAGCTGAAGTATTGTGGTGGGAATAGGACAGTGAACAAATACTTTAATTCATATTTAACTGGAAGAATGCAGAACGTTGAAATTGACAATACAGCTAGTCTGCCAAAATCAGCAGAGTCCTCTAACTGGGGAGGCATCAAGAACAGTGTCCATAGGGTTCAGTCTTGGGTCCCTTACTGTTTTTCATATACACTCCTGGAAATGGAAAAAAGAACACATTGACACCGGTGTGTCAGACCCACCATACTTGCTCCGGGCACTGCGAGAGGGCTGTACAAGCAATGGTCACACGCACGGCACAGCGGACACACCAGGAACCGCGGTGTTGGCCGTCGAATGGCGCTAGCTGCGCAGCATTTGTGCACCGCCGCCGTCAGTGTCAGTCAGTTTGCCGTGGCATACGGAGCTCCATCGCAGTCTTTAACACTGGTAGCATGCCGCGACAGCGTGGACGTGAACCGTATGTGCAGTTGACGGTCTTTGAGCGAGGGTGTATAGTGGGCATGCGGGAGGCCGGGTGGACGTACCGCCGAATTGCTCAACAAATGGGGCGTGAGGTCTCCACAGTACATCGATGTTGTCGCCAGTGGTCGGCGGGAGGGTGCACGTGCCCGTCGACCTGGGACCGGACCGCAGCGATGCACGGATGCACGCCAAGACCGTAGGATCCTACGCAGTGCCGTAGGGGACCGCACCGCCACTTCCCAGCAAACAGGGGCACTGTTGCTCCTGGGGTATCGGCGAGGACCATTCGCAACCGTCTCCATGAAGCTGGGCTACGGTCCCGCACACCGTTAGGCCGTCATCCGCTCACGCCCCAACATCGTGCAGCCCGCCTCCAGTGGTGTCGCGACAGGCGTGAATGGAGGGACGAATGGAAACGTGTTGTCTTCAGCGATGAGAGTCGCTTCTGCCTTGGTGCCAATGATGGTCGTATGCGTGTTTGGCGCCGTGCAGGTGAGCGCCACAATCAGGACTGCATACAACTGAGGCACACAGGGCCAACACCCGGCATCATGGTGTGGGGAGCGATCTCCTACACTGGCCGTACACATCTGGTGATCGTCGAGGGGACACTGAATAGTGCACGGTACATCCAAACCGTCATCGAACCCATCGTTCTACCATTCCTAGACCGGCAAGGGAACTTGCTGTTCCAACAGGACAATGCACGTCCGCATGTATCCTGTGCCACCCAACGTGCTCTAGAAGGTGTAAGTCAACTACCCTGGCTAGCAAGATCTCCTGATCTGTCCCCCATTGAGCATGTTTGGTACTGGATGAAGCGTCGTCTCACGCGGTCCAACTGAGGCGCCAGGTGTAAATGGCATGGCAAGCAGTTCCACAGGACTACATCCAGCATCTCTACGATCGTCTCCATGGGAGAATAGCAGCCTGCATTGCTGCGAAAGGTGGATATACACTGTACTAGTGCCGACATTGTGCATGCTCTGTTGCCTGTGTCTATGTGCCTGTGGTTCTGTCAGTGTGATCATGTGATGTATCTGACCCCAGGAATGTGTCAATAAAGTTTCCCCTTTCTGGGACAATGAATTCACGGTGTTCTTATTTCAATTTCCAGGAGTGTATATTAATGAATTGGTACTCTATATTCACGAAGATACAAAGCCAGTTCTTTTTGCTGTGATACAAGTGTAGTAATCACATCCAATAAACAAGAATGAGTTGAGGAAACTGTAAATAATATCTTTCAGAAAACTATTAAGTTGTTTTCTGCAAATGGACTTCCACCAAATTTGGAGAAAAGACAGCTTGCACAATTCTGTGCAGCAAATGGCATAACATGACTAGTAAATATAGACTTCTAATGGAAGTCTGTTCCTAAGGTAGAATATTCAAAATTCATGGAGGTGTGTATAATGAGTAATTGAGTTGAAAAAAACACACTGAAGATTTTCTAAAAAATGTTTGAGTTCCACTGCTTATGCTTTTGGGCTGCTTGCAAATTCTGGTGGTAAACACATCAGTAAATTAGCCTGCTGTGCCTATTTTCGTTCATTGCTTTCATATAGCATAATATTTCTGGGTAATTCATCATTTAAGAGAAAAAATATTCATTGGACAGAAGTATGTTATAAGAAAAATAGCTGGAGCCCACACAAAGTCACCTTGCAGATATTTATTTCAGAAACTAGGGATATTCACAATATCTTCACAACACATATATTCACTTATGACATTTGTTATTAATAACCTATCTCATTTCAAAAATAATAGCAAAGAGCATAGATATAACACTAGAAGGAATTATGATCTACACGAATCTGGGTTAAATCTGACTTTGGCATAGAAAGGGGTGAATTATGATGCCATAAAAGTCTGTGGTCATTTACCAAATAGCATTAAAAGTCTCAGAAAAAGCCAACCATCATATAAAAACAAATTAAAAAACAATTTCTGAATGACAACTAATTGTACTCAGATCACTTTGTAGATACGAAATAGTAATTGTAAAAAAAAGTTAATTATAGATCACTTTGTAGATATGAAATAGTAACTGTAAAAAAAGTTAATTATATCATATAAAGAAACCTTATATTAAAATGATATGTTTCACATCATTATGAAATGTCATATTCATGATCCATGGAATAAGTATTAATGTAATATAACCACTGTTGCCCCCTATGAGTCATGGACCTTGTTATTGGTGGGGAGGATCACATGCCTAAGCAGACAGCTCTACCATAGGTGCAATCACAGGCAAATGTGTGGTTCCTGAAGGGGCGCAGCAGTCTTTTCAGTAGTTGCAGGGGCAACAGTCTGGATTATTGATTGATCTGGCCCTGCTGTAACACTAACCAAAACGGCCTTGTTGTGCTGGCACTGCGAGGAGCTGAAAGCAAGGGGAAACTACAGCCGTTATTTCTCCTGAGGGCATGCAGCTCTACTCTATGGTTAAATGATGATGGTGTCCACTTCCGTAAAATATTCCGGAGGTAAAATAGTCACCCATTCAGATCTCCGAGAGGGGACTGCCTAAGAGGCTGTCGTTATCAGAAGAAACGAAACTGGCGTTTGCGGATCGGAGTGTGGAAAGTCAGGTCCCTCAATCGGGCAGGTAGGTTTGAAAACTTAAAAAGGGAAACGAATAGTTTAAAGTTAGATGTATTGGGAATTTGTGAACTTCAACAACAGGAGGAACAAGACTTCTGGTCAGGTGAAAGCAGGGGCACTACGCGCGGCACTTCAAGAAGAATAGAATAATTCCAATCCCAAAGAAAGTGTGTGTTGACAGGTGTGAAAAATAGCGAACTATCAGTTTAATAACTCACAGCTGCGAAATACTGACACGAATTCTTTAAAACGAATGGAAAAACTGGTAGAAGCCTACCTCGGGGAAGATCGGTTTGGATTCTGTAGAAATGTTGGAACACGCGTGGCAATACTGAACTTACCACTTACGAAGATAGATTAAGGAAAGGCGAACCCACGTCTCTAGCATTTGTAGACTTAGAGAAAGCTTTTGACAATATTGACTGGAATACTCTCTTTCAAATTCTGAAGGTCGCAGGGGTCAAATACAGGGAGCGAAAGACTATTTACAATTTGTACAGAAACGAGATGGCAGTAATAAGAGCCGAGGGGCATGAAAGGGAGGCAGTGGTTGGGTAGGGAGCGAGACTGGGTTGTAGCCTCTCCCCGATGTTATTCAATCTGTATATTGAGCAAGCAGTAAAGGAAACAAAAGAAAAATTTGGAGCAGGAATTAAAATTCATGGAGAAGAAATAAAAACTTTGAGGTTCGCCGATGACATTGTAATTCTGGCAGAGGCAGCAAAGGACCTGAGGAGCAGGAATGGACATTGTCTTGAAAACAGGATATTAGATGAACATCAACAAAAGCAAAACGAAGATAATGGAATGTAGTCGAATTAAATCAGGCGATGCTGAGGGAATTAGATTCGGAAATGAAACACTTAAAATAGTAGATGAGTTTTCCTATTTGGGGAGCAAAATAACTGATGATGGTCGAAGTAGGGAGATAAAGTATAGACTGGCAATGGCATGAAAAGCGTTTCTAAAGAAGAGAAATTTGTTTTCTTCTAGTATGGATTTAAGTATCAGTACGTCTTTACTAAATGTAATTGTATGGAGTGTAGCCATGTATGGAAGTGAAAGATGGACGATAAATAGTTAGGACAAGAAGAGAATAGAGGCTTTATAAATGTGGTGCTACAGAAAAATGCTGAAGAGTAGATGGGTAGATCATATAACTAATGAGGAGGTATTGAATAGAATTAGAGAGAAGAGGAAATTGTGGTACAACTTGTCTAAAAGAAGGGATCGGTTATTAGGACATGTTCTGAAGCATCAGGGGATCACTTATTTAGTATTGGAGGGCAACATGGAGGGTAAAAATCGTAGAGGGAGGCCGAGAGATGAATACACTACGCAGATTCGGAAGGATGTAGGGTGCAGTAGTTACTTGAAAATGAAGGAGCTTGCTCAGGATAGAGTAGCATGGAGGGCTGCATCAGACAAGTCTCTGGGCTGAAGACAACAACAAAAACAACCATCACCGACGCCAGTTTTAGAGAGCGTCATCTTGCCATGCACGGTATACTTTATCCATGGATGCATATGAACTATTAACAAACTTAGCCATTTCGGAAATGCTTCCACTCTTGGCCCGAAAACCAATTATTATGCCCTTTAGGACGTCAGATAAATTCTTCGTTTCCTCATTACGACAAAGACTGAACTGTTTTCCTCGTCCCTCCGACACGTTTCATAACCTTCCACTGCTTGAGCTACCACCAGCCATCTGTGAGCGGTTATTGCACGCTGACGTTGTACACGGCGGTGGTCACATCACTGTGAGTGGACCATGTAGAGCCAAAACAGAACTGACCTCCTGGATATAATAACCCAGAATTTTAGTATTTATACAACCATCGAATAGTGCAGATATACATACATTACGAACATAAGATACTTAAAGAACCTTACAGAAATGATAAATACGAAATAACAAATAGTTGCTAGTGGTAAGGTTTGAACCAGTGAACCACAGCACACCAGCCAGTGATGTTAATCACGAGACCATACTGCATGGTCGACAGCTCTCAACATTGCTCTTTCTGCTGGAGAAACTAGGATCCACTGCTTCAGACGTTCTCATCGGAGCCGACTGCAGCACTCTAGATCAAGACCTTCTCGCGTCCTAGTCGTGCTGTTACACCCTCTTCGCTCTGATGAGCGTCCAAGGTAGCCCCTCCCGTCAAAGCCTTGAACCTCTCGAAGTCGAGCTGCGTCTCTGGACTGTAGCAGGGCTTCATATGAAGAGTTTGGACGACGTCAGCGCTTTTGTTTTGTTAATGAAGGGCCATGATCCTCGAGCCTTCGTACCTCAGGGTTTACAAGCGACAAATGATACGATACAGCTCAAAGATGCGCTTACTGACTCTTCCGGATGTCCCGCTTTCTGCAGAAGCCTAAAAATCCACACGAACTCGTGACTGGCCGGTGTTTAGTGCTATAGTGCCCTCAGTCTTTCTCCTAGGCGTCCTGAGTCTGCATGCGAGCCAGCTGCCGTGTTTCCTCGGTTCTGGTGATGAGGTGTTTTACGTAGTCATCCAGAGTATCATTCGTTTCAGCCTTACGAACGTGGAGTAAAAAGAGCGCTGCGAAGCCCTTATTTCTTGCAACGCAGTTTTGCATGCATATACTATGATGGACAGAACTGTATTACAGGCTCTCTGTTCGATATCAATGTACATTGAGAGCATATTTATCAACGTCATATTGAAACGTTCTGTGAGGCATTCGCCTGTGAAGTCGCAATGTAAAATTATCCCTGATACTAGTCTCGACTGGAAAATATGTCCAGGTCGGAGATCATTACAAGGGGTGTTCCGTGCTTCAGAGTGCCATCTTCTACAAGAGCTTTGCAAATTCTTCAGCTTCAGCAGTCGGCACAGCTTTGATAACGGGTAGCGGGGCAGACTATTCCCATCGATTCCCCTTTAGCAACTTTGTGAACCTCCCCAAGCGGTTGATTCCAATTCGATGGAATGGCGCTGCAGTCGTTTGGTATCACATGCCACAAAGGTAATAGCCACATGTGCTTTCCTCCATGGCACTCCTTACAGTGGCTCACATAGTGTCTAATGGATCGGTAGAGACCTGGTCAGTGATACATGTGTCTGTTGCTGTCTAAAGTCTTCACGAAACCCAAGAGACCAGATGCTAGCTGGCTCCAGGTGATCTGGGACGACGAGCATCCAGTTGTCTCATTGGATCATAGTTCCTGTTACACAATAATTCGTTTGTTAATTCGAATTCTCTTTTGCCAGCTTCCTCCATCTTCAAGGCTTCTACGGATTTTAGCAATATTAACATAAATTCAAGTTTCAAATATGTAGCCTATGAGGCGTAAACAATTATTTGTAGCTCAGAGTACCTTTTTAATTAAGATTTACTCATGGTCAGCGTAAACCTTGATGTAACACCATAAATGTTTCTATGATGGGATGGTTATACACTACCAATACAACTATGTTTACTTCGCCTGAAAAGTGAGAAACAACCATGTTTAACGACTTAAACATAAAATTACTCCACCTTGTGTGCAAGATATGTGAGAAAAGCGAAATAACCCTAGACAGGAAGAACGTAGTAATGTCAATTACAATGAAGACAGATACAGACAGGTGTGAATACTGCCAGACATTGGTTTAGTAAGTCATAGCTGCAAAATACTGACACGAATTAAGTACAGAAAATGGAACAACTGGCAGATCCCGACCTTGGGGAAGATCAGTTGGGGTTCAGGAGACATATAGGAACACATGAGGCAATATTGACCTTATAACGTATTCAGGAGGACAGATTGAAGAAAGACAAATCTACGATTATAGCATTAGCAGGAGAAAGCTTTTGAAATGTAGCAGGGAAAAGATACAGGTACCGAACTGTTATTTACAACTTGCGCGTAAACAGACTGCAGTCAGAAGGGTAGAAGAGCATGCAAAGAAACAGTAGTGATGGAGTGAGACAGAGCTGTAGCCTATTAATGGCATTATTCAAGCCGTACATTGAGCAAGCTGTGAAGGAAACGTAGGAGATATATGGAAAGGTGATGAAAGTACATGGAGAGAATATAAAAAATTGAATGTTTAGCACAAACTTTGGAATTATACAGAGAGGGCAAAGGATTTTGAAGAACATTTGAACAAACTGAATAGTGTCTTGTAATCTAAGATGAAAAATAACAAAAGTAAAACAAGGGTAATGGAATGTAGTCGAATTAAAGAAGGCGACGGTTAGCTTATTACATGAGGAAGCAAAAAACTAGAGTTTTGCTGTTTGGATAGAAAAATAAATGATGGTTGCAGCGGTAGAATGGATATAAAATGCAAATTAGCAACAGAAAGAAAAGCATTTCTGAAAAAGTGGAAGCTGTTAGCATCTAATATCAATTTGAGTGTTAGAAAATGTTTTCTGAATGTATTTTCCTTGATTGGAGCCATGTATGAAAGTGAAATGTGGAAGATAAGCAGTTCAGCCAAGAAGAGAAAAGAAGCTTTTGAAATGTGGTGCTTAACAAGAATGGAGAGTAGTAGACGGGGAGATCGAATAATAAATGAGGAGGTACTAAATCGAAATGAGTAAAAAGAAATGTATGGTACAACTTGACTATAAGAGTGGATCTGTTGATAGGACTCATCCTGAGGTATTAAGGAATCGTCAATTTGATAATGGAAGGAAGATAAATGATAAAAAATTGTGGGGAAGATCAAAACATAAATACAGCAAGGAGGTTGAAGTGCAAATAAGGTGCGGTAGTTAACACAGATGTGAAGAGGTGTGTGCAGGATACACTTGCAAAGAGAGTTGCATCAAACCAGTCTTTGGATTGTAGACAACAAAGACAACAGCCAGCGTGCCTCCCAAAATCTTGGAAGCGGCTTGCTAAAGCGCACGGCTATCTGGGCGGGTTACTTGAAAATGAGACAATATTATCCGAAAATCGATAAAACAAACAGGGTATTAAAAAAAGTGTCAAATATTTAGAGAAGTGGTAGAACCCATCAAAATAAGAAAAAAGAATTCAATAAATATGGACCACGAAACGCACAATTTCTGACGTCCTCACACTCGTTCATAGTAGCTGAAAAAAAAGTATCAAATATTGTGAGATGGGATTGTACACAGCACAACATGAAAAAAATAGACCCTTACGTCCATTCATGACACTTGTAGGAGGTAGGCCTATTCAATGCGACGTCCGGCGACGCAATGCATCCCTCTGCCCTTCGGCATAAAGAATCACGCACTCTTTGAAACACACCCTGTTGTTGTCACAAGTGCTGGAAGACCCTGTAGAAGCGATCTTGCAGCGTCTGGACATTGTTGACAAGGGAGGCGTAGACTAATGCCTTCAAGTGTCCTCATAACAAAAAATATAGGGACTGAAGGCCTAGGTGTGGGGTGTCCCCGATCTATCCAGCCGTCCTGAAATGTCAGCGTCAGATATTACCCCACAGTGCGAAGGAAATGCGCTGATACGCCATCATGCATAAACTACAGCTTAATCTTTGCAGACATTGCACATCCTCCAGCAAGGCAGGAAATAAGAAACTGACGATAATGAATAGTTTCTCCCGTATGACCATTTCACGAGTCTACCGTTAATATCAGTATTCCGGTAAAACATCAAATCTCTGGCAGCGCTGCAGCCAGAAAAAGATCGTGCAAGAACGGGACCAACGATGACTGAAGAGAATAGTTTAACTTGATACAAGTGTACCCCTTCCGCAAATTGCTGCAGATTTTAATGGCGCCATCAAGAAGTGTCACTGCGTGAACCATTCAACGGAGCACCATCGATATGGGCTTTCGGAGCCGAAGGCCCACTCGTGTACCCTTGATGACTGCACGACACAAAGCTTTACTCCTCGCCTGGACCCGTCAGCTCCGACATTGGACTGTTGATGACTGGAAACATGTTGCCTCGTCGGACGTCGTTTCAAATTGTATCAAGCGGATGGACGTGTACGGGTATACACACAATCCCATGAATCCATGGACCCTGCATTTCAGTAGGGGACTGTTCAAGCTGGGAGGCTCTGTAATAGTGTGGGGAGTGTACAATTTGAGTCATATGGGACTCCTGATACGTCTAAATACGACTCTGACAGGTGAAACGTACGTAATCATCCTGTCTAACCACCTGCATCCATTCATGTCCATTGTGCATTCTGACGCACTTTGGCAATTCCAACAGAACAATATGACCCCCCCCCCCCCCCCCCACACACACACACACATACACACACGTCCAGAAGTGCTACAGAGCGGCTCCAGGAACAATCTTCTGAATTTAAGCACTTCCGCTGGACACCAAACTCCCCAGATATGACTATTATTGAGCATACGTGGGATGCCTTGCAACGTGTTGTTCAGAAGAAAACTCCACTTGATGGGCAGCCGTTCAGGATTCATGGTGTCAGTTCCCTCCAGACATTAGTCGAGTCCATGTTACGTCGTGTTGCGGCACTTCTGCGTGCTTGCGGGGCCCTACACGATATTAGGCAGGTGTACCAGTTTCTTTGGCTCTTCAGTGTATAATTGGATGCTTTGCTGTCGACTGATATATGAATTGATCTATAGTGTCTTGGCAGCAGCCGAGGTGTTGACTGCAGCGTTTCTGACTTATTTGTTCTTCGGAGGATTTCACAAGAGTTCAGTAATACTTTTGTGCGTTTTTTGAGAGGCGTACATTGTGTGCGTTGGCTTACAGCCATACTTAATCTGCTTTTTTCATTTTGGCAAAAGTATCTGACAGTGAACTGTGTTAATGTGCGAAAACGTGGTGCAATGAACAACCGTCAGATAAAAATCAATGTTTCAACTGAATTTCATTTCAAGAAGATTATTTTCTTCATTTCTACCGAATAGCTTTAATTTTTAAATAACATTCCGCCATTTGACTGTATTGTCGTTCATTTAATTACGACCCAGGTTTCGACATTGCAGAACATCAAGACAAAATTTGGCATATGCAATAAGACAAATATGTTAATGCATAGGTAATTCATAGGCAATATATTTTAATGAGATAAACTCCATCACTTGAAAATGGCATAAAAGGGCGAAACCTGGGTCGTAATTTAATAAACAATACAGTCAAATGGCGGTGTGTTCATTTAAAAATTACTGTATGACTGTTGCTTAACAACATCACAAACTGTTTAAGTCACTTTAAGTAGTCGAAGTCTGCATTGAATTCGGTGTATCTTCCCTTGGGCGACATATACTGGAGCCAACAAAGTTTTCACTTTTTTCGAGTGACTGAGGATTTCATAAAGCGTTCTTGACTGTGAAGAAATAAGCAACACAGGCTCACACTACAATATGTGTTTATTCTGCATACCGGAATAGACGCATTGTGGCTTCATTTTCAACGAAAAATCTGTTGTATGAGTATTGAAAAGTCTCATTGTCACGACCTGCCATGTTTACGCTCCTTGTACAATCAAAGTAGAAGTTTTTGTGCTAGAAATGAAGCTATAATGCTTTGATACCTGTTTGCAAAATAAAAACATATATTTGCTGCATGGTGGAATTTCTTGTGTCCACACAGGATATGCAAAAGAACTTGCCCGGAAAATATTTACAACAAAACTGACGAGGGATTTACCCTTTTTAGTGAAGACGACGATTGTTATTCGCTACAGAACTCGTTTTACGCGATTGTGGGCCGGTTGCTATGGCCGAGAGGTTCAAGGCGCTTCAGTCCAGAACCGCGCTGCTGCAACGGTCGCAGGTTCGAATGCTGCCTCGGGCATGGAAGTGTGTGATGTCCTTAGGTTAGTTAGGTTTAAGTAGTTCTAAGTTCTAGGGGACTGATGACCTCAGATGTTGAGTCCCATAGTACTTAGCGCCATTTGAACCATTTGAACGCGATTGTGCCACTAAGTTTCGCATTACAGACTTTGCTTGACAAATTGTTCTTCGTGTAATATTCGACAATGAACATCTATGTCTAGATCAGCGTACACATTGGGGAAGTGACCATACGGTGCACGACGGAAGGTATCTTGTACCAGCACTAGCCTTTATCTTGCCCCATTCCACTCGGAAATGTAGCGAGCGAAAAACACTGAATGCACGCCTCCATAAAAGCTCTGATTTTTATTATCTGGTCTTCAGGCGGTATGTGCGTTGGTGGCGGCAGCAAAATCGTTTTGCAGTCAGCTACGAATGCCGATTCTTTACATTGGCTCATTGATGTTCCACGAAAAGAACGTCGTCTTCACTCCAGAGATTCCCATTTGAGTCCATGAAGCATCTCCTTAATTCTCTCGTGTTGATCGAGCGCTAACGGTGACAAATGTGGCAGCACGCCCCTGATTTGATTCGACGTCTTCATTTAATTCGACCTGCGGGGATCCGAAACACTCCCCCAGTACTCAAAAATGGGTCGTACTAATAATCCATACACCGTCTCCTTTAGGATGAGCTTAGGTTTCCTAGAATTCTACCAATAAACCGAATTCGACCATTCTCCCTCCTAGCGGCCGATCTTACGTGATTTCCAGCCTAAGACATCGTATATCCTCCTAGATCCACTCTACGACAACACATTCCCGTGCACCACAGTGTCATCAGCAAACAATCGCAAATTGCTGTTCACCCTACCCGTCAGCTAGTTTATGCATGTCGAGAACAAGACCAGTTCTATCACTCTTCGCTCTGACGCTCTCTGCCCAAAATTCGACGTCAAGAACACCGTTGAGGGTTCTATTACTCAAGAGGTGTGCTAGCCATTCACGTATCTGGCATCCGATTCAGTATGTTCGGAACTTCGTTAACAGTCTGCAGTGGCGCACTGTGTCAAACGCTGGTTTTTTCCTGAGCACCATTCTGTCTCACTAAACAGGTCTGCTCTTGTCAGTCACTCAAACGTAATGACACAGTGAAGTATTCTCGGGACAGAATATGCGGGAGACGCGCATGTGCAGACAGGTAGTTAGTTAGTTAGTTAGTTAGTTGCGTGTTCCGTTGATCAATCGCTCGGTAAGGTAGCCGATATGATGTGGAACGTGTCAAGTACACAAGAAATGCACATATGAAAGAAGATTTTTTAATATGTATGTATACAGAGTTAAGGATTAATATTTCTATTATTTACCCGATTGCCTTAAATGGCACAAAATGCATATACTATATTTATAGATTTATTTATTCCTATTCAAGAATTCAGCTATGGTATAGAAGGAGTTGTCAATGAGATATGATTTCAATTTATTTTTGAAGCTATTACTGCTGTCTGTCAGACATTTTATTTCATCTGGTAATTTTTCGAAAATATTTATAGGAGCATATTTTACCCCTTTCTGTGACAAAGATAGGTTGAGTATAGGATAGTGTAAGTCTTTCTTTTTTCTGGTATTATAGTCATGAGTGTCACTGTTGTTTTTAAACTGGTCCATGTTGTTGAGAAGAAATTTCACTAGTGAGTAAATGTACTGTGAGGCTGTTGTAAGAATTCCCAATCCTTTAAAAAGATGCCTACAAGATGTGCTGCTATGAACCCCACACATTATCCTAACCACTTTCTTTGGAGCAGTGAATACTTTTTGTCTAAATGTTGAGTTACCCCAAAATATCATTCCGTATGACATCAGAGAGTGAAAGTATGCAAAGTATGTTAGCTTACTAATTTCTATATCCTAAAAATTGGCAGTTATTCTGATTGCAAAAGTTGCTGAACCTAGTCGCTTGAGGAGATCCAAAATATGAATTTTCCAATTAAAACTCTCATCTATGTGTACACCCAAAAACTTATTATGCTCTACCCTGTCTACTAACTTCTGTTGATGTGTTTATGGGATTAATAATAATGCTTGTATCATCAGCTAACAGTGTCAGTCCAGCTTCCTGTTTCAGATAGGAAGGAAGGTCTTTCACATATATCAAGAACAAAGGGCACCCATGATTGAATCCTGTGGAACACCTAATGTAATATCACCTCAGTTAGATGAAGTGGAAAACTTATTTAAATCACTTGACCCATATAAGGAGACTTCTTGCTTCCTGTTCTGTAGGTACGACTTAAACCACTCATATGCTATTCCATTTATACCATAGAACTGTAGTTTCTGTAACATAATGTCATGGTTTACAAAATCAAATGCTTTTGACAAGTCACAGAAAATTCCTATTGGTGATATTTTACTATTTAAAGACTCTATTATGGGGACAGTAATATTTTATATTGCTGTCTCAGTGGAACAGCATTTTCGAAATCCGAACTGTGATTTACTAAGTATCCAATTACTGTTGAGAGTCTAACCGCTCTTGAGGACATTACTTTCGAAGATTTTTGAAAATGCTGTAAGCAAAGATACTAGCCGATAATATTGACATCTGTGGTGTCCCCCTTTTATGAGACAATGCCTGACAATGGCATATTTTAACCTTTCTGGGAAAATACCTTGAGTTAATGATGCATTACACATGTGACTCAAAACATCAGCTGTAATTGCTTCAGATTGTTTTAATATCTTATTAGAGATGTCATCTACTCCAACAGATCATTTATTTTTCAAAGATTTAATAATTTTCTTATTTCACAAGAGGTTATTAGGTGGAAGTTAATCTGAACAGACTCTTCCATGTACTGCCTGGCTTTTTCTTTTGAACTGTGACAGTAACCGATTGGAGCATCTGAATCATGGTTTCCAGCATTCTCCATGATGGGCAATTCTCTTGTTCATTAACAAGAGTAAAGCCGGGTTCACACACGCAACGAAAGTATCGCCACAAATCAAGTCATTCTGGAGTGGCGCTGTGAGCTACCGTTCACATAGAACGCCACAAATTCTTCGACATTGCGCAGTTTGCAAAATTGCGTCACCTGTCTCAGCTGATTAAATGGCTGTACATATTACTAAATAAGATGTTTTGGAAACATAATAAATGTAAAATATTACTTACCAAAGTGTTTCTCGTCTCTCTTGTCTCGACTACATGTTTTAAGAACCGGTCTGCAGCTTCAAACCAAGCAAGGCTGGATTTATAGATAGCGTCTGTAGACACACACTGTTAAGCGATTTCAGTACTTTTTTATGTTCATTCATGTAAGCATTTCGAATGATTCGAATTTTTAATTTTGTTGTAGCTACATCAATTCCATGTACATATTTACGCATACTGTTTACTATTTCAATTAATGCAGCATCTCTCAAATTTCTGTCTTTGTCTGATTTTGTGGTTCCAAAGTCATTCTCGTTCTTGATACACCTCCAAGAATCTCATAATTGTCGCTGTTGACCACTTTTTCGACATATTAATAGCAAAACCATTATCTGCGAACGAATACGCACTAGAAAGGTTTGAATCCAGCCGCGAGGTAGCATTAGAATGACGTTATTCGATTGTGGAGAAGGCGAAATGGCGCAACAAAGTAGAACCAAGTTCAACTTTTTGTGGCGTGACAAAAGTCGCGCTTCTTAAACGGCGCCACCGAAAGCTAGGAGTTCACACATGCAACTACAAAGCAACTGCAGTTCGCCATTAGCAGTGGCGATACTTTTGTTGCCTGTGTGAACCCGGCTTAAGTCTTATAAATGTTTTCAGATTCATTTTCATTTCGCCCGCCATGTACAAAATGTAATGGTAGTCCGCCCACGACTTCACGTGTTGCAGTGTTCACGCAACTACAGGTGCAACGGCTGATCTGTAGGCGCGGCACGGCAGCGTGTGTGAACGTTTTGCAGTCGCATCACGTGTGTTCCCTCCGCCGGGACTGCAGCCGAAGCCGCCCACCGTAGTGGCCGTGCGTGCGGCAGGAGCGAAGCGCAGGTTCCCAGCTGCGTGAATTTCCACGAAGTTGAGGGAGGGCCGTTTGTGTCTCAGCTCGTTGTGTTCACGGGAGGCATTTAGCGACACCAGAGGCATGAAACAGGAAATCTACACCGATCGAAAGAAAAAGAAAAAAAAAGATACACCTAAAAGATATGGTCAGATTCAATGTAATCTCGTATGCTTACGTACAAGGTGTTTCCGTAAGAGCATGCAAAAACGTAACAGAACACAGAGAATGCTCCACAGACCAATTTGAGGTACGGAACCTGGAGTCAGAGCAGGCGCCTTAGGGACATGTGAAAGTAAACTCGTCTACCTCTTTGTCTTGTAACCTCCCAACAGAAAAAATATCGTTTAAGTTCCCAGTAAAATTTTTTTTTCCAATAATAAAATTTCAAGTTTTAATGTCACCTTCTAATAAAGACTGACTGCATATCGAGATTATTTTAATGTCACCTTTTATTAAAGGCTGACTGCATATCGAGATTAATAAGTTTTGACGTCAGCAACGCTGCTTTATGGCCCTGTGAAATCATCCTGAACAAACTGAAAAATTCTCACTTCACAATGACGTCGCCGGATTAAGCTATCTGTATGTTTGTAGCTCGCACAACAGAGCAATTGAGTTACGGAGTTCGGACAGGGCAGTCCAGCGGTCGACTTGTGTTGGGCCCGTAGTGCAGAACGATGGCAGTGCCTGAGCGATATATAGCCCAGACAAAAAAATAAATAAATAAATAAATAAATAAATAAAATAAATAAAAAAAATAAAAAAAAGGTTCAAATGGCTCTGAGCTCTATGCGACTTACCTTCTGAGGTCATCAGTCGCCTAGAACTTAGAACCAATTAAACCTATCCTTAGGACATCACACACATCCATGCCCGAGGCAGGATTCGAACCTGCGGCCGTAGCGGTCGCTCGGTTCCAGACTGTAGCGCCTAGAACCGCACGGCCACTCCGCCCTGCCCCAGTGCAATGCTGGGTACTAGATTTTCATTTTTACGCGATCGCTATGGTCGCAGGTTCGAATCCTGCCTCAGGCACGGATGTGTGTGATGTCCTTAGGTTAGTTAGGTTTAAGTAGTTCTAAGTTCTAGGTGACTGATGACCTCAGATGTTAAGTCCCATAGTGTTCAGAGCGATTTGATCCATTTTTCATTTGTAGGAAAACATCTGATTCCCTTTTCTTAATCAACATGATTATGCACAGGAAAAATTCATATAATCTCTAAACTCAGATAAATGACTGGCAAATGTTTTCTTCAGAACAAAAGTTGTTGTTGAAACATTTCTGCAAGGGATTACATGGGACTTTAACATTACAATTGTGGTTAAATCAGTTGTGGCAATTAAGATAGGCGCGGCCACAAAGAACAATAATTTAGCTTATACTACATTGCTCAGACACTGCCATCGGTCTGCATTACCGACCTAACACAAGTCAACCGCTGGACTGCCCTGTCCGAACTCCAGAACTCAATTTCTCTGTGCAAGGTACAAAATACGACTGCTCTCAGCGAGCTACCAAACTCGACCTACTGCCAACACTGCTCTGACCTGCGATTCTATTGTAGCATAGATATTCCATATCGGAGGCAGCGCGTGAGCAATCCATCGAAATCACATCTGCTCAAGTGCGCTAGCGAATAATAATGAATCCTTAATGAACTCCTTACAGTCTAGCATGATTGTTTTCCAGCTTATTTATAACGAACATGTTTACGAGTTTACACGTTCTGTGCTGTTTATTTACGCGTACGTTCTTCATTTCCTTCAAGTAAACAAGGAGGACGAGCCTGATTATTAAGAAGTCATGATGCAGGATTTGTTTACTTTACTCGTCCGTATTTACATTGTCCCAAGACAGAACGTACTGTGAATCAACGACACACCCATTCATTACTCACTGCTATTCGGTGCTATTTTATCTTCTACCTGGCCGTCTGAATGACAACCTGTACTTGAGATTGGTGCAAAGAGGTCTGCCTGAGTTATTGAAGAACGTAACCTTGTCTGTTCGTGAGAGGATGTGGTTACGACATGTCGGTGCATCGTCTCACCTCAATGCTGATGTCTCAAAGGAGTATTTCCTGGTCACTGGATTGGAAGGAGAGGTCCTATTCCACGGCCTGCGAGGTCACCTGACCTGAATCGCCTTGATTATTTCCTATGGGGATAATTGTAAAACCTGTGTATGAGACTCCAGTGAACACGGAGATGGAAGTAGTTGCCAGAATTATAGCGGCCTGTCATGTGATTCGAAACACACCAGGGATATTTGTCAGGGAGCGTCAGAATCTTGTCCGCCTATGTCATCCTTGCACTGAGATTAATGGCCGTCAGTGTCAGTACATTTTGCAAGATATAGTACAAATGTGACGTTCATTGTATCAGTGATGGTATTTCCAGTTAACTGTAACTAATGTGAATAAAAAAGTACACAGTAATGTGATTTTCTTCCTATTATCTGCTTCTCCGAACCCTGATTCCCTACCTCGAATTGTTCAGTGGAGCATTCTCTATTTTATGTTAAATTTTTGGACGCTCTCACGGAAACAACCTGTATAATCGGTGGCATGTAAATGTTTAGAGTTGGAATTCTCTATAAGAGGTAGAACGGCCGCTAGAATATATTAGCGTTGTTAGTGTTTAGTGGTGTCAACAGGCCTCGGAGAGTATGTAAGCGGTGAGGCGTGAGAAAACGGACGCAGATGGCGTGCATCCGGCCACTGTAGCTTCAATCCGGAACCACCCTGCTACTATGGTCGCAGGTTCGAATCCTGCCTCTGGCATGGATGTATGTGATGTCATTAGGTTAGTTAGGTTTAAGTAGTTCTAAGTCTAGGGGACTGATGACCTCAGATGTTAAGTCCCATAGTGCTCAGACCCACTTGAACCATGGCGCGCACTCATGTGAGACAGCATTATCAGCACTTGACAGAGTTTGAACACGCCCTTATTGCTGGTTTCCATTTAGCCGACTGGTTGAGCTGGACAATATCTAGATTTGTGGGCAATTTGGATGAGACAGTGACACGATATTGGGCTGTATGGGAACGTGAGGGAAGAAAACTCGTCAAGGCTCCAGTCAACCACACTTGACAAGCGCGAGAGAGGATCGCCGTGTTGTGCACCAAGTACATCGTAACCCCTTTGCAACTGTGCCTTGCCATCCGAGAAGAAGTTATGGACTCTCTGAAAAATTCTGTGTCATCGATCACCATTGATCGGAGACTAATAGCAGCCTTGATAGTGAATTACTGTCCCATGCTTAGGCTGCTGTTGACGCTATAAACGGCTGCGTACTTTATTCGGGAAACATGAACAGCTGATGAATGGCGTCTCATTTTGTTGAGTGGTGAACACTGCACTACTCCAGACGACCATCGTCAGCGAGTATGGCTGTGACCTGTGGCGACGTCCCGTTCTTCTAATGTTTTGGAAAGGCACAGAGGTATTACTCCTGGCCTCAAGTTTTGGGGACCCATTGGGTACACCTTCAGGCTATGTCTGGCTGTGATTGAGGAAACAGCACAATAGTACGATTCTTCAATTTCTCCCAGTGTATTTGTTGACCGAACAGTCCATGGGTGTAGTGCCGCTTGATAGTGCCCAACGAGCACAATACTTCGGCGATCAGACCTTCCGCCATCGTCAGGCGCGCTGACGAACTAAGCTTCTGAGGGCGCTTGGCCGACCAATGCTCTCTCTCCCGCGCCGTGCGTGGACCACAGATGGAGCGGCGAGCGGGACAGGGAATATTAGTCGGCCAAGCGCCCTCCGAAGCTTAGTTCGTTAGTGCACTTGACGATCGCCTAAGTATTGTGCTCGTTGGACACTATGAACCGGCACAACAACCGTGGACTGTTCGATCAGCATAATGATACATCACGAACATACTGGATCCTCATGCGTTAGTTCTCATTCGACTGTATCGTGATGCCATTTTTCAACAAGACAATGCTTATTTGCACATGCCACTTGTCTCTATGAACTGTGTGCGTGATGTCGAGGTGCTTCCGTGACCAACAAGATCCCCAGATCTGTACCCTATAGAACACGTGTGGGACCAGAATGGGCGTCGACTCCTACTGTTGGTAGCCAGAACGTCAAGGAACATTAACAACAGTAACTGTTGTTGGACAGTTTGCCTCAGGAGAGGATACGCAGGCCTTACGACGTTCTTTCCAGCGGAATCAATGTCCGCCCCCGGTAGCTGAGTGGTTTGTCAGAGGTCTTAGCTACCCTCTGTAATAAAAAAAACTGAGTGAAAAAAAAGTAGTCAGCGCGACAGAATGTCAATCCTAAGGGCCCGGGTTCGATTCCCGGCTGGGTCGGAGATTTTCTCCGCTCAGGGACTGGCTTTTGTGCTTTCCTAATCATCATCATTTCATCCACATCGACGCGCAAGTCGGCGAAGATGCGTCAAATCCAAAGACTTGCACGCAGCGGACAATCTACCCGACGGGAGGCTCTAGTCTGAAGACATGTTTTTAGCGGAATCAATGCATGCATACTAGCCAGAGATGGTGCAACGTCAATACTGGTTATTAGGCCCAACAAATACTTTGTAAATTTCACTCGATTTTGCAATCACTGAAGTAACACCATGAGCCATGGGGGAGTTGCTGGCGCCAGTGATTCTCTTACCTAGCAGGGGCAGTAATCCCGTTCGTACTGGCATGCGCGTTTTCTCTTTAGTTTTCCGCTTCTCGCCGCTGTTTAAGCGCGGCGCTTGCGGCTATGGTTCTCTTGGTTTTCCGTTCCGGGGCCCTAGTGGTCGCGCGTGGCCGTTGCTTGGGCATATGTTGTGTTGGCGAGTCTTGGATGACCGTGACGGAGGAGTGTTGCTTGCTCGCGGAGCTGTGTTATGATTTAAGGAGTGTGTCGGGGGCGGGCTGGTGGTGATGGCCTCCAGTTCACTAGCAAGTGTGTATATTGTACTACCTGATGCTGGATGCCTATATATGCAGTGTAGATTCTCGTCGTTTGCTGCTACTAACGGTGGACATCTGCTTTTTTTTTTTTAAGTTGTGTTTTATGATCAGTCTGATCGTAATTTGTATTCTCAGCCGGAAACAGTGATTTGTATGTGATTATCCCCGCCGTGGCTGGAATAAGGAATTTACTCTTGGTTCCAGTACATGTTGAGTACTGGTGTTAAGAGTGTAAAACACAGCTCGGTGACAGGAGCACTAAGCGTGAGTAGGGTGCAGGCTGCAGAGTCACTCTAGGATTGCGCGCAGGCCATGTTTAGTGTTAAGACAGTGTGTTTGTAATGTTACTTGAGTATATTATGATTTACTCTGTGGTCTCTGTTTGAAGGGGACGTGACTTTGGTGTCGGTGTATTATGAGTTTTTATGCTCTTGATTCGGCAGGCCGTTAACTTCTCCAGACCTTATGCATGTTATTGGAGTCTGCCTGTAAGAGTAAAGAATTATGAGCTGTATGAAGTGGATAATTTCCCATGCTATTTGTTTGAGGTCTTGCCTGTGTTATGGGTATTAAATTTGCAAGAGGGGGGGGGGGCATAACTCTGAAATAACAGGGTTTGTATTGTCCTTTGGTTTGGTTGTCTGCCCTTTGCTTTTTAATGTTACGTTGTACTACGAGCAGCGGGCACAGTCAGTTACGGATTGACCAATACAGGGGGTGGCGCCTTGACTGAAGCATGTTCGGACGCCGTTAGCTCGGCCAGCTACGTTTTGGCGACGCTCGCCCCAGTGGTTGACAGAAGTTGAGTGTTCTCTCTTGTAATTATTCCCCTCGTTAACGTGTTCGAGCTGCGCCAAGGTTGCGTCCCCTGTTCCTAGTAGTTTGGTTACTCCTGAATTAGGGTGGGTCATCCGTTGGGGCGTGCCTGCTGTTGCGTGGAACTTAAACTGAGTATTAAGGTCACCGTCTTTTCTGCCTTAAATATTGTCGTTATACTTGAAAGGGATTTCACGAGTGAACTCCGGTCGCTATGTAATTGGTGGGATTCCGTTATTCTATGATCTGTTTATTGGTCTAATGTTCCCGTTGGGAAATTTGCTCTTTTACCTGAAATTTGTTATTTAATATTCTGTACTGTTGCTTGTTTCACCAATGGGGTTATAGACCCGGTAAATTCCTGTTAAATTTGTGGGTAATTATACTTGTCATCTATATTTATCTGGGGCTATTTCTTATTTAGTTAAAAGGAAGGGTCTTTACGTAACTTGTTTCATTGCATATTCTCTTGTAAAGTCTGTATAAGGTTTTTAATTACATTTGTTATTGGTGGTTATTGGCAGGCCGGTTTTGTAAAAGAGTTTGTAAAACTGTCTTTGGGGATATGTGTAATAAATCTTTGAGAACTACAAGCCTGTGTTTACGTTTTCTTGTGAATGCCCTTTGTGACTAGTTTGAGGATTATAAATATCACGTAGAAAATCACAGCCCCTCTCATCCTGTGAAATTTCATTCCATTTCCTCTTCCCCTTCTGGGTGACTCACCTCTTTTGTCCGCTGTGTATTTTCTCATCCTCAGTTTACGTCGTCTGCAGGACTAGTAGTCAGAGATGGTGCACTTTCTAGACTTTGAAACAATAGCCGTTTATATCTACAGTTGCCAACATGAGTACCTTAGAAGTACGTAGATATCCTCGGAGAACAGAAGCAACTTAAATCACTTAACAAGAGCAAGTCTTTCGGCCCAGCCTTATACTAATCAGGTTCCTTTTAGAGTATGCTGATGCAATAGCTCCATACTTATCGATCATATAAAATCGCTCTCTCGACGAAAGATTCGTACCCAAGGCCTGGAAAGTTGCTCAGGTTACGCCAATATTCAAGAAAAGTAGTAGGAGTAATCCACCAAATTAGCAGCCCATATCATGAACGTCGATATGCAGCATGGGTTTGGAACATATATTGTTTTCGAACATTATGGATTACCTCGAAGAGAACGGTCTATTGACACACAGTTTTAGAAAACATGGTTCTTGTGAAACACAACTAGCTCTTCACACACACGAAGTGCTGAGTGCTATTGACAGGGGATCTCAAAGTGATTCCGTATTTCTAGATTTCCGGAATGCTTTTCACAGTGTACCTAACAAGCGGCTTGTTTGTGGAATATCGTCTCAATTATGTGACAGGATTTGTGATTTTCTGTCAGAGAGGTCACAGTTCGTAGTATTTGACGGAAAGTCATCGAGTAAAACAGAAGTGATTTCTGGCGTTCCCCAAGGTAGTGCTATAGCCCTTTGCTGTTCCTTATCTAAATAAACGACTTGGGACACAATCTGAGCAGCCGTCTTAGGTTGTCTGCAGATGACGCTGTCGTTTATCGTCTTGGTAAGTTATCGGAAGATCAAAACCAATTTAAAACGATTTAGAGAAGATATCTGTATGATGCGAAAACTGGCAATTGACCTTAAATAATGAAAAGTGCGAGATCATCCACATGGATGGTAAAAGGAATCCTTTGAACTACGGTCACAGATAAATCACTCAAATCTAAAAGCTGTAAATTCAACTAATTACCTAGTAATTACAATTACTAACAACTTAAATTGGAAAGGACACAGAGAAAATGTTGTGGGGAAGGCAAGCCAAAGACTGCGTTTTATTGGCAAAACACCTAGAAAATGTAATAGATCTACTAAAGAGACTGCCTACACTATGCTTGTCCGTCGTCTTTTGCAGTATTGCTGGCGGTCTGGGATCCTTCCAGGGAGGATTAAGGGAGACATCGAGAAAGATCAAAGAAGAGCCGCACGTTACGTGTTATCGAGAGATGAGGGAGAGAGGATTAACAGAGCACATCGAGAAAGCTCAAAGAAGAACAGCACATTTCGTTTTATCGAGAGATAAGGGAGAGAGTGTCTCTGACATAATACAGGATTTAGGGTGGATATCATTACAACAAAGGCCTTTTTAGTTGTGGCGGAATCTTCTCACGAAATTTCAATCACCAACTTTCTCCTCCGAATCCGAAAATATTTTGTTGACGCCGAACTACATAGGGAGAACGATTATCATAATAAGGGAAATCAGAGCTCGGATGGAAATATATAGATGTTCGTTTTTTCCGAGCGCAGTTCGAGATTGGAATGATAGAGAATTATTGTGAAGCTGGTTCTATGAACCTTCTGGCAGACACTTAATGCGATTTTCAGAGTATCCATGTAGATGTAGATACATCCTCTATCCGTAAATCCTGGTGCAGTTATATTTTGCATTTCACCAATGTTAAGGTTTCTTCCCCTTCCGTTCACAAATGGAACGTAAGAAGAACGACTGCTTATATGGATCTTTTATTTTAATTCTATCTTACAGTCTTTTTCGAGCAATGAGTAAACACTAGGCAATAGATCTCTTCTTAAAACAGTGTTACCAAAATTTTCTGTATTTTCGCGAGATGTCGTCGCATGTCTGCCACCTGACATTCTTCAGTGCCTCTGTTCGTTTCCTTCGAAGCAAGAATACATGTGATACCATTCGTGCTACAATTCTTCGTATATGCTCTATGTCAAATAGGTTGTTTACGACTGTTGGTATTTACCCAAGGACAAACGAATTTATACAAATGAAGACTGAACCAAAAAAAAGCTACATAGCCCAGTAACCTACTAATAAATAAAAGATATTTTCTCTCTCGCGAAAACACCTACCATATACTGAAAGGAAATGGTTCAAATGGCTCTGAGAACTATGCGACTTAACTTCTGAGGTCATCAGTCGCCTAGAACTTAGAACTAAGTAAACCTAACTAACCTAAGGACATCACACACATCCATGCCCGAGGCAGGATTCAAACCTGCGACCGTAGCGGTCGCTCGGCTCCAGACTGTAGCGCCTAGAAACGCACGGCCAGTACGACCAGCTGAAAGGGAATAATGCATATGTTGGTTTCAGCTTGTGTGGATCGAGAAGTTCCATGCTGTGCTCAAATACTGGGCGATACTCTTTATCGAACTTGAATACAGCGAGCACTGTGTTCCAGTTGAAATATGAACTCCGTCAAAAAAAGTTCTACTTATCTCTGGAACACAGCCTGAAAACCTAATTATCCCTGGAACACAGCTTGGAAACCTTTTGCACGACAGATGTACGATTGTTCGTAGTACATTTCGTTTTTGCTGCATTCACTTAAAGTTTTACAGTGGCGAATGTTGGGCCATGTTTAGAACAATGTCACAGCTTATCTATTTCCTTTCTCTCCCTGCAGCATTTTTCTACACATATGATATATTATGTAGGAATAAGAGACGTGCTTTTAGCCAAGAGTACTGTCGGACAGACTTCAGTGCTCTCTGCAATCATCACAGTAAATATGTTTCCAGAATGAGATTTTCACTTGCCCGCGAAAGGGAAAGGTCCCGAGTTCGAGTCTCGGTCGGGCACACAGTTTTAATCTGCCAGGAAGTTTTAAATATGTTTCCCTAGCCATATTTTTCAATAAATCGTCGTAATACTTTCGTGTCTTTTGGTGTGTCTTAAAAGAATTGTAGTCGTCTCTTTTAATGAAATTATATTAAGTAACTGCAAACATTGTGTTATTTGCAAAATAATCTTACATCTTCCGGCATCAAAAATATTTTACGTGGCGAAGTTGATAATAATTGCTGGCACTGATACCTGGGATCAAGCACTGAAAGAATATTTTACCATTTGCGAATGTGATGCATCTTTCTTAGATCTGAAAAAATGCTTTTTTCGATTAAAAAAAAAAGCAAGGCTTCTATACCTATGGGCAGCAATCTTCGGTTGTTTGCTGTTGGTGCCGTGGTGTACGGTAAGGTGTCGAAGTGGAGTGACCGTATAAAGATACAAGACGACTTAATCAAAATTTCTAGTTAGTGTGATGAATGGCAGCTAGCTCTAAATGTAGAAAAATGTAAGTTAATGCGGGAGAGTAGGAAGATCGAATCCATAACGTTCTGTTGCAGTATTACTAGTGTTCTGCCTGACAAAGACAAGTCGTTTAGATATCTGGGCGTAACTTTGTGAAGCGATGTGAAATGGAAAGAGCGTGAGAGAACTGTGGAAGGGAAGGAGAAAGGTCGACTTCTGGTTATTGGAAGAACTTGAGGAAAGAGTGCTTCACCTGTAAAGGAGACCGCATATAGGACGATGGTGCGACCTATTCTTGAGCGCTGCCCAAGTGTTTGGGATCCGTACCAGGTCGGATTACATGAAGACATCGAAGTAACTCAGAGGCGGGCTGCTAAATTTATTATCCGTAGGTTCGAGCAACACGTTAGTGTCACGGAGATGCTTCGGGAAATCAGATGGGAAGTCCTGGAGGGAAGACGACGTTGTTTTCGAGAAACACCACTGAGAAAATTCAGAGAACCGGCAGTTGAAACGAGTGGAATAGGAAAGAAAATGACTAGTAGTGATACAGGGTATCCTCCGCCACGCACCGTACGGTGTCTTTCGGCGTATCTGTGTAAGTGTAGATGTAGATATTTGGTATAAATCATCGATACAGTGCCTCTCGAAATACCAAATACATCGGCTCCCCTGGTTACGGAAGCACGTACCGATCGAGCATCAACAATTTGCCCACGTTCGATAATAATTGGCTACGACATATCGCACTCGCATTTACACAGACACGCTGTTCTGCCCACGACTGACACCTGAAACGTATTGAGGGCATTGCGCAGGTCCCGTTCGTGGTCAAATACAACAGCGCAACCTGCAGGCTTAGCTAACGTCTGCATTTATGCTCACGCATGCGTGTCTCTCCGTATTTCCGTATTTTTGCTTGGTTCTAATGGCTCTGAGCACTATGGGACTTAACATCTGACGTCATCAGGGTTCCCTAGACTTAGAACTACTTAAAACTAACTAATCTAAGGATAAGACACACATCCACGCCAGAGGCAGGATTCGGACCTGCGACGGTAGCGGTCGCGCGGTTCCGGACTGAAGCGCCTAGAACCGCTCAGCCACAGTGGCCGGCGTATTTTTGGTCAACCCCTGTACATCTAGTACATGGTCTATAAACTGCAGAAATAAATGATAGGGCGCACTTAGCATGATAGTATATCTTAGGATTTCTTGCCGTTCCGTTTGCGTAGACAGTGCGGGAAAAAGTCTGCTTAAATGCTCTGTAAGGCAGCGGTACGTACAATCCTGAAGGATATCTTCAGATTTTAAAATTAGTGGTGGAACTGAGCTGCAGACAGGGTGTTTCCGTAGGAGCATGCAAAAATTTGACAAGACGTAGAGAATGCTCCATTGAACAATTTGAGGCAGAGAACTTGGAACCGGTCGGATAAGGAGATAATTGGAATAAAATCACTTTACTGGGTACTTTTTTATTTACATTAGCTACAGTTAACATGAAGGGAAGCAGTGGTTGGGAAGGGAGTGAGACAGGGCTGTAGTCTATCCCCGATGTTATTCAATCTGTATATTGAGCAAGCAGTGAAGGAAACAAAAGAAAAATTCGGAGTAGGTATTAAAGTCCATGGAGAAGAAATACAAACTTTGAGGTTCGCCGATGACATCGTAATTCTGTCAGAGACAGCAAAGGACTTGGAAGAGCAGTTGAACGGAATGGATAGTGTCTTGAAAGCAGGATATAAGATGACCATCAACAAAAGCAAGACGAGGATAATGGAATGTAGTCGAATTAAGACGGGTGATGCTGAGGGAATTAGATTAGTAAGTGAGACAGTTAAAGTAGTAAAGGAGTTTTGCTATTTGGGGATCAAAATAACTGATGATGATCGAAGTAGAGAGGACATAAAATGTAGACTGGCAATGGCAAGGAAAGCGTTTCTGAAGAAGAGAAGTTTGTTAACATCGAGTATAGATTTAAATGTCAGAAAGTCTCTTCTGAAAGTATTTGTATGGAGTGTAGCCATGTATGGAAGTGAAACATGGACGATAAATAGTTTGGACAAGAAGAGAATAGAAGCTTTCGAAATGTGGTGCTACAGAAGAATGCTGAAGATTAGATGGGTAGATCACATAACTAATGAGGAAGTATTGAATAGGATTGGGGAGAAGAGAAGTTTGTGGCACAACTTGACCGGAAGAAGGGATCGGTTGCTAGGACATGTTCTGAGGCATCAAGGGATCACCAATTTAGTATTGGAGGGTAGCGTGGAGGGTAAAAATCGTAGAGGGAGACCAAGAGATGACTACACTAAGCAGATTCAGAAGGATGTATGTTGCAGTAGGTACTGGGAGATGAAGAAGCTTGCACAGGATAGAGTAGCATGGAGAGCTCCATCAAACCAGTTTCAGGACTGAAGACCACAACAACAACAACAACAAGAACAGTTAATTGCAGATACTATCACATACTGATACAATGAACGTACCGTTTCTGTCGTATGTTACAAAATGTGCTGAAACTGACGGTCACCAAACTCAATGCAAGCGTGACATCGGCGAACACGATTCTGACGCACCCTGACAAATATCCGTGGTGTGTTTCGAATCACATGACAGGCAGCTACAATTCTGGCAACTAATTCCATATCCGTGTCCATTGGGGTCTCATACGCAAGTGACTTTAGATATCCTCATAGGACATAATCAAGGGGATGCAGAGGAGGAGGAGGAGGAGATTAGTGTTTAACGTCCCGCCGACAACGAGGTCTTAGAGACGGAGCGCAAGCTCGGTGAGGGAAGGATGGGGAAGGAAATCGGCGGTGCCCTTTCAAAGGAACCATCCCGTCATTTGCCTGAAGCGATTTAGGGAAATCACGTAAAACCTAAATCAGGATGGCCGTAGACGGTATTGAACCGTCGTCCTCCCGAATGCGAGTCCAGTGTGCTAACCACTGCGCCACCTCGCTCGGTAAGGGGATTCAGATCAGGTGACCTCGCAGGCCGCGGAATAGGACCTCCCCTTCCAATCCAGCGACCAGGAAATACAGCATTGAGATGGCTGCAGACACGCACACAGAAGTGAGGCGATGCACCGTCATGTTCTATTCACAACCTGACGGAACAGCCAAGGATACAATGTAAATGCGATAAAACAGGGCCACCTTATGGACAAGAAAAGTAGACAAAACCTGCATCATGATTTCCCAATTGTCAGGCTCGTCCTCTTTGTCTCTTTGCAGGAAATAAAGAGAGTACATATAAATAAACAGCACAGTACAGGTAGACTTGTATGCTTGTTAACTGTAAATAATCTGGAAAAGTGTGATGCTAGACAAAGCGGTAGACAAGTTTACTTCCATATCTCTTTCAGCTGGCTTCTCCGACCCCTGATTCCATACCTTAAATTGTTCAGTGGAGCATTCTCTTTGTCCTGTAACATTTTTCCGTTTTCTTAAGGAAACATCAAGTATATCCATATATTGATTTAGGGATAAATCATCAGCTACTTCCAAGGATTATATGTTGCAGTCACCATTTCCGGTCTTTATAATTCATTCACCGCTCTCTTACGAGGTTTACCTAATTCTCTCTTTCCAGTCGAACGATAATTAATTATCTTTTTTGGCTCGAAAATGGTTCAAATGGCTCTGAGCACTATGGGACTTAATTTCTGAGGTCATCAGTCCCCTAGAACTTAGAACTACTTAAACAAAACTAACCAAAGGACATCACACACACACATCCATGCCCGAGGCAGGATTCGAACCTGCGACCGTAGCGCTCTCACGGTTCCAGACTGTAGCGCATGGAACCGCTTGGCCACTCTGGCCGGCCCATCTTTTTTGGTAATCTGTTTACTGTTATTGTGTCAACATGAGCCTTCAAATGGTTTAAATGGCTCTGAGCAATATGGGACTTAACATCTGAGGTCATCAGTCCCATAGGCTTAGAACTACTTAAACCTAACTAACCTAAGGATATCACCAACAGGATTCGAACCTGCGATCATAGCGGTCGCGCGGTTCCAGACTGAAGCGCCTAGAACCGCTCAGCCATTACGGACGTCTCATGAGCCTTCCATTTCATTTTATCGTCTTCTATCTTATTAACTGAGAAGCTTTTTAAATCTGATATTATTCTTTCATTCCTTATAAAATTCAGTGCCGTTATAAGCAGAGCAAAAAACGCTGAAGCATGAAAGCACAGGCAGTCTACGAAGTTTTACAGACTTGCAGATGCTCACTCATACCATCCAGAAGCGAAGCTGAATACTGGTCACCCACATAGAACAGCCTTTCATCAGCCCACAACGCCTTCCAAATGTGACAGCATTTAATGGCGCTTAGCGCTGATGTTATTTCACCTTAGCAAGCCACCAAATGACAAAGCCCAGTGCGTTTCCCACGCCCAACTCTATTTTTTTTTCAGCACTACGGGACTTAACATCTGAGGTCATCAGCCCCTAGAACTTAGAACTACTTAAACCTAACTAACCTAAGGACATCACACACATCCATGCCCGAGGCAGGATTCAAACCTGCGACAGTAGCAGTTCCGCGGTTCCAGACTGAACCGCCTAGAACCTCTCGGCCAGCCCAACTCTACCCGCTGCAAGAACGAACTTCCTTCATGCTGAGCGCCGTCTCTCCATGTAGGTGTGAAGATAGCAAGAAAGCCGCTAGTATGCGTGCCAACTCACCGCGCTGTACAACGCAGCTGCACGCACCTACAAATGCATACAGAGGTAGCTGGTTAGCCTGATGCAAGGTGCAGCTGCGCCATTACGGGTAGAACGACAAGCTCGCACCGTTAGCTTCCTAGTATTTCTCGCGCAAGTTCATATAAACTAGTCAGTAAAAGAAGTTGATTTCACGTTTCCAGAATGAGATTTTCACTCTGCAGCGGAGTGTGCGCTGATTTGAAACTTCCTGGCAGATTAAAACTGTGTGCCCGACCGAGACTCGAACTCGGGACCTTTGCCTCTCGCGGGCAAGTGCTCTACCATCTGAGCTACCGAAGCACGACTCACGTCCGGCACTCACAGCTCTACTTCTGCCAGTATCTCGTCTCCTACCTTCCAAACTTTACAGAAGCTCTTCTGCGAACCACGTTACTTACAACCTTATATGTTACCTTCATGTTGAAGTGTAAAAAATTTCGATAATGGTAACATTTAACGCGTTCTTCACGTCCAAGTAGACGCTGCGCGGAATTCCTAAAAGTTTCCAGTAAAAATTATGGATCGCTATGATTTTTTGTTTGGTGCAGATTACACCATATGTTGCTGGAAATGAAAATTAGCTAAGATATTGAATTTTTCAATCCAATAGTCCAATTTTTTTAAAGTCTTACACCACTATATAAAAGAGAATTTGCTGGAATGAAACTAAACGTGAAATTTCTTAACTTACTTTACAGCAAACAGGTTTAATTTTGATTTTTCTTTCTTAAAATGCGGTGTGAATTGTACAAACTTATCTTGCAAAACCTACTGCGACAGAATGGTGGAACAGAGTGTCTTATTGAAATGCAATAGGGTACTAGTGTGGTGAGTAGCTCATGGAAAACCTCATATAGTCTCGGTTTGCTGTAATATAAGATAAGAAATTTCGGGTTTAGTTTCATACTAGCAAATTCTTTTCTCAACAGTTGTCTAAAAATCTTTAAAAAATTACAGTATTGTACTGAAAAAAAAAAAACGAAGTAAAAACCATAGCTTCCGCTATATCGCTGTAGGTAAGAAAGTTCCCTATGTTAATCATATAGCGAAATATTCTCCTCTTTGCATCTTGTCACTTATCAAAATCCCGTATCGATATATCAAATGGTTTAGGAGATGTGAATACTTCTTCCCGTGCGCGTATGGTAGGAAGTGAACGCTCTATATGAATTCCATTTTCTCGAGATAGAAGACAGATACAGGCCTCCTTACAGATCTGAAGGAAAGCTCAGTATCAAAGTTACATTTCACTCGCAGAAACATTTGGTGTAACATGCGCCAAACGCAAAATCATAGTGATCCATAGTTTTCAATGCAAACTTTTTCGAATTCCGTACACCGTCGTACATCGACAGGTATATCACATTAAGTACTATTATTATCGAAATTTTGGGCACTTCACCATGAAGCTAACATATCAAGCTATAAGTAAAGTGAAAATCAATTTTTTTACCGATTACTTTCTGTAAAATTGTTTGACAAAGATTACAAGGAGTGCGCCTGGTTTCTACGAGGCGTGTTTTTTAAGTAAGTACCGTTTTGAAATTTAAAAAAAGGACGTGCTAAGATGTCTCAATAATTTTATTTTTACATGATGGCCTGTACCTTCATCTACTTTTCTACATACTTTCCGTCAATATTGAAGCACTTGTCACAACGTTGTACCAGTTTTTGAATACCCTCCTTATAGAAGTCTGCCTCCTGACTTGTTAACCACTGCATCATCACTCTTTAGACTTCCTCATCGTCTTGAAGACGCTGACCGCCCAGGTGTTTCTTCAAGCGCAGGAACAGATGGTAGTCCCTGGGCGCAAGATCGGGGCTGTACGGAAAATGATCTAGAGTTTCCCATCGAAAATATGTGATGAGATCTTTGGTTTGATTCGCCACATGCGGACGGGCATTGTCTTGCAGCAAAACGATGCCCTGGCTCAATTTCCATGGACTGTTGCTTTGTTTCTGGTCTGACGTAGGCCACCCATGTTTCATCGCCAGTAACTATTTTGCTTAAGAAATCATCACCGTCGCTGTGGTACCGCACAAGGAAATTCAATGCACTGTCTAAACGTTTGTTTTTGTGCACATCCGTCAACATTTTCGGTACCCAACGTGCGCACAGTTTTCGGTAATTCAAGTGCTCGGTCACAGTGCCATACAAAACACTACGAGAAACATTAGGAAAGTCATCCCGCAAGGAGGAAATCGTAAAGCGTCTGTTTTCTCTCACCTTATTGTCCACTTCCTGCACCAAACTTTCATTAACGACCGAAGGACGCCCACTCTGTTGTGCATCATGCACATTTGTGCGGCCATCTTTAAATGCTCTCACCCACTTTCTTACCATTCCAACGCCCATAATGTTTTCTCCGTAAACTGCACAGATCTCACGATGAATACCGATCGCTTTTAGACCTTTAGCACTAAGAAATCTTATAACAGCCCGTACTTCACAGTCGGCGGGACGATTATCGGATGCATATTAAACACTCACAAGGGGAAGGCCTCAGACACGGCCAACAGATTCAGCTCAAATTTGGCAGGTCGCTTGTGTACAGCCTAAAACGAGGAGCTCTTAGATATTTTGGGTCAACACCCCCGCAATTTTGAGAAAATCGCCCCTAAAGGTTATGACGAGCAATCGACTCAAAATTGCAGGGATCGATAGATAATTGTAAATAGAGCATTTTTCATCATCAGGTATGCGGTTCTCAAACGCAAACTTTTCCAGAAATCGAGGAAAGAAACTTCTACAACTGCCGCTTCTGTACCCACATGGTAAACGCTTTTCGCCGACACTTCGGAATCAGTGTAGCTGTCGAAAGATTGCATTCATTACATGTTCTTGGTGCTGTGAGTATATTTGTTTCGAATGTTTATCTGACAAGTACCACCCATCTAGTTGATCGAAGAAAAGTGAGAACACTTAACAGTGACTGGAAGAGCCATTGAAAAGTGACCTGGAGTAACATTTTAGTTATTGACTATCCCAAGAGGTTTGAGAAATTTATTTGCCTACCTTATTAATCATTCCTTATTGATTTACTTTACGTGCCGGCGATATCGATGCTGTCGATGAGAAGCGTTTACCATGTGGTTACAGAACGGCAGTTTTAAAAGTTTCTTACCTCGTTTTCTGAAAAAGTATGAGTGTGCGGACCCATTACTGGTGATGAAAAATGCTCTATTTACAATTATCTATCGATCCCTCCAATTTTGAGTGGATTGCTAGTCGTAACCTTTAGGGGTGATTTTCTCAAAAACGCGGGAGTGTTGACCCAAAATATCATATATTCCATCGTTTTACATTCTACACAAGCGACCTGCCAAATCTGAGCCGAATCGGTTGGTCGTGTCTCAGGCCTTCCCCTTGTCAGTACACAACGTATACAAGGAAGAATCAGACTGTAATGGCGTCAGTGCGTAGATTAAGGTACAGGCTTTCATGCAAAAATAAAATTATTGAGATATCTTAGCACGTCTTTTTTTTATTTCAAAACGGTACTTACTTAAAAAAAACACGCATCGTATCAGTACAGTTCATCGGCAACCGGCGAGCCGAAAGCGGGCAAAGAACGCCTCGTTCATTCCGGCTCGCGGGCAGTCGCTGTTCCGCCGCCCGGCTCCCACTGCGTGCTGCCTCATTGGACAAGTGGATATTTCCTGCGCTGGATCAGGCCGCCTCGCGCTGCCCCCCTCTGCGCAGGTAGCCTGCTTTCTCTCTGTGCGCACTTTAGTGCCCTACTCGACCTCTCAGTAACAAATCAAAACATTTCTCCGCTTCCACTGCTAAAAGTATACTTCGGCACCACATCACCTCATGCCTCCCATTAACTCAGCTTGGTGAAGCACTGGAAACCGCTGGGTGGCAAACCACCAAACTTACTTGTCCGCCCACCATTCTCTCCAGCTGTCTGAGCTTTCCTCCTTTAAAATTTGGCGCTGCACGCTTGCCACCTCAGGCAAGCAGTATGCCACTGGCCGATATCAGGACTCTTTGCAATCGACTACGAACCATCTCAAGGCTTTTGCGGGTGGCTGACTTCCGCAACAGTCTGCCTATTCAGAGTTCCAATATATCCTTGATGCTCTCGCATTCATCGCAAAAGTCTGTGACTGTTCTTGGTATACATTCATGTTCCCTGTAAGTCCTACTTTGAAATGGTTCAAATGGCTCTGAGCACTACGCGACTTAACTTCTGAGGCCATCAGTCGCCTAGAACGTAGAAGTAATTAAACCTAACGAACCTAAGGACATCACACACATCCATGCCCGAGGCAGGATTCGAGCCTACGACCGTAGCGGCCGCTCGGCTCCAGACTGTAAGGCCTAGAACCGCACGGCCACTCCAGCCGGCCCCACTTTGAACATTTGAGCAATGTTCTAATAATAAAACAGAACGCATAAGTGATTTGTAACTAAGTATGCTCCTTTGTTCACTGACTGCATTTTCCCAGTAGCCTGACATTGAACAGAAATCCGCCATCTATTTTACCCATGTGTAAGGTTATGTGATCTTTCCATTTCGTATTCCTACAAACGGTGACACACACAGATATTTGTGTCAGCTGACTAATTCCAATTCTGTCTCACCAATGTTGTAGTCATAGGATACTTACTTGTCCGTATTTTGTAAAGTGTAACAGTTTACATTTCTTAACAAGTTGTCAGTATTTCTACTATATTCAAATCATATCAAGATCTGAATGAATATTTCTACAGATTTTTGGAAATAGACTTCAATGTAGTTAACCGTAAGAACTTAAAAAGTTTGAGGTTGCTATTAATTTTGTCTGTCACACTTTTAATATACTAGTACAACGCGAGTAGTAAGGGTCCCAGCACACTTCCCTTCGGCACGCCATAAGTTGCTTCACATCTGTTACTGACACTATCCGAGACAACATGCTGCCTCTTCCCTACCAACAAATCGTCAGTTCAGTCAAATATTTTATACCCTGTGTAATTGTACTTTTGGTTGCAAGCGAAGGTGTGGCACCGAGTCAGATGGTTTACGGAAGTCATTAAATACTACATTCACATCATTGCTTGATCCGTGGCTTAAGTAAGTCATCTGAGAAAAGCGCAAGTTGAATTCGCATGATAAATAATATTAGAATCCATGTTGCTGACTGGCGTGGAGTAAGTCATTCTTTTCGAGATACTTCATTATGTTTCACCTCAGAATATTTTTTAGAATTCTGCAATAGATGGACGTTAATGATATTGGACAATAGTTTTATATGGCTTACTTCTGTTATTTTTCTTATATATGAATGTGAACTGTGCTTTCCTTCAATCGGTGGGCACAGTTCTTTTGTCGAAAGGCACTACAGACTATCCTGATGAGAGACAAGTCGTCTGGACAGAATCTGACAGGGATTCCACGCAGCTCTGAAGCCCATTGTAGATGGTTTTCATCTCCAGTGATGCTAATATTTAGATCAGTCATCTTTGCAGGCTGCGAGAAATAAACTGATACATTAGCTCTGTGCGTTCCGTTGTAAACGAACATTTCGAAACGGAGTTCAGCATTTTTGATTTTGATTTCCCCACCGTAATTTCAGTTGCTGTGTCATCTGCGAGTGTCTGAACCTTAATTTTGTTACCACTGCCAGCCGTTCCATACGATCAGACTTACTTTGGGGTTTGTGGGAGATATTTCAATAAGATTCCACTGCTACGGTCAATAAGGGCTTCATGCATTGCCCTCCTGACAGCCAACCACGTTTCCTTCAGCATCTCTTTATCTGTAGCCCTATGGTTCGTTTTACACCTATTATCCTGAAGTCTTTCTAGAAGTTTCTTTACAATGGTTGTACACCATGGAGGGTCCCTTCCATCACGAACGGTTTTACTAGTTTCATATCTATGAGGTATGAGAAAAACCGACCGGTTAAAACCGATACCGATTTTTAGTTCCGAGTAACCGGCATGTTTCTGTACTCGTGTGGTCTCGATTATAACAGATTTTTTTTCAGTTTTTACTAACAATCAGGTAAAAAACACCGAAATGTCAATTAGCCCTAGCAGCAGTGCTAAAACTTTAAGTATTTAAAGAAACCATCAAAAAAAGTAATTTTTTATTCCTAAAATTTTCGTTGCTTTCAAGCATTGCGTTACTATAGAAAATGGGAAAAGGGATCATTACTATTTTAATGGTATAAGAACTGGTACAGCGTTGCTAACACAATAATATACCTGTTACCTTGTGGCGTAGCCTATTGCATGACGTGTGTGTACATGGAGAGTGTGAGACTTGCCGTATCTGTTCTATATGGTAATTTCTCGCTGTTGCAGTCGGACGTTAGTTGCATTACAGAATAGCACTATCCCTATCTGGAAGTATTTTACGAACTGCAGTATCAATGATATACAATGCTCCATTTACTTTAAAAGTTTAAGAACGTGAGGAGCCACAGAAACCTTACTACATCACATAAGGAGAAAACTTAACCATTCATTTATAGTTTAAAACAAAAGTAAAAAGCAGCCGATCTATTTCATGTGTTTAGATAATATGCCTTTATCTGCTTGTAGCCTTTGAAAACGAACAAATTAACACGAAAACTAATTCTCCAAACTTCAGTTTCAACCCTTTAGCACACACTATTCGTAATGCCCAATTAGTGCTATGATCCTTGAATATAAGGTGATTTTTTTGTAGTATTCAACCACTTATCACTTTTCGAGAAAAGCAGCATCGGTGGACGGATTGTTTTATTTTATTTGCCTGTTTAATTTAATACTCGTATTTTGACTGTAGTATATGTATCTCGAAGCTGAGGGAGTCAAATTTTTCAATCTTTGTTAGATTTCTATGTTCATTACAGGAAATTACAGAAATAAAAAATCTAAAAACGTTTATCTCAGGAACCCGTTACTTTTAGCGGTTTTAAAAGGGCGCTTAAACTGGAATTGAAAAAAACATATGTAACGGAAAACCGGTTATTTCAGCGATTGCAACTATCCCTGATATCTTCAAAAATGGTTCAAGTGGCTTTAAGCAATATGGGACTTAACATCTGAGGTCATCAGTCTTCTAGACTTAGAACTACTTAAACCTAACTAACCTAAGGACATCACGTACATCCATGCCCGAGGCAGGATTCGAACCTGCGACCGCAGCAGCAGCTCGGTTCCGGATTGAAGCGCCTAGAACCACTCGGCCACAACGGCCGGCTCCCTAATATCTACTCAGCGCAGATCTATTGTTTTAAATTCTTCAATATGTTCGTGGACTAAGATAAATGTTTTTATATTCCCTTTAAATTATGATATGACTTCCTCTTCACGTAATTTATTGAACAGGTAAATCTTCCTACTTGTTTTTAAAATGCTCTTTCTATTTTAGTAATCACTATTCACTCAACTGCCTCATGATCGCTTTTTCTCTGCCTTGTGATGACTGGGTGTTGTGTGACGTCCTTAGGTTAGTTAGGTTTAAGTAGTTCTAAGTTCTAAGGGACTGCTGACCATAGATGTTAAGTCCCATAGTGATCAGAGCCATTTGAACCATGATCGCTGATACTAGTTTCAATACGGACATCATCGAAGACGTCAGGTTCTTGTTCCCTTAGTGGTTGTCGGAAATGCCTCTTCGGCATGGCGAATGAGGCCTGCAGATACACAACCTGGTCTTTCTTTACCCTTGCTGCCATTTCCAGAAAGGTTTCCATTATTTGCAATACGATTGAGCTGTCAATGTTTAACAGTCATATTATGTAAAGTAAATCTGGGAGGGGGGGGCGAGGAGGGAGAAAGGTAAGAAAGAACTAGTATCATCTGTCTCAGGATTTTGTGCGGATTCAGCGAGAACGATTGAAAATGTGTGCTGGGCCGGGACCCGAACTCGGGATCTCCTTCTTACTAGACACTGTGTCTGTCACACGTACGCAGACCATTTCGGCACGTTCCCCGGCCGACTCACATGCCCACCTATCTACCCGCAGTCACTATTCATGTTCTCCACGCTCGCTAATATTAGATTCCCACCGGAGGTCGTTCGAAATCTGAATCCGCCTAGAAGATTGTGGATTCATTGCCCGTCGAAGTAATGCGTGGTGCCTGTTCTTTCGGACATGGCTCACTAGAGACATCCGAGCAGGTGAAGTTAGTCACAGTGGCTGAGTTCCAGGGTCAGTGGGAGCCAGAACCTCAGACTTGTTTGTTAGGAGGATGAGTACGACAGCATCAGTTCCTCCTGGTTCCAGTTACCCTCTACAGGGTAAGTAGCCCTACCGCAGTGCCACTCCAAGTCAACTGGACTGTACTTCTTGCAGGCGACACAGTATCTGTTAGAGTAGATAGTAGATAGTGCGTGAGAAAAGTAACGGGACTGCTTTTTATCAACTAAAATTTTTATTTTTTTCAAACAACTGCATGGTCGCCTTCAGTCCAGTTCCCTCCGGAAGCTGTACACCAGCGGAGATGTTGTGAGACCTTAACTTTTCCCGGTGAATTGAATGTTCAAATAACTTACGGGTTTGTTGCTGGGTGACGTCGTCGACCACCGCCGATATTTCGACTGGAGCACACCCTGCCATTCTCAAGGCACAACTGCAACGAGGAAGAAATGTGCAAGTGAATTTAATACCTCGGTTCACAGAGGAGAATCAAGGAAGATACCACACACAGAACAAATAACTGCAGAGTCAACACACAACTAAAAATAACCAACATCAGAAATATCGGTAGTGACTATTAATCAAAAGGTGAGGCAGCACTAATTCTGTCCCTCTGTGTTTTGATGAGAGACAGAGCCGGATCCCAAGCAGCATTTAAGCAAAATCCACCTTTAAATGCTGCTTGGAATATGGCTCCCTGAGAAGTGTTTTCGCTGCACGAGAGAGAATGCTGACAGATGGTCAGAACAGAGTAGCTCCTTTCCTTTCCTTGAAGAGAAAACACCTTTCCCTTGCAAGAAGGTACCCGGTAAATCTTACTTCGAACCATACGCAGCACACACATATCACTGAACCAGTTTTCCAATTGAGCCGGTGTATAGAAATGTGACGAAGTAGTCGTACGGGGTTAGAATGTCCCATTTCTTCCTCTTTCCTGTACGAGCCAATCTGCGGCCTTAGACACGCAAAGTATTACATACTTGTAAGTCGGTACTCGGGTTGACAAGATATATTAGGGCAATGGCAAAACGACCGACTGCTAGAGCATTCTTTGGTTGTAATGGAAAACCCGAAACTGGTAATCTACCCATTCCTGTTTGAGAACCTCACACCTAGCTCCTCACCTGGCTCCACAACGCACAGTGAAATCCGTCTTTGATACTATTTATCAGTGTGAGAGTTGCAAGACACTGGCATGCCTCAAAGAATATCTATTCATTGTTTTTGTCTGCTAGGGAACTTACATCTCTGGTTGTATAGTGCATCATATCTGCACGCTATACAATGACGGCAGAGCCCTGGTGAGAGTCAAGTGGCTAGAAGGTTAGGTTCTGAGTTCGCGTGGCCCAAGGGGATGCGAAACGAAGCACGCTGACTCTGAAGCTGGCCTCTCTCACGCTTGTCCTTGCCGCTATATCTTCGTGTGATCGGCGCCAGCAGCAGCTGACTTGTTCTTTGTGTTAAATTCAGACGTTAGCGTCTTGTGTGTTACTGAGGTCGGCTTTCCAAAGCTGTGGTATTCAGGCTTTCTGGAGAGAGAGCTGCTTGCAAGCGTTACATTGGCGTAACTCTGTATTGAGTGTTCGCTTAAGACATCCGGGCTGATAGGCCGTGGTCGATGTATGAAACTCTCCCTGGCGTTTCGTCTCCTACTACGGGAGACATCCTCCGAGGTTAAGCAGTTCGCCGCTTTACCTCGGAGGATGTGTCCCGCAGTTAGAGACGAAACGTCAGGAGAGAGTTTCATACATCAACCACGCCCTATCAGCCCGGAACTTTTAACTTAAGACAATATCGGCCGTGAAAGCCTACATTCTATATCTGTGTCAAATGATTTTTCAACTTTACACTCGTGTTCTCGCTGTTTTTTTTATTTTTTATACACTGAAACGCCAAAGAAACTGGTATAGGCATGCGTATTCAATTACACAGATATGTAAACAGGTAGAATCGGCGCTGCGGTCAGCTACGCCTATATAAAACAACACTTGTCTGGCGCAGTTCTTAGATCGGTTACTGCTGCTACAACGGTAGGTTATCAAGATTTAAATGAGTTTGAAAGTGGTTTTACAGTCTGCGCACGAGCGATGGGACACAGCATCTCCGAGGTAGCGATGAAGTGGGGATTTTCCCGTATGCCCATTTCACGAGTGAAGCGTGAATATCAGGAATACGGTAAAACATCAAATCTCCGGCATCACTGGGCCGGATAAAGATCCTGCAAGAACGAGACCAACGACGACTGAAAAGAATCGTTCAACGTGACAGAAGTGCGACCCTTCCGCTAACTGCTGCAGATTTCATTGGTGGGCCATCAATAAGTGTCAGCATGCGAAACATTCAACGAAACATCATCGATATGGGATTTCGGAGCCGAAGGCCCACTCTTGTACCCTTGATGACTGCACAGCACAAAGATCTGCACCTCGCCTGGACTCGTCAACACCGACATTGGACTGTTGATGCCTGGAAACAAGTTGCCTGGTCGAACGAGTCTCGTTTTAAATTGGATCGAGTGGATGGTCGTGAACGGCTATGGAGACAACTTCATGAATCCATGGACCCTGCATGCCAGCAGAGAAGCAGGGGACCGTTCAAGCTGGGGCGGATTCCGCAATGATGTGGGGCGTATGCAGTTGAGACACTTGATACGTCTAGATACGACTCTGACAAGTGACCACCTGCAACCATTCATGTCCATTGTGCATTCCGACGGACTTGGGCAATTCCAGCAGGCCGATGCGACACCCCACACGTCCACAATTGCTACAGAGTGGCTCCAGGAATACTCTTCTGAGTTTAAACACTTCCGCCGGCCACCAAACTCCCCAGACATGAATATTTTGGAGCATATCTGGAATACCTTGCAACGTGCTCTTTTCCACACCCTTGTACACTTGCGGATTTACGGACAGCCCTGCAGGATTCATGATGTCAGTTCCATCCAGCACTACTCCAGACATTGTAAGTAGGCTGTTTAGGTTTTTTTATTGGTAACACCACATAGCGCTCTGTATAAAAAATCACTGGCTGTGCTGTGTGCAGTCAGTGGCTGGTTGGCATTGTTGTAATACTCGCCATTGTAGCGTTGGGCAGTTGGACGTTAACAGCGCGTAGCGTTGCGCAGTTGGAGGTGAGCCGCCAGCAGTGGTGGACGTGGGGAGAGAGATGGCGGAGTTTTGAAATTTGTAAGAATTGATGTCATGAACTGATATATATATATATATATATATATATATATATATAATGACTATTAAGGTAAATACATTGTTTGTTCTCTATTAAAATCTTTCATTTGCTAACTGTGCCTATCAGTAGTTAGTGCCTTCCGTAGTTTGAATCTTTTATTTAGCTGGCAGTAGTGGTGCTCGCTGTATTGCAGTAGTTCGGGTAACGAAGATGTTTGGTGAGGTAAGTGATTTGTGAAAGGTATAGGTTAATGTTAGTCAGGGCCATTCTTTCGTAGGGATTATTGAAAGTCAGATTGCGTTGCGCTAAAAATATTGTGTGTCAGTTTAAGCACAGTGTTGTATAATTGTTCAAAGGGGACGTTTCATATGGCGACCCTGTCGTTCAAAGGGGACGTTTCAACATTAGTCAAGTCCATGCCACGTCGTACTGCGCCACTTCTGTGTGCTCGCGGATGCCGTACACGATATTAGGCAGGTGTACCAGTTTCTTTGGCTCTTCAGTGTATGTCAGATTCCATAACACCAAACTGAGGAGCAAGTCTCCACGGTCATGGAACAGGTCAGTACACGAAATTATAACAGAAGAGTAATAATAGATAATAAATTGTTGATGGTGTAGAGCAACCAGACACAAATTGGTTTTAGGTTGCCCTAGGGAAACTCACAGGAAACCAATGGAAATTTTGGAAAATTGTGGTAAATTCTTCTGGGACCAAATTGCTGAGGTCATCGGTCCCTAAGCTTACACACTATTTAATCTAACTTAAGCTAACTTACGCTAAGGATGACACTCACACTCATGCCCCAGTGAGGACTCGAAACTCCGACGGGGGGAGCCGCGCCGACCATGACAAGACACCTTAGACAGCGCGGCTAAGCCGCACGGCAGTAAACCAATGTTTGTTTTGATGAAAGCTTGAAAAAAACCTTGCAATGATGGATTGTGAAAAATTCGAAACCGGTAACGGTACTTTTTAAATAAAGTAACCTAAAACCAGTTTGTTATTGGTTGCTGTAGACCATCAACCATCTCGTTTTTTCTTATAATATTTGTCTTTATTTGACAAAATTCCAATAATAGATGAAATTGAAGATTATTGAATCTATGCAGATGACAAGTCGAAATAAACACAACCAACAACGTAACACAACAATTAGCTTAATTTTTTAAAATTTTTAGAGTTTCTCGACAGAACAGAAGGAGTGAGCCATGAGGAAACTCTTAGTTTAGACTTGAAAGTACGTGGGTTTACTGCTAAGATTTTTGAATTCTTGTGACAATTTATTGAAAATGGATGCAGCAGAATACGCAAGCCTTTCAGCACCAGAGTCAAGGAGGTGCATTCGAAATGCAGATTGGATTTCTGCCTAGTACTACCTGAGCAAAAGCTTCTTACTCTTGGGAGTAAACTGATATCGTTAAAAACAAATGACATTAAAGAAAATATTGTTGAGAGGACAGTGTGAAAATTCCCAGTGCACTGAACAGGGGTCTCGACAAGACGTTCGCCGAACTTGAACCACATATTACTTGAACCGCCCATTTCCGAGCCAAAAAATACCCTTTTTTAATCAGAAGAGTTACCTCAAAAAATAATAACATACGTCATAAGCGAATGAAAATAGCCAAAGTGAACTACTTTTCGTGTAGAGCTATCACTTACTTGGGATACTGTTCTAACGATAAATAAAGATTATTTCGTTTTGAATAAGATCGTGAAGCTGGGCTTTCCACGACAGCTTACTACTATCTGAACGCCTAGGATTTTGAACTGTTCAGTCTTACTAATCGTATTTCCGTCCTGTGTAATCAAATTGCCTGATGTGTTGAACTGCATTATTTGTTACTGTGTCGATACTGCACACAACATTCTTCACTGCCAAGTTAGTGTCATCGGCAAATAGAAATATTTTATTATCACCTGCATTACTACAAGGTACATCATTTATGTAAATGTGAAACAGTAACGGCCCCAATACCGACCCATCCCCCCTCCCCAACTCCACCCCTCCCATTTAATTGTGCTCCATTGGAATTGCGCGTTGTAGCTATTCTCAGCACTGCGGAGAATGACCTTCTGTCTACTCTTAAAGAAAGTGGTGAACCACTTGTGAGCTACTCCGCTTATTCCGTAATAGTCCATCTACTACAGTAAATTTTGTAATCAACACAATCAAACGCCTTAGTTAAATCATAGAAGGTGCCTAGCGTTCACAACGTTTTATTTAATCCGTCCAGAGCTTCACAGAGAGCAGAGAATACAGAATTTTCAGTTGTTAAACTGACTATCTCAAGTCAGATAGTCTTATATTCTGACAGAATGTAACTTTTGCAGTGTTACCTGAAAATGGCCCTAAGGCCGAAATTGCGGTCGTAATAATAAACATTTCATACAGTCAGCGGTAACTATGATGTCCTTTAAGAAATGGTAATTTCTTAATTGGCCACCTTGAAAGATGTTCAGCATTACAATTAATGAACTATATGAAAAAACCGTAAATCAGTTACAAATTAATGGGTGTGGACACACTTTATTCAACATGTAAACGTCACTACAGACAGTCGAATTTAGATTATTACATGTTCGATATGAATGCCATAAATGGCGATGATGTGGTGTATAGTGTAAGTAGGCTGTTTAGGTTTTTTTATTTGTAACACCACCTCTGCATGAAAATCACTGGCTGTGCTGTGTGCAGTCAGTGGCTGGTTGGCATTGTTGTAATACTCGCCATTGTAGCGTTGGACAGCTGGACGTTAACAGCGCGTAGCGCTGCGCAGTTGGAGGTGAGCCGCCAGCAGTGGTGGACGTGGGGAGAGAGATGGCGGAGTTTTGAAATTTGTAAGAATTGGTGTCATGAACTGCTATATATATTATGACTAGTGAGGTAAATACATTGTTTGATCTCTATTAAAATCTTTCATTTGCTAACTGTGCCTATCAGTAGTTAGTGCCTTCAGTAGTTTGAATCTTTTATTTAGCTGGCAGTAGTGGTGCTCGCTGTATTGCAGTAGCTTGAGTAACGAAGATTTTTGTGAGGTAAGTGATTTGTGAAACGTATAGGTTAATGTTAGTCTGGGGCATTCTTTCGTAGGGATTTTTGAAAGTCAGATAGTGTTGCGCTAAAAACATTGTGTGTCAGTTTAAGCAAAGTCTTGTATAATTTTTCTAAGGGGACGTTTCAATAGGAATAGCGAAATTCAGCACGCCTCTGACACTGTCGATGACCTCCTGAATGGCTGTTTTCAGCTCAGCAATGGTTTTGGGGTTGTTGCTCTACACCTTCTCTTTAATACAGCCCCACAAAAAGGAGTCGCATGAGTTCAGATACGGAGAGTATGGCGGCCAATGGAGACCCGTGCCAGTAGCCTCTGGGTAACCCAGAGCCAGAAAGCGGTCCTCAAAGTGCCCCTCCAGGACATCAAACATTCTCCTGCTTCTATGGTGTCGAGTTCCGTCTTGCAGGAATGACATCTTGTCGAAATCAGAGTCACTTTGAATAATGGACGTGAAATCATATTCCAAAACCTTCACGTACCATTCGGTAGTTACCGTGCCATCAAGGAATATCGCACCAATTATTCCATGACTGGACATTTCACACCACACAGTCACCAGTTGAGGGTGAAGAGACTTCTCGATCGTGAAAAGCGCATTCTCAGTCCCCCATATGCGCCAGTTTTGCTTATTGCCGAATCGATCCGAATGAAGGTGAGCTTGGTCGCAAAACCAAATCGTGCATACCCGTGCTGATTTCCATCATGCCCCACGGCCAACTGTGGAATTCGAACGTCCTAACGCAAATCGTTCAGAAGTTATGACGATTTTATTTCATGTATTTCAGTAATTGTCACCCTGTAGATCTGCTCACGCTAGCTAACGCAGCTAATCGGACTCACATAGTGTGTCCGTGGATTCGCTACGGAACGTTGGCGAGTTCAACGCACCGTGGAAGTGACCGCCATTTCTGCGTTAAAGACGGAAGGACAACATCGAGATGGATAAAATAATGGCGCGATATGCGTTCCGTAACTAATGTGAAACACAAGGGATCTGAAATGGCAGCTCGAACGCTCGAACAAGTATTTCCCGCTTATCGCGGGTGGTAAATCCTGGTTCGATTCCCGGTCCGCCAAAAATGTTCATATGTCATTAACAGCTACAACACGTATACCTAATACACCTGACACCAAGTTAACGTATTCAGCGAATGTACTTCAATAGAATTATAATAACTGTGAAATGAAATCAACAGGTTACGTAATGTAGGATATGTACTACGGAAAAACAAAGGCAAAGGTGCCTATAAGAGTATCGACGACATTAACACGAAAACTGAAGGATACATAGCGCAAGAGCTGAAACAATTCTGCACTCTAGGAGGCAATATTACACAGTGCATTATGTATGAGCAAAAAAATTCTTTTCGAGGAAAGCTCGCAGCGTCTGGAACTTGTTATGAATGCCTGTGTTAGTTATATCTGTAATGTTTGACTCTTTCATCATATTTCACCATCACATGCACAGCTATTCTGGCTGCGTGCAGACAAGCTCAGAGATTTCTCTACTATGTTATCCATGTACACCGTCCCCCACATCTTAACTCTACCTTTACGCTCTTGTCTGAACTAACCGGCAGAAACTACGAACCCCGTCAGAGCAAAATCCTTTCTGTCCACGTTCAGCCACTTTCTCGCATTCCTTCTCAGCATTAGGAACGCACCTCTGGAATAATCTCCCGCATTATATCACAAAATTGAATAACGTCTCCAGCTGCAGAAGAAAGTCCATGATACACACTTCAAAAACATTTTGCATCACCCTGGTTCCCAGAACTGAAAATAGACGTTGACTGTAGATATTGTATGAAAGACACAGTCCGTTTGACTATTCACAGATGTCACTAAACCCATCCAAAGATGTAAATAACCATGCATTAGCAGCGCCTATTAGACGAAGGGGGACCGACAGCCTATAAGTTCCAGTCATTCCACCAGGAAGTAGGTACAAGGCTTGTGTTGTCTGTAATTCAACCATGCCTAGACGGTCAATACCGCGGTTCGATCGCGTCCGCATTGTTACTTTGTGCCACGAAGGGCTCTCAACAAGGGAACTGTCCAGGCGTCTTGGAGTCAACCAAGGCGAAGTTGTCCGGACGTGGAGGAGATACAGAGAGACAGGAACTGTCGATGACATGCCTCGCGCACGCCGCCCAAGGGCTACTACTGCAGTGGATGACCGCTACCTACGGATTGTGGGTCGGAGGAACCCTGACAGCAGCGCCACCATGTTGAATAATGTTTTTCGTGTAGCCACAGGACATCGTGTTACGACTCCAACTGTGTGCAATAGGCTGCATGATACGCAACTTCACTCCCGACGTCCACGGTGAGATCCATCTTTGCACCCACGACACCAGCACGGATCATATGGGTCCAAGAACATGTCGAATAGGCTGCCCAGGATTGGCATCACGTTCTCTTCACCGAAGAGTGTCGCATATGCCATGACCAGACAATCGTCGGAGACGTGTTTGTAGGCAATCCGGTTAGGCTGAACGCCTTAGACACACTGACCAGCGAGTGCAGCTAGGTGGAGGTTCTCTGCTGTTTTGGGGCGGCATTAAGTGGGGCCGACGTACGCCGCTGGAGGTCATGGAAGGCGGCGTAACGGCTGTACGATACGTGAATGGCCATCCTCCGACCGATAGTGCAACCATATCGGCAGTATATTGGCGAGGCATTCGTCTTTATGGACGACAATTCGCGCCCCCGCCGTGACATCTTGTGAATGATTTCCCTCAGGATAACATCGCTAGACTAGAGTGGCCAGCATATTCTCCAGCCATGAACCCTATCGAACATGTCTGGGATAGATAGAAAAGGGCTGTTTATGGACGACGTGACACATCAACCACTCTGAGGGATCTACGCCGAATCTCCGTTGGGGGGGGGGGGGGGGGGGGGGGTTGGACAATCTGGACTAACAGTGCCTTGATGAACTTGCGGATAGTATGTCACCACGAATACAGGCATGAATCAATCCAAGAGGACGTGCTACTGGTTATTAGAGGTACCAGTGTGTACAGCAGTCTGGACCACCACCTATGAAGGTCTCGCTGTGTGGTGGTAGAACATGCAATATGTGGTTTTCATGAACAATACAAAGGGCGGAAATGATGCTTATATTTGTCATCTCAGTTCCAATTTTCTGTACTGGTTCCGGCACAGAGGCGATGCAAAACTTCTTTTGATGTGTGTATATATAATAAAGCAATACTAATGACTACCATTTCTATTGTATGCACTCGTTACCCTTGCACATCCTTCTTTCCAACCAGATCTTACTCAAATACGCTTCTCGGGTTCGCCGCAGGATCGTGTTGTGTAACTCGCATAATATTTCATCGATGCAACTGCTCGACATCATCAGATCGTGGTAGCTTGCAGCAGTGACAGCAGCACAATACGATCCGGCGGCAAACCCGAGAAGCGTATCTGCAACAGATCCGTCGGGAAAGCACGAAAAGTCACAGATCTTACTCGTTTCCCAGTATTCCTAGCTAGTGCATTCTGTTTAAATTTGCTTTTCCCAGAACTCACCCTATCACGAAACGTCTATTTGGTACACTTATAAACACTTTTTACATTTTTCACTGCCATTGTTGTCATCATTGTCATTATTTTTATTATTATTATTACTACTACTATCACTAGCATCAGTCGTTTAAGTACACTAAAAAGCCAAAGAAACATACACCTGCATAATATCGGGTAGAGCCTCAGCGAGCACGCAGGAGTGCCGCAACACGACTTGGCATGGACTCGACTAATGTCTGAAGAAGTGATGGATGGAACTGACACCAAGAATCCTGCAGGGCTGTCCATAAATCCGTAAGAGTACGGGCCGGTGGAGATCTCTTCTGAACAGCACGTTGCAAGGCATCCCACATATGCTCAATAATGTTCATGTCGTGGGAGTCCGGTAGCCAGCGGAAGTGTTTAAACCCTGAAGAGTTTTCCTGGAGCCACTCGGTAGAAATTCTGGACGTGTCGGGTGTCACACTGCACTGCTGGAATTGCCCAAGTCCGTCGGAATGCACAATGGACATGAATGGATGAAGGTGATCAGACAGAATGCTTACGAACTTGTCACCTGTCAGAGTAGCATCTAGACGTCTCAGGGGTCCCATACCAGTCAAACTGTACACGCCCCACACCATCACAGAGCCTCCACCAGCTTGAACTGTCCTGCTGAAATGCAGTGTCCACGCATTGATGAGGCTGTCTCCATACTCGTAGACATCCATCCGCTCGATACAATATGAAACCCTTCGTCCGACCACGTAACGTGTTTCCAGTCATCAATAGTCCAATGTTGACGGGCACAGGCGAGGCGTAAAGCTTTGTGTCGTGCAGTGATCAAGGATACAAGTGTGGGCCTTCTGCTCCGAAAGCCCATATGGGTGATGTTTCGCTGAATGGTTCGCACGCTCACAATTGTTGATGGCTCACCACTGAAATCTGCAGCAACTTGCGGAAGGGTTGCACTTCTGTCACGTTGAACGATTCTCTTCAGCCATCTTTGGTCCTGTTTTTGCAGGATTTTTTTTCCGGCCGCAGCGATGTCGGAGGTCTGATGTTTTACCGTATTCTTGATATTCACGGTACGCTCGTGATATGGTCGCACTGGAAAATCCACACTTCATCACTGCAACTAAGATGCTGTGTCACATCGCTCGTGTGCCGACTATAACACCACGTTCAAAGTCAATTCTTGATAACCTGCCGTTGTAGCAGCAATAACCGATCTAACAACTGTGCCAGACAGTTGTGTTATATAGGCATTTCCAACCGCAGCGCCGTATTCTCCCTGTTTACACATCTCCGTAATTGAATACGCGTGCCTATACCAGTTTCTTTGGCGCTCCGGTGTATTAACTTCATTAGTTCATAGTTATTATTATTTACTCGCATTGAGACTATAATTTTCAAATCATTTTAAAGCAATTTGTCGTATGAAAATTGTTATTTCTTAGGTAAGTATTATATAAAAAAAGTATTGTACGTTCAAAACCTGGTCCGATGTAAGAGAGGACCTGATCGCCTAAACCTCATCAGGTTAAATAAATAAATAAAAAGAAACAAATACAAGGCTCACGTTTCTATAGTGTGCCACTTGTATATCGTTGTCGTGTGACACAAGCCGACGCATGCTTGCGCAGTTTAGCATAGTGACTGATATATTGTAGGTAATTGTCCTACCCAAACGTATTTAGGGTATAGTGAGAGTAATCCTCCCAATAACTTGTGAAATACGCTGTTGAACCAAAACATTATGAGCACCTGTTTAGTAGCGCGTTGCTCCACCTTCGCAATGCAGTACAGCATTAGATCTACATGGCATGGATTCAGCAAGGTTTTGGAGGTATCCAGAGTCGTACGCGTCAGATATCTATGCACAGGTACGGAATACCCGTAAAATTAGGGCTGATGGCTTGTGAGAGCGGAGAAGGCGTCCGATAGTGTCCCAGATGTGTTCCAAAGGGTTCAGATCAGGCGAATTGGATGACCAATTCAGCAAGACGAATTCACTATCACCCTCCTCCAACCACCATTTTGGCCTCATGTCACAGGATATGCTGAAAGATGTGGTCACTGTCACGGAGGACATCAGGGGTGAGGGTGTGCAGGTGTCGTGCAGCATTCTTGACGTAGTCCACAGATGTCATGGTGCCTTCGATTACTATCACAGGTCCCATTTGTAGTGCCCCAGGGCTGAGAGACCATGTTAGGATAGAGGTTGAGGTACAGTGGATTGCGGGTGGTGGGTTGGGTTGGGGGTAGGGCGGGGTGTTGATGATGTTGGTCGGTGGTTGGTAGAAAAACACAACTGGAAAGTAAAACGCTGTCACTCAAAATTTGCCATAACATACGTAGTGCTGTGATGTCGAGGACATGCCCCCTTAGGCATGCGGTGTGGAGGTGCAGCTGACACCTGGGAAAGCTGGTTGCCATTGGCGTGGTTGTCTGCGACGGCGGCGCCCAGCGTTGCTGACACATGTTTAATCCGCTCGGCCTGGTTTGCACAGCATGGTGGCATGCAGCTAGTACCAGCAGCTCGTACGAGTGGTTCAAATGGCTCTGAATACTATGGGACTTAACTTCTAAGGTCATCAGTCCGGTAGAACTTAGAACTACTTTAACCTATCTAACCTAAAGATATGACACACATCCATGCCCGAGGCAGGATTCGAACCTGCGACCATAACGGTCCCGCGGTTCCAGACTGTAGCGCCTAGAACCGCTCGGCCACACCAGCCGGCTGTACGAGTGCCAGAATTCTCGTAGAAACTTCAGGTTGCGGAAGAAGAGCTCTCCGCAGAGGGTGTCGATGACGGGTGCTGAGTGGGATGCAGGCGGCCACACCACCCCAGACACAAAAACCACTGCCCTCTGTCAGTTAAGGAGCATTTCGCTCTCATTTAAGTATATGGCCGAGAGAGTCAGCCTTCAGGAGTTGTGACGCGAATCCTGTCGTCCAGGACCGGATGCCACAGAGGGCGCAGATTCACCACGAGATGGAGAAACTCACAGGGGTCTATAGTCTATTGTAAACCCTGTAGTGTGCGAGTGAGACAGACGAGAACCTGCGTCATAGGGAAACCCAGTAGTAGGCTTTTGTGGCCAAGGAGACGTAACGGTGTTAAATATAGCGGACCTAAGATCGGCCATAAAGGGAAACATTTTTGAAAACTATTTAACTCTGCCCTAATGCAGGCCGTGACTCCACAGTAATTTTAATCTACCATCCACCGTAAATTTTCATGGTGATCCCAATAAAACTTGAATACTGATAATATCTATAATAGTTTAGGATTTACTGTTAAAGTGCAATTAACAAGGTTTGTAACAAAGACCTGAATGGTAAAATCTGAACGCTTTGGTTGATCTTAACGATCGACATTTCATATAGAAGTGCATCATTAAAATGACATACGTTGTAAATATGAACTCTGTAATTTCATTTCCTTAAAAGGTGTAGTAAATTTAAATTATCAGTGTTTTCAGTTTAGCATCAGATCATCATTTCCTCCGCACAGAACACATTGAACGATGACAGCATAATACCGTATTGACCCATTAGATAACAGAACATTTGTTGTTAAGTTTAGTGCATAATAGTTACTTTTGTTCTTTATTTATTTACCAGAAATCACTTTGGTGCAAGGCTACTAGCCGTGGCATTCAAAGCAATGAAGGAAATTGCCTTGGCTTCATGTTAAAGAATTTAACGTTTATCATGTAATGGATATTATAGTTAGTGTGAAAGTGGTCAAGCTCTGATTATTTAAATATGTTAAAACGTAAAAGAATGTAGAATAAACTGAAGCCAATCAGATGGACGGCTTCAGGAAAGGGAATTGCACTAGTCAGTTCGGCGCGCGGGAAACGTGGCCGGGGACGGGCAGAGGGACAGTGCTGGAGCAGACGCGAAAGCGGACAGTCGGTCTTTAGGTAGATAGGAAATGAATCGACTTGGAAAATTTCGCGTTGTGTGCTATCACGGGACTTAGTCTCTGAGCGGTGAGCAGCCGCGCGCCTGGTGGGAACTCGAACTTTTCGTGAAGATAACGGGCTGGAATATTAGACTTGTATTTCGCTATGAGAGTGTGAATGATCGAGTGTCAAACGGATAAGCGCTCGAGTGTAACAGTAACTCTACATACGACCTCTTTTGCTATTTGCTTTCTGAATTAACATTATTCCAACAAAATCGCAACTGTGTGGCCTACATCATTTACGGGTCGTTAATTTAGTTTCCGATATTATTCTATTTCGCAAACTTGGCATCAGACAGACAATTTAACCATAGGGTCACAAGTGTGTAATTTAGGGAGTGTAATGCGACACGTGCGGTTTAAGCCCTTGACGAGTATGAGCCAAGACATTTCGACGAAGAGGAACCGCATGTGAGCCCGAACATCTATGGGATGTTAACTCGCACCTCCGAGACAGAAGATCAAAAAAAAAAAAATGGTTCAAATGGCTCTGAGCACTATGGGACTCAACTGTTGTGGTCATCAGTCCCCTAGAACTTAGAACTACTTAAACCTATCGAACCTAAGGACATCACACACATCCATGCCCGAGGCAGGATTCGAACCTGCGACCGTAGCAGTCCCACGGTTCCGGACTGCGCGCCTAGAACCGCGAGACCACCGCGGCCGGCTGACAGAAGATCGGCAGCTGCTGAAGAGGGCCTGCAAACAGCTCATCTATTGACCACCTCACTAAGTACCAAAAAAATTCAAATGGCTCTAAGCACAATGGGACTTAGAAATCTGAGGTCATCAGTCCCCAAGACTTAGAACTACGTAAACCTATCGAACCTAAGGACATCACACACATTCATGCCTGTGGCAGGATTCGAACCTGCGACCGTGGGAGCAGCGCGATGCCGTACTGAAGCGCCTAGAACCCCTCGGCCACAGAGGCTGGCATTAAGTACCCAGGAGGTGAGCTCATGATTGGAGGAGCGGGTCTGGCACAGATGGGGCCCCAGACTGGCACTGGCTGCTTGTTGTCCCACAACCTGTTGGTGGCTGACGTGGTCATCGCCTCATTGTAGGTGCTGCCAGGCTGGTCATCTCTCTGCTAAAATCAAGGAGTATTTATATAGGTTAATGACACGTTTATTGTGCTGAAACAAGCTAGCTACAACGTCTGAATCAACACCTCTGTGACTCAGAAATGTAATAATCCTCTGGCTTGTCTCACAGCTGCACTTCTGCTACGTTGCCAGGATTTTGGGCGTGCCATTGTCGGACCGAGGTGGGTAAACAGGTCTAAAGATGAAATCGACACGCCAGTGCCTCAGCATCTGCGTCTGCCCGCTGTTTTCAACATAACTGTAGCAGAGCTCCTATTTCCACAGTAGTGCCCAAAAAAATTGCTGCTGCACGATACGTGGGAGCCCAGGTGAGCATCCCAGATAAAGATACCGGCCCCAACCAGCCAGAGATCATGACGCGGTGAATGTCCTGAGCAGCCATTCGCGTAGATGACAGCATATCCAGACATGACAGTTGTCCTTGCGTAACAAGAAACGTGATTTGGCCGACCAGGCGACACTTGTTCATTGGTCCACTATCCAGTCTCAACGTTCCCGCGTCGACTGCTACCATACCCGCTACACCACCAAGGCAGCATTCGTTTCTTGGTGAGCCATCGTCATGAAGTCTGGCTCAGCAGTATGGGTCGGTGCAGTCCATAGAACACCCTCTGAACCTCGGTGTGGGAAACTGTCTTTAAAAAGTGGAATAATTGACCGTGATCAGCAGAATGAAGTTGCAGAAGGTAATGGAAAGTCCTGCTTTAAGGTCGTGGAAAATATATCAACTGGACGTAGTCTTCTGATAAAGGTCTTCTCCATTGCATTGATAAACAGTATTAGAAAAAAAAAGAAAGAAAGAAAAAAACTCGTTGGAATCTCTGGGTCTGAACCACTGAACCATGCACGGCCAGTTATCAGAGTTCTAACAGATCAGTGTATGGAATGTTAGACATTTAAATATTGTAGAAAATGTGTAGAATGTAAAAAGAGATTGATTAAGAATGTGTAACGCGTCCTCTTATATTATTATGTGAAGCGCTGTTGCGACACAGGCAAAAATCAACTGTGGAAACTAAGCCACTGAATATTACGAATAATGTTATTAAAGAACACGGCCGATTGACTACATCAAATAAGAGGACACGTACATACGCGAATGAGTGGTCAAAAAAAAAAGCGTTAATACTATGTAGGAAATGAGTCTTAAATATTGTTACGCTTGTACACACTCAGATGAATGCGAACACACGAACGGGATAGAGGCACGTACATTTTGAGTGCAATCATCCCCCGTGGCCTGGACAAAAAGAATTACAGATAAATGCATTTATTCATCTTAGATCGTAAATTGCGTGGAGTTCGAAATTAAATGGAAAAGAAAGATTGCAGGTTCTGAATGTCACGGCACATATATTGAAATTGACGGTAGCGGCCACGGAAGGAAAAAGATGAACACATTCACGTACCTCTTTTGTTGAGCAGCGTCGCCGCGAAGATCGTCGCCTCCATCTAAATTCTCTGCAATGAATTGAAATAATAGTAATAATTTTCCAGAATTTCAGGATCTGGGATTCATGGTATCACAAAAGACGAAATCTCTCTGCTTCAAAATCACTTTCATTATTTAACACAATTTTATCAGTAAGAAAAGGCACAACACGTCTTAAGAGTAGGACAGGATAACACCGAAAGGTAACTTATTCTAACCTCAATAAACGAAGAGCGTAAAGCTTCTTTTGTTCAGCAAATGCTCTACGCATTAATCTCTGGTAGTTGAACTAGTGTCTATATATTCATAAAATTTTTTTATATAATTCCTTTACCCATGTTAGAAGAAACTGGTTGTGGGCTTATTGAGGAAGATATCATGTAACTTTCTCCATGTGATTTTAGAAAACCTAAACGCGACGTGGTTGAAGAAATATTTAAATCCCAAAACTCCCAAATATTTTGTGGAGTAACAGCGATGGTTTGTATTAAAACTGTTATTATCTTAGTATAAATCGCCTTAATTTATTACAAATTTAAATAATTTATATTTAATTATATCGAACTGCTCTGTCGATCTCATACATTTTATCAGAAGAATTTTTTTAAGCATTTTTCCATCTCACTCAGTACATTGCACAAAAATAAATTGCAAGAATTTGAAATATCATCGGCCTATAATGAAAACATCGTATTTTATAAGAGGTGATATAAACTGATAATTACGAGTTTTTCCATTCTATCTGACCTAATCTTTATACCTAGTTTTTGCGTCTAATTGTACTATTTTGGAAGTAAAATAATCGGGATACTGATGAACATTTTAAATAAAGCTAAATAGAAGCGTACGCACTTGGCGGCGATAAATGTGTACTTTGGCTGTTGCAAACTGCTGCAAGTCATTAAAATATATACAAAAACTTCAGAAGTTACTCGTGGTTTTCTCACTTAACATGGTTGCCTAGCAATATACTTGGCTACAGTTTCCCACACTAAACCGCAGCACATACATTATGGCTTACTAATAGCTGAGATAAGAGGTTTTCTACCTGTTTGTGTGTGTGTGTGTGCAGGAGTTTATTACGAGACAGGTGACAGCAATAGATGAACTAAAATCTAAATACGTAAGCTAGGTATTCAAGGACGTTGGATCCATCTTAGAGAACACATGAAACGATTGGCATCAAATCAATGTACATTACAACATTTATGCGAGTGAAATAAAAAATGCAACAGAATCATTCTATTGTAGGATTCTACTGCTAATTCTTCTAACAATACTTATATGTTTAGGCAAACGTGAAATAAGGAAGAAAGGAAAGTTGTTACCAGAATTATTTCATCACCAGCAACTTACTGGGGCGTTGATAATGATGCTAACAGACAGAAGAATTCCCACGCTTCTTGCTTTTAACCTCAGACGTTACGTCACTCTGGTGTGATCTCACGCCCCAAGAGGTTGTGGAAAACAAGCGAATACCTGCCGCACCCACAACAGGTGCCTCGCCCAGCTGGATGAGACAAGTGCTCGCACAGACTCCTCGAGAGCAAAAAGTAAGTTTTGTGACTCTGGTAACTACCTCACAGTAAAGGGAAACTAAAGGATATTATCTAAACTTTCGTTTCTAAGATATGTGTAGTGCACCTTACCATCAAGATTTGGTTATAGAAACTCTGTATATCCATTAACTTCTCAGTTCAGCCATATCACCAACACCTCGTCGAAACATGACTATCAAAGTGGAACCGAATTTCCGTGTACAATACATTGATCTTCCTCATTACAGCGTTTTTTTCTGTTTTCCATCGTGGTACACCACGATACAACTGAGCTCATCTAGACCATATATATACAGGGTGGTCCATTAATCGTAACCGGGCCAAATATCTCACGAAATAAGCGTCAAACGAAAACACTACAAAGAACGAAACTTGTCTAGCTTGAAGGGGGAAACCAGATGGCGCTACGGTTGGCTCGCTAGATGGCACGCTTCCATAGGTCAAACGGATATCAACTGCGTTTCTTTAAATAGGAACCCCCATTTTTTATTACATATTCGTGTAGTGCGTAAAGAAATACGAATGTTTTAGTTGGACCACTTTTTTCGCTTTGTGACAGATGGCGATGTAATAGTCACAACCATATGGCTCAAAATTTTAGACGAACAGTTGGTAACAGGTAGGTTTTTTAAATTAAAATACAGAACGTAGGCACATTTGAACGTTTTATTTCGGTTGTTCCAATGTGATACAAGTTCCTTTGTGAACTTATCATTTCTGAGAACGCATGCTGTTACAGCGTGATTACCTGTAAATATCACATTAATGCAATAAATGCTCAAAATGATGTCCGTCAACCTCAATGCATTTGGCAATACCTGTAACGACATTCCTCTCAACAGCGAGTAGTTCGCCTTCCGTAATGTTCGCACATGCATTGACAGTGCGCTGACGCATGTTCTCAGGAGTTGGCGGTGGATCACGATAGCGAATATCCTTCAACTTTCCCCACAGAAAGAAATCCGGGGACTTCAGATCCGGTGAACGTGCGGGTCATGGTATGGTGCTTCGACGACCAATCCACCTGTCATGAAATATGCTATTCAATACCGCTTCAACCGCACGCGAGCTATGTGCCGGACATCCATCATGTTGTAAGAACATCCCCATTCTGTCATGCAGTGAAACATCTTGTAGTAACATCGGTAGAACATTACGTAGGACCTCAGCATACATTGCACCATTTAGATTGCCATCGCTAAAATGGGGCCAGTTATCCTTCCTCCCATAATGCCGCACCATACATTAACCCGCCAAGGTCGCTGAGGTTCCACTTGTCGCCGCCATCGTGGATTATCCGTTGCCCAGTAGTGCATATTATGCCAGTTTACGTTACCGCTGTTGGTGAATAACGCTTCGTCGCTAAATAGAACGCGTGCAAAAAATCTGTCATCGTCCCGTAATTTATCTTGTGCCCAGTGGCAGAACTGTACACGACGTTCAAAGTCGTCACCATTTAATTCCTGGTGCATAGAAATACGGTGCGGGTGCAATCGATGTTGATGTAACGTTCTCAGCACCGACGTTTTTGAGATTCCCGATTCTCGCGCAATTTGTCTGCTACAGATGTGCGGATTAGCCGTGACAGCAGCTAAAACACCTACTTGGGCATCATCATTTGTTGCAGGTCGTGGGAGACGTTTCACATCTGTCTGAAAACTTCCTGTTTCCTTAAATAACGCAACTTTCCGGCGAACGGTCCGGACACTTGGATGATTTCCTCCAGGATACCAAGCAGCATACATAGCACACGGGCATTTTGATCGCAATAGCCATACATCAACATGATATCGACCTTTTCCGCAATTGGTAAACGGTCCATTTTAACACGGGTAATGTATCACGAAGCAAATACCGTCCGCACTGGTGGAATCTTACGTGATACCACGTACTTATACGTTGGTGATTATTACAGCGCCATCTATCACAAAGCAGAATCTAAATGTTACCCCATCACTGGCAGACTGTTGTACTCGTAAATAGTCAACGAGAATACATTAATGATGACTAAAGTCTCTGTATCTGTTGTGTTTATTAAACTTACGGGAAAACGCTACGAACTTATGCACAAACTGAATATATGGGTTATCACGATCTCCCGTTAGCAGAAGTAGAAAGTTGTGCAGAGACCGCTGCTAACACGCCACAGCACGTCTTAGACCCACCCATTGTCGAGATAGAGTACCATATAAACACATCCTGGTAGTGACACCGGGCCTCATCGTCTTATTGGTAAAATCATAGCAGAGCGGACGGATGAAATCGAACAAACGCTGAACTTAGGTAGGATCTTTTCTTCATGTTTGGGAAAGTGTGGAACAACAGAGGACGGTTTACACAAATGTGAAAGTTTACAGTGCCGTTCGGTATGAAACGGGCGTCACTAATCTTGATAACATTCCCTGTAAAATTCTCACCGTGGCAAACCTTGCCTTCATACCATTCATTGTACTGTGCCTTCGACATAGAGTTGATAGAGTACAGAACCTACCTCACGCCAAGAGGGCAGGTTCAATACCGTATCCTCAGGATCTCCGCATTGGACAACCAAGGTATGGAAAAATATCACCTTCTCTGACGAGTTGTGTATGACGTCTGTACATTTCCGTAACGGGTATGAGTACATCGAAACCCACATACAGTTATGCATGTTGCTTGACGTAGATGGACATTCAAGCAGGTGCTGGAGGTGTTCTCGTGTGTGAGATCTTTACATGGCATCATACTACACCCCTAGTGTCTCTGCCATTGTCTCTATCTGATCTAACTTGGAGGATTTTGAAAATAAATTACTGTCCGACAAAATCTCAACAATGACAAAACGAAATTGGCGCTTTCGGGCGTCATCGGGCACCTCGAGATCATGAAACAGGTGCCGCACTTCACTCCCTCAAGTGCGGAAACCACATTCTGTGTGACATCTGTTTTATATTCTGCCGATGACCAATGGCGGTCGAAACAGATAATCGGTACGATTAGGTGAAACCGGTACAATTCTCGCAGAAACCAGATTACTTTCAAACAATCATTATGCGTCTCCAATTCGACTGAAAGGTCGCCCTTTGCAACAATGTAGCTTTGTGACTGTCGAACAGTTCCGGATTAAGACCCTTTCCTGCAAGGAGATAAAATCGGCTCCTCGTCATTGATGTTAACTCGAATTTCTCGGCAATACTGAGATCATGTCGGAGTGATCTCACGACGTTGAATCGTAGGAGGTCAGCCACGTATGCCTGAACACCAGTTCCTGCTGATCTTACGAATCTCGTATACTAAGAAAGGGTGACGTGAATGCAATTCTGACCAACTCACTTACCTTTTCCAGATAAATCTTCACTTGTATTTATTTAATCATCTCATAAAAAATAGAACATTTAGTCAGTAATTTCAGTCTGATACTATCAGCATTAGCAGCTTTCTACAAACAAATGTTAGATAATAGCACGCATTTTATATGCTGTGGGACAACATTTTGCCGCCTTATATGTTTTACAGGTAGCTACTGAAGAGTTTTCTATTACTGTCACTCGCTGAAAATTTAATAACAATTTGTTACCAGAGTGAGATTTTCACTCTGCAGTGGAATGTGCGCTGATATAAAACTTCCTGGCATATTAAAAGTGTGTGCCGGACCGAGACTCGAACTCGGGACCTTTGCCTTTCGTGGGCAAGTGCTCTACCATCTGAGCTACCCAAGCACCGCTCACGGCCCACCCTCACAGCTTTACTTCTGCCAGTACATCCTCTCCTACCTTCCAAACTTTACAGAAGCTCTCCTGCGTACCATCATTGAAAGGCAAAGGTCCAGAGTTCGAGTCTCGGTCCGGCGCACAGTTTTAATCTGCCAGCAAGTTTCAAGAATTTGTTACTTTTTGAATTTTACGTAAGGTAAAGTAAAGTCATATTCAAACAAACTGAACTCGTCTTTGTCGTGTTATGTCGCACGTATGTGCGTTAGTAAAGAACTGAAAAGAATTTTGTTAATTGGTAACTTGAGTCCGAAGTATAGTGCTGTCTTGAAGATGAAGGTTCATTGCCAATTTCCTCAGTGTCTCTTTCACGCCGTATCGCCGTAGAAACTTCGTAATTGGTACTTACTATTATCGATAACTTCCAAGAATAATGTTGAAGATCGGGTTTTATTAACAGCCTCCTTCGGTGAACAACGTTTTATTACTCCGCCAACTGCAACACAGTCGCGTAAACGGACACTGATCCAGCACTGTCAAATGTTTCTTATTCCAGTCTTTAATCACAATATCAGTTTTTTTGACGATGACCGGTTTCAGTCAATAATGACCATCCACAGATATACAATATAAAAATATATACACCTAGTGAACAGTGTGTCTTTCAACACAATACAGCAATACGTATCACAATATACTATCATACAACCAGGGAAACGTACAGATAAAATACGGTACAACGTACCTTTACCACACCATGTACTAAAGTGATAAGGCCATAATGGCATCGTCAAAACATATAAATATAATCAGCACATCATCGTCACATAGATGAAAATCAGGTGTAGAACAGGCCACATAGTACACACAGTCATTATTGCAACTGGCAACTGAAGTACAGTACCTACCAGAAACCTGTCTGCCTACATCCTCCATAGATGTCGCTACTGTCTGCTTAGATGTAGTCATCATTTACGCAAAAAACATAATCTGATTAAGATACACTGTTCACTAGGTGTAGATATTTGTACACTCCTGGAAATGGAAAAAAGAACACATTGACACCGGTGTGTCAGACCCACCATACTTGCTCCGGACACTGCGAGAGGGCTGTACAAGCAATGATCACACGCACGGCACAGCGGACACACCAGGAACCGCGGTGTTGGCCGTCGAATGGCGCTAGCTGCGCAGCATTTGTGCACCGCCGCCGTCAGTGTCAGCCAGTTTGCCGTGGCATACGGAGCTCCATCGCAGTCTTTAAATCTGGTAGCATGCCGCGACAGCGTGGACGTGAACCGTATGTGCAGTTGACGGACTTTGAGCGAGGGCGTATAGTGGGCATGCGGGAGGCCGGGTGGAAGTACCGCCGAATTGCTCAACACGTGGGGCGTGAGGTCTCCACAGTACATCGATGTTGTCGCCAGTGGTCGGCGGAAGGTGCACGTGCCCGTCGACCTGGGACCGGACCGCAGCGACGCACTGATGCACGCCAAGACCGTAGGATCCTACGCAGTGCCGTAGGGGACCGCACCGCCACTTCCCAGCAAATTAGGGACACTGTTGCTCCTGGGGTATCGGCGAGGACCATTCGCAACCGTCTCCATGAATCAGGGCTACGGTCCCACACACCGTTAGGCCGTCTTCCGCTCACGCCCCAACATCGTGCAGCCCGCCTCCAGTGGTGTCGCGACAGGCGTGAATGGAGGGACGAATGGAGACGTGTCGTCTTCAGCGATGAGAGTCGCTTCTGCCTTGATGCCAATGACGGTCGTATGCGTGTTTGGCGCCGTGCAGGACTGCATACGACCGAGGCACATAGGGCCAACACCCGGCATCATGGTGTGGGGAGCGATCTCCTACACTGGCCGTACACCTCTGGTGATCGTCGAGGGGGCACTGAATAGTGCACGGTACAAACCGTCATCGAACCCATCGTTCTACCATTCCTAGACCGGCAAGGGAACTTGCTGTTCCAACAGGACAATGCACGTCCGCATGTATCCCGTGCCACCCAACGTGCTCTAGAAGGTGTAAGTCAACTACCCTGGCCAGCAAGATCTCCGGATCTGTCCCCCATTGAGCATGTTTGGGACTGGATGAAGCGTCGTCTCACGCGGTCTGCACGTCCAGCACGAACGCTGGTCCAAGTGAGGCGCCAGGTGGAAATGGCATGGCAAGCCGTTACACAGGACTACATCCAGCATCTCTACGATCGTCTCCATGGGAGAATAGCAGCCTGTATTGCTGCGAAAGGTGGATATACACTGTACTAGTGCCGACATTGTGCATGCTCTGTTGCCTGTGGTTCTGTCAGTGTGATCATGTGATGTATCTGACCCCAGGAATGTGTCAATAAAGTTTCCCCTTCCTGGGACAATGAATTCACGGTGTTTGTATTTCAATTTCCAGGAGCGTATATTGTAGATATGAGGATGGTCATTACGGACTGAAACGGTCATTGTCAAAAGAATTGATATTGTAATCAAAGACTGGAATAAAAAACATTTTTAATACTTCTCCGTATTATAGAATACCTTTAGTGTCCGAATAGCTATCACAGGAGAAAAAATTATCCAGCGTACTATAACTTCTATTCCCACAGCAACACAAAGACAAAATTTATCCACGTTCGTTTCTCTTAGCGCTGTCACTTAACAATGTCTTTGGTTTCCATACTCGCCTCACATTTCCACATACAAATACACAAAGAAAATATGATATGACATGGGCCTCCGTAGGAGTACAGCATAACGAAGTACAAATTGATTCTGAAGTGCTGGATCAAACAGTTCTGAGACTACGTTCGAATTTAATATTGGAATGTCGGTTTTGTCCTTTCCATAAGAAAATCAATCGTTTGTGCCCATATGTCTTCACATTTTTAATCTTTGAGTGTTGTAAATCTTCAACGTGTAACGGATTCGGTTATTCATGTGTGCTACGTCAGATTGACAACTTTTTACTGAGACATCATATGGTGAACATATTTTCTAGTTAGATTATATAGGTTTAGCCATCTATGTTACACTGCAGATCTTAAAGCTGGAAAAACTATCGTGAAACTGTATGTCAACTCACGTAGGTCTACCTGCTAGACCATCTTAGAATTTGTTGAAATTTAATGTGAACATTCGCACAAGTCCACAAGAACATTGGTGAAGTTTAACGTTCGTCGGTGCAATACTGGCCGAGGTATAGTCATTCGTTTGTCCATGAGCAATTTTGTGCAGAGCGAGCTTGCATTTCTGGTGACATTGATCTTTTATATCTCATGCAAAAGTTCGTTGAAAGAAATGAAATTTGGCCTTCTTGTACAACTTTGTGTTCTCTCAAGCTTAATAACGAAAATAATTTTACTATCGATTTTTTGACAAAATATTTTAGGCAAAGTTGCATGAAAATATCGACTCCCGAAAAAAAAAGTCGCAGTTTGGCTTCTTACATCTCAGGGACTAAATGTATGCTGAACGTGAAAGTTGCCGTGTAGCAACCTAACAATACATGATTCTCAAACATATGGTTTCATTTACGTGCCACTATACAGTACTGAATAAATTAAGTACAAATTTTAAGATTTTGTAAAAAGGTCAAACTGCTGTATTTTCGACTTGATTTTGCAAATAACTTTGCTCTATAAAACTCTCCAAACTGGGCACATTATAAAATACCTCGTTTTAACCACCAAAATAAGTGTGTTTGATTACCTACCGCGGGCTAACAATGCTGTGTAATTTAAATTAAATTTGGTCGCAAAAATTGTGGAAAGCAAAAATGTAAACTTCGGACTCATATCTCTTAGAGTAACGCATACTGAACGTGAAATTTAATACGCCATAGCTCGGTAGCAGAAGGGTGTTGAACATAATACTTAATTCCACTACTGTTTTCCAATAATCCACAAAGTCGTCGAAAAGATGATGATTTTTGTAAAGCGGTGAAAATAAGCTATATGTGACACTTCTTTTACAAATATCGTTATCTATTAAAGCTTCAGAACTACCCTCATTGGAGACAACGTGTTTTAAACCTCACCCTCCAGAACTGTGGATTTAATTTCCAACATGGGCTAACAGTACTACATAAACTGAGGCAAAGTAGCCGGAAAAATCGTTCTGCCAATAAAGTTTTTAACTTTGTCTTCTTATTTCTCGTTGATTAAAGGCATGATAAAATAGCAACAAAATGTTTTCAGATATAAAATATCATCCCCGTGCGGCTGCCTTTCAAATTCCTAAAAAATCAGTTCAAAGTTGATTTCCACAAAAATTAGAAAAGTAGAACACATTCAATTTGATTTTAGAAAATTCGTTTTCCATAATTGATTTCAAACATATCACAGTTGGAAAGTTCATGATCTTGAATGTCCAGAAAATCATGTTCGATTTTCCTACGTGCGCTAACTATATCTGAAAAAGATGGGCAAATGTGAGGGAATGTACCACGGCAGCAGGCTACATTGCAGGAAACTGTTGTCCGTGTTTCGTTGCGTGTGGTTTCTGTTTTCAAATTTACAGGTGATGTCTTACTGTATTGTGTTGGTCGATAGTGACATTGTCACTACCCGTTCAAGAAGAACCGGCAACCCTACCGCCATAGGAGAGCGTGAAAATAAGTTGCGCCCTGGTACACAACAAGCATCCTATCTTTCGGGCCAGTAAAATGAATAAGCTGGCCCTTCAGGATACATAAAATTTATCATTTCATAATTCTGTTACGTTGATATGTCAATAATGTAGCCTCTCCAACATTCTTTACCATGCATACAGATAACGTAAAAGCCAGGTAACGACACCGTCAGGTTCAGACGTAGCATGGCTGCGCTAGATACTTGGCAACAAATTTTATATTGTCATAAGAAACTTTGCTGATGCAAACCGAGGTCGAACAAAGTGGTACAAATTAATAATGATCTCTCATACCGGAAACTTGTCTTGCTGAGGACGCTCAACAGAAGGCTATATAGAAAGCTGAATTGCGTAATAAGAGACGAACAATTTGGTTTCAGGCGAGGAGTAGGAACTAGAGATGCCATTGGGCTACTGAAAGTGATAGGGGAGAGGTACATGGAGAAGAAAAGGAAGGTGTATGTTGCGTTCATTGATGTTGAGAAGGCTTTTGTCTGTGTCAGATGGGACAAACTGATGGAAATCATAAGGAAACATGGAGTTGACTCGAGGGAAAGACGGCTAATTAGACATTTATATTTGAACCAGAGAGCAACAATAAGAATAGGAGCTGCAGGCTGGTCCCGGCGGAGGTTCGAGTCCTCCTTCGAGCACGGGTTTGTGTGTGTGTGTGTGTGTGTGTGTGTGTGTGTGTGTGTGTGTGTGTTTGCCCTTAGGATAATTTAGATTAAGTAGTGTGTAAGCTTAGGGACTGATGACCTTAGCAGTTAAGTCCCATAAGATTTCTCACACATTTGAACATTGGGACATAAGAATAGGAGGTGTGATGAGTGAAAAAATAGAACTGGGAAGCAGTGTAAGACAAGGTTGTAGTTTATCACCAAAACTGTTCAATATATATCTGGAGGAAATCATTAGTAAAAGTTTTGATGGAAGGAGAGGAGCTTATATAGGGAGTTGGAGAGTGGAGTGTATAAGATTTGCAGATGACATGGTTGTCATGGCAGAGAGTGCAAGAGAGATGGAAAAAATGTTAGATGATCAAAACGCAAAATTAGAAGAATATGCAATGAAGATTAACAAGAAGAAAACGAAAAGCATGGTAATTGGAGGAAAGGAGAGAAAATGCCATATGAAAATAGGGGGAGAAGAAATAGGGCTAGTGAATAACTTCAATTACTTGGGAGTTTAATAATGGATTATATGTATTGCTCAACGGAAATTAGGAAAAGAATTACAATGGCTAAAGAAGGATTCAAGAGGAAACAGAAATTACTTTGCGGACCACTTAACAAAGATTTGAAGAAAAGACTTGGGAAATGTTACATCTGGAGCGTTGCACTATATGATGCGGAGACCTGGACATTGAGAAAGTAAGATGAAAGAATATTGGGGTCACTAGAGATGTGCATATAGAGAAGAATGGAAAAAGTGAAATGGGATGTCCGAGTAAGGAATGAAGAAGTATTAAGAAGAGTTGGAGAAGAAAGAAACATGCTGAAAGTAATCAGAAAGAGAAAACGGATCTTGATTGGACATTGAGGAGGCATTGTTTATTGAAGGAAGGAATGCTGGAGGTAAAAAGGGGAAGAGGAAAAAGAAGATATCAAAAAATGGTTCAAATGGCTCTGAGCACTATGGGACTTAACTTCTGAAGTCATCAGTCCCCTAGAACTTAGAACTATTTAAACCTAACTAACCTAAGGACATCACACACATCCATGTCCGCGGCAGGATTCGAACCTGCGACCGTAGAGGTCGCGTAGTTCCAGACTGTAGCGCCTAGAACCGCTCGGCCACTCCGGCCTGCAGATATAAAATGCTGGACAATATAAAAGGAGACAAATATTCAGAAAAGAAAAGACTGGCTATGGACAGACAAAAGTGGAAGAGGCTTAACCCACGACAAGACCTGCCGTAAGGCAGAATACCATACTACTACCACTACTAATATACCGGCAACCGTGCTGCTTACTCGCCGTCTTATTTCTTGAAACTTTTTGTTTTCTTGTTTTGGAAGATATGCTTGATGCCGTATATATTTTGGTCGCAAAAGTTCTATAGATCTTCCGGCGTCAGTATTTGATCTGTTGATGGCCTCTGTAGGCTAGCGGGAATAGCCAGTCGCTTGGTTGTGCCACCAGTCCCATCATACTGAGATTTTCCGTGGCTGGTGCCAAAAACGTTCCATTCTGAATCAATGTTGAAATCGTTTTTGTGATCACATAAATTGAAAAAGTTCTTCTAATTTCTATATTGTGCAGCTGAGACGTGACTGAAATAATATATTGTAGTGATCTTCGTTTGAATCGAGAAAAATTTTCTATTTAACACGTGTACAGATACTCTAACATGTTGAAAGTGATCTGATATAATACAACAATGAATAGTTTGCAACATGTCTTCGTTGATATAACGAGCTACAAATGATCTGCTGTAGCTTGCGGATTTTCCCAATTAAGCCACTGAGCAGCATCTTGAGCAGCAAATTAATACTTTTTAATAAATCTTTGAACATAAACTGAGAAACCAAATTACAGGCTTTGGAACATAGATGAAGAACCTCACCCTTGGCCGGTGTTGTGTGACCGCTATGGCGATGGGACTGCCAGTTCGTGTTCTTGAAAGGATAGTGAGACATCACTTGTCCGTTTAAACCACATGAAACAAACACGGACATTAGGTTGCTGTGGTACATTGCCTCAGATTTGTCCGTCATTTTCAGGTATAGTTAGCGCACAATGGAACATCGAACATAATTTTCAGGATGCTTGAAAATATGCTCTTTCCAACTGTGATCAGTTGGAAATCAGTTATGGAAAGTAATTTTCTAAAAGGACATTGAATGCAATCTATTTTCTTTAATTTGATCTGATTTGTAGGAATTTGGAAAGCAGCCGCAGATGAATGATATTTTATATGGAAAAACCTTATATTGCTAAGTTGGTGTTTATGTTTATCATGCTTTTAATCAATGAGAAATAAGAAGCCAAACTTAAAACTTTATTGGCAGCACGATTTTTCCGGCTACTGTGCCTCAATTTATGTATCATTGTTAGTCCATGTTCGAATATAAACACACTGTTCTGGGGGTCGAGATTTAAAACGCGATGTTTCGATTGAGACTATTTCTGAAACTTTAATACAAAACGATATTTGTAAAAGAAGTGGCACATAAACCCCCCATTTTCTCTGTTTCACAAAAATCATCGCCTTTTCGACGAAATTGTAGATTATTGGAAAATGTTAGTGAAATGAAATACTTTATCCCATATCTCTGTGCCACCGAGATATAGATTATTAAGTTTCATGTTCGGCATGCGGTTACTTTACGAGACATAACAATCCGAACTTATATTATTTTTCTTGCCACCAATTTTTGTGCCCAAATTTAATTTAAACTATATAGCATTCTTAGCTCGCGTTGGATAATCAAAAACACTGATTTTTATGGTCATTTTCATGCCCAACTTTGATTCAAATTATCTAGGATTGTTAATCGGCGTTGGATAGTTAAATGTCCTTTCTTAGCGGTTGAAACCTTGGACCTTCTAACTAGCCCAGTCTGAAGAGTTTTACAGAACGAAGATTTCTACAAAATCAGATTGCAAATACCGCATTTTTATCTTTTTACACAATTTTCAACTTAACACTTAATTTGTTCAGTATTGGAAACTATGTTTGAGAACGATGTGTTGTCGGGTTAGTATAAGCCAAGTGACACGCTCGTCATACATTTAGTTCCTCAGCTATAAGAAGCCGCACTGTGTTATTTTTTCGTGCGCCGATGTTTTCAGGTGATTCTGTTCAAACTTTATTGACTAAAAATCACTCGTAAAATTATTTTCATTATTATTAGAACGCATAAATTATACAAGGTGGCCAAATTTCATTTCTTTCTACGAACTATTTCCTGAGATATAGCAGATAAAAGTCGCCAGAAATTGACGGTCGCTGTGCGCAAAAGCCTGCATGGAGTCAAACAAGTGATTATATTTCGGTCAGTACTGCATCGACGAACGTTAAACTTATGGACATGTGCGAGTGCTAACATAAAACTTCATCGAAATCCATGGTGGTCGAGCAGGAAAATGTTCCGAAATTAGACGATTTAACATGGAATGGCCCCACTCTGGATTATACCTTGCTTCCTCATTCGAGCGTAGGTGCACAGGAAATCCAGGAAAAACCGCCTCCCTTGACGCTTTTAGCAATGTGTTTTAACAATGCATCATTGACTTTTCATGACGTTAAGCCCAAACATATTCACAGAAATACGGGTATTACGGTGCCATTTGATCGAATAGCTGTGCTGGATAAAACTTTTTAATTGCCTCTGTCGTAACTGCAGTTTTGAAATACAATGTCTTATTTGTCGAGGAGAATCAGTTGCATTGCTGATTCTTTGATGATGAATTGCGATGGTGAAGCTGGTAAGATGGAATACTCGTATTCATCGAAGAAAGATCTACACAGGTATGATGTTGGACATGGAGGATAAGCTTCCCCAGTGTTTATGCAGGAAACAGGAAGCTTTGTTGTCAGGACAGCTCAATGATGGTACATGAAACAGTCATAATAAAAGATTAGGGATGAGAAACAGAAAATTTAGTATATTGCGTCTGTAAGAAATGTATTAGCTTTTGCGTCCCACGCCTTTCTCATACGATGACTCTGTGGTCGTTATTACATCACATTAATACTTGTTCCATATACCTTGAATATCATTTCATGATGACGTGGAACGTGTCAGTTCAACATAAGTTTCCATAATACTATACAATTCTTTTTTTACTATGTCATTCAGAAGTTCTTTTAATTTGTTTTCAAATGCTGTTTGGCTATCTGTCAGACTTTTAATGCTATTTGCCAAACGACTAAGATTTTTTTGGCAACGTAATTCATCCCTTTCTGTGCCAGATCAGATTTAACCCTGAACTGTGAAGATCATCCTATCTTCTAGTGTTGTAGCTATGCACTTCGCTGTTTTTTTTTTTTGAATTGGGGTCGGTTATTAACAACAAATTTCGTAAGTGTATATATATATATATATATATATATATATATATATATATATATATATATATATATAGCTATTATTCTGACTGCGCGTTTTTGTGCAATGAATACCTTTTCTCTTAATGATGAAATACCCCAAAAAATGATGCCATATGAAAACAGTGAATGAAGATATGCATAGCAGGCTAATTTACTAATCACCAAAATTTGCAATAACCCTAATAGCATAAGTAGCTGAACCTAACCGTTTCAGCAGATCATCAATGTGTTTCTTCCAATCCAATTTCTCATCAGTGCATACTACAGTTATTAGCTTATTGAGTGTTTTCCTTGACGGCCAGCTTTCTTCGTGGCTGGAAGGTAAGTTCTCACGTGGTGCCGTCCATTTTGCGATGTAGTTGTCTCGGCTACGTCAGGAATTTAGTCTCTCTTGCCCTTGGGGTGGGACACGACCCCTAAAGGCGGAAAAAAACAGCAATGAGCAAAGGAATGAGGATTCACAAGGCAATGGAAACCAATGCATTAAAGATAAATAATATGTATCCACGGGACATGTAGCGTGTACCTGAAAAAGTGTCATGATGATCTCTCCATTAGGAAAAGACTCCAGAATAGTCCCCCATTCGGATCTCCGGGAGGAGGCTGCTAAGGGGGAGGTGACCACGAGAAAAAGGTTGAATAACCAACGAAAGGGTAATGTGCTACGAATCTGGGCGTGGAATGTCGGGAGCTTGAACGTAGTAGGGAGCTAGAAAATCTTAAAAAGGAAATGCAAAGGCTTAATCTAGGTATAGTAGGGGTCCGTGAAGTGAAATGGAAAGAAGACAAGGATTTCTGGTCAGATGAGTACAGGGCATTATCAACAGCAGCAGGCAATGATATAAGTGAAGTAGAATTCGTTATGAATAGGAAGGTAGGGCAGAGAGAGTCTTACTGTGAACACTTCAGTCATACGGTTGTTCTCTTCGAAATCGATAATTAACCAACACCGACAACGATAGGTCCGGTATACATGAGGACGTCGCAAGCTGAAGATGAACAGATAGAAAAAGCATATGACGACATTGCCCTCGTAATTCTACACGTAACTAGAAATGAAAATCGAATAGTCAAGGGGGACTGGAATGAGTTTGTAAAATAAGGAGTAGAAGAAAGCTTTACGGGAGACTATGGGCTTTGTACTAGGAATGAGAGAGGAGAAAGACTAATTGAGTTCTGTAATAAATTTCAGCTAGTAATAGCGAATGCTCTGTTCAAGAATCACAAGAAGAGGAGGTTTACTTGGAAAAGACCAGGCGATATGGGAAGATTTCAGTAAGATTACATCATGGTCAGACAGAGATTCCGAAATCAGTTACTGGATTGTAAAGCGTACCCAGGAGCAGATATAGATTCACATCACAGTGAAGTAATGGCGACATTAGTCAGGAAGAATCAAAACGCAAAGAAGTGGGATACGGAAGTACTAAGGAATGACGCGATACGCTTCAAGTTCTGTGCAACTATTGATACAGCAATAAAGGATAGCTTAGTAGGCAGTACGTTGAAGAGAAATGGATACATCTAAAAAGGGCAATCACAGAAGTTGGAAAGAAAAATATTGGTACTGTGAAGAAACCATGGTTAACAGAAGAAATACTTCAGATGATCGATGAAAGAAGAGAGTACAAAAATGTTCAGGGAAATTCAGGAAAACAGGAGTGAAATAAACAGGAAGTACAGAGAAGCTAAGACAAAATGGATGCATGAAAAGTCTGAAGAAATCTAAAAAGAAATGATGTCGGTGGGACTGACTCACCATGTATGAAAGTCAAAATAGTCTTCAGTGAAATTAAAAGCAAGAGTGATAACATTAATAATGCAACGGGAATTCCACTGTTAAATCCAGAGGAGACAGCGGATAGGTAGATAGAGTACATTGAAGGCCCCTATGAGGGGAAAGATTTATCTGATGTGATAGAAGAAGAAACTGGAGTCGATTTAGAAGAGATATGGGATCCAGTGTTAGAATAGAATTTAAGAGAGCTTTGGAGGACCTAAGATCAAATAAGGCAGAAGGGATACATAACATTCCATCAGAATTTCTAAAAGCATTAGGGGAAGTGGGAACAAATCGACTATTCACGTTGGTGTGTAGAATGTATGAATCTGGCGATATACCATCAGATTTTCGGAAAAATATCATCCACAAAATTCCGATGACTGCAAGAACTGACAAGTGCGAGGATTATCGCACTATCACCTTAACAGCTCACGCATCAAAGCTACTTACAAGACTAACGTAGGAAAGAATGGAAAAGAAAATTGACGATGTGTTAGATGACGATCAGTATGGTTTTGGGAAAGGTAAAGGCACTAGAAAGGCAATTCTGACGTTACGGTTGATAATGGAAGCAAGGCTACAGACAAATTCTGATAAAAATGCAGGTAAGTTATAGGAAAAGACGGGTAATACGCAATATGTAGCTGGCCGCTGTGGCCGAGCGGTTCTAGGCGCTAGGTTCGAATCCTGCCTCGGGCATGGATGTGTGTGATGTCCTTAGGTCAGCTAAGTTTAAGTAGTTCTAAGTTCTAGGGGACTGATGACCTCAGAAGTTAAGTCCCATAGTGCTCAGAGCCATTTGAACCATTTGCAATATGTACAAGAGCCAAGAGGGAATAATAAGAGTGGACTACCAGGAACTAAGTCCTCGGATGAAAAAGGTGCAAGACAGGGATGTAGTCTTTCACTCCTACTGTTCAATCTGTACATCGAAAGCCGCACGCACTGGCCGTGCGGTTTGAGACGTAATGTTACGGACTGCGCGCCTCTCCACCGGAGGTTCGGGTCCTCCCTGGGGCATGGGTGTGTGTGTTGTTCTTTGCATAAGTTAGTTTAAGTAGTGTGTAAGTCTAGGGACCGATGACCTAAGCAGTTTGGTCCCTTAGGAATTCACCCAAAATTGAACAACTTTTGTACATCGAAGAAAGAAAGATGGAAATAAAAGAAAGGTTCAGCAGTGGAATTAAAATTCAAGGAGAATGGATCTCAGTGATATGATTCGCTGATGATATTGCTATCTTGATTGAAAACGAAGATCTGTTGAATGGAATGAACAGTCTAATGAGTATAGAATATGGACTGAGAGTAAATCGATGAGAGACGAAAGTAAAGAGAAGTAGCAGAAATGAGAACAGCGAGAAACTTAACATCAGGATTGATGGTCATATGCAGCAAAATATCGAATGACAGAATGAGGAGATTCTACGCAGAATCGGAGAGGAAAGGAATATGTGGAAAACACTGATACGCAGAAGGGACAGGATGATAGGACATCTGTTAAGATATGAGCAAATGACTTCCATGGTACTAGAGGGAAATGTAGAGGGCAAAAATGGTAGAGGACAGAGTTTGCAATGCAGCCAGCAAATAATTGAGGCCGGCCGCGGTGGTCTCGCGGTTCTAGGCGCGCAGTCCGGAACCGTGCGACTGCTACGGTCGCAGGTTCGAATCCTGCCTCGGGCATGGATGTGTGTGATGTCCTTAGGTTAGTTAGGTTTAAGTAGTTCTAAGTTCTAGGGGACTAATGACCACAGCAGTTGAGTCCCATAGTGCTCAGAGCCATTTGAACCATTTTTTTTAAATAATTGAGGTTGCCATAATAATAAATAAAAAATGGGCAAACAGAATGATAAGCTATGCTTGGATAAACGAGCGAATATGCAGCATAAGATGTAAGATTTCTAGAGGATATCTGACCTGTGTAGCAGTGTCTGCCCCAGAGGAAGGGAGAACGAAGGAAAGCGAGACGTTCTATGAAGATCAACATAAAACACTAGATAGGATACACAAGTATGACTATATTGTAATTGGCGGAGACTACAATCCAAGAATAGGAAGAGAAAGAATAGATAATATAGTTGGCTATGCTGGAGAGACTACAGTCAACAGAAATTGAACCATAATAAGAGATTTTGCAAGTTTCAACAACTTCAGAATGTTAAAATCTTTCTTTAAACAGAAAGACATATACAAATACACATGGTCCGCCAGAAGATATAGGACCGTAATTGACTACTTCGTAGCAAACCAAAGAACAGCTGTTCTGTTTCAGGATGTGCGTGTGTATAGGGGATACGACATGAACACAGACCACTTCCTGCTGCAAGCAAAAGTTGCCCTTAAGCAGATAAGGCATAAGACACGTAAAAAATTCCCAGGAAAACCAAGGGAGGTATATGAAGTCTACTTACTAGAACAGGGGTCAATCAAGAATGCTTAGACACAATAATGGGTACAGTTCCAGAATAAGCGCGTTCTGAAAATGAGTGGGAACAGATTAAGAACACATTAAGAACTGCAGACAGTGAAGCTTTAGGTAAAACGAAACACAGGAAGAAAAAAAGGCCACATGATTTGGACAAAAGAAATTGAGGAGGCTGTTGAAATAAAGAGAAAACTACATAAAAATACCTACAACATCCAAACAATACAAGAAGCAAACAGCAGAAGTGAAAAACCTAAACAGGAAGCTGCATCACCGTTGGGATAACTTTCTAACATTCTGCGTGGTGTCTGTCGTTCTATGTTGTGTCTCCCTACTACTTTCGCGCAACGACGCTCTGAGCGTGTTTTTTAGGGAATTGACTAGTTTGGACCTGGGACCTGTTGCTGGTAAGGAGACGCCAGACCACACATGACATGTAGAGTTCAGAAGACTTCAGTGAGACTAGCGATGATATAACCAAATACTTAATGATTTCAGCGTCAGCTCCACTGCACTCCCTCTAAAAGAATCTTAATAGTAACTAAATTTAGTGGAAGAGGTTCAAGGCTTTCCTATTTTTAGTTAGCTGGTAAAATAACGTCGAAAAAGTAGTTAAGTTTACCATTGAAAATTTTATTCTGATCACAAAACATCGTTTATAAATTGCGCTATTGATAAAAGGAAATGTTTTAATACAGGGTTATAAAAACCAACTGCGTTCAATAAAAATGTGGACGAATATTCCCTGAATGGGTTGCCAAGTTCTACAGTGGATGACCTATGCCATATCACATCTATAATCTAGGTTTAAATTAAGTTTCACAAAAGAGAAAACTATCAAAATGGTCTACAGTGACCCACAATTATCTTTAATTACTTATCTAACTTGTCGTAAATTACAATGGCTGATGTGGCTTCTCAATAATTATATAACAGAAAAATCATCGCGTTTCAGATTTTTACTTCAAGTAGCAAATGTGAATAACATGAGCTTTAATTAACGATCGACACTAGTATTGTGTAAAAAGGGGATGTAACAGATGAGACTTCTGCAGTTCTAAGTGTAGCCTTATGCGCTCAAAAATGCGGCATCGCGTGCGTTCATTACCTTGTCGGTGTTCGTCAGAGGGCGGCGGCCGGCGCAGCCCCATCCAGCTCGCCGTCTCGGAAGCAACTCTCTTCTAACTTCTCCTTACTACAATTTACCGAAGTTGGTTTAAAGAAAACTACCTGGCCGTGTTTCCATCTGACCAATCAGGGTCTCAATGATAACCTTACGCTCCGCCTACAAAAATTCTGTCTATCCAATGAGAAACGTCATACTTTTCGTGGTGGGGCAATGTTTTTAACGTTTGCAACGTAACAGAGACGCGAAAAAGTCTCACGTTAAAACTTGTGGCTTATGTGGCCCTTTTTGTGTTATCGTAAAATCTATGCTGTTCTTCTGGAGGGCTCTAGATTTTAACATGGGCTGGGGGTGGTGCTAGCGGTTACTTTTCGTGATGGGGCAATGTTTTTTAGGTTTGCAATGTAACAGAGACGCGAAAAAGTCTCACGCTAAAACTAGCAGCTGGTGTGGCCAATGTGGTGTTATCGTAAGATCTATACTGTTCTTCTGGAGGGCTCTAGCTTTTAACATGGGCTGGGGTGCGGTCCTGGTGGTTAGCTGGATACGCGGGTGTCCGTCCCTTATCGTAGGGCCTTCCAGCTTAACACGGTTCTGTTCTCGGCTTCTGTTCTCGTTTCTCCCATCGGAGCTGCGTCTGTCTCACGGTGGGAAGGTATGACATTCATTTAGGCATTCTTGTGTTAGTCTGTGGTATTCCATTTGCTCACTCGTTACTCGTATTACTTTGGTTAATTTAATGTCACGATTTATTCGGAGCTATGTGACATACTACTGGGTTTGCTTATTATCTCAGGGTTTTCATGGATGGTGTTGGATTTGCATGACACCTTACAACTTTACTGCCAGGATCGAGAATGATGTCCGTGTAAGACAAACACTTCCATATAAAATGGTAAGACACTTGAATAATAGCGAAAAGGATGCGGCAGATATCAATGTTATAAAGAACAAGGTCTGGTTGCATTATTACAAGGAAATGTGGACTCATTAAAGTGATGAAGATCTTGAAACAAATCTAGATCATCTTGAATTCCAAGAATTTGAACATGGTCTCAGATATATAAAGAACCGAAAGGAAGTAGGAAGTGATGGCATTAACGACGAACTAATAAAATTCTTCACTAGCATTTAAAAAAGGTTCCTCAGATTTTTGAATCTTTGCTGGATAACAAAGGAAATACCAAAAGAATGGAAGATCTAACTTATAAAACCAATATTTAAAAAAGGAGACAGATCAAAACCCGAAAATTATACAGGCACATCACTATTAAAAAAAAGCGTTTAAGACCTATACTAGAATAATAACCGAAGGACTAAATCCATAATGGAGTGTCTGCTGTCAGAAGAACAACATGGGTTCAGAAAGGGGAGACGCTGTACAGACAACATATATATGGTATAGCATATTATAACAAAATAAGGAATTCAATAAAGAAACACACATCCTTTTCATAGATTATGAAAAGGCTTTTGATAAATGTAAATAGACAGCTATTGTGGGAAATTTGAGTAAGAATAGGTATACCAATACACATTGGACAGGTAGTTAAAAAAACTATGCTAATACAGGAACCCAAATAATTAGTGATAATGAAGAAACAACAAAGGTCATTCATTTAGGAGTTCGACAAGATTGCAGCCTCTCTCCACTGCTTTTTAATATATACCTTGACGACATTATTCGGGCAATGGAGAATGAAACTGAAGAATGATACACATAACTTCAACCAAAAAGATTACATTATGACTTTGTTATTCGCAGATGACCAAGTATTAATTTCGAATAATGCAGATGGACTGAAGAGAGCTGCCTACGAACTATACCAAACATGCCAGGTATATAAGATGTCAATATCAATACAAAAAACAAAAGCCATGTCTTTCTGTGGAAAAAATCCAGCAAGAACAGAAATAAATACAGACAACAAGAGTATAGAGCAAGTAGATAGATTCAAATTTGTAGGAACCATGCTGTCGTACAAGGGAGACCTAGATCAAAGAGACAAAATTGAGAAATTTAACTACTTAAATAGCACTATGAGAACAGTCCTCCAACGTAAAGTAAGAACAGAAACATTTCTAAAATTTTATAAAGTTACGTCAATACCAACATTACTATATGGAAGTGGATCTTGGGTAACGAAAAAGAAAGATAAAATGAGAATACAAGCCAATGAAATGAAATTCCTTAGGTACATATCAGAATACACAAGCTTGACTACAAAAGAAATACAGATATCAGGAATGAAATAAAAATTTTCGATATAAGTAGTAAGGTTGACGAATACCGACAAAGTGGAAACGATAGAACTGTCAGCCTGAAGGACAGGGGCACATTCACACATGTGCTCATCGGAAGCACAGCAAATCAAGAAAGGTAGCCACATACATACGGAAAAGCTCCGTTCTGCTGTGCAGAGTGCAATCCTACGCTTTTAGACTCTTCTGGACACTGATGCTCGCCGTATAGAGCCCATTTTGTGGGCAGTAATCGTACCGGTATGTAATGGTATGATGCACCTAGCAGCACATTAAAAGTGTTCGAATTGAATTGATTCTGCATTATTTCTCTTCCCCATGTCCTCCACATTAATGCTACCAAGTTTGGTACTCGTACGATAATTAGTTTCCGTGTTATAACGTGTTAAATAGGGAAATATTAATCATAACCAGTGGGTAGATCACTTTTGAAGGTACCATATAAACATTTGCGCTAAAAGAGAAAAAGTGACAGAAAAAGAATGATACCACAAGGGAGAGCGTTGTTCAGTTTTTTTCTTGTCACTAACAACGATGCTAACGTAAGGAGAACACAGCACCCAGTCTCCGAGCAGAGAAAATCTCCGACACGGTCGGGACTCGAATTCGAGGGGGCATGATCATTTCTTCATGATTGTGTTTTACGCGAATAAGTTTATCCACGAGCTTTGGAATACACGTTATTTTTCGTCTTTGTGTCTGGCGCAAAACAAAAAAAAAAAAGGACTGAGCTACCCATCCGCTCCCCTCCTCCTCCCTCCCCCCCCCCCCTCCGCCGCTCATGAGCATCCAACATATAACCGACCATGTGAAAAGCGAATTTCCAGGTTTCATCCACACACCTGAAACAATTGACCTTGTACTTTGTAGTGGGTCACTGAGAATTCTAGGCGAAAGAGGAACCGTGGTCGTTTAAAATGAAATGACCTGTCGGTGGGAATAATAAGAATACAAGGAATGAGCACGTCTACTCCGTTTGTTTTCCCATTCATAATTGTTGCTCTACTATGATTTTAACGGGTAGCCTGGTTCCAGTACACAATCGAGGTGGATTAATGTTGCAGAAAAAGAATCATTAGTGCCCTGATTTTGATTGACCATGTATTCAGTGGGCACCAAGAAGATCCAACGAATTCCAAAACTCAATTGGTCACTTTAAAATACCGTTCGCATTCACGACGACGACCATCGATTTAGTGGAGACACATCCATCCCCAATTATTCCATGGCCAGCCTAGTTGATAACATTAACTTTGGTGTTTTTGCTGTCAAAATAGCACATTTGCAAAACTAGTGATGATTTTTGCTTTATGTAGCAGTTTCTCGGAAAACTTTCTCAATAAACTGTTTGATAGACGAAACAAACGTTCAGTCGAAGTGGAATATATTTTGTGACGGCATCAGACGAAATGTTTATATTGCGAGAATTGCAGCGTTGTCTCTTGCGCGGTCGGTTTTAGCGGGAAACTGGTACTTTGTTGCTGGATAAGCTTTATACCTATGAAAGTTCTCCAGTCAGCAGTGATCATTTTGTAAAAAACCCGTGTAAATCGAAACATTACTTTCGTATGTTCAGAAGAGACAAACATTCATTTTTATGCAGACAAGATTGTTAGCTATCCGTAATTCCAGAACAGAGTTGGGCTCAGCAGCTGGCAACTTCGAGTTTGGTGACTGCCTTGTTTGTTTGGCGCCCGCTCTGTCTCCCATCGCAGAATCTACCAACGATTAGGGAGAGCCCTCTGTACACAGACCGCCTGCGGCGATGAATATTCATCGGTGCTATAGACCGCAGTGGCCGACATCCAGCGACGGAGCGGCAGTCAGGAGCTCTGGATAACAGCAGCGCACTCCGGAAAGCAACACGTGCTGCCCTCCCTCGGAATGTGTGAGTGACAGGCGGCTTTCTTTAACTCTATCTGACTGGTTTGATATAGCCTGCCACGAATTCCCCCCTTGCGCCAACGCCTTCATTTCAGAGGAGCAATTGCACCTACATCCTCATTTACACTACTGCCCATTAAAATTGCTACACCACGAAGATGACGTGCTACAGACGCGAAATTTAACCGACAGGAAGAAGATGCTGCGATACGCAAATGATTAGCTTTTCAGAGCATTCACACAAGGTTGGCGCCGGTGGCGACACCTACAACGTGCTGACATGAGGAAAAAAATGGTTCATATGGCTCTGAGCACTATGGGACTTAACAGCTATGGTCATCAGTCCCCTAGAACTTAGAACTACTTAAACCTAACTAACCTAAGGACATCACACGACACCCAGTCATCACGGACATGAGGAAAGTTTCCAACCGATTTCTCATACACAAATAGCAGTTGACCGGCGTTGCCTGGTGAAACGTTGTTTTGATACCTCGTGTAAGGAGGAGAAATTTGTACCATCACGTTTCCGACTTTCATAAAGGTCGGATTGTAGCCTATCGCGATTGCGGTCTATCGTGTCGCGACATTGCTGCTCGCGTTGGTCGAGATCCAATAACAGAATATGGAATAGGCGTGTTCAGGAGGGTAATACGGAACGCCGTGCTGGATCCCAACGGCTTCATATCACTAGCAGTCGAGAATACAGGCATCTTATCTGCATGGCTGTAACGGATCGTGCAGCCACGTCTCGTTTACAGCATCATGATGGTCGCATCCGTGTTTGGCGAAATCGCGGTCAACGCACACTGGAAGCGAGTACTCGTCATCGCCATATTGGCATATCACCCGGCGTGATGGTATGGGGTGCCATTGGTTACACGTCTCGGTCACCTCTTGTTCGCATTGACGGCAGTTTGAACAGTGGACGTTACATTTCAGATGTGTTACGACCAGTGGCTCTACCCTTCATTCGAGCCCTGCGAAACCCTACATTTCAGCAGGATAATGCACGACCGTGTGTTGAAGGTTCTGTACGGACCTTTCTGGATACAGAAAATGTTCGACTGGTGCCTTGGCCAGCACATTCTCCAGATCTCTCACCGGCTGAAAACGTCTGGTCAATGGTGGCCGAGCAACTGGCTCGTCACAATACGCCAGTCACTACAATCTCTGTCTTCCTCCATAGTTTTGACCCTCTACAGCTCCCTATAGCACCATTATGTAAGTTATTCCCTGGTGTCTTAACACATATCCCATCATCCTGCCCCTTCTCCTTTTCAGTGTTTCCCATACATTTCTTTCTTGACCGATTCTGCGGAGAAGCTATTAATTCTTTATCTTACCAGTCCATCTGATTTCATGTGTAGCACCACATCTAAAATGCTTCCATGGTTAACTACCACACAATGTTGTGCCGAAAATGTACGTTCTCAGATATTTCTTCCTCAATTTAAGAGCTACCTTTGATGCGAGTAGACTACTCTTGGCCAGGAATTCCCATTCTGGCACTGATGTCTGACAAAAAAAGTAGAACATCCAGAAGTCACATTTCAAAGTAACATCGCACACGTACACTCCATAAGAGCTGAGGTTCCAATTGACAGGTAGGAACGGGCACCAGAGTGTGGTTAGTGCTTTTGTTGTTACCAGGTCTGGTAGATTATAGAAATGGGCTCTCAACAGCGTCAGATGTTGAGTGATAACTACATAGGATACAGAAGTGCAGCTTACTTGTGTCAGACACCATTATCAGATCTGACAGAGTTTGAATTGGGTCTCATTCTGGATCTCTGTTTGGCCTTCTGGTAGAATCTTGCAATATCTAGATTTGTGGAGCATCCTGATGTGAGAGGGATTAGCTGTTGGACTGCATGGGACTGTGAGAGAAGATATACTTCTCCTCAAGTTGATCACTGGACTCCCGTGTTGTGCACCTACCACAATCATAGCCTCTTCAGATCTACGCCTGCCTTCTGACTACAAGTGACGGACTCCCGCAACGTTCTTTGTCATTCCGACAAAGAAGGCTGCATGTGGAGTGATGCCGAGACCGGAAAGCATGGACGGCTTATAAATGCGTCCTCATGTGCTATCTCTAATAATTCACAGCCGTGATGTCATTTTTCAACCGGACAATCTTATCCACACATGGCGTAAGTCACAGTGAACTATCTGCATGGTGCTGAGGTTCTCCCATGGCTAGAAGAAAGTCATAACTGTTCCCGATAGAACATGTTTCGAACCAGCCGGAATGTCAACTCGGTCTCAGTGATGTCACCCAGAATACGAATAAACATTTACCACAATTGAGGGCGAACTTGCCTCAGAAGAAGATATAACGGCTTTGTGACATGCTTCCCAACCGAATCAGTTAATGCACACAGGACAGAGAGGATGCAATGTAATACCAAGTGGACTAATACTTCCAGGTGGTTTGTGAAATTGACTTACCTTGCGCCGGCCGCGGTGGCCCTGCGGTTCTGGCGCTGCAGCCCGGACCCTCGGGGCTGCTACGGTCGCAGATTCGAATCCTGCGTCGGGCATGCGTGTGAGTGATGTCCTTAGGTTAGTTAGGTTTAAGTAGTTCTAAGTTCTAGGGGACTTATGACCTAAGATGTTGAGTCCCATAGTGCTCAGAGCCATTTGAACTTACCCGTCGAGGTGGAGCAGTGTTAGCACGCTGGACTCGCATTGGGGAGGACAACGGCTCAAACCCATGTCCGACCATCCTATTTTAGGTTTTCCATGATTTCCCTAAATTTCCTCAGACAAATGGCCGGATGGTTCCTTTGAAAGTGCAGGACCGACTTCCTTCGCCATCCTTCCCTAACCCCATAGGAGCGATGACCTCGCTGTTTGGTCCCCTCCCTCAAATCAGTCACCCAAGTTTACTTATCTAATCACTCAAATATCATCACATACCAAGCTCAACCCGTGAAGTTTCACTTTGTTTCCTCTTCCCCGTTTGGGCGCTTCACTTTTATTGTCAGTCAATACACCAAGTGCCCCTCTTTATTGAGAATGTAGGGAAGAAGATTCAAAGTATGTCTGCTTCGGCTTTTCTGTCATACATTCTTCAGTATGACCGACAGGATCGGCCGCATATTGTGCAAAAACGGCGTAAAGACTATATACAAACTGCGAAGAAGGCCGGCGAGTGTTTCAGTTCGGCAAGTGACAAAAGTGGCTCACTTGCAACGTTGGGAGTATCCTGCAAACCGTATACACGTGAAAAATTCTATGTTCGAATGAGTGGAAGATCCATCGTTATCAGTATCACCGAAAATAGCTGGTAATGCATGTTGGGACAGGTGGAGACATCGGCTGTGGCGGAGGACGCGCTGTGTGAGACCCTCCACATAATGAAATTCGCCGACACGGAGTTTCCCGCCGTGGAGTAAGCTGCCATACCCGCTTGCTCAAGGAACCCAAAACTCACGAGGCGCGGGGTAGCCGCGCGGTCTATGGCGCCTTGTCAAGGTCCTTGCGGCTTCCTCCGTCGGAGGTTCGAGTCCTCCCTCGGACATGGGTGTGTGTGTGTGTGTGTGTGTGTGTTGCCTATAGCGTTAGTTTAAGTTAGATTAAGTAGTGTGTAGGCCTGGGGACCGATGACCTCAGCAGTTTGGTTCCATAAGACCTTACCACAAGTTTCCAAATTTTCAAAAACTCACAAACATGACAACAGTTTTATCACGAAAGAGGGAAGGTTCAGAGTAAGTGCATCTTTGAGATGTTGCAGAAAACGACCATTCAAGGTAACAAGGGAAGAACCATAGTGCTAAATACCAGGGTAAGGACGTCAGACGCTCGTGCGACAAATATATGTAATCTCCGGCGGCGGGTTCGACAGCTTATAGTTCGCCACCAACAATGGAGAGTGCGTCTTTACAATGCTACCCAGCCTTGCTAAAATAAAGTCGTATAGCATGAATGGCTGGGAGACCCTGAAGTGGAGTATCAGAAACCTAATTGGTTGTATGTGTAAGTGTATCTGCTAAGCTGTGTGAGACTGTAATGGGTGTGTGTGTCGTGTTCGTGATGTAAATGATGAAAGAAGGGAGAGGGTGAAGCCCAGTGCCGGCACATAGCCTACTCCTCTCTGAGAGCACCATGGGGGGGGGGGGGGGGTACCGAACTTACCGTCCCCATCCGACGAACAGATCTACGTTTAGAGAGTCTCATGCCCTCATTTCTTGAGCGACTGTGGAGAGGTTAGGAATTAAATCCAGGATATTTACGTAAAAAGATTGATGATCAGGGACTCACGCCACCACCTCTCCTGCCCCTTCCACCGTAATGGTAAAGGGTAAAATGTCAACAGCGTGCGACGTTTCTGGACGGTCACCCATCGAAGTACTGACCACGCCCAACAGTGCTTAAGTTCGGTAACCAGTGTTTTCACCTAGGACTGACCGCTGACTTCCCACTCCTGCTGTCGAAACGTTAGAAAAATCACTGACCAAGCGTCGGTGAAGATCATGGGACGGAGGTCAATAGGCAAGACGTTAAAACATATTCTACGTCTACACTGCATCTACATGCATTGCAAACAGCCGTGAAGTGCATGGAGCAGGGCTCTTCCCTTTATACTAGTTATTAGGGCTTTCTCCCGTTCCATTCACATACGAAGTGCTGGATTATTTATTGTTTAAATGTCTCTGTGTGTGCTGTATTTAATCTAATCTTCTCCTGCCGATCCCTATGTGAGCGATAAGTAGAAGTTGTAGTGTATTCCTGGAATCATCACTTAAAGACGGTACTTGAAAGTCTATAAGGAGTTTTCTCGGATGGAAAACTGGACGACGAAGACTGGGAGAAGGTCGACAGGTTAAACTTCCAGCAAGACATAAGGTCAAGTGAAACTACCACCAACCGCCAGATGACCAAGTTCAGCCGGCCGCGGTGGGCGAGCGGTTCTAGCCGCTTGAGTCCGGAACCGCGCGACTGCTACGGTCTCAGGTTCGAATCCTCCCTCGGCCATGGATATGAGTGACGTCCTTAGGTTAGTTCGGTTCAAACAGTTCTAAGTTCTAGGGGACTGATGACCTCAGATGTTAAGTCCCATAGTGCTCAGCGCCATTTGAACCATTTGACGAAGTTCGACAAATTGCAACAGAAAACAACGGATGAAGGACCGAGTCTGGAAACGCGACGAACAGTGGTGAACTTCTCCAGAGACACCTTGAGCGATGCAGCCACTCAAGTTCTGGCTAAAGGGATGAACTATGAAATTGCACCAAAACTAGAACCGAAAGAAGACATTATCGAATCAGTGGTGGCTTCGGTTCGTCACCTACTACAACCAGAGGCGGAGAAGATCTGGCAAGAGTCTTGACTCAAGCAAGGCCTCCGAAGCAGAACATCAATAAGGAGGAGTGTCATGCCATAAAGGACCTGAAGAACACTCTCAGATAGTGGTAATACAGGCGGACAAGGGAAATGCCACAGTAGTGTTGGACACAGTAGATTACGACAAGCGGGTGCAGGATCTTCTGAGAACCCATTTACCATAAACTCAATGGGGATCCGACAGCCAAGAGAATGAAATCGACGCAACCGCTGCTGAAGCAAACTAGGATGAATTACCAAATTACTATGTTGAACATTAGTTAATTCATTACACAGTGGCGCTAACACACTGCTTTCGTCTTCACTGTCATTTCTCAGTTTACTTTGGAGACTAATATTACGTTTTTCACACGCCATTATTGTCACAATATTTCACATGATAACACAGAAAACGACAATTGGAAGAGCAAAATGTTGTTGTTGAGGACTTCAGTCCTGAGACTGGTATGATGCAGCTCTCCATGCTACTCCATCCTGTGCAAGCTTCTTCATCTCCCAGTACCTACTGCAACCTACATCCTTCTGAATCTGTTTAGTGTATTCATCTCTTCGTCTCCCTCTACGATTTTTACCCTCCACGCTGCCCTCCCCCCCCCCCCCCCCCCCAATGCTAACTTTGTGATCCCTTGATACCTCAGAACAAGTCCTACAAACTGGTCCCTTCTTCTTGTCAAGTTGTGCCACAAACTCCTCCCCAATTCTATTCAATACTTCCTCATTAGTTATGTGATCTACCCATCTAATCTTCAGCATTCATCTGTAGCACCACATTTCGAAAGCTTCTATTCTCTTCTTGTTCAAACTATTTAACGTCCATGTTTCACTTCCATACATGGCTACACTCCATACAAATGCTTTCAGAAACGAATTCCTGGCAATTAAATGTATACTCGATATTAACAAATTTCTCTTCTTCAGAAACGCTTTCCTTGCCATTGCCAGTCTACATTTTATATCCTCTCTACTTCGACCATCATCAGTTATTTTGCTTCCCAAATAGCAAAACTCCTTCACTACTTTAAGCGTAATTTCCTACTCTAATTCCCGCAGCATGACCCGATTGAATTCGACTACATTCCATTATCCTCGTTTTGCTTTTGTTGATGTTCATCTTATATCCTCCTTTCAAGACACTGTCCATTCCTTTCAGCTGCTCTTTCAGGTCCTATGCTGTGTCTGACAGAATTACAATGTCATCGGCGAACCTCAACATTTTCATTTCTTCTCCATGGATTTTAATACCTACTCCGAATTTTTCTTTTGTTTCCTTCACTGCTTGCTCAATATACAGATTGAGTAACATCGGGGAGAGACTGCAACCCTGTCTCACTCCCTTCCAACCACTGCTTCCCTTTCATGCCCCTCAACTCTTATAACTGCTATCTGGTTTCTGCACAAATTGTAAATAGCCTTTTGCTCCCTGTATTTTACCCCTGCTACCTTCAGTATTCGAAAGAGAGTATTACAATCAACATTGTCAAAAGCTTTCTCTAAGTCTACAAATGCTATAAACGTAGGTTTGCCCTTCCTTAATCTAGCTTCTAAGATAAGTCGTCGGGACAGTATTGCCTCACGTGTTCCAACATTTCTACGGAATCCAAACTGATCTTCCCCGAGGTCGGCTTCTACTAATTTTTCCATTCGTCTGTAAAGAATTCACGTTAGTATTTTGCAGCTGTGACTTATTAAACCGATAGGTCGGTAATTTTCGCATCTGTCAACACCTGCTTTCTTTGGGATTGGAATTATTATATTCTTCTTGAAGTGTGAGGGTATTTCGCCTGTCTCATACATCTTGCTCACCAGATGGTAGAGTTTTGTCATGACTGGCTCTCCCGAGGCCGTCAGTACTTCCAATGGAATGTTGTCTACTCCGGGGGCCTTGTCTCGACTCAGGTCTTTCAGTGCTCTGTCAAACTCTTCACGCAGTATCGTATCTCCCATTTCATCTTCATCTACATTCTCTTCCATTTCCATAATATTGTCCTCAAGTACATCGCCCTTGTATTGACCCTCCATATACTCCTTCCACCTTTCAGCTTTCCCTTCTTTGCTTAGAACTGGGTTTCCATCTGAGCTCTTGATGTTCATACAAGTGGTTCTCTTATCTCCAAAGGTCTCTTTAATTTTCCTGTAGGCAGTATCTATCTTACCCCTAGGGAGATAAGCCTCTATATCCTTACATTTGTCCTCTAGCCATCCCTGCTTAGCCATTTTGCACTTCCTGTCGATCTCATTTTTGAGACGTCTGTATTCCTTTTTGCCTGCTTCATTTACTGCAATTTTATATTTTCTCCTTTCATCAATTAATTCAATATTTCTTCTGTTACTCAAGGATTTCTACTAGCCCTCGTCTTTTTACCTACTTGATTCTCTACTGCCTTCACTATTTCATCCCTCAGAGCTATCCATTCTTCTTCTACTGTATTTCATTCCCCCATTCCTTTCAATTGTTCCCTTATGCTCTCCCTGAAACTCTGTACAACCTCTGGTTCTTTTAGTTTATCCAGGTCCCATCTCCTTAAATTCCCACCTTTTTGCAGCTTCTTTAGTTTTAATCTACAGGTCATAACCAATAGATTGTGGGCAGAGTCCACATCTGCCACTGGAAATGTCTTACAATTTAAAACCTGGTTCCTAAATCTCTGTCTTACCATTATATAATCTATCTCCAGGCTTCTTCCATGTATACAGCCTTCTTTCATGTTTCTTGAACCAAGTGTTAGCAATGATTAAGTTGTGCTCTGTGCAAAATTCTACGAGGCGGCTTCCTCTTTCATTTCTTAGCCCCAGTCCATATTCACCTACTACGTTTCCTTCTCTCCCTTTTCCTACTACCGAAATCCAGTCACCCACGACTATTAAATTTTCGTCACCCTTCACTATCTGAATAATTTCTTTTCTTTGATCATACATTTCTTCAATTTCTTCGTCATCTGCAGAGCTAGTTGGCATATAAACTTGTACTACTGTAGTAGGTGTGGGCTTCGTATCTACCTTGGCCACAATAATGCGTTCACTATGCTGTTTGTAGCAGCTTACCCCCATTCCTATTTTCCTATTCATTATTGAACCTACTCCTGCATTATCCCTATTTGATTTTGTGTTTATAACCCTGGCGTACCCAGGAGCAGATATAGACTCAGATCACAATATAGTAGTGATGAAGAGTAGGCTCAAGTTCAAGACATTAGTCAGGAAGAATCAATACGCTAAGAAGTGGGATATGGAAGTTCTAAGGAATGACGAGATACGTTTGAAGTTCTGTAACGCTATAGATACAGCAATAAGGAATAGCGCGGTAGGCAACACAGTTGAAGAGGAATGGACGTCTCTAAAAAGGGTCATCACAGAAGTTGGGAAGGAAAACATAGGTACAAAGAAGGTAGCTGCGAAGAAACCATGGGTAACAGAAGAAATACTTCAGTTGATTGATGAAAGGAGGAAGTACAAACATGTTCCGGGAAAATCAGGAATGCAGCAATACAAGTCGCTGAGGAATGAAATAAATACGAAGTGCAGGGAAGCTAAGACGAAATGGCTGCAGGAAAAATGTGAAGACTTCGAAAAAGATATGATTGTCGGAAGGACAGACTCAGGATACAGGAAAGTCGAAACAACCTTTGGTGACATTAAAAACAACGGTGGTAACATTAAAAGTCCAACGGGAATTCCACTGTTAAATGCAGAGGAGAGAGCAGATAGCTGGAAAGAATACATTGAGAGCCTCTATGAGGGTGAAGATTTGTCTGATGTGATAGAAGAAGAAACAGGAGTCGATTTTGAAGAAATAGGGGATCCAGTATTAGAATCGGAATTTAAAAGAGCTTTGGAGGACTTACGGTCAAATAAGGCAGAAGGGATAGATAACATTCCATCAGAATTTCTAAAATCATTAGGGGAAGTGGCAACAAAATGACTATTCACGTTGGTGTGTAGAATATATGAGTCTGGCGACATACCATCTGACTTTGGGAAAAGCATCATCCACACAATTCCGAAGACGGAAAGAGCTGATAAGTGCGAGAATTATCGCACAATCAGCTTAACAGCTCATGCATCGAATCTGCTTACAAGAATAAGATACAGAAGAATGGAGAATAAAATTGAAAATGCGCTAGGTGACGATCAGTTTGGCTTCAGGAAAAGTAAAGGCCCGAGAGAGGCAATTCTGACGTTACGGCTAATAATGGAAGCAAGGCTAAAGAAACATCAAGACACGTTCATAGGATTTGTCGACCTGGAAAAAAACGTTCGACAATATAAAATGGTGCAAGCTGTTCGAGATTCTGAAAAAAAGTAGGGGCAAGCTATAGGGAGAGACGGGTCATATACAATATGTACAACAAACAAGAGGGAATAATAAGAGTGGACGATCAAGAACGAAGTGCTCGTATTAAAAGGGAGTAAGACAAGGCTGTAGCCTTTCGTCCCTACTCTTCAATCTGTACATCGAGGAAGCAATGATGGAAATAAAAGAAAGGTTCAGGAGTGGAATTAAAATACAAGGTGAAAGGATATCAATGATACGATTCGCTGATGACATTGCTATCTTGAGTGAAAGTCAAGAAGAATTAAATGATCTGCTGAACGGAATCAACAGTCTAATGAGTACACAGTATGGTTTGAGAGTAAATCGGAGAAAGACGAAGGTAATGAGAAGTAGTAGAAATGAGAACAGCGAGAAACTTAACATCAGGATTGATGGTCACGAAGTCAATGAAGTTAAGGAATTCTGCTACCTAGGCAGTAAAATATCCAATGACGGACGGAGCAAGGAGGACATCAAAAGCAGACTCGCTATGGCAAAAAACGTATTTCTGGTCAAGAGAAGTCTACTAATATCAAATACCGGCCTTAATTTGAGGACGAAATTTCTGAGGATGTACGCCTGGAGCACAGGATTGTATGGTAGTGAAACATGGACTGTGGGAAAACCGGAACAGAAGAGAATCGAAGCATTGGAGATGTGGTGCTATAGACGAATGTTGAAAATTAGGTGGACTGATAAGGTAAGTTATGAGGAGGTTCTACGCAGAATCGGAGAGGAAAGGAATATGTGGAAAACACATAAGGAGAAGGGACAGGATGATAGGACATCTGCTAAGACATGAGGGAATGACTTCCATGGTACTAGAGGGAGCTGTAGAGGGCAGAAGCTGTAGAGGAAGACAGAGATTGGAATACGTCAAGCAAATAATTGAGGCTGTAGGTTGCAAGTGCTGCTCTGAGATGAAGAGGTTAGCACAGGAAAGGAATTTGTGGCGGGCCGCATCAAACCAGTCAGTAGACTGATGACCAAAAAAAAAAAAAAAAAAAAAAAAAAAACCCTGTAGTCACCTGACCAAAAGTCTTTTTCCTCCTCCCACCGCACTTCACTAATTCCCACTATATCTAACTTTAACCTATCCATTTCCCTATTTAAATTTTCTAATCTACCTGCCCGATTAAGGGATCTGACATTCCACGCTACAGTTCGTATAGAAATTAATAGTAGCCAGATGAATCGTGATACCTCAAAAAGAAACCATTACCATTATTTGCACCACCATTCTGATGGCGTAATAAGATTTTCAATATCATTGCTACGCTAAATTGTACGAGTAACACCCAGCAAAGAGATTCCAAAATTTAAACGCTCCATCGATTTCGTTGATCGACGTGTCTTTAGAAAGCTCTTAGTGTAAGTCGAAATTGGTATAAATTACTGGCATTTAACGTGAATATTGCAGGTCAAAGTGGCCGATTGCTATCGATGGCGTCAGGCCATAAGTACTCCACAGTTACACGAAAAAACGGTAGCAGCATGCTTATAAATACATTTATTCATCCATGTCTTTGTGTATATCCGATATATACTGTTTATGAAGAAATTGGGCCAATATTTATTGTGTTTTAGGAAGCACGCAGACTTTTGCTTGCTATTCCTTTGATACATGTTTATTTGATATATTGATGCATTTAATAATGTGTGTTAGCGCGTGTTTATGGCCCAGCCGTAGGAATATTTATCTAATTTCAAGTTATTTGAATGTAAATCCAGTATTTCGAATGTGTTTCAATATTTTTGTGAGGGCGCGTTGGCTTGGAGATATGGAGAGAGCGCTCTACCCAATCGCAGCGCTCGTTACTACGGTAGGCGACTACCAATGTGAACACAGAAGGGAATTCGGGACATTGCGGCCGAGGGACAGTCGCACAAGAAGCGACGGACACACGGTCGTAGCGGAGACTTGGAGAGTGTGGAGCGGTTTGCGAGTGGTCGCAGCAGATAGAAATACTACGCAGTACCGACTTGTGCGATTTTCGTGGCTTCTACAGTGAAGACGTAGTGTGCATTTAGAAGTAAATTACTAATTACGTGCAGTAGGAATCTATTGTTTCCCTGTAATTCAACTTATAGTTTATTTGATTGCTGGACCATCGACACCAATAAGTTTTTGGCAGAAATATACCACATTCTCTAAAGTGCTTCTACTATAATACTCATTTAAAGCCGTTAAGATAGTACTTGCAGATTTTATTTAATTGCAATCTTTCATTTATAAACTTCTACGTTACATTCGCAATTGCCGAGTGATAGGAACCTTCGACCATTTGATTCATGTGTTTATTCATATTGTATACTGCAGACTCAGCAGTATTTCGCTTGTAACGCGGCAACTACGTATCCCAGCCCCTAGACAACGAAAGCCAGCCAAAACTTTTAATATTTCAACACTGAGTCAGAGGGAACGTAGTTGAGGGCCACCCAACATTTCATATTATTACTTGAAAGCCCGCAATTGCCATCTATATTCAAGCATGCATTTCTCAGGGTGTTCCACATTTTGTTTAACCCTTCGACCATAGATACTAGTAGACTGGCCTTGCTGTGCAGAAGTTATAGGGCTGGTGTGGCTCCAACATAAACCACGTGACTGTTGGCAAAACGTGTCGGTATTTCAAATCAGCGGTCTACCATCCTATGTTTGTATCGTATTTTAGCCACATTTCTCAACTGACTGCCAAACGCTTCCAAGAAAAATTACTTTTTTATTTGCGAAAAATTATGTCAGAACTACATTTGACCTGAATTTGTTCACAGTAACATTTATAAAATCTAACAAATACATCGAACGCCCCTCTGGTGGGCAGCGGGACGAAATTACTATAAACTTTCAAATAAAGTAAAATGTCGTTAAAATTCTTTTAAACAGTAAGAGTGGGTTCGTGTCAAAACTTTAAATATTGGATTTGCCGCGTTTTGAGCTCTAGTCACTTATAAAAGAAAATGAGATACGGAAATTATGTCAACTATAGGTGCCAAAATTTTCGACTTTAGGAGCAGGTCCGTTTTAGAGTATCAATTTTAGGTGCACTTCAAGGGTTCAGTTCCTACAATTTTTACAAAAGTTTAAACTATCAGTTTAAAGAAAATGATATTTTAGATGAAAGGTGACACTCTGAAGTTTCAGAAAATAATTTTGGAGCCTACATTTATTTAATAGTATTAGAAGGTTGAAAAAAATTCTCTTCATATGTTTACTATAGGTGCTCTTACCTTATTATAATCTCACTTGTATGTACAAAAAGGGGCTTATGTGCAGATGGCTTAAAGTTTTTCCGTTTCAGGGTCTGTATCCAAAGCTGCCATCGGTTTTCATCCTTAGGGAACCCACGAGTAGGAACGAAAAACAGTTATACTTACTTCTGTAACCGAATTATCACAGATACTTTCCAAAATGTAATACGAGTCTGACTTTACAGACGTCACTTTCAACACTTGAATTTACGTGATACTCTATTTCAAGTGTAAAAAACATATAAAAATCACTTCAGCAGATTTCAATAAACGCATCTGCACTATCATAGGAACACGCGTGAAATGTAATGCCATTTCCCCCGACAAAACGCTGAGTACAGCCATAAGCGCAACACGATACAACCACGTTTTGCCAACATTCACGTGACTTTAGCCCAGAGATGTTGGAGCCACGAAAATGACGTCAGGGCCAATCTATTATATTTATGGTCGAAGGTTTAACCCCTGTATTTTCTATACATCCCCTAGACTCTTCGCCGTCAATTTGTGTTGACAGAAATGCCGTAAAAGACTGTCTTATGATGTGATAAGTTGCGCACAGCTTGTTCTGATACCTCTTGGTGTCTGCAGATATCTGGCTACAACGGTTTGAAAAATTTATTTTCTCTTGGGCCCGCAGCATGGTAGACGTCTTGTAATGACAAAATACGGCAATATACCAGAATGCTGCTATAATTGTTAGTCTCGAAACGCTTTACGTAAGCAATAGACTTATTTTGGCATTATCGTCATTTTCAGGCTATCTGCAACCAAATACGGTTTGTTAAAAGTTGTAAAATTACAACTAACCAAATACGGTTTGTTAAAAGTTGTAAAATTACAACTAATAACAGTTTTATTTTGCTGTGTGCTAGTACTCACTTCCATATTGCATCGTGGCGCTGTCGCTGTCTTATAATCTTACTGGTGCATATGTCGTTTCAAACTGAAGCCAAGTTTTTAAATATTTGTCATAATCTCTATTAACTGCTGTTGTTCGCACATATAGGCTGGGTGTTTTATCGTTTGTCTATGCTGTTGTGGTTTTGACAGCTGCGGTGGACAGCTTATCCAGCGATGCTGTGTGGTTACAATTTGTTTATTCGTTTGTCTATGATACGTTATTATCTGTGGCGTGGTATTACATCTTTGGTATGTTTTTGTGCTGTGTATATACTTGAGTTTTTTTTATTAAGACCAACCCGAATCGAGCTGCATGACTTCAATAAAGTGATCTAGAATTTTGTTTTAGGTCCGTTTTTTCATTTAATATTTTATCGGGGTCTGTCCGTGAGCGTGTATAGATTTCGCTTTCTTCCAGGACGTTCATTTTGAATCTCTTTCGTTTTATATGTAAGATTTTCATTTGAGTCTGTTATGTGATGAGCATCATGTTCTGTTTTTAAATGGCTGAAGAACGTGGATTGGTTTGTGTCGCTAGTTCTTGTGGGTTCGCTGTACCTAATTTAAATATTTTGCCCGTCTGTCCTATTTAGAATTCATCACAGTTTTTAAAATTTATTTTATATATAACTGGTTGTAGACAGCGGGCGATAGTGTTTTGAGGTTATGTATGGTTCTGTGCGTGAATTTTACTGCTGCCTTCTTCAGGAACGTCTTCAGTTCGTTGGATATTTGTCCTATGTAAATTTGCAGTATGTATTTGAATGTTTTGTGAGCATTTCTGTCGTTAATTGTATGGCGCTATGGATTTAGTGGATTTAGGTTTAAGACGTTTGTCGTATAGTTATCTCACTGTGCTTGGATCAAAGTTGGTGGGTGATCTACGTAAATAAGGACTACCAATTCTTTTTGTATGGCTGTATGCTCTAAAGGTAGCTTTATTAGTCTGTTAATTGCAGTGTCAGAACGGCAGTTGACGTAGTCATAGTTTCAGTTGGCTGAAACAGTAGGCAAGACTGAAAGCAACTTTAGAATCCAAAAGAGGCCACGCTGACGCATTCGATGTGACTTAACTCGTTTCTCTGAGTCATCCAAGAGCTTTCCGGGTGCACTTAATATAAGACATACTTTCATGGACAGAAGGCAAGACACTGGACAACACATACATTTTTTCTCGTAAGTGACTCACTTGAAGTTAAGGTCGGAGTAGCAGTAAGACATGCAGATATTCGAATCCGTTCTCTTCACCGTGAGTAAACTGATGCTTTGTCTCTTAACGGAAGTTTCATTTCCGTCTGTCAGTTAATAATTCTGTTGTAGTATTAGAGCCTGAGCGACTAAAAACACGATAGTAAAAACTGAAGTAATGGAAATTGCTGTTAGACACGTCTAGTAACTCGATCAGAATTGTGAAATAAACACTACAATTATGAATTGCGGTGGTTTTAATATCTCAGTTACGTACTCGAAAGTTGTATGTCGAAAAGTAACTACAAAAGATACTTATGACGGGTTCCTTCCTGACACTTAGAAAAATCAGTTGCAAAGTCCTTCTTCATGAGAAAATCTTGGATATGGAGCTGTAAAAGTTGATGACAAATTTCAGAACTTCATAATTGCACTCCATTTCTCTTCCGCATCTGCCTGTTTGAGCATCCACTGGACAACGAATATTGTATCAACGTTATTTTATCCATATTGGATCTTTTGTATAAACCTACTTTACGCTACACCTAAATAAATGCAGGCAGGTTAGCATGTTTTTATTAGCGAAACAACATATAAAGTGGTTCTAAATATTCAAATACTCTTGTTCAGTGCAGGAGCAGACGATGAGCTGCCGATCAAAACACACATGTAGCTTGAAATGTTAGCCATCTAAAGATAGGCAAGGTAGACAGTAATTGGTTATGGCATTGAAATAAAGCAAAGCATTTGTGGCCAATTTTGTTTCTGTCATTGTCACTGTTCGAAATGTCTTCCTGTTATGTGAAAATGTAATGATATGTAAGGCAAATAAGACAATGAAATGTCATTTAGAATATACAAATGATACCAGTACACTGGTGTGGACCCTGAAATACTTTGGCGATTGTCTCGCTGCTTAGTTACCGCGTATTTCCACTAAGCAGAGCCTGATATTTCGAATCAGTTGTTGATGAATAGTAAATTTTTTCATGAATTCTTTTCTGTATCGGTGCTCGTGTGGTATATTAGTCTGCAGTGTACACACAGAACAAACTATGTTTACGTTACACCAGCATTGATTAACTGAAACCATTGTTTGGAGAGTTGTGGCTTTTAGATAACTCTTTTCTTAACATATCGATTACCACACTCTTCGATCAGCAGAAAACCATGCAAATTCATAGGCTTCTGCTGTATTTAACACAGGTCAACGAAGAACATTTTAAGAACTGGAAAATTGTATTACATTATAGCAGATGTACTGTTCATTCCAGAGAAACACAGTGAGGAGAATACATCTGTATTAGTAGGCATAGATGTAGAGTTTGCTGTATAGATCTTAACTGAAGAAGTCTTTAAGGGTATGGGAGCAGTAAGTATTTGAACATATTTTCATTTACAAATTAATACAAATATTATCATAAGCATGAAGTGAATTAAAGAATTTGGAAGACAAGTACCTCTAAATAACTGCCAGTATCTGCTACATTGCTGCTCCTCAGCACTTCCACCTTAACGTGAGTGGTGAGGTCTGTGTGTCTCAGCAACCCGCAGAGCTGTACTGGTGGGAATCATACCCCTGTTACGTCACTCATGCCCTAGTGGTCAGCTGGTAAGAGACCAGCAAAGAGCAGGTCAATTCGCGGGGCTCCCTTCTTGGGGGTATGTTACCGTCAACCACATGGGCCGTCGGCTAAGTCTGACATTTCTTCCGCTTATTTGTGTCAGACTACTTCTGTTTTCTTTACTGTCGGACTCTCTTGGCCAACTCTTGCTTTTCCGACCCCGTCGGATTAGGCTGCGAAGCCGAAGAATGTCTTTCAATTTCATTCCCTAGTCTTTCCTTCCTTGGCGGAGGAAGGCCCCCTCAGGCGTAACGAAGCCAGCTTTCCAAGGGGAGCAAACACGAAAGACAAAGCCTGGACCTGCAAGTTGGTCATTATGCAATAAAATATCAGAAATCTATCCATGTGAAAGTCTTCGTACTCGCTAGCTTCAAAATAAGCCTCGGATAAAAACGGAAATCATGAACGACGAGTGGGCAAGGGTTAACGTTAGGAATTAAGGAATAGGAGACATATGCAATGTTGGCACATGGAATGTGAGGGCACGTGAAACTGACAATAACAAAACCTTAAAATATTATCACAAATATTGCAGAGATTACAGAAACCAAGAAAATGAAAGATATTACTTGTCTACAAGGTTAACTTATACTCTACAGTGGAGTAGTAACTGAGCAAAGAGCATCTGATGGAGTAACAGTATAGATAGACAGAAAACGGAATGAAAACGTACACTGAGGTGACAAAACTCGTAGGATAGCGATCCGCACATATAAATATGGTGGTAGTATGGCGTGCACAAGCTATAGAAGGCAGTGCATTGGTGCAGCTGTCATTCGGACTCAGGTGATACAAGTGAAAAGGTTTCGGACATGATTACGGCTGCACGACAGGAATTATCAGACTTTGAATGTGAAGTGCATGGGACATTCCATTTCGGAAATCGTTAGGGAATTCAATATTCAGAGACCCATAGAGTCAAGAGTGCGCTGAGCATACTAGATTTCCGACATTAAGTCTCCCTCAGTGGCCGACGGCCTTCACTTAACGACCAAGAGCAGCGACGTTTGCGTACAGTTGTCAGTGATCACAGACAAGCAACACAGCGTGAAATAACTGCATAAATCAATTTGGGACGACTAACGTATTCGTTAGGACAGCGCATAGGAGTTTGGCGGTAATGGAGTGTGGCAGCAGAAACCGACGCGAGTGCCTGTGCTAACAGCACGACATCGCCTGCAGCGCCCGTTCATGACTGTATTGATTGGACCCTCGGCGACTGAAGAACCGTGTCGTGCTCGAGTGAGTCCCGGTTTCAGTTGGTAACAGCTGGTGGTAGCTTTCGAGTGTGGCGCAGACCCCACAAAGCCATGTGCGGCGGCTGGGGGTTTAATTTCCCGTGTCTATTCGTCGTTGACACTGGGCAGGCTGCAAAGTAAAATTCACCGACCTCAGAACGGCGTCTGCTCAATACCACTTCACTCGGCAATGTCGATACTTCATTTAAAAGCAGCGTCGATAAAAACCCCACCTAATATCTACAATTACTGACGGAGCACAACTCTAGTTATGAAATAAATTTCTGTAGAAATACTGTCGTCCAATTTTATCGGGCAGTAAGAAAATGAATTGGCTTCTAAAAAATAATGTCCGAAATTTCCACACAATAATGTTTATTTTGTTCTTTAGAAAAGGTACTATTCAGTCCAAATTTAAACTATTGGCTATTTCCTTCCAGTTCACGATTCATACACACTTTTCTCACGCACAGCAGCCAGAAATCTGTCCATACCGAGCCAAATCAAACAGTTTTCAGTCATTAGTTGCACCACTAATATGAGTTATTACATTCGGTCCTTCTAGTGGATTTCTAAAAAAAAAAAAAAACTGCTCGCCAAAACTGCTCAGTAGTTGAATATTGAAACATACCATGCGGATTCTATGAAATCCAATATTTCACACGGGAATGTCTGTCCAACAGATTTAGTCAAAACCTCTGAGATTTCGCTAAGTAGTCCTCAACAACAAGTGCTATCGACGTAGCTCACCAATAACTCAAACATTAAGTATTTCTTCATCTTACACATTATTTTTACTGGCACTACTTACATGACCATAAGAGTTCACAGCTAGCGATCGACTTCCTTCTTCAAGCCTCACTCCCAGTATAACTATCAGGTAACGAGCGGGGACCGTCTCAATTCTGATTGGCTGATCACACTGACAGCCAATCAGAATACTCGCTCGTGATCATACTCGCGCCAAAACTGGTCTGCACGAATTCTTATACACAGACGCATTGCCGTCAATCTGAACTACTAATATTATAGTAATGTTTAATAAACGAAAACAAAAAGACAATAATTCTGGAAATATTCTTTAGATACAGATTTTACTCCAGCAGACTTTCTAGCTGCCCTGTTACAACAGCAATCACACGTAGACATACATCAGCAAAGTGGGTAAATCCCCTAGGATCATTTTCCCACGACAGGCTTGTGTAACTCTCGAACGTTACTTAAGATGGTATATAATGCAATATGGAAATTTGATGAATGTCCCATATACACACTCATTTACTCACAGGCTCACATAACACATAAAATAAATATTGATTTTAATAGTTCTTTCTTAAATTATTCTAGATTTCATACCACGAAAATTGTAAGGTATTTCAAATTTTTAAATTAAATTTCAATTAAATAATTCCATACCCTGATACTTCAGGTGGGTATTTCAATTGACAACCAAAAACAAGTCATAAATGTTACCAGGTTTTTTTTCTTTATTGTGATTTTAGTACCCATATAAAAACAGGTAGGCTGGCAGCAGCACAATACGCCGCTCTTCAGCCCAAGATATTACAGTGGTAAGCCAGAGAAGACACATGAGTTGGAACAAAACGGCGGCGAAAAAACAGTAGACACATGAACATAAAAAACATGAAGCCGTTCACACTCGATGACAATCCACAGTACAAAGTGTTGACACGACGCACAAACACTGAAGATGTCGATAGCACAGGCGAACGATGGAGTGTGACGGTGAACACTGAACACTAAACACGACGGCACACACGAGACACTAATGGCGATGGTCTCCAGCGCGCGAATGTCCACGTAGCGTTTGCGAGTCTGCAGACCTGCCAAGAGGGGAAGAAGGGCGAAGGGGGGGATAGAGGGGAGAACAAAGACGGCAATGGCTGAGGAGATGAGAGGAGGAGTAGACGGACAGGGGAGGGGAAGCCTGGGGGAGGAATGGGGAGAAATGGAGGAGGGAGGGAAGGGGGAGAGAAGGGAGGGAGGGTGCCCAAAGGAGAAACACAGGAAGAGGGAGGGAGGATCAAAGTTGGTAGGAGGGGTAGATAGAGGGGGGGAGGGCATCATCAGGGAGGGGGAGCTGGCGGAAGCGACTTTGGGAGAGTGTAAAGAGGGTGGAGAGATGTAGAGCAGGTGGGACATGGGAATACAGGCGTGGCAGCAGGTTGGGGTAGGAGAGAATGGGGGAGACAAGCGGGTGAGAAGGATCGAGTTTACGGGAGGTGTAGAGGATCCGCATCCTTTCATGGAAAAGGAGGGCATGGGGGAACAGAATGACGTCGTACAGGATCCGCATGGGGGAGGGGAGACGGATGCGATAGGTGAGGCAGAGAGCATGGCGTTCGAGGATCTGAAGGGATTTGTAAAAGATAGGGGGGGGGCGGAGATCCAGGTTGGATGGGCGTAACAGAGGATAGGGTGGATGAGGGATTTATAGGTGTGGAGGATGGTTGAGGGGTCCAGAACCCTCATAGGGCCAGAAAGGAGCTTGAGGTGACGGAGTCGGGAGCGTGCCTTGACTTGGATTGTCCAGAGATGGGGGGTTCAGGAGAGGCGATGGTCGAGGGTGACGCCAAGGTACTTAAGGGTGGGGGTGAGGACGATAGGACAGTCATAGATGGTGAGATAGAAATCAAGGAGGCGGAAGGATGGGATGGTTTTGCCTACAATGATCGCCTGGGTTTTGGAGGGATTTACCTTGAGCAACCACTGGTTGCACCAAGCGGTTAACCGGTCAATATGGTATTGGAGAAGGTGTTGGGGACGCTGCAGGGTGGGGGTGGGGGCAAGGTAGGTGGTGTCATCAGCAAACTGGAGAAGGTGGACAGGGGATGACCGTGGCGGCATGTCTGCTGTATACAAAAGGTACAGAAGGGGGGAGAGGACGGAGCCTTGGGGCACACCGGAGGAGGGAAAAACGGTGTACGAATCCGTGTTATGGGTGGTGACATAGGAAGGACGGTGGGAGAGAAAGGAGCCAATCAGACGGACGTACACTCCTGGAAATTGAAATAAGAACACCGTGAATTCATTGTCCCAGGAAGGGGAAACTTTATTGACACATTCCTGGGGTCAGATACATCACATGATCACACTGACAGAACCACAGGCACATAGACACAGGCAACAGAGCATGCACAATGTCTGAACTAGTACAGTGTATATCCACCTTTCGCAGCAATGCAGGCTGCTATTCTCCCATGGAGACGATCGTAGAGATGAGGGATGTAGTCCTGTGGAATGGCTTGCCATGCCATTTCCACCCGGCGCCTCAGTTGAACCAGCGTTCATGCTGGACGTGCAGACAGCGTGAGACGACGCTTCATCCAGTCCCAAACATGCTCAATGGGGGACAGATCCGGAGATCTTGCTGGCCAGGGTAGTTGACTTACACCTTCTAGAGCACGTTGGGTGGGACGGGATACATACGGACGTGCATTGTCCTGTTGGAACAGCAAGTTCCCTTGCCGGTCTAGGAATGGTAGAACGATGGGTTCGATGACGGTTTGGATGTACCGTGCACTATTCAGTGTCCCCTCGACGATCACCAGAGGTGTACGGCCAGTGTAGGAGATCGCTCCCCACACCATGATGCCGGGTGTTGGCCCTGTGTGCCTCGGTCGTATGCAGTCCTGATTGTGGCGCTCACCTGCACGCTGCCAAACACGCATACGACCATCATTGGCACCAAGGCAGAAGCGACTCTCATCGCTGAAGACGACACGTCTCCATTCGTCCCTCCATTCACGCCTGTCGCGACACCACTGGAGGCGGGCTGCACGATGTTGGGGCGCGAGCGGAAGACGGCCTAACGGTGTGCGGGACCGTAGCCCAGCTTCATGGAGACGGTTGCGAATGGTCCTCGCCGATACCCCAGGAGCAACAGTGTTCCTAATTTGCTGGGAAGTGGCGGTGCGGACCCCTACGGCACTGCGTAGGATCCTACGGTCTTGGCGTACCAGTGTCATAGACTGCGATGGAGCTCCGTATGCCACGGCAAACTGGCTGACACTGACGGCGGCGATGCACAAATGCTGCGCAGCTAGCGCCATTCGACGGCCAACACCGCGGTTCCTGGTGTGTCCGCTGTGCCGTGCATGTGATCATTGCTTCTACAGCCCTCTCGCAGTGTCCGGAACAAGTATGGTGAGTCTGACACACCGGTGTCAATGTGTTCTTTTTTCCATTTCCAGGAGTGTAGTTAATGGCAAGGGCGAAGGTTTCAAGTTTGAAGAGGAGACCAGAATGCCATACGTGTTCATAGGCACGTTCGAGGTCCAGGGAGAGGAAGACTGTGGAGTGACGGAAATTAAGATGTTCGGAAAGAAGATAAGTGAGGTGGAGGAGAAGGTCAGTGGAAGATCAGGACGGCCGAAAGCCACACTGGGTAACGGGAAGGAGGCGGTGCAGGCGGAGATGCTGGTGGATGCGTCGGGTGAGGATGGACTCCAGGACCTTGCTGAAGACTGAGGTAAGGCTAGTGGGACGGTAGGAGGAGATGGCGGACGGCGGTTTACCAGGTTTAAGGAACATTAGGATATGGGAGGTTTTCCACAGGTCGGGGTAGTAGCCGGTGGACAGGACTACATAGTAGAGCCTGGCCAGGGTGGAGAGGAAAGATACAGGATCTTCACGAAGGTGGCAGTAGGTGATACGATCGTGACCAGGAGCAGTGTTGCGTTTTGTGCAGAGTGTAGCAATGAGATCCTGTGTAGTGCAATGTTGTCCAAGTACTGGAAACCAGGTGCGAGGGGAGGGACAGGGGTGTCAGTTCGATCGCAGACATCCAGGAAGAGGGAGTAATCTAACTGGGGATCGTCGGGGATGGAAAAGACATGGGAAAGGTAGGAGGCAAAGTGATTGGCCTTACTAAGGGTGTCAGGGAAGGGGTGATCATCATGGAGAAGAGGATAGTATGGGGAGGGTTTAGTTCCGGTAACGCGACGGAAGGCTGACCAGAACTTGGACGAGTTTATAGGTAGGGTAGCATTCAAAAGGGTGCATGTCTGTCGCCAGTCCCGGCGTTGCTTGGCCGCGAGCAAGTTTTGGATGTGTCTCTGGAGTTGCCGGTGGCGTCATAGGGTGTCTGGGTCATGCGTGTGGAGGAAGGCACGGTACAGAAGGCGAGATTCATGGAGAAGGAAGACGGCCTGTTGGCGTAAGGTAGGACGGTGGGTGTGGATGGCGACAGTAGGGACGTGGGCCTCCAAGGCCTCAGACAAGGTCTGCTGGAGAAAGGAGGTGGCATGGGTAACATCGTAAGGGTGGTGGTAGGTGAAAGGGTGGCCTTTTACCTGGGTGGAGGGGGTATCCCGGTAGGCATTCCAGTCGGCACAGGAATAGTCATGGACGTACTTCGGGGGAGGGACATTACGAGGGTCGGGGCTGGGGCGACGACCTTCTGAAAAATGTTCCCAGGTGAATTTCCTTTCTTAAGAGTAGTTTTTCTAACTTTAAATTTTTCTACCTCCGAAAATATGCCCGCTAGAAAACTGAGATTTTCACACCACTTTTCTATTAATAACAACCTGCAGTATACAAATTTTGAAAACGATTAAACAAAAACTACTATCCTATATTTAGATTCCTATAGGTGGTGAATGTACGCGTTCAGTAAGAGATACTGAATAGCTTTCCCACGGCAGGCAGTGACAAGGTAGGCCGCTAGATGTCAGCCCCCGAAGTTACAAACAGCAAGCTATCCTAAAACAAACGTACGCTCAGAACAACTTGCGACGCTACACGTGGACCCAAGTTGTCAACAAGACAGTGTTCTAGCTAGTGGTGGCTCCATAATGGCGTGGGCTGTGTTGTCGTTAAATGACTGGAAATGGTTATATTCGGCTTTATCTGCTAAGAAGTTTCATATCAGCGCACACTTCGCTGCAGAGTGAAAATCTCATTCTGGAAACATCCCCTAGGCTGTGGCTAAGCCATGTCTCCGCAATATCCTTTCTTTCAGGAGTGGTAGTTCTTCAAGGTTCGAAGGAGAGCTTCTGTAAAGTTTGGAAGGTAGGAGACGAGGTACTGGCAGAAGTGAAGCTGTGAGGACGGGGCGTGAGTTGTGCTTCGGTAGCTCAGTCGGTAGAGCACTTGTCTGTGAAAGACAAAGGTCCCGAGTTTGAGTCTCGGTCCGGCACACAGTTTCAATCTGCCAGGAAGTTTTTATGCGCCATGCCATCAGGCCATAATTTTTTAACGATTGGTTGAAGAATATTCTGGACAAGTCGAGCGATGATATGGCCTCCCAGATCGCACGACGTAAATCCCATCAAACATTTATGGGACATAATCAAAAGGTCAGTTCATGCATAAAATCCTGCACAGGCAACACTTTCTCAATAATGGACGGCTAAAGAGACAGCACGGCTCAATATCTCTGCAGGGGAGTTTCAACAACTTGTCGAGTCCATGTAACGTCGAATTGCTGCACTATACTGGGAAAACGGAAGTCCAACACGACAGCAGGAGCTGTCCGACGACTTATGTCACCTCAGTGTGCAGCTATGCGCCGCTAACCGAAAATATCATCACAGTAAGACTGAAACTTGATATAAATGTAATAGATTTAGGAGCCTACACACCAGAGAAAAGAAAGAAGAAATTACAGAAACACCTGAATGAAATAAGCAACACTGACCAAGTCGTATGGGAAAGAGACCTAAAGGCAAAAATAGGTAAATACACCAGCATGAAGATACCATAACAGTTGAATAAAACCGGGAGAATTTGTCGCATTTCATAAACTGAAAGTAGCCAAAACGCTTTTCTGAAAAAAAAAGATATATATATGTAAATACACACGTCCACACGATGCCACGGATCACTTATCGATTACATAAAAGAAAAATGAATCTACCGTCCCAAAATGGTGGCCCTTTAAGCTCCTCTTTATTCAAGGATACATAGAGAAGTCCGCAGATGCCTTATCAGCACTGTACGCTGGCTGGGGCACCGTTCCCACGGCGAGCCTGACCAGGTTAACAATGATGGCGGCATGAGACGGCGCGTTGCCGTGATGGAGTCACCAGTTTCCACTGATCTCCTTCCTGACGCGAAGCGCCTGCTTTCAGAGCCTTTCAAGGCCTTTCAGGTAACATTGGCTGATGACAGTTTGTCCCGGTGGCACAAACTCCGATTGGTCGATGCCTTTGGAGTCAAAAAAGACGATAAGCGTCGCCTTCACCTGGGATTTCATCAACACTGCCTTTTTAGGCTTCACAGAAGCCATATGTGGCTGATTTCCCTAATGTAACACAAAATTCAATAGCATTTCTCTGTTCAGTGAAACTTGGCATTTTGATCTCCCCATGTGTCACTGTTTTATGCTACAAGCAATCCACATGGGCAGTAGCAAGCAGGCAACTGGCGAGGAGTGTGCTACCTTCCTAAGGCCTCTTACCAACATTTCCCTCACCAATCAAAACACTACAACTGTCTGCATTGGCAGGAAAAAAAATCATTCATCTTACTTCCCAGACACTTTCGGTATATTAAACACACCTCCTTGTCCCTCTGTCCACCTCAAATTCTCACCTCTCTCTGTCTATCTCCTCCTCCTCCTCACTATCTCTTTGGCTCCTTGTCCACCTCACTCTGCCAATTTCTTCCACTCCCTTCTTTGACAATATCCTGCTCACCCCTCCCTCTGGTCATTTCCATCTCCACCTCTTCCTTCGCCACCTGCCCACTGCACCTCTACCTTCCACCTGCCTCATGCATCTCTCCTCCTCCCTTCCCACTGTCCATTACCTCCTTCCCTTCACTGTGTCCATCCCCTCTTCTATCTACATTAACTTGTCCGCAGCCATACTCACTGGCATTTATAGCCCCTGAAATAAAGTTCGATAAAGAATGCCGTTACTACTCCCACAACATGCCTTTCATACAGGGCAGGCTACACATCATCGGCTTGAAAACGATTTATTTGCCCCTTACATACAGGCTGCCATTCAAAGCAGACTGATAAAGCAAGTCAATACTACTCCAACACAATACACATATCATTTAGGGTAGCCTGCATCTCGGGCCCAGAAAACTGTTTCTTGCTCCTGACATGGAGGCAGCCCTGCAAAACAGGTTGATTTGGCAGGCCAGTACTATTCCCATACAACATGCCTGTTGTGCAGGGCGACCTATATTCCAGTGGCTGGAAAAACATTCGTTTTTGCCAATGTCTCTGCTCCTATTGGAGCTAGGAGGTTATAAATGGCACAGTGCTGACAATCATTGAAATCGAGATAAGGGTTTAGAAGGTGATCCCAGACATACACACAAAGATTCTGCTTTATATTTATAACAGTTGAAAAAGCATATGACCACACCCACAGAAAAAAACTGTGGTTTCTACAGATACAGCATAAAACTATGCCAAGGTTTGTACAAAAACACCAATGTAAGCGTTAATGCTGATGAAGAGCTGACATAATAAATAGAGACAAACCATGGAGTAAGGCAAGGCTGTAGTGTGTGACCAAAACTATTCTAGATCTACCCTGGTCAGGTCAGGGAATGGATGAAGGACCAAATATCTCTAGGTATAAGAACCGGGACAGGAAAATTTCTAAATACCACCTGTATTGCCGACGACGATGTAATCATACCGGTTGGTGAAGACAAATTGCAAATAGCGGTATGTCGATTTAACTACACTCCTGGAAATGGAAAAAAGAACACATTGACACCGGTGTGTCAGACCCACCATACTTCCTCCGGACACTGCGAGAGGGCTGTACAAGCAATGATCACACGCACTGCACAGCGGACACACCAGGAACCGCGGTGTTGGCCGTCGAATGGCGCTAGCTGCGCAGCATTTGTGCACCGCCGCCGTCAGTGTCAGCCAGTTTGCCGTGGCATACGGAGCTCCATCGCAGTCTTTAACACTGGTAGCATGCCGCGACAGCGTGGACGTGAACCGTATGTGCACTTGACGGACTTTGAGCGAGGGCGTATAGTGGGCATGCGGGAGGCCGGGTGGACGTACCGCCGAATTGCTCAACACGTGGGGCGTGAGGTCTCCACAGTACATCGATGTTGTCGCCAGTGGTCGGCGGAAGGTGCACGTGCCCGTCGACCTGGGACCGGACCGCAGTGACGCACGGATGCACGCCAAGACCGTAGGATCCTATGCAGTGCCGTAGGGGACCGCACCGCCACCTCCCAGCAAATTAGGGACACTGTTGCTCCTGGGGTATCGGCGAGGACCATTCGCAACCGTCTCCATGAAGCTGGGCTACGGTCCCACACACCGTTAGGCCGTCTTCCGCTCACTCCCCAACATCGTGCAGCCCGCCTCCAGTGGTGTCGCGACAGGCGTGAATGGAGGGACGAATGGAGACGTGTCGTCTTCAGCGATGAGAGTCGCTTCTGCCTTGGTGCCAATGATGGTCGTATGCGTGTTTGGCGCCGTGCAGGTGAGCGCCACAATCAGGACTGCATACGACCGAGGCACACAGGGCCAACACCCGGCATCATGGTGTGGGGAGCGATCTCCTACCCTGGCCGTACACCTCTGGTGATCGTCGAGGGGACACTGAATAGTGCACGGTACATCCAAACCGTCATCGAACCCATCGTTCTACCATTCCTAGACCGGCAAGGGAACTTGCTGTTACAACAGGACAATGCACGTCCGCATGTATCCCGTGCCACCCAACGTGCTCTAGAAGGTGTAAGTCAACTACCGTGGCCAGCAAGATCTCCGGATCTGTCCCCCATTGAGCATGTTTGGGACTGGATGAAGCGTCGTCTCACGCGGTCTGCACGTCCAGCACGAACGCTGGTCCAACTGAGGCGCCAGGTGGAAATGGCATGGCAAGCCGTTCCACAGGACTACATCCAGCATCTCTACGATCGTCTCCATGGGTGAATAGCAGCCCGCATTGCTGCGAAAGGTGGATATACACTGTACTAGTGCCGACATTGTGCATGCTCTGTTGCCTGTGTCTATGTGCCTGTGGTTCTGTCAGTGTGATCATGTGATGTATCTGACCCCAGGAATGTGTCAATAAAGTTTCCCCTTCCTGGGACAATGAATTCACGGTGTTCTTATTTCAATTTCCAGGAGTGTATATAAGCCTATATCATAAGCTGAACATATGAATAATACAAACAACAGCAGTGGCCTTTTTAGGAAAACACTTCATCAGGATTAAGACAAGCATTAGTAACATAAAAAGAACATGTGCCCCATTTCTAATTCCTAGAACGTGACAAATTTTCTAGGAGAGAAAGACATAAATAAGAAAATCAACACCTCTCAACACATATGTGACACGATAAAAACATCGAAGGGTAAGACGACAAAAAAAGCCAAATGAAATTTTACAAAGTCTTGACACTACCCGCAGTACAATGTAGAGCAGAAAGTTGGACACTAAGATCGAAAGCCCTTAAGACAACTTGAAATATCAGAAAGAGTTACTTAGATCAGTGAAAAGCTGCAGAAGAGAAGACAAAATAAGAAAAGTAGAAATAAGGAAAGAAATGGGGATACAGTTATTATAAGAGAAAATAATGCAACGAAAGCAGCATTGTAAAGAGCATGAATAGCGTAAGTCACCTCAGGGAGACCGTCGACAAGCGATGAAATACAATGCCATTGGAGGAAGGAGTGTGAGATGATCTACATCTACATTTATACTCTGCAAATCACATTTAAGTGCCTGGCAGAGGATTCATCGAACCACCTTCACAAATGTCTATTATTCCAAACTCATATAGTACGGGGAAAGAATGAACACCTACATCTTTCCGTACGAGCTCTGATTTCCCTTATTTTATCGTGTCGATCGTTCCTCCCTATGTACGTCGGTGCCAACAAAATATTTTTGTATTCGGAGGAGAAAGTTGGTGATTGGAATTTCGTGAGAAGATTCCGAGGCAACGAAAAACGCCTTTCTTTTAATGATGTCCAGCCCAAATACTGAATCATTTCTGTGACACAATATTTCGCGATAATACAAAACGTGCTGCTTTTCTTTGAACTTTTTCGATGTACTCCGTCACTCCTATCTGGTAAGGATCCCACACCACGCAGCAGTATTCTAGAAGAGGACGGATAAGCGTAGTGTAGGCAGTCTCCTTAGTAGGTCTGTTACATTTTCTAAGTGTCCTGCCAATAAAACGCAGCTTTTGGTTAGCCTTTCCCACAACATTTTCTGTGTGTTCCTTCCAATTTAAGTTTATCGTAATTGTAATGCCTAGGTATTTATTTGAATTTACGGCTTTTAGATTAGACTGATTTATCGTGTAACCGAAGTTTAACAAGTTCCATTTAGCACTCGTGTGGATGACCTCACACTTTTCGTTATTTAGGGTCAACTGCCACTTTTCGCACCATGCAGATATTTTTTCTAAATCGTTTTGCGGTTTGTTTTGGTCTACTGATGAATTTATTAGTCGATAAACGACAGCGTTATCTGCAAACAACCGAAGACAGCTGCTCAGATTGACTCCCAAATCGTTTATTTAGATAAGGAACAGAAAAGGACCTATAACTGCCTTGGAGAACGCCATGAATCCCCTCTGTTTTACTCGATGACTTTCCGTCAGTTACTACGAACTGTGACCTCTCTGACAGGAAATCACAAATCCAGTGACATAACAGACGATATTCCATAAGCACGCAATTTCAGTATGAGCCACTTGTGTGGTACAGTGTCAAAAGCCTTCCAGAAATCAAGAAATACGGAATCGATCTGAAATCCCTTGTCAATAGCACTGAACACTTCATGTGAATAAAGAGCTAGTTGTGTTTCACAGGAACGATGTTTTGTAAACTCATGTTGACTGTGTGTCAATAACCGGCAGAAGTGGCCGTGCGGTTCTAGGCGCTACAGTCTGGAGCCGAGCGACCGCTACGGTCGCAGGTTCGAGTCCTGCCTCGGGCATGGATGTGTGTGATGTCCTTAGGTTAGTTAGGTTTAAGTAGTTCCAAGTTATAGGGGACTGATGACCTCAGAAGTTGAGTCGCATAGTGCTCAGAGCCAATTGAACCTTTTATTTGTGTGTGTGTGTGGTGGTGGTGGTGGTTAGTGTTCAACGTCCCGTCGACAACGAGGTCATTAGAGACGCTGCGCAACCTCGGGTTAGGGAAGGATTGGGAAGGAAATCGGCCGTGCCCTTTCAAAGGAACCATCCCGGCATTTGCCTGAAACGATTTAGGGAAATCACGGAAAACCTAAATCAGGATGGCGAGTCCAGTGTGCTAACCACTGCGCCACCTCGCTCGGTTTTGTGTGTGTCAATAGGCGGTTCACTTCGAGGTAATTCATAATGTTCAAACACAATATATGTTCCAAAATCCTGCTGCACATCGACGTTACCGATATGGGCCTGTAATTTAGTGGATTACTCCTAATACCTTTCTTGAATATTGGTGTGGCCTGTGCATGTTTCCAGTCTTTGGGTACGGATCTTTCGTCGATTGAACGGTTGTATATGATTGTTAAGTAAGGATCTAATGCATCAGCATACTCCGAAAGGAACCTAATTGGTATAGACTCTGGACCAGATGACATGCTTTTTTAAGTGGTTTAAGTTGCTTCACTACTCCGAGGATATTTACTTCTACGTTATTCATGTTGGCAGTTGTTCTCGATTCTAATTCTGGAATAATTACTTCGTCTTCTTTGGTGAAGGAATTTCGGAAGGCTGTGTTTAGTAACTCTGCTTTGGCAGTACTGTCTTCGATAGTATGTCCATTGCTATCGCGCAGAGTAGGCATTGATTGTTTCTTGCCGCTAACATACTTCACATACGACCAGAATCTCTTTGGATTTTCTGCCAGGTTTCGAGACAAAGTTTCCTTGTGGAAAATGTTATAAGCATCTCGCACTGAAGTCCGCGCTTCTGTAAAAGATCGGCAGTATTGGGGAATTTGCGTCTGTTGAAGAGGAAGAGGAAGAGACGGTGAAGCTGGAACAGGCCGTAAGTCCTAATCTTGAATTAGCAGAAGAAAGAGACCTGCTACACTGATGCTTGTTACGTGTTCTGACCTCTAGCCATACGAAGGTATGTAACGCGCCCAGGAAAGCTGTCGAACATGATCCATTTGGTGGTCCATGTTTTATTGTGTGGGGAAGCACCATGTTGTGTGGGCGCGCTCACCTCCAAATCTTTGAACATACACTCACCGGTCAACGTTAGTGTGATACTGTACTCCTTCCCCATGTGCGTCTTTTCAGGAGTGCATTCTGCGCTGACTTCTCTTTTATGGATGACAAAGCGCATCCGCACATAACTGCGCAGCTGGAGGAGTTCTTGAAGCTAGAGGAGAATGGACTAGCGAGCCCGTTCTCCCAACTTAAATTCCGTTTAGCATGTGTGGGACGCTTTCGGTAGAGGTATTGCAGTAGGCCTACACCCACGTGCACCAACGACCACCCCCGCAGTTGTAGAGGTAGAGGAATGCAACGCCCTACCACAAGAAATCCTTACCAACCTTGTAGCCTAAATGGGAGCACGTTGGAGAGCGTGCGTTGCTGTTCACTGTGATCACACACCCTACTAAGAACCATGTCCCGCCTTTTGTAATGCCCAACCATCGTAAATCGCCATTACTTCAATATAATTATTGTCTCTGAAAAAGGTGTCATTTCCTTTCGTCTCAGAGCATATTTCTGTCGTACACAGTAGAAGTTGCTTCTATGTGCGATCCAAGCTTCATCGAGCTATGGTACTTAAGACTGACACATTGTGCGAAAGTTACTTTCGTCTTAATTTTTTTCACGGCCCTGTAGATATAAGTACTTCCCAAGACTTCACTGATTCGGAGAGACGTGGAAGAAGGAAAAGAAAATTACATTTTGGTTAACATTCCCGAACAGGTAATGAGTGCACTGATACATCGTTTCCATGTGTTCTTTTTTTTACCCTACCGCTATCATAATAAGGAACGTTGTTCGCAATGATATATATTTTATCGCTTTTTTACATATTTTATCGCTTTTTTGATGAGATTTCCTTCTGGCAGCGCATGGTCGATCTTGTTTTAGTTTCGTTGACATTGTTTGAGTAACTATTTCTTTTTCAGTACTCTAGTGAGAAACTAGAGACTTTTAACATCTATGTTTATTCAATTATTGGTTGTACTTACATAACCTGTTAATATGCAGACAAGCTAGCTGTTGCATACAAGTTGTGTCTGATATATGAGAGTCACTCCAAAAGAAATGCACAATATTTTTGTAAAAATACAGTTTTCATTCTGCATGTGTGAAAGTTTTGCAGTGTGTAGATACATCCTCCCCGCTTGTTTTCAAACTTAGTTCAATCTTTTCCTGTGAGTGGCACGGGAACATGTTTTCAAGATGGCTGCTACACTTGACGTTCGTCAGAAGCAACGTGGTGTCACAGAATTCCTGTGCTGCGAAAACGAGACAGTGGGAAACATCCACAAGAGGTTGAAAAAGGTGTATGGAGATGCTGCTGCCGATTGCAGTACAGTTAGTCGGTGGGCAGGCAGGTTACGTGCTGAAAGCGGGCACAGCAACATTGAGGATTGTCCTCGCAGCGGCAGGACTTGTACTGCGCACACTGCAGAAAATGTGCAGAGAGTTAACGATATGGTGACTGCTGACGGACGCATCACAGTGAACGAATTGTCACGTTACGTTGGGATTGGGGGAGGAAGTGTTTGCAGAATACTGAAAGTGTTGGCGTTAAAAAAGGTTTGTGCCAGGTGGGTTCCCAGCATGTTGACAGTGGCTCACAAAGAAACAAGAAAAACGGTATGCAGCGAACTTTTGGAATACTACGAGAATGGTGGAGATGAATTTCTTGGAAGAATTGTGACAGGTGATGAAACATGGCTCCATCATTTTTCACCAGAGACGAAGAGGCAATCAATGGAGTAGCATCATGCAAATCCACCCAAGGAAAAAAATTCAAAACCACACCTTCTGCTGGAAAAGTTATTGCTACGGTGTTTTTCGATTCCGAAGGACTCTTGCTTGTGGACATCATGCCAAGTGGAACCACCATAAATTCTGACGGATGTGACGACACTTCAAGCTCGACTGAGTCGTGTTCGACCACATCGGCAAAAGCAAGATGTTTTGCTGTTGCACGACAATGCACGGTCACACGTCAGCCAAAAAACCATGTAAGCGATCACAAAATTCAGATGGACAACACTGAAACATCCGCCTTGCAGTCCTGACTTGGCTCCATGTGACTATCATCTCTTTGGGAAACTGAAAGACTCTCTTCGAGGAACAAGGTTTGAAGATGATGACTCCCTTGAGCACGCTGCCAAACAGTGGCTCCAACAGGTTGGTCCAGAATTTTATCGTGTGGGTATAGAGGCGCTGGTTCGAAGATGGAGTAAGGCAGTTGAGAGGGATGGAAATTATGTGGAGAAATGAAAATATTGTTCCTAAAGGATGTATCTGCACACTGTAAAACTTTCAAACATGTAGAATAAAAGATGGATTTTTTTTTTAAAAAAAAGTGTGTATTTCTTTTGGAGTGACACTCGTACATCCGTGCCAAGGCTTCAGCTGTCGAACTGCGCCTTCCCCTCTGCGCTTTGGTCCCCCTACAGCTACGGACCGAGTTAGTCTCTGTCATTCTACTCTGACATCTGTTACGTACCTTAGCGCCACAGAGATCTGCTTCTCAAAGCAGAGCAATGTGCTAAACGCTGCTAATAGCTAGCAAATTGTTGTTGCCTTATTAGCATTGCTACAACAAGTGGAGTCTGCCAAAAGTAGAACTCGCTAGTGTTTAGAGAACTTAGCACACTGAACGGGTCTTGGAACCCTCATGATTTTCGGGAAAGGACCCAGATGGAAGACCTGGACCCCCAGGGGTTCTCTCTCGAACAACATTAAGCGTTCGATAAAAACATAAACATGTCTTTATTACATAAATGACAGCGTCAGTAGACGGCCGCTGTGACCGAGCGGTTCTAGACGCTTCAGTCCGGAGCCGCGCTGCTGCTACGGTCGCAGGTTCGAATCATGCCTCGGGCATGGATGTGTGTGATGTCCTTAGGTTAGTGAAGTTTAAGTAGTTCTAAGTCTAGGGCACTGATCACCTCAGATGTTAAGTCCCATAGTGCTCAGAGCCATTTGAACCATTTTTAACAAGCCTCAGAAGTTAACAACAACTAATTAATAGGAAAATTGATAGAACCCACTAAAATTGTTAACTGACGCAGACCTGACAACACGGACAAAATTTAAAGCCTCACAATATTGTTCCATAATACTAACGAGAAACAACACAATCTTTTGATTATGGTAAAAGATGTCCCCAAAGATCTGTGAAGTGTTTACAAAAAAGTGTTTGCTAATGTGCCTCTTGAGTGAAGTCGTATGCATCAAAAGGATGGAGAAACGAATGTCTGATGGTGTTAAAACGTTGAAAACGCTTCTCTTTGATTATGTGGAATACGCATTTCACCTCAATCAGGAGCAAAACCAAATCATTTATTACGACAAGTTACATCAGATGATGGACCCACAGTGCATCATGTATTTAATAAAACAGGAAAACTTGTGACTAAAGGAGTGTTTTAATTCGTACTTCCAGTGTCTCCAAAGAGGTTAAAAAATAGTGTAATAGTAAAGAAGTTATCAGCGCACTAACACGAAAAGCATTTACTTCCACAATTTCTTAAGCATTCGATATTACTTCAGGAAATACGTGTCCCTCCCCAAAACAAGGCCCTAAGAATAATTAATTGGACCAAATTTAGCAATAAGAAAAAATTTAGATACCTTCAATAAAAAATTTACTTCTAAAGAAATTGACAATTTCAACAACTTCTTTCGCTGGTACACTATAACAGGAAACGCATCAGAATGTGACAAGATACCAAATACAAATGTCAAATCAAATCTCAAAGCCACCGAGCTAAAACCGTACACAATAATTTTTGACAATAAACTTGACTTGGCTACGAGATCCACACATTGAGAGGCAGACTCTGTATAATTCTGAGAACCACTTGCCGCCTTTACACACGCCCGCTGCCATTTTCGGTTGGTACGTTGCCTTTGCAACAGCCAGGAGGCCAGCGCAAACATTCCGAAGGGACCCGATCTTGCTTCGTGCTTAATGGTTACACTGAAGACTGACGAAGTCGTAAATTATTTGCCGCAATACAATGGCGCCTGCCTCAGGAACAAGTGCAGACTACAAATATAACGCAACAAGATCCTTTAAACAATTCACGCGACATAACAAGCATGAATAAATGCAAAGCGTATTCTATTATAGGTAAAATAGCAAACGAACAAACAACTCAGAGTCATGAGGGACGTCCTCCACTGATTAGCATCCAGTAAAATTTAAAAAGCGGGATAAGTGAAAAAGTGTACTAGCTTATAGTTTGTGTATCTCCCACCAGTAGGGAGTCCGCCTCCGTATCCATCATCATTGACACTCAAGTCGCCGAAGTGGCGTCAACTAAAAAGACTTGCAATACGGTGACCGAACCCCGAAGGGGATATCCTGGCCAATAAATGCCATACGATCATTTCATTTCAAGCAGACGTAAATAACGCGCCCTGGACAACAACCGGCACAACCTCAGGGGGAAAGTTATAAGGCGGGAGGAGTTGACAAGTCTTATAGTTTGCGTCCTGGACGTCAACCGCACGATGACGTAGGACCCACTTTAGATAGTGGGCTCCGTCAACAACACTAGAACATACTGAAATGCATCCCAATTCCTTGTGCAAGCAAAGCTGTCTAAGTATTAAATTAAAACCGCTCACTTGCTGTCTTAAAAACAATAGTACATCGTACATACAAATATTACAATGTAGCCGAGGCACCGAGGCTCTAATCGTAACTGAGACGCTATCTTTCTCCCCACCACCAAGAAGTGAAACATCAGGAGAAGACAGTCACGAAGCACAGAGTGAAAGTGCATGGACGTGTAATACCTCAGCTTCCGTCCGCCCCCGGTAGCTGAGTGGTCAGCGCGACAGAATGTCAATCCTAAGGGCCCGCGTTCGATTTGCGGATGTCTCGGAGATTTTCTCTGCTCAGGGTCTGAGTGTTGCGTTGTCCTAATGACCATCATTTCATCCACATCGACGAACAAGTAACCGAAGTGGCGTCAAGTCGAAAGACTTCCACCTGGCGAACGGTCTGCCCGACAGGAGGCCCTAGTCACACGGCATTTACATTTACCTCAGGTTCCACGATAGCAATCTTCATTGGTTTCAAGTTCACTCCGAGACACCAAGAAGAAAGGCTGAAGAAAATAAAGTCTTGCATGTAAGGCGACGTTCGACAAATCCACGGCTCCAGTTTAAGTATGACGAAGCCAGCAATGCACTGCCTGGCCCAGAATAACACGGGCCGCAACCGTCGAGCTGGACACCGCACCACAGGCCTTCACAGCACTCCTCGCCACACCCCCGTCTGCACTCCAACGACCCATCCCAGCTTTCTTCTCGCGAGACACCTCGCCTCCCGAGCGCCACCTGCCCCTCTCGTACGACGGCCGACCACAGATTCTGGCTTCAGTGGAGGATCGACTCAGAGCGAGCTGCCACGGCTCTTAGGCTACCTCTCGCGTAGGACAGATTAGAAAAATACAGAAATTTGAATGTGGGTGTATCGCTCTTTCATATCCTCCAGAAAAACCCTCCAAGTTTCCAGTTACACATGCTGTAGTCGACAGATATTCCAATAGAGCATTTCTCGGTGTAAAGATATGTAATACATGATTGACTATCAATCACAGTTCTTTGCTATTTACACCGTCAGAGATACAGAGAAATACCGCAGTTTCATTCACTATCGGTAGCCTCCATAGACTAAAAAGCTAATTCCAGAGCAATGTAAAAAATTTAAATGCCGTATGGAATTGTTTGCTGGGAAATACCACAGAGTGGTTTCGCCACCTGTCGGAAAGTGTGTTCTTCATCTGCGCACATTCACCCCTTTCCTTCTGGATATGTGAGAGTTGTGTAATATGTGTATCCGTGAAGTGCAAGTGAAAGTATTGGATGCATGTTTACTGTGGCTTTATGTTTGTCTTCTACTGTGACGATAAGAGATGGGCCGGTGCTGGCAAGTAGCCTACTTCTCTCTAATAGCACCAAGCTCAAAGTCCCAATTCGACGGACAAATCGCCAGCAACAGTTTCACATGCCCTCACTTCAGGAGACACTGCAGAGAGGTTTGGAATTTTATCCCCGGCACTGGCACATAGTCGGGTGATCATAAACTTTTCGTCACCACCTCTGCTTGCCAACAAAATACGGGCACTCAAAATCTCATCCACACCAGGATTCCTACAGGCATTACCTCCAGCTCGAACGTCACGAGCTGTCTATCACCTGTCATCACAGTGACAGTGACAACTCGAAACACTGAACCTGGCAAGGAAAAAGATGACACAAAACGAAACCTTGCAGATGACAAACTATAAAGAAAAACAGACACTATAAAAACGTAATGCAGCACAAAAACCACACCATGTGTTAAAAACCCATAACAATAGAAAACCCACTGATGATGCTGCAACTGCAGTGAAACATGTCTGGGACAGAAACAAAACAGTGTTATGCTGAAGGCGGACCCCACTCAAAAGCATAAATCAAACACAGACAAAAGAGCTTCACCATCAAGATGATCATGTCTATCAAGTTAAAATAAACCTCTGTACCACCTCTAAAAGCAAGCGTTTGCCTGAACTGCCCCAATGTCGAAGCTCCCTTGCTACATTTATGTGTTAATTAGCCTTTCATTTCCAAATAAAGTATCTACATAAGTTTTATCACACGTATGACCTCCCCATTCGCTCTGTTGGGATCAATTTTCTATAGATCTTCTGTATTTGCCTAAATTTTCACATATCTTCTCTCTTCGCACTTTTGACAGTCTACATATGTTTCAACATCCTGCAATGGTCAATAGATTGTAATAAAAGATGTATGGTAGTGAATCATGGACTGTGGGAGAAATATAACAGAAGAGAATCGAAGTATCTCAGATGCGGTGCTAGAAAAGAATATTGAAAATTAAGTGACGTGATAAGGTAAGGAATGAGGTTTCCGCAGATGCAGAGAAGAAAGGAGCAAACGGGAAACACTGACTTGAAGAAGGGATAGGACGATAAGACACGTGTTAACACATATGGTACTAGTAGAGCTGTAGAGGGTAAAACCTGTGGGGGAAGACAAACAATGGAATACTTCCAAGAAATTGAGGATGTAGGGCGCAAGCGCTTCCCTGAGATGGAGAGGATGGCACAGAAACGTAATATGTGGTGGGCCGCCTCAGTCTAGTCAGAATTCTGATGACACACAAAGATCCCGCACCTTCATGGGATCAGCGTGTTAGTGTGGATGGCAACGGTACTCTTAGATGGCGCCCCCCCCCCCCCCAAATGACAGAATTTGTGTACCCTCTCTGTCTGCGACTAGTGTTATCCAAATGTGAAAGCGTGAGTACGTTTTCGAGATGTTTGTGAATCGTGTAACTGAGATAGGACTTGGGTACCAGTTCGATATTCACCAAGTCGATTTTTTAAAACCGCCTCCATGCTGGCCAGTACAAAAAACGTGAAAGTAGTAAAGAAAACAAAACAAAGTGATTCCCGTTATAAGCTGTTTCCAGTGTCGGAAGGCACTTTGGGTAATGTTTACAAAAACCTACAAACTGCTAACGCCTTTTAGGATTTCTAGAGATGGAGGACAATAGGCAAACAGCAGACGTCAGATACAACGAGAACGGCAGCTGTTCGAAACCCATTTGAGAGTACAACTTTCGCTTGTTACTGTGCCTTGTACATCGCAGGAGGAATTTTCAGCGTTCAGGGATATGAGGGGAACGACTATTCCGAGCAAAAGTGTCTAGTAAGCATGGGCTCTAAAATGTCTAGTATGCATGGACTCTAAAATGTCTAGTAAGCATGGGCTCTAAAATGTCTAGTAAGCATGGACTCTAAAATGTCTAGTTAGCATGGGCTCTAAAATGTCTAGTAAGCATGGGCTCTAAAATGTCTAGTAAGCATGGACTCTAAAATGTCTAGTAAGCATGGACTCTAAAATGTCTAGTAAGCATGGACTCTAAAATGTCTAGTAAGCATGGACTCTAAAATGTCTAGTTAGCATGGGCTCTAAAATGTCTAGTAAGCATGGGCTCTAAAATGTCTAGTAAGCATGGACTCTAAAATGTCTAGTAAGCATGGGCTCTAAAATGTCTAGTATGCATGGACTCTAAAATGTCTAGTAAGCATGGACTCTAAAATGTCTAGTAAGCATGGACTCTAAAATGTCTAGTTAGCATGGGCTCTAAAATGTCTAGTAAGCATGGGCTCTAAAATGTCTAGTAAGCATGGGCTCTAAAATGTCTAGTAAGCATGGACTCTAAAATGTCTAGTAAGCATGGACTCTAAAATGTCTAGTAAGCATGGGCTCTAAAATGTCTAGTAAGCATGGGCTATAAAATGCTTGCCATTGACCAGTTCATCTTCGCTACTGTCGAACGCATCTGTTCTACTAAAGAAGTGCTCATAGCTGGTAACCTTATTGTGATTGATGGGATTCATAGGTCCCACTAAAGTAGTACGTGCTTTTGAGCGTTGGGAGTCTATATCTCATATCTGTCTAGTGGTAGCATGTAGCAGATGCTTTCGGAACTTTGAGAAAAATACTACGGACCATGTAGTGGATAATAGAAGGCTGTGAGCGATCAGATGAGGCGAAGTGTGTTCATAGTGTGTGTGTCACGAAAATCAGCTAAAATTACCACCTTTTTCATTCCAAGAATGTCTTAGTAACTAATTGTTTCGAAAAATTACTACACACCCCCGTAATTCTGGTTTGAAACGATTTTCTATGTACTGGGGAACATGTGCCCCAGGACACAGAATACAGAAAAAATTTGTATGTGATATGTCAAAGCTATCTGCAAATGTTGTGTTGAAAACCTGTGTGCGACATTTCAAATAGTCAGGAGAATAAATGTGTACTGACTTGTTAAACCTTTTTCCATAACTGCCATCCCGATAAAATCATTCTAAATTTAAAAATTAACTCTGAAAATTCTAGGTTCACATGAAAGCACGGGTCACCGACAAGGTAAGGAATGAGGACGGTCTCTGCAGAATCGGCGAGGCAAGGAACATATAGGAAACACTGACAGGAAAAAGTGACACGGTAACAAGTCGTCAGTCAAGACGTCAGGGAATAAGTTCATGGTACTAGAGGGAACTGTAGAGCGTTAAAACAAACACAGAGACTGGATTGCATCCAGCAAATAATTGAGAACACAGATTGCAATTGCTACTCTGAGATGAAAAGGTTGGCACTGGAGAGGAATCCGTGGCAGAAAAATCTCGCCCACTGATCCCACTCTTTACACGACCCGCCCTATGCAGTGGCATGATCTCTAAGTCAATCATCTATAAATCCTATTGATTCTATCCTGATAAGGATGCCTCCTCAACTGCGAGGCAACCTTCTAGGATAGTCTACGACTGTGTGCATGAGTAGGACTAATTCCACTGCGGGTATACAAAATCATAGTCTGAGAGGGCAGCGGAGTCATTATCCGTTTATCTAACCGCAATCTCCGGCACCGAATTCTGCCCGCTACGTCTCGTAAAATATACAGGGTGCTACAAAAAGGTACGGCCAAACTTTCAGGAAACATTCCTCACACACAAATGAAGAAAAGATGTTATGTGGACATGTGTCCGGAAACGCTTAATTTCAATGTTAGAACTCATTTTAGTTTCGTCAGTATGAACTGTACTTCCTCGATTCACCGTCAGTTGTCCCAATTGAAGGAAGGTAATGTTGACTTAGGTGCTTGTGTTGACATGCGACTCACTGCTCTACAGTACTATCATCGAGCACGTCAGTACGTAGCATCAACAGGTTAGTGTTCACCACGAACGTGGTTTTGCAGTCAGTGCAATGTTTACAAATGCGGAGTTGGCAGATTCCCACTTAATGTATGGATAATGCACGGGGCAATAGCCGTGGCGCGGTACGTTTGTATCGAGAGAGATTTCCAGAACGAAGGTGTCCCGACAGGAAGACGTTCGAAGCAATTAATCGGCGTCTTAGGGAGCACGGAACATTCCAGCCTATGACTCGCGACTGGGGACGACCTAGAACGACGAGGACACCTGCAACGGACGAGGCAATTCTTTGTGCAGTTGACGATAACCCTAAAGTCAGCGTCACAGAAGTTGCTGCTGTACAAGGTAACGTTGACCACGTCACTGTATGGAGAGTGCTACGGGAGAACCAGTTGTTTCCGTACCATGTACAGCGTGTGCAGGCACTATCAGCAGCTGATTGGCCTCCACGGGTACACGTCTACGAATGGTTCATCCAACAATGTGTTAATCTTCATTTCAGTGCAAATGTTCTCTTTTCGGATGAGGCGTCATTCCAACGTGATCAAATTGTAAATTTTCACAATCAATATGTGCGGGCTGACGAGAATCCGCACGCAATTGTGCAATCACGTCATCAACACAAATTTTCTGTGAACGTTTGGGCAGGCATTGTTGGTGATGTCTTGATTGGCCCCATGTTCTTCCACCTACGCTCAATGGAGCATGTTATCATGATTTCATTCAGGACACTCTACCTGTGCTGCTAGAACGTGTGCCTTGACAAGTACGACACAACATGTGGTTCATGCACGATGGAGCTCCTGCACATTTCAGTCGAAGTGTTCGTACGCTTCTCAACAACAGATTCGGTGACCGATGGATTGGTGGAGGTGGACCAATTCCATGGCCTCCACGCTCTCCTGACCTCAACCCTCTTGAATTTTATGTATGGGGGCATTTGAAAGCTCTTGTCTACGCAACCCCGATACCAAATGTAGAGACTCTTCGTGCTCATATTGTGGACGGCTGTGATACAATACGCCATTCTCCAGGGCTGCATCAGCACATCAGGGATTCCGTGCGACGGAGGGTGGATGCATGTATCCTCGCTAACGGAGGACATTTTGAACATTTCCTGTAACAAAGTGTTTGAAGTCACGCTGGTACGTTCTGTTGCTGTCTGTTTCCATTCCAGAAGTAATACAATGAGCTCTAATATGGAAAGTAAGCGTTTCCGGACACATGTCCACATAACATATTTTCTTTCTTTGTGTGTGAGGAATGTTTCCTGAAAGTTTGGCGGTACCTTTTTGTAACAGCCTGTATACAGCTGGGAGTGAGAAAAATTCTAAGTCTGAAATTTAGTGCACCTAGACCGCTTCCAGACCCTAAAAAATTAACGCCTGCCTGTCACATCTAATAAAACCAGGAAGTCACGGTTCAATGGCCTCTGCGCTCTTATTGAGACCAAACTCTTCAGTAGGCAATGGCATTACAGTCCCTTCAGCGGCTTCCGTTTGACTGTCTCTGGCTCGTTTCTTTTTGAATGCCTCTTACATTTCCGTATTTACTCATTTTTTAATGTTTTTTTCAATAAAATATGTGCCAGTGTTATAGAATAGGTAATAACGTAGAAAGACACCAATGGAATATAAAACAGAATAACACAACACTAAACGATGAAGTAACAGAAATAAGATATCACGTAAAACGGAAATGATAATGAACGCCAGGTATAAAAAATTTGCTTCGTTTTAGAATTTTTTTCGCAAGTGAGGAAATAAAGATGTTGATCTCATAGCAAGAACCATTCTGATGTTCGCGCGAAATTATATCGGAAAACTATGGAAACAGGCAAAGTGCTCGTACTTCCCAGTGCAGGTTAACTACATATAACTTGTGAAAATAAAATGAAGAAAGCCTACAACAGAACGAAATCTTTCGTGAAGCCGCTGTTGTATAATACATTCTCACACTTCTTTCCGCATCTGTGCAGTGTAAAATCGCTGCTGTTGCAGTGGTGCCCTTATATAGCCCAAAGACAGCTTCTGATTGGTCAGTACTTACGTCATGCTGTCGCAGATGGTGTCCGTCTGTGCTGGTGGCGCCACAGATCCCGCCATAGCGTAAACATTGCGACGAATATCTGTGTCTCTTCTCTGCATGGAGAGCTCGCTTCCATGCACCGTTGAAGGTTTTTTCACACATTCTTATTTCTACAGCCTCTTTAATTATCGAGTCCAAATATGTGGAAGCCTGAAGAACCAAATTTTGTCTCAGGCTTCCACATACCTGGATTATATAATTAAAGAGGCTGTAGAAATAGAGAGGCCATCAAGCGTGACGGTATAATCTCAGCGATTCGTGGAAACGAGCTCTCAATGCAGAGAAGAGCCGGAGATATTCATCGCAATGTTCACACTATAGCAGGAGCTGTGGCGCCACCAGCGCAGATGATGACATCGTCTGCGACGGCATGACGTAACTACTGACCAATCAGAAGCCGCCTTTGGGCTACATAGGCCACCACAGCAGCAATTTTGACAGCCAGTTGCTCCTGATGAAGACTACGGTGGAAACCATCGAAAACTCGAGGATTTAGTCAGGATTGACGTGGCAAGCAGTCCTAGAAGGTTTTATACAAACCCCAAAGTACACATACACTATGATCAAAAAGATGCGGATACCCCTTTATAATGCGGAATTGACCACTTAATGTGACGAAAGAGAGACCCACCAGTATAAAAAGACTGATAGTTAATATGAATCATTCAAGATCAATGAAACTTATTGTTTACAAAAGTAGTCTCGAATTGCACTTCAGATAAAACTGAAATTCTTTCTTAGTTAACTTTTCCTCACATTAAGTCTTCATAACGTATATACGGTATTTTTAAGAAATTAATGTTTGTTGATCCTTTTGATCTCATATTTTCACAATTCAGAATTCATATTGGTCACACTAACACTGAACGAAAATGAACGCTCTATGAGGAAAAGGTGACCAAGCCAAAATCAGCTGACTGAATGATCTGAACAAAATTGAGCCCGAGACACTATTGTCCTTATTACTTTTAATACTGTATAAACAAACGGATTCTTATCTAGAGTATTCTTATTTCTTTACGCTCTTCGGATTATATTGTACTCCTTTTTTTATAACTAATTGAGACCCAGGACAGGCACCGGAATTAATTTAAGGAAAACACGTGGAAGCATTGTTCAACTTGATGCGTCATTTACCATTCCCAAAAAAAATATTTTTTATTAATAACAATTTTATCATAAGCCAACTAACAATTACCAAGATTCTTGCCAAATTCATTTAAATAGTTAAGGTTTTTACGTTAATATCACAATGCATACGGACATTTGCATTATACATAATTTTAAAAATGGTACTCGAAGAAAATGAGACCTGTGTAATATAATGGTGGTCCGATTACAAACAGTTGACTGATTAAACCTGCGACGGAACTGTGCCTGCGCGACTAGCATCACAACAATGGGCTAATCGCACAACAGGACCTGAATATAAGTTCAACAAATGTTAAATGAAAGACATTTAAATGCATACATGTACACTGCAACAATAAGCTCCAGGCTTTCTCCAAGGCAAGAAATTAGACTTAAGTACATATAATTTTGGTACCCAAAGTCCATTAGCCACCTCGCCAGTAGGAGGTACACAAACGCGTTAAATTTTCCTTCTGCTAACAACACTAGGGAGCGTAACGCAAAAAACGACACTTTGGTGTCCTAAGACAATGATATTCTGCTCTCACATAGGCAAGATGCACCAAAGCTGTCCAGATGCTACCCACGTGTAAAAAACGAAGTAAATAGTAATACTTCACTGATTGGTCACAAGGCTGTTACACATAAATCAAGTTACGTACTTAAACTACCGGGCTCCTAAAACACTTAAAATGATAATGACAATTAAACTTTGAGAAATAAAGAGAATCAGTGCTCAATTTGCCCAAAGGTTTTCATCGCTCGTCGACAAGGAACTTACAATAATGGAAACAGTAGATTACTTCATCAATATCACTATAGCGAAGTCCTAATCCGGCGACACCCGTGCCGCAGCACGATACCAAAAAATGACAAATTACTCAACTTGATGCTAGGGGGGAAGCACGTGTGACCCGCCAACACTTAGGCCTCATGCGATGGCGGGGAAGCCGCCGAAGAAGAAGAACAACGCCTCTGTTCCAGACCAGCAGAACAGTAAAGCGTCGAACGCTGCCGATACAAAGGTGTCAACATATACCAGACAACAAACAAACAGCAAACAAGTTTGATAGAAATAACATACGCATCAGCACTTAAACGGGCAATTAAAGATTATTTTGAAGGAAACCAACAATTAAAACTTCAGTATAGGAGCGTCCCGCTCATAAACGTTGCAAGTTAGCCTTCGTAGCAATAACAAGAAACAATGAACAAAGCCATTTTAAAAAATCATAATAATCAGTGAAGATTAAACAAGTCAATATACACCTTTGTTGGAGCCTCTTAGGGACTAGTAGATACTAAACTGGATACGCACCAAATGGTAGATGGCCATTTAAAATGTACACCTATAACTCGAAGGGTTCTTCAACACGAAGTAAGAGAGTGCAAATACAAGCACGCACATACACGTGATCCACACTGCGTAACTTTAAGCTGAGTGCACACAACTTTAATTACATGCTAAATCCAGTAACTCGCCCCGAGTGGTTTGTGGAGCGCTCAACTGCGCGGTTATCAGCGCCCGTACAAATTCCCAACCTTTGCTCAGTCCAAACTCGCCACATTCATGAATAATAATGAAATGATGAATACAACGCAAACACTCAGTCATCTCGAGGCTGGTGAAAATCCCCGACCCCATCAGGAATCGAAGCCGGGACCCCGTGCTCGGGAAGCGAGAACGCGACCGCGAGACAACGAGTTGTAGACTCGCCCCACGAAGGGCCTTGAGGTCTACAAGAAACAGAAATTACAATCGGTAGAATAAAATACGCGATGATAAAACGATGTCCGCCCCGATAGCTGAGCGGTCAGAGTGACGGACTGCCGGTCTACGGGCCCGGGTTCGTTTCTTCATCATTTCATCCCCATCCGGCGCGCAGGTCTCCCAAGGCGGCCGGACCCTCCCTACAAGGGGCTTCCCCGCCAATGCCGCCAAACGCACATTTCCATTTCCACAACAACGGTTTCAAATACCAGATTATCAATGCAAAATACTGGCTTGGCGCTTACAGAAACCTCCAGACTGACACATGTAGCCCCAAAAGGGGTCACTGAAAAGCATAAAGGAATCAGATTCCTGGCCAGCTCACACAGGGGCAGAATTAAGAATCTGTAAGTACAGTCCTTACTGAACAGTCTTCCTACACAATTTCAAATAAAAGCCAGAAAGGCCAATAGCATCAGAGCTCCAGGTATGCACCGGATAATACTGCCCTCCTGCTCGCAACTGCTAGAAAGTTGTTCGATACATCTCGGTATATTTAACACACTACAACTAACTGCTGCACTTCGTAACTAGGTTTCATGCGACGAGAGCCGCTCCTTGCCTACTACACTCAACGGAAGCAACAGTGAACGTTGCAGGGTGCGGGCTTTCACACAATAAATGAAAGGATGATGGTGGCCCTAAGCTACGAACCCTATCAGACTCAGAGTTGAAATACTAAAAGTTTTGGCTGGTTTCGTTGTCTAGGGGCTGGGATACGTAGTTGCCGCGTTGCAAGCCAAATACTGCTGAGTCTGCAGTATACAATGTTAATATACACATGAATCGATTAGTCAAAGGGTTCCTATCACTCGGCAATTGCGAATGTAATGTAGAAATTTATAAATGAAAGATTTCAATTAAATAAAATCTGCAGGCTCTATCTTAACGACTTTAAATGATGAGTACGATAGCAGAAGTACTTTTGAGAATGTGGTATATTTCTGCAAAACACTTATTGTTGTCTATGGTCCAGCAATTAAATAAAATATAAGTTGAATAACAGGGAGACAATAGATTCCTATTGCACGCAATTAGTTATGAACAACATCATAGCTCGCGAGATATTCACGTCTAAACACACACAACATCTTCACTGTAGAAGCCACAGAAATCTCACAAGTGCATTAATCGGCACTCCGAAGTATTTCTATTTGCCGCGACCACTCGCAAACCGCTCCACACTCTGCAAGTCTCTCACGCGACCGTGCGCCCGTCGCGCCGTCCAGCACTTTCCGTATGCTGTCCCGTACTCACCCGAATTGCCCCGTGTCCTCTCCAGAAACCGATGCTCCTCCCCAACCTTCAAACGTCTCTCTAAGTAACGAGCGCTCTGATTGGCTAGAGAGCTCCCTCCATGTATCTAAGCCAACGTATTCACACAAACATAATGAAACACATTCGAAATGATGCATTTACATTTAAATAACTTGAAATTAAATAAACATTACTACGGTTGGACTATAAACACGCTCTAACACACGCTATTAGATACATAAACAAATTAAATAAACATATATCAAATGACAATTTGTCCATTTTATTTGGACTGTTGAGCTCCGTGGCCGTGGATAATGATATTTCACTGAAAAAATACGGCAACCAGCCACTTTTTTATGGGTTTTTTTATTTACGCCAATATGCATTTCGGGTTTGCACCCATCTTCAGCTGGCAAATTACATGGATCTTCAGTTACTACAGTAGTACAATCTCGACAGCAGTTTGGATGCTGCAGCAGGCCTGTGCAAAAGCAACGACTCCAACGATTGGATTTGCACGCAGAATTGCTGCACTCTGTCATTTCTTGGAGGCGACGATAGATGCCAATTCCAGAATAGTTCCAGCTCTTTATCCATCCATCCGAGGCATTGGAAAGCGTCAGGAAAAGCCTCTCTCGGAACCAGCACAATACACAACTTTTACATAAGCAGTTGATAGTTTGGTAGCTCGTCCCCGACTAACTCTTGGTTCCACCTTTTCTACCTAAGCCAACCACAATTTGCGAGCCCTACACAGTTCCGTTCCCGAGGGGAACCCCAACACCTTTTACATACAAAGTAACTAAGAACCCTAAGTGAAGGTCAGCAGTTTACATAACAGCAAACAAACATTTTAAATCAAACAGAACATTTGCATATGTTGGTAGTTCTACACAAAATTATTTAAACAAAAATATTTAATTTTAAAGATAACCTAAGAGATTATATGATATAATTTGCTCATATTGTACATATTAGAGGGAGTACACTTCCTATATTCTAAAATACATCAAAGTTTTTAACAGAAGAGAATAAACACTCTCATGGTATCGATTCAATCCAACATCATTTACAGAAACTCAACGATATAACTCTAAACAAAACAAAAGGCAAAATAAATCAGTACAGCATTAGAGCTATAGAGTTACAAGCCCATATTAATATTCACAAATACGTTTTGATCAGACAGTGTATAGTAGCAGTGTTATCTAATATTTTATTCATTTCGGCGAATCATACAAAATCAGTACAATTAAATGGACTTAAAAGAGGCACACATCAAATGAAAAGTGTTTAATCAATTGAAACTTTATGGTTCCAGAGACTTTTCCAAGTCTCAAAACCGAGCGACTTGGAGCAGTTGTTAGCACAGTGAACTTGCATTTGGGAGGACGACGGTTCAAACTCGCGTTCAGCCATCCTGATTTAAGTTTTCCGTGATTTCCGTTAAACACTAATCTCCTCCCATGTCCCCCTGCTCAGTTCTAAAAAATCTGTGACGTATAATATGTATGTGCAAACTGAAGCGATGGCTGAAAAGTCGTACCAAGACAGGGTTTCGAAAAAAATGGTTCAAATGGCTCTAATCACTATGGGACTTAACATCTGAGGTCATCAGTCCCCTAGAACGTAGAACTACTTAAACCTAACTAGCCTAAGAACATCACACACATCCATGTCCGGGGCAGGATTCGAACCTGCGACCGTAGCAACAGGGATTCGAACCAAGATCTCCTGCTCACTAAGCAGATGCACAAACCACTACTATAGCATGGCCCAGTCGTTTTGCACTACTACAAGGACTGCCCTAGCATGCTTCCCTCCTCAGTCCAAATTCCCATTCACCCCTCAGCCCACTTGGTATTCCCCATACACTCCAATGTCTCTAGAGGAAATACCAAGTGGGCAGAGGGGTGAATGGGAATTTGGACTGAGGAGGGAAGCATGCTAGGGCAGTCTGTGCAAAAGTACATCTGCCTGGTGAAAAGTGTTTACACGCTGAGCAATGGTTGGAAAACCTATGTTTTGCCGCTTGAAACCACCAACTCTCCTGGAAGCCTAGTCAAAGCGTACGTTAATGAGTGCAGCACAGTTTCGTTAATAGTGGCTAAAGCTGTGAGTGCGACGTACAGTTCACTACCACTGCCTTTTGTCAGCTGAATGAGTGCTGCAGTTTGTTATTTTTTGCCGTTTGTTAAAATATATATATGTTTCCAAGCAAGGAAACTTCGGTACTGTCTTTAATGTTACCTACCCACCTTTATATAATGGCTGCAACGGTCATATATATACAAATATATGTAGTGTGAGCATCTCTCTTCTCGTAATGAAGTCCCCCAAGGTGACTTGTTATTTCCGCCTTGAAACATTTTTCCTTACGTCTACACATGTACGAGGTGGTTACACAAGAAACGGGCGCCACTTTCCTCGATGTAATTATTTCGTTTTCTGCTGCTGTTGTCAGAAAAGGTTATATTAAAACACGATACAGATCTCTGACACACTGCATTTGATATACGTCTCTTTCATGCAAACTGTCATGTCACAAACATGTAGCAAATGCACTTGACACTGTCATAACACTTTTAACGGAGTATTTGGCAAGTTACAAGTACATAAATTGATTGAGATACTAAGAAAAATCACAAATTGACTGACAGTTTATTAACACTAAAAAAACACGAGCTTGAAACAGGGGATTTTGGCGAGCAAACATTGACATGCACGAATACTGATTGATGTGTTGTGAAAATGTAAGTTAACTGACTTGATACCTAAAATACAGAAGACATAGTAGGAGAAGGAGATGGCAGATAGAGATTCATAAAAAGAATGTTAGGCAATGTAACATCCACGAAGGAAGTGGCTTATAAGGCGGGACTGATAGAAGACACATAGGAGATCCAACAAAGAGCGGCGCGTTTCGTCACGGGATCGTTTAGTCGGTGGGAGAGCCTTACGGAGATGCTCAACAAACTCCATTGGCAGACGTTACAAGAGAGGCGTTGTGCATCACGGAGAGGTTTACTATTGCAAATTCGAGAGAACGGTTTCCGGGAAGAGTCGGGAAACGTATTACTTTCTCCCATATACATCTCGCGTTATGATCAAGACGAGAAAATTCGAGAACTTGGAACCAATAGAGAGGCTTATCACATTCTTCCCACGCGCTATTTGCGAGTGGTACAGATAGCGACGATCAGTTAATGGTACCAGAAGTAGCGCCCAACACACGCCGTCAGGTGGCTTGCGGAGTATGATGTATATGCAGATAAACTAGTTCAAACAAAACACAGAGAGAACTGGTGTTAATTTAATAATCAAAATATGCATTTACGTGTAAGACTGATGATGTAGCTGCAAAAGCTACTTCAAAACCATAGAGACGTCTTGACAGTACGTAAAAATTAAAAAGAAAGCTTTACTAGTTGGGTTGTTTGGAGGAGGAGACCAAACAGCGAGGTCGTCGGTCTCATAGGATTAGGGAATGAAGTCGGCCGTGTCCTTTCAAATGAATCATCCCAGTGTTTGCCTGGAACGAGTTAGGGAAATCACAGAAAACCTAAATCAGGATGGGCGGTTTCAAAGGTGACAAAAAGCAGATTACAGAGTACCTAACGGCACAACATAAAAGTTTTGTCTCAAGTACAGATAGTGTTGAGGATCAGTGGATAAAGTTCAAAACCATCGTACAATATGCTTTAGATGAGTTTGTGCCAAGTAAGATCGTAAGAGATGAAAAAGAGCCACCACGGTACAACAACTGAGTTAGAAAATTGCTGCGGAAGCAAAGGTAACTTCACAGCCAACATAAACGTAGCCAAAGCCTTGCAGACAAACAAAAATTACGCGAAGCGAAATGTAGTGTGAGGAGGGCTATGCGAGAGGCGTTCAATGAATTCGAAAGTAAAGTTCTATGTACTGACTTGGCAGAAAATCCTAAGAAATTTTGGTCTTATGTCAAAGCGGTAGTGGCTCAAAACAAAATATCCAGACACTCTGTGACCAAAATGATACTGAAACAGAGGATGACAGACTAAGGGCCGAAATACTAAATGTCTTTTTTCCAAAGCTGTTTCACAGAGGAAGACTGCACTATAGTTCCTTCTCTAGATTGTCACACAGATGACAAAATGGTAGATATCGAAATAGACGACAGAGGGATAGAGATACAATTAAAATCGCTCAAAAGAGGAAAGGCCGCTGGACCTGATGGGATACCAGTTCGATTTTACACAGAGTACGCGAAGGAACTTGCCCGCCTTCTTGCAGCGGTGTACCGTAGGTCTCTAGAAGAGTGTAGCGTTCTAAAGAATTGGAAAAGGGCACAGGTCATCCCCGCTTTCAAGAAGGGACGTCGAACATATGTGCAGAACTGTAGATCAGTTGTAGAATTTTGGAACACGTATTATGTTCGAGTATAATGACTTTTCTAGAGACTAGAAATCTACTCTGTAGGAATCAGCATGGGTTTCGAAAAAGACGGTCGTGTGAAACCCAGATCGCGCTATTCGTCCACGAGACTCAGAGGGCCATAGACACGGGTTCACAGGTAGATGCCGTGTTTCTTGACTTCCCCAAGGCGTTCGATACAGTTCCCCACAGTCGTTTAATGAACAAAGTAAGAGCATATGGACAATCAGACCAATTGTGTGATTGGATTGAAGAGTTCCTAGATACCAGAACGCAGCATGTCATTCTCAATGGAGAGAAGTCTCCCGAAGTAAGAGAGATTTCAGGTGTGCCGCAGGGGAGTGTCATAGGACCGTTGCTATTCACAATATACATAAATGACCTGGTGGATGACATCGGAAGTTCACTGATGCTTTTCGCAGATGATGCTGTGGTGTATCGAGAGGTTGCAACAATGGAAAATTGTACTGAAATGCAGGAGGATCTGCAGCGAATTGACGCATGGTAAAGGGAATGGCAATGGAATCTCAATGTAGACAAGTGTAATGTGATGCGAATACATAGAAAGATAGGTCCCTTATCATTTAGCTGCAAAATAGCAGGTCAGCAACTGGAAGCAGTTAATTCCATAAATTATCTGGGAGTACGCATTACGAGTGATTTAAAATGGAATGATCATATAAATTTGATCGTCGGTAAAGCAGGTGCCAGACCGAGATTCATTGGAAGAATCTTAACGAAATGCAATCCGAAAACAAAGGAAATAGATTACAGTACGCTTGTTCGCCCACTGCTTGAATACTGCTCAGCAGTGTGGGATCAGTACCAGATAGGGTTGATAGAAGAGATAGAGAAGATCCAACGGAGAGCAGCGCCCTTCGTTACAGGATCATTTAGGAATCGCGAAAGCGTTACGGAGATGATAGATAAACTCCAGTGGAAGACTCTGCAGGAGAGACGCTCAGTAGCTCGGTACGGGCTTTTGTTAAAGTTTCGAGAACATACCTACACCGAAGAGTCAAGCAGTATATTGCTCCCTCCAACGTATATCTCGCGAAGAGACCATGAGGATAAAATCAGAGAGATTAGAGCCCACAAAGTAGCATACCGACAATCCTTCTTTCCACGAACAATACTCGACTGGAATAGAAGGGAGAACCGATAGGGGTACTCAGGGTACCCTCTGCCACACACCGTCAGGTGGCTTGCGGAGTATGGATGTCGAGGTAGTAGATGTAGATGAATCGTCGTCCTCCCGAATGCGAGTCCAGTGTGCTAACCACTGCGCCACCTCGCTCGGTAAAGCTTTATTAGTAGCGTTGTTCTGAAAGAGAAGTGAATGTGGGTCTTCAGAGAAAACAGAGTTTTCAGAGGTCATAAATATTACAAAAACACTCCTCTTTAGCTTTGCCATTTTGTACAGACAAACAATACATGATTGAAGTCACGTTCTGTTGTTTTGGCGCTGTTGCGCTACGGACTTGGCATGACTCCAATGTGGTTTAGGTGCGCTGGGAATCCCGCATCGATAAACCTCATACGGCATATCAGATTCAGCCACGTGGGCTGGCGAACGTAATGAAACCGAGGTCTGCGAGAGGAAAGGAGCTGAAAGCAGGTATAAGATCTCCCCATGAATAGCTGACATACGTTTAGCAGACGTCCTGCGTGACCAAATCACAAAAATTAGAAGGCAAATGTGTGAGGTTGATTTAAATTCCTGTTTGTGAGGCTTGTTTAGTGATCTTCTTAGTCATGAATAAATACATGGTGAGACATAAATTTCATGAACTCCATAGACTAACTTGCGATTTGACGCTAGATATACATAAATGAGAGAAAGTTAAGGTCAGGTTGCCTTTTGCAGAACTACACCTCTTACGCCTAACAGGCTGTAAAACCGACATCGAGACTTAATATATCGAAAGAAGATTACTTGCCTGATTTTCTCAACTTTTTGAGCCACTGTAATAAGCACCTGCAGACTTTTTTTGTTCTTTTTCATTTTATTTAGCTATATTCAGGAGCTCTTAACAAAAGAAGTGCAGTGTATGATGTCTGCTACGAATTTAAATGAAAGTTTACGAGAAAAGGTGAGAAATTCCTGATAAACATAAACGCTAGGTTACTAACCGAGCCGGCCGCTGTGGAAGAGCGGTTTAGGCGCTTCAGTCCGGAACCGCGCTGCTGCTGCGGTCGCAAGTTCGAATCCTGCCTCGGGCATGGCTGTGTCTGGTGTCCATAGGTTAGTTGTTGTTGTTGTTGTCGTCAGTCCTGAGACTGGTTTGATGCAGCTCTCCACGCTACTCTATCCTGTGCAAGCTGCTTCATCTCCCAATACGTACTGCAGCCTACACCTTTCTGAATCTGCTTACTGTATTCATCTCTTGGTCTCCCTCTACGATTTTTACCCTGCACGCTGTCCTCCAATACTAAATTGGTGATCCCTTGATGCTTCAGAACATGTCCTAACAACCGGTCCCTTCTTCTTGTCAAGTAGTGCCACAAACTCCTTCTCTCCCCAATTCTATTCAATACCTCCTAATTACTTATGTGATCTATCCATCTAATCTTCAGCATTCTTCTGTAGCATCACATTTCAAATGCTTCTATTCTCTTCTTGTCCAAACTATTCATCGTTCATGTTTCACTTCCATACATGGCTACACTCCATACGTATACTTTCAGAAACGACTTCCTGACACTTAAATCCATACTCGATGTTAACAAATTTCTCTTCTTCAGAAACGCTTTCCTTGCCATTGCCAGTCTACATTTTATATCCTCTCTACTACGATCATCATCAGTTATTTTTCTCCCCAAATAGAAAAATTCCTTTACTACTTTAAGCGTCTCATTTCCTAATCTAATTCCCTCAGCATCACCCGACTTAATTAGACTACATTCCATTATCCTCGTTTTGCTTTTGTTGATGTTCATCTTATATACTCCTCTCAAGACATTGTCCATTCCATTCAACTGCTCTTCCAAGTCCTTTGCTGTCTCTGACAGAATTACAATGTCATCGGCGAACCTTAAAGTTTCATTTACTGCTTGCTCAATACACAGATTGAACAACATCGGGGAGAGTCTACAACCCTGTATCACTAATTTCCCAACCACTGCTTCCCTTTCATGTCCCTGGCCATCTGGTTTCTGTACAAATTGTAAATAGCCTTTCGCTCCCTGTATTTTACCCCTGCCACCTTCAGAATTTGAAAGAGAGTATTCCAGTCAACATTGTCAAAAGCTTTCTCTAAGTCTACAAATGCTAGAAACGTAGGTTTGCCTTTTCTTAATCTAGCTTCTAAAATAAGTCGTAGGGTTAGTATTGCCTCACGTGTTCCAATATTTCTACGGAATCCAAACTGATCTTCCCCAAGGTCAGCTTCTACCAATTTTTCCATTCGTCTGTAAAGAATTCGCGTTGGTATTTTGCAGCCGTGACTTATTAAACTGATAGTTCGGTAATTTTCACATCTGTCAACACCTGCTTTCTTTGGGATTGGAATTATTACATTCTTCTTTAAGTCTGAGGGTATTTCGTCTGTCTCATACATTTTGCTCACCAGGTGGTAGAGTTTTGTCAGGACTGGCTCTCCCAAGGCTGTCAGTAGTTCTAATGGAATGTTGTCTACTCCCGGGGCCTTGTTTCGACTTAGGTCTTTCAGTGCTCTATCAAACTCTTCACGCAGTGTCATAGCTCCCATTTCATCTTCGTCTACATCCTCTTCCATTTTTATAACATTGCCCTCAAGTACATCTCCCTTGTATAGGCCCTGTATATACTCCTTTCACCTTTCTGCTTTCCCTTCTTGGCTTACAACTGGGTTTCCATCGGAGCTCTTGATATTCATACAAGTGGTTCTCTTTTCTCCAAAGATCTCTTTAATTTTCCTGTAGGCAGTGTCTATCTTACCCCTAGTGAGAGATGCCTCTACATCCTTACATTTGTCCTCTAGCCATACCTGCTTAGCCATTTTGCACTTCCTGTCGATCTCATTTTTGAGACGTTTGTATTCCTTCTTTCCTGCTTCATTTACTGCATTTTTATATTTTCTTCTTTCATCAATTAAATTCAATATATCTTCTGTCACCCAAGGATTTCTACTAGCCCTCGTCTTTTTACCTGCTTGATCCTATGCTGCGTTCACTACTTCATCCCTCAAAGCTACCCATTCTTCTTCTACTGTATTTCTTTCCCCTATTCTTGTTAATTGTTCCCTTATGCTCTCCCTGAAACTCTGTACAACCTCTGGTTTAGTCAGTTTATCCAGGTCCCATCTCCTTAAATTCCCACCTTTTTGCAGTTTCTTCAGTTTTAATCTACAGTTCATAACCAATAGATTGTGGTCATAGTCCACATCTGCCCCTGGAAATGTGTTACAATTTAAAACCTGGTTCCTAAATCTCTGTCTTACCATTACATAATCTATCTGAAACCTGTCAGAATTAATTCTAATTCTAGGGGACCGATGACCTCAGATGTTAAGTCCCGTAGAGATTAGAGCCATTTGAAATACTGAAAGAGAGAAGTTTCACCTGGACTGACACGTAAACACCTGTTAACATATTTCAGTTTCTCAGCCGATAGAAGTTAGATACTCTGTGTGTGTGTGAAATCTTATAGGACTTAACTGCTAACGTCATCAGTCCATTAGCTTACACACTATTTAACCTAAATTATCGTAAGGACAAACACACACACACCCATGCCCGAGGAAGGACTCGAACCTCCGCCAGGACCAGCCACACAGCCCATGACTGCAGCGCCCATAGACCGCTCGGCTAATCCCGTGAGGTCAAAGTTAGATACACTACTGGCCATTAAAATTGCTACACCAAGAAGAAATGCAGATGATAAATGGGTATTCATTGGACAAATATATTATACTACAATTGAGATGTGATTACATTTTCACGCAATTTGGGTGCATACATCCTGAGAAATCAGTACCCTGAACAACCACCTGTGGCCGTATTAACTGCCTAGATACGCCTGGGCATTGAGTCAAACAGAGCTTGGATGGCGTGTACAGGTACAGCTGTCCATGCAGCTTCAACACGATACCACAGTTCATCAAGAGTAGTGACTGACGTATTGTGACGAGCCAGTTGCTCGGCCACCATTGACCACACGATTTCAGTTGGTGAGAGATCTGTAGAATGTGCTGGCCAGGGCAGCAGTCGAACATTTTCTGTATCCAGAAAGGCCCGTACAGGACCTGCAACATGCGGTCGTGCTTTACCCTGCTGAAATGTAGGGTTTTGCAGGGATCGAATGAAGGGTAGAGCCACGGGTCGTAACACATCTGAAATGTATCGTCCACTGTTCAAAGTACCGTCAATGCGAACAAGAGGTGACCGAGACGTGTAACCAATGGCACCCCATACCATCACGCCGGGTGATACGCCAGTGCGGCGATGACGAATGCACACTTCCAATGTGCGTTCACCGCGATGTCGCCAAACATGGATTCGACCATCATGCTGCAGTAAACAGAACCTGGATTCATCCAAAAAATGATGTTTTGCCATTCGTGCTCCCAGGTTCGTCGCTGAGTACACCATCGCAGGCGCTTCTGACTGTGATGCAGCGTCAAGGGTAACCGCAGCCATGGTCTCCGAGCTGATAGTCCATGGTGCTGCAAACGTCGACGAACTGTTCGTGCAGATGGTTAATGTCTTGCAAACGTCCGCATCTGTTGACTCAGGGATCGAGACGTGTGACTGCAAGATACGTTACAGCCATGCGGATAAGATGCCTGTCATCTTCACTGATAATGATACGAGGCCGTTGGGATCCAGCACGGCGTTCCGTATTACCCTCCTGAACTCACCGAGCCCATATTCTGCTAAGTCATTGGATCTCGACCAACGCGAGCAGCAATGTCGCGATACGACAGACCTCAATCCGACCTTTATCAAAGTCGGAAACGTGATGGTACGCATTTCTTCTCCTTACACGAGGCACCACAACAACGTTTTACCAGGCAACGCCGCCAACTAGTGTTTGTATATGAGAAATCGGTTGGAAACTTTCCTCATGTCAGCACGTTATAGGTGTTGCCACCGGCGCCAACCTTGTATGAATGCTCTGAAAAGCTAATCATTTGTATATCACAGCATCTTCTTCCTGTCTGTTAAATTTCACGTATGTAGCACGTCATCTTCGTGGTGTAGCAGTTTAACGGCCAGTAGTGTACTATTTTTGTATATTCATTTGGCGCGTACACTATTGTGATATCTTCAGATGTTTATCAAATTCACTGTAAGTCACCCACAAAAACACGTACAACGAAGGGATTATCCTAATAGAACGGAAATCGGTATATGTGATTTACATGTGCAAACAAACAAATTTCACAAAAATAAGACCATTTGTTCAAGAGGAAGAGTTTCGCTAATAGATAAAGTCAATAAAGAGTTGGTCGCGTTGGTCCACCTCTGACCCCTGTGCAAGCAGTTATTCGGCTTAGCATTGATTGATAGAGATGTTCGGTCTCCCGCTGAAGGGTATCGTGCCAAATTATGTCTAGTTGGAGCGGTAGATCATCAAATCTCGAACTGGTTAAAGAGCCTTGCCCATAATTCTCTAAATATTCTCAATTGGAGAAAGTTCTGGCGATTTTTCCGGCCAAGGAGACGTTGGCAAGCACAGTAGAAATCCCTTTATGTGCAAACTGGCGTTATCTTGTTGGAATGTTATCCCAGAATGGTCTGCCATGAAGGGAAAATAAAAACAGGGCATAGAATATCGTCGACGTACTGCTGTTCTGTAAGGACACAGCGGACGACAATCAAAGGGGTCCTGCTACGAGAATAAACGGTGCCCAGGCCGGTAATCCTGGTTGTCGGGCCTCCGGTTGGTATCCCATCGTTGTCTGGGCGTGTCCAGACACGTTTTCGCTCGTTACTTGGGGCTCAGTTTGAAGCGGGAGCCGCCACGGAAGACAAATATAGTCCATTTAATGAAATTCCAGGCCGAAGACGTGGCTGGAAACAATCTAGCCACTGCGATGGTCTACCAACCGGGTTATCACGCACCACAGCCAGGACGGATGGTCCGGGGTGCCATTTCCATTGATTGCAGGACCTCGTTTGTTGTCATTCGCGACATTCTAGCAGCACAGCGGTGCCGCTACCCATCATAGCAAACCATTCCGGGCTTACATGATAATAATTGCAGCCCGCCACAGCAAGAGTTTCTACCGCTTGTCTCTGTGCTTTCCAAACCCTATCTTGACTCGCAAGGTCGCCGGATTTCTCTCCAATTCAGAATGTTTGGAGCATTATGGGCTGGACTCGTCATACATCTCGGGGTTTTGACCATATAAAGCGCCAATTGGACTGAAAATAGCACCATATCCCTCAGGAGGACATCCAATAACTCTGTTAACAGTGCCAAACCGAATTGTCGCTTTCACAAGGCCCAGTGGTCGACCAATGCGTCATTGACTTGTTCACTTAGCGAAATTCTTTCTCTTGAACAAATCATCTAATTTTTCTGAAATTGTAATAATCTGTCTGTACGTGAATGTTACAGCTCCCGATTTCCGTTCCATTCGGATAATTCCTTCGTGCAGAGTCTTTTTTTTTTTTTTGTCTTAGGGTGTATTAAGAGTGTCTAGATCAATAGGACGGCATTGGCCAAAATACGTCACAATACTCGAAACGGCTGCGTTACTGATTAATGCTGCGATAATGTATAAAACCATTAAAAAACACACTGAAAAAAAAGTACCAATCACCAGGAGACCGCAAGCTGATATCGTGTAACATCAGCGAAGAGGATTTATGTCATCCAAGCCTAAATTACACATTAATGATATTAAACTGTATGGTTCCAGAGACCTATCCAGGTCTCAAACATTTCATCATCATCATCATCATCATCATCATTTCCTTCCAACGATTAGATGTTGTAATCACTTGTTCCGGTCTCGATCATCCATCCATCCATCTCGTACAAGGTCTGCCTACTTTCCTCTCTCCAGTCGGCCGATAATTAATTATCTTTTTTGGCAATCTGTCTCTGTCATTCTGTCAACATGATCCTTCCATTTCATTCTACCCTCTTCTACTTTGTCATTAACGGAAAACATATTTTACTTTGACCTTATTTTTCCATCCCTTATTTTATCCATTTTACTACAGCTTCTTACCCTTCTCTTGAACTTCATCTCTGCTGCTTGTATACGTGATTTTTTTTTTCTACTGTTTTGCTATTGTCCATGATTCAGAGCCATATACAAGGATAGATACAACCATAAATTTACAGAATTTTATTTATGTTTCTTTTATTGTTTTTCTTCCCAAAGTTCTTCCAATAGTTCCGCAGATAGCTTGATATTTATTAACCTTCTTCGCAGCGTCTTCTTCACAATTAAAACTAGTATCACATCTTAGATAAGTGAAGTAAGATAACTGTTCTAAAATTTTCTCATTTATTATTATTTTAGATCTGAATCAATTCTTTCCTTTCAAACCTATTACCTTAGTCTTATTTGCACATGTAATTAATTTGTGAGCTTCGGCTCAATCTATATGCTGCTCTTCGTAAATTATCTTCTGTTTCAGGTGTAATTATCTGGTCATCAGCGAGTAACAGAATATTTCACGATGCGCTAGATCCTAAATTAATTCCTAAGCGTATTTCATCTTACCATTTCATAACTAGATCATCAATATGAGATTAAACAAAGTGGGTAGTAGACATACCTTGTCGAGTACCTTGATTTATTAAAATCTTACCTGACTTTTTGAACTTCAACTTATAACTATTTTAGTGTTTACATGCAGACTCTTTATTGTGTTAATAATATCTTTAGGAAAACCTTTTATTTCCAATGTTTTCCATAAGAGAGGTCTCTTTACCTTATCAAAAGCAATAAATGCTAAATGCATTTCTGAGACAAAATTCCCGACGTTTTTCAATAATACGTTGTATTATTATCATTCCACAATTACATTCAAAATTGACAGAGGACATTTATGTGTAAAGTAGGAAGATTTGGTGAAATAACTTTAAAAGAAAATGTCAAGGCATTAAGAGATTTTGCTACATTTAATCAGCTAAAAATCACAAACACCTTCTGCAGAAAGAAAGACATACATAAATACACATAGAACCAAGAAGTTCATGGTCAATGATTGTCTCTGATATCTATGATGTGTATATATGCAGACTGAAGTGACGAATGAAAATTTGTACCAAGGCTGAGATTCGAACCCGAGTCACCTGCTTACCTGGCAGATGAGCTAACCTCTACGCCACCCTGTCATTGTAGCTTTGCACAAATGCGCAGACTACCTAGCACGCCTCTCTCCCCAATTCGCGCCTTAGTCCACTTTGTATTCACCAAAACACCAATAGCATTGCAAAGGCTCTCCACATATATTGGAATAGCATCACAGCATTGAACGAAATGGCGGAATCTCTCCGAAACCCATGCACAGGTGCTTTAATGGTTAGATCCTGCAAAGTTACCAGATTGTAAAATGTTGATGCCTTTGTCCCATCTGCTGTTCCAGAAAGTCCAGACACATTCTATGGGATTAAGACAGGGTGACGCAGCAGGCCAGTCGCGGTGTGATGGGGTCCTGAGGGTTCGTCAGAGCAGGAATGTATGAGTGCAGCACTGAGAGGGCGTTGGCTGCTGACTTGGAAGACGGGAGTGTCCCAGCACACTCGTTCTGAAGAAATACAGGGTGATTCTAAGTAAAGTCAAACTTTCAAAACGCTGTAGAAGTAACACCACTGGTCGGAATGACGCCAAATTGCAGTGGAATATTATCGGAGAAGTGGAAAAACGCATGGCAGAAGAAGAAAAAAATAGTGTGAAAATTGATCAATAGATGACGCTTTATGTGTCACAATAAGTAAACGAAAACACCTGTCATGCTCACGATCCATTGAAGTAGGTAGAAACACGCCAGGTACACGGCTTTTTCTCCTTTCGGTTCTGCGACGTTCGCCATCAGCGTCAATGCGGAATCGTGCTCTGCTTGTATAGCTGTATTACAATAAAATGAATACAATATTATCTGGAGCGCGCCAGGGAAGTGTGGTAGGTCCACTGTTGTTTTCTATCTACGTAAATGATCTTTTGGATAGGGCGGATAGCAATGTGCGGCTGTTTGCTGATGATGCTGTGATGTACGGGAAGGTGTCGTCGTTGAGTGAATGTAGGAGGATACAAGATGACTCGGACAGGATTTGTGATTGGTGTAAAGAATGGCAGCTAACTCTATATATACATAAATGTAAATTAATGCAAATGAATAGGAAAAAGAATCCCGTAATGTTTGAATACTCCATTAGTAGTGTAGCACTTGACACAGTCACGTCGGTTAAATATTTGGGCGTAACATTGCAGAGCGATATGAAGTGGGACAAGCATGTAATGGCAGTTGTGGAGAAGGCGGATAGTCGTCTTCGGTTCATTGGTAGAATTTTGAGAAGATGTGTTTCATCTGTAAAGGAGACCGCTTATAAAACACTAATATGACCTATTCTTGAGTACTGCTCGAGCGTTTGGGTTCCCTATCAGGTCGGATTGAGGGAAGACATAGAAGCAATTCAGAAGCGAGCTGCTAGGTTTGTTACTGGTAGGTTTGATCATCATGCGAGTGTTACGGAAATGCTTCAGAAACTCGGGTGGGAGTCTCTGGAGGAAAGGAGGCATTCTGTTCGTGAATCGCTACTGGGGAAATTTAGAGAACCAGCATTTGAGGCTGACTGCAGTACAATTTTGCTGCCGCCAACTTATATTTCGAGGAAAGACCACAAAGATAACTTAAGAGAGATTAGGGCTCGTACAGAGGCATATAGGCAGTCATTTTTCTCTCGTTCTGTTTGGAAGTGGAACAGGGAGAGAAGATGCTAGTTCTGGTACGAGGTACTCTCCGCCACGCACCGTATGGTGGATTGCGGAGTATGTGTGAAGATGTAGATGTAGATGACTATATACACGTCGCTCTGCAGACGTTCGGGACACTAAAGGGTTTGGAGAAAGGTGTTGGTCCGATGACTGCTGTGGGTCTGGAGAAAATGAATCAGAAATTCTAAAAGTTATGCAACCTGGTATAGGGAGAAATGAATTGATTCGACGTCAGTGGAAGTAGCGGCTACAGCAATGCAGCGGGACACAAGTCGCGGTGAGCAAATGTGTAGTGAACGGAGAATTGCCCAAACATTGGACGCTGTGTAAAATCCTACGAAACATCCTTCTTCGCTATCCATTCAAAATTACCCATGTGCACGAGTTATTTCCTGTTGACCTACCAGGAAAGGAGACCTTTTGCTTTAGAATTTCTTGCTCGCGTGGAAGTGGATAATGATTGGCCGTGGAAGATATTGTGGACAGACGAAGCCCACTTCCGTCTGACGGGATATGTCAATACACATTATTGTCGAATATGGACAACGGAAAATCTAAACGTAAATCAACCACTGCCACTTCACTCTGAAAAGGTCACTGTGTGGTGCGGGTTTACGGCATCATTTATCATAGAGCCATATTTTTTCGAAGAGACAGGTGCTTTCGGTCCTGTTACCTGTAGCGTCACTGGTAAGCGCTGTCTTTTGCGCAACCACGTCATTCCAGCTCTCCAATAGCATGGATATGTGGATGGGATCATTTTTATGCAAGGCGGCGCACCCCCGCACGTTGCAAATCCAGTTAAGCAGCTGCTCAAGCGCCATTTCGGAAATTCTAGAATTATCAGTGGCCATTTCCCTACAGACTGCCCGTCCTAATCATCTGATCTTAATCTGTGTGACTTCTGGCTGAGAGCTATGTGAAAGATGTTGTGTTCAGTGTTCCAATTACAAACTTAGCTGCACCGAAGGCGCGCATTGCACAAAACATTCGGTACGTGATCCTGGACACATCGATCAGTTGTGGATCATGCTGTTTCTCGATTCCAACTTTCAGGAAACGGTGGACAGCATATTGAACATTTTTTGCTCCCGTCACACGGAAATTAATACTCCTATTTGATTTTGATCGATGTTTCTTATGCTGGTTTTGGTCTGCGGGCGATATAAAACCGATGTGATTGATGCTTTTTAAGCGGTATCTTGACTCATGAAAATTAAAAACCGTTTTGAGTGATGCTTTATTGCAGTTTTTGGCCTCAGGACAATTAAAAACCGATTTTTACTATCCGATGTGATATGACCTTGCTGTGATGGATGGGCTTATGTAACTCGCAGTACCACACCTGTATACCAATGGACACTGAGTAATACAGTTCGTCTAACATCAAACGTACACCTTAGGTATTGTTGTATGATTCATTTATCATTTGTAGTCGACCAATATCAAATTATGATGCTTACGGTGCCAAATATGACTATATTTTGTAACTATTTGTTTTTCTTCTGCCATACGTTTTCCCCCTTCTCCGAAAATATTCCGTTACAATTTGCCGTTATTCTGACCTGTGATGTTATTTCTACAGCGGTTTGAAAGTTTAACTGCACACTGAAAAGAGTCTGCACAATGCCTGGTACGAAAAACAGCACCAAGACCTCACAGAAACATCATACTCTGCTGTTGTTCCCAGCTGGGTTCACGTGGCAAAGGATAGAACGTTTTATTTCACTGTTGACTTGAGCACAGCCGATCTAAAATTCTGACCAGTGCTTTTTAGCAATGTAATTTTACGATTTAGCGAAACTTCATTCTCATGAAGGCATGCCTATTAGGTGACGAAACCTAGGTCAATGTACCTACCAGTTACGTGCAACCAGTTGACTGTATAATCCTATGCTGAAACTAGTATACGGTTGCTGAGTAACAGCCACGTTCAAAACTACTATTTCTCTACCGTTCCACTCTCAAACAGCATGTGGGAGAAACGAACAGTTAAATCTTCTGATAATGGGAATACCTTTCTTTCCTTTTTATGAAATAAAACAATGGGAGGTGTGATTAATAAATAAGTATATATAATGTACAGACATTTACTTTCTTAGTGACACATGATGCGCTAGATAGGACTTTCGTAGACGCTGTTGCTCAACCGACCTGCACTGTGGATGTGGTACCAACGAAATGTCACTCTCTTGGTCAATTGTGAGACGCTTACTTTTTCCAATAGGTAAAGAATTTCACCACGGCACTTCAAAATCATGCGACACCACAGCAGAGCAGAGAACTACAAGATAGGACGGATACTACTAAAATTCATGCGTTGGCCCATGGCCAATTATCCGCGACTGTATTCCAAGGTATGATTTTACACACTTGAAACGAATCCAAATTGATATCTGACAGATCTGTTTTTGGCAACGTGGTTCAGATACGTTTTCCACGAACAATGTACAATAAAACGTGTCAATGTGTTGAGATTTCGTTCATGTCTTGCTCAAGTTGCAAGAAATCTTTGTTTCTGTGATAAATTTCACCCCATCGATTGCGAGAACTCTCACTTACAGGATACCAGGTAGGATTACGCAATAATACACTTTAGGTGTATTTTTGCACTATGTATCACGATAAAAACAATTGGCAGTACATTATTTATACTTATTTGTTATTAACCACACCTCCTGTGCTCTACTTAAAAAAAAGCAAAGAAAAATATTCAGATTATCAAAATATTACCAGATATAGCGAAAAAAATATCGAATGAAGGAAAGCCATCAACACGAATCAAATGCGAAGCAGCAGGTTGGTAGTCTGACGTCTTGACTGCCCCCTCCTCGTTGAATACTTCACTGCTCTGTTTATCGCAGTACAGGAGGCAGAGAGAACACGCTCTGCTACCCTGCCGGCGACAGCTCGACTACAGACCTAACTCTACTGCACGCTTATGAGGGATAGCATGAAAACACAAAAATGTTTATAACTCGAACGTTATGAACTCTGGACCCCTTATTATACTAATAATATGTTTGTTTTTTGAAGATTTTTCGATGTGTAGCATTGAAAATACGATTTTCCTTCATCAACTTTGACCTCGACTTTTTTGAAGAACTAGGGTGAGCCGTGCATGGCTCGCAGTCCCACCATTTGGTATTTTGCACCCTGTTTTAACGTATTTCCATCTCACCACGTTGATTTAAATTACTGGCGTTACTGAGTTGCTGTTTTGCCTGACCGTCATCGGCGCTAGTAGCGCGTATCGATATATCCCCTCTGATAGGATTTTTGCTCGGCTGCTATGACTTTCCGGTTGTCACCTGTCGTGGAGTGAGTCGGAACGTGCGAGGAGGAGAGTTCACGGCGGCAGTTCGTGTGTGAGTTGGGCGCTGGCAGTCAGTTGCAACGCGTCTGGAGCTCAGCGCGGGCCAGCCAGTCGCCGGTTCGCAGCAGCAGTGAGAAGTGCGTGAACAACGCCCGCCCGACCGTTGCCGCCACACATCACTTAAGCCGGGGCTGACGTTTGGTGAACTGTTGGTCGGTCGGTTGATCCGAGGACATCTCCGTGAGGCGTAGTCGACTGGACCGCTGGCGGTCTGGAGCTGTCCCATCGGTACGAGCATCGTCGCTCGCCAAACCCGGGTGTGAAGGTTGAGTGGTTTTGAGCATTACGTTGTTGGTTCCGGCGTTGCTGTTGCGGAGGTTTTCCTGTGAGCAACAACGAGTGAAGTGTTCGAGACAGCCGCCGTCACGTGGAATTGATTAAATTAATTTATCCATAGTTAAGTGCACCAAGGGAATTTTCTGTCTTGTGGCCTTTAGTGTTCTGGCTACCTGCCCTGGCCGCTAACGTAATTTTTAGGCAGTGTCTCTGCCTAACCGGTTGTTGCTGCCCAACACGGTGTGTAGTTTTAGCAGTTCAGTTCAGATACGCGTTTGTTTGGGGATAGTGCTACTTGTAACTACACTCCTGGAAATTGAAATAAGAACACTGTGAATTCATTGTCCCAGGAAGGGGAAACTTTATTGACACATTCCTGGAGTCAGATACATCACATGATCACACTGACAGAACCACAGGCACATAGACACAGGCAACAGAGCATGCACAATGTCGGCACTAGTACAGTGTATATCCACCTTTCGCAGCAATGCAGGCTGCTATTCTCCCATGGAGACGATCGTAGAGATGCTGGATGTAGTCCTGTGGAACGGCTTGCCATGCCATTTCCACCTGGCGCCTCAGTTGGACCAGCGTTCGTGGTAGACGTGCAGACAGCGTGAGACGACGCTTCATCCAGTCCCAAACATACTCAATGGGGGACAGATCCGGAGATCTTGCTGGCCAGGGTAGTTGACTTACACCTTCTAGAGCACTTTGGGTGGCACGGGATACATGCGGACGTGCATTCTCCTGTTGGAACAGCAAGTTCCCTTGCCGGTCTAGGAATGGTAGAACGATGGGTTCGATGACGTTTTGGATGTACCGTGCACTATTCAGTGTCCCTTCGAAGATCACCAGAGGTGTACGGCCAGTGTAGGAGATCGCTCCCCACACCATGATGCTGGGTGTTGCCCCTGTGTGCCTCGGTCGTATGCAGTCCTGACTGTGGCGCTCACCTGCACGGCGCCAAACACGCATACGACCATCATTGGCACCAAGGCAGAAGCGACTCTCATCGCTGAAGACGACACGTCTCCATTCGTCCCTCCATTCACGCCTGTCGCGACACCACTGGAGGCGGGCTGCACGATGTTGGGGCGTGAGCGGAAGACGGCCTAACGGTGTGCGGGACCGTAGCCCAGCTTCATGGAGACGGTTGCGAATGGTCCTCGCCGATACCCCAGGAGCAACAGTGTCCCTAATTTGCTGGGAAGTGGCGGTGCGGTCCCCTACGGCACTGAGTAGGATCCTGCGGTCTTGGCGTGCATCCGTGCGTCGCTGCGGTCCGGTCCCAGGTCGACGGGCACGTGCACCTTCCGCCGACCACTGGCGACAACATCGATGTACTGTGGAGACCTCACGCCCCACGTGTTGAGCAATTCGGCCGTACGTCCACCCGGCCTCCCGCATGCCCACTATACGCCCTCGCTCAAAGTCCGTCAACTGCACATACGGTTTACGTCCACGCTGTCGCGGCATGCTACCAGTGTTAAAGACTGCGATGGAGCTCCGTATGCCACGGCAAACTGGCTGACACTGACGGCGGCGGTGCACAAATGCTGCGCAGCTAGCGCCATTCGGCGGCCAACACCGCGGTTCCTGGTGTGTCCGCTGTGCCGTGCGTGTGATCATTGCTTGTACAGCCCTCTCGCAGTGTCCGGAGCAAGTATGGTGGGTCTGACACACCGTTGTCAATGTGTTCTTTTTTCCATTTCCAGGAGTGTATTTGGGGCCTTGAATTCTCGTGTACTCCGGCGTGGCAAGCAAGCGGTTGGTCGGTCGGTCCGTGACTGTCCCTTGGTTGGGTTCGGACGAATCGAGTGTAGTTGGGCTCACCGTCTGTCTCGCCTAAGTGAAGGAGGGCAGACCGATCGCCTGGAGGCTCCTGAGTGCTGTTCCCTTAATTATTCTTTGGCAGTGTTAATGTTGTTGTAATTTACTTTAAAAGGTTTTTTTGGCTTTACTATATTTTATGTGTTCAATTGGGCAAAGTTGATTGAGGGGCTTCAGCCCTGGGAACATGTTCTCAGAGTTTCTCATTGTTTCCTTCTGCTCTTAAAAGGTTATTGTAATTTCCTCTGAAAGATTTTATGAGTTATTGTGGGCCTTCCGCCATTGGTGTTGCAAAAGGAAATTTGTAAACTTAATGTATTGTTTTACCGATTGTTGCAATATATATATATATATATTTCCTTAATTTGCAGTATTGCCATCAGCCATCTTACTGCGTTTGTTTATCTCTTTCTGTGCACCTTGTGGGCCATCAGCCCTGCTAGCACCTTAAAACATTGTGGCCTTCTGCCTTCAATAATCATCGTAGTATATTTGGAATTTTGAAGATGTAATCCGGCGGCCATCAGCCGCTCAGCATGCTGATCTCATATATGTATACGATTTATCTTATTCGTAAATTTAGCTGTGTGTCATGTCTTTTCAAAATTGAACTTATTCTAAAGGCCTTTAGCTACGAAGCAAATTTAATTCTTTCAAAAGTGTATTTGTGAACTAAATGACAACAAATCACAATTGTGTGAATGAATCAGACCCCAACTCCCTTGGCCTGCGTGGTTTAGCGGGCGTTTCATGGGGCATGTCTAGCAAAAAGCCGAAACACGTATCTCTTTATTTTCAATATACACCGATCAGGCGAGTTGGAGGGCCAGGACATAATTTGGGTCTCGCCACTGTGTTTGAAGCACTACATCATACTTCTGTCCTTGTGACATGGCATATTATATTGTTGAAAAATGCCACTGCTGTAGGGAAGCATGTTCGTCATGAAGGGGAATGTTTGGTCTGCAACCAGTGTACGAGACTCCTTGGCTTTCAAGGTGCCTTGCACGAACTCCACTGGACCCAAGGGCGCCTTCGTGATTGTTCCCCGGAGCACACTGGAGCCGCAGCCAGCTTGTCTCTGTCCCACAGTATAGGTGTCAAGGAGCTCTTATTCTGGAAGATGACGGATTCGTGCCCTCCCTTCGCCATCATGAAGAAGGTATCGGGATTCATCAGACCATGTAACGCTCTGCCACTGCGACAACGCCCAGAACCGATGGTCGCGTGCCCCTTTCAGTCGTAGTTGCCGATGACGTGGTGTTAAAATTGGAACATGCATGGGTTATCAGCTGCGGAGGCCCATCGTTAGGAGTGTTCAGTGCACTTTGTATTCAGACACACTTGCACTCTGATGTTAGTTCTGTCACAGTTCCTCACCTGTCTTGTTTTACCAGTTTGCCCAGCCTATGACGTCCGAAATCTGTAATGAGGTGTGGCCACCCAAGCCACCCAACCCCACAACGTCTGTACGTTGTTTGACCTTTGTTCCGCCAAGTGTTGAAGACACTTTCCACAGCATTCCTCGAAAATTCGACAAGTTGTGCACTTTCTGAAATGCTACTGCCGAGCTTCCGGGCCATGACAACCTACCCTCGCTCAAACTCCCCATTGTACGCACGGATTGGTACACAAATAAATAGGACAACTGTGTAGTTATGACCACGTCCAAGCAGAATATTTTGCTTCTGCCTTTCTGTAACGTTTCTACGTCGATTCATCTTTCTTCGCTGATTCCATGCAACTAAATGATGCAAACGCACCACGTGACTGCTAAGACTTGGGTCAGTGGTCACATGACAAATACTTCGCCACCTGCAGGGATCCAAATAGTTCGACCTGCTCATTTAATAGGACGATTGATATTTTGACTGATATGCGTAAGATTTACTAGGTGCACTCTGAACTTCGTTCAGCTTCCAAGATTGTAGTCGAACTCCTAATTCCAAAAGTAAAGTATCTAGCAAAAAGGTAGAAAGTGATTTAACGCAAGAGTTGAAACAAAACATGTGCCTAGACAATAATTAGTTGAAAACAAAGTACTAATGCAGTTCATAATACTTTGATGAAGCTATTTTGTACATAGTGTTCACAACATTTCTGACGTTATGCAACAGTGTTTCGAATTCTGTAGTTTACACTGTAATCAAAAGGCGGACTCTTCAAACGACGAGAGTGAAATACAAGAATGCGGGATGCGCCAACATGAAATTTATTGTGTTTGCCAGAATTTAGATGGATTTCTTCCTTGTGCCATACGAGGAACAATGACTTTCCTGTACCAGTGAAGCGTCATGTGGTCGGCATCTGCGTTACGTGAGTACAGCAGAGGGGTTTAACCAGAAACTCTAGACACACTCCAAGTAAACAAGCAACAGTGAAGTCACAAGGTGTGGCTTAAAAGCTGGCGAATATGCGCAGCCATCTGCCTTATCAAGACCTCGACGCAGAGTAAACAACACAATTACTTACCGTGCATAGTGTGAATCGACGGGACAAGCCAAAGGTACGAGGATTTCTATACAAAGGTGGCGTGAATTGTTTCGCTGTGAAAAGGCTACTTCTCTCACATTGCAACCAAATTTAATTCCTTACTGTTCACGGTAGATGTACCGTACAAAAACGAGGACACTAAGGTAGCAAAACATGTAAGGGATCATTGGTTTCATTGATTTCGTAGGCCGAAAAAATTTACTTTTTTAGGTCAGTCCAGAGTGGATCAAATGCGGGCGAAATAGGATGAAATTCATAGCAACATTCTTCAGAATGATGGAATCCTGCTGATGTATAAATGCCTGGTCACTGTAAAACGAGAAAGAACCTCACAGTCAGATTAGAATTTCTCAGATGATATTCTCTGTTTTGAAACAGAATTCAGCTGTTGTAGAAGACAAATAATTTCACAAAAACCTAGCTCTCCTTACAGTAATGAAACACATCATGAGCAGCTTTTTCTCAGTTTTTAAATCTTGTGAAGTAATCACGAAATATCGAACTTCTCGAAATGTTTGCCACTCCATCATGAGGAGTAAAACGTTACGACACCTCTGACGTCTTTACATGAGTAGTGCTACCGGTTGCGATACGTATTCTAGAAATATCAAGCATAAATGTCAGCTCCCAGAATTAATTTGCCACAGTGCATCTGAATGTCAAAATTCCGCCTACCGTGATTTTTTGTGAAATAAGGCATTCAACAACACATATAGACTCAGATCACAATATAGTAGAGATGAAGAGTAGACTGAAGTTCAAGACATTAGTCAGGAAGAATCAATACGCTAAGAAGTGGGATACGGAAGTTCTAAGGAATGACGAGATACGTTTGAAGTTCTCTAACGCTATAGATACAGCAATAAGGAACAGCGCAGTAGGCAACACAGTTGAAGAGGAATGGACGTCTCTAAAAAGGGCCATCACAGAAGTTGGGAAGGAAAACATCGGTACAAAGAAGGTAGCTGCCAAGAAACCATGGGTAACGGAAGAAATACTTCAGTTGATTGATGAAAGGAGGAAGTACAAACATATTCCGAGAAAACCAGGAATACAGAAATACAAGTCGCTGAGGAATGAAATAAATAGGAAGTGCAGGGAAGCTAAGACGAAATGGCTGCAGGAAAAATGTGAAGACATCGAAATGATATGACTGTCGGAAGGACAGGCTCAGCATACAGGAAAGTCAAAACAACCTTTGGTGACATGAAAAGCAACGGTGGTAACATTAAGAGTGCAACGGGAATTCCACTGTTAAATGCAGAGGAGAGAGCAGATAGGTGGAAAGAATACATTGAAAGCCTCTATGAGGGTGAAGATTTGTCTGATGTGACAGAAGAAGAAACAGGAGTCGATTTAGAAGAGATAGGGGCCCAGTATTAGAATCGGAATTTAAAAGAGCTTTGGAGGACTTACGGTCAAATAAGGCAGAAGGGATAGATAACATTCCATCAGAATTTCTAAAATCATTAGGAGAAGTGGCAACAAAACGACTATTCACGATGGTGTGTAGAATATGAGTCTGGCGACATACCATCTGACTTTCGGAAAAGCATCATCCACACAATTCCGAAGATGGCAAGAGCTGACAAGTGCGAGAATTATCGCACAATCAGCTTAACAGCTCATGCGTCGAAGCTGCTTACAAGAATAATATACAGAAGAATGGAAAAGAAAATTGAGAATGCGCTAGGTGACGATCAGTTTGGCTTTAGGAAAAGTAAAGGCACGAGAAAGGCAATTCTGACCTTACGGCTAATAATGGAAGCAAGGCTAAAGAAAAATCAAGACACATTAATAGGATTTGTCGAACTGGAAAAATCGTTCGACAACATAAAATGGTGCAAGCTGTTCAAGATTCTGAAAAATGTAGGGGTAAGCTATAGGGAGAGACGGGTCATATACAATATGTACAACAACCAAGAGGGAGTAATAAGAGTGGACGATCAAGAACGAAGTGCTCGTATTAAGAAGGGAATAAGACAAGGCTGTAGCCTTTCGCCCCTACTCTTCAATCTGTACATCGAGGAAGCAATGATGGAAAAAAAGAAAGGTTCAGGAGTGGAATTAAAATACAAGGTGAAAGGATATCAATGCTACGATTCGCTGATGACATTGCTATCCTGAGTGAAAGTGAAGAAGAATTAAATGATCTGCTGAACGGAATGAACAGTCTAATGAGTACACAGTATGGTTTGAGAGTAAATCGGAGAAAGACGAAGGTAATGAGAAGTAGTAGAAATGAGAACAGCGAGAAACTTAACATCAGGATTGATGGTCACGAAGTCAATGAAGTTAAGGAATTCTGCTACCTAGGCAGTAAAATAACCAATGACGGACGGAGCAAGGAGGACATCAAAAGCAGACTTGCTGTGGCAAAAAAGGCATTTCTGGCCAAGAGAAGTTTACTAATATCAAATACCGGCCTTAATTTGAGGAAGAAATTTCTGAGGATGTACGTCTGGAGTACAACATTGTATGGTAGTGAAACATGGACTGTGGGAAAACGAGAGCAGAAGGGAATCGAAGCATTGGAGATGTGGTGCTACAGACGAATGATGAAAATTAGGTGGACTGATAAGGTAAGGAATGAGGAGGTTCTACGCAAAATCGGAGAGGAAAGGAATATGTGGAAAACACTGATAAGGAGAAGGGACAGGATGATAGGACATCTGCTAAGACATGAGGGAATGACTTCCATGGTACTAGAGGGACCTGTAGAGGGCAGAAGCTGTAGAGGAAGACAGAGATTGGAATACGTCAAGCAAATAATTGAGGACGTAGGTTTCAAGTGCTACTCTGAGATGAAGAGGTTAGCACAGGAAAGGAATTCGTGGCGGGCCGCATCAAACCAGTCAGTAGTCTGATAACAAAAAAAAAAAAAATATGAGGATCAATTTGACTTTAGGTAAGGTAAAGGCACCAGAGAGGCAGTTCTGACTTTGTAATTTATAATGGAAGCAAGACAAGAAAAATCAAGACTCATTCATAGGATTTGTCGACCTGGAAAAAGCGCTCGGCAATGTAAAATGGTGCAAGATGCTCGAAATTATGAGAAAAATCTAGGTAAACTATAGGGACAGACGGGTAATTTGCGATCTGTACAAGAACCAAGAAGGAACAACACGACTGGGAGGCCAAGAACGAAGTGCTCGGAATGAAAAGGGCGTAAGACAGGGCTGTGGTATTTCGCTGCTACTGTGGAATCTATACATCGAAGAAGCAATTATGATAGTAAGGATTCAAGATTTGGTTTAAAATTCAAGGTGAAAGAATATCAATGATAATATTCGTTGATGACATTGCTATCCTCGGTGAATGTGAAGAAGAATTACAGGATCCGTTGAATGGAATGAACAGTCTAATAAGTACAGAATGTGTATTGAGACTAAATCGAAGAAAGAAGAAAGTAATGAGAAGTAGCTGAAATGAGAACGGCGAAGTAGAGGAAGTTAAAAAGTTCTGCTACCTAGACAGGAAAATAACCCGTGATTGACGGAACTAGGACGACATCAAAAGCAGACTAGCACTAGCAAAAAGAGCATTCCTGGCTAAGAGAAGTCTACTTATATCAAACACAGGCCTCGATTTGAGGAAGGAATTTCTAACAATGTACGTTCTGAACACAGACTTGTATGGTAGTGAAACACAGACTTTAGAAAGACCAGAACAGAAGAGAATCGAAGCATGTGAGATTTGGTATTACAGAAGAATGTTAAACATAAGGTAAACTGCTAAGGTAAGGAATGAGGAAGTTCTCAACAGAATAGATGACGAAAGGAATGCACGGAAAATAACGACAACAAAAAGAGACAGGATGATAGGGCATCTATTAACACATCAGGGAATAACTCCCATTGTACTAGAGGAGCTGTAGAGCGTAAGAACTGTAGAGGAAGACAGGGACTGGAACACTTCCAGCAGATTAATAGTGGGCATATGTAGCAACTGCTATTCTCAGATAAAAAGGTTGGCACAGGAGATGATGACTTAAAAATAAATAAGTGAATAAATAAAAATAAAAATTATGACTTTCACATTCCAATGAGAAAATACCTCATTTTATATTTCACTGATAAGAAGCAATGTATCACTCTAGCCATCATGCTGAATCTTCAACGGACAAGGGACGAATTATTACTTTGACCAGTCATGTTCTTGCTGTGTATAAATGATAATCCATCATAAAAGGATGAAGCAGAAATAATGATCTTTATGGGTGATGCAGCATCATAATCCTACTCAACAGAGATGCAAAAACAACATAAACAATGAAAGAAATATTAATAAAAATCAGTGGTCTATTACCTAACAGTTAAAAAACTCAGTTCACTCGAGCAGGAAGTTTATGATAAAAAAAATAACTGACGTCACGAAGTAACTGAACGGTCAGAATGTGTAAGGGACAGTCAAATGAAAAGTAGACAGATGGGAAAAAAGTTAGTAAACTGTTTATTATTTCAGAAAATGGAAATTTGGAAATTTGTGGTAAGGTCTTATGGGAGCAAACTGCTGAGGTCATCGGTCCCTAATCCTACACACTACTTAAACTAACTTACGCTAAGGACAACACACACACACACACACACACACACACACACACACACACCGATGCCCGAGGGAGGACTCGAACCTCCGACGGGGGGAGCCGTGCTGACCCTGACAAGGCATCTCAGAAGTAATCGCTATAACTGTTAACACATTTAAAGGAAATGTATTCGTAGTTGGGAATGCGTACAACCATGAGCTGTGTTATGGAAAGACGACGATGGAAATTTGTGCCAGACTGATATTGGAACCCGAATTTCCCGCATATAGTGAGCGGTCGGCTTACCACTTTTTCACCATTTTTACTCTTATTGTTCGCATGACACTTTTTCAAGTTGATCATCGAATACTTCACTCGGTTTTTTTCTTTTTACAAAGCGCAAGGGCAGCAAGCCATCTAAGTGAGCACGCTGAGCTACCGTGCAGGCCCCATTAGACTATCTACGCTCGCTCCACAACTAAACCTAAACTTCCAACTCTCGTCAACCGTGTGTCCACAACCTGTCCTTGTACATTCGTTATGTACAGGGAATGTGTAATTAAAGCTAAACATTAAAACCGCTGTAGAAATAACTCCACTGGTCAGAATGACGTCAAATTGCAACGGAATATTATCGGAGACGGGGGAAAACGTATGGCTGAACAAAAATAAATAGTTACCAAATGTAGCAATAGATGGCCCCCCTGTAAGCATCATAATTTAATAGCGGTCGACTAAAAATGACAAATGAATCATACGACAATGCCTAAGGTGTACGTTTGACCCTAAACAAACTGTACTACTCAGCATGCATGGGTGTACAGTGTGATACTGTCAGTTACGTAAGCCCTTCCACCACGGCAAGGTCATGTCACATCGGATGGGAAAAATCAGATTTTAATTGTCCTGAGTCCAAAAACCGCATAAAAAGCATCACTAACATCGGTTTTTAATTGTCCTGAGGCGAAAAACGGCACAACTTCTTTCAGATAGCTCCACAACCAGAAGTCACACGGATTAAGATCAGGTGACCGGGACGGCCAGTCTGCAAGGAAATGGCCGCTGATAATTCTAGCTTTTCCGAAATGACGCTTCAGCAGCTGCTTAACTGGATTTTCAATGTACGGAGGTGCGCCATCTTGCATAAAAATGATCCCATCGACACATAAACGCTGTTGGAGAGCTGGAACGACATGGCTGGGCAAAACACACTCATAGCGCTTACCAGTGACGGTACAGGTAACAGGACCAGAAGCACCTGTCTCTTCGAAAAAATACGGCCCTATGATAAATGACGCCCTGCACCAGCACCACACAGTGACCTTTTCAGTATGAAGTGGTATTGGTTGATTTTCCTGTCGATTTTCCGTTGTACATATTCGACAATTATTTGTATTGACATATTCTGTCAGATGGAAGTGGGCTTCATCTGTCCACAAAATTTCCACGGCCAATCGTTGCCCACTTTCATGCGAGATAGAGATTCTACAGCAAAGGTTACTCTTGCTGGCCGGTCAACAGGAAGCAACTCGTGCACATGGGTAATTTTGAATGGATAGCGAAGAAGGATGTTTCGTAGGATTTTACACACCGTCCAGTGTCTGGGCAATTCTCCGTCCACTACACGTTTACTCACCACGACTTGTCTCCTGCTGCATTGCTGTGGCTGCTGCTTCCACTGACGTCGAATCAATTCATTTCTCCCTCTAGCAGGTTGCATATCTTTTAGAATTTCTGATTCATTTTCTCCAGACCCACAGCAGTCATCTGGCCAACGCCTTTTTTCAAACCCTTCAGTGACTGTAACTTCTGCAGAGCGACGTGTGCACGGTCATCATTCTTGTAATACAGCTTTACAAGCAGATAACGACCCCGCATTGGGACAGTGATGGCGAACGTCGCAGACGCGAAAGGAGGATAAGCCGTGAACCCGGCGTGATTATACCAACCTCAATGGGTGGTGCGCATGACAGGTGTTTTCATTTACATCTTGTGACACATACAGCGTCATCTGTTGATCAAATTTCACACTATTTTTTTTCTTCTGCCATACGTTTTCCCCCTCTCCGATAATATTCCGATGCAATTTGACGTCAGTCTGACCAGTGATGTTATTTCTACAGCGTTTTGAAAGTTTAATTATATTCACCCTGTATATTCCAGTACCGGGGGTCCATTTTCATTGAATTCCTGTAGGCCCATCTCGAATAAAAAAATACTTTTGGGCAGGTCACGAGTTAACCTAACAACAACAAAATGGTTCAAATGGCTCTAAGCACTATGAGACTTAACATCGGAGGTCATCAGTCCCCTAGACTTAGGACTACGTAAACCTAACTAACCTAAGGACATCATACACATCCATGCCCGAGGCAGGATTCGAACCTGAGACCGTAGAAGCAGCGCGATTCTGGACTGAAGCGCCTAGAACTGCTCGGTTACAACGGCCGGCTAACCAGACAAAATGGGGGTACATTGAAGAAAACAAAACACAATGTGACTGCTTAGAAGAACAGACTGTTCGACGTATACTTCGGCGTCGACTGTGTCCAGCCAGCTGCACAGAAGATGACCTTCACCAGGCAACGGAAAATGCACCGGAAGTGGCCAAATTTTGGTCAGAGATTATATAAACTGTGTTCATCGGCCAACAACTCTACAAACTGCGTTTTATGTATGTTTCTGACACGCCGAATAATAACAATCAAAAGTTTGATCGTATAGGACATCAAGCAAAATTGGTGGCTGGTTTGAGAATTTCTTGATAAGAAGGACGCAACATCTTACCTTGATTGGAATGGAGAGTCACCAACGGATGCAGAAGTTACTTCAGTTGTGTTCCAGGGAAGGGTTTAGGGAACCTTGCCGTTCGTATTGTGTATTAACGACAATGTCAGTCATAACCTCTAGAACGCTTTGCAAAAGATGCAGTCATCCGTAACGAAGTATAATATTTTGTCCATCTTCAGCAACTGTAGTCGTATATAACGAAATAATAAGCAACCAGTCGCATAAAAAAAATTTTATTTCTTTGCGTTTTCGGGCATAACCATCTGAAGAAGGGCATTTAACTCCTGAAATCGGTAGATAAATTAAATTTCTTTAGGCAACTCGTTGCTTATTACTTCATTATACACACACATCAAAAAACGTTTTGCATCACCCCGGTTCCCAGATCTCCTGAAGGTAGACGTTGACTGTGGATATTGTATCACAGACGCAGTCCCTTTTACTATTCAGAGATGTCACAGCCCCGCCCAAATATGTAAACAACCGTGAATGAGCAGCACCTATTAGACGGAGGGGGTCCTACAGCCAATCAGTTCCAGTCATTCCACCAGGAAGAAGGTATACGGCTCGTGTTGCCTGTCGTTCAACCATGCCTAGACGGCCAATACCGCGGTTCGATCGCGTCCGCACTGTTACTTTGTGCCAGGAAGGGCTCTCAACAAGGGAAGTGTCCAGACGTCTCGGAGTGAACCAAAGTGATGTTGTTCGGACATGGAGGAGACACAGAGAGACAGGAAGTCTCGATGACATCCCTCGCTCAGGCCGCCCAAGGGCTACTACTGCAGTGGATGACCGCTACCTACGGAGTATGGTTCGGAGGAACCCTGACAGCAACGCCACCATGTTGAATAATGCTTTTTGTACAGCCACAGGACGTCGTCTTACGACTCAAAATGTGCGCAATAGACTGCACGATGCGCACCTTCACTCCCGACGACCATGGCGAGATCCATCTCTGCAACCACGACACAATGCAGTGTGATACAGATGGGCCCAACAACATGCCGAATGGACTGCTCAGGATTGGCATCCCGTTCTCTTCACCGATGAGTGTCGCATATGCCTTCAACCAGACAATCGTCGAAGACGTATTTGGAGGCAACCCCGGCAGGCTTAACGCCTTAGACACACTGTCCACCGAGTGCAGCAAGGTGGAGATTCCCTGATACTTTGGGGTGGCATCATGTTAGATCGATGTACGCCGCTGGTGGTCATGGAAGGCGCCGTAACGGCTGTACGATACGTGAATGCCATCTTCCGACCTGTAGTGCAGCCTTATTGGCAGCATACTAGCGAGGCATTCGTCTTCATGGACGACAATTCGCGCCACCCATCGTGCACATCTTGTGAATGACTTCCTTCAGGATAACGGCATCGCTCGACTAAAGTGGCCACCATGTTCTCCAGACATGAACACTATCGAACATGCCTGGGATAGATTGAAAAGGGCTGTTTATGACGACGTGACCCGACCAGTCACTCTGAGGGATCTACGCCGAATCGTCTTTGAAGAGTGGGACAATATGGACCAATAGTGCCTTGATGTACTTACGGATAGTATGCCAACGAATACGGCCACACATCAATGCAAGAGGACATGCTACTGGGTATTAGAGGTACCAGTGTGTATAGCACTCTGGACCACCACCTCTGAAGGACTCGATGTATGGTGATATAACATGCAATGTGTGGTTTTAATGAACAATAAAAAGGGCGGAAATGACGTTTATGTTGATCTCTATTCCAATTTTCTGTACAGGTTCCACAACGCTCGGAACCGAGGTGATTCAAAACTTTTTTATGTGTATACAACGAGGTAATATCTAAAGAAAGCTGCATAATTATTCAAAGCTTGATTATACTTGAATTTGGTGTAAAGACTGCCAACTTACTTTAAATGTGGAGAAATCTAAAATTGTGCACTTTACAAAGCGAAAAAAACGTTGTATCCTTCAGCTACAACATCAGTCATTCACAACTGGAATCAGTCAGCTAGCTAGGTACAACAATTTGTTGTGATTTGAAATAGAGTGGTCGCAATGGCTCAGCTGTGGATAAGACAGATAGAAGACCTCTCTTCATTGGTAGGATATGGGGAAAATACAATCAGTCTGCAAAGGAACCTACTTAATAAGCACTCATGTGACCCATGTTAAAATACTTGCTCAGGTGTGTGTTTCTCGCACCAGATATGGATAACAAGCTAAGTTGAACGTACACAGAGTAGGACAGCACGAATTGTCACAGATTTGTTTGACTCATGGGAGAGTGTCAAGAAGATGCTGGAGAAACTAAAGTGACAAGCGCTTGATGATAAACGTGGAAAGCCCGTTTACAAAGATTCAAGAACCACTTCATCTGAGGAATGTACGAATATACTACAAATCCCCACACACTGGTCCGGTAGGCATCGCGAGAACAATATGAAAATAGTTATGGTGCGTGTTCAAGCTGCCGTACAGACTTTCTCCTTACGTGAATGGAACGGGAAGAAGCCCTATTAATTCATATCATGTGGAAGTTCCCTCTACCACGTACTTCACTTTAGTTCGCAGAGTATAGACGTAGATGTAAACGTAGATATCAGTTACAACAATCAATGTACGTATTACTTAATGTCTGTCTTATTAATACATCGTTAATTAAATTTAACGAAAATTCCTGTCAAATTGGGCTGATGGTATCCTAACGGAAATGCGTGGCATCAGTTGGAAAGTAATGAAACGCGGAGAAGAAGCTATCTCTTCTGGTGAAGAGTGATAATTAATAGAACAGAAAAAATACAAAAAGTTATATGGGTTGTTAGTTGACCCTGAACGTAAGTAAATGTAATACATGGTGCACAAGTAAGCATATGGTTTGTCGGTTGACCCTGAATGTAAGTAAATGTAATACATTGCGTACAAGTAAGCAAAGAGATTCATTACATTCTAGTAAGCTATTGGTTATAAACCAGTGGAAACAGCAATAACCGTAAGATACATAGCAGTAATCGTCCGGAGCAACCCAAAGTAGATAAACATACAAATCATGCTGTAGGAACTAGATATGCTATAAAGAGATTCGTTGGAAGAATCTTGAGGGAATGTAACTCATCCACGGAAGATGCGGCTAGCAAAATTCTTATAAGACCAGTTCTTGAGTATTGCTTACCAGCTTCAATTAGTAGAAGCAAGCGAGAGATAAGATCCAAAGACGTGCTGCGGGATTCATCACTGTATCGTTTGCTAACCGTGAGAGTGTCACGGAGATTGTACTGTATATACTGCTCTGCGGTTGATTGCTTTTTTGATGCTTGGTTCACGCTCTGATTGTTTCCGTTTTTTGGTGAGCGTTTGCCTGGTCTGCAGACCAAAGATCTGAGGAGGAAGAACGGGCAATGAGGTTTCATTTATTTACTGGTACACACTCCTCTGTCCCTTCCTTTGATGCTCTATGAATGATTGTGTGTACTTCACATGTCTGAATGTTTGCAGGTGTAGCCACAGGTGCATGTCACTGCCAACCTAACTTCTTGGGTAGGTTCAACTGAGACTAGAGGTAAAGATAAAGATGAACACTGGGTTCGAACTTTGGAGTCTGGCAATTTGTTAGAGGGAATAGGCCAGATCCTCCCTTCCAATTTTTAGAACGGCAAGCCCTTTTCAGTCGCTCCGCAGCGGCATTGGCTGCTGGTCCACGGTGATAAGTGGCAGTCACTCTGTTGCAGCGTCTTGCTGGTTTTGGATTCAGGTACCGGAATGTATAACTTAGTGACTGAATCCATTACTCCGTTTCCTTTCAGGCTTGTATATGCTAGGAAACGTTTCTAGGCCTGGTAATTTTGATTATTTTTCTGTAATTTACACAACTGATCATTAAAATTGCTACACGAAGAAGATGACGCGCTACAGAGGCGAAATTTAACCGACAGGAACAAGATGCTGAGATATGCAAATGATTAGCTTTTCAGAGCATTCACACAAGTTTGGCGCCGGTGGCGACACCTAACACGTGCTCACATGAGGAAAGTTTCCAACCGATTTCTCATAAACAAACACCAGTTGACGGGCGTTGCCTGGTGAAACGTTGTTATGGTGCCTCGTGTAATAAGGAGAAATGCGTATCATCACGTTTACGACTGTGATAAAGGTCGGACAGTAGCCTATCGCGATTGCGGTTTATCGTATCGCGACATTGCTGCTCGCGTTGGTCGAGATCCAGTGACTATTAGCAGAATATGGAATCGATGGGTTCAGGAGAGTAATACGGAACGCCGTGCTGGATCCCAACGGCCTCGTATCACTAGCAGTCGAGATGACAGGCATCTTATCCGCATGGATGTAACGGATCGTGCAGACACGTCTCGATCGCTGAGTCAACAGATGGAGACGTTTGCAAGACATCAACCATCTGCACGAACAGTTCGACGACGTTTGCAGCAGCATGGACTATCAGCTCGGAGGTCATGGCTGCGGTTACCCTTGACGCTGCATCACAGACAGAAGCGCCAGCGATGGTGTACTCAACGACGAACCTCGGAGCACTATTGGGAAAATGTCATTTTTTTCTGATGAATCCAGTTCTGTTTACAGCATCACGATGGTCGCATCCGTCCTTGGCGACATCGCGGTGAACGCACATTGGAAGCGTGTATTCGTCACCGCCATACTGGCGTATCACCCAGCGTCACCTCTTGTTCGCATTGACGGCACTTTGAACAGTGGACGATACATTTCAGATGTGTTACGACCCGTAGCTCTATCCTTCATTTCAGCAGGATAATGCACGACCGCATGTACGTGTACAAACCATCCAAGCTCTGTTTGACTCAATGTCCAGGTATATCAAGGTTGTTATTACGGTCAGAGGTGGTTTTTCTGGGTACTGATTACTCAGGATCTATGCACCCAAATTGCGTGAAAATGTAATCACATGTCAGTTCTAGTATAATATGTTTGTCTAATGAATACCCGTTTATCATCTGCATTTTAATGGCCAGTAGTGTACTTGGGGAAGTGAAGTTAGGTAATCGCCCTCTGTGATAGCCTCGAAACAAGTCCACGTGCCCAAGCGTTACAGACCACAAGTCCCTGGGGTGGTTGCTCAGGTTGTGCGTTAATCATGACTAGTCTGAAAATCATTTTTTCGAGACAATTTCATTAAATTCACCAATGATTTTTTTTGTTGTACGTCAGAGTATCTTTGACTGGTAGCACACCCGCCTTCGGCCGTCCTGATTTATGTTTGCTGTGATTGCCCTAAATAGCTTCAAACAAATGCGGGGAAGAGTCCTTTGAAAGGGCAGATGGTTCCTTTGAAAGGGAACGGCCGTCATACTTCTCCATCGTTCCCTACTCCGATGGGACCGATGACCGAGCTGTTTGGTTCCCTCCCCTAAATCGACCAACCAACCAACTGCTGGGACCTTCCGCCCGGTCCCAGTTAACCATTAACAGATGTTACTGCTCAAGATTAAGTTCAATATTAAATTCCGGGAGCAATTTTCAACGTATTTCACTTCTCGGTCTCAGGGTTGTTTAGTTGATTGCTGTGTTGTTTTCCTTGTGGATCATCTCTGGCTCATTATCTAGCCGGTCCCCTCGTGTGCTTACTCGCAGTGGCCAATTCATGAAAGAAGAAGAACCTGCTTAGTATGATCCAAACTATTAAAATTCTTAGTGCATTTGACCATTGCTTAGTCGGTCCAGGTGGGATAGTGGTCGTTGGCGCACGGATGTAGTTCAGTGGGTCTGTGCGTTTGTATGTGTTGTGAATGTGCAGTTTGTCCTTGCGTGGCTGTGTAGCGTCCTGGCCCAAGTTGTAATTTATTTTTCGATGTTACGGTATTCAGGCTAGCTAAAGCAACCTTGTAATAGTATCTGTCATGAAGCTCCTTATCTGGTCAGGATTACTAATTGCTAAGCCATCAAGTATGTTTTTGTAACCACATACACCTCGAGAGGGCTCTTCAACTGTTGTTTGAGTCATCAGTCTTCTGATTGGCTTTATGCGGCCCGAAACTAATTCCTCTCCTGTGCAAAACTCTTCATCTCAAGGTAGTAATTTAGCAATTGTAACCTACGTCCCCTATTACACTCCTGGAAATTGAAATAAGAACACCGTGAATTCATTGTCCCAGGAAGGGGAAACTTTATTGACACATTCCTGGGGTCAATACATCACATGATCACACTGACAGAACCACAGGCACATAGACGCAGGCAACAGAGCATGCACAATGTCGGCACTAGTACAGTGTATATCCACCTTTCGCAGCAATGCAGGCTGCTATTCTCCCATGGAGACGATCGTAGAGATGCTGGATGTAGTCCTGTGGAACGGCTTGCCATGCCATTTCCACCTGGCGCCTCAGTTGGACCAGCGTTCGTGCTGGACGTGCAGACCGCGTGAGATGACGCTTCATCCAGTACCAAACATGCTCAATGGGGGGCAGATCCGGAGATCTTGCTGGCCAGGGTAGTTGACTTACACCTTCTAGAGCACGTTGGGTGGCACGGGATACATGCGGACGTGCATTGCCCTGTTGGAACAGCAAGTTCCCTTGCCGGTCTAGGAATGGTAGAACGATGGGTTCGATGACGGTTTGGATGTAGCGTGCACTATTCAGTGTCACCTCGACGATCACCAGAGGTGTACGGCCAGTGTAGGAGATCGCTCCCCACACCATGATGCCGGGTGTTGGCCCTGTGTGCCTCGGTCGTATGCAGTCCTGATTGTGGCGCTCACCTGCACGGCGCCAAACACGCATACGACCATCATTGGCACCAAGGCAGAAGCGACTCTCATCGCTGAAGACGACACGTCTCCATTCGTCCCTCCATTCACGCCTGTCGCGACACCACTGGAGGCGGGCTGCACGATGTTGGGGCGTGAGCGGAAGACGGCCTAACGGTGTGCGGGACCGTAGCCCAGATTCATGGAGACGGTTGCGAATGGTCCTCGCCGATACCCCAGGAGCAACAGTGTCCCTAATTTGCTGGGAAGTGGCGGTGCGGTCCCCTACGGCATTGCGTAGGATCCTACGGTCTTGGCGTGCATCCGTGCGTCGCTGCGGTCCGGTCCCAAGTCGACGGGCACGTGCACCTTCCGCCGACCACTGGCGACAACATCGATTTACTGTGGAGACCTCACGCCCCACGTGTTGAGCAATTCGGCGGTACGTCCACCCGGCCTCCGGTATGCCCACTATACGCCCTCGCTCAAAGTCCGTCAACTGCACATACGGTTCACGTCCACGCTGTCGCGGCATGCTACCAGTGTTAAAGACTGCGATGGAGCTCCGTATGCCACGGCAAACTGGCTGACACTGACGGCGGCGGTGAACAAATGCTGCGCAGCTAGCTCCATTCGACGGCCAACACCGCGGTTCCTGGTGTGTCCGCTGTGCCGTGCGTGTGATCATTGCTTGTACAGCCCTCTCGCAGTGTCCGGAGCAAGTATGGTGGGTCTGACACACCGGTGTCAATGTGTTCTTTTCTCTATTTCCAGGAGTGTATTTGCTGTATGGTGTATTCCAGCCTCTGTGTTCCTCCACAGTCCTTCCCTTCTACACCTCCCACTAGTACGATGGAAGTCATTCCCTCATGTTTTAACAGACGTCCTATCATCCTGTCCCTTTTCCTCATCAGTGTTTTGCATATGTTACTTTGTTCTCCGATTCTCCGGTTCTTGAGCGTTACTTACCAGGTTGAATTAGTAGAAGAGAACGAGAGAGAAAATCTGAAGTGTCGCGTGGTTCATCACTGTGTGGATGTGTGTGATGTCCTTAGGTTAGTTAGGTTTACGTAGTTCTAAGTCTAGGGGACTCATGACCTCCGATGTTAAGTCTCATAGTGCTTAGATACATTTTTGAGCATCTACCTCTCATTCCTTACCTCAGCAGTCCATATAATTTTCAACATTCTTCTGAAGCACCACAATCTAAATGCTTCGGTTCTCTTCTATTGCGGTCCGTGATTCACTACCATGCTCTACTCCAAACGTACATTCTCAGAAATTTCTTCCTCAAATTAAGGCCTATACTTCCCTTGGTCATGAACGCCCTTTTTACAAGTGCTAGTCTGCTTTTGACGTCCACCTTGCTCCATCCGTCATAGGTTACTTTGTTGCCCAGGTAGCAGAATTCTTTAACTTCATCTACTTCGTGTTCACCAATCCTGATATTGATTTTCTCGCTGTTCTCATTTCTGCTACTTCTCATTACTTTCTTCTATGGATTTCTCAATCCATATTCTACACTCATTAGATTGTTCATTCCATTCAATAGGCCCTGAAATTCTTCTTTACTTTCAATGAGGATAGCAATGTCATCAGTAAATGGTATCATTGGTACCCTTTAACCTTGAATTTTAATCCCACTCTTGAACCTTTCTTTTATTTCCGTCATTGCTTCTTCGATGTATAGATTGAACAGTGGGAGAGAAAGACTGCATCCGAATCTTACACCCTTTTTAATCCGAGCACTTCCTTCGTGGTCTTCCACTCTTACACTTCCCTCTTGGCTCTTGTACGTATTGCATACTCAGTAAAGAACAGTTATGAACTTATTAATTGTCTAAAGGAAATTCATATTCCTGATACTGCTAGGTTTGCATCACTCGACATCACAAACCTCTACACAAACATACCGGTCAAAGAAACAATAGAAATAATTAAAAACAATTTACTTAAACATAAAAATTCGGCATTACCAGAAATATATGAATTCATTGATCTATTAACACTAGTACTAACACACAACTATTTTTCTTTTAATAACAAAATGTACCAGCAGAAATAGGACCTGGCTATGGGTAGCTGCCTTGCCAGTTTGCTTGCATATATTTTCAGCAACAACTTAGAACGTAATTTTTTTAAAGAAAACCCCCAGATGGTAAACAAGATAATTTATTACAAAAGGTATGTTGATGATACAATAGTCTTATTTGATGGCACAGCAGAAGAAATTGATATCCTTGCAAAAGAAATGAATAAAATGCATCAGAACATCATCTTCACTGTAGAACACCAAACAGAAGTAGGTTTATATTTTCTGGATCTCTGCATAAGTAGCTCCAACAACAAACACAAATTTCAAGTATACAGGAAACCAACATACACAGATAACACAATTAATAAGTCATCCTGCCACCCGGATAAACATAAGACGGCTTCATACAGAGCAATGCTAAATAGAATGCACAAAATACCTCTAGAACCAGCTGAACAAATAGAAGAACTAAACACCATCAAAGCAACTGCTTACAATAATTGTTACAATCCAAAATTAATAGATGAACTTAACTCTAAGATAAATCCCCACATAAACAAATACAATAGCAAAACTACATTAGAGAATACCACAACACAGCCAAATGAAAAATATATAAGCTTGCCATTTGTACGAAAGCTGTCATATAAAATAGCAAACTTGTTCCGAGGAACAGATATCAAAATCAGCTATTATACAAATAACAAAATAAAGGACAAAGCTATCCATAACATTAAAAATAATACCAAACCGTACAATCAATCAGGAATATACAAACTTAACTGCAACTCATGTCCAAAAACATACATAGGCCAAACAGGGAGAAACTTCAGCATACGGTTTCGAGAACACATGGATGCTCTTCGTTTAAAAAACTTAAATAAATCCACATTCGCCCAACATGTAGCAGAAGAAGAACATCAAGTAACAGACGTATCGCATAACCTACAAGTTCTCCACTTAGCCAACAAAGGAAAAAGAATGAACCTCCTAGAAGAAATCGAATTTAATTCACATAAACATGCAACCCCTTCTGACATACTTAACGACCAAACAGAGCTGCCAAACCGAATATTTCTAAAAAACTTCCACACTCTACTTATCAAACCACTTACTAATCACAATCAAGAAATAACATAATCTATTATAAACCCAACAAATCCATGTAATAATATAAAACATGAAAATCTTAATTCTAAAATCTTAATTCTATCTTTGTTATATTGTAAATGTATGAATTACTGCTTTATATAAATGTGTTATGTTAGTTTATCATCTTCAATACTAAAAAAAAATTGTATACATCGTACTTAGAATACTTCTATCAGACAAGTCAATATTTAGAAAACAGTAGCATATCTTACAACCTCAAAACTTTCGTAAAAATATAACTCTGTTCATAGATAAACCATTTGTATGTGAACAAAAACTGTCAGTCGACAACATGGCGGATAACGAAGTGCGCCTGTGTAAAATACGCGATAAAAAGTGTTTGTGTTGTTGCAAAAAAGAAGAAAAGTTAAGGAGAGGAGAATGTAAGTAAAATGAACAACTGATAGTGGGTGACTTTAAACTCGCGAAATTGGAACCGTTGCTTTTGCACAGGCCTGCTGCAGCATCCAAACTGCTGTCGAGATTGTGCTACTGTAGTAACTGAAGATTAATGTAATTTGCCAGCTGAAGATGGGTGCAAACCCGAAATGCATATTGGCGTAAATAAAAACGCATTAAAAAGTGGCTGGTTGCCGTATTTTTTCAGTGAAATATCAGTATAGCATATTACCGGTCTTTTCCTATAGCTTACCCCTATTTTTCTCAGAATTTCGAACATCTTGCAGAATTTTACATCCTCGAACGCTTTTTCCAGGTCGACAAATCCTATGAACGTTCTTGATTTTTCTTCTCTTACTTCAAATTATCAACCACAATGTCAGAATTGCCTCTCTGCTACCTCTAACTTTCCTAAAGCCAAACGCATAGTCATCTAATGCATCCTCGATTTTCTTTTCCATTCTGCCGGCCGGTGTGGCCGAGCGGTTCTAGGCGCTTCAGTCTGGAACAGCACGACCGCTACGGTCGCAGGTTCGAATCCTGCTTCGGGTATGGACGTGTGTGATGTCCTTAGGGTAGTTAGGCTTATGTAGTTCTAAGTTCTAGGGGACTGATGACTTCAGATGTTAAGTCCCATAGTGCTCACAGCCATTTTACATTCTTCTGTATGTTATTCTTGTTAGAAACATGAATGCATACGTTTTTAAGCTGATTGTGCGATAATTCTGACAATCTGAGCAGCCATCTAAGGCTGTTTGCTGATGACGCTGTCGTTTATCGACCAAGAGTCATAAGAAGATAAAAAAAATTGCAAAACGATTTAGAAAAGATACCTGAATGGTGTGAGAGTTGACAGTTGACCCTAAATAACGAAAAGTGTGAGGTCATCCACATGGGTGCTAAAAGTAATTCGTCAAACTTCGGTTACACCATAATTCAGTCTAATCTAAAAGCCTTAAATTCAACGAAATACCTATGTATTACAATTACGAACAACTTAAATTTGAAGGAACATATAGAAAATGTTGTGGGGAAGGCTAACCAAAGACTGCGTTTTATTGGCATGACACTTGTAAAATGTAACAGATCTACTAAGGAGAGTGCCTACACTACGCTTGTCCGTCCTATTTTAGAATACTGCTGCGCGGTGTGGGATCCTTCCCAGATATGACTAACGGAGTACATCGAAAAAGTTCAAAGAAGGGCAGCAAGTTTTGCATTATCGCGAAATATGGGAGAGAGTGTCACAGTACAGGACTTGGGCTGGACATCATTAAAAGAAAGGCGTTTTTCGTTGAGACGGTATCTTCTCACGAAATTCCCATCATCGACTTTCTCCTCCGAATGCTAAAATATTTTGTTGACACCGACCTAGATAGGGAGAAACGGTCACCAAGATAAAATAAGGGAAATTAGAGCTTGTACGGAAAAATATAGGTGTTCATTCTTTCCGCTCGCTATACGAGATTGGAATAATAGAGAATTATAAAAGTTGTTCGATGAACCCTCCGCCAGGCACTAAAATGTGATGTGCAGAGAATCCATGTAGATGTAGATGTGGATTCTCGCACATGTCGGCTCTGGCAATCTTCAGAATTGTGTGGATGATGTTTTTGAGAAAGTCGGATGGTGTACCGCCAGACTCATACAGTCTACTAACCAACGTGATAGTCGTTTTACTGCCACTTGCCCCAGTGGTTTCAGAATTTCCAGTGGTATGTTATCAGTCCATTCTGCCTTATTCTGCCTTAAGTCTTCTAAAGCTCCTTCAAATTCTGGTTCTATCTGTCTATCCCCTATCTCTTCTGTATCGACCCCTGCTTCTCCTTCCATCCTGTTTCTTCCTCTATCACGTCAACAGACAAGTCTTACTCCTCATACAGACCACCACTGTGCTCTTTCCAGCTATCCGCTCTCTCCTCTACATATAAGAGCGAAGTTTCCATTTGCACTCTTAATGTTAACATCCTTGCTTTCATTCTCACCGAAGGTTGCTTTGACCTTTCGACATGCTGAGTCAGTCCGTCCGACTATCATTTCTTCTGCGTTTTCTTCACATTTTTCATGCAGCCATTTCGCCTTAGCTTCCCTGTACTTCCTATTTATTTCATTCCTAAGTGACTTGCATTTCCGTATTCCTGAATTTCCCTAAACATTTTTGTACTTCTATCTTTCATCGATCGACTGAAGTATTTCCCCTGTCGACTGTGGTCAGAGTTGTGTGTGAAAAGAAAAAAAAAAGAGAATGAGACATTAAAGATGAGACATATCTTTATTTTTCTGCATAATTTCCAAGTACATTGAGACATTTGTCATACCGCTGTATAAGCTCCAAAAAGCCTTCCAGGAAAAAATCAGGACGTTGCATACGAAAGAAGCGTTGAGCGGCTTATTGGACGTCAGCGTTGCTGCCAAAGCGCTTCCCGCCGAGAGTCTTCTTCAAAGCAGGAAACAGATGGGAGTCACTTGGTGTGAGATCCGGACTGTAAGGCGGATGATGTAGGTACTCCCAACCAAGAGTTGCAATATGGTTTTCGTTGCCGTCACCGTGTGTGGTCTCGCGTTGTCATCCAACAGCAAAACGCCTGATCTGAGAAGGCCAGGGCGCTTTTTCCGAATCAGCTCTTTCAATTTCGACAAAGTGGCACAGTACCGCGCGGCATTGATGGTTGCATCCTCCAGAAAGTCGAGCAGCAAAACTCCTTTGGCGTCCCAGAAAACAGTGAGTAGCACTTTGCCTCCAGACGGAGTGCTTTTGAACTTCTTTCGGACAGGTGATGGCGGATGTTTCATCTCCATGGGTTCGGCCTTTCACCCATATCACACAACTCTGCCCACAGTCGACAGGGGAAACTTATTTTCCAACTATCCCTCGCAGTAACTCAAAACTAGGCGTCACTTGTGGAACATTATAAATAAACTGAAGATGGTAACAGTGCTTGATAACTTATCACTGACACTACAGTGTGACACAGGAAAAGAGCGAGCACGAAGTTGCTGGGTGATGCATGGTTATGAATCCTTAACAAGCTTTAAATATAACGGGGCATTCAAATGAAACCCGGTCCTAGTGTAAAGTAACGGTAACGATTTTCTTGACTCAAAAATGTACTTATACACAGTACTCATACATCAAAATAGTTGCCAAAACTGTTGGAACATTTATCCCATTGGGACACTAGCCGGTCGATTCCATCCTTGAAGAAGCTAGTAGGTTGCTGTCGGATCCAGGCCTGGACTCAGCCACTCGCGTCTTCGTCCGTTGCGAATCTATGTCCGCAAATAGCTTGTTTTAGACACAAGAAAGTCACACGGTAAAAGGTCGGGACTGTACGGTGGATCTTCCAGCGGTTCCCACCCAAACTGCTGCAATGTCGTCTTCACCGTATTGGCCGTGTGTGGGCGGAAATTATCATGCAGGAGGATAGCGCCATTGGACAACATGCCTCGACGTTTCGACTTGATGGCTCGCCTAAGGTTCTGAAAAGTGGCTTGATAACGCTGGGCCAAGACTAAAGCATTCACTTCCGCAACCATTCCCGGTGTGATAATAAGATAAGACTGTCCAGGACGAGTATCGTCTTCCAGTGACTCGCGTCCCTCAAGGATTCGCTTGCGGCATTCCACAACACTTGAACGACTCTACTCAGACTGTACTCACCGTACTCAGACTGTACTCACCGATGATACATTTCACGGCCTCCAACTCTCTCCGCCGCCAAAAATCTAATCACTCCTCGTTGTTCGTGTTTACTCGCCTGCATGTTCGGTAGTGGACGATAACTTGTGTGATCACTTTCTCTTCGGCGTGAAACATCAAACTCTGCGCACGCGTCAGTCTCCCTACATATAGATGACGCCACCATATCTGCAGTTACGTGGTGCCACCTTATGTGTAAGGCAAGGTTGACGCACTGACCAGGTTTTATTTGAACTAGCCTCATACATTTGTTAACAATAAAACTCAAAAAGTCAGATCGCATGAATTACGTCAAACAAGTAAAATAGCCAACGCTCAATTGAGAGCTTAATAACTAGTATAACGTAACAAACAGTAAAATTCTCTGCTCCTCAGAATACCATTTGCTTTGCAATAATAAAACGGCACAAAACAATGTACCAAAGTAACATAAATAATTGTGCGAGTTATAAAAGAATGACAAGAAATAAACAAAATAATCAGACAGAACATAGTATCTTAAATATAAAAAAAAACTTTCAGAGAGTCGATACACCATAACCCAAACTAATACTACTCGTAATCCAATTTGTTAACGAGAGGACGAGTAAATAGATAATAAACACACATAAACCCAAGCTATTCGCTGCTGACTAGTGGCCACAATAAATGAGATCAATAATTCAACCGACGTCAGCAGTAAAAAGACATCACACAAATTAATGATTTTACTTTGGTGTGGAGCCACAGTCATATAAAACGTTTTGAACAGCCATTTGACTGTAATTTTCAACTGCGCTACATTGTGATTAAGCAGCCATTGGCTTGTTGGACACAGCGTATTTAGTGACTTTTAAAACCTGTGATTTCGTCGTCTCTTTTATTCCACAACCATATAAAGTGAAGGACTAATGCTAACTGCTAGTAAATTAGCCTATTACACAAATGTTCTCACATTTACTTATGACAAAGTTGGTTTATATAACCAAAAAATACATGTTTTGTTGATGATTTGCACTCGACTCAAGTCTAATAGTTATTGATGCTTGTATGACTGGTTAATGGCTTAACACAGAAATCAAGATGTACAACAAAATTGGTTGAACAGTCAAATGGCGGTTATGTGCACCAACACCGTTATAGAAAGTTGGTTGAACACAAATAACAATGAAATGCAAATCTTTAATACTTAACGCACTAGGCTATACAGCAGCCTCGTTGTTATGGTAATAAAACAACAAAAGCTGACAATACAATTCGGTCAGGTTTAAGATTAACATAACACAGTAATGCAGTAGCTGCCTCTCTCACAGTAACTGCTGATACACTATGATTCGAATCACAGTGGTAAAACAAAAATTTTCACCACCGCATCTTTATCTACGTCTGTACCCCCACATGTTAATGTACAGTGTGTGTGGCAGAGGGTGCATGCTGTCTCGTCGTATTGAGAGGAAGTTAGTAAGTGCTGGGGTAGTGTACATAATCCGTATGTCACAAAAAGGCAGCTGTTCAAGCTGTGGGATAAGCCACAGAAGTATTCTGCGAGTAGTAAAACAGCTGCTGTCTCCTGATTGATTTGATGCGAAACACCACGAATGCCTCTCTGCGCCAACGTCTTCATCTCAAAATACATTTGCAGCCGGCGCCCTCGGCTGTTTGTTCCGTATATTCCGATCCCTGCATCCTCCAACTGTTTTTCGTCTCCATAACTTCCTCTAGAACCGTAGAAGCTATTCCTTCATTTCTTAATAAATGTCCTATTATTCTGTCAACGTTTCCAACTCGTCCCCCTTCTTGCCGATCTGTGGAGAAATTCCTCATTTCCTGTCTTATTAACCGATCTAATTTTTACCAACTCACCTAATTTTCAACATCCTTTCACAGCAGCACATTTCAAACATTTCGATTATCATCATTTCTGGTCTTCCCACATAATTGACTTGCATACAGTGCTGTGCTCTGAATTTGTGTTCTCAGAAATTAAGACGGATGTTTGCTACTAGTAGACTTTCCTTAGCCGGGAAAGGCCTCTTTGTCTGTGCTAGTCCCCTTTTTGTGTCATCATTGCTCCGTTCTTTACTTTATCTGCATCTTGATCCCCAATTTTGATGTTAAGTTTATCCCTAATCTTCTTCTGCTACTCACGATCAATTCCGAATTTCTTCAGGTTACTTCAAATCTGTTATATGAGCTCATCAGTCTGTTCATTCCCTTCTACAACGCCTGCAACTCTTTTCCTCTTTCACTGAGGGCAGCAATGTCATCGACAAATCTTTTTTTATAACGGTTATAGTGCCTTAACTGCGTCACATCGCTTGGTACTACAGTATCAGAAATGATCGCCATAGTGACTAGATTTACGTAGACACTTGATCAGTGGCACCCTTGTTCGTATCCATCTTTCAGCTAACGGTCCCTCGTCGTCTTAGCTGACATTTCTCGTACAGTATCGATCATAAATTTTTCCACAGCAAACTACACGTTAGATGCAGTGCAGGCGACCGGATCGATGACGATCATTATTTCCCCTTCCTTGCACTACTTGCTTGCATGAACACTAAAACACACGTTGGCGAAGTTCAACGCTTCTGACCATTCTGAGAAGAATGCCTTCAGACCTCTTGCCCATCATAGGTTATCACTGGTTTTCGATAAATTATCGAAAGTGTGTTCCCCAAACTCATCGATGGAAAGTCTGGACATATGAAATGTCCGCTGCTCGATTCAACAGGTAATTTTCCTTAAAGTAAGATACAACTGCCACCGGCGCAAGAGGCCCAGCCTGGACCGTTAGATGCTTCTACGTCTACTGCATAACGATTTAAAACTTTGCCTTACCTGCCATTTTTCTGCATGCAAAGTTCGTGCTTCTGTTTCGTGTCTTTGAAGGTATTCATTTATCATTCTCCACTTGTGTAGTCGTCTTATATGCTTAAACTGAAACTTTTAGTTGGACTTTGAAGTGTCCTTGACGGACTGAGGTAATAAGATCGTTGCTCGAAGAATACGAAGTCTGGTTCTCGTTATGCCCTAGCGTGGCTCACAGTTTTATTCTGTTAATATATATAATCTCTGTCTGTACTGTGCTAAACAGCGAAAACTTAATACTAGCAACGATTCATCTGTCGCGCTGCTAACATGGATTTCTAATGATAAATACAGTGGCAAAATTGTTCGGCTGTTTCTCTTTTGCGTTCACTTTTCTTCTCCAGTACATTTGTATGTCTTAAACATTATCCGCCGGATAGGAGGCCATTCTATGGGCTGCTATCTGTGAACAATTTGATGGTAAATGAATCTCCTTATGGAATCTGTGCAAGCTATATTACACATTTTTGATCATTCGCAGTAAACTTCGTTTGAAGACTTCATAGTCCTTCTCGCTGTCAGTAATCCTGCAATAATGTCCAGAAACCGGCTGCTGGGGCTTCCTTCCTTCCTGCCTGCCAGTTTCCTCCTCTTCGCAATATTGTGTTGACATACAAGAAAACTTGGCCACAGCGTCGATAAGGAGACGGACTGGAGCGTGTGTTGGTGCCGTGTGCAACCTATTAAGAGGTTCGCGAAGGCGGCCCGACCCACTCAGTGTGACTCGCCGGCTGTCAAAGGCTGCCGCGTCTCCGCCGCGCGCCGTCTACGTCATCGTCGTTCGCGACAGACGCGCGTCTCGAGGGAGGAACGAAATCACCGCAACGCGCCGCAGCTGCGTCCTACCGAAGCAACGTCACCGATACCTCTGATGGTCCTTTCTTCGACATCAAGAATTCACTGCAACGGATGCGAGCCAATGGATCATAACACCGTACACGCAAAATGTGAAACTAGTGAGGCCGAAACATCGGCCCCAGGATAGGCGATTGCGACCGCCGTTGTGTTGATTTAGTTATTGCGTGTGTGTGCAAGTGTTAAGAAGAAAATATTTTCAGGCTGCATCGTAGCACCCAACAGTGAATGGTATCAGTTAAAGGGTCCCGACTAGAGAAGGCTTCCTGCCGTGCTGACACATTCAACGCAGAGGATTTTCTTGAGTGCTGCATCTCCCTCATAAAGGTAATACTGCTCACAAAGGAATCTACATAGTCGCTTGTTCTATCTTTCACAAGTACACTCCTTTTGGAATCTGTACACAGTATTTATAGAAAATACAAATTAACTGACTGTTAATTATACCATGATGCAAAAATAAGGTGTTGCAACTAAAATGTATGTTTATTCAGTCGGTAATCGGTTTCGGGCTATGCCTCTTCTCAAACCATAGACCCACTAAATAAACGTCCATTCTAGTTTCAACTGGTTGCAAATAACTGTTTGGTACATTGACCTAGGTTTCGATACCTACTAAGGGTATCTTCATCGGAATGAAATTTTGATAAACCGTGAAATTACATTGCGAAGAAGCAATGGTCAGAATTTAGAGCAGCTATGCTCAAGTCAAAAGCAAATTAAAACGTTCGAGCCTTTGCCACTATGCGTAGCTAGGAACAACATCAGACTTAATGATGTCGTTCCCAGTTAGGCACACGTGGCAAAGATTGAACCTTTTTATTTTATTTTTTACTTGAGCATAGGTGCTCTAAGTTCTGGCACATTGCTTCTTCGCAATGTCATTTTAGGGTTTATCAAAATTTCATTCTGATGAAGACATCCGCAGTAGGTTTCGAAACCGTGGTCAATGTTCGAAACAGTTATTTGCAACCGGTTGGCTGTATAATCTAATATGTAAACTAGTAAAGGCTGCTGATTAACAGCCATATTTAAAACTAGTCCATTTTAGTTTCAACTCTGACTGACTTTTTGTATCACCATCTAAAATGAGTCGCTGTCCCATTATACCCAACACGCAGGAGGTAAATTGTGTGAACACAGGTATACAGTGCTTGGATAAAGAAACCAGCTGAGAATAAAAAGGAACATACATTCTTCCAGTCCTCCAGGACCTAACCATATTGTGGCATGTTGCAGAATCGTGTTCAGACATAATGGCCTTTCTAGACTCTGAGAAGCTCATCTGCAGAAACCAGCACGGTTTTAGGAAACAGCGGTCATGCGAGACACTTCTGGCCCTCTTTGTGCATGATATACAACAGGCTCTAGATACTGGCTCCCAGGTTGATGCCATATTCCTGGACTTTCGAAAGGCGTTCGACTCAGTTTCGCACTGTCCCTTGCTCCAAAAAGGGCGCACTCACGGTCTATCCGATGACGGATGCAGTTGGGTAGAAAGTTTCTTAACAGGCGGGGAGCAGTATGTCGTCCTGAATGGGGAGACTTCAACAGAAACAAGCGTAACATCAGGTGTGCCCCAGGGCAGCGTAATAGGTCCGCTGCTTTTTACGATTTACATAAACGATCTGGTTGATGGTATTGACAGCTGCATTAGACTGTTTGCCGATGATGCAGTAGCCTACAGGAAAATAGTATCACACGAAAGTTTTGAACAAATTGGAAAATTTGGAAATTTGTGGTAAAGTCTTATGGGACCAAACTGCTGACCTCATCGGTCCCTAAGAATACACCCTGCTCAATCCGTCTTATGCTAAGGACAACACACACACCCATGCCCGAGGGAGGACTCGAACCTCCGACAGGCATGAGAAGGCGCCCCAGAATGAGCGGCTACCACGCACGGCTGTGAGCAAACCAATGAAGATTTGCAGAAAATAAATGCGTAGTGTATTGACTGGCAGTTATCTCCCAATATTAGTACGTGTAACCTACTGCGTATAACAAGGCGAAAATCCCCATTAATGTACGAGTACAAAATAAACGCCCAGTCTTTGGAAGCGGTAACATCCGTCAGGTATCTGGGTGTGACTAATCGAAATGATCTCAAATGGAACGATCAGATTACATAAATAACGAGTAAGGCGAACTCTAGACTGTGGTTTATTGATAGACTCCTGAAGCAATGCAGTTCTTCAGCAAAGGAAATTGCTTCGTGCAGACTTAGAGTATTGTTCGTCTGTATGGGACCCTTTCCAGTTGGGTCTGGTTCAAGAGAGTGAGAAGGCCGTTTTAACGAACCACTTTTTAACCAACGGTCCATTTTTAACTACGCGAACTTTAGTTTCCGCAAAAAACAACGCTTTACAAACACTACTGTTTTAATACAGAACATTGAATGTGTAAACAATACAATAAACTGACTGTCAGTTGAAAGCTGCAAATAGAAAGCGCGAGTAGTCGAATGGCATACAGCAGAACTATTTGCAACTATATAATTCTAGTTTTGCGCTAGAATGTGCTAGGGTCAGTTGGCTCCAGGAAGACGCTAGACGCAGAAGTTAGCGTTCGCTAAAGCTCTGCTCGCGCAGGAAGCGGCCGAAACTAAAAATCTGTTATAATACGAAATATATTTAATATACTTGTTTATTCTAATAGCATCTTGCGGACCCCCTGGTGGTCCGCGGACCACCTGTTGGGAACCACCGGCGTAGATGATAGCGCACGAGACTGCTCATTGTTCGGCGACTTCGGCATTGGCGAGACACCTGAAGTGCTCGCAACGGCCTGGTTGGATAACGTCAACGTTAGCTAGCTCGGGAACGGCACAACGAATCGATTTTTTTTTTCCCTAAGAGTTATTTCTCACTACAACCTACCGTTAACATCCCTACAAGATTTTCAGACCGTTTCTGCCATCCCTGTTTTATCAAGTAGCCTATGTGACAAGTCATACGTATATTTCACATTCAAATTTTACTGACGCATCTTTCTGATACATATTGTAATAACTGTAAGTGCTTCGCATTTAGCACCAGAAACTACCTGACATACTGCATCTATTGCAATTCTAAACTATGACTAGCGTAAATGTCTCCAGATGTGAATAGCCCGAGTGTGACTACTAGACATGTTCAGTTTGTGTGGTCGTCGGTAGAACTCTGCTTTAAAATTTCCTCCGCGATAGTAATGAGAAGCCAGACGTAAACTTCAACCGACGCATGTGCAAAGTTTTGGAATAATGCTAAGGAAAGCTTGAGCCGCAATTCCGTGTTAAGTGCGCTGCCTCCATGCATTTCACGGGCGCGTATTATTTCACATACGTAAATTCTTCTTTTCCTTCACCATTTTGCTTATTTAGGCAGCAACAGTGTGCTCTCCTCCCAAAAAAATCCTCTCTGAGTGTCAAAGCCTTACATCGTTGCGCTTATTATAGTGTTGTATTCTGTGTGCTGATTATTATCGCCAATACAACAACAAAATGGTTCAAATGGCTCTGAGCACTATGGGACTTAACTTCTGAGGTCATCAGTCTCCTAGAACTTAGAAATGCTTAAACCTAAGGACATCGCACACGTCCATGCCCGGGGCAGGATTCGAACCTGCGATGGTAGCGGTCGCGCTGTTCCAGAGCGCCTAGAACCGCTCGACCACAATACAACAACAATACAGGGTTCATAGATTATGTTCCTTTTCTCTAGTTGTCTTCCGTTCCCTCTAATGTGAACATTTGTACAAAGATACAAGTAAATGGTAGTGAGCGACAGGCTGTAAGAATTATTGGTTATCAGGTGACTCCTATAGATTTCCAGAACCGCTTGAGTCAGGAGTTTCTTCGAACACTTCAACGAACGATTACGTGTCAATTTTGTCTTCATCGCCGTCGATTAAGTGATCCATCATAATAAACTCCTCTCAGATGACATTCTGAAATGTTTATAACCTCTCATGAATAATATTATACGAAATAATCTCTTAAGAACGTTATTTATCAAATTTTAATGTCATTTAACGATAATGCGGCTGCTCTATTGTCATGTGTATTCAACGATCGCCTTTGGCTTATTTTAAATTGTATGAAAATACTGTATTTTCAGTCATTTTGACGACTGTGCGCCTCATTTGCATAACTGGAAGAAAAGGGACGCCTTCTGTGAATGGAGTGTCTTGGAGCAGAAATATTCACCTTGAGGTGATTTCCTTGAAGGAAAACTCGCTATATCTATTCGTGTTTGCTTGCCTCGAGCAAAAGACAATTTATTATATTTTTCTCTCTTAAACACGTTTTTGTAATGTTACTCCACCATCAGTGGATTTCCCAGTATTCTACAAGAATATACAAATAAATGTTGAACAGTAATCCATACAAGTTGATATTGTGGCCGTCCTATTCACATTATGTTTTTGTTCAACTTCTTTTTTTATTTATTTTTTAAATTTTGATTGCAGTCCTCAGTCTGAATACTGGTTTAGTGCAGGTCTGTGCGCTAGTCTATTTTGTGCAACCCTATTCATCTCTGCGTTAGCTATTAAACCCTACACTCACTTCAGCCTAAGCATCTGAGCATCCTGAGGTCAAACATATTGAGGTACCTAGAGCAGAATGCCCTAATGCATGCCAACCAGCATGGATTCCGACAACATCGATCTTGCGAAATCCAACTCATACTTTTCTCACATGACTTACTGAAGGCTTTGGACCAAGGCAGTCGGATAGATTATTTCTTGATTTCCGAAAAGCATTTTATTTAGTACCATGTTGTTGTTGTGGTCTTCAGTCCAGAGATAGCTTTGATGCAGCTCTCCATGCTACTCTATCCTGTGCAAGCTTCTTCATCTCCCAGTACCTACTGGAACCTACATCCTTCTGAATCTGCATAGTGTATTCATCTCTTGGTCCCCCTCTACGATTTTTACCTTCCACGCTTCCTTCCAGTACCAAATTGGTGATCCCTTGATGCCTCAGAATATGCCCTACCAACCCATCCCTTCTTCTAGTTAATTTGTGCCACAAATTTCTCTTCTCTCCTATTCTATTCAGTACCTCCTCATTAGTTATGTGATCTACCCATCTAATCTTCAGCATTCTTCTGTAGCACCACATTTCGAAAGCTTCTATTCTATTCTTGTCTAAACTATTTATCGTCCCCGTTTCACTTCCGTATATGGCTACACTCCATACAAATACTTTCAAAAAGGACTTCCTGACTATTAAATCTACACTCGATGTTAACATATTTCTCTTCTTCAGAAACGCTTTCCTTGCCACTGCTAGTCTACATTTTATCTCCTCTTTAATTCGACCGTCATTAGTTCTCTTGCTCCCCAAACAGCAAAACTCATTTACTACTTTAAGCGTCTCATTTCCTAATCGAATTCTCGCATCATGACCCAGTTGAATTCGACTACATTCCATTATCCTCGTTTTGCTTTTGTTGATGTTCATCTTATATCCTCCTTTCAAGACACTGTCCATTCCGTTCAGCTGCTCTACCGTATCTACGCTAATTAATCATATGAAGTATCAAGTGAAATTTGTAACCGATTTGAGGATTTTTTTGGTAGAGAGGACGCAGAATAGCATCGTCAGTTATCTATAATGAAGTACTAACTGAAAGAAACTGCATAAATATTCAGTCAGAACTTGATAAGGTATGAAAGTGGTTCAAAGATTGGCAACTTGCTTTAAATGTGTACAAATTTAAAACTATCAACTTCACAAAACTTAAAAATAATGTAATATCTCCTGACTATAATATCAGTGAGTCACAGCTGGAATCGTCCTACACCTGGGTATAGCACTTTGTATGGGTATGAAATAGAATGATCATATAAGTTAAGTCGTGGTTGAAGCAGGGAACAGACTTTTGTTTATTGGTAAAATACTGGAGAAATACAATCAGTCTACAAAGGAGACTGCTTACAAATCACTCACGCGACTCACTCTGGAGTATCGCTCAAATGTGTGGAGGCAAGTACCAAAAAGGGGTAACAGGGGATACTGAACGTATACAGAGAAGGACAGCACGAATGGTCACAGGTTTGTTTGAACCGAAGGAGAGTGTCACAGAAACTGATCTGGCAGACTCGTGAAAACAGACGCAGACTATCCCGAGAAACCCATATTTGCAAAGTTTCAAGAACCAGTCTTAAATGATTAATCTAGGAAAACACCACAACCACCTAAGAATCGACCACATAGGGATCGTGAGGACAAGATTAGTGTAATTACAGCATCCACAGAGGCTGGACCCGAACTCAACACGTAAATAGAAGGGGAAGAGACGAAGTAATTGCTACTACCGCCTGCAATACACTTCACAGTCGTTTGCCGAGTGTAGATGTAGATATATAGGTAGATTATAAAGTCAAGCCTTGGTTTCCCTCTCGCAATTTTACCCTGCCCTCTTCCCCCTTTTCTATTACCAGATTAGCTATTCCTCTATGCCTCAGGAAGTGTTCCATCAATCGATATCTTCTTTTAGCCACTTTGTTTCACAAACTTATTTTTTTCCCATTTCGATTCAGCATCTCTCCATCACTTATACGATCTACCCATCTAATCTTCAGCACTCCTATGTAGCACCACATTTCAAAAGCCACTGCTCTTGTTGACCAAGCTCTTTTCCGTTCATCCTCACTTCACTTCCGTACAATGCTACACTTCAAACAAATATCTCCATAAAAGATTTCGTAACATTGAAATCTACATTCGATGTCACCATATGTCTGTTTTCAGAAGAGTTGTTCTTGCTATTGGCAATCTGAATTTTATATCGTCTCTACTTCGACCATCGTCCGTTATTTTGCTGCCCAAATACCAAAACTCATCTACTACTTGTAGTGCCTCGTTTCCTGATCTAATTCCCTCATCATCGCCTCATGTAATTCGATTACAGTCCACTACCCTTGGTTTGATGTTGTTTACATTCATCTTACAGTCTCTTAGAAACATATTGTTCATTCCCTTTACCTGAACTTTCATGTTCTTTTCCGTCTCTTACAGAATTAAAGTGTCGCCAGCTATCTTCCACATTTTCATTTATTCGTCCTGAACTTTAATTCCCTATAGAAACTTTTCCTTCATTTCCTTTACTAACTTCTCCTTGTACAGATTTAATTACGTCGGCCACAGGCTACATCCGTTTCTCACTCCCTCCTCAACAAATGCTTCCCCTACATGTTCATCGACTCTTACAACTAGTTTCTGATCTACACTCCTGGAAATGGAAAAAAGAACACATTGACACCGGTGTGTCAGACCCACCATACTTGCTCCGGACACTGCGAGAGGGCTGTACAAGCAATGATCACACGCACGGCACAGCGGACACACCAGGAAGCGCGGTGTTGGCCGTCGAATGGCGCTAGCTGCGCAGCATTTGTGCACCGCCGCCGTCAGTGTCAGCCAGTTTGCCGTGGCATACGGAGCTCCATCGCAGTCTTTAACACTGGTAGCATGCCGCGACAGCGTGGACGTGAACCGTATGTGCAGTTGACGGACTTTGAGCGAGGGCGTATAGTGGGCATGCGGGAGGCCGGGTGGACGTACCCCCGAATTGCTCAACACGTGGGGCGTGAGGTCTCCACAGTACATCGATGTTGTCGCCAGTGGTCGGCGGAAGGTGCACGTGCCCGTCGACCTGGGACCCGACCGCAGCGACGCGCGGATGCACGCCGAGACCGTAGGATCCTACTCAGTGCCGTAGGGGACCGCACCGCCACTTCCCAGCAAATTAGGGACACTGTTGCTCCTGGGGTATCGGCGAGGACCATTCGCAACCGTCTCCATGAAGCTGGGCTACGGTCCCGCACACCGTTAGGCCGTCTTCCGCTCACGCTCCAACATCGTGCAGCCCGCCTCCAGTGGTGTCGCGACAGGCGTGAATGGAGGGACGAATGGAGACGTGTTGTCTTCAGCGATGAGAGTCGCTTCTGCCTTGGTGCCAATGATGGTCGTATGCGTGGTTGCCGCCGTGCAGGTGAGCGCCACAATCAGGACTGCATACGACCGAGGCACACAGGGCCAACACCCGGCATCATGGTGTGGGGAGCGATCTCCTACACTGGCCGTACACCTCTGGTGATCGTCGAGGGGACACTGAATAGTGCACGGTACATCCAAACCGTCATCGAACCCATCGTTCTACCATTCCTAGACCGGCAAGGGAACTTGCTGTTCCAACAGGACAATGCACGTCCGCATGTATCCCGTCCCACCCAACGTGCTCTAGAAGGTGTAAGTCAACTACCCTGGCCAGTAAGATCTCCGGATCTGTCCCCCATTGAGCATGTTTGGGACTGGATGAAGCGTCGTCTCACGCGGTCTGCACGTCCAGCACGAACGCTGGTCCAACTGAGGCGCCAGGTGGAAATGGCATGGCAAGCCGTTCCACAGGACTACATACAGCATCTCTACGATCGTCTCCATGGGAGAATAGTAGCCTGCATTGCTGCGAAAGGTGGATATACAATGTACTAGTGCCGACATTGTGCATGCTCTGTTGCCTGTGTCTATGTGCCCGTGGTTCTGTCAGTGTGATCATGTGATGTATCTGACCCCAGGAATGTGTCAATAAAGTTTCCCCTTTCTGGGACAATGAATTCACGGTGTTATTTCAATTTCCAGGAGTGTAGTTGTAGGTAACGTTTTTCTCCTCATATTTTATCCCTGCTATCTTAAAGATTTCAAAGAGCACCCCAGTCCACTTGATCAAAACGTTTTTCCAAATCTACAAATTCTATAAATATGTGGATGTGCCTCCTTCATACTGTTTTATAAGATAGGTCAAAGGTTCAAAAACTGGTTCAAGTGGCTCTGAGTACTATGAGACTTAACTGCTGCGGTCATCAGCCCCCTAGAACTTAGAACTACTTAAACCTAACTAACCTAAGGACATCACACACATGCATGCCCGAGGCAGGATTCTAACCTGCGACCATAGCGGTCGCGCGGTTCCAGACTGTAGCACCTAGAGCCGGCCGGTGTGGCCGTGGGGTTCTAGGCGCTTCAGTCTGGAACCGCGTGACCGCTACGGTCGCATGTTCGAATCCTGCCTCGGGCATGGATGTGTGTGATGTCCTTAGGTTAGTTAGGTTTAAGTAGTTCTAAGTTTAGGGGACTGATGACCACAGATGTTAAGTCCCATAGTGCTCAGAGCCACTTGAACCATTCTGTAGCGCCCAAAACCGCTCGGCCACTCCGGCCGGCTCATAAGCTTCGGTACTGCGTAACGTGTTCTTACATTTCTCCGAACCTCGAGATCAACTTCTATCAATATTACCATTCCTTTGTAAGCAACGCATGTTAGTACTTTGCATCCTTTATTTATCAAACTGATAGTTAACATTCTCGTAGTCTGCTGCTATTTCGCCTGTCTCATATACACTGCGTACCAGGTGCATAGTTTTTTATTGAATGTTCTGCTAAAGATGTCAATAGTCCTGGGGGAATGTGGTTCCCCAGCTGCCTTGTTTCAACTTAGGTCTTTCAGTGCTGTGTCAAATTCTTCACACCCCCAACTTATCTTCATTTACTTCCTTTTCAAAATAATTTCTGCGTTTCCTTTGTACAACTCTTCTATTTAATTGTTCCACTTTTCTTCTTTGCTTAGAACTGGTTTGCTCAACCGACCTTTAGTATTATTTTAATTTATTTCAGAACTAGAAGATTAAGAAATCTTTCTTTTGTGGATTGCATTAAATATTTCACTAGCGTCAGAGAGAAATGTGATCCGGCTTTATACAATATCTCTGCGCTTTCTTGAATTATGGGCAAAGGTAGCGCGTAATAATTAGCTTCTGATTAGTATTTAGATAAATTACCTTCAACTTTTGTACGCCTGCCGTCCTCAATCGCGTGTAATATTACGGTATGTTAACTTTTACATTTGGTCCGCCTAATTGTGTATCATACTGTTGTAGTTAGACGGTCCACAGTAAAAATTATCAACGTACCGTAAAATTGGGTTAATTAATTTCTCTCTCAAGGAAAACTCACTAAATTCTGCTCAAGTGAAAATTATTCACTAGCTTTGGCTTGTGTGGTTACATTTAAAATGTCTTTTCTGAATAAGTGATCTACACCGTGTAACACAATAACGTATGTAGTATAGGACTACGCAAACAAATAAGATCTGTGCAGGTTATATTAAACTGAAGATACAAGTAATGACTGTTAAGACCAATAATTCAATATCACACTGCAAAAATACTCTAACTTCAGCTAGTGCAATTACAGTGGCCACATTTTCATCTGTATCTGTATCTCCATGAATAGTCTCAAAGTCACATGTAAGTGGCTGGCAAAAGGGTTCATCGAACCAATAATTCTCTATTATCCCAATTCCGAACAGCGGGCGGAAGAAACGAACGCGTATTTCTTTCCATACGACATCTGATTTCCCTTATTTTATTATGATGACCGTTTCTCAGTGTGTACTTCGGCGCCAACAAAATATTTTCGCATTCTGAGGAAAAAGTTGGTGACTGGAATTTCGTGAGAAGATCCCGCCGCCAGGAGAAACGCCTTGTTTTAGTTACGTCCACTCCAAATCCCGTATCAATCCCGTGACACTCTCTCCCCTATTTCACGATAGCACAAAACATGCTCCCCTTCTTTGAACTTTCTCTATGTACGAATACTTCCATAATCCTATCTGCTAAGGATCCCACACTGCTTAGCAGTACTGCGAAAGTGGTCGCACAAGCGTAGTGTAGGCAGTCTCTTTAGGAGATCATTGTATCTTCTAAGTGTTCTGTCAATATAACGCAGTCTTTGGTTGACCTTTCTCAAAACATTTTCAATGCGTTGTTTCTTATATAAGTTGTTCACAATTGTAATTCCTGGGTATTTAGTTGAATTTACGAACTTTAGATTTGATTGAATTATCGTGTAACCGTAGTTTAATGGATTTCTTTTAGTGCTCGTGTGGACGACTTTACACTTTTCATTATTTAAGGTCAATTGCCAATTTCCGCACCATATACACATCTTTTCTAAATCGTTTTACAATTTGTTTTGATCTTCTGATGACGTAACTAGACGATAAACGACAGCATCATCTGCAAACAACTCAAGACGGCTGCTCAGGTTGTCTCCTGACTCGTTTAAATCGTTTATATACATAAGAAACAGCAGAGAGCCTACAACACTACCTTTGGGAACGCCAGAAATCACTTCTAATTTACGCAATGACTTTTCTTCAATAACTACGAACTGTGACGGGAAATCACGAATACAGTAGCATAAGAGAGACGATATTCCATAAGCACGTAATTTGAGTACAAGCCGCTTGTGAGGGACAGTGTCAAATGCTTTCTGGAAATCTAGAAATACGGAATCAATTTGAAATCCGTTGTCAATAGCACTCAACACTTCCTGTGTGTAAAGAGCTGATTGTGTTTTACAAGAAAAACGTTTTCTAAATACGTCTTGACTGTGTGTCACTAAACCGTTCTTTTCGAAGTAATTCATAATGTTCGAACACAATATATGTTCCAAAATCCTGTTGCATATCGACGTTAATGATGTGGGCCTGTAATATAGTGGATTACTCCTACTACCTTCATTGAATATTGGTAAGGCCAGTGCAGTTTTTGAGTCTTTTGGTCCGGATCTTTCCTCGGGCGAGCGGTTGTATATGGTTGTTAAGTATGGAGCATACTCTGAAAGGAACCTAATTGGTATACATTCTGGACCGGAAGACTTGCTTTTATTACGTGCTTTATGTTGTTTCACCACTCTGAGTATGTTGTTGTTGTGGTCTTCAGCCCAGAGACTGGTTTGATGCAGCTCTATGTGCTACTCTATCCTGTGCAAGCTTCTTCATCTCCCAGTACTTACTACAACCTACATCCTTCTGTATCTGTTTAGTGTATTCATCTCTTGGTCTCCCTCTATGATTTTTACCCTGCACGCTGCCCTCCAATGCTAAATTTGTGATCCCTTGATGCTTCAGAACAGGTCCTAACAACCGGTCCCTTCTTCTTGTCAAGTAGTGCCACAAACTCCTCCTCTCCCAAATTCTATTCAATACCTCCTAATTACTTATGTGATCTACCCATCTAATCTTCAGCATTCTTCTGTAGCACCACTTTTCAAAAGCTTCTATTCTCTTCTTGTCCAAACTATTCATCGTTCATGTTTCACTTCCATACATGGCTACACTCCATATAAATATTTCTGGAACGACTTCCTGACACTTAAATCTATAGTCGATGTTAACAAATTTCTCTTATTCAGAAACGCTCTTCTCTACTTCGGCCATCATCAGTTATTTTGCTCCCCAAATAGCAAAACTCCTTTACTGCTTTAAGTGTCTCATTTCCTAATCTAATTCCCTCAGCATCACCTGACTTAATTCGACTACATTCCATTATCCTCGTTTTGCTTTTGTTGATGTTCATCTTATGTCCTCCTTTCAAGACACTGTCCATTCCGTTCAACTGCTCTTCCAAGTCCTTTGATGCCTCTGACAGAATTACGATGTCATCGGAGAACCTCAAAGTTTTTGTTTCCTCTCCATGGATTTTAATACCTACTCCGAATTTTTCTTCTGTTTCCTTTACTACTTGCTCAATATACAGATTGAATAACATCGGGGATAGGCTACAACCCTGTCTCACTCTCTTCCCAACCACTGCTTCCCTTTCATGTCCCTTGACTCTTATAACTGCCATCTGCTTTCTGTACAAATTGTAAATAGCCTTTCGCTCCCTGTATTTTACCCCTGCCACCTTCAGAATTTGAAAGAAAGGATTCCAGTCAACATTGTCAAAAGCTTTCTCTAAGTCTACAAATGCTAGAATTGTAGGTTTGCCTTTCCTTAATCTTTCTTCTAAGATAAGTCGTAAGGTCATTATTGCCTCACGTGTGTCAATATTTCTACGGAATCCAAACTGATCTTCCCCGAGGTCGGCTTCTACCAATTTTTCCATTCGTCTGTAAAGAATTCGTGTTAGTATTTTGCAGCTGTTACTTATTAAACTGATAGTTCGGTAATTTTCACATCTGTCAACACCTGCTTTCTTTGGGATTGGAATTATTATATTCTTCTTGAAGTCTGAGGGTATTTCGCCTGTCTCATACATCTTGCTCACCAGATGCTAGAGTTTTGTCAGGAGTGGCTCTCCCAAGGACGTCAGTAGTTCTAATGGAATGTTGCCTACTCCTGGGGCCTTGTTTCGACTCAGGTCTTTCAGTGCTCTGTCAAACTCTTAACGCAGTATCGTATCTCCCATTTCATCTTCCTCTACATCCTCTTCCATTTCCATAATAATGTCCTCATGTACATCGCCATTGTATAGACCCTCTATATACTCCTTCCATCTTTCTGCGTTCCCTTCTTTGGTTAAAACTGGGTTTCAATCTGAGCTGTTGATATTCATACAAGTGATTCTCCTCTCTGAAAAGGTCTCTTTAATTTTCCTGTAAGCATTATCTATCTTCCCCCTAGTGAGATAAGCCTCTACATCCTTAAATTTGTCCTCTAGCCATCCCTGCTTAGCCATTTTGCACTTCCTGTCGATCTCATTTTTGAGACGTTTGTATTCCTTTTTGCCTGCTTCATTTACTGCATTTTTATATTTTCTCCTTTCATCAGTTAAATTTAATCTCTCTTCTGTTACCCAAGAATTTGTACTAGCCCTCGTGTTTTTATCTACTTGATCTTCTGCTACTTTCACTACTTCATCCCTCAAAGCTACCCATTCTTCTTCTACTGTACTTCTTTCCCCCATTTCTGTCAATGGCTCCCTTATGCTCTCCCTGAAATTCTGTACAACCTCTTGTTCTTTCAGTTTATCCAAGTCCCATCTCCTTAAATTCCCACCTTTTTGCAGTTTCTTCAGTTTTAATCTACAGTTCATAACCAATAGATTGTGGTCAGAGTTCACATCTGCCCCTGGAAATGTCTTACCGTTTAAAAGCAGGTTCCTAAATCTCTGTCTTACCATTATATAATCTATCTGAAACCTTCTAGTATCTCCAGGTTTCTTCCACGTATACAACCTTCTTTTATGATTATTGAACCAAAAGTTAGGTATGATTATATCTACTCCTAAGTCATTCTTGTTGGCAGTTGTTGTTGACTCGAATTATGGAATATTTACTTCGTCTTCTTTGGTGAAGGAATTTCGGACGGCTCTGTTTCGTAGCTCTGCTTTGGTAGCACTGTCGTTGATAGTATTTCCATTGTTATCGCGGAGAGAAGAAATTGACTGTGTCTTGCTGCTAGCATACTTTACATACCACCAGAAGCTCTTTTGATTTCCTGCTAGGTTTCGACACAAGGTTTCGTTGTGGAATCTTTTATAAACTTCTCGCTTTGAAGTCCGTGCTAAATTTCGAGCTTCTGTAAAAGATCCTCAGTCTTTGGGCTTTTGCGTTCGTTTAAATTTGGCATGCTTTTTCCGTTATTTCTGCAACAGTGTTCTGACCTGTTTTGTGTACCACGGTGGATCAACTCCGTCGTTTGTTAATTTATTTGCTTCTCTTTTCTCCAAAGGTAACACTTTCTGCTAGTTTCATTTTTAGTCGAATGCATTCCCTTTTGACTGGTCACTTACTGCATGTTTACATTTTCCCGTTTCTTCCCTTAAATTCAGCATCTAATATTTCTACAGGGCTTTGTCTCTTTGCCTGTCTGTTTTCCCGCTGCCTTCAATATTCCTCAAAGCGGCCCATTCATCTTCGATTGCATTTCTTCCCCCTGTTTCAGGCAGTCGTTGCCTAAGCCTCCATTTGAAACTCTCCACAATTAGTGGTTTTTTAGATGCATCTAGCTACCATTGATTAATTTTCTACCTTTATACAGGTCTATACTGAATTATTGAAAATGACAGTCACAATCGCATTATTTATTTTGTCTCCAACCGGTTTCAACCCGCGATGGGGTCATCTTCAGGGCAATTTACACCATTTGGTCGCTCGCTTGAGTCGTCACCCTGCCTGCTTCTTATAAACCAGTATAAACCTAGATAACATAGTTGCGTGGAGAAAACAGCGATTGGTTTACTTATAATCAATTATTCAAAATGACAGTCACAGTGGCATTATCGCTCGCTGGAGTCGTAGCCGTGCCTGTGCAGGCAGGGTGACGACTCCAGCGACAGACCAAATGGTGTAAATTGCTCTGAAGATAACCCCATAGCAGGTTGAAACCGATTCGCGACAAAATAAATAGTGTACTGGTTTATAAGAAACAAATTCTTATCACGGCCAACACTTGATCCTGTATATGTGTTGCAATTTACAGACCAGTTTCGAAACGTGTGTTATCATGATGTAATCTTCCTGAGACCTTAAAGTACGTCTAGAGTGTTTGCGAGGAACGTTGCCGTGTCATTGAACACGAGTATCAGAGGAGGGGATAAATCTGTCATCTTCCATTGCTTCCTGGAAAAGTTCACGAGATTCGCGTCTGATGGTGTGGCCACTTGGCCGTCAAAGTTGCAGCACTTGTATGCGGTATTGTTTGTGAAATAATCGGTTGCGCAGAATATTTCATTCATTTGGCGGAGGAATTCCCAGTTCGCGATTTGCAAGACTTGTTAGATTTCTTCAAACTGCGAGGGAACATCTCTCGGACTCTTTCCACCGTTTCAACTGCATCGTCTGGTTGTCCTGAGAATTTTCGTTTACAGAGGCAACCTGTGTCCTTGAACAGTCGATACCAGTGTACTGTCTTCAGAATGCAACCAGCACGGTAGCAACTGGATCAGTCTTCTTATATTTGTAACAGGCAAATGATAAACCGCCGTTTTATGAGCTGCTGTTTCCCTGCCAGGATACAAACAAAACTTTAAAATATGCTCTTTTCATTGCTTGTTAGTACAAGTGGGAGTAGATAATACATTTAAAAGTGTAAGACGTCAAAAAACAATGAATCATTTAAGTCACAATGTAGTAATGAACTAAAACTCGTAAGAAGGAATTCTAATTGGGAACAACTAATTTGTAATGGAGGTAGGTTTCATTCACTTCGACAAATAATTGAGCAGTGTTACTATTGACGAAACTGTGCAGTTATGCAGTGAAGACGTTACTGGGCCGTTGACTCAGCTTGTGAAACACTTCTTGTTGTCTGAAGCGCAGTGACCTGTTAATTGTCCTATGACGTTGGTTCAGCGCCGCTAACAATATTTCAGTCAACTGGCAGCACATTAGATAGTATTTAATAACAGTGTAGTAGCGGTGTTATTTTGTTGTACGGTGCCAATTTCGACCAGCGTCTAGAAGAACCACAGTAAAAACAAATGCTTCACAGTTCATCGCATAGCATTACATGGCCGTTTTGGTAAAATCGACGAGAACCATCCATACAACCGAAATTTTCCTCTTACAACCGTCTGATATACGTTATCTTACCGAGGTTTCGTGATGACAGTATTGTGAGAGTTCTTCGATATCATCATCTTTGTTAGTACGATCCGAGAAAAGATATGAATTCAAGTATTACTGTGCAAATTCTTTAGCCTGAGAAAACTACTTCGAGACTGTTCTTGATTAACAATCTACACGGTCATCGGTGCTTCTCTCCTTGTCATGTACTACACAATACCAATTGCTTACTTAAGAATCTTTTCCATAATAAGGTTGCGGATATTAAACAAAAATTTTATTTATAGCAGCACAAAATATCGTGCTATAGATATATAAACAACTTGGTTTACTCCGCCCGAACACGCCTTGGAAGGCCCAACGGTACCGACCGGCCGCCGTGTCATCTTCAGCCCACAGGCTTCACTGGATGCGTATATGGAGGGGCATGTGGTCAGCACACCGCTCTCCCGGCCGTACGTCAGTTTACGAGACCAGAGTCGCTACTTCTCAATCAAGTAGCTCCTCATTTTGTCTCACAAGGGCTGAGTGCACCCCGCTTGCCAACAGCGCTTGGGAGACCGGATGGTCACCCATCCAAGTGCTAGCCCGGCCCGACAGCGCCTAACTTCGGTGATCTGACGGGAACCGGAAACAACTTGGTTAAAGTACTAAAATTTGCTGTCAAAATGTTCAGTTCAAACAATGTTCCTTTCACATTTTTCGACCCAAAGTCATCAATCACCTATGGAAATACTAATCTGGCGAGTTCATATGGAGTTCTATACGAAGAGCTAATCCCAGTGTTCCCGGGAACTTGGTACTTGTTGCGGTTTCTGAACTCTGAAAGTCTGACGGGATTTTCAGCTCTTCCAGCTGTCCTAGGAACTTGCGGTCGGTCTGTCTAAGGTGTCGACCGACAAAGAAGGAAAGAGGAATAGCTGATAGCTGTTCTTTTTATGTGCTCTTTTACATTATTTTATGGATCCACAGGACGCCATCTAGTTTCGTATACTCGTGGATTCCATTGACATCTACTACGATAAAATTTTTACATGGGTAGAGTATACACTTATAATTTGCTGGTAAATCTACGAACTGGCGGAAAACTCCCTTAGTTTATAAAAAGTAAACACTGCTAAAATTTAAACTGTAATATTACTGACTTTGAAGAATGTTCCAAATGATTTCTTGTAAAGAAATCGGTAGTCCTTTGAGTAAAGATAAACTTAGCAAATAACTACGTCCGCTTCGAATTGCATGACGGGACACTTCAGGCGTTTATTCAAATTTACTACAAAGTTTACACCTGACTTTATGTTTCCGGCTAGTGATGTGGAGTTACAGTTTAATAGTCTTTCTTTCTTTCTTCATTTTTTCTGTTTTACTTATCATTTATTAAAAAATTCCATTGTAAAATTGCGATTAGGTATAAAGAAGGAATCACAGAAACATTAAAATGACGAAATGGCGAAACACCGCGATTCAAAGAATGAGCGGGATAATCAGAGTTTTCGACTAATAGAACCCATTAGACCACGTAGCACCAAAATATCATCGGATGTTACCCAAGAAAGGTCCACTAATGTTCTTTATACACACAAACGGATAACCACATAAAATGGCTCTGAGCACTATGGGACTCAACATGGCAGGTCATCAGTCCCCTAGAACTTAGAACTACTTAAACCTAACTAACCTAAGGAATCACACACATCCATGCCCGAGGCAGGATTCGAACCTGCGACCGTAGCGGTCACGCAGTTCCAAACTGAAGCGCCTCTAACCTCGCGGCCACACCGGCCGGCCGGATAATCACATACATTGGGCTGAAAAAAGTTCAAAATGGCTCTGAGCACTATGCGACTTAACTTCTGAGGTTTAGAACTAATTAAACCAAACTAACCTAAGGACATCACACACATCCACGCCCGAGGCAGGATTCGAACCTGCGACCGTAGCGGTCGCTCGGTTCCAAACTGTAGCGCCTAGAACCGCAAGGCCACTACGGCCGGCTGAAAGAAGTTATAGGGTAGCGATATCCACGTAAACAGATGGCTGTATTATCGCGTACACAAGGGATAAAAGGGCAGTACATTGGTAGAGCTGTCATTTGTGGTCATGAGGTACATGAAAAAAGGTTTCCGGTTGGGTTATGGCCGTACGACGGAAATTAACACCATTGAACATGGAATGGTAGTTGGAGCTAGACGAATTGGACATTCCATTTCGGAAATCGTTAGGGATTTCAGTATTTCCTGATCCACAGTATCAACAGTGTGGGGAGAGTATGGAATATCACCACAGACAACACAGTGGCCGACTGATTTCACTCGACGACAGACAGCAGCGGCGTATGCACAGAACTGTCGGTGCTAACAGACAAACAGCACTACTTGAGATAAGTGCAGCAATCTATGAGGGACGCACGACGAACGCATCCGTTAGCAAAGTGCGGAGAAATGTGGCGTTAATGAGCTGTGGCAGCAGGCGACCGACGCTAGCATGACATCACTTGAGGTGCCCCTACTGGACCACATCGGTTGGACCTCAGAGAACCGGAAAACCGTGGTCAGATGAGCCCAGATTCCTGTTGTTAAGAGCTGATGGCAGGGTTCGAATGTGGCGAAGACCCCACGAGGCCATGGGCCAAAGTTGTCAACAAGGCACTGTGCAAGCTGGTCGTGACTCAGTAATCGTGTGGGCTGTGTTCACACAGAATGGACTGAGTCCTCTGATCCAACTTAAATGGTCATTGACTGGAAATGGTTACGCTCCGGCTACTTGGAGACCATTTGCAGCCATTCTGGCCTCCATGTTCTCAAATAACGATGGAATTTTTACGGGTGACAATGCACCATGTTACTGGACCACAATTGTTCGCGACTGGATTGAGGAACATTCTCGACCAATTAGTTATTTCGCTACCCAGATCGCCCGACATGAATCTCATCGAAGATTTATAGGACTTAATCGGGAGATCAGATCGTGCACCAAATCCTGCACGGGTAACTCTTGCGCTTTGTGGACGGGTGTGCAGGCAGCATAGTTGTTGTTGTTGTTGTGGTCTTCAGTCCTGAGACTGGTTTGATGCAGCTCTCCGTGCTATTCTGTCCTGTGCAAGCTTCTTCATCTCCCAGTACCTACTGCAACCTACATCCTTCTGAATCTGCTTAGTGTATTCATCTCTTGGTCTCCCTCTACGATTTTTGACCTCCACGCTGCCCTCCAATACTAAAATGGTGATCCCTTGATGCCTCAGAACATGTTCTACCAACCGATCCCATCTTCTAGTCAAGTTGTGCCACAAACTACTCTTCTCCCTAATTCTATTCAATACTTCCTCATTAGTTATGCCATCTACCCATCTAATCTTCAGCATTGTTCTGTAGCACCACATATCAAAGCGTCTATTCTCTTCTTGTCCAAACTATTTATCGTCCATGTTTCACTTCCATCCATGGCTACACTCCATACAAATACATTCAGAAACGACTTCCTGACACTTAAATCTATAGTCGATATTAACAAATTTCTCTTCTTCAGAAACGCTTTCCTTGCCATTGCCAGTCTACATTTTATATCCTCTCTATATCGACCATTATGAGTTATTCTGCTTCCCAAATAGCAAAATTCCTTTAGTACTTTAAGTGCCTCATTTCCTAATCTGATTCCCTCAGCATCACCCGACTTAATTCGATTACATTCCATTATCCTCGTTTTGCTTTTGTGGGTGTTCATCTTATATCCTCCTTTCAAGACACTGTCCATTCCGTTCAACTGCTCTTCCAAGTCCTTTGCTGCCTCTGACAGAATTACAGTGTCATCGGCGAACCTCAAAGCTTTTATTTCTTCTCCATGGATTTTAATACCTACTTTTGTTTCCTTTACTGCTTGCTCAATATACAGATTGAATAACATTGGGGAGAGGCTTCAACCCTCTCTCACTCCCTTCCCAACCAGTGCTTCCCTTTCATGTCCCTTGACTCTTATAACTGCAATCTGGTTTCTGTACAAATTGTAAATAGCCTTTCACTCCCTGTATTTTACCCCTGCCACCTTCAGAATTTGAAAGAGAGTATTCCAGTCAACATTGTCAAACGTTTTCTTTATGTCTACAAATGCTAGAAACGTAGGTTTGCATAGTATGGCTCAGGATTTCTGTAAGGGACTTTCAACGACTCGTTGAGTCCACGTCACGTCGAATTGCTGCACTACGCCGAACAAAATGCGGTCCAACACCATATTAAGAAGTATTCCATGACATCTGTCATCTCAGTGTGGTGTTAGCGGTACTATCAGAATATTTCCTGACTGTGCCATAGTCAGCAGAAAACAGTCTTTGCCGGGAAATGCAGAAAAAACATGGACACTATTTTCGTTTGGTGCAGTGACTGGCAGTTCTCTTTCGATGTGATTAAATGAAAGATAATGTCCATACCAAAAAGAAAGAACCCGATTGCAAAAGCAGTGGTAAAATTCTGGACCTAACCAATTCTTTTAACACTTTACAGTCCGGCGATACAAGAGTGGTGTCGTACGCGAAATAGCGATTAATGGCCGGCGACGCCACAGTGGCGTCGTAAGCATAGTATTGCGCAGTGGCCGGTGACAGCACTTTAGTATTTTTTGCATTCTGTTGGTGTTTTGTTTAGGTAACACATGTCAACAAGTTCTTTGTTTTTATAAGTACTTGTGCACTTTCATCATGGCAGACGAAAGAGACGATACGATTATTTACGATGAATGCGCGGACGTCTTGTCTGACGTTCCGGACGACTTGGCCGTTTGGGAAGAAGACATTGGATAAAAAAAAAATTAAAGTGAAGTAGAATCGTTTGTAGATAGTGAAATACGTCAAGGAGAATTCGGCGAACGCTACGGTTGCCAACTGATCCGGCAGAATCAAACGAAGAAGACAGTCTATGATTTACTGAGGGCCAATAATAAGTTTGAAGGATCTCCGGGTACACACATAGTTCCCAAAGATACAGAGAGCACTGTGGATATCGTAGAATTATGTACTGGGAACAATCTATCTGGATATATTAGCAACGAAACCAACAAGTATTGCAGTCAAAATTGCAATAGAAGGAAACTGGATTTAAAAAATGCCAAATTTATCGACGTTATGCGACCCGAACTTAGAAAATGCTTTGGGCTTGCTATTCTTATGGAAACTGTAAAAAAAGCCAGGATCGATGATTACTGGTCAACGAATTCATTGATAGAACTTGCAGAGAAGTTACTTGAAAAGAAAATTCGAGTATGTGGAAGGATACGGAAAAACAGAGTATATCTGGAAAAATTAAAGCGCGCAAAAGTCAGTGTGTCTGAAGCTTGTCATCAACGGAAAAGTGATTAGCGGCCGGCGACAAGCCAAGTAATCCGTATTGGCGCTATCGGCTCCAAGCGCCGTCCGGAGTGGCCGAGCGGTTCTAGGCTCTACAGTCTGGAACTGCGTGACCGCTACGGTCGCAGGTTCGAATCCTGCGTCGGGCATGGATGTGTGTGATGTCCTTAGGTTAGTTAGGTTTAAGCAGTTCTAAGTTCTAGGGGACTGATGAGCTCAGCAGTTAAGTCCCGTAGTGCTCAGAGCCATTTGAACCATTTGGCTCATCATCATCATCGTTTAAGACTGATTATGCCTTTCAGCGTTCAGTCTGGAGCATAGTCCTCCTTATAGAATTCCTCCATGGTCCCCTATTCAGTGCTAACATTGGTGCCTCTTCTTATGTTAAGCCTATTACTTCAAAATCATTCTTAACCGAATCCAGGTACCTTCTCCTTGGTCTACCTCAACTCCTCCTACCCTCTACTGCTGAACCCATGAGTCTCTTGGGTAACCTTGCTTCTTCCATGCGTGTAACATGACCCCACCATATAAGCCTGTTCGCCCTCACTGCTACATCTATAGAGTTCATTCCCAGTTTTTCTTTGATTTCCTCATTGTGCACACCCTCCTGCCATTGTTCCCATCTACTAGTACCTGCAATCATCCTAACTACTTTCATATCCGTAACCTCGACCTTATGACTAAGGTAACCTGAATCCACCCAGGTTTCGCTCCCATTCAACAAAGTTGGTCGAAAGATTGAACAGTGCACATATACCATAGTCTTGGTACTGGCTTCCTTCTTGCAGAAGAGAGTAGATCGTAACTGAGCGCTCACTGCATTAGCTTTGCTACACCTCGCTTCCAGTTCTTTCACTATATTGCCATCCTGTGAGAATATGCATCCTAAGTACTTGAAACTGTCCACCTGTTCTAACTTTGTTCCTCCTATTTGGCACTCAATCCGCTTATGACTCCAAGCGAATAATTTTTACGAGACGTGCGGACTGCAAAGCGTTAAAATATTAATGGGTAATATTGCGAAGCAACTAAAATCATTAATATTTCACGCGTATGGATGACGTAGGTTTGCTGTCAGGATTCTGGGAAGGTGCAGTACATCTGTAAAGGAGATAGTGCACAAGAGGCTAGTGCAACCGATTCTAGAGTTCTGGTGTAGCTTTTGGAATCCTTGTCATGTAGGCATGCCGGCAGACGATCGGTAAATTCAGAGACTCGTTGTCAGGATCGTAAGGACTGTTTTAGCCCTTACAAAAGTGTAACGTAAATCCTTGGGGAATTTAAGAGGCAATCTTTGGAAGAAAGACGACGTAATTCTCGCGAAATCCTGTTTTGTACATCTCGAGTACCGCTATTCAAATAAAGTGCGTTATATCTGCTGTTTTTTATTATTTCAGTCTCCAAACTTTTTGGACTGAGGGGGACTAAACCAGTCTAGTCTGTCTTTGCTGCGAGAGCTGTGTTGATGCATTTCATTTCCCTTCCTGTAGATCTCATGAGGGATCTTTGTGTGAACGAAGCAGTTGAATATACAGGGTGTTTATAAATGAATATCGAGATTTTAACGCTTTATGATATTTATTATATTGAACTTACAGTTATAAATGATATGTCAAATGAAAGAGCAACTCAAACAATCTTAGCAAGAACCTTATAAATGTTCAATGTGACCACCATTTGTCACACGGCACTCATCAAGTCTACAGCCGAGTTCTTGCGAAGCGTTGATAAGTGTGTCTTCAGTGATTGTAGCAACAATCCGGTTTCTTAATTCAGGGAGGTCTGCTGGTAGCGGAGGCGCGTACACACGATCCTTGATGAAGCCCCAAAGGAAAAAAATCGCATGGCGTTAGGTCGGGTGACCGTGGAGGCCATGCAAAGCAAGCCCTGGCATTGGGCCTCTTGCGGCCTATCCAGCGCATGGGTACGGTGAAGTTCAAGCAGTCTAGCGGATTGCGGCGGAAGCATTCTGCGCTGCACATGCACACTGGTGCCAAGCACAACTGCGTTACTCTTTCATTTGGCATATCACGTATAACTGTAAGTTTAATGTAATAAATATTATAAAGCGTTAAAACCCCGATATGCATTTATAAACACCCTGTATACTGAATGAGATTTACACTCTGCAGCGGAGTGTGCGCTGATATGAAACTTCCTGGCAGATTAAAACTGTGTGCCGGACCGAGACTCGAACTCGGGACCTTTTCCTTTCGCCGGCAAGTGCTCTACCAGCTTAGTTACCCAAGCACGACTCAAGCCCCGTCCTCACAGCTTTACTTCTGCCAGTACCTCGTCTCCTACCTTCCAAACTTAACAGAAGCTCTCCTGCTAACCCTGCAGAACTAGCACTCCTGAAAGAAAGGATATTGCGGAGACATCGCTTAGCCACAGCCTGGTAGAGCACTTGCCCGCGCAAGGCAAAGGTCTCGAGTTCGAGTCTCGGTCCGGCACACAGTTTCAATCTGCCAGGAAGTTTCACCCTGTATACTGGCTAAATTTCTGATCGGGAAAAAGTTGGCTTACAACGGTCTATTTTTTAACTGAAATAATCATCCTCATTGCTTCTTTCTCAATAAAAGTGCGTTATGCAGCCTTCAGTGTGGTCTCACAGCATTACGCAATAGCTGACGCGGCTGTGGAACATTGCATAGTACTCTGTTAATATTTCTCTTCTGATACTGCACCTCTTAATTTCCCGGGCAGACACCACAGGACCGGTAAAATTTTGGAGCGTACGTCTTTAGTATCTATGAAAAGCCCCAGATGTTTAACGGCTGCTGTGTCACTTAGCGCTCCATTATCACTAAAGCTGCAAGTCATTCTCTCTTAATTTTCACATTGTTCACGATAAATAAACCACGTAGTGTCCTTGCAGCGAAGGAGTTCTTGGAATGAGGTTACTCCATTCCCCATAAATCTGGTATCTGATGGCTTCTCTGGTGTTTCGAGAAAACGTTTCATCTGCAGGTGTTCTTTCGGTTTTGACAAAAGCATACAGTCACTGGAAACTCTTCCGATGGATATGGCGGGGAATGAAATGTTACGTAGTCAAATTTTCGAATGCCAGTCACTGAAACACTACATCTGAGGCTGGAAATATTACGCCCGAAACAGGTATGCCTGCAACGACTTTCTGTAAATAATTTTGCACAATAAGGGCCTGTTATGGCGGTACCAAACCGTAATTTGACGCACCAAGAGACAGCTCTGCTATTGCAAAAAGAAAACTGAAACCCTCTACTACACGTGTTGGTGACAGGGTAGTCTTGAAATATTTTCGTCATAAAATTTCCACATGTTAAATTATTGAATTTCCAGTACGGTTTCGGACTTACTGCTGTTGAGGAATGATATCAATAAAACTGATATTGAACATTCTAATGTCTCATGTAGTGGTGATTTGCATCTTTCGACATATCTGTATATTTTATCAGTTTATGCGTGTGCGCATTTTTTCCTCCGTGTGGTCCTCATGACTCATGCATCACTGAAAATGACGGATGTTTTCGATACTTTGACCAAAAAATGAACGTAAATTATTATGGCCTATTGCATTCACGCTGGATAATGACAAATGTGTCCTTTCTAGTGTGGAATTGAATTATTCCTGAATTTAATGAAGAATTCGTTAACAGATCTTTCTTGTTGAAAAAAATCAAAAAAATTATTCAAATGGCTCTGAGCACTATGGGACTTAACTTCTGAGGTCATCAGTCCCCCAAAACTTAGAACTACTTAAATCTAACTAACCTAAGGACATCACACACATCCATGCTCAAGGCAGGATTCGAGCCTGCAACCGTAGCGGCGCGCGGTTCCAGACTGAAGCGCCTAGAACCGCTCGGCCACCCTGGCCGGCGAAAAATATCATTTAGAATCCTTACGAAATATTTAAAATGTAAATGATAAAAGAAATCCACGTTGGTATGGTATTACAGGACCAAATCTGATATTTATCAACCATAATTTCTCTGCTGCATCGCAGCAACCAGTTGCTCTGATTGTGCACGGCGTATGTACAGGGTGTTTCAAAAATGACCGGTATATTTGAAACGGCAATAAAAACTAAACGAGCAGCGACAGAAATACACCGTTTGTTGCAATATGCTTGGGACAACAGTATATTTTCAGGCGGACAAACTTTCGAAATTACAGTAGTTACAATTTTCAACTACAGATGGCGGTGCAAGTGATGTGAAAGATATAGAGGACAACGCAGTCTGTGGGTGCGCCATTCTGTACGTCGTCTTTCTGCTGTAAGCGTGTGCTGTTCACAACGTGCAAGTGTGCTGTGGACAACATGGTTTATTCCTTAGAACAGAGGATTTTTCTGGTGTTGGAATTCCACCGTCTAGAACACAGTGTTGTTGCAACATACGAAGTTTTCAACGGAGGTTTAATGTAACCAAAGGACTGAAAAGCGATACAATAAAGGATCTGTTTGAAAAATTTCAACGGACTGGGAACGTCACGGATGAACGTGCTGGAAAGGTAGGGCGACCGCGTACAGCAACCACAGAGGGCAACGCGCAGCTAGTGCAGCAGGTGATTCAACAGCGGCCTCGGGTTTCCGTTCGCCGTGTTGCAGCTGCGGTCCAAATGACGCCAACGTCCACGTATCGTCTCATGCGTCAGAGTTTACACCTCTATCCATACAAAATTCAAACACGGCAACCCCTCAGCGCCGCTACCATTGCTGCACGAGAGACATTCGCTAACGATATAGTGCACAGGATTGATGACGGCGATATGCATGTGGGCAGCATTTGGTTTACTGACGAAGCTTATTTTTACCTGGACAGCTTCATCAATACACAGAACTGGCGCATATGGGGAACCGAAAAGCCCCATGTTGCAGTCCCATCGTCCCTGCATCCTCAAAAAGTACTGGTCTGGGCCGCCATTTCTTCCAAAGGAATCATTGGCCCATTTTTCAGATCCGAAACGATTACTGCATCAAGCTATCTGGATATTCTTCGTGAATTTGTGGCGGTACAAACTGCCTTAGACGACACTGCGAACACCTCGTGGTTTATGCAAGATGGTGCCCGGCCACATCGCACGGCCGACGTCTTTAATTTCCTGAATGAATATTTCGATGATCGTGTGATTGCTTTGGGCTATCCGAAACATACAGGAGGCGGCGTGGATTGGCCTCCCTATTCGCCAGACATGAACCCCTGTGACTTCTTTCTGTGGGGACACTTGAAAGACCAGCTGTACCGCCAGAATCCAGAAACAATTGAGCAGCTGAAGCAGCACATCTCATCTGCATGTGAAGCCATTCCGCCAGACACGTTGTCAAAGGTTTCGGGTAATTTCATTCAGAGACTACGCCATATTATTGCTACGCATGGTGGATATGTGGAAAATATCGTACTATAGAGTTTCCCAGACCGCAGCGCCGTCTGTTGTTGACAATTGTAACTAATGTAATTTCGAAAGTTTGTCTGCCTGAAAATGTACTATTGTCCCAAGCATATTGCAACAAACGGTGTATTTCTATCGCTGCTCGTTTAGTTTTTATTGCCGTTTCAAATATACCGGTCATTTTTGAAACACCCTGTAGAAGGTACTGTATAAAATAAATGTCTGTGACTGAGGCATCGTGTTTGACGTGCTTGCTCTCTGGACTCTACTGACCGTACAAGTCATGCCACGATGGTGAGGAGTCATGATCGTGGGCTGTCAGAGTTGCAACACTCGTAAAATTTCGGTACTAGACTTTCTGGTCATACTCAGGTGCCATATTTGCTTGGGGCTCCCAATCCTGAAACTGAGTGCACAAGCCATCAGGCATCGTCAGAGTCGTAGGAATCGGAACACCTGTTGCAGATGGACAGGAAACTGTGTGAGAGATTCCGTCATTCAAAGTGCGAAAATTATCTCAGGAGGTAATCGACACAGTCGTTATTTATCTGATGTCTGCAACTGGCGCAGACTGGTCTGCGGGAAAAGGTCTGGCAGATCAAATGACGCCGATATCGTGCTGCAGGTTCCGTCAGATAATGAGATATATGCACAGTCCAGAGATCAACAGCTTTCTTCCTTTGTTCACCTTAGCTTAGATCAACCACCATTGCTTCTTTGATGATAGCAGTCGTTCGTAATAACTTGAACAATGAGCGGAGAATAAACTTATGCTTTTATCTACAAAATAATTGAAAATATAATCAACACATTATATTTTTCTAATAACACAACGCAGTTTCCCAATTTTCAGTTTTACATCAGATCAGTGCTGCTTAGAGTATAAACTACAATAAAATAAATTTCTCCTGTCTAGTAGATATCCATGTGTCGCTTTTGGTTGATATTCATGTGTCACTTCCGTATTTTATCGTAAGGATCGAAAATTTATACGGTTAATTTTCGGAAACGATATGTGTAGAGATAATTTCAGTCTGTCGCTCATATTTGCAGATATCAAGTTATAACTTGCGTCTTTTACGACTGATTAAATGGAGATCTATTTCAGTTATACACTCTAAGGCAAAGAACAAACGGCGCCCCACGAAGGAATTATCCGAATGGGGCGGAATTCTGTTGATGTGACGTGCATATACAAACAAATAACTCATTACAATACCAGAAAAAATTGGATGATTTATTCAAGAAAAAGAATTTCACAAACTGACGAAGTCATTAAGGCGTTAATCCACATCTGGCCCTTATGCAAGCAATTATTCGGATTCGCATTGGTTGACAGATTTTCTGGATGTCCCTCTGGGAGACATCGAGCCAAATTCTGTCCAATTGGGGCGTTAGTTCGTCAAAATCTCGAGCTGTGTGGAGAGCCCTGCCGGTAATGCTGCAAATGTTCTCAATTGAGAAGAGACACAGTGACCTTAATGGCCAATGTAGGGTTTGCAAAGCACAAAGACGAGCAGTATCAACTCTAGCTGCGTGCGGGCAGTAGTTATCTTGCTTTAATGTAAGCCCAAAATGGTTTACCATAAAGGGAAATGAAACTCCTGGTTAAATCCGCAGGACATAACAGGTAGTTGGAATTGTGGAAAGGGGCCAAAAATGAGCGGCTGTCAGTTACACTCGAACACATATAACTTTATTTAGTTGCTCTAACATTACAGTGCAAATTTTCGAGATTAACTATCGACTGAATATGTCACACAATCTCATGGCACAAACTCTTCAATTTTTAAAATGGCTGAAGGCCCATAATTTAAAACACAACTACAATAAATTTTCAAAAGGCAGAAAGCGCAAGGTTTTATCCTTAAATAATACTTGAATGAGACTGAAGTCGCAAACAATCTAAGACTTGACAAGGAATGAATTTTAAATTTAAAACGGCTGAAGGCCCGTGATTTAAAAACACAACTACAATAAATTTTCAAAAGGCAGAAGGTGAAAAGCTATACCAGAAAAAATATATTTTAAATGTGGCTTAAGACCCAAACAATGCAGGGCTTGACAAGTAAGGAACTTTCAATTTTAAACCGCGCGACCGCTACGGTCGCAAGTTCGAATCCTGGCTCGGACATGTATGTGTGTGATGTCCTTAGGTTAGTTAGGTTTAAGTAGTTCTAAGTTCTAGGGGACTGATGACCTCAGATGTTAAGTCTCATAGTGCTCAGAGCCATTTGAACCATTTTTGCCGTCCTACGGGCCGCGTTCGATTCCCAGCTGGGTCGGAGATTTTCTGAGTGTTGTGTTGTCTTCATAATCATTTCATCCCCATCCGGCACGCAGGTCGCCCAATATGGCGTCGAATGTAGTAAGACCTCCACCTGATAATACACATGCATATATCGTCCAATTTCTCTGAAGGTTTAATCATTTGTTTGTCTGATTTTCGGCCCATTCTGATATTTCCTCCGCGGTGCGTCCTTTTTTGTCACATAGTAATTTCCACAACAACCAACAGGAACAATAAGACCACGAACGAAGTGCTCAGATTAACAAGATGTAAGAGACAAATGTAGTCTTTCACCTCTAGGTTAAACCTATACACCAAAGAAGCAGTGACGGTAATAAAAGAGAGATGGAAGTTTGACACTCAAATTTAGGGTGAAAAAATATCAAGTAAGATTCGCTGATGACATTGATACTCTCAGTGAAAGTGACGTATTACAGTACGTACTGAATGGAATGAACAGTCTAATAAGTATAGAATATGGATTGAGAGTAAGCGGAAGAAGACAAAAGTGATTAGGAGAAGCAGATATGAGGCTACAGATAAACTATCGAAGGGGGCATTTCTGGTTAAGAGAAGTCAACTTCTCTACCAAACATAGGTCTTAATCTGAGGAAGAAATTTCTGAGAATTTACGTTTGGAGCACAGCATTGATTGTTAGTGAAGCGTGGACTGTGCGAAAGCCGGAACAGAGTAAACTCGAAGCATGTGAGATGTGGTGCTGTAGAAGAAAATTTAAAAGCAGGTGGGTTAATAAGAAATGAGGAAGTTCGCCGCAGAATCGCCGAAAAGTACAAGAAGAAGGGACAGGCTGACAGAACATTTGTTAATACATCAGTGAATAACTTCCGAAGCACTAGAGGCAGCTGCCAAGAGTAAAAATTGTAGCGAAGGAAAGAGTTTGAGATATAATCAAGAATTCATTCAGGACGAAGGTTGTCAAGTGCTGCTCTGAGATGAAGAAGTTGGCAATAGCGAGGACTTCGTGGCGGGCCGCATCAGACCAGTCAGCAGACTGAACTCTCCAAACAAAAATAAAGTAAAGGAAGACGCTAACTAAAGTGAATAAAAACCTGCGGTGAACTTTACAGGTCAATGACAGTAAGAACGGCCGTTGATGACACGGGATCCTGGTTAAAAAAAGGCACAATAATAACATACATGCAACTCGCTCAACATCTACAGCCTAAGTAATAAAGTCATACAACATTGTGTAATGGTACTTTAATTACGTAGCCATTACGGCAGATCACCTGAACCTCTCGATACCAACAATATTCTACTGTGTTTCTGTAAAGTAGTTGACATATTTTCGAGACAACATTCAAAAAAATGGTTCAAATGGCTTTGAGCACTATGGGACTCAACTGCTGTGGTCATAAGTCCCTTAGAACTTAGAACTACATAAACCTAACTAACCTAAGGACACCACACACATCCATGCCCGAGGCAGGATTCGAACCTGCGACCGTAGCAGTCGCGCGGTTCCGGAATGAGCGCCTAGAACCGCTAGAACACCGCAGCCGGCGACAACATTCAGATTTGATTTCATTAATGTAGAGATACTCTGATACATCGATATTTTTATGTTGCAATGATATTATTCTTATGTGTATTCTTTCTTTTGTCACTATGATCTTTGACGTATTTTTAACTCTGATTTTTGGGCGTGTAAGCGATTATTAGTTGTTAGAGAGTCGGACCTTGAAAAAGTCAAGTCTTGGACGTCATGTTGGAAAGACGCGTATTGTGGTCAGCTTGTAAGATGTGAACTGTAACAGTGAGGAAGACGTTTTCAAGTATGTTTTGTATTGTGAAGTGATGTTTTGTGGGTTACGCGATATTGCAACAAAAGCAATAAAAAGGAAGCGTAACTTATATTCTATAAAACTTTTGAATATAGCAGAATAAAACCTAAGCCTCTTTGCACCCGAGCTTGGAATCATCACCACCTAGATTTTCGACGATTGAGCCATGATTTTACAACGAGACCAGCGTGAGAAACACGAAAAGATGAGTGCCTAGTTTATTCATTATTACATGAAATGACTTTATTGACTGTGCTCTAATGACACGTGCCACATAATAACTTTGTTGTTGCCCGAAAATGCAGTAATTATCAGCGTGAGCAACACCACAATCATTATAAAATTTTGACCTTTGTTGTGGTAGGGTTGTTAGAATTGTTAGACAGTCGTTAAAGGGAATAATAATGAGTAATGCTATTTGACCTCAATTTCTCAGTGTTTATTTTCCCAAACTCAGCGACTGAGCGAATGACATCGGTAGTCAGTCATTACCTTATGGTCACACAACGGGAATTAACAGATTTTCGACGCGGAATGGGACCCCTAGGACTTGTGAGCTGCTGAGGTATGGGAGAGAGAGTGTAAAGAGAGACAAAAGGAGAGTGAGAGAGGAGGCAGTGGCAGTGGGATAATTCTGTGAATCAAAGGAAGAAGAAAATGAGACAGTGGAAGAGTGACATCTACATGTAGACCGTGGCAGTAAGAGAGAGATGCTGAATATGAAGAGGCTGGATAAAAGAATTGAGAATGTTGTGTGTTCAAAAAAGGCGAATATATTCTCATGCCAAAGTACTTGGCGAGGAAGACAGAAGGAGAATTGAGGTAGCTTATCAAAATTATTGCTCAAATTTTCGAGCAGGGTCGACTGCTGGGACACACTTCTTGCAAGTGCGCTTCTTTCTCCTTTAAAATACGAGGTCAAGTTGATGACGTTGTCACGTTCAACAGAATGTCAATTTATCATATTTGCTTTTACATTAGATACGCTTAATGCCGTCCTTACTCACACCGCAGATTCCAGAGAAACCTACCAACAAGTAACACGTCATCTGTCATAAATAGATAAGGACGTATCAACAACGCCCTTCTTGTTCTCGGGCTTTAGATAGTGCCAACTGCCGTATCTAGAGTGTCTGCAATTCCACTTTACGATGACTTTGGAACACTCTCCTTGACGGGAATGCGCAAAGCGCTCAAACGTAAATCCCTTGTCGCTAACCAGGTGCACTGTACACGCGACAGAAGAACGTCACGGCTAATAGAATCCGTGGATGTTTACCACCAGAAGCCTAAATGTGCTAAATGAGAAAAATCATTTATTTTCTTCCGGAGATTTCTGCTTTTAATAACAATTTGGTTCTTAGGCAACAGAAGAACATTTTAGGTGTGTGGTAGAAAGAAATATAACACCTGTAAATGATAACAAAACTCCTTCGTCATTTCACAAAACTGTTTCACTATACAACTTTTTTATCTCGATACCTCATGCCAACACAAATACTATCGCGTTTTATTCTTTCTTCGCTCGACGTCTGACTGATTGTGGAGGGATGCCGCCTCAATGTTTCAGGCACGCAAATGGGAAGCAGGGGCACACAAAATAAAAAACGTACTTCGTCGATATGCTGCTGATGCCAACGGATAGGGTGTGTGTGGCTTCTACATCTCTACATCTACATCCATACTCCGCAAGCCACCTGACGGTGTTTGGCGGAAGGTACCTTGAGTACCTCTATCGGTTCTCCCTTCTATTCCAGTCTCGTATTGTTCGTGGAAAGAAAGACTGTCGGTATGCCTCTGTGTGTGCTCTAATCTCTCTGACTTTATCCTCATGGTCTCTTCGCGAGATATACGTAGCAGGGAGCAATATACTGCTTGACTCTTCGATGAAGGTATGTTCTCGAAACTTCAACAAAAGCCCTACCGAGCTACTGAGCGTCTCTCCTGCAGAGTCTCCACTGGAGTTTATGTATCATCTCCGTAACGCTTTCGCGATTACTAAATGATCCTGTAACGAAGCGTGCTGCTCTCTGTTGGATCTTCTCTATCTCTTCTATCAACCCTATCTGGTACGGATCCCACACTGCTGAGCAGTATTCAAGCAGTGGGCGAACAAGCGTACTCTAACCTACTTCCTTTGTTTTCGGATTGCATTTCCTTAGGATTCTTCCAATGAATCTCAGTCTGGCATCTGCTTTACCGACGATCAACTTTATATGATCATTCCATTTTAAATCACTCGTAATGCGTACTCCCAGATAATTTATGGAATTAACTGCTTCCATTTGATGACCTGTTATATTGTAGCTAAATGATAAGGGATCTTTCTTTCTATGTATTCGCAGCACATTACACTTGTCTACATTGAGATTCCATTGCCATTCCCTGCAACATGCGTCAATTCGCTGCAGATCCTCCTGCATTTCAGTACAATTTTCCATTGTTACAACCTCTCGATACACCACAGCATCATCCGCAAAAAGCCTTAAAGAACTTCCGATGTCATCCACAAGGTCATTTATGTATATTGTGAATAGCAACGGTCCTAAGACACTCCTCTGCGGCACACCTGAAATCACTCTTACTTCGGAAGACTTCTCTCCATTGAAAATGGCATGCCGTGTTCTGTTATCTAGGAATTCTTCAGTCCAATCACAATTGGTCTGATAGTCCATATGCTCTTACTTTGTTCATGTAACGACTGTGGGGAACTGTATCGAACGCCTTGCGAAAAAGAAAAAACACGGCATCTATCTGGGAACCCGTGTCTATGGCCCTCTGAGTCTCGTGGACGAATAGCGCGAGTTGGATTTCACACGATCGTCTTTTTGTTTGTTGTGTGTGTGTGTGTGTGTGTGTGTGTGTGTGTGTGTGTGTGTGTGTGTGTGTGTGTGTGTGTGCAGTGAATGGTGTTGAGAAAAGAATGAACCGAGTAGCACTAGATTTCACTTTATGAAATAAGCTTTTTGTAAGAAAGTAGACAAAACAGAATTAACAATAGCTTTTTTCTTAATCAAGTAGCTGTGTGCTAAAAAATGTAGCAGAGTAGATGTGTACTAAAAATGTACCAAAGTAACCAATATTAATAAAACATCTCTAGGTATAAACAGAATCATGCTACACTGTTTTAAGCACATTGACCTTGTATTCAGGAAGATAGAGGCTCTTAGGTTATCTGGCTATCCCGATTCAGGTTTTCCATCCTAAATTACTTCAGGCTTATGCCGAGATGATTAATGCTATAAATTCACTGCCAGCTACTTCTTCCAAGCTTGTCAAACTAAATCTGTAAGTGTGTGAAAGCCTGTATGCATGAATTATCTTATTCTGTTTGGAAACACTAAATACGATAACATTTCCAATATCCTGATAAATCTGATCCAGAGATGAATAAAACTACTTTCACTTAGTGGTGGCAGAGCTTCGCTGAAACCAAACTCAGTAACATACGTTCCACGGTGGTTGGTTGGTTGATTTGGGGGAGGGGAACAGAAACCGAAGTCATCTGTGATCGGATTAGGATGGTTGAATTTGGGGAGGGGACCAAACAGTGAGGTCATCCATCCCATTGGATTATGGAAGGATGGGAAAGGCAGTCGGCCGTGTCCTTTCAAAGGAACCATCATGGCATTTGCCTGAAGCGACTTAGGGAAATCACGGAAAATCTAAATCAGGATGGCCGGACGCGGGTTTGAACCGTCGTCCTCCCGAACGAGAATCCAGTGTGCTAACCAATGCGTCATCTCGCCCGGTTACGTTCCAGGAATCTTACTCAAACAGGGAGTAAATCAATATGTGTGAAATGTTTCCAGTGTCAGAAACAGAATCCAAGCATATGTGTTTTTGTTTCTCTTTGATGCTATTTCGCTTGTTTCGACAATTCGCAGAATTTCAGTCTTCTGGCATAAGTAGAACTTTCTTCTGTTTACTCTGTTTCCTGTTGTTTGTGGAGGATCAAGAGCTTTACATTGTATCACAGCGTCTGCGCGTCCTTGTTACATCTTCCCTTCTCATAAACGCAGTTTAGGCGGATATGGTGACCTTGCATGTGCTTAACAAACAAACAGTACCTTTCGCAAATTATAACCACGTGTATTTGTGTCAGTGTTTACAGTGGATACGGAGTAATAAATTACTCTTTAACGAAATGGTTCAAATGGCTCTGAGCACTATAGGACTTAACTTCTGAGGTCATCAGTCCCCTAGAAATTGAAGCTACTTAAACCTAACTAACCTAAGGACAGCACACACATCCATGCCCGAGGCAGGATTCGAACCTGCGACCGTAGCGGTCTCGCGGTTCCAGACTGTAACGCCTAGAACCGCTCGGCCACTCCAGCCGGCGAAAGAACCAACACCTATAGCTTTCCGTGCGAGATCTGATTTCCCTTATTTTATTACGATGATCGTGTCTCTCTATCTAGTTCGGGGACAACAAAATATTTTCACATTCGGAGGAGGAAGTTGGTCACTGAAATTTCGTGGGAAGATTCCGGTGCAACGAGAAACACCTTTGTTTCAGTGATGTCCACCCTAGATCCTGCATCATGTCCGTGACACTCTCTCCCCTGTTTCTCGATAGTAGAAAAAGAGCTGCTCTTCTTTGAAGTTTCTCGATGTACTCGTTGTTATATCATTTTCAACCTTTGTAACATCTTCATTAGACTTTTCGATTTTATTCCATTATCAAATACATAAATTCTTTACTATTCCCGTCCTCACAGCCTCAACCGAGCCAGCACATATCTGCTGCTTACTTTGCTGCACTGGTATTTCTGGAAGGGAGGATATCACCGAGATATGGCTTAGCTGCAGCCCAAGGCTTGTGTCCAGAATGAATCGCTATACAGCACTGCTCAAAAAGTTTCATGGCAGATTAAAACTGTGCCGGAGCGGAAAAGTACTGACTGTAAAATTACTTCGTTTCAGCTTCCTACTCAGTGTCATTAATAAGAAAAAGTCTTAGGAAGCTAGACAAAATTAATGAGAGAGAGAGAGACCATCAAGAACTTCGTAGCCTAGTTGGTAAAATCCAGCATTTAAAATGGAGCGCTGTCCTGAAAAGCTGGGCTGCAATTATTTTCTGTTCATTCCAGCATACATACTTCAAAAGGTGCGGTGTCGACCCAAGTTAAAAGACTATTGCGCAAGATTGGTGCAGCGTGAGAAAAGCGTACATGCTCTGGGTTTTCTGCCGACACAGTTCTGTTGCGGTACGGATGCACCACAGTGTGTAAGTGAAATAGCGCAGCAACTGGAAACGTGCTCCAGAGTTAAAAGTACGTGGGACACAGAGTTTCTTGAGAGAACACGTCTAAATTTCGCACCAATTCACCGTGAAAATTTGGCGATATATGGACCAAATGCAGTGTTGCCACCAGCCACAACAAAATGGCGCCAACAATTTGACAAAGAGCGCACAGATGTGGTTGGTGATGCTGGTCGGAAGGAAGGCCACCGACATCGACCACAGACGTCAATATCCACTCAATCGAGCAGCTGATTCGCAGAAATCGTAGATTTTCCAACGATTAGAATGCTGACACATGGGGTTCTCGAAAGGCTCCGTGACCAAAGAGTGGATTTTTGTAGTAGAGAAACTGAACGGTTGGTATTACGTACCGTTCGTTATAGAGACTCGATAACTATATTGAAAAATGATGTCGTGTATCTGCGTCACGTGGAAGAGTAGTGGAACATTCAATAGAAGTTACTTGGAGACAGTTTATCCTCCTCCGTGACATCTGCTTTAATTTAAAAAGCTTTTGGTATTTCACTTACAAATTTAAGTCTGGAAACTGTGTTAGTTAAAGCTCGCTTGAAGACTGCCATTGTTTTATTGTCAGCTCCAAATTCTTCTAGGATACTGAACAGTGCATCTCTATAGACGACAAGTTTCTTATACGTAAGCTTTAGTTTCAGAGTAAAGACATATCGACTGTCAAAATTTTATCACAGAATTTACTGCCCTCAATGAAAATTCTCGCGCTCAAATTATTCTTGAAACTGAGAGCTGGTTGAAACCCGAAGTGGAAGTTCTGAGATATTTATCGAGTCGTGAAACGTATATCAGAAATACAGATTAGAGGCCATAGGAGGGTGTATGAGTACATAAGGAAAAGCCCCAACAAGCTGCGACAAAAATTTATAACCAATGATAATAATCATTAGCTTGGCCGCTGTAAGCGCCGATAAAGATATATTTTGCTACTGCGGAAGGCGGAGAAGAAACGATAAAATATCCTTTTTTTTTTAAATAGAGAGACTCTGTCTTTAGTTCTCGGGTGGAGAAGATGTATTTTTTGTAAGGTGTGTGTGGTAGCCATTTGTGTTGTCTGAATAATAATTATTATTGGTGCAAAAACCACGAAAGTTTTCCTTTCTTCCGCGCATCATCTCAATATCAGCGGCCTGCATCGGAAGAAGAAGCCCGATTAAGAACTGTTACCTACAAGATCAAGAATAAATTTTGCGGCGTCTGAAGAAGCACCTAACAGGAGTGAGTAGATGACGACTACGTAGAAGTAAGTTCACGTTAAAACGTACTCAAACGAAGAAAATATAAAAATTCCAAAATTTGGGCTTTAATTGAAGATAATTGATTTCTATTAATCTCTTTCTTTATGTACCCTTCATTATTATGTACATAAAATCTGCACAAGGAGGAGTGTTCATTGCAGTTTTAAAAAATATTGCCTCTATTGAGTGTGATAGTGAAGTCACCTGGTCGCGTATAACAGGTGTAGGTGAAACCAAGTTAATTGTTGGATGTTTTTACCGGCCACCGATTCCGCTGTGATAGCTCTGGAGTCATTCAAAGAAAGCCAAGCTGGAGGCGACTTTAACTTACCGAGTATAGATCGGGATGTATATGGATCCACTGCCGGATGCGGAAATACTTTTGAACACGTTTTCTGAAAACTCTCTTGAGCAGCTAGCACGGCAGCCCACACACAATGGATATTAATCAGAACTTGTAGCTACAAACAAGCCGGACCTTAGCGACAACGTCAGTATAGCAACGGGGATTAGCGATCATGGTTTCATTATAGCAACCCTGCTTACGAAAGTCAAGAAGATTAGGAGAGTGTTTCTGCTAAATAGAGCAGATAAGCCGTTCTTAGCATCTCACTTAGACAGTGAATTGGCATCACTTAGTTTCAATACGATGGGCGTACAGGAATTATAGACAAAGTTACACAGATTGTAAATCGTGATGTGGAGAGTTATGTACATAGTAAGCGGTTTAATAACGAAATTCGGAAATGGTTGAGAAAGCAGAGGCTGTTCCACACACGGTTCAAAAGGGAACGGACAAATAAAGACAAGTAAAGGTTAGAGGAACCTCATGCGTCTGTGAAAATATCCATGCACGAAGCTTGCAACAACCACCACCGTCACACCTAAGCAAAAGATCTGGCAGAAAAACCCGAGGAAATTCTGGTCTTTCGTAAAATCGCTAAGCGGGTCTAAGGCTTCCATTCAGTACCTTGTTGACCAGTCTGGTGTGGCTGTTGAAGATGGCAAAACGAAAGCCGAAGCTTTAAATTTCACGTTGAGAAATCGTTCACGCAGGAGGAACGTACAAACATACCGCCATTTGACCATCGGACAGACTCACGTATGAGCGATATAGTAATAATCATCAAAGGCGTAGATGATGATGATGATGGTTGGTTTGGGGGGCGCTCAACTACGCGATCATCAGCTCCCGTAAAAAATTCCAATTCTTACGCAGTCCAATTTTTTACACAGTCCAATCTAGCCACTGTCACGAATGATGATGATGGTAAAATGATGAGGACAATACAATCACCTAGTCCCCAGACAGAGAAAATCCCCAACCCGGCCGGGGATCGAAACCGGGACCCCATGATCCAGAAGCAGCAATCAGAGGCGTAGAGAAACAACTGACAGATTTGAAAGCAAATAAATCATCAGGTCCTTACAGAACTCCAATTCGGTTTTACAAGAGGCACTGGCCCCTTACCTTATCGTGAACCTGTAGCCCAGTTCCAAGTCCAAGCGCCCGTAAAGAAGGATAGGTGACTCCAGTGTATAAGAAGCGTAAAAGAAGGGACCCGCAAAAGTGCAGACCCACATCCCTGACATCGGTTCACTGCAGAACACTTGAACATATTCTCAGTCCGAATATAACAAACTTTCTTGAGACTGAGAAGCTTATGTCCACGAATCAGCATGGTTTTAGAAAGCAACGCTCGTTCGAAACTCAGGTTACCCTTTTCTCACATTATACACTGCGAACTATGGATGAGAGGCAACAGGCAGATTCCATATTTCTAGATTTCCGGAAAGCATTTGACACGGTTCCCCATTGCAGACTGTTAACGAAGGTACGAGCATATGGAATAAAGTCACAAATATGTGAACGGCTCGAAGACTTCTTAAGTAATAGAGCCCAGTATGTTGTCCTCAACGGCGAATGTTCATCAGACACAAGGGTATCGTCAGCGGTGCCCCAGGGAAGTGTGATAGGTCCGCTGTTGTTCTCTGTATACGTAAATGATTTGGCGGACAGGGTGGGCAGCAATCTGCGACTGTTTGCTGATCATGCTGTCGTGCACGGCAAGATGTCTGTAGGAAGATACAAGAAGACTTAGATAACATTCCTGGTATGTGTGATGTCCGCAGCTCGTGGTCTAAGGGCTGCCGGCACGGTATCTCAGCGTGTTCGGCCATAGGGTTTAGCTCCCCTCTGTAATAAAAAAAACTGAGTGAACGGGTCAATGAACAACCTGAACAAGTGTCTTTCGGACGTCCGACACGAACAAATTCAACCACCAATATAGAACAACATGAGAAATAAAAAAGGGGGGGCTAGCGTTGCTGCCTCTGGATCACAGGGTGGCGGGTTCGATTCCCGGCCAGGTTGGGGAATTTCTCTGCCCGGGGACTGAGTGTTTGTGTCGTCCTCATCATTTCATCATCATCATTTGTGAGAGTGACTAGATTGGATTGTGAAAAGAAAATGAACTGTGTAAAAACTGTGACTGTGTACGGGCGCTGATGACCACGCAGATGAACGTCCCATAAACCAAACATCATCATCTTCTGGTTGGTGTGATGAATGGCAGCTAGCTCGTAGATAAATATAGGTTTATGTGGATGAATAGGAAGAACGAACCTGTAATACTCAGTTACAGAATTACTAGTGTTCTGCTAGAGTGTCAGACAATTCGTTTAACTATCTGGTCGTAACGTTGCAAAGCGATATGAAATGGAACGAGCATGTGAGAACTGTGGTACGGAAGGCGAATGGTCGACTTCAATTTCGTGGGAGACTTTTACGAAAGAGTGTTTCACCTGTAAACTGCTCGAGTGTTTGGGATCCGTACCAGATCTGACTGAAGCAAGAGATCAAAGCAATTCAGAGGTGGGCTGCTAGATTTGTTACCGGTAGGTTCGAACAACACGTAAGTACACTACTGGCCATTAAAATTGCTACACCACGAAGATCAAGTGCTACAGACGCGAAATTTAACCGACAGGAAGAAGATTCTGTGATATGCAAATGATTAGCTTTTCAGAGCATTCACACAAGGTTGGCGCCGGTGGCGACACCTACAACATGCTGACATGAGGGAAGTTTCCAACCCATTGCTCTTACACAAACAGCGGTTGACCAGCGTTGCCTGGTGAAACGTTGTTGTGAGGCCTCGTGTAAGGAGAACAAACGCGTACCATCACGTTTCCGACTTTCATAAAGGTCGGATTGTAGCCTATCGTGATTGCGGTTTATCGTATCGTGACATTGCTGCTCGCGTTGGTCCAGATCCAATGACTGTTAAAAAAAATGTGAATCGGTGGGTTCAGGCCTCGTATCACTACCAGACGAGATGACAGTCATCTTATCCGCATGGCTGTAACGGATCGTGCAGCCACGTCTCGATCCCTGAGTCAACAGATGGGGACGTTTGGAAGACAACACCCATCTGCACGAACAGTTGGACGACGTTTGCAGCAGCATGAACTATCAGCTCGAAGACCAAGGCTGCGGTTACCCTTGACGCTGCATCACAAACAGGAGCGCCTGCAATGCACTCAACGTCGAACCTGGGTGCACGAATGGCAAAATGTCATTTTTTCGGATGAATCCATGTTCTGTTTACAGCATCACGATGGTCGCATCCGTGTTTGGCGACATCGCGGTGAATGCACATTGGAAGCGTGTATTTGTCATAGACATACTGGCGTACCACCCGGCATGATGGTATGGGGTGGCATTGGTTACACGTCTCGGTCACCTCTTGTTCGCATTGACTGCACTTTGAACAGTGGGCGTTACATTTCAGATGTGTTACGACCCGTGGCTCTACCCTCCATTCGATCCCTGCGAAACCCTACATTTCCGCAGGATAATGCACGACCGCATGTTGCAGGTCCTGTACGGGCCTTTCTGGATACAGAATATGTTTGACTGCTGCCCTGGCCAGCACATTCTCCAGATCTCTTACCAATTGAAAACGTCTGGTCAATGGTGGCCGAGCAACTGGATCGCCACAATACGCCAGTCACTACTCTGGATGAACTGTGGTATCGTGTTGAAACTGCATGGGCAGCTGTACCTGTACACGCCATCCAAGCTGTGTTTGACTCAATGCCCAGGCGTATCAAGGCCGCTATTCCGGCCAGAGGTGGTTGTTCTGGGTACTGATTTCTCAGGATCTATGCACCCAAATTGCTTGAAAATGTAATCCCATGTCAGTTCTAGTATAATATATTTGTACAATGAATACCCGTTTACTATCTGCATTTCTTCTTGGTGTAGAAATTTTAACGGCCAGTAGTGTATTTACGGAGACGGTTCGGGAACTCAAATGAGAATCCCTAGAGGGAAGGCGACTTCTTTTCGAGAAACGCTATTGAGAAAATGTAGAGAGCCGGCATTTGAAGCTGACCGCCGATAGATTCTACTGCCACCAACAAACATCGCGCATAAGGACCACGAAGATAAGATACGAGAAATAAGGTCTCTTACGGAGGTATGGACAGACATTTTCCCCTCGCTCTATTTGCGAGTGGGGCAAGAAAATGGAGAAGTGACACTGGTTCCAGAGTACCCTCCGCCACACACCGTACACTGGCTTGCGGAGTATCTATGTGGATGTACCTGCACACCTTACTTTCCCCCTGCTAAACACTCTCTGATATTCTCCTAATTGTTCCTTCCATTTCATTTTCCAATCTGTTTTGCGAATCTTTAAACAGGATTTTGTTGTCACTGGCAGGAGAGATATGGTAATTGTTTACATTTTGTTTTGTCCACCTTTTTGAGTAATGTATGAATAAGTAAAATTTTCCATGGGCTGTCAGGTTTAGACTGCTGCGGTCGCAGGTTCGAATCCTGCCTCGGGCATGGATGTGTGTGATGTCCTTAGTTTAGTTAGGTTTAAGTAGTTCTAAGTTCTAGGAGACTGATGACCACAGATGTTAAGTCCCATAGTGCTCAGAGCCATTTGAACCATATTTTTATCAGGTTTAGAGTTTTTGGTGACTTGAAACACTTCTGTGACGGACGATTCTCGTGTATCCTAAGATTACTTTTCAACAGGTTCATCACTATTTAACAGTACGAACGCCTCGCTGTGGTCGGTTACGCGAAATGGCGCTGGCGTCAAGACAGTGATCTTGTGTGACCACGTGGTTTCGCGAGTCGCTAAACACGTGTGCCAATCCTAGCTGTTGCCAAGGGCATCGTACCAGCCACGTTGATACCAGCTGACGAGCGCGAATCCGGGTTCTCATCATAACAGCACTCGACCCTTGGACAAGCAGACCAGCCAACGGTCAACCATTCTGTTATGAGCTAGCCGTTCATTTGCTGGGTGCTGAGCGTTGCGAAATTATGGATGGCACAAGTGCTATGGACTTCCCAGCTCACGTGGAAATGAATACACACACACAGAGTTACACACATACATACATAGATACTTGAATAGTCCGACAAATGGAACAAAAATGCCAGACACTTAAATTGGCATACTGACACAAACTCCGAAGTCAAATTGCAGTCTTCCCTTCATTGTATGATTACACGATTGGAGAACAATCTCCAGGTACAGTCACATCCATAAAATGTCTAAGAGTACGCCTTTTTTTTAAGTCATCAGTCTTCTGACTGATTTGATGCGGCCCGCCACGAATTCCTCTCCTGTGCCAACCTCTTCATCTCATGGTAGCACTTGGAACATAAGTCCTCAATTATATGCTGGATGTATTGCAATCTCTGTCTTCCTCTACAGTTTTTGCCCTCTACAGCTCCCTCTAGTAATATGGAAGTCATTCTCTGCTGTATTAACAGATGTCCTATCATCCTGTCCCTAATCCTTATCAATGTTCCCCACATATTCCTTCCCGACTCTGCACAGAACCTCCTCATTCCTCACGTTATCAGTCCACCTAATTTTCAACATTCGTCTGTAGCACCACATCTCAAACGCGTCGATTCTCTTCTGTTGCCATTTTCCCACAGTCCATGTTTCTGGGTTTGCGGACCGATTTAAACTGGAACGACAACCTGGATACCAGAGGGATTTATTCGAAGACCCCTAAAGAAGTATAGTGCGCCTACAAAGAAGCTAGCTCAAAAAGCAGATCCACATTGAGATGGGTGGATTTCCAGCGTATTTCGTCGCTTCTTGGAGTCACACGCTTCGGGAAAGGTGATCATTAACAAACTGAACAAAGTTATGAAATAAAACTGCTCCTGGCCTTATAGAGTGCTAAAACAAATGAGGAAAGCTGCATAATTGGTTGGTGGGTTGATTTGGTGGAGGGGACCAAACAGCGAGATCATCGGTCCCATCAGCTTAGAGAAGGGTGAGGATGGAAATCAGCCGTTCGTTTTCGAAGGAACCATCCGGCATTTGCCTGAAACGATTTAGGGAAATCACGGAAAACCTAAATCAGGATAGGTGGACGCGAGTTCGAACCGTCGTCCTCCCGAATCGAATCCAGTGTGGAATAGAAACCCATCAGTTATCGTGGCCGTACAGCACATTGGGCGACATACTGTCTTGGGAGCCCAGGACACAAAAATGTTTCAGTAATAAATGTTCTTCCAGTAAGGACAAAATCGACGATTACTTTCCATTCGATAAATCGAAAAGAAGGTTCACCACAATTGTTTCTCAACACAGATGCTATTCGAAAGCGGATTTCATTTTATATAAGAATGCTTCCCAAATGGCAATTACAGTTTGTCAATTATTGAAAGGCATGAGGGCTGGACGAGATACCTGTCAGAATCTACAGAGATTGTGCAGTTCATCATAGAGCGCTGGAGTAACGCAGGATACCGAAGACTGGAAATACAGCAGGACATTATCAGGGTCGCCGAACTGACGTACATCTACATCTATACTCGCAAGCAACCCTACTGTGTGTAGTGGAGGGTATTGTATTGTATTGTATGTTGACTGGGGGCCTAGAAACGACGGAGAGGCTCCGTCCCGGCCGCAGCCGCAGTGGTCCACAATCCCACGACGACTACCGCAGTCCACTTCACCCCTCTGCCACCCCACACCGAACCACTCTTTCAGGGTTATTGTACGGTTCAACCCACGGTGGATCACCCCCCCCCCCCCAAGGAACGTCACACCAGACGAGTATAACCCCTACGTCTGTGTGGTAGAGTAATCGTGGTGTACAAGTACGATGAGAACTTGTTTGCGCAGCAATCGTCGACATAGAGTAGCTGAGGCGGAATAAGGGGAACCAGCCCACATTCGCCGAGGCACACGGAAAACCGCCTAAAAACCATCCACAGACTTGCCGGCTCCCAGGACCTCGACACAAGTCCGCCAGGAGGATTCGCACAGTGGACCAGGAAAGCCGTGCTTTAGACCTCAAGGCTAACCGGTCGGGCATGGCGGAGGGTACTCTGTGTAGTCATGTCGCTGCTTCATTTTCCTGTGCCAGTCACGAATGGTTCGCGGTGAATGATTCCCTCCCTAGGCCCGACAAGACGCCTCCTGAGACGCGGCAAGGCAGGAGTAGGCAAAATTCAACAGGGAATAACAATATTAATGTGCTAATAGTAAACTGCAGGAGCGTCTATAGAAAGGTCCCAGAACTGCTCTCATTAACAAACGGTCACAACGCCCATATAGTACTAGGGACAGAAAGTTGGCTGAAACCAGACGTAAACAATAATGAAATCCTAAACTCAGATTGGAATGTATACCGCAGAGACAGGCTGGACAGTGAAGGGGGAGGCGTGTTTATAGCGATAAGAAGTGCAATAGTATCGAAGGAAATTGAGGGAGATTCGAATTGTGAAATGATTTGGGTGGAGGTCACGGTTAAAGCAGGCTCAGACATGGTAATTGGATGTCTCTATAGGCCCCCGGGCTCAGCAGGTGTTGTGGCTCAGCACCTGAAGAATAATTTGAAAAATATTTAAAGTATATTTCCCCACCATGTTATAGTTCTGGGTGGAGATTTTAATTTGCCGGATATAGACTGGGAGGCTCAAACGTTCATAACGGGTGGCAGGGACAAAGAATCCAGTGAAATATTTTTAAGTGCTTTATCTGAAAACTACCTTGAGCAGTTAAACAGAGAACCGACTCGTGGCGATAACATATTAGACCTTCTGGTGACAAACAGACCCGAACTATTTGAATCAGTTACTGCAGAACAGGGAATCAGCAATCATAAAGCGGTTACTGCATCGATGATTTCAGCCGTAAATAGAAATATTAAAAAAGGTAGGAAGATTTTTCTGTTTAGCAAAAGTGACAAAAAGCAGATTACAGAGTACCTGACGGCTCAACACAAAAGTTTTGTCTAAAGTACAGATAGTGTTGAGGATCAGTGGACAAAGTTCAGAACCATCGTAGAATATGCGTTAGTTGAGTATGTGCCAAGCAAGATCGTAAGAGATGGAAAAGAGCCACCGTGGTACAACAACCGAGTTAGAAAACTGCTGCGGAAGCAAAGGGAACTTCACAGCAAACATAAATATAGCCAAAGCCTTGCACACAAACAAAAATTACGCGAAGCGAAATGTAGTGTGAGGAGGGCTATGCGAGAGGCTTTCAATGAATTCGAAAGTGAAGTTCTATGTACTGACTTGGCAGAAAATCCTAAGAAATTTTGGTCCAATGTCAAAGCGGTAGGGGGATCAAAACAAAATGTCTAGACACTCTGTGACCAAAATGGTACTGAAACAGAGGATGACAGACTAAAGGCCGAAATACTAAATGTCTTCTTCCAAAGCTGTTTCACAGAGGAAGACTGCACTGTGCTTCCTTCTCTAGATTGTCGCACAGTTGACAAAATGGTAGATATCGAAATAGACGACAGAGGGATAGAGAAACAATTAAAATCGCTCAAAAGAGGAAAGGCCGCTGGTCCTGATGGGATACCAGTTCGATTTTACACAGAGTACGCGAAGGAACTTGCCCCCCTTCTTGCAGCGGTGTACCGTAGGTCTCTAGAAGAGCGAAGCGTTCCAAAGGATTGGAAAAGGGCACAGGTCATCCCCGTTTTCAAGAAGGGACGTCGAACAGATGTGCAGAACTATAGACCTATATCTCTAACGTCGATCAGTTGTAGAATTTTGGAACACGTATTATGTTCGAGTATAATGTCTTTTCTGGATACTAGAAATCTACTCTGTAGGAATCAGCATGGGTTTCGAAAAAGACGGTCGTGTGAAACCCAGCTCGCGCTATTCGTCCATTAGGCTCAGAGGGCCTTAGACACGGGTTCCCAGGTAGATGCCGTGTTTCTTGACTTCCGCGAGGCGTTTGACACAGTTCCCCATAGTCGTTTAATGAACAAAGTAAGAGCATACGGACTATCAGATCAATTGTGTGATTGGATTGAGGAGTTCCTAGATAACAGAACGCAGCATGTCATTCTCAATGGAAAGAAGTCTTCCGAAGTAAGAGTGATTTCAGGTGTGCCGCAGAGGAGTGTCATAGGACCGTTGCTATTCACAACATACATAAATGACCTGGTGGATGACATCGGAAGTTCACTGAGGCTTTTTGCAGCTGATGCTGTGGTGTATCGAGAGGTTGCAACAATGGAAAATTGTACTGAAATGCAGGAGGATCTGCAGCGAATTGACGCATGTTGCAGGGAATGGCAATGGAATCTCAATGTAGACAAGTGTAATGTGCTGCGAATACATAGAAAGAAAGATCCCTTATCATTTAGCTACAATATAACAGGTCATCAAATGGAAGCAGTTAATTCCATAAATTATCTGGGAGTACGCATTACGAGTGATTTAAAATGGAATGATCATATAAAGTTGATCGTCGGTAAAGCAGATGCCAGACTGAGATTCATTGGAAGAATCCTAAGGAAATGCAATCCGAAAACGAAGGAAGTAGGTTGCAGTACACTTGTTCGCCCATTGCTTGAATACTGCTCAGCAGTGTGGGATCAGTACCAGATAGGGTTGATAGAAGAGATAGAGAAGATCCAACAGAGAGCAGCACGCTTCGTTACAGGATCATGTAGTAATCGCGAAAGCGTTACGGAGATGATAGATAAACTCTAGTGGAAGACTCTGCAGGAGAGATGCTCAGTAGCTCGGTACGGGCTTTTGTTGAAGTTTGGAGAACATACCTTCACCGAGGAGTCAAGCAGTATATTGTTCCCTCCAACGTATATATCGCGAAAAGACCACGAGGATAAAATCAGAGAGAGCCCACACAGAGGCATACCGACAGTCTTTCTTTCCACGAACAATACGAGACTGGAATAGAAGGGAGAACCGATAGAGGTACTCAAGGTACCTTCCGCCAAACACCGTCAGGTGGCTTGCGCAGTATGGATGTAGATGTAGATGTAGATGTAGAAGCCTCCGTGGGACCTCGAATCTCTTTAATTTTACCTTAATGGTCTCTTCGTGAGATATACATAGCAGGAAGCTCTATGGTGATTGACTCTTCTCAGGATTTTAACAGTAAACCACGCTGTGGTGCAAAATGCCTCTCTTGCAGCGTCTGCCGCTGGAGTTGGGTAACCTAGGCCGTGACGCATTTGCGCTTACTAAATGAACCAGTAACGAAACGTGTTGCTCTTCTTTGGACTTTCTATTTCCTCTGTAAGTCCTATACGGTACTGATTTCAACCTCACGAACGATATTCAAGTATTCTTGCTAGAGATTGTTCCGGGACTCGGCTGTTCGATAGGGGATGTCAAATTAAACACCTACCAACCGTCAATTTTCAACTTTTTTTTTATTTGGCAACCAGTTTCAGCATTTTACTACGCCCAATGGTGATGCCCTTCGTTCACTTCCAGAAGGCTTTCGGTACAGTTTCACACTGTCGTTTAGTGATCAACATACGATCTCATCGAGTATCGGACGGATTTGTTACTGTTCCTAAGACTTCCAGGCAGCTGTTACTCAAAACGTTGTTCGTAACTAAACGAAATCGATAGATGTAGAGGTACATTTGAGAGTCGGCAGGCAATGGTTGAAGTGTTCAATGAAGCAAATATCTACTAATACCAGTATTGCTGGCCTCTGTTTTGGTCACAACCGAGGTATATTCTTCCCGCACGCGGGCAGGGGCCTGAAGATGACGTAGTTAAACTCTGGTTCCCAAATAAAATAAGGTTGAAAATTGACGGCTGATAGGTGTTTAATTTGGCATCCGCAATTCAGGTATTGCTCGAAAGAGGGATTTATCAGCTACCTCCTATGTGAGTCTACTACACTTCCCGACGATTGTTCCAGAGAATCTCAGTCTGCCTTCCAGCTTTCCTGTGTTTAGTTCTATGCGATCGTTCCACTTTCAGTCGCTCCGCACACCATACTCTTAAATATTTTACGGCTGTGACTGTATCCAGTGATTGTTCTGTAATCATGTAATCATGTAACAGTAGGTCTTTCTACCTATTAATGGACAATACCTAACATTTGTTTATGTTGAGCGACAATTGCTACTCCTTGCAACCCCCCTTCCATTTCGCTACAGTTTTCTAGCGTTGGGACTTCTGTGTATTCAACAGTAACATCCGCGAAACGCCTCAGGTAATTTCCCACATTACCCACTAGGTTTTTTATATATATTTTGAAAAGAAATAGACCAATAATGCTCTCTTGTGGTAAATCCGACATTACGTCTGAAGAAGATCCATGTAATGCTCACATTGGCGTGTCGTAGAAATAATTATCGAACATGCTTTATGCCCAAGAATTAAGACCTTTTTTGGAGAACCAAATTCTCCTGTATAAAAATTGATATAGATTTTGTGAAGAGAGAGATCTTGCATTACTCAGCCTTGTCTGTGATATTATCTTAGAACTCTTCCATTTGGTCCGTGTTGGCATAGAAAAAACAGTAATATCAGAAAATTGCGTCCGCCTTGCTGCAAAACACCTTGTTATTCATTTTTTGCTTTATTCTCCCAGACTAGTTTCGCCGACAAATATCACCATCATCAGTGGTTTTTTAATCTTATTTATTGTATGTTACAGCATGTTTTAAGCAATTATTGTCGCTGTCTGCGACATATTTTCTGTGCACTTTTTTTCTGTTGCCGTTTTTTACTTAGCGGACATCATGCTATGTTCGGTGGATGGTATGTGGCTACTTTTATACACAGAAAGACAAAACTTTCGCACTCTTGTTTCTGACAGAGCACATCCGGGTACTGCGCAGCGAAGTTTAAAACCTGTGATTTGGTCACCTGTTTTATTCCACAACCATATCAAAGGAAGAAGTCATGCTAATTGCCAGTAAATTAGCCTGTTACACAAATGTTCTCGCGTGTAGTTTTGACAAAAGTGGTTTATAAAACCGAAGATACATACTTCTGACGGTTACTTGTTTTGTATTCACGTTTAATGACTTTTGATACTAAAGCCTATGGTACGGTCAAATGGCGGTTATATCTTTCATAAGGTTAAGTGTGACTGTGTCTCCACACCAAACTAAAATCATTAACTGCCAGAACTTCTGTATGACGCGGCGTTCTCTACGAGACAGCGTATTTGGTTCCACCATGACGGGGCGCCGGCACACTTTAAGTCGTCATGAGCGTCGATTCTCGAACCGACAGATTCCAGAAAAGTGGACTTGCAGAAGTGGTCCTTTACCAGTCTCTCGATTACCTGATTTGACCTCTCTGGATATTACATTGCGAGACAGCAAAGGTCAGAGTTAAGAGCAGATGTGCTCAAGTCAAAAGATAAAATAAAACACGTTCCAGTCTTTGGCACGTATGCCTCGCTAGGAACTACATCAGACTCCTCGCAACGTGATTTTACGGCTTCTTCAAATTTCATTCTGATAGAAACATCCTTAGAGGTGTCGAAACCTAGATCAATGTGTCAAATAGGTATTTGCAACCGGTTGTCTGTGTGATTTCTATGTTGAAAATCAGAGGAAATATTTGTTTTTGTGTCCCGTGCAATCTTCCAGAGTTTGTCGGTTTAAATAGTTTTCATCGTCTACATAAATGATCCAGTGGGTCACATCGGAAGTTCCCAGAGGTTTTTCGTGGACGACGGCGGTGTCTACAGGTATGCTGAAACGGAAAACTGCAATGAAATGTAGGATGACCTGCAGAGAATCGACTATTGGTTGGAGCAGTGGCAGTTGTTTCTGGGCGTGAAGAAATATAATGAACAAGAACAGGCGGAGAGGTCTGTTCGGCTGCGATATTGGAGGTAAACCACTGGCAACAGTAACAACCGCAAAATACTTAGAACTAAGGTACCGAAGCGATGTAAAATGGAATAAACGTATAAAGCAAGTTATAGGAAAAGCAAAAGCCAGACTATCATTCTTGGAAAATTCTTAAGGAAACGTATTTCTTCTACGAAAGTAATGGTTTTCAAGACATTCGTTCGGCCGATACTAATATTGGTCATCACGTCGGATCCCTTATCAGGTAGATTAACCAGAACTGGAGTGGTTTTGAAGACATTCGTTCGGCCGATAGTAATGTTATCACTTCGGGTGCCTAATCAGGTGAATTAACCAGAATGGATTGGGAACATTCAACAAAGAATTTCGTCACCAAATCGGTTAGTAAGCGTGAGAGCGTTACATAGATGCTGCTCAAAAAACTCCAGAAGCAGACGCTACACGAGAGGCGTTGTGCAACACGGAGAGATTTGCTATTGAAATTCCAAGAGCGCACATTGCAAGAACGGTCGGGCAACATATTACTTCCTGTAATACACGTCTCGCGACGTGACCACAAAGCGAAAACCAGAGAAATTACACCTCGTACAGAGCCTTACCAGCAGTCGTTCTTCCTATGCGCCATTCGTGAGTGGAACATGGGAGGGACGAAATAGCAGTGCTACAGACACCCTCCGCCAAGCACTATAAGGTGGTTTGTTTTGTACGGCCATAGAACCTAATACGATTCTAATTGGAGTATGCGAAAGAACTTGCTCCTCCTCTAGTCGCGGGCTACCATAGATCGCTCAAGGAACTAAGATTTGTAACTGACTGCAAAAAAGAGCAATCATTCCCATTGTGTACAACTATCATCGAACAGACGCAAAAACGGTAAGTCTAAACCATCCATCCAAGAAGTTTCGAGACTGATTCTGATCCTGGCGTGGAAGCGACGACAGCGCAGTAACAGCGGTGGCACCTTGAACTAACAACTATAAACAACAGACTTGCAGTTCAGTTATAGCATAGGATAGGGATAGGAAAAGAGCTGGTGGTACTCAAGAATCCTCCACCAGACGCCATGAACTGTGGTGTATAGACGTTAAAAAAATGTTCAAATGGCTCTGAGCACTACAGAACTTAACTTCCGAGGTCATCAGTCCCCTAGAACTTAGAACTACTTAAACCAGACTAGCCTAAGGACATCACACATATCCATGCCCGAGGCAGGATTCGAACCTGCGACCGTAGCGGTCGCGCGGTTCCAGACTGTAGCGCCTAGAACCGCTCGGCTACGCCGGCCGGCGTGTAGATGTATATTTAGGCTAAGTGCAGGTGGTATAATTTTCTACATGTTGAATGTGACAGCGCTGTGACAGAAATTGGGGGTTGTTTTCGAGATACCAGAGGGTCCTCTCTTTTACAATTTATGGCTCATTACTTAAATGGCTACAATCAAATATTGGAAGAGATCTAGTGGAAACTTGTCACAAACAACATCAAATATTATTTTATAGCAAACAATATCTAAACAACGAGAACTAGAAAAACATATAACATTTGACGAAATTTCAACGTCCACACTAACATAGACTGAGAACAGATCCGACTCTTGCATTATGAAAAGCTCACAAACAATCAGTAGTTAGATTTCTATCACGTTAGGTCCTTCCAGCTTAGTATGTAACACAGCTGTGGGGTCTAAAACTGTAAATTTGAATGTTAGAACCCTCTGACATCGGCAGCTACTTTGAGTTGTATTCTACCTGTCTGGTCTCAAGTTGTTTCCGGCGCCATCGAATAGCATCGCGCCGTCATCATACAGACGTTCTAATCACCGCAACGCCGGTACAGTCTGGTGCCTCTAGTGTTATCACCTGGCGCCTGTCCGCCAAAGTAATCGCGACGAAACCACAGCAGTAAATTTACGAGACCGATCCACAGGAAGTGAGGCTACAAAAAAAAGCGTCCCTTTTTCTGAGGTGTGACGTGGATCAGCTGTTCCAATGCTGTGTACCGAAGAAATTCAGGCTCCCAGAAAGCTACCATTTTAATGCTCTGGAGCAAATGAAAGATGAGATTACAAAAAGAAAGGATAGTAATGGAATTACCTTATTCTGAGATTTTTAGGCAGGTAGGATACAATAGCTTATTTTTTTCTGAAGGTTTGAAATTATCGCCTAGACTGCAACGTGTGAGTAAGTCTGATTAAATTAGGTGTAATCTACATTACATAAACCTACATTGAGGAGATCGTCAGCGATGTGGAATATGTTATGAAACAAGGACACTTTATCTTCTTCTTGTTTCGTATAGGACAACTAAGGACCACGAAATTCACCTATTGCGTTTAGAGTGGATTTTGGTGTTCGGCAGTAATTGCGCATTCACTGTCACTGTTGTTCATTCCTCACTTTTGTCCAGAGGGCGTCTGTCTCCTTTCTTGGTGATTTGTCCTGGAACCTTACTTGCACCAGTATTCTCCTGAGGGATGTCCAGTCTTTTAAGTATCTTTCCATACCTCGCAGTTCCTGCTGATCTTTTATCACTTCCGTCAACCCTGGTGACCCTTGGTCTTCTGCTTTTGCCTGTATGCGAGTAACTGATTGGTCAACCGGCAGACATGTGTCCTGTATACATGTCCGTAGGAGACCATTCGTCTCTCCCTAACCACAACAACAGAATGAATTATACATATATAAAGGAAGTGTTATTCTAACGTTCCTTTTAAAGGTTCTAAGAATATGGTTATCAAGAATATGAAATACGATAAAAAACCTGGAACACTATTTTATTCAAGAGGTAATACCAAAGTGGTCACAAATACAGTAGAAAGGAATGAAACTTTTTCTGCAGAAGTGTGCAGTGAAAAATATTCCGCATATCAATTTCGTTCCATCATCGTTGTTGGCCATGGGAAGACACATCTCTTGAAGCCGGCTGGAGTGGCCATGCTGTTCTAGGCGCTACAGTCTGGAACGGAGCGACCGCTACTGTCGCAGGTTAAAATCCTGCCTCGGGCATGGATGTGTGTGATGTCCTTAGGTTAGTTAGGTTTAATTAGTTCTAAGTTCTAGGCGACTGATGACTTCGGAAGTTAGGTCGCATAGTGCTCGGAGCCATTTGAACACCTCTTGAAAAGGTATTTCCAGGTCAGTTATCGGGTGATAAAGCACTGGGTACGGTATAGCTGATTAGGAGCAAAAAACACGCATGTGAATCTAGTCGTAGCTTTGTCCGAGAGCTTTCCAGCTGTTGGCTTAGAGTGCTTCAAGCAAGCAGGGCAAAACTACACTTACCCGTCGGCGTAATATTAGATTTGACCATTTATGGCTTATGAAACACTACAGTTCGTAGTAATATAGTGTCCAGAACAACTTGATACGAGGTTGGACGCACATAGTATCATTCACGAACAGTTCAAGTTGTTTCATTTTAAATTAGCGAACCTGATTATGTTTCTCGTGAATACATCCCTGTAGCATTCAACAAAATTCGATAAATTACCTACATTTCAAACGGACCCAATTCTGAAATACTAGATGGGAACACTATTTTATTCAAGAGGTAATACCAAAGTGGTAACAAATACAGTAGAAAGGAATGAAACTTGTTCTGCAGAAGTGTGCAGTTAAAAATATTCCGCATATCAATTTCGTTCCATCATCGTTGTTGGCCGTGGGAAGACACATCTCTTGAAGCCGACCGGAGTGGCCATGCGGTTCTAGGTGCTACAGTCTGGAACGGAGCGACCGCTACGGTAGCTAATTTTCTGATTCGTTTACACTGATGTGTAAAATGTGATATCGATATGTCGACTCATCGATGCTTTCCAAATGACATCTACGTGTACCGCGGCCTTAGTTCCAACGATTGCTCGATACATCGATATCAAAAAGGTAATATCGAGTACGGATATATTTATTTTATATTTTTATCGCAATTTTCGGTAAATATTTGAAACTGTTATTTCGAAATTGCAGTAGGACTTAATATGAAGCAGTCTTACTACTTTTTGAGCTTCCATCACTACAAATTTTTAATGCAAGAAGTTTAGTATTTCTTTATGTTGGCATTCTTAAAAAACAGTTGCTGAAAATGATGAACAAAAATCTAAATTACCGACTGGTCTTTGCGGTAGGTGAAGACGCCTAAGGGGAAATGACGACGTAATCGGCACACGGCGCTAACTATAGAAACTACAACGAATAACTTCACCACCCAATTTTGACACTACAACTGCTAGGTTTCTGGTATTTGCAGAAAAGAGAAAAAAAAAGGAAGTCGAGATGAAGTGTTCCGAACAAATGCGATACGTGGTGAAATCGACGCAGTCCTATAGGACACCTTTTATGGTGCCACTTACATGTAGCTACCAGCGTTAGCAAAGTGGTTATCGACAATAGTGAGGGTGTATCGTTTTCCTTTCGAATGTTACTCTAAGGGGGATAATCAGGCTGCTAGCTTGTTGATGTAAAGAATACCTAATAACAAATTTCTTACGTAAGTATACAGCTGTAAACCATCAGTTTGTTTACAAATTGTAGCCAATATTTTTATTGGCTAGTACTTCGATATTACTTCTATCAAGGTTCCAGGGTTCGATTCCCAGCGGAGTCAGGGATTTTCTCTGCCTCGTGATGACTGGATGTTGTGTGATGTCCTTAGGTTAGTTAGGTTTAAGTAGTTCTAAGTTCTAGGGGACTGATGAGCATAGATGTTAAGTCCCATAGTGCTCAGAGCCATTTGAACCATTTGAACTTCTGTCAATATATCGATACCACATTCCGATATATCTAGTGGCGACAAGAATTTATTTTTAAATATCTATATATTGGACTCACTTTATTTTTTAAAATATTAACAGTCCTAGTGTAAAACTTAACGACGACAGTAACTTTCGCATCATGTATCACACAAGTAACACAGCTCGATGAAAGTTGGACCATACATAGAAAGAACTGTTAAACTATGGTAAAAAAGGTATCTGAAAGAAATACTCAATGAGATGAACAGGAATGATACTTTTATTCAAAGACAATAGTTATATAGAAGTCTCCACAATTAGTGACGGTAGATATTACAAAAGTTGGGACATGGTTGTTAATAGGATGTGTGATCACTACAGACAACAGTGCATGCTCAGCAACTTTCTCCCATTCCACCCACAAGTTTGAACAAGTGCTTGTGACAATGCGTTCCATTCCTCCAGCAGTGCGGTTAGCAGCTGCTGGATGGTTGTTGTTGCACCTGGGTGTGCTGCAATACGCCTCTCCAATGAATCCCACATGTGCTTAATGGCATTAATTCAAGAGAACATGTAGCCCAGTCCATACACCGAAAATGCTCCCATTCCTAACACCTCTCCACCTGCAGTGTTGGATGCCATTGCGCACAGTCATCCATAAAAATGAAGTGAGGGCCAAATGCACGCCTGACGTTTCCTCCATAGATCATGTGCAGCTGGAACAAGAGAGACCAGAGATACACTGACAAGCAACACGCCGCCAACGCCCTCTCGACAGAATGTATTTAGGCCACCGCCGCTGACCGCAGGGTTGGCAAAGACACAGTACGAAGTTCGAGAGTAGTCGCTAGATCGAGCACGCCTGTCACGAGAGAGGCCAGAGATACATCGACAAGCAACACGCCGCCAATGCCCTCTCGACAGCATGTTTTTAGGCCGCCGCCACTGACCACAGTGTCGGCAAGGACGCAGTGCGAAGTTCGATAGAAGTCGCTAGATCGAGCGCGCCTGTCACGAGAGAGGCCAGATATACAGTGATAAACAACACGCCGCCAAAGCCCTCTCGAAAGCACGTATTTAGGCCGCTGCTACTGACCGCAGGTTCTCACTGACTCCACTGACTTGGGAATCCAGTTGGCGTCTATCAGTTCACATCACAAGTAATGACAGTACATAGCGACCAGATTAATGAGAATAGCAAGATCACCGATATTGTCTGCAGGAGGACTATTACTGATGAGCTTGTACCACAACACATGGACTTTATTTAATATAAGTAAATAGTTCAAGTTCATGTAAATAAAGAACCATATTAATCCATCTGCGCGTTTGTGTTGTAGAAAGAGGATACCAGCCTCCCATAACATCCTCTCTCTTACTTCCTTGCCGCACAAGATTCTACAGTTATCTGTCTCTTATACTTTTTTATGTTCTTTTTTTTTAGAATAAATACCCTACCAGTCATCTTTATAGTCACATATACATTTGCGCGTTTGAGTCATGTTCATCTGGTACTTCATACTTGTTTGAAAACGTTTCTGTGTGCGAACTTCTACGTATTGGTAATTCCATTTTTTGGATGCAGACGAAATGAAATGATTATGGTTCTAAGGTGTGCAAAACTTAAGGACGAAAGTAACTTTCGCATGATGTGTCTTTGCCAAGTAAAACTATGAAACTTGGACCATACATAGAAACAGCTGCTACACTGTAGTAAACAAGGTATCTGAAAATAATATGCTGTGATGCGAAGAGAAATTACAGTTTCATTTAAAGACAATAATTACACTGCATTCACTGTGATTTATGGTGCTACCCTGGACGTACCGCCATATTGGTGAGAGGTGGGAATATTTAATGCATCCAGGAGCATTGCCGAACATGATACTTTTGGTGGTTCAGGTGCTATGGTGTGGGGGGCATTATATTGCATGGACGTGCTGACCTCCTGACGTTATTGTGACACTGTTTTCCTTCCCCATGTGAGTCTTTTCAGACGTGCTTTCGGCCATCGCTTCACTTTTATGGATAACTAAGCGCCATCGCATCGAAAAGCGCAGGCGGAGGAGTTCAGGAACGAGAGAATACGTCGAACGGACTGGTCTGCCTGTACTGCCGACTTAAATCCCATCGACCACGTGTGGGGTGCTTCGGAGAGATGTATTGCAGCTCACCCACGTGCACCAACAACCATCCAGCAGTTGTTAAACGCGTTGTTGGAGGAAATGATCGCCTCATCACAAGAGCCCTGTAGCAACTGGAGTGTTTATTAATGAGTGATGACTGTTGTATTCAGCTTGTGTAGCGATGTTGTGGCAGCTTGAGCAACGTCTGTTGTCGACCTATTATTCCATAGTGTTAGTGTATCTGGGATTGTAAAACAGTTAAGATCCTTTGACGCCAGGAAGGCATGTGGCCCAGACGGTATCCCCGTAAGTATGTTGACTATGCTACAAATATAGCACCATTCTACCATCTATCACAGACCATTGGAACAGGGGAAAGTTCCACGGGACTGGAAAGGCCCAGATCATAGCAATCTATAAAGAGGGTAGAAAATCGGATACACATAATTACCGAACAATTTCACTGACATCGATTTGTTTAGTACCATTGAACATATTTTGTGTTCAAATATAATGACCTTTCTAGACTCTGAGAATTTCATCTGCAGGAACCAGCACGGTTTCAGGAAACAGCGTTCATGCGAGACACAGCTGGCCCTCTTTGTGCAGGATATACAACAGGCTCTAGATACCGGCTCTCAGGTTCATGCCATATTTCTCGACTTTCGAAAGGCGTTCGAATCAGTCCCGCACTGTCGCTTGTTCCAAAAAGTGCGCACTTACGGTCTATCCGATGACATATGCGGTTGGATAGAAAGTTTTCTAACAGACAGGGAGCAGTATGTCGTCCTGAACGGGGTAATTTCAACAGAAACAAGCGTAACTTCAGGTGTGCCCCAGAGCAGCGAAATAGGTCCTCTGCTTTTTACGATTTACGTAAATGATCTGGTTGATGGTATTGACAGCGGCATTAGATTGTTTGCCGATGATGCTATAGCCAAGTGTTGTAATGACTGGCAGTTATCTCTCAATATTAGTAAGTATAACCTACTGCGTATAACAAGGTGAAAATCCCCATTAATGTACGAGTACAAAATAAATGCCCAGTCCTTGGAAACGGTAACATCCGTCAAGTATCTGGGTGTGACTATTCGAAATTCAGATTACACAAGTAACGGGTAGGGCAAACTCTATATTGCGGTTTATTGGTACAATCCTGAAGCGATGCAGTCCTTCAACAAAGGAAATAGCTTACAATACGTTACTTCGTCCAGTCTTAGAGTATTGGTCGTCTGTATGGGACCCTTACCAGTTGGGTCTGATTCAAGAGATTGAGAAGGTCCAAAGAACAGCGGCAATATTCGTGACTGGTACATTTAGCCATCGCGGGAGCGTTACAAATCTCATAGAAAGTTTGAAGTGGGACACACTTGCAAGATAGACGGCGCGCTAAACGGAAGGGCCTAAATTCCAAAATCCGATCTTTGCCGAGGATATAGAGCATATATTATTACCACCAACTTTCAAATCACGCAATTATCACCATTCAAAGATAAGGGAAATTAGAGCTCGTACTGAGGCGTTCAGACAGTCGTTTTTCCCTCGCGCGATTGGAACAGAGGGAGGAGGGGAGAATATGATTTTTGCACGAATTGTGCCCTGCGCCACATACCGCTTGGTGGCTAGCGGAGTATATATGTAGATGTAGATGTAGATGTACACCTAATTGCAATCATTCACGTCTTTACTCTGAGCTCTATATTTGACGTACGTGATACATGCCCAACCATAAATGGCTTGGATCACTACACAGCGTTGTGTCAAACGTGAGAGAACGCTGAAGAGCATGCACTGGCGTCCGTGTTGATCACACGCCCTATATTACGAACCATGTCCCGTCTTCTGTAACGCCCAACGAACAATCATCAATCGCAATCACTTCTGTGTAACTATTGTCTTTGAATAAAAGTATCATTTCTGTTATTCTAAATGTGTACTTCTTTCACATACGTTCTGTTCTATACTGTAGCAGTTCTTTCTGCGTATGGTCCTAGTTTCATCGAGTATGTTGCCTAGCAGAGACACATCACCCGAGGAACTGTAGTATTTCATATGCCACAGATGGTACAATATCATGCAAGATGTTTATAAATTAATTATAGAAATTTAATATTTGTGAAAATAATTGCAAAACGAGTAGACAATCTAATAGTCCAAGTGTACATGCCAACATCAGATCACAATGACGAAGAAGCGGAGAAAATGTATGATGAAATAGAAGACATCATTCAGTCTGAAGGAACAGGAAAAGTAAATACCATAATCATGGGTGACTGGAATAGTGCGGTTGGACAAGGCAATGAAGCAAACATTGTTGGACAATATGGATTACGAAAAAGAAACAACAGAGGAGGAATGCTGGTGGAAGTCTGTCACCGAAATAATTTGATGTTAAAATGGTTTTGTTAAATACTCTGAAGAGTGAAGTTGGGAGGGAAACAAAGAGAGCGAGAAAACCCTGGATCACCAATGAGATGCTGGAGAAGATGAAGGAAAGGAGGAAGTGTAAAAATGTTAATGAAGAAGAATATAGAAGACCTAACAACGCCCTCAGGAGGGAAACAGACAAAGCGAAGGAAAAGTACTTAGAAGAAATGTGTGACGAAATAGAAGAACTACAAAGAAGAGGTAGGTACGACCTCATGTACCAGAAAACGAAGGAACTGGGAGAAGAAGAGAACAAAAGTGTAAGGACGTTTGGAATAGAAGATTCTAGAGGACAAGTGGTTACTGAACAAGTGGAAGTGCTGAAAACATGGGAAGAATAGATAAGGAAACTATATGATACAGAACAACACCCAGATGACATCAACATAGAGCCAGAGGAAGCTATTGACGAAGATGAAAAATGGCCCAGTATACTGACAAGGGAAGTAGAGAAGGCGATAAAGGACATCAAGAGTAGGAAAGCTACAGGGGATGACGACATACCAATGGATTTGCTTAAAGAAATCGGAAATGAAAGTTTGAAAGTTCTGACACAACTCATAAACAAAATCTATGAAACTGGAGAATGGCCTGAAGACTTTTTGGACGTCACAGTGGTTACTCTTGAGAAAAAAAAGCAAGTCAAGAAGTGTAGTGATTATAGAACAATTAGTCTGATATCGCATGTGGCAAAGATCATTGCAAGCATACTAAATAGACGGTCGGGAAACAAAATTGAAGGAGTGATGGGAGAAGACCAGTTTGGCTTCAGGAAAGAAAAAGGGACCAGAGACGCCATTGGCATGATGAGGATATTGTCAGAGAGAGTTTTGGCCGTTAACGAAGAAGTTTGCGCTTGTTTTACAGACTGACGAAAGGCCTTCGACAGTGTCAACTGGAATATATTGATGAACATCCTTAAGGAAATAGGAATAAACTGGAGAGATCGGAGACTTATAAAGAACTTGTGCCTGGGACAAAGGGCAAAGGTACGACTGAACTATGGAGAAACGGACAGTGTTGAAATAGGAAGGGGAGTAAGTCTAGGACGTTGTCTGTCGTCAAGTCTCCAACCAAAGGAGAAATGCTGGCCAGAGAAGCGCTGAAAGGATGCGGTAACTTCAAAGTAGGAGGACGTCTCATCAACACCATCAAGTATGCAGACGACCTGGTGTGCTCGCCAAAAATCAGAGACAGCTGCAACACATGATGAACAATTTGGTGGAAACAGGAAGAAAATACGGCATGGAAATCAATATCGAAAAATCAAAAGTGATGCGCATATCAAAACGTGAGAAGCAACAGTTGACAGTCGGGAACTGGAAAATGTGAATCAGTTCAAGTACCTGGGAAGTTTTATCACAAAGGATGCCCACTGCACCAACGAAATCCGAGCAAGAATCGCCATGGCCAGGGCTGCTTTCAACAAGAAGAGGGCTCTGCTGGCCAGCAAGTTGAGTTTGGCATTGAGGAAAAAACTGATAAAGTGATACATTTTGAGCACTGCACTTTATGGAGCAGAGACATGGACCATGAGAAAGAAGGAGAAAAATACTTAGAGAGCTTTGAAATGTCGTGCTGGAGGAGAATGGGAATGATCAAGTGGACAGATCGCATAAAAAAATGACGATTTACTGCGAAGAGTAGGAGAGAAGTATTTTGCGTAGAATTCTTCAGAGAAAGGCCAACTGAATTGGACATGTACTTAGACACGAGGGACTCGTACATGATGCCATCGAAGGGAAACTCAGAGGAAACGGAGGACGAGGAAGAAGAAGAATTCAACATCTGGACGACATGAAAGATGGAAGGAGATAGAACAGACTGAAGGAAGAAGCTGAAGACAGGGAACAATGGAATCAGAAATTCTCCGTACGAAGACATGGACCTGCCACTAGGCAGAATACTACGTAAAAAATAAACCTTTAATTATAAAAAGGTAAATAACATACAGAAATGTTTGATGCAGCAGTGGATGCAGTATATCTTCAAGTTTCATTTACAAATGGTCACTGTGGCTAACTTCTGTAACAAGACAAATGTCCTACATTTAATCAGTTTCCCATCAAACCCTATTGAACAAATCTTTATGCATGGTGGCAACTGCTTGTGTTATCTGTTGTCGCAACTCGTAGACGTTTCCCAGAAGCGGATAATGATGATGATGATGGTTTGTGGGGCGCTTAACTGCGCGGTTATCAGCGCCCACTCAAATTCCCAACCTTTGCTCAGTCCAATCTCTCCACTTTCATGAATGATGATGAAATGATGAGGACAACACAAACACCCAGTCACCAGAAGCGGAAGGTCAAATTCCCTGCCTTTAACGCAATCCCATACACAGAAGTCCATAGTGGTTATATCAGATGGTCATGGTGGCCAGGATATTGTTCCACAAATTCAGTTCAAATCGCCACATTCCTACAGATATACAGGATAACTTCGTGACGATAATGTGATGGGGCGCCATCTTGCTGAAAAATAAATCCTGTGCCCTTACACTGTTCTAATTGAGGCATTAGATAATGTTCAAGTACGTTCCGGTACTGCCGAACTCGTTCAAGTGCCACGTCATAGACTAAATTCCTATGTGACACACAGCCAGTTTCGGTGAAATGATTGAACCAACTAATAACAGTTTGTCTCTGAGCTGGTGGTTTGCAATATTTAGCCCTGAATGGTCTCTGAACTGTCGTAGCGGATTCGGGTTCATGAAACCATAATCAACACTGCGCATGCTCTTCACCGTTATACGACTCCAGGGTAACTATTGTCCGCCCCTATAGCTGAGTGGTCAGCGTGACGAATTGCCGTCCTATGGGCCCGGGTTCGATTCCCGGCTGGGTCGGGGTTCAAATGGCTCTGAGCACTATGGGACTTAACTTCTGAGGTCATCAGTCCCCTAGAACTTAGAACTACTTAAACCTAACTAGCCTAAGAACATCACACACATCCATGCCCGAGGCAGGATTCGAATCTGCGACCGTAGCGGTCGCGCGGCTCCAGACTGTAAAGCCTACAACCGCTCGGCCACCCCGGCCGGCCTGGGTCAGCGATTTTCTCCGCTCAGAGACTGGGTGTTGTGTTGTCTTCATCATCATTTCAGCCCCATCCGGTGCGCAGGTCGCCCAATGTGTCGTCGAATGTAATAAGACCTGCACCAAGGCGGCCGGACCTGCCCCGTAGGGGCCTCCCGGCCAATGACACCAAACGCTCGTTTCCATTTTCGATGGTGATTATTGGAATAACTCATTCGCGGAAGCCAACTAGCAGGAATGTTGGGAACTAACAGAGTTAGGTGACAATAAAACATTAAGACTTACTGCATTCAGCTCTACATCAAACATTTCTGTAAATTATTTACCCTTCTCACAGCTAAAGCTTCCTTTTGCATAACTAATTTGTAAACACCCTGCATTCCGTTAACTCGTAAGTATAGTTTTCCCCTGCTTGACTGAAACACTCGTAACACAACAATTGGGAAACTATTCTACAAAGTTACAACTAGGGACCTTACCGGTTTTCCTGCTCTTAATCAGCTACACCGTATGCCTTGCTTTATCATCTGATGAGTGCACATTACAAAGGTTGAGACTATCAGCCATGCCATTTGAGACCGACTCAACAACTGGAAATGCCTTTCCCACAATCGTATCTTTCCAAGGCCAACAACAATAACGGAACGAATTTGATATGCAAAAGATTTTCCACCGCACGCATCTACAAAACAAGTTTCTTTCCTTTGTGCTTTTACGTGAACGCACTAATCGAAAACTTTTGTTGTACGGCCCCTGAAATACCTTTCTAGTGTTGTGTATTTCGAAGCCCAACAACAATAATGGCTTGAATTTGATACGCGATAGATTTTCCACTGCAAACATCTACAAAACAAGTTTCATTCCTTTCTATTTTTACGTAAACGAACTAATTGAAACATTTGTTGTATAAATTAGATGATACATGCGTTATGATCCATAAGGTGCCTGTATTGTAAAGTCTGACTTTTGCACTTCTTTGATGTAGTAACGTGATGGCTCTAACTAAAAGTTGTAAATTAATTTCTGATTAATGACGCGTGACTAGGATAGCCTAAGAATTAAACTATGCAGCTCAGTGCATATAATATTTTTGTGACCACTTTGGTGTTACCTCATAAATGAAAATACGTTCCAGATTTTTTGACCTTTTCGATATCCATGGGAACCATACACTTGGGATCCATGAAAGGAGCATTAGAATAATGATTTTTTTAATATGTATGAAGTATTCTTGTTTTGTGGCTAGGAAGAGATGTCTAGCCTTGTACATACGAGTACAAGTTTACAGAATACATGCCTGCATGTTAACCAGCCCGCTACTCGCACATTGGGAAAAGTGGAAGATCAGCAGTCACCGTGGTTGATGGAAATTATAAAAGATCAGCAAGAGCTGCCAGACATCTCCCACGCAGGGAAGAGCACGGACAGTGGATGTGTAACTACTGGGCGAACACAAAAACTCAATAAACACAATAGTTGAATCTCGGAGTCCATAGTTGGCCTTATACGAAGCAGGAAGAAGAAGAAGAATTCTTGGTCTGTGACATAGTCTATATCTAGAAGAATCTCCTCACTATGGATTGATGTAACAAAAATTATATCTAATCTAGTATAATCAAGCTTATCCACGCGTTGGAGTCTGGGCAATTATTCCGAACCTACAGAAAAATATGCTACTGCATCCTCCTGCGTAAAAAAAATAAAATAAAATAAAATAAAAAATAAATAAAAATCTCGGAGCAAAGTAATTCGACTACCATTTCTTTTTGTAATCTCATCTTTCATTTTCTCCAGAGCAATATTACGGTAGGATTGTGGAAGTCTGGAGTTCTACGGTACACAGTTCCTGAACCGCTAATCCTCGTCACAGATCAAAAAATGATCGTTTTTTTGTAGTTACCCTTCCTGTAGATCAATCTCGGAAATTCACTGCTGTATTTTCGTCGCTGTTACCTTGGCGGACAGATGCTAGGTGATAACTCTAGAGGAACCAGATAGTACTGGCGGCGCGGTGATTAGAACGTCTGCATGGTGGCGGCAGTGCTAATCACTGGCGCCAGAAACAAGCTGAGACCAGCCCGGTTTTTTCTTCTGCGTACTTTATATTACTCGTCCTTCCCTATAGCTTACACCTGTTTCTCTGTAATCTCTAGCATCTATCTTCGGTGTGCATGTGACAGCATGCTTACCTCATATGTTCCAAAACGCCGGTGCTCGTACCTCGGGTTCTATTGGTGATAAAAAGACATGGTCAAATGTTTTGAATAGCCGTTGTGCTATGGACCATTTGTGTACCCAACAGAAGGATCGTCTTAGTGTCACTGTCGTACAGTACAGGGTCAAAGTATGACTATTACATACTTCCTTTTGCTTAGGCAAACGGAGCAAATTAGTTGGTTCTTTATGCATTTGATGTGGTCCATGATGGCCTTGATGAGAATTATGGAGCCACCATTAGAACGGGCGGTTCCTCAGAAAACCACCACAAAAATGTTTTTTTTTTACTATGTTTTCACCGTCACCAGCTGATCGAAACACAGACGAGGGTCCCAAGACGGCGGTACACAGCAAATGGCTGAGATTTATATTGCTAAGATCCCGATCTCATACAGCCTTGAAAATTTTCTCTATTTTGGTATCCGTTTCCGAGATATAGAGGTTCGGAGTAACACTACTACTACATGTAAATTCCTTTATGATGCTAAATCTAAATAGTAAATAATCGCAGCAAGTTGCTAAAATTTTAACGATATATTCTCTAGGCATTTTAGAAGAACCACCTCCCATATTCAAAAATCTTTATCCGTTATCGAGAAACTCCCAAAAACTTGTTTTTTGGGTACCAAAACCCAGTCACGTATTCCGAGACGGGCATGCACAGAAAATGGCTGTAATTTTTACGATGTATTTCTAAGATCCCGATCTCGAACAACCTTCAAAACTTTCTTCATATTTTTATCCGCTTTATAGTTAGAGAAGTTCAAAGTTACTCTACTTCTACACGTAAAACACGCACGTAAAATCCGGTGTGAGGTAAAAACATAGTTTATAAAGCGAGTTAGCACGGAGAAATATAGTGTAATGTGTCTCCGTTATCATCTGGGAACCACATGTAGTACTGAAGCACATAAAAAAAAAATCTTGCACGTAACGTCTGGTCTGAGGTGTAAAATTAGTTTTTCATTATTTGTTTCTCATAAGGAAATTATCTAAATTTCATTGACTAACACATTTACTTTGATATGAGTCACATGCCCTGCTGCAGCGGGAAAAAGGAGGAAACAGCGGAAAAATGCTCCTATCGGAGGACCAAAAAAAATGCTAATCTGTTCCTGTTTATTTAAAAGACTCTGACTGAAAAATGGGGTACCAGCTGCCTCACTCTACCTACCCCAGAACCTTTAAAAATTTTAACAAAAATTTGACATGTGGACGTATTCGGACTTTTTTATGCTGAGAGAGAAGACGTTAGTATCAGTGGTAAAGACACGCAAAAGTAATAAATAATTAAAGTTAGTAGACAGTGTTCTCGTTATAGGAAGAGAGAAGGAGGCAATGACATTACGAGAGAAAGAGAATGACACAATGGCAGTGAGACATAGTAGACAGTGACAGAACATTGCTAGGAAGAGAGTGAAGGAGGCAATGCCAAGGGGAGAGGAATAAAGAGAAAGAGGTAGTGGGTGAGAGCCAGTAACAGTGATACACAGAGTATGTGACAATGACAGTGAGGAAGAGAGAGGTGTGAAAGTAATAAGAGACAGCAGTAGAAAGGAAGTAATGAGATATTAGCAGTAAGAGAGAGCAAGTGGGAGACAGTGTCAGTGAGAGAAGACAGTAGTAGTGGGAAAGAGTAAAGGGTACTCTGGCTATGACACAGGAGACCATGACAATTGAGTTAGGCTAAATGAGTCAGTGAGAAAGAGCAGCTGTGGGTGAATGGGAATAAGCGACTTACAGCAATGGACTAGTGGCTGTGAGAGAGTTACATTTAGTGGGGCTTGTGGGGTTTGAGGTGAGCTGCATGTTAAAAAAGCGCGAATATGTTCGCATGCCAAGATTATTTGAAAAAATTTTAAGGGTGCTGAGGAAGGTTGAATGAGGCAGGTTGTAGCCCACTTTTCGCAGTCCTTCAAATAAACAAGAGCATGATATTCGCATTTTTCGTGTTCCGATAGGAGCAATTTTCCGCTAGTATCTACGATACTGGCAGTCAATACTGTTTTGCTATATTGACTGGCTGCATACTACCAAAAGCATTAATAGTACGGGAGTCGTACCGTAAATTTATCTATTTTATCTTTCAATTTACAAAAACTCACATAGCATGTGGTCACATCTAACTTACGCGGTTGAATACTGATTGAATTTCTCAACCGTTGGCGTGTGGAATTTGCTCTAAGACAGTGCTCGATAAGTTATCAGCGCTCTGCCGACGATTCTGAATGTCAGACGCCGGCCGCTGTGGAAGAGCGGTTCTAGACGCTTCAGTCCGGAATCGCACTGCTGCTACGGCCGCAGGTTCTAATCCTGCCTCGGGCATGGATCTGTGTGATGTCCTTAGGTTAGTTAGGTTTAAGTAGTTCTAAGTGTAGGGGACTGATGACCTCAGATGTTAAGTCCCATAGTGCTCAGAGCCATTTGAACCGTTTTTGAATGCCAGGCAATAACGTCTATGTAATTGCTGGAAATGAATTATTATTAAATTTATTGTGTTCTTTGAATGCTGTCTCTTATTTGTTCTTCATATTTGCGTAAAGCTCAATTTCTTCCAAAAGGTTTAATAGAGTGCTATTTTATTCGTAATGCAAAATGATTACGTTATCACGGTAAAATGAAATGGACGTGAATTCAGACGAATGGGTGGTTGCTGAAACAAAGTAGTTCTTCGCTGGAATGCAATAGACTATGAAAGTCTCAGATGATAATCTAATGAAAGTTGTATACGTAATAGGAGAGGTGTGTTGTTGTAGACTTTAATGTATGGATAAGTACAGTAGAGATCCTGCAGTGGCTGATGTTGGTGGTACTACACGTACCATCTACATCTACACTCCTGGAAATTGAAATAAGAACACCATGAATTCATTGTCCCAGGAAGGGGAAACTTTATTGACACATTCCTGGGGTCAGATACATCACATGATCACACTGACAGAACCACAGGCACATAGACACAGGCAACAGAGCATGCACAATGTCGGCACTAGTACAGTGTATATCCACCTTTCGCAGCAATGCAGGCTGCTATTCTCCCATGGAGACGACCGTAGAGATGCTGGATGTAGTCCTGCGGAACGGCTTGCCATGCCATTTCCACCTGGCGCCTCAGTTGGACCAGCGTTCGTGCTGGACGTGCAGACCGCGTGAGACGACGCTTCATCCAGTCCCAAACATGCTCAATGGGGGACAGATCCGGAGATCTTGCTGGCCAGGGTAGCTGACTTACACCTTCTAGAGCACGTTGGGTGGCACGGGATACATGCGGACGTGCATTGTCCTATTGGAACAGCAAGTTCCCTTGCCGGTCTAGGAATGGTAGAACGATGGGTTCGATGACGGTTTGGATGTACCGTGCACTATTCAGTGTCCCCTCGACGATCACCAGAGGTGTACGGCCAGTGTAGGAAATCGCTCCCCACACCATGATGCCGGGTGTTGGCCCTGTGTGCCTCGGTCGTATGCAGTCCTGATTGTGGCGCTCACCTGCACGGCGCCAAACACGCATACGACAATCATTGGAACCAAGGCAGAAGCGACTCTCATCGCTGAAGACGACACGTCTCCATTCGTCCCTCCATTCACGCCTGTCGCGACACCACTGGAGGCGGGCTGCACGATGTTGGGGCATGAGCGGAAGACGGCCTAACGGTGTGCGGGACCGTAGCCCAGATTCATGGAGACGGTTGCGAATGGTCCTCGCCGATACCCCAGGAGCAACAGTGTCCCTAATTTGCTGGGAAGTGGCGGTGCGGTCCCCTACGGCACTGCGTAGAATCCTACGGTCTTGGCGTGCATCCGTGCGTCGCTGCGGTCCGGTCCCAGGTCGACGGGCACGTGCACCTTCCGCCGACCACTGGCGACAACATCGATGTACTGTGGAGACCTCACGCCCCACGTGCTGAGCAATTCGGCGGTACGTCCACCCGGCCTCCCTCATGCCCACTATACGCCCTCGCTCAAAGTCCGTCAGCTGCACATACGGTTCACATCCACGCTGTCGCGGCATGCTACCAGTGTTAAAGACTGCGATGGAGCTCCGTATGCCACGGCAAACTGACTGACAGTGACGGCGGCTGTGCACAAATGCTGCGCAGCTAGCGCCATTCGACGGCCAACACCGCGGTTCCTGGTGTGTCCGCTGTGCCGTGCGTGTGATCATTGCTTGTACAGCCCTCTCGCAGTGTCCGGAGCAAGTATGGTGGGTCTGTCACACCGGTGTCAATGTGTTCTTTTCTCCATTTCCAGGAGTGTACATATATACTCCGCTATCCACCTCCCCCCCTCCCCCCCTTTTCCCTCTGTTCCACTCGCGGATCGCGCGAGGTAAAAACCATTGTCTGAACGCCTCAGTACGAGCTCTAATTTCCTTTATCTTTGAAAGCTGATCATTGCGCGATTTGAAAGTTGTAGATAATAATATATGCTCTACATCCTCGGTGAAGATCGGATTTCGGAATTTAGTGAGCAGCCCCTTCCGTTTGGCGCGTCGTCTATCTGCAAATGTGTCCCTCTTCGAACTCTCTGTGAGATTTGTAACGCTCACGCGATGGCTAAATGTACCAGTCACGAATCTTGCAGCTCTTCTTTCGACCTTCTCAATCTCTTGAATCAGACCCAACTGGTAAGGGTCCCATACAGACGAACAATACTCAAAGACTGGACGAACTAACGTATTGTAAGCTATTTCCTTTGTTGAAGGACTGAATCGCTTCAGGATTCTACCAATAAACCGCAACCTAGAGTTCGCCCTATCCCTTACTTGTGTACTCTGATCATTCCATTTGAGATCATAAAGACCATCACTCATTAATTAAATCCTACAATATAGTGTGTTATTACAATTGCGCTTCCGAGACTAGGCCTTTGCTCATTACGTTGCTCATCACCTTCTTAGCCGTAGCAGACTTCTTCTGCCTATCGTATGACAATTTCTGACACTTCAAGGCGGTCTGTCACAGTTCAGTCTGTCGAGATGCTAATTCCATTTTCTTCTGTTACCTTTAGTTTTGCTTCTTACGTTAACTTTATTTAGTTCCCTCTTACCGTCGCTGTTTCTGTTTCCTCTGGCTTATCGTTCCAAAGCTCTCAGAAACCTCATTCAGCTGCCTGGGTCTTACTTTCTTGACGTTCGTAAACGACCCAAGACTCGCTTCCGTAGAGTAGTGAGACGGCGGCCATTACTTCGTAAAACTTCATTCGCTTCATTTTTTCTGTCATATTTCTAATGTAACATTTTTATCTGGTACTTGTTCCACTTACGTTTACATGTTTTGCTATTTCTTTGTGCATACACGCTGTTGTTGATGTTGTCTTCAGTCCTGATACTGGTTTGATGCAGCTCTCCATGCTACTCTATCCTGTGCAAGCTGCTTCATCTCCCAGTACCTACTGCAACCTACATCCTTCTGAATCTGCTTAGTGTACTCATCTCTCGGTCTCCCTCTACGATTTTTACCCTCCACGCTGCCCTCCAATGCTAAATTTGTGATCCCTTGATGCCTCAAAACATGTCCTACCAACCGATCCCTTCTGACGCAAAAAAAATCTCAACATTGAGAAGGAATTGTGCGACGTAAACGGAAGTTGGTAGGCGTGTTTCTACACCTGAAATATGATGTCTGTTCAAATTCCGCGTCAGTCGCATAAGAGTGGCGCTAGAATCGGCACTATGAGGTTTCAAGCCAGGTTTGCTTTGAAGGCAGGCTATAACCGTCATGAGCGTTAGTTACCTTTGAGGTCGTGCGGTAGCGTTCTCGCTTCCCACTCCCGGGTTCCCGGGTTCGATTCCCGGTGGGGTCAGGGATTTTCTCTGTCTCGTGATGGCTGGGTGTTGTGTGATGTCCTTAGGTTAGTTAGGTTTAAGTAGTTCTAAGTTCTAGGGGACTGATGACCATAGATGTTAAGTCCCATAGTGATCAGAGCCATTTGAACCATTTTAGTTACCTTTGAAACCGGACGTAGTGAGTTGTTGTCAGTCAAGAACGTCTTTAAGACATTGAAGACGCTATTTTCAGCTCCTCACTAAGTTTGGATGAGGTCGTGTAATAGGGGTACGAGAAGCTGGATGATCCTTCCGCAATGCTGCAGAAAGACGTAGGCTGGAATGTAGCCACTGTATATGATTGTCGGCAGCTGTGGGCCACGAGAATGCACGATCGCAAGGAGACCGGACCCCGGACGACCACGTCGCACTACCGAGACATCACAGTAGTAGTAGTAATAGCAGTGGTAGTAGTAGTAATATTAGTTGTAGTCATCCGTAGATCTCTTTTTAGAAGACTATAGGACACGTCAAAGTATTTACAAGTTTAGACCAATTTAAAATAAGTTAATTCGTACACACATACATTTACAAACTTCTAGTTAGAGACAATCATTAGATTTACTACTGGTATATAATACTTTTTTTTTACAAATAACTTATTAAAATCATTGAAAAATAACAGAGCACCAGGTGAAGATGGACTGATTGCAGAAATCTGGAAATTAGACCATGAAAACATTACACCCAAAATTCATAGTATAATCAAAAACATCTGGGAAACAGAAAAGATACCAGAAGAATGGAAGTCAGCCCTAATACACCCCGTCCACAAGAAAGGAGACAAAACAGACCCTAATAACTACAGAGGAATTTCGTTACTGCCGGTGGCATACAAAATTCTATCAAAAGCTCTGTTAAATCGCCTAGAACCTCAGATAGATCCACAGATCGGAGAATACCAAGGAGGGTTCAGGAAGGGAAGATCATGCAGTGAGCAGATCTGGTGTCTGAGAACATTATTAACCACGAGAAAGTCCAGAAACACCACAGTAACATTTGTTGATTTCAAGAAGGCTTACGATTCCATAGACAGAGAAACACTTATTAATACACTAGAAGAAATGAAGGCAGACAATAAGACCGAAAAACTAATTCAGGAAACATTAACAAATACAAAGTCAAAAGTGAAGTTCATGGGCGAGATCTCAGAATCTTTCGAAATCAAGACAGGAGTGAGACAGGGAGATGGCCTGTCACCCATTTTATTTAACGCTGTTTTAGAGAAAATAATCAGGACGTGAGACAAAGGAGTCAATGGGGTAAAGATGGGGAGAGAGAAAAATAGAACCGTCAACATAAAATGTCTGGCCTTTGCCGACGTTATAGCCATCGTTACAAATGACAGAAAAGAATCCAGAGAAGTCCTAGAGATATTGCATGAAATCGCAGCCAGAACAGGACTACAAATATCATATGAAAAAACACAGTACGTGGACACAAAATCTGCAGACAGAAGCCCATTGATAACAAAGTACGGAAAAATAACACAAGTAGAAAGTTTCAAATACCTGGGAGAGATTATACAGAAAACAGGACTGAATTCAACAGCCAATGAAGAAAGGGCTACAAAACTACAAAAAGCTTACAGACTTACATGGAACCATTACAATAAAAGAAATATTTCCATCAATGCCAAATTAAGACATTACAAAACAGTAGTCTTACCTGAGACCTTGTATGCCTCAGAAACAACAGTAATCAGAGGAAGAACTAAAATCAAGGAAATAGAAAAGCAAGAGAGGAAAATTCTGAGAAAGATCTATGGGCCAGTTCAGAGACAGGGGATCTGGATAAAGAGACCAACAAAGGAATTGTACAAACAGGCAGAGACAATTACAGACAATATCAGAAAAAGAAGGGCAAAATTCTATGGGCACATTCATAGGATGAATGAAAATAGGCTGACCAAGAAGATTTTTAACATAGTGGTGACGAATAAGGTGAAAACTAACTGGGTAAAGGAAACCATGGAAGACCTTAAAAATCTAAACATCTCCACAGAAGAAATATCAAACAGAGGAAAATACAGAGAAAAAATCAACAAACAGAAATTCGATGAAACACCAAAAGAGAAGAAAGCAGGAAAGAAGTGGACAGAAGAGAGGAAGAAGAAGCACAGTGAATTTATGAGAGGTTTTTGGGAAGAGAAAAGAAAGAGACAGAAAAAAGTGCTATGAATTTGAATTGTACCAATTTATGTACCATATTGTCATTGTGAATATTGATTGTGTTTTAACGCTCTCCTCAGTGGGGAATCAACGATAATAATAATAAATAATTAAATAATGTAATGCCACACTGTTCACTTGTATCTCACTATCAGTCACTGCACACACTATACACACACTGTTTCATAACACTTCACTCACTACACACACGCACACACTGGTGATGTCTGGGCCATTTTCTGTACCACAACTTCCCATTTGATATCCTGAAAAACCGAGTGAGCATCCGTCTATGATTAGCGAGATGTTGAGCTCAGAAAGCGGTGTTAGTATTGTGCAAGGCATAGCTTGGAGGTAAGTTTTTCTAGAAAAGGAAAAAAGAAGGAAAAAACATAGTGTGAAGGTGTTATGTGGAATGTTTGATGTTTTGTAATCATTATTATTATTTATTTTTATAACATTTTTTACCAAACCCCTACTCTGTTTTATGTAAGTAATCCTTCAATGTATAAAATGTATTGCATAACAGATACTTTTTAGCTGCCTTTTTAACTAAGTGTATTTTGGCAATTTCTTTAATCATCGTGTTCGGTGTGTGGCTCTGGCGCATCGTACTGCATCTGCAGCAGCAATTTGAGCAGTAGTTGTCATCACAGTAACACAACGAACATTTAAAAAACTGGTACTTCAAGGACAGCACCGAGCCAGACGTCCTGCAGCGTGCATTACTAGACCTTTCGGATGGCAGGGTGGAGGTCTTTCGTGTTTTCTGAAAAAAGCTGGTTCTGCCTCGGTACTAGTGCGGGCGTGTGTTGGTTAGAAGATCAGTTGAGAGCCTCCAGCCAACCTGTCTGCGTGCTAGGCACACTGAATCCACACCTGGATTTATGGTGTAGGGTGCGATGTCGTATGACAGCAGGAGCACATTCGCTCTTATCCCACGCATCCTGGCTGCTAATTTGTATGTCAGTCTCGTGATTCGATCTGTTGTGCTGCCATTCATGAACAGCATTTCAGGGAGTATTTTCCAACAAGATAATGCTCACCCAGACGTGCTCTACAGATTGTCGACAAGTTGCCTTCGCCTGCTCGATCACGGAATCTGTCTCCAATTGAGCACACGTGGGACATCATCGGACGGCAACTCCAGCGTCATTCACAAACAGCATTAACCATCCCTGTATCGACCGACGACGTCGAGCAGGAATGGAACTCCTTTGCACAAAATGACATCCGGCACCTCCACAACACAATGCAAGTACGTTTGCGTGCTTGCGTTCAACACACTGGCGGTCACACAGGCTTTTAATGTAACGGCATTTAGCATTTGCAATGGCTTATCTCGCGATTACATTAACCTATGATCTTGCGCTGTCAGTCGACAAATACTTAGCTAGATAAATGTACTCCCGCAATTTCGTTACTCTGAATTAATTATTTTTTGTTGGTGTGACTTTTTCCGTCATTGTATTGGTCGCAGTCATATTTAATATCACACTCGAGATAATTAAAATGGATCACCTGTTCTACTAACTGTATTGTTCTCCACTGTGTTTGTTCTACTTCTACGTACATGCTCCCCAGGCAACCACCATTTTTAGTCATTGTCTTCCCTGTTACATGCGCAAATGGAGCGAGGGAAAGCGACTATCTATAGGCTGCCCTACGAGCCCTAATTTCTTTTGTCTTGTCTTCGCGGTTCTTACTCAAAATGTACGTTGACGACAGAAGAATCGTTCTGCCACTAGTCGCAAATGCTGCTTTTCTGAATATTCTCAACAGTGTTTCGGAAAAAGATCGTCGTATTCCTTCCGACGATTCCTATTTGAGTTTTTTCGGTAATAATCGCTTGTTGATCGAAGTTACAGGTACCAAACCTAGCTTCGATGTCCTGGTCGTTTGAAGAGTTTACAGGACGGTAAATGACAGCATCAGCTGCAAACAGGCTAAGAGAGCTACTCAGATTGTCTCGTAGAGCGTCTATATATATCAGGAACAGCAGAGAGCCTACAACATTTCTTTGGTGAAAGCCAGATATTAATTCTGTTTCACTCGATGACTTCCTGTCAATTACTACGAACTGTGACTTGCTCATTTCCTGTCTTAAAGATCACAGTTCGTGGTAACTGAAATGTTGTAGGCTCTCTGTTGTTCCTGATTTACATAGACGCTCCACGAGACAATCTGAGCAGTCTTCTTAGATTGTTCGCAGATGATGCTTTCATTTACCGTCTTGTAAAGTCATCAGATGATCCAAGCCGAATGCAAAATCATTTACACAAGATATTGTATGGTGTGAAATTCCACATCGCACCCCTCCCCCTCCCCCCCTCCCACCCCAGTGTTTAGTGGTAAAACGACATGGTAGATAGCCTGACAAAAACTGAACACAGATAAAGCATGAAAACAGGAGAAAAGTGTACTGGACTGTGGAAAAAATAAGCAAAATAGAAGCAGTTCAAATGGTTCAAATGGCTCTGAGCACTATCGGACTCAACTGCTGAGGTCGTAAGTCCCCTAGAACTTAGAACTACTTAAACCTAACTAATCTAAGGCCGTCACATACATCCATGCCCGAGGCAGGATTCGAACCTACGACCGTAGCGGCCGCAGACTGTAGCGCCTAGAAAAAATGAACTCTCCAAGCTAAACATATGCAACATCGAGCGAACTACAAGAACCGCGCCGTATTCCTTATGTGGGCGTGGTGCAGGAAAGCAATCCGGGAGATCAGAGTTCAAATCTCTCTGGTACGCATTTTTTTTTTTTTTTTCACAAAATTATGAAGTATCCGTCCGGTCATTGACAGTGTCTGTTCTCCTTCTGTAGTCTTGGCAGTTTTTATACTATACACTGGCTACAGAATATGAGTCGTGTGGTAAGAAAATATTACCGTCGTAAGTGAATGTGAGGAATAGTGAGAGCAGGCGAGATCCTACACAGACCTCTCTCAGAAATAAAAAAAAAATCAAATAAACGGGTGTGAACAACAAAGAAATTTAACAGTGTAAACTTCCAAAACGGAACGCAAGAGTCATAACATGTGGCACTCGAGTAGAGCAAATAGGTGGTACGTACATCTGCAGGTCCCTTCCGTACACCTCGCTGTTGTAGACGGACGAAACACGGCGATGCAGAAACAAATATGAATACAGCGAACAGACACGTCAGTGACTGGACGGACAGTTAATAATTTTGTGAAAAAATTTATATATGAGACACAAGGGAGAGTTCAACACGGATCCGCTACCTGTGGAATTCAATACTGTGACCACACAACCACGACGCCGTGGCTGTTTGCATACGCTCGATGTTACCCATCTTCAGCTTGGACTGTTCACTGTTTCTATTTTGCTTCTTCACAGTTCAGTACACCTTCCTGTTTTCATGTTCCATCTGTGTTCTCTAAGACGCTGCAGTCATGGACTGTATGGCTGGTTCCGGCGGAGGTTCGAGTCCTCCCTCGGGCATGGGTGTGTGTGTTTGTCCTTAGGATAATTTTGGTTAAGTGGTGTGTAAGCTTAGGGACTGATGACTTTAGCAGTTAAGTCCCATAAGATTTCACACACACACACACATCTGTGTTCAGTTTTTGACGGGCTGTCCACTGGACCATCTCACCATTAAATTTGATGGGGATGCCATTGGGAGTTTCCCTTGCAAGTAATGAAAAGTGTGAAGACATCCACATGAGTACTAAAAGGCGTCCGCCTAGTTTCGGTTACACGACAAATGGTTCAAATGGCTCTGAGCACTATGGGACTTAACATCTATTTTTCATCAGTCCCCTAGAACTTAGAACTACTTAAACCTAACTACGTATGCAGCAACTTTGCATGCTTCCTTGTTGGCATCTATGACATTCTGTGGCGTCCATGACGTTGGGCATAGGCTCCAAAGAAGAAGATGACTCATTGCCTGTTCTTCACCACATTCATATGCTGTGGACTCGCATGCATATCCCCACTTTTTCAAGTTGGCCTTCGTTCTTCCAACTCCAGAACGCCGCCTGTTGAGGGTCTTCTATACTGACCAGCTTTCTTCGTGACCTGATAGGAGTCTTTTGGTCGGGATCATCCACCCTGCAAGGCGGCTGGATCTGGAACGCCATGAGTCGAATCTGAAGTTTAAAGGTGGTTCAGAGAGGCTTTCAGCTGAATGGAGAAAGCTTTTCCTTGACTTGAGCCTTGGTACTGCTGGCTGATACCTGTGTAGTCTGTGGGTCTTCATATTCAATGCCTTAGACTTTTCCAGTCTGGATGCACATTCACGAAGGATATCTGGAGGTGGGATGCCCGCTAGACAATAAACTTTATCAAGTGTTGTAGATCTCAAACATCCCGTAATGAGTCTGCAGGTTTAATTCAAGGGTATATCCACTTGTTTAGCATGACTAGATCTGCACCAGACAGGCAAGCATATTTTGCAGCTGAATAACAAAGAGCTACGGCAGAAGTTCTTAAGACGCGCGGATGTGTCCCCCAGGTTGTACCCGATATGGTCCAAGCCGACATACTACTGAACGTCCTAATTTCATTGTTTTGTCCCTCTGTAAGTTTCAGAACAGTCTCATTCAGTCGCACACAGTACATCAGGGTTCCATCGACTGGCTGCGAGCTTGTTCTACTCAGCCAGAAATACTGGTATAGTAGCCGACCCACACAAAAATAGTTGGTTTTGAAGTCAAAGTCAGGTTAAGAACTACTTTCTTTTCGGCTCCAACCAGCCGCAACCCTCTTAGCCTCCACAGCGATTGATTTTTCATTAGTGTACTTTTTCGGCGTGGTTCACGAACCTTAACCGCAATTTTGCTCTTAATAAGGGCAGCTATCCACTCCTTCCTCTTCTTACTTGCTTCAGAAACATTCTTCAATACCACTTTGGGCCTAAATGATGACACTTTTCTCCCACCACTCAGTACACCATCAAATAGATCGTATTTCTCATTATTTACGACTATTTTATGCGTTTAAACTGAAATTACCGACCGCAGATACGTTCTAAGCAGCCACTGGAGGTCGGATTAGCAAAATACTGCCAGCACAGGGGACCAATGCAAAGGACCTACCTTCCCATCGACAGGAGGGGGAAGGTCACTGACATCTCGCAAGCACCGGACCCTTCCACCACGGCAACTCCCAACCAATCCAGTAACACCGTGACAATACTGGAGGATGTAACTCGGCAATGGATGTGAAACCAAGTACGATAAGGACGCAAGGGGTAGCTCGTGAGATGGCCCATCTCCTCAACTTCGAAGTCGCGCTAACTTCAACACGCGCTACGCGCCATACGATTGGTCTGACGAAGAAATACATAGAGATCTATTTTGTGCGAAATTGTAGCTCCTTTATTTCCATAAATAGTCAACTTTGCCAAAAATTGCGTTTTTTCCCAAATTATAACCGAAACCCTTCCAAAAAAAGTATCATTTTCCGTAGCTATTTCCATTTTTAACCCGTTTCCGGGCAGAAATTTTGGTGATACTTTCAAAATCCGAATTTAGTACTCTCTAAAAGATGTAGAGAGCTTGTCAAAAAAAGCTCCTACAAAACTGTCCACTATTTGCCCTTTTTGAGCATCATTTGGTTGGACTATTTATCGTTGCGACAGGATTGTCTCATGAAATTTCAATCATCAACTTTCTCTTCAGAGTGCGAAAATATTTTTTTGGTTCCCACCTACATACCAGGAAATTATCATCATCGTGAAATAAGAGAAATTAGAACTCTCAGGGAAAGATTTAACTGGTAGCTTTTCCCGCGCGATGTTCGAAAGTGGGGCAGTAGAGAAATAGCTTAAGGTGGTTCTATAACGCTTGTGCCAGGCATTAACTGTGAGTTGCAGGGTAATCATGTACATGTAGATGCCTTCTTTTGATCCGACCTGGCGGGAATCCCAAATACTGGAGCAGTACTCCAGCAGTACTCTAGCGGTATTCCAGTATGAGTTCCAGTCCTATGAAACCCGCTGTTTAAGTTTTCTTTGAGGATATAGTCGTGTCAGAGTCTTCGGCTACTTTACATGGAAGGTAAATCTCTTTCTACAGATCATTTTCTTTCCTGATAAAATTGTAAAAAGTACATATAAAATATAACACAGGGTAGTCACTTTGTCAGTTACACCTGCACGAAACTTGCATTCACGCAGTAGCTCGTCCATATACACAAGGTGTTGCGGAATTCGTATTGAGGCTTCCAGTGTATGTAGAGAGGACTTAGTAGAAGAAGTTTCGGTAAAGCTGTTGGCGCACGGGTCGACGTTGACGTGCACGCAGGGTGGATATCCCACGTCACGAGACACAGTATCTTCGGCACAACGTACGAGCTACTTAACGTGATTTTGCTCTCTCAGCGCTCTCCATCGGCGGTTGTCGGATTTATTTGGCTCGCAAACCATACAGTTTGTTCATGAAAATGGATGCACGTAGATCTCCTTGACTCTCTTAAGACGAAAATTCCTTTCCTGGCCATATGCTAGTCATGTTGTTCTCTATGCGGCATATATAAATAAAACATTTAGTATCCGTGAACGTGTAATAAGACAAAAATGGAAGATACACGTCCACTTAGGAAAGGCGTCAGCTTGTAAAAAGTTCATCAAATCAATTACACTCACTTCTGACATAAAGGGCACTCATTTTTACACATCAAATATTACAGACATTATTTTTACTAGTTTCATATGAGGTTCCACAACCTTTTGGAAAACGCGAAGGTGGCAAAAAAAGAAAAAAAAAATATGACTACAGACCGACGCGCACCCGTGCACGATCAAAAAATGGCTCTGAGCACTATGGGACTTAACTTCTAAGGTCATCAGTCCCCGAGAACTTAGAACTGCTTAAACCTAACTAACCTAAGGACATCACACACATCCATGCCCGAGGCAGGATTCGAACCTGCGACCATAGCGGTCGTGCGGTTCCAGACTGTAGCGCCTAGAACCGCTTGGCCACCCCGGCCGGCGTGCACGATTAATTACCGGTTCTGCAATGCAGGGTCTCAGCCAACTACGCTAAGCTGAATTGCGGCTTCCATAGCTCCGTTTTTTGTATTTTATACTTCGAAATGTTATTAAATCGTAATAAGAACGACATGCTTTCATGAACCTTAAATGGGTCCAAACGTTTCCTACTGCAGAGATATTCGACGAAGTTCCTGGAAAAGGTAGGGTTTAGCAAGCACGAGACAGCTAGTAAAAACTCTCACAGTGTATGGGTGGGTATTTATCTTGCTGGAATGTAAGCTCAGGATGGCTAAGTGGTGTGCTAAGTGGGTCCCTCGATTAAATTATTCATGGTTTACAGTTATCTGTTTCATCACAAATAGGCGACCAAATTCGTTTAGTTTTCATTGAAAAAAATGTTCTCTAAAAGTGTTGAAGACGAGACATAACACTGCATGAAACAGACAACTGAAGCAGCAAATCCAATAAACTCTTACATCACCTACGTCAGACAAGTTATAAAGCCAGTTCTTATCACAAAGCGAAGTGTCGGAATAACAGCACTCTGATATTTGATTGATATCTCTCAGTCAATAAGTGGCAGCAAAGAGACAATGTTGTTTTTCACAACCGACATTGATTCAGATAATCTGTGCTGTCGAAAGCCGCAGCTCTCGCGCGTTCGAAGATAAAAAGCTATTCATTTTGACATGTGGCGGTAATTTGAATACATGAAGCGGTAACATTCTTTTTTTAATGTTCTTCTTCCCATCCGTTACGATTCCTCAATACTTTTTTCAAAACTCACTAAAATACTCAGCTTCGCGTCATCTCATATTTTGAAATCCATAAGAATAATGGAATATCGTCCAATTCAGTGTCGTACAAAAATGTGGTACTTCAAAAATTCGTTTGAGATTTGACCTATAGCGATTAACAGCACAGTTATTGTTCATGAAATTTTCGAAGAGTCCCTTATTGTTTATGGGAAAAAAACGTGTGTGACACATGTACTGATGATGTCTTGAACAAATCCAATCAAGACGTACCCAGCCTTCCAACTGCTTCAAACAAATGTGAAGATCTAATCAGTAGAAGTCTGTTTGTGGTGCTGTGGGGCGGCGAAGAAGTCGTCGAATGAGTTGTTTGAATGTTCATTTCACGTAACAGACTATTGCCGATGCAACATATGTGGGACGGCGAAGAAGTCGTTGTTTAATGTTGAATGAAAGTTGAACATTGCCACCTTAAATCACGCGAGCCTGGCAACTAATTTGGTGGCCAGTCAGAAAGCGAAGGGAAACTTACTGACCTTAGTTCCCAGTCTGCACGGCCACATTCCTGTACAGCCCAGCTAAACGAAAAATATCCATAGTTCTTCACGGGATTAGGGCTGCTTCAATAAAATTTAAAGTTCCAAACAAGATTTTATTATCTTAAAGGCTCACACAAATTACTCGAAACTTCTGAAAATGCTAAAGACATTAAATATTGTTAATTCAGCCAATCGTTTAATAGTTGAGAGGCGACTTCTACAGCAAGTTCCTCCCGAATAGTTCATTACTCTAACTAACGGTGCTCTATTAATAGTTCGCAATAATGTTAAAAAAAAGATTAATGCTCGCCTTAAAAGTGGAGTTAGTCACCACTTGCCACGCGGAATTATACTTCACACGGACGGCACAATAACAGTTTGTTACCGAAGTCTAAACGATCCAGGACGGTGTACAGTCCTCGCGATTTTCAATGTCCGTTTACATTGCTAAGTACGCGCATGTCACAGCCCGCTATGACGTCACCCGAGGCGAGGCGCGATCGGACGTTAAGCTCGCGTGGACTAGGCGTTGGTCTAATGCGGAGTGAGCTTACTACTGCCTCTGCCGCTCTTTTTATATAGCTCCGGCGCGTACCGCCAAGAGAGCATCTGTTCTTTCCGTTCCTATGCAGATGCCTGCCGCCTCCAAATGATCGCTATCTCAGGCACATAATCTTAAATATCACATTTAATAATAGCTTTACAAACTTCTCAATTTTTGTATACATACATCTGAGCAGTACAGAAGCACGTAGAAAATCTCAGCCCGCTAAAATTAAAACTTTACTCTCTAGAATTTTTACAATGGAACTAACGGTAGATTGTTACCTCTGAACCATAGCTTTATCAAGACTTGTATCAGCTGTTAATTATGTTACAAGACTAAAACTTGGTGTAGCTTTGTTAATTGTCCTATCTGATCATTGGTCTTAAAGAATTTGTTTTATCATTAAAATTTAAAGTACTTAATCTATAATGCTTATGTACATTTTACTCACAAAAGTAGTTTTTACTAAATTACTAAAAAACTAGAAGAGGTAACTGATTGTGGTATTTCCATTATTATTATTAGGGTGAACTGAAGCATCCTACCAATTTTCAATATTGTAGCTCTATTATTTCGCGCCTCTGATTTTTCCGAAAAACGCGGATTCTGGAGTCAATTTTAGTTTTATGGTTTTGGAAACCAGCACCACTCATTAATGACTTCTTACTGCACCTTCTCACCAAATTTTGGCTTCCTAGCGTCATTATTTAGCGCCTCCTATTTTTCTTTCAAAACGTGAATTTTACGTAAACTACTAATTTTATAACATTAAGATTTGTTACCTGAAACATTATTACATAGAACTATACTTTAACAAAGTTTTACACACAAATCTTAATTTTTACTTTTATGTTAAATGTGGTGCAATACTATATGCAGGCGCGTTACGATGACGTGACGCTACTAGCAGTGAACTAGGGTAAGTCCCGTGCACTCGCTCGCCTCTGTATCTTATACATGATACAGCGCTTGCTTTGCTTCAGTGCCATAATATAGTTCCTATTTCTAATTCACCGTTCCGTCTTTAAGAAGCAATATTTTGGAAAATTGCTTTATTTTTCTAAACATATATATATTAGAAAGTGTGAGGTGGAAGATAGGCGAGGAAAGAATTTGTCGCAGCAGGGCTGTTCTTCATTCGTGACGATATGCAGTGTGTAAGAAAACAATATCGACAAACTTCAAGACTTTGCAGAGGGTTTCTTGACGAACAAATTGTACGTAGGTACTCATTCCCGGAAAAGCCATGCAACAATACAAGAGAGCCTTCAGATGGCCACCTTCCCAATACAGTAAATATGAGTGAGTACAATCATGGAGCGCAAAAAAAAATGTAGTGATAGGCCTGTGAGTATTCTAGATGGTTGTATGTCGTCAAACGCGTCCACATCTTTGCTCAGTGATAGTAAGTGTCACATAAGCTTTGAGCATGTCACGGTCGATGAGGGATTGCACTGTCTCGTCGTTAATTTACCTTACTCGTAGTGGCTCTTAATGTTATGTCGACGGAGGCCACACTTGATCGTAGCCAGAGATCATCCTCTTTGGATGAGCACTCAATCAGTCGCTCATAAATGTTGTTCAGCATACAGCCTACTCCGAAGACCACAACCTTGTCGTTAAACCGCTAGTAATGTCTTTATTGCAGTTGTTGGAAGAGCCCCAGAAATATGGTTTTTGCCTAAGAAAATGGTCATTTTCCTTTCAGAGGGCCTGCACGTTGAAACTAAACTGCCTGCAGTAAGTTTTCAGCGAGTCAGTGGTCGATCAACCAACTGGTAGTTATGTCTGGGGTTAACCAAAGCTGTGGCACAGAACCCCACACAGACAGTCCAGAAAAATCACTTAGTTAATGGGTCTGACCATCTGAAAAGTAACACTTTTTAACTCTGGACTGATGCAAGAATCAGTGACATTGAAGAATTGTGTTGTGGTGGTGCTACCGAAACATCTGGGCAATGAGCGTCGATCTGAAGGTCCAGATGAAGGTGGAATAAATATGGAGGTGCCGAACAACACCAGTATATCAGCTTGGATCTGGACTTTTGGGCCAACGCTCACTGCCACGATGTTCTGGTGGCACTACCGCATTGTCGTTTCCAGTGGCCATTGGTCGGGAAATCTCACTTCTGTCCAGTATTTAAAGGTGTTCGTTTCCAGGTGATTCGACCCCTGACTGAAAAATAAAACTCACCCAATTAATGGATCCAACCATCTGAACAGTAACACCTTTAAACACTAGCTAGAAGCGAGAACCTCCAGCTAGTGACCATGGATAAGGACGCTTTTGCTGTGCCGTCGAAACATCCATCGAGTGGAAAGAGAATTAGGGTTCAAGTCCCATCGTCGAGGAGGTCATTAGAGATAAAGCAGAAAATCAGGGAACATAACGGTGGGGGGAGGTAGTTCTCCATCTTCTTATAAAATAAATCAAGCAGTTCCCTTAAGCGGGAAAACCTAAATATGGATGACCAGACAGGAATTCCAACACCTGTCCTCTCAAATGAGAGTCGAGAGCCTTAACTCTTGCGCCGACTCGCTCGGTTCTCAAGACCTGAGCTGCTCAGAGCTACTCTCTGTCGAGTCCAGGGTTCACTGAGTTCTCAGCCGGTTACCACGGAACCTGTGGCGCTCGTATTGGAGTACTGGAGTTGGAAGGGTACTGCCCCGTAGCCGATGATCCGCCTATGAATATGCTTACGGGTTACCTCCAACTCATACTTTTGATGCTTCTGCACGACCATTATCCTCCTAGAGGGATGGGGAAGTCCATAGATTTCAGGTATACACAGTGACTTCGAGAAAGCTACAATCAGATGCGAACACTTTGAACAACTACTCGTATTCCAGTATTTTCCTGTAGCTCTGTTACAGTCATGTGGATGAGTTCTCCCTCATCTTGTTTAATGAGTCCCCGCCGAGGACACTTCAGCATTGACTCTACAGTACAACTCAGAGGACAGTGAATTCTATACTCCAATTAAATACTCAGTTCCTCTGTATCTAATATCATTTTTCTCCGTTCCTATTGGCCCCAAGTGTACTTTAAAATTCTTCGTATACTTCTTTTGCTCTTATCTTTCCTGCATCTCATTTGTTATTGAGAACATACACATTCTGCAGCATAAGGTGTGGATGACTTGATTTTTGAGTTAAACGATAAAATATTTTATTGTACAGTAGTTGCTTTTGCAAAATTCATATTCCAGTTCTTGATTCGCTTCTTTGTCTAACCGATTTATTTACATAATCTCATTAAAAATTAAAATTTATCAGTTCTTTCACATTCTCTTAAGAACGATTCACGCTGAGGTGACAAACTTCATGCTATAGGGATATGCACATATACAGATGGCGGTAGTATCGCGTACATAAAGTACAAAAGAGCAGTGCATTGGCGGAGTTGTCATTTGTACTCATGTGATTCAAGTGAGAAAGTTTCCGACGTGATTAAGGCCGCACGACGGGAAATAACAGACTTTGATCGCGGAATGGTAGTTGGAGCTAGAAGCACGGGACATTGCACTTCGAAAATCGTTAGGGAATTCCATATTATCAGATCCACAGTGTCAAGAGGGGTCCGAGAATACCGAATTTCAGGCGTTACCTCTCACCACGGACAACGCAGTGGCCGACGGCCTTCACTTAACGACCGAGAGCAGCAGTGTTTGCGTAGAGTTGTCAGTGCTGACAGGCAAGCAATATTGCGTTAAATAACCACAGAAATGAAGTGAGACGTTCGACGAACGTATCCGTTAGGACAGTGCGGAGAAATATGGCGTTAATGGGCTGCGTAACAGCACAGCATCGCCTGCAGCGCCTCTCCTGGGCTCGTGACCATATCGCTTGGACTCTAGACGACTGGAAAACCGTGGCCTGGTCAGATGCCTCTCGGTTTCAGATGATAAGAGCTGATGGTAGGGTTCAAGTATGGCGCAGACCCAACGAAACCATGGATCCACGTTGTCCACAAGGCACTGGGCAAGGTGGTGGTTCCGTAATGGTGTGGGCTGTGTCGAGATAGAATGAACGTTGTATTCTGGTTATGTTCGGTTGCTTGGAGAACATTTGCAACCATTCATGGACTTCATGTTCCCAAACAACGATGGAATTCTTGTGGACGACATTACGCCATGTCACCGTGCCATAATTTTCCACGATTGATTTGAAGAACAGTCTGAACAATTCTGGCGAATGACATGAATCCCATCGAACATATGTGGGACAAAACCGAGAACTTAGTTCGTTCACAAAATCCTGAACTGGCAACACTTCCGCAATTATGGACAGATAAAATGGAATGATCATTTGACTTTATTGCCCGGGAGGCCCTTTGCGGGGGTATTCGGTCGCCGTAGTGTAAGTCCTCTTTTGCTGACGCCACATCGTCGACTTGCGAGTCAACGATTATAAAGGACACACAACACCCAGGCCCCTGCTGAGAATCGAACCCGAGCCTCGTTCTCTACGCTACGGAGGCGGACTGTGGACGGCTATAGGGGCAGAATTGAGTCCACGTCACGTCGAAATGCTGCACTACGCCGCGCAAAAGGAGGTCCGACACGATATTATGAAGTATCCCACGACTTTTGTCACCTCATTGCATATGCAGATCTCTTTGTGGTCATAAATTTTAGTTACAAGCAGTAATTTCTCAGAAGATACACTACTGGCCATTAAAATTGCTACACCAAGAAGAAATGCAGATGATAAAAGGGTATTCATTGGACAAATATATTATACTAGAACTTTCATGTGATTACGTTTTCACGCAATTCTGGTGCATAGATCCTAAGAGATCGGTACCCAGAACAACCACCTCTGGCCGTAATAACGGCCTTGATACGCCTGGGATTGAGTCAAACAGAGATTGGATGGCATGTACAGGTACAGCTACCCATGCAGCTTCAACACGATACCACAATACATCAAGAGTAGTGACTGGCGTATTGTGACGAGCCAGTTGCTCGGCCACCATTGACCAGACGTTTTCAATTGGTGAGAGATCTGGAGAATGTGATGACCAGGGCAGCAGTCGAACAATTTCTGTATCCAGAAAACCCCGTACAGGACCTGCAACATGCGGTCGTGCATTATCCTGCTGAAATGTAGGGTTACGCAGGGATCGAATGAAGAGTACGGCCACGGGTCGTAACACATCTGAAATGTAACGTCCACTGTTCAAAGTGCCGTCAATGCGAACAAGACGTGACCGAGACGTGTAACCAACGGCACCCCATACCATCACGCCAGGTGATGCGCCAGTATGGCGATGACGAATACACACTTCCAATGTGCGTTCACCGCGATGTCGCCAAAAACGGATGTGACCATCATGGTGCTGTAAACAGGACCTGGTTTCATCCGAAAAAATAACGTTTTGCCATTCGTGCACCCAGGTTCGTCGTTGAGTACACCATCGCAGGCGCTCCTGTCTATAATGCAGCGTCAAGGGTAACCGCAGCCATGGTCTCCGAGCTGATAGTCCACGCTGCTGCTAACGTCGTCGAACTGTTCGTGCATATGGTTGTTGCCTTGCAAACGTCCCCATCTGTTGACTCAGGGATCGAGACGTGGCTGCACGAACCGTTATAGCCACGCGCATAAGATGCCTGTCATCTCGACTGCTATTGATATGAGGCCGTTGGGATCCAGCACGGCGTTCCGTATTACCCTCCAGAACCCACCGATTCCATATTCTGCTAACAGTCATTGGATCTCGACCAACGCTAGCAGCAATGTTGCGATACGATAAATCGCAATCGCGATAGGCTACAATCCGACCTTTATCAAAGTCGGAAACGTGATGGTACGCATTTCTCCTCCTTACACGGCGCATCACCACAACGTTTCACCAGGTAACGCCGGTCAACTGCTATTTGTGTATGAGAAATCGGTTGCAAACTTTCCGCATGTCAGCAGGTTGTAGGTGTCGCCACCGGCGCCAACCTTGTGTGAATGCTCTGAAAAGCTAATCATTTGCATATCACAGCACCTTCTTCCTGTCGGTTGAATTTCGCATTTGCAGCACGTCATCTTCGTTGTGTAGCTATTTTCATGGCCAGTAGTGTATTTAAAGCTCAGCTTTCTCTGCGGCTTTTTTTAGAGGCCCAGTAGGACCTCATAACATGTTTCACTTTCCAATCCATGACAGAGTGACTCCAGAACACAGTCAAAGAGAATAGGAATGGGTACACTGCCACCCTCCGACCCACCTCTATCCGTCCCCACCTTCTAACAATGAATTTTCTAGATATCTCTTGGTGCCGGTAATGGGTTATTCGTTATACCGATTGTCTTCGTATCGAATCTCATCTTTTTTGATGATAAATGCAGTCATCCCATCTTTTGAACTTTTACTGCTATTAGTTATTTACAATTATACTAGCTGCTGTGTATTTAATGGTGAAATTTAGTTGAAGTTATCCTGAAGGTGGCAGGGGTAAAAGACACGCAGCGAAACGCTATTTAAAATTTGTACAGAAACCAGAAGGCAGTTATAAGAGTCGAGGGGCATGAAAGGGAAGCAGTGGTTGAGAAGGGAGTGAGACAGGGTTGTAGTCTATCCCCGATGTTATTCAATCTGTATATTGAGCAAGCAGTAAAGAAAAATTCGGAGTAGGTATTAAAATCCATCGAGAAGAAATAAAATCTTTGAGGTTCGCCTATGACATTGTAATTCTGTCAGAGACAGCAAAGGACCTGGAAAAACAGTTGAACGGAATGGAGAGTGTCTTGAAAGGAGGATATAAGATGAACATCAACAAAAGCAAAACGAGGATGATGGAATGTAGTCGAATTAAATCGGGTAATGCTGAGGGCATTAGATTAGGAAATGAGACACTTAAAGTAGTGAAGGGGTTTTGTTATTTGGGGAGCAAAATAACTCATGATGGTCGAAGTAGAGAGGATATAAAATGTAAACTGGCAATGACAAGGAAAGCGTTTCTGAAGAAGAGAAATTTGTTAACATCGAGTATAGATTTAAGTGTCAGGAAGTCGTTTTTGAAAGCATTTGTATGGAGTGTGGTCATGTATGCAAGTGAAAAGAGGGCGATAAATAGTTCGGACAAGAAGAGAATAGAAGCTTTCGAAATGTGGTGCTTCAGAAGAATGCTGAAGATTAGATGGGTAAATCGCAGAACTAATGAGGAGGTACTGAATAGAATTGGGGAGAAGAGGAGTTTGTGGCACAACTTGACTAGAAGAAGGGATCGGTTGGTAGGACATGTTCTGAGGCATCAAGGGATCACCAATTTAGTATTGGAGGGCAGCGTGGAGGGTAAAAATCGCAGAGGGAGACCTAGAGATGAATACGCTAAGCAGATTCAGAAGGATGTAGGCTGCAGTTGGTACTGAGAGATGAAGCAGCTTGCACGGGATAGAGTAGCATGGAGAGCTGCATTAAACCAGTCTCAGGACTGAAGACCACAACAACAACAGATTACTCTTAACGAGTGCGGGATCAAGAATAAACTGCAATTTGCCAAATCCTGAAAAAAATCGACCCCTTAGAGGGTGGGATAAACGCTAGGGAAAAGATGAGGAATGAAGTTGTTGAAGTAAGTCATTGTTCCACTGAAGTGTGTGATATCTGCTGATAGACGCTGATAAAAGGTTTGCAAATTTTGCTGATGTAACACTGAACCGGCAAGTTACGTCTAGATAAAGAATACACAAAGTTGTTTTGCACTACTTTAAGTGGCTAATTTTATACAATATGGGACACCCCACTGATAAAGTGAAGTATCGTGCGGCAATTCGTTTCCTGCATTCGATGGGGAAGCACCGCAACGACACTCCTCGCTCAGCTGGTCGAGGTGCACGCTTCCAAGTTTTAAACAGGCTTTCACTTGTTAATTGGGAACTACCTGCGTGTAAATAAACCTCTCGGTAGCAATGTGAAAACGTGTACTTTTCAATTCAGATTACCGTGTCTGGTCTATTACAGAATCGCCTTTGCTGTCCTACTTTTGAACTCAAACTTATCACATGAATAAACATGCAGTCTTTGTTACAGTATTAATTTTTTTTTATTATTTCTCAATTACGTATTTTGCCTTTATTTAGGCATCTTCGGATTGGCCTAAGGAGGAAAGACAGAAACGGAATAAAATACAGGATGACCGAAAGGAATTTTTTCAAAAATTATGCAAACTGCTTTGTCCCTAAATCGACAACCCACACTGCAAATAAGAAGAAAACAGCTTATTACGGCAAATGGCGCAGTCCGATGTAAACCGAAGGGGATCAGGCCTATATTAAAGCTTTACATCATAAACATGACGGAGGTGTAGTGCACATTCTGGATGCACACATCAATTGGATATGGAAAGATAGAATGCCCCTAAGACTAGTGCAGGCTGTGAGCTACCATAGCGTTTACTTGCTAAATCATGTCATAACAACAAACAGCGACGACTATTATAGATGACTCGTGTTCTAAAAATTGCTGATAAAATGCTTACCGTAATAACCGGAATAATCAGGGTGAATAAAAATTAAAAACTAAAGCAAATAAAAAATACATTGATGTAATAAAAAGTAAACTCCGACCGATTAGACCGTGAAGGTCCAAAGGTACTGACCGGCCGCCGTGTCATCCTCGACCAGGCGTCACTGGATGCGGATGTGGAGGTGAACGTGGTCAGCACACTGCTCTCTTGGCCGTATGTCTGTTTACGAGATCGGAATCGATACTTCTCAGTCACGTTGCTCCTCAGTCGTCCACACAAGGGCTAAGTGGACCTCTCATGTCCACAGAGCTCGGCAGACCGGATGGCCATCCATCCAGTTGCTAGCCCAGCCCGACAGCGCTTAACTTCGGTGATCTGACGGGGACCGGTGTTACCACTGCGTCAAGGCCGTTGTCTGCGTTGCTGCAATGGGAAAGCATAAAAGTACATAGCAGAGCTCCGAATACTAATTTTGGATGTTCGAAATACACTGAGGAGACAAAGAAATTGGTACACCTGTCTAATATCGTGTAGAGCCCGTGCGAGCACGTAGAAGCGCCGAAACACGACGTGGCATGGACTCGGCCAATGTCTGAAGTAATGCTCGAGAGAGCTAACACCATGAATCATGCAGGGCTGTCCATAAATCCGTAAGAGTACGAGAAGGTGGAGATCTCTTCTGAACAGGACGTTACAAGGCATCCCAGATATGCTCAATAATGTTAATGACCGGAGAGTTTGTGGGCAGCGGAAGTGTTTAAACTCAAAAAAGTGTTCCTGGAGCCACTCTGTAACAATCTGAACGTGTGGGGTGTCGCATTGTCCTGCTGGAATTTCCCAAGCCCGTCAGAAAGCACAATGGACATGAATGGATGCAGGTGATCAGGTAGAATGTTTACGCACGTCACCCTTCAGAGTCGTATCTAGACCTATCAGGGGTCTCATATCACCCAAACTGCACACGTCCCACACTATTACAGAGCTTTCACCAGCTTGAACAGTCCCCTGCCGACATGCAAGGCTCAGGGATTCATGAGGTAGTCTCTAAACCAGTACAAGTCGATCCGCTCAATACAGTTTGAAATGAGACTCGTCCAACCACGCAACATGTAAGACATCTGGATTTTACGGACCTTACATGAGCTTGATCCATGACAGGACATTACAGTATGAGATCCTCAGAAAATAATAATTACACTATATCAACAAAAGGCAATTGCATTTAATCTCATATACCTGAACACAAACAAAACAATTTCTACCAAAACGGACAATAGCATGGAACAGAAGAAGTTAAAGCGAAACGCATTTTAGAGACAAACTGTGCAGGTGGTTAATGATACCGTAAAACTCCCATTTAGCAAGAGAACGGCGAGCTTCAGCACAGAAACGGATAAGGCCACAACAATACATTATTCCTTTTAACATAAATAAGGACGGGACTGAGGGCTGCACATCATTAACAGGGCTGGGCTGCTGTCTAGCAAGAAAAATGAAAATGTTTATTCACCTCTAGCGAGACGGTAATTGGCTGAAGCCATACTTGGCGACACATACGCGACATGTTGGGGAGATCTCCATTACATAAAAGCATTTTGAGACTTTAAGGTTCTATCTATCTCTCTCTCGTCTTGAGGCAGACCACACAAGTGTGTGGAAATAAACGAGGGCCTTGAGAGCTCGGATTTCTGCAATGCGAAGACGATGCACTTCACGTATTGTGGCGACTGATAGCAAAATGGTAGTTTTTTCTTCCAGTGGGAATTTTTGTGGGCAAATAAATTGTGCACATCGCTTCAACCCATAGCAAGTGTGCAAGAGCCATTATTTTGACTAGGGAAGGATTAATGTTCTATAGAATGCAGGAAAGTTGTGACTGAGTGAATTCAGTCAAGGCCAGAGTAGAGAATTAGCGGTTCAGATCCAGCACGGAGACAACGCTGCTGCAGATGCCACTTGGTAAAGAACCATTGCGCATTAGGCCATAGTAAATGTTGACTTTAGATTTTGCTCACTCCAACTTGTGTACGCTTTGACCATTAAATATCAAAAGCTAGGATACTAGCCTACCCTCACATTGTATACATGAGGGTTTCTCATTGGTTCAAAACATTAAATTTATTCTCCACCAAGTCAGTGCATTGACCAGCTACGCCCACAACATAGATTTAAATGAGCTGATTAGGATTTTTAATATTCATTCTTTATTGTGATGAAAAAATTTCATGTGTAGAGATAACGATCTTAATGATCGTCATTTCAATATGTCCAAGACTTAAATATTTTGTTGTTGAGAGTCAAAAGTATTTGAACTTCATTGTTGTTTATCACTTGACCCTTGAAAGCAACAGTTGATAAATTATATGTAGAATAAAAAAGGGAATAGCTGTGTTGTCTTTCTAGAATAGACCTCAAACTTTCACTTTTATTAATTCATGGTTTCTAGGTACGTGACAGCAGCATTTTTAATTATTTTTGTTACAATCAGCACCTGATATTAGCTGCCTTACAGGGCCAGGGTAATACTTATTTTCAATGTCTGTTTGACACCATGGTCTTGAGAAGACAGTTCAGATGTTTTGTCCATTTGCACGCTAATTTGGTAAAAAATCCAAAGAAATTCTGGTCGTATGTAGAGTACACAAGCGGCAAGACGCAGTCAATACCTTCGCTGCGCAGTGCCGATGGTACTGTTACCGACGACTGTGCCACTAAAGCGGAGTTATTGAACGCAGTTTTCCGAAATTCCTTCACCAGGGAAGACGAATGGAATATTCCAGAATTTGAAACACGAACATCTGCTAGCATGAGTTTCTTAGAAGTAGATACCTTAGGGGTTGTGAAGCAACTCAAATCGCTTGATATGGGCAAGTCTTCAGGTCCAGATTGTATACCGATTAGGTTCCTTTCAGATTACGCTGATACAATAGCTCCCTACTTAGCACTCATATACAACCGCTCGCTCACCGATAGATCTGTACCTACAGATTGGAAAATTGCGCAGGTCGCACCAGTGTTTAAGAAGGGTAGTAGGAGTAATCCATCTAACTACAGACCTATATCATTGACGTCGGTTTGCAGTAGGGTTTTGGAGCATATACTGTATTCAAACATTATGAATCACCTCGAAGGGAACGATCTATTGATACGTAATCAGCATGGTTTCAGAAAACATCGTTCTTGCGCAATGCAGCTAGCTCTTTATTCGCACGAATTAATGGCCGCTATCGACAGGGGATCTCAAGTTGATTTCGTATTTCTAGATTTCCGGAAAGCTTTTGACACCGTTCCTCACAAGCGACTTCTAATCAAGCTGCGGAGCTATGAGGTATCGTCTCAGTTGTGCGACTGGATTTGTGATTACCTGTCAGGAAGGTCGCAGTTCGTAGTAATAGACGGCAAATCATCGAGTAAAACTGAAGTGATATCAGGTGTTCCCCAGGGAAGCGTCTTGGGACCTCTGCTGTTCCTGATCTATATAAATGACCTGGGTGACAATCTGAGCAGTTCTCTTAGGTTGTTGGCAGATGATACTGTAATTTACCGTCTAGTAAGGTCATCCGAAGAGCAGTATCAGTTGCAAAGTGATTTAGAAAAGATTGCTATATGGTGTGGCAGGTGGCAGTTGACGCTAAATAACGAAAAGTGTGAGGTGATCCACATGAGTTCCAAAAGAAATCCGTTGGAATTCGATTACTCGATAAATAGTACAATTCTCAAGGCTGTCAATTCAACTAAGTACCTGGGTGTTAAAATTACGAACAACTTCAGTTGGAAGGACCACATAGATAATATTGTGGGGAAAGCGAGCCAAAGGTTGCGTTTCATTGGCAGGACACTTAGAAGATGCAACAAGTCCACTAAAGAGACAGCTTACACTACACTCGTTCGTCCTCTGTTAGAATATTGCTGCACGGTGTGGGATCCTTACCAGGTGGGATTGACGGAGGACATCGAAAGGGTCAAAACAGGGCAGCTCGTTTTGTATTATCACGTAATAGGGGAGAGAGTGTGGCAGAAATGATACGCGAGTTGGGATGGAAGTCATTACAGCAAAGACGTTTTTCGTCGCGGCGAGATCTTTTTACGAAATTTCAGTCACCAACTTCTCTTCCGAATGCGAAAATGTTGAGCCCAACCTACATAGGTAGGAATGATCATCACAATAAAATAAGGGAAATCAGAGCTCGAACAGAAAGGTTTAGGTGTTCGTTTTTCCCGCTCGCTGTTCGGGAGTGGAATAGTAGAGTGAGAGTATGATTGTGGTTCGATGAACCCTCTGCCAAGCACTTAAATGTGAATTGCAGAGTAGTCATGTAGATGTAGATATAGAAGTGGTAAGCTAAGTTTGCACACATTAGTACACTCACTGTGCAGATACAAAGGTAGGATGTACGTCAAACATTTTTCCAGTCATCAACAGTCCAATGTCGATGTTGATGAGCCCAAGCAAGGCGTAAAGCCTTTTGTCATGCAGTCAGCAAGTGCACATGAATAAGTCCATGTGGATGACGTTTCGTTGAATGGATCGCACGCTGACATTTGTTGATGGCCCAGCATTGAAATCTGCAGTAGTTTGCGGAAGGGTTGTACAACTATCATGTGGTCGTACAGGAAAATCGCTGCTTTGGAGATACTGTGTCCTATCGCTCGTGCACCGACTATACCATCACTTTCAAACTAACTGAAACCTTGATAAGCTGCCCTTGTAGCAGCAGTGACCGATCTAACAACTGCGCCAGACACTTGTTGTCTTATATATATAGGTGTTGCCGACCGCATTCTGCCTCTCCACATCTCTCTTTATATGAATATGCATGCCTACAGCAATTTCTTTGGCGCTTAAGTGTAGTATTATAGCCAATTTAAATTTTATTCACACCAGTGTCGTAAAAGACTAAAACCCATCCATTGTCGAGCAATGTGATGCTGAGCGTTGTTCGGGACTGCCATGGTGTGGCGGTAATAGATTATGGTTGTAAGCGGAAAACCATCACGCGAGCTTACTGCCGAGAACTGTTGATGAGATTATGGCAGTCTGTAAAGACGAAGCATCACAGGAGCTGTCTGAGGGCGTGTTTTGGCTCCACGTCAACGCCCTATCTCATTCTGCACAGGAAATACACATGCTGCCTCTTTGGGATATCAAATTTTGCCTTTTGCCTCTACTCCTCATCCCCCACTCCCACTTCCCCCTTTCCCATCCTGCACCTCATATTTTCCTGACAGCCACGCAGTGAGTTCTTCTTTCCTCAGATGCAGTACACAATACGTGACAAGCATTTCATGAATAACGACGAAACAGTTTTCAATCTGGAACATTTTCTGAATAGCCAAAGTCAGAGTCGTAAGCAATCAAAGTCTCCGACAGGTCATCCTTACTTGGAAAAAGTTTGTCGCATTGAGAGGTGTCGTCATCATGTCTCATACCAGCAGCTCGACTGTTTCGCTGTAGCACCTAAAACTGTATGACTTCTGCTTGTAATTCTCAGTGAACCAGACAGCCGCGACGCCAGTAGAAATTTGCTTTTTATTTACTTTTCGTCATATTAAACACCTGACTAGATCATCCGAACACACAACTCTGTGACTTTGTGCTGGACACAGCCTCGCCACGGATTCAAAACAGCGTCAATCACTGGCGCTGACGCTGTCCGTGCATTTTCATTCTCGTCGTCCTTTAATAGTGTGCAGACAGGAGGCGTCTGTTGAATGTGAAATCTAAGACGGCAGCCTCCCTCTCGTTCACAAACAGCTGAGTCGTGGAGGTCTGATGTTATCACACTTTGTACTCTGACGCTAAAATGGTCAACTTATCTCACGAGGTACTCGGTATCTTATTTCCTGTTTAATCTCTGCAACTGCAGCTATCTGTGTACGCTCGACAGGAAAAAAAATTGAGCCCATGTGGACAAAACAACAGAAAATTCTGACTATTTTGCAATGGCAGCAGAAATACCGGACCCGGGAGTAAAGTAAAGCCAGACAGAAGGAGGCGAGTCATTGATACAAGAGATGAGAGACATCCAACGCTCCCTGCTTAACTGCTTATGCCTCATGTGTAAGGACTGGTTACCTGACAGGCTCGAAGACAGCGCTCCAGAACGCGTGCAGGCTAGGATACAGATAAAAGTTATGTTTGGGTAATGTAATAGCTGAGACAGCAACTGACATCGACACAAATGAAGCACGGAAGCTATAAAACTTTTAAAAATATTTGACACACTTATGTAAGTGAGTGTGATGGCTCCATGCCAGGGTATGACCTGAGGATGGTGCTGTGCACCGAAACCTTTGGCCAGTGGGCAAATACAAAAAATTCGACTTATAAACTGAAACACATAATTGTTATGGAATGCCTTTGTAAGAGCCCACATTGTACCACTAACTGTTTAACTAAAATTGAAAGTTCTATTAAACCAACATACACTACTGGCCATTAAAATTGCTACACCAAGAAGAAATGCAGATGATAAACAGGTATTCATTGGAGAAATATATTATACTAGAACTGACATGTGATAACATTTTCACGCAATTTGGCTGCATAGATCTTGAGAAATCAGTACCCAGAACAACCACCTCTGACCGTAATAACGGCCTTGATACGCCTGGGCATTGACTCAAACAGAGCTTGGATGGCGTGTACAGGTACAGCTGCCCATGCAGCTTCATCACGATACCACAGTTCATCCAGAGTAGTGGCTGGCGTATTGTGACGAGCCAGTTGCCCGGCCACCATTGACCAGACGTTTTCAGTTGGTGAGAGATCTGGAGAATGTGCTGACCAGGGCAGCAGTCGGACATTTTCTGTATCCATAAACGCCCGTAAAGGTCCTGCAACATGCGGTCGTGCATTATCCTGCTGAAATGTAGAGTTTCGCAGGGATCGAATGAAGGGTAGAGCCACGGGTCGTAGCGCATCTGAAATGTAACGTCCACTTTTCAAAGTGCCGTCAATGCGAAAAAGAGGTGACCGAGACGTGTGACAAATGGCACCCCATACCATCACGCCGGGTGATACGCCAGTATGGCGATGACGAATACACGCTTCCAATGCGCGTTCACTGCGATGTCGCCAAACACCGAAGCGACCATCATGATGCTGTAAACATAACCTGGATTCATCCGAAAAATGACGTGTTGTCATTCGTGCACCCAGGTTCGTCGTTGAGTACGCCATCGCAGGCGCTCCTGTCTATAATGCAGCGTCAAGGGTAACCGCTGCCATGGTCTCCGAGCTGACAGTCCATGCTGCTGCAAACGTCGTCGAACTGTTCGTGCAGATGGTTGTTGTCTTGCAAACGTCCCTATCTGTTGAAATAGGGATCGGGACGTGGCTGCATGATTCGTCACAGCCATGCCAATAAGATGCCTTTCGTCGTTCCGTATTACCCTCCTGAACCCACCGATTCCGTATTCTTCTAACAGTCATTGGATCTCGACCAACGCTAGCAGTAATGTCGCGATATGATAAACCGCAGTCGCGCTAGGCTACAATCCGACCTTTATCAAAGTCGGAAATATGATGGTACGCATTTCTCCTCTTTACACGAGGCATCACAACAACGTTTGACCAGGCAACGCCGGTCAACTGCTGTTATGTGTATGAGAAATCGGTTGGAAACTTTCCTCATGTCAGCATGTTGCAGATGTCGCCACCGGCGCCAACCTTGTGTGAATGCTCTGAAAAGCTAATCATTTGCATATCACAGCATTTTCTTTCTGTCGGTTAAATTTCGCGTTTATAGCACGTCATCTTCGTGGTGTAGCAATTTTAATGGCCAGTAGTGTACTTACTTGTAAGCTAAGTAAAGTGCTATTAAAATACATGTGGATCATACCTATGGGCGGCATTTGGTGAAGAAATGTTCATCTATTGTCGACGAAACATAATATTGGGAATCAGGGAATGTTATTGATGAAGTACAATTAACATAATCTCGGAAATCAGGAAATAATAATGATACAGTACAACTAGGTATACTTTTCTATCCCAACTCTTTGTACTAGATGCACGCGTCCTCTACACACGATGTTCACTTGTGAAAACCATAGGTATACTCAAGCGCCAAAGAAACTGCTACAGGCATGCGATATAAATACAGGGAGATGTAAACAGGCAGAACACGGCGCTGCGGTCGGCAACGCTTATGTAAGACAACAAGTGTGTGGTGCAGTTGTTAGATCGGCTATTGCTGCTACAATGGCAGGCTATAAAGATTTAAGTGAGTTTGAATGTGGTGTTATAGTAGGCGCACGAGCGATGATACACAGCATCTCCGAGGTAGCGATGAAGTGGGGATTTGTCCGTACGACCATTTCACGAGTGTACCGTGAGTATCAGGAATCCGGCAAAATGTCAAATCTGATGCTGAACTGACACTGTCTGCTGATGATACAAGCATAATTATTAATCCAGTAAAAGAAAGTCCGATAGAAAATGATACAAATAAGGTCTCTGGACACTATAGACCGGCAGTACACCCGTGGATATTTTGATTAAGTTATTAATTGGTTTTCTGCGAATGGGCTCCCTCTGAACTTTGAAAAAACACAGTACATCCAATTTTCTGCTGCAAAAAGTATAAGTCCTTCAATAAATATAACACATCAAAAGAAGTCAGTAGCCAGGGTAGGGCATACTAAGTTTTTGGGTGTGCATATAGATGAGAATCTTAATTCGAAAATTCATATTTTGGATCTCCTAAAGCGACTAGGTTCAGCAACTTTGGCAATCAGAATAATTGCCAATTTTGAGGATCTAGAAATTAGTAAGCTAACATACTTTCCATACTTCCACTCTCTGATGTCATACGGAATAATATTCTGGGGCAACTCAAAGGCATTCACTGCTCAAAAGAAAGTAGTTACAACAATGTGTGGGGTTCATAGTCGCACATCTTGTAGGCATCTGTTTAAAAGGTTAGGAATTCTTACAACTGCTTCACAGTACATTTACTCAGTAATGAAATTTTTACTCAAGAACATGGACCAGTTTAAAATCAACAACGACTTTCATAATTACAATACCAGAAAAAAGAAAGACCTACACTATCATTTACTTAACCTATCTTTGGCACAGAAAGGGGTAAAATATGCTACTATAAAGCTTTTTGATAAATTACCAGATGAAATAAAATGTCTGACAGACAGCAGTAATAGTTTCAAAATCAAATTGAAATCATACCTCCTTGACAACCCCTTCTATACCATAGATGAATTCTTGAATATGAGTAAATAAATCTGGAGATATAATATATGCATTTTGTGCCATTTAAGGGAATGGGATAGATAATAGAAATATTTAGGTATAACACTATAATGTAAAAACAACGTGTTTCTTGTGCGCATTTCTTGTGCATTTGACTCGTGTCATATCATATCGGATTTTCCTTGCTATTGATCGATGGAACACGTAACTAACTAACTAACTACAAGTTGTGTACTACTTGATACTGTGTCAAATGTCCTCATTCCGTGACAACTTTCAAAGATATTTGGATTTTAATACAGGAAACTGCAATTCCGGTGATTGAAGCCACAAACACAAACTTTACTTCCCTTGCAAGCAAAATTCCAGTGATACCTGTTTTTTTTCTACCATTAAGAATCCGAATCGGTTACGTTGGGTAGACCACTGTGGTTATCAACCTCACTTACGAAGATGGATTTTGTATTTGCAATCGTCGAAAATTCTAGTGGTTGTGTGATTGTTTCATAACACGAATTCAATATTTGCATCTACGTCACCAACTAACAGCATGTCAAAAAATATCGGTTAAATAATATCCAGTACTGATGTGTAACGGACAGACTCGCTCATCAACCTCACCCAAACAACGAGAATCGATTAGTATGGCTGTTAAATTTCGATCTTGCCTAGTGCAAATCCAATGTGGCGACCACTGCTTCACCTTGCATAGATCGATGAGATGATATTGTAGAAACAATCTGTCTCATCGCCTGTAAATTCAGCACTCCAACATATATTAACAGATTATCGACTCTCTGGGCACGTCTAAGCCAGTTGGAAGTTGATAATTCAAATTAAAGGTCTTAAGTCGTTTGCCATATCAACAGCCGACAGTCAAATCTCCCGTTGCGATTTATTGCTCATCGCCTCAAAAACGGCAGGTGACGAAATTAGCAACGTGATATCGTGACCGATGGCCATCAGATAATCGAAGAATTGCGAAAAATGTCAATCAAACGCTCGATTACATCTTTTTCTTTGTGTCGATGTGAAAGTCGAACCTCCAAATATTTCGGCAAACAAATTTTATTGTATGCGTATCTTACTTAAGATCCACTGAAACGTTTGTAATTAAACTAACAATATGTATCTAGAAATATTAACTCGTTTGTTCACATCATACAGTGCTAGGAATGTGGATGTGAATGCAGTAGACTGTAGGAAGATATACTTGAGTTCAGCGGAAGATAGGTAAGAGTTTTATTTTTTTCTCCTTTCTGAATCTAACCGCAGTTAGGATCTAGAACGTGGAATATTATGTCACGACGACTGAAAATTTATGCCAGAAGAAGACACCCGCCCAAATTTCCTGATTTTCATTAGCATTTACCTTATCTGTTAGGTTTTTTCCTTTTACTTCCTAATTGTGTCGCCTGTTTCCTATACAAGCGAATCTCCTTCTTGCCATTATGCCTTATTCTCCACTTGTGCAGCAGTCTTTGCCTTTTACGGTTTCTTCAACAAAAATCAGAAAATTATTTCTTATTATCTAAAAAAAAACAAATGCTTCAACTCGGTAATTCTTGCAAAAAAGAGTATCTTCTTCTTTAAAATAAATATCTTCTCTTTAGATCTGGTATCCGTTCGAATCTGATAGAATACTAATTTCTAACATTTTGACGCTTCTTTCCTTCTTGCACCTGACGTATTCCTTTCTTTGGGCCAATCAGACAACGATCTATTGTTCTTCAGTTCAAAGACCGGTTTGATGCAGCTTCCCATACTACTCTGGCCTCTGGAAGCCTCTTCATCTCCGAATAACTACGGTAACCTACATACTTCTGAATCTGCTTGGTGCATTCATTCATCCCGTGGTCTCCCCCTACGATTTATCCCCCCCCCACACACACACACGCTTTCCTCCAGAATTTAATTGGTGATCCCGTGATGTCTCAGAATGTGTCCTATCAACCGATCCCTTCTTCTATCCACGTTGTATCACAAATTTATTTCTCACAAATTCTGTTCAGTACCTCCTTATTAGTCATCTTCAGCATTCTTCTGTAGCAATACTTTTCAAAAGCTTCTATTCTCTTCCTGTTTAAATTGTTTATCGTCCATGTTCCACTTCCATACATGGCTACGCTCCATACAAATACTTTCAGAAAAGGTCTCCTGACACTTAAATCTATACTCGATGTTAACAAATTTCTCTGCTTCAGAAACGATTTTCTTACTATTGGCAGTCTACATTTTATATCCTCTCTTCTACAACCATTGTCAATTATTTTGCTGTCCGAATAGAAAAACGTAGATACTACTTTAGGTGTCTCATTTCCTAATGTAATTCCCTCAGCATCACCTGATTTAATTCGAATATTTTCAATTAACCTCGTTTTCCTTTTGTTGATGTTCATCTTATATCCCCCTTTGAAGACAGTGTCCATTCCATTGAACTGCTCTTCCAAATTCTTTGATGTCTCTGACAGAATCACAGTGTTCCGGCAAACTTCGAAGTTTTTATTTCTGCTCCCTGGACTTTAATTCCTATTCCAAATTTTTCTTTGGGTTCCTTTACTGCTTGCTCAGTGTTCAGATTGAATAACATCAGGGATAGGCGGGATTTTCTCTGCCCGTGGACTGGATGTTTGTGTTGTCCTCATCATTTCATCATCATCTGTGGCAGTGGCTAGATTGGATTGTGAAAAAGTTGGACCGTGTAAAAATTGGGACTTTCTACAGGCAGTTGAGAGCCCCACAGACCAAACATCATCATCAGGGATCGACCAAAACCCTTTCTCACTCCCTTCTCAACCACTGTTTCCCTTTCACGCTCCTCGATTCTTATAACTACAGTGTGGTTTATGTACAGGTTGTAAACAGTCTTTCGCTCGGTGTATTTTATCCCTGCTACCTTCAGAATCTTAAAGAGAATATTCCAGTCAACATTTTCGCTTACATGGGTGCAAAATGTAATTATAAAGAAAATCACATACAGGCTGTAGCATGCGAAAGGTATACTCCCGTAAAAATGTGAGTCTGTGATTCCTGTGTTTTAGTTACTGCGCCTGGGTATCTCCGTTTCATTGCTTCCTTTTGCTGATAGTTGAGGCACCGTATCTCCAGTGCAAATTATGTGAACGTGTCTGCATGCATGACTCAAACTTTCACTGTCAATGACATTTTCACCTGTGACTTCCGAACTCTATTAGCAGAGGTTCTCCAGCGATGTATGAGGTAACAGCGCCACTGAGTTGCGGCAGCAGCTGCAGTCGAGACCTTGCAACTAACTGTGGGGCGTGCAGGCCTGTCACCTGTGTAATCCCTCAACCAGATATTAAAATAATGCTGCCTCATCATTCTGCAGTGCAGCAATTTACCGTAGCACTGGGATGGGTCATCACATTGCTGCGCTTCCGCAGCCGCCTTCGTGACAGAAAGCGGGCTCCTGTCACGAGACACTCAGGCAGAGCGAGTACTCGTATAAGTGCTCCCTGCTCAAGAGTGAGAAGTACTTGCTCTTAAACTTTTTTATCAGCTTATTCGAATTTGTAACGTGCCCATACAGCCATCTCAGCACTGGAAATGTTATATTGCAGTTTCAAATGGTTCTAAGCACTATGGGACTTAACATCTGAGGTCATCAATCCCCTAGACTTAGAACTACTTAAACCTAACTAACCTATGGACATCACACACATCCATGTCCGAGGCAGGATTCGAACCTGCAACCGTAGCAGCAGCGTGGTACCGGACTGAAGCGCCTACAACCGCTCGGCCACAGCGGCCGGCCTATTGCAGTTTGTTGTAACACTTCGGAGTAGACGTTACTTTAACTCGTACCCTAGTACGAAGTTACATGGCTGAATGAAGGATTTACTCCGACATGAAAGAAGTCTTACAGCCGCAGTATAATGAAACGAGTAAACAAGACACGCTGTATACCAGGTATTGAAAGGAGTGTCGGTATTTTTTCACTAATAGCTTCCCTTATACCTTTGGTTACACAGACGGCAGTCGCGCTCACTTTGTTTCTTAGACGGCGGGCAATGTCATCTGCGACACTGCGCATCTGCAGTAACATCTCTGGGTCTTCCGCTCAGCACGGACACTGATCGCATAGACAGTTAGGGCGCATTGGGTAACCGTGAAGTGAGCCACGGCCGAGAGAGCGGCATGACAACAATGATGACCATTTATTATTATTTAGCAAATTGATTTAATAACATGGTTTTTGATATTTTTAAGGCGAGAGGGAAAGATTTTTTGATTGATTTGACGAAGACTTCATAATAAAATAGTAATTAATTTGTTTTCATTAATTGTTCTCGAGCTGCTGCCTGCACACTATTATAACAGTTTGGGATATAACGCAGAATTTCCTCCTCCTCTTAATTTCATGACATTAGCGACAATTCAGCTAAGATTAACTCCATTAATGCAACCTTTAGTTATCTACGATGAACATAGGCCTATGTGTTTTACAATTTCATTTCTTTGCAATTCTTGATTGTTGTTGTTGTGGTCTTCAGTCCTGAGACTGGTTTGATGCAGCTCTCCATGCTACTCTATCCTGTGCAAGCTTCTTCATCTCCCAGTAACTACTGCAACCTACATCCTTCTGAATCTGCTTAGTGTATTGATCTCTTGGCCTTGCTCTACGATTTTTACCCTCCACACTGACCTCCAATGCTAAATTTGTGATCCCTTGATGCCTCAGGACATGTTCTACCAACCGATCCCTTCTTCTAGTCAAGTTGTGCCACAAACTCCTCTTCCCCCAATCCTATTGAATACCTCCTCATTAGTTACGGGATGTACCCACCTAATCTGCAACATTCTTCTGTAGCACCACATTTCAAAACCTTCTATTCTCTTCTTGTCCAAAACTATTTATTGTCCACGTTTCACTTCAATACATGGCTAAACTCCATACAAATACTTTCAGAAACGACTTCCTGACACTTAAATCTATACTCGATGTTAACAAATTTCTCTTCTTCAAAAACGCTTTCCTTGTCATTGCCAGTCTACATTTTATATCCCCTCTACTTCGACCATCATCAGTTATTTTGCTCCCCAAGTAGAAAAACTCCTTTTCTACTTTAAGTGTCTCATTTCTAATCTAATTCCCTCAGCATCACCCGACTTAATTCGACTACATTCCATTATCATCGTTTTGCTTTTGTTGATGTTCATCTTATATCCTCCTTTCAAGACACTGTCCATTCCGTTCAACTGCTCTTCCAAGTCCTTTGCTGTCTCTGACAGAATTACGTCATCGGCGATCCTCAAAGTTTTTATTTCTTCTCCCTGGATTTTAATGCCTACTCCAAATTTTTCTTTTGTTTGCTTTACTGCTTGCTCAATATATACATTGAATAACATCGGGGAGAGGCTACAACCCTGTATCACTCCCTTCCCAACCACTGCTTCCCTTTCATGTCCCTCGACTCTTACAACTGGCATCTGGTTTCTGTACAAATTGTAAATAGCCTTTCGCTCCCTGTATTTTACCCCTGCCACTTTTAGAATTTGAAAGAGAGTATTCCAGTCAACATTGTCAAAAGCTATCTCTAAGTCTACAAATGCTAGACGCGTAGGTTCGCCTTTCCTTAATCTTCCTTGTAAGATAAGTCGTAAGGTCAGTATTGCCTCACGTGTTCCAACATTTCTAAGGAATCCAAACTGATCTTCCCCGAGGTCGGCTTCTACCAGTTTTTCCATTCGTCTGTAAATAATTCGCGTTAGTATTTTGCAGCTGTGACTTATTAAACTGATAGTTCGGTAATTTTCACATCTGTCAACACCTGCTTTCTTCGGGATTAGAATTATTATATTCTTCTTGAATTCTGATTGTATTTCCCCTGTCTCGTACATCTAGCTCACCAGATGGTAGAGTTTTGTCAGGATTGGCTCTCCCAAGGCCGTCAGTAGTTCTAATGGAATGTTGTCTACTCCCGGGGCCTTGTTTCGACTCAGGTCTTTCAGTGCTCTTTCAAACTCTTCAAGCAGTATCGTATTACTCCTTCCATCTTTCTGCTTTCTCCTCTTTGCTTAGAACTGGAATTTTCCTGTATGCTGTATCTATCTTACCCCCAGTAAGATAAGCCTCTACCTCCTTACGTTTGTTCTCTAGCCATGCCTGCTTAGCCATTTTGCACTTCCTGTCGATCTCATTTCTGAGACGTTTGTATTCCTTTTTGCCTGCTTCATTTACTGCATTTCTATATTTTCTCGTTTCATCCATTAAATTCAATATCTCTTCTGTTATCCAAGGATTTCTACTAGTCCTCGTCTTTTTACCTACTTGATCCTCTGCTGCCTTCACTACTTCATCCCTCAGAGCTACCCATTCGTCTTCTACTGTATTTCTGTCCCCCATTCCTGTCAATTGTTCCCTTACGCTCTCCCTGAAACTCTGTACAACCTCTGGTTTAGTCAGTTTATCCAGGTCCCATCTCCTTAAATTCCCACCTTTTTGCAATTTCTTCAGTTTTAATCTACAGTTCTTAACCAATAGATTGTGGTCAGAGTCCACATCTGCCCCTGGAAATGTCCTACAATTTAAAACCTGGTTCCTAAATCTCTGTCTTACCATTATATACTCTATCTGATACCTTTTAGTATCTTGATTATAATGAAGAATACTTTTGGGAAGTGACTTCTCCCACTTTGCCAATACACCTTTTAAAGGAGTCAATATTAACGTAATTTACCACGTCATTATCCATTTACCAGTCTTTGTCATTCACTAGAGAAAGTTTCACAATTGCAGTTTAAAATGCCGACACATTACGTGGACTCATTGCACACAGCGCTTAACTGTAGTTAGTTTGCTGCTCAGTAAATGAGATTCGCCTTTTAGTACCTTGCAATAACGGCAGCAGCAGTTTGCGGAAAGCAGTCGCCCGAGCGTTATTATTGCCAAAAAGATAAAAAGAAAACAGAAATAACATTACAGATTTCATGGGACTTCCTTTCATTCGAGAAGAAATCGGATAAGGTTTTGTCAAATTTCATGTCAGAGTAGTAAAGAACTATGAAACAGAGAGTTATGATTTTTGAAGGGAACTTAGGAAGTATCTGGTTTTCTTTATTAGGCGATTCAGTTCACTTTCTTGGAAATCACGCAGTCACATTAACTTCTGTTTCGATTCAATGTTTGCAATAGATGCAACTTCTCAAACAACCTTCCAGAAAATCCAAGCAAAGCAGCTGCCAATGTAAAATCGGTAAATAGAAACTTATCAGTAATAATTATTTATTTAAAAGAATTTTCAGTATGCCACAAAAATCCTATTCGTAACAGAATAACAAATGATAAATCGCCGTTGGCACACATCTGGAATATTCCCAATACAATCAACATTAATGACTATGTATCTAAATTAACGATAAAAGTTCTTTTGTATGTCCAGTAAGAATTGTTTCAAAAGCTGCAGACAGAGAACTGAATGTTTGTGCAGGGCTACTAGCACCATCTATACAGAACATAACAGCAATGTGCAAGATCCAGAAGTGATTATTAAAGCCACACATATACACACACCAGTATTCAGTCACATACATGTAGGAGGTATATAATGAGGTACATTTAGAGTATCACGTGGGAATATACACTCCTCGAAATTGAAATAAGAACACCATGAATTCATTGTCCCAGGAAGGGGAAACTTTATTGACACATTCCTGGGGTCAGAAACATCACATGATCACACTGACAGAACCACAGGCACATAGACACAGGCAACAGAGCATGCACAATGTCGGCACCAGTACAGTGTATATCCACCTTTCGCAGCAATGCAGGCTGCTATTCTCCCATGGAGACGATCGTAGAGATGCTGGATGTAGTCCTGTGGAACGGCTTGCCATGCCATTTCCACCTGGCGCCTCAGTTGGACCAGCGTTCGTGCTGGACGTGCAGACCGCGTGAGACGACGCTTCATCCAGTCCCAAACATGCTCAATGGGGGACAGATCCGGAGACCTTGCTGGCCAGGGTAGTTGACTTACACCTTCTAGAGCACGTTGGGTGGCACGGGATACATGCAGACGTGCATTGTTCTGTTGGAACAGCAAGTTCCCTTGCCGGTCTAGGAATGGTAGAACGATGGGTTCGATGACGGTTTGGATGTACCGTGCACTATTCAGTGTCCCCTCGACGATCACCAGAGGTGTACGGCCAGTGTAGGAGATCGCTCCGCACACCATGATGCCGGGTGTTGGCCCTGTGTGCCTCGGTCGTATGCAGTCCTGATTGTGGCGCTCACCTGCACGGCGCCAAACACGCATACGACCATCATTGGCACCAAGGCAGAAGCGACTCTCATCGCTGAAGACGACACGTCTCCATTCGTCCCTCCATTCACGCCTGTCGCGACACCACTGGAGGCGGGCTGCACGATGTTGGGGCGTGAGCGGAAGACGGCCTAACGGTGTGCGGGACCGTAGCCCAGCTTCATGGAGACGGTTGCGAATGGTCCTCGCCGATACCCCAGGAGCAACAGTGTGCCTAATTTGCTGGGAAGTGGCGGTGCGGTCCCCTACGGCACTGCGTAGGATCCTACAGTCTTGGCGTGCATCAGTGCGTCGCTGCGGTCCGGTCCCAGGTCGACGGGCACGTGCACCTTCCGCCGACCACTGGCGACAACATCGATGTACTGTGGAGACCTCACGCCCCACGTGTTGAGCAATTCGGCGGTACGTCCACCCGGCCTCCCGCATGCCCACTATACGCCCTCGCTCAAGTCCGTCAACTGCACATACGGTTCACGTCCACGCTGTCGCGGCATGCTACCAGTGTTAAAGACTGCGATGGAGCTCCGTATGCCACGGCAAACTGGCTACACTGACGGCGGCGGTGCACAAATGCTGCGCAGCTAGCGCCATTCGACGGCCAACACCGCGGTTCCTGGTGTGTCCGCTGTGCCGTGCGTGTGATCATTGCTTGTACAGCCCTCTCGCAGTGTCCGAAGCAAGTACGGTGGGTCTGACACACCGGTGTCAATGTGTTCTTTTTTCCATTTCCAGGAGTGTTGTCAGTTAACTGAGAACTGGTCGTCCCCTGGCATTCTAATTACCAAGAGCATCTTAATGTTAGCGTTATTGACGAACTCTCACAGTAGTATATACTCGTATGTTGCTATATCGTTGGATGCTCACAGGCTTTGGAGGCTACTTGGGGATCAATGACCAAGAGCCCGAAGATTACTTGCACGGATGGTTTACTTGGTTCGTGATGTAGGAATAAATGTTTTGGATCTTCTTCCTCTCTGCAAACACGTAGAGGGATGGCGCTGACTGAGTGTTTGTTGAACTCACTGTGATTAGATTTCAGCCGAGATACGTCATGAAGCTTCCTGACGTTTGTGTCTTATTATACGATGATATTCTTGAAATCGTGGGATGAACTAGTGCGTAGTGACAGCCTTTAAATGTAGGTTCTTCGACTTCCGATTTCCACCAGTGCCGACCTCGGTCGAATGTGTGACGAACAGCTGTAAGCTTACAGAGCAGTGTCATTAGCTAGGCGAATCTGCAGGTCTAAGAGCTGAACCAGTTAGAGGCCCGCAACCATCAGGTCTAGCTGGCGGCTCAGCAGGAGGCTGTATCGCCTCTCACTCCACCCGACTTCAAGGATCCTGGGTTCGATGCGGGACCCCTTTTATGCTCTTGGGGCCACCTGGGGCTGTCTACCTAATGTGTGAGTCCGGCCTTTACCTCAGCCTTGCATCAGCAAGGCCTCGCATGCTGCCAGCCATTGTTATGCTGTGGCGACACGCCACTGCCTCAGTGATCGCCTGACTCATGAGAACGGTCATCGACCTCCTGTACAGAAGCAGTCCTCAATGAAGAATGTTGTTACTACTGGCTCGTAGCTGGAAATTCAGGTGAAGTGCTAGCAAAAAAAAGTACCTATATTTACACAAACTTATCTTAATAACGGAACTTACCTATTTCTCGGTCCTTTAAGTCTGCAAACTTCTCAGTGATAGAATGGCTGTGCTTTTATTAACTAGAAGTTCTGTCTGGTGCTGCCTATTCATGGACTGATTATTCTACTATTCTAAATCATGTACAAGGGTCATACAGTAAGTAATGCAACATATCAGAGTTTCGATTGAAAAAATGCGGAATTTGTAGTGGGACAGCGCGGAATATTCGCGCTTCAGCCCCTATAGTTTCAAGAACTAATATTCATAGGCGCTTTCAGAATGTCTACGGAGACGTGGTAGTGCACAAAAGCAGGGTGAGCCGTTGGGCAAGACATCTGTCATCATCGCGACAAGGTCGCGCAAACCTGTCCGATCTCCTGCATGCCCGCCAACCGCACACAGATGGGACTCCTGCAGTGTTGGAACGTGCGGACACTCTCATTCTAGGTGATCCACGGATCACAATCACACACCTCGCTGTTCAATTGGACGTCTCTGTTGGTAGTGCTGACTCACTCGGCCACCATCTGGGGTATTCATAGTTGTGTGCACACTAGGTTCCGCGCCACTTAACAGGAGACCATAAAGAGCAATGAAGGTTGGTTGATTTGGGTGAGCGGACCAAATAGCGAGGTCATTGGATGGCTGGACACGGGCTTGGACCTTCGTCCTCCCGAATTCGAGTCCAGTGTGCTAACCACTGCGCCACATCGGTCGGTAGCAACGAAGGACCACCTGTGCGTAACGGCGATGAAACATGGGTTCATCACTTCGAACCGGAAACAACATGGAGTCCACGGTGTGGCGCCACACCGCCTCTTACCCAAAGAAAAAGCCCCAACCCCCGGTAAGGTTATGGCGAAGGTCTTCAGGGACTATGAAGCGGTTATTGTGTTTGATGTTTTTCCTCATGGTACAACGATCAACGCTGAAGCGTATTGGGCAACCCCCAGGAAACTGAAGAAACGACTTGAGCACTTTCGTCACCAAATAAATGTGAACGAACTTCTCCATGACAACCCAAGGCCTTATACAGGTCTGTGTATCGATTGGAGCTCACAAAATTTCATTGGACTATTCTTCCTCATCTACCATGCAGCCCAGATCTCGTACCTTCCGACTTCCAACTATTTGGCTCAATGACGTATGCACTCCACGGGAAGCAGTACGTGGATGATGGGGATGTTATTGATGCAGCAAGACGTTAGCTTCGACATTGACCTGTAGAGTGATACCATGCGGGCATATGGGACCTCTCAGTAGCGTCACGTAAGGCCGTCGCATTGAACGCATATTATGTGAAAAACACGATTTTGTAGGCAACAGACTGGGGAATAATACAATGTACTGGAATCCTGAATAAAACCAACCTACTTTCAGAAAAAAACTATGTTGCGTTACTTATTCATCACCCTCGTACATTCGGTATGGTATATACGTACAATTTCACGTCACACAGGCTTTTTTAATCAGTATTTCGCATTGTACAATCTGACATGCAAAATAACAGCTGTTCAAGTACAGGTTAACATGTTATCATCAGTATCCTATGGATATCACACATTTATTTATTAGGTAACTGTGGAAGAGTGTCACATATAGGATGGCGGTAATTAATATTTATCGCCTTAGATAAGAATTGCTTCCGTACCCATTTCTTAAGACATCAGCTTCTGATAGTACACACAGTAAATTAATCTTTCATATTTGAACAGCTAAGGGTAGTAGAAAAGAGGGAAAACTCTACAAAATTACGAAACTTCAGTAGATTAATTCCGAAGAATACTAGTGACTAACAGAAAAATTAATGAAAATTTCTAAATAACAGAACTTAATGAAGACAAATAGTTTTGGAGTCACCTCAAAGAATCCTAAAACGGACTTTTAATACGACCAAAAAAAGATCCTAAAACGGGTTCTTAATACGACCAAAATAAGAATGAAAAAGTTATGACTAACTGAAACTTATTACGAAATCTCTTTTTGTTAATTTTCACGTTTTAAGTAACATCATTTTTTTCTTTCTTGATGCCTTATTCACGCTACAATGCGGGATCGATTTTGTTACTGTTGATTTGGCAGTGTTAGTTGCAGAGGGCGGCCAGATGCCCTTCCTACCGCCACCTCGAACCCCCAGGGATGGAATTAGTGTTCCCCAGTTGTGTGCGTCTAGTGTAAGCCATGGAATAGTGCGAAAGTGTTTCAAAGGGATGTGAGTCGTATAACTGAGGCGGAACGTGGGGACCAGCTCTGCATTCACCTAGCAGGGTGCGGAAAACCGCCTAAAAACCACATACAGTCTGGGTGGCACATCGGACCTCGTCGTTAATCCGCTGGGCGGATTCGATCCAGGGCCGGCGCGCCTACCCGAGTCCAGGAAGCAGCGCATTAGCCCTCTCAGCTACCCTGTCGGGTATTTTAAATAACATTATATACAAGCTTAATTTCAGAAATACGGCTGACTAAGCAAGAGAGGTTTTTTTTTCACATTCCATGTAACAGAATAGTACACTCTCCATATGGAAAGTTATAGGAGTAATAACAAAAACAAATAGTCATAGAAAACTGTTATAGTGTCAGGTTGTTTGTTACTGTATTCCCATATGACAATATGAAGAAACCTGATTTGCTGATTATAAAAATTTGATATGAAATATGCTCAATGTCGAAATACAACAACATCGAACATCAGTTAAACTTCTTCAAGTAACTAGGAAGGTCACACATTTACGCTACGATTTGATTCTCAGTTACGTTGAAAATTTAAAAGAAGAAGGAGGGTCTGAATTTCCTCAGTTATTTTTGCAAAACAGTTTTCCCAATTATTTTTACATAATAGTTTTTGAGGTTGAACTGGTGTATTCTGTTCTGGCTTTCAAATTCAAACTTCAGGTTAGATAGAAACGATTTGCGTAGATGAGGTCGTGATGACCTGCAGCTCATTGCCAGACAGACTGCGCTGGTTACGCTTATATCGCCTGATGTTTTGGGATGACAACACAGACCATCCACTCGATGCGTCAACCCACGACAATAAAATCCCAATGTAGGTTTGGATTCCACAGTTAGAAGAACTGAACAAAGTACAAGTTGCTATTGGTGATTAAGAATTTCGCATATCTGATCCTGGCCTCCACTGCGGCGTATATTTTTTGCGGATGTTAAAAGCCAGTTTATCAATCAAAACGAGCAATGACAGCTTCGGAAAGCCTCAACTGACTTTCTTGATCACCCCCGTTTTCAAATCTCTCAAACATATCACTAAGATTATAGGTAATGCAATCGGCGAATTAAGAAAGTTAACAACCGTAGTAATCCGTGATCTTGATTACGACCAGTGAACACCTGATACTTTAAAGAACCGGACTCCTGTGTATTCAACAGCTCTAGACTTCCGATTACCTTACAAATAATGTGTTAAATATTTGACGTTTAGCATGTAGGCGAGATAAACTTCAGAGAAGGTTTGTTGGAAATCACCGAGTGCTATCAGCATCAGACACTGGATGAGTATATTCTGCATAATTTGCGCTTTGTTTTAATCAAAAGCAAGTTTTTCACGCGTTATATCTCCTTAGCTATGTATCGTGCAGTGATACAATTTGGCAGGCACATTCATTGGTGTATATGGACGCTGTCTGCAAAATGTGTTGCGAAAAGAGTGTGTAGTAAAGAAGTACCGAACAAAAATAACGTACGAGGACTGTTCAAAAAATTCCAGAATATTCATAATGGTGTGTTGGAGCGAAATGCGGCTGGCATCCCTGTGCACGCCTGTGCTTAATGCGTAACTGCCGAAAGTTTCATTGTAGTGTATCTGTTACAAAAAAAAATGTTATTGTTCAGTGCTGTATTGAGTAGAACGTTGTGTCGCACAGTTTGCGAATTTCGAGACGGCAAAGTTAGAAGAGCAACGAATCTGCATTAAATTTTGCGTGAAACTAAAGAAAACATTTGCAGAGACACACCAAATGATGCAGGAAGGTGAGTGCATAAGCCGTACTTGATGTTAAAAATTGTAACACCTGGTTTAAAAATGGCCAGACCGAAGTTAAAGAAGACCTACATTCAGGACACCCTTTGACGTCTACCGACGGCACTCAAGTCAGGAACGTCACGAAACTGTGCATGCCAATCGAAGGCTCACTGTCCGAGAGACTGCAGAAGAATGAACATTTCAGTTGGATCAGTCATGAAACCCTGACACAGCATTTTGGAATGGATCATGTTGCCGCCAAGTTCGCCCCATGGCCCATGAGTCAAGATCAGAAAGACCTCGGCTCGCAGACTGTAAAGAGCTTTCGGATTGAGAACGAGATATTCCTTAAGAGAATCATAGCTGGTGATGAGATGTGGGTCTACGGTGATGATGGGTCGGAAAAGGTTCTCCAAGACCAAAAATATCTCGTCGGGTCAGGTTAAATGTCAAAGTCGTGCTGATGGTTTCCTTTGACTTTGAAGGATTAGTTCAGCATGAATTCGTGCCAAATGGACGAAATGTTAATCGATGGTACTGTCCGAGAGTGTTGCGACACCTGCAAGGAAATGTGAGAAGGGTTGTTGTTGATGTTGTGGTCTTCAGTCCTGAGACTGGTTTGATGCAGCTCTCCATGCTACTCTATCCTGTGCAAGCTTCTTCATCTCCCAGTACTTACAGCAACCTACACCCTTCTGAATCTGCTTAGTGTATTCACCTCTTGGCCTCCCTCTACGATTTTTACCCTCCACGCTGCCCTCCAATGCTACATTTGTGATCCCTTGATGCCTCAGAACATGTCCTACCAACCGGTCCCTTCTTCTTGTCAAGTTGTGCCACGAACTCTCCCCAATTCTATTCAGTACCTCCTCATTAGTTATGTGATTTACCCATCTAATCTTCAGCATTCTTCTGAGGCACCACATTTCGAAAGCTTCTATTCTCTTCTTGTCCAAACTATTTATCGTCCATGTTTCACTTCCATGCATGGCTACACTCCATACAAATAATTTCAGAAACGACTTCCTGGCACTTAAATCTATACTCGATGTTAACAAATTTCTCTTCTTCAGAAACGCTTTCCTTGCCATTGCCAGTCTACATTTTATATCCTCTCTACATCGACCATCATCAGTCATTTTGCTCCCCAAATAGCAAAACTCCTTTCCCACTTTAAGGGTCTCATTTCCTAATCTAATTCCCTCAGCATCACCCGACTTAATTCGACTACATTCCATTATCATCGTTTTGCTTTTGTTGATGTTCATCTTATATCCTTCTTTCAAGACACTGTCCATTCCGTTCAACTGCTCTCCCAAGTCCTTTGCTGTCTCTGACAGAATTACAATGTCATCGGCGAACCTCAAAGTTTTTACTTCGTCTCCATGGATTTTAATACCTACTCCGAATTTTACTTTTGTTTCCTTTACTGCTTGCTCAATTTACAGATTGAATAACATCGGGCAGAGGCTACAACCCTGTCTCACTGAAAGCTTTTGACAATGTTGACTGTGAGAACGGAACGGCCTGAAATGCAGCGAGACAATTCATGGCTCTTGCTTGACGATAACGCACCCGCACATTCATCCCTGTTGGTGCGTGACTGTTGCGCGAAAAACGAAATCACTGTGCCGCCTCATCCTCTGTTCTCTCCAGACCTGGCCCCTGCGGACTTCTTTTTATTTCCAAAGTCGAAAACCCCGTTGAAAAGACGAAGATTTGCAACGACAGACGAGATAAAAGAAAAGTCGCAGACGGCGCTCCGCGCGATCCAACAAGAGGCGTACCAAGACTGCTTCAGGATGTGCAAAGGCGTTGGGAGCGGTGTGTCAATTGTGGAGGGGAGTATTTCGAAGGAGACCATGCACAATAAGTAAAAGGTAAGCGTAGAAAAATGTTGTCGAGAAAGTTCCGGAATTTTTTTCAACAGACCTCGTACTTGACACTGTAGTTTTACTGCATGGACAGTGGTAATGTAGCAAACATTTTCCTTTTCATTATTATGTGGGTGACGTCAGATAGAAAAAGTTTTGAAAATCTTTGAAATTATGTGTTAAGCTCGCTAGAAGTCGTTAAATGCTCTCATTCTCAAATACTGTATGAAAATAGGAGGAGTACTTGCGTATGGTTAGTTACGTTGCCCCAAGACATACGAGTATACGCAGTGTCTAACTCTTAATACTTGTCTTGCTATGTTAAATCTTTGACATAAGAACAAACATCTTAATGAGTTGCTCAGGACACCATTTTACATTTTTAAGGTCAGTCAAATATTACACGAAATATTGAAAATCAAATTTTTGTTGTCCCTGGAATGCTACACCAAACTACCACTTGGAAACCAACGGCGCTGCTATCTGATTACATTATCCGCTCATACAGACACATGGTGGCATAGAAAGGGAAGTTATGACATCGCATACTTAAAGCCGATGTCCGCCATGTTAGTTGCCCCAAACTTGAGCTTCTGGGGGAAGTGTTTTGTTTAGTTTAGTTCAGTCGTGTCATATTCCGTAAATCATTTTCACGATTATTTTATCGATATGATGTGCAGAAAGTCAGATTACAAGAGATATATACAAACATGAATAGTGCTAATATTAATATTACTGAATTTTTTAGTTCTATACATGCAACTACATTTAGAGGTACAATTATTTTTTTACCAGTTCTGAAAAAGAAACTCCTCTATGGAATAGAAGGAGTTGTCCAAACTAAATTATTTTAAGCTATATTTAAAGCTTGATCTGCCACCTTCCAGACACTTTATGTTGTTGGGAAAATGATCAAAGAGTTTTGTTGCTGAATAATGTACTCCTTTTTGAGCAACTTACAGCTTCAATAACGGATAGGAAAGGTTATTTTTGCCTCTAGGATTGTACATATGAACATCGCTGTTTTTCGTGAATTGAGGTGGATTATTTATAACAAATTTCATTAGCGAATATACATACTCTGATGGTGCAGTTAAAATACCTAACTCCTTGAATAGGTGCCTACATGACGTCCTTGGGTTAACACCACTAATTATTCTCACTGCTCTCTTTTGTGCAATCAATACTTTATGTCTAAGTGCTGAGTTACCCCAGAAAACTACTCCATAAGACATTATTGAGTGGAAATATGCAAAGTACGTTAGGAGGCTGATCTGTTTATTACCAAGACTAGCGATTATACGAAGAGTGAAAGAAACTGAACTTAATTGTTTGAGAAGCTCAGTAATTTGCTTTTTTCAGTTCAAGTTGTCATCAATTTGAGCAACCAAAAATTTGGAGAAATCTACCCTTTTAACTGAGCCCTGTTCTTGTGCTACATCAATTGTCAGTACGACTCTATTTGATGTACAGAAAAGGATATAGTGAGGTTTTTTTTTTTCAAAACTAAGGGAGAGTCCATTTTCTGAGAAGCACTTAATAATTCTTTGAAAGACATCCTTAACAATATCTTCTGCACCTTTTTCTGGAATGGGATTTATTACGACACTCGTGTCATCTGTAAAAAGTACTAGCTCTGCTTGCTGAACATTGAGAGGTCATTCACATGAATAAAGAACAGCAGAGGACTCATAATTGAACCACGTTGGACTCCCATTGCGATAACTCCCCATTCACTTGAACTTACCACCCTGCCAACATTATTTGTGTTATTCAGCACAACTTTTTGCTTTCTGTTCGTTAAGTATTATTCAAACCAGCTGTGTGTATAGCCTTTAATTCCATAAAACCTGAGTTTTTCTAAGAGTGTTACATGATCCACACAGTCAAATGACTTGGAAAGATCACAAAAAATACCAACTGGTGATAATTTGTTATTTAGGGCTTGTACTGTTTGATGGTTAAATGTGTAGATAGCATTCTCAGTCGAATAACCATTCTGGAATCTGAACTGTGACATGCTGAGTAAATTATTTTCACTTAAATGTGAGACTACACTTGAATATATAACTTTTTCGAATATTTTAGAAGATGAAGTCAGCAATGAGATTGGTCTATAATTATTTAAGTCACACTTGTCCCCTTTCTTATGAAGGGGTTTCACAATTGTGTATTTCAATCTGTCTGGAAAAATTCCCTGTGCCAGTGAAGCATTACATATATCACTAAGGACTCCACTTATTAAATTAGAACAACACTTCAAAATTCTGTTAGAGATTCCATCAACACCACATGAGCTCTTGTTTTTCAGTATATTTATAATTCCCTTAATTTCAGTGGGGGATGTTGGTGCTGTTTCTAAAGGCCTAAAGTCCTGGGGAATGACATTTTTAACAGATTTTTTGCTTCTTCAACTGAACCCTTTAACCCTATTTTTGCTGCTACATTCAGAAAGTGATTGTTAAAAATACTTGCAATTTGTGAATTATCATTCACAACATCATCATTTAGCTTTATTGCTATGGTATGCTGTGCACTGTCAGGCTGCCCCATATCCCGCTTGATCAAATATACCAGCTAATATCGTTTACAGGTGTACTAATCATTGTGGTGAGAGTCTCAATGGTAAAGTAATCGCATTTTGTTCGTCAACTGACACATTCAAGCCATATTTTCTTTTGCATGCATTGATTTCAGTTGCATTATTTACTTCTACTGTAGTGGTTTTATTTCTGTACTCATTTGACTTTATATTTCCCATCAGTCCAACTCGAAAACCTCTCTCACTGAACGTTGCGAGAATAAAAGACTGGAAACCGACAAGACATAGCAAAATATGTTCTTAGCATTTTCGGGAAAAGGTCATAGGTCGAACATCAGTTTCGTTAGTCTGTATTAAGGAAAATGCTGGATTAAGAAATCACCCTTTCCACATCACATACTTATCTTCACGGTTATTCGGAACGCATTACATTACTGAGGCAAAATGCGTCGTATTATTGCATCAAATAAGCGTTTAAGATCGGAAAAATGTCTGAAAATACCTACCTGGCGCTGCATTATTCGCGGAAAACTCTAACATTTTCTGTTTAAGACAACTGTTGTATTCACAAGATAGCAACTAAGAACAAGAAGCAATCGTAAACAGTAGTCTACTAATGTTTTGGAGCATCTAACACGGAGGCACCAGCTCCAAAACAGTGTACAGCGTAAGTCTGTAGCGCCATCTTCCCTTATTATACCTCCATAATAAAGACAACACATAGGGCGCTCATAGGTGTATCCCATATTACTACGGGAGACAGTACTGGTAAAATCTAGAAATAGAAGTCCTACTAGCCTTTGTCCAGAAACAAATATTTGTTGAGATATGCACTATTTTACTCGAGAGCAGTCTCTACTTAATTGTGTAGTATGTCTTTCTGTTAATGTTCATTGCACATTTCTTATTTGTTGTTTTTGTTTGGATGGAGACTATAGAAACAAAGCAGATGTATGGTTATTTTAAGGCACAGAATTGAATTGGCTCTAATAAAATAATAACAAAATGCCATGGATATTCAGAAGGATGTAGGTTGCAGTAGGTACTGGGAGATGAAGCAGCTTGCACAAGATAGAGTAGCATGGAGAGCTGCATCAAACCAGTCTCTGGACTGAAGACCACAACAACAACAACAACAACAATGCAAAACGTAAATTAAATGTTTAACATAATGGGCTAGCTGATCTCAAAGGCAGAATTTTGATGATAGTCTAGGCTAATGGAGTGTGACACTTTGGCCAGAATAAATAGGGCACTAACCTACTGACTTGAGTATACCAGAAGTAATATTACATACTTTACATTGAGTTTCTGATTGTAATATTGGAATAACATTTAGGCAGGAACAATGCAAGAAGTAATATGAAGTAATTTATACACTGTTAACAGTCATTCTGAAAAATATAAAAGAACAAACATGCAAACAATTTAATTTTTTGGATTATTAATTTTATCGATGAGACTTCTTCATGTAATAAGTACAGGGCGTCCCACTCAAGCCCCCTTGATTTCAAGGACCCAGGAGAGAAAAACTACAGTAGATATGACAGTGAGAAATGCACCACATTGTAGAGCATCTCAAAGAGTTTATATTCCCACGTTAGAAGTGCCAAGTATCGTCGCCAGAGGGCAGCATGGTCACATGAAGTGAAAATGTGTGTTCTGAAACATTCTGGCAGTGCACACTACAGAGTTTCAGAAGAGACAGTAGAGGACATCAGACAAACGTGTCTCAGAAGCAATGGGTCAGTGTATCTGGACATATTGGAGCAGTTTGTGTGTCCTCAGATACAAGACTTGCAACCCAACATCATTTTTCAACAAGATGGAGCTCCACTGCATTGGTCAATGGGTGTTTGCAAGTTCCTGGACAGAAAATTACCTTGTCATTGGATCGGACGTGGAGGACCCATTGCCTGACCACCAAGTTCGCCCGACATTACGTAGCTTCATTTCTTCATATGAGGATTCGTGAGAGACTGCATGCACGCAGTGAAAATGGACGATATTCCTACATTGCGACATCGGATCACTAATGCGATTGCAACAATAACAGAGGAAATGTTACAAAGAAAAGGGCAAGAAATTGAATATAGACTCTATATTCTTCGTGCTACAAATGGTTCACATGTAGAGGTGTTCTGATGATAAATAAATAAATTATTTGAGATGCTCTGCAGTGTGGTGCACTTTTCATTGTTGTATCTACTGTGGTTTTTTCCCTGTACCTTTGAAATCAGAGAGGTTTCACTGGGACACCCTGTAGGTTGCATGACTGCAGTAACGGTAAGGCAACGTGAAGGACATCCATCACCCCTTAAATTAACCATGCCAAATTCATTAATAACCATGCAGACACTGTGTCAATGCAGAACAAAGGCATAATAAAAAGAAAAAAGTAGGCTGGGAGAATAGCTACATTGCTGCTGTTAGTATGCTCACACTTGGGAGAATTAATTAAATAACAGTAACGAAAAAAAGGAATTCAGCAGTCGTTTCCCACATGCTCCATATGCAAAAGGGACCTAAAAGGAAAAGATAACAGAGTATCAAAAATAATTCAAGTAGAGATAACGATCTTATCTCAAGGTCATGCCCACACATCCGGGAAGCCTTCCCTCACCCTCTGCCCACACATCTCGGGCAATTGAGTGAGGTACCTTAAAGGTCAGGCACTGCTCACAAATGTTATAGCTGGCAAGAACATGATGATAAGTGCAAGGTGGTCTTTGACAAAATAAAAGGCTGTCTCAGACATGCATGACTTTAGTGCACCCAGGACCTAATGCCACATTGACGATTTCGTCAGACAGGAGTGACTTTGCCCTTAAGGCGCTTCTGAAGGGAGAAGCAGCTGGTATACAACACCCATGTAGGTTTGTTTTTTTTTTTTCTTTTTTTCAGAAGCCAACAGATTCTCAGTGCTGGTGATCTACCTATGATAGTGAAATATTTGCGGCTTATGAGGTGGCGCACCAACTTCAAGATAATGTTGAGGACAGACTCTTCATCATTTACACCTAGGCTACATAATGCCCTTCATAACTGACATCTCCACAGAGCATTCAACATCACTGCAGACTATCTGTCAAGAATAAACACCCTTGCCATACATGTCAACTATGACACATTAGCAGAGGTCTAGTTGCAAGACAGACAAATTATGGACCTCCTTCAAAATTCTACAATCAACTTAAGTAGAGAACATAGTGTCATCCCTGGATCCACCAAGCAAGTATTGTGTGATGTTTGCAAAATCAAATTCGACATCTCGTGGCCACATCAATGAGGAAGATCATGTTTGACAGTCTTCACAGTCTGTCACACACTGGCATATGCTCGTCAACATGGACGAGCTTGTATAGTCTAACACACAAAAGGATTGCCGAGACTGGACAACTACATACACAGTTTGCTAATATATCAAAGTGAGTTGCCAGGCACAGCTGCTGCTCAGCCGTTTTGAGATTCTGAAGGGTCCATTTCAACATGTCTACCTCGATCTAGAAGGGCATCTCCCCAAGTCTGAAGGCCATCGCTATACACTCTCCATCATCGAATACGTGAGGTGCCATTCTCCTCAAGGACATTATGGTAGCGATGATGGCAAGAGCTGTCGTCTTCATAGTGATATCACGTTTCAGCTTCACAATCTGTATAACTACTGAGCAAGACGACAGTTCGAATTGGTCCTATTTAACAGACTATGCAATATTTGCAATGTGTGACATTATTGCTCAATGGCCTACCATCCATAAGGCAACGGCCTCGTGGAATGAATGATGACACAAAAAATTGTCATTATGTCTCATGGCAGTCACTGGATGGAAGCATTACCTTCGGTGATATCAGATGTACACACCATTTGCAAAGACCATCTCCATGCCTCCCTCGCAGAAATCCTCTACAAGTCACTCACTCTGTCTGCACATTTTATGCTAGATATACCACCGATGGAGACTTCAGTACTCCCCACCTTCGTCACATGAGCCAAACAACACGTCACATGGCTCAGAACACTATCTCCATGGCTGTATGGTTCTCTGCAAATCTTCGTCCATAAGGCACTAACAGACTGCAACTACATCATAATCCAGGATGATAATAACGACTCTGTGTTACAACTGCCTTATGCCAGTCCTCACAAAGTCATCAGATGAGATACTAAGCTTTTTGACATATTCCTTCATGGTAAGCCTACCACTCTGCCAGTCAACCACTCAAAACAGCTTAGACCCTATGTGATGTGATCCATACCAATGATCCATACAAACCACTCCAATCAACATGATTCCTCCAGTCTGTTCTCAGACCAATAACATATTGCCTGGCTCAAACACTGACAATACCTTTGTGTTCCAACTAGACATGCTGCACTTTCTGGTGGACGATACTAATATCAAACTAGCTGATAATTTCCTTCTGATTGAGGGACGGCATGAGGGACATCAAGCTGCAAGCGGATTTATTACCTGACATTTCTCCCATATTTACAAAATCCTGATCAGTGTGGACACAGGTACAATCATATCACAACTCACGCCTGAGAGTTTTCTCACCATCACGGCCCCCTTACAACACAGAGGTGTACAACTGATCCTGCAGATCCTGGTGTCATTGCCCATCCATTTCGCCATGCCCACACTCTAGCCAAGCTTAGTTGACCATCATCGACGTTTAGTCTCGTTATGGTCGACCTCACCGTCCAGCAACTGACCTCCACAAATACCATCTGTATGCCTTGGATAGGGATCGACGTCATCGCGACTTCCCCATGTTCAATGAGGAACAGTCCAACCGCACCCTGCTTTGCAGCTGGCCACTGCGTGATTGGTCATGTACACAGGCGTGAAAATGTTCGTGGTAGCTTTCGAGTTATTTCTTTGCCAGAGTGCTCTACGCCAATGGGGGAGTGGGACGTTTCTGTTGGGACTCTGCCAGTGACAGTGTCTGTTGGACAGAGGAAACTCTCTGACCAACAACATCAGCCTGGTGTGGAATTGTAGAATATCTAAGGAACTATGATTCAGAATGCTTTATGTCTGCTGTGAACTGAGACGTGTATTCATTCTGTGTCGATTACAAATAAACTGCATGTTATATGTAACTTTGTACACATTACATTTATCCCATCCTGGTGTAAAGTTTACATGCCTTTGTGGGCGCTCCAGCAGCTTTGTATAAAACAGCAAATGCTTCTATGAGCAAAATAATTTCACCACATCAACGGTTGATAGCAACAACTTGATTCCTGGCAGTACAAAGAAGTGCACTGTGATTCCTGGAAGTACAAAGAAGTTAACAAAGATTTACGTTTTTTGACAGGAATGTCGAAACAAGCATTTAGTGAAACGAGACCTAGCATAAGCGATGTGTTCTGAAGAAGGATTTTAATGAAAACAAGTAAAATATCTGAATTACATACGATATCATTTAAAACATATAGTATAAAGCGCAGTCAAGTGAAAACGAGACAGATGGAAAAAGTGAGAGCTAAGTGATCGCTATAACTATTAATGCCTTTATTTCCTGTGAGACGTGACATTCAGTACCTTCATACGAAAATGTTTGCAGTTGTCTGCAGAATCATGATTGTATCCATGTGTACACTTATTCGTTCGAAGCATATAAATAGCCACAAATGTCTTTCTTCAGTGCCCCAAAAATATGGCAAATGCATGAAGAGAGATAGGGACTTTAATGTGGATGTGTAAGGACTTCTGCCAGGGACTTGGGCGAGCATTGTCCTGTAACAGAGTGATGCTGTCTGAACGTTTGGACTGCAATTAATGCACAGTGGTAGTGGACACTTTGTAAAACCTGAAGCATGCCATTAAGTCTGTACGTCCAGGAATGCTGATGGACGGCATCGTTCTATTGCAGCATAATGCCTGCCGACATGTTGCCAAAGTTTTTTCTGCTATGCTGCATAAGTTTCGCTGGGAAGCCCACACACATCCTCCATACATTTCCAATCTTTCCACATGCTATTTCCAAATTTTTGGAGCCATGAAGAAAGGCTGCCAATTTGTCCTGGACAAAGAGGTACACACCTGGGTACAATCATGATTCCACAGGCAACTGTGAACAATTTTCTATGGAGGCACTGACTGTCTTGTCTCGCAGTGGGATGAATGTATTAACAGCTATGACCATTACTTTTGTAGCAGTAGACAGTTTACTTACTTTTTCCATCTGTCTCTTTTTTCATTTGACTGTCCCTTATTTTCTTTACATTTTAGATGTGTTCTGAGCTCAATATACTCTAACAAATTATATGAGTAACCAATGAGGTATCTTTTACAGTATTTCTTAGTAAATAGGAATTTTCAGTTCCTTGCCTGAAGTCTTCCACTGACCTGCAGTAAATTTTTGCATCAGACTGCATAACTCCATTTCGGACTCTGGGTAGATGTTCTTAGCCCATATGAGAAGATTTACCTTTAATATTGTGGCAGAGAATTTTGCAGTTTATTTGTGATTCATTCTTGTTATGAACCACATATTCCATTAGGGAGTAAACGTGCTGACACACACGTAGGAGAATCCATTTGCACCTGAAGACACTGCTTAGTACAGTATTCTTATTGGATTCTACTGTAGAAATCAGATGCGAATCCAGGACCAAGGGGGGGGGGGGGTGCAGCTATATGGGTGCCCTCCCCCTTCTAACTACCCCCGAAATGCATCTGTTTCTTCTTAACAAAAAAAGTACCGGTAAATAAATAAGTAAAGAATAAAAAACGTTTCTTTGCAACATACTTTTCAGGCTTAACAGTCTCGAAAATTTTCTCGTTGTTGTGATTGGTATTACAACAGTTTAAGGGAATACCTTCTTTTACTTTTGAGAATTTGGAGACGGCAAAGTGACACAACATTTTCATGAGCCCCTTCCCCCTAGCAAACTCCTGTATTCGACTCTGCGTACAATATATTTTCATGTTATCTACACTGCTACGAAAGATTATGGCACAGAACAGTACTGCGAGTAAGTCTGCTAACAATCCTTTATTCAGGTCAACGCAATGAGAAATTTCTAAGCACAAAGCATATAGTACTAATAATTTTGTATAAATTCGCAACGACCATTGTTTCTTTTTTCTTACAAAAAAGTTCTCTATTCGCCTCATGGTCACCTGCCCTGTTCTTCCTATTAAAGAATTATAAGCTGCTGCCTTGTTATCTCGATTGCTGTATCTTAAATTTCAGCAAACAGGGTGTTATTCCTATATATTTCAATAAATTCAACAATGAACTCCCTAAAGCACTCACGCTCATCAACTATTTAGGAATTCACTGTGTACGCAGAGATGAAACTGAACACATAGCTCAAACACCTTTCACGCACCAGATTTCGTCGATATCCTGTCCACCTGCTACGATTTGTCTGCGGAAGTGTGACTTGCTCTCACATATTTGAGCAAGGTTGCTGAAATCTCTAACTTCCACATTTGCGCACATCTGATGCTGCGTAGATCTCCCGTCCGCACGCTATGATGTCTGCGCAAACGAATCTGCGCAGATGTTTGTGCAGGTATTTGCGCAAACGGATCGGTGCATTCGGACGAGCGTTCAGCATAAAAATGATTGTACGACATTAAAATATCGCAACGATGTTTCTTAAAAGTTGGTACTGAAGGTTGCATTATTTATTGCCTTACAGCATTCTCAGTGCACTATTTTGTTTTAGTAGAAGAAAAAGTAAAATGCCTTACTTTTTAGTAATTATTTCCATTTTAATAAACAACACATATAACCACCAACGTAGACAAAATGCTTCGCTTTATAAGCCCAGCAAGCCGAAGTCTTCATGCCAATGACCACCTCATCTGCTCGTAGGAGGATATGTAAACAAATACAAACAGAGATTATAATTTGCTCCGACAGGTGGCACTGGAGTTCCGTGGCGGGCTCAAGTAAATAAAGTGCAGATGTGTAAAGAGAGGTGATTCTTTCTTTTCGTCATTGTGTGTCTTCTGTTGTCATTGAGGACTCTATAATTATGGCATAGGCTCAGTTATTTCGCTTCATGCTCGGTAATTTTTATTCCGTGCAAATATAATGGAAAATATGTTTGGCAGTCCGAAACCAGGCATTGTACGTGTTTGGTAGATGTAAGATATACATATATTTTTGAGTACCAAAGTGACGAAATTATTTTTTTTATATGAATTTAAGATGATGCGATATTTTGGTAAGTTTCATAAGTCAACTTCACTGGGATTGATAGAAGTAGGCATGAAAAGCAAGTGTTTTAAATCGTGCGCAGAAAAGTATTGTAATCGCTTCAGTATTTTGCTTCACCTTGCATTAATGCTTCGTGTGACATGTTACTAAGTGTAGTGGTTTCGTTAATATCAGCATTCTGTTTAGATGGTTGCTGAACATGAAGGCAGATTCGAAGACTGCTAGTAGAACATTAAACTACCCACTACTCCGATTAGTTTTACATAAGCAAAGAGTATTTGCAAATGTTTATAAAATGTAGTTGCCTTAAACTGAATGTTTAAAAACAGGATGCGGCAATTACAGTCAACATGATGTAGCATAATCCTCATACCCTACTGGGCAAATTATATCAACTTTGTTAGTGTTGTAACAAGTTGTGTTGGTAGTCTCGTTGCATTGCATTTCTTTCACTGGTTCTTAAATCTTATTTTCTTGGATTGTTGTTTAGGACCCAAAAGATAAATCAGGTTGCATGGCTTTACTGAAAACTGAACTTAGAAGATCGGTCAGTAGCACATACCTATCTACAACAGATTTACAATGAAAAACTTTGTGTCCATAAAGCAGATTATATTTGTAAGCACATGGAGTAAGAGCTGTACTTAAATGGCAATTGTACTAAAATTACATGTCAGATTTGATGAGTTTCTTGTATGGTTCATAATATTTAGTAAGACATTTTAACAAGTGTTGTTGTATTCTGATGAAAATTACTTTGTGCTTGACACATTGCAGTGGTGGGAGACAGAGTTGGTGGCATACAGCCAGCCTTGCATCATAAGGCACTGAACATACCTACAACACAGGGAGCACGTGACACTTGAGAAGGAACGAAGATTGGACAGCGGTTTGTCCTTACCACTCGACTCCCTGAAACATCACTTGTAAAGTAATTTTAATTGGAGTTTATAACTAGAAATTTCTGCAAATATTTTCTAGCTAAAAATCTGAAGTCACATAAGTAGTATCAATTATTAAATAAGTATAACAATTACGGCAAAACCACCATTGCAGGCAAGATACTGAACATGAGTCAAGACAGATAGAAACATATCAGATGAAGAGGGTGTCTAGGAAGGATTCCTCTAGATGGCCCATAAATGGGTTGGCATACGATGGTGCTAAGCTGCTGCCCTTAGCTGCACCTCCTTCAAAGGAGATGTAATTGTGGGTGAGGATATAGTTCATCCCGGCAACTAGGAAGGAGGTGGTTGATTTGGAATCCATCAGGTTTTGGGTAAGGTAATGTACAATAGTGGTAAAGTCATGGGTATTATGGCTGTTAGTTCAAATGGAGGTGGCATCAATAGTGATGAGCAGGGCACCACATTGTAAAGGAACAGGAACTGTGGAGAGTCAGTGAAGGAAATGGGTGATATTTTTTATGTGGGAGGATAGGCTGAAGGTGTTGGTCTACGAGATCAGGGATTCTCTCAGTGGGGTGGTTGGGTTTATGGACTTGAGGGAGTATGTAGAATGTAGGTGAATGGGAAGGGCGACGAGAGAGAGATGGACTCCGGGAAGAGGTTCTGGAATGGGCCTAAGGATCGGTGGAGAGACTGACGATCCTGCTGGATTTCTGGAATGGGTTCACTGTGGCAAGGTTTGTAGGTGGATGAATCTGACGTAAGGATTACCTGGCTGAAGGAATCCTGCCACAGTAACCCCATTCCAGAAATCCAGGAGGATCTTCAGTTTCTCAAATCCATAGACCCATTCCAGAAACTCTCCCCACCCCTGCCTCCTCCTACATACTTACTAAAATTCATAAACGCAACCACCCATGATTCTCCATTGTTGCCGATTATTGTTCTCCCACTGAGAGAATATCTGCTCTTGTAGACCAACACCTTCAGCTTATTACCCACAACCTACTCTCCTATATAAACAGTACAAACCTTTTTTTGATCGATTCTCCATAGTTCCTGTTCCTTTACCACTTGGTGCCCTACTTGTCACTATTGGTGCCACCTCCCTTTACACTAACATTCCAGATGCCCATGGTCATACCATTATTGAACACTGCCTTTCCCATGCCCCGATAGATTCCAAACCTAAAATGTCCTTGTCCTTCCTAATTGCCATGCCCAGTTGTATCCTTACCCATGCTGTTACTTCTTCTCCAAAGGGAGTAACTCCAAACAAATCTGAGGTGCGGCTATGGGCACCTGCATATGGCTATCCTACGGCAGTGTGTTCGTGGGACATGTAGAGGAATAGTACTTGAATATCCAGATTCCCAAACCCCTCACTTGGTTCAGATTCATTGATGACAACTTCATGATCTGGCCGGAAGGTGAGGACATACTATCCACATTTCTCCAGAACCTCGGCACCTTCTCTCCCATTCACTTCACATAATCCTAGTCAACCCAACAAGCCACGTTCCTCGAAATTGACCCTTACCTCAAAAATGGCTACATTAGTACCTTCGCCCATATCAAACTTACCAACCACCAGCAAACCTTCACTCTGACAGCTGCCAGAGGACGGTTCCCCTGGTAACTCTGTTTCACCCAAGACTGGAGCAACTGAACCTCATTCTCCTCCAGGGTTCTGACTTCCTCCTGTCATGCCCTGAAATGAGGAATGTCCTCCACACTCCTCCCATGGTGGTATTCTGCTGCCCACCAACCATACATAATATCATTGTCCATCCCTACACAACTCCCCCGCCCCCATCAACTCCTTGCCCCATGGCACATATCCCTGTAATAGACCTAGGTGCAAGAGCTGTCTTATACGTCCTCCCTTCACCGCCTACTCCAGTCTCATCACAAACATCACCTATCCCGTCAAAGGCTGGGCTACCTGTGAAACCAGTCATGTGATCAACAAGCTAAGCTGCAACTGCTGTGCTGCATTCTAGGTGGGCATGACAACCCACAAGCTTTCTGTTTGCTTGAATGGCCACCAACAGAGCCTGCTGCCTAACATGATGTTCTTCATTTCAATGACTACTTCACAGTCTGTGTATTCTGGATCCTTCCCACGAACACCAGATTTTCTGAATTGGACAAATGGAAGCTCTTCCTACAATGTGTCCTATGTTGCCGTAACACCCCTGGCCTCAGCCTTTGTTAGTTGTCCTACCCATCTAGCCCCTTCCTTGCTTCCGTTCCAGCACTTCACAGCCCTCTAATTGACCAATGCACCCACAGTATGTTTACTTCGCTCCCTTTTCACAACCCTTCCCCCCCCCCCCCCCCCCTCCCTTTTCAGGTAACCTCCCAACTGCACCTAGCGGCCCCACCCTCTCTCCACATCTCTCCTGTATGCTCCCACAAGTCGCCCTTTACCATTCCCCCAACTCTACCCTGCTGTTCCTCCCCACCCCAGCCACCCTCTTACCCTCACCACTCACTTGCCTCTCCCGCCATGCACTGCTGCTAGCTTTCTGGCCTCAGCAGCCAGAGACTGTGGTCATGTGTGTATGAGTTGTGTTTGTGCGAGTGTGTGTATGTTGTCTATATCCAACAAAGACCATGTTGGCTGAAAGCTCATTTCGTGACAGTCTTTTTGTTGTGCCTGTCTGCAAGTCAATGTAATTTTTTAAATTCATTCAACCCATAATGTTTTTATTGTTGTACATAATTTTCACCTCTCCCTTGTACCAAATAGATCTCCCCCCTCCTTAAGGACTCAACTCCCCCATCCCTACCCTCTCTCACCTAAGTTCTTAATTCTCAAACATAGCTTTAATAACACCAAATAAATGTCTTGATAAATATGTTCATTTGTTCATTAAGATTTTAGTTACTATTTGAACTATTACTTCTGGACACTTGGGTGGTTCGTCTCATTTTATTCTTAATGTCCATTAAACTTGAGTTATTATCAGTTTGTGTGATACTGAAACAAAAAATAAGAAGAAATACATAGCTTTTAATTCCCATTACTTGAAAGAGTTTTACTGCAAAAAGTACTATTTGAATTGAATTCGAAACCTTATCTTGTCTCGTTACTCCACTGAGTATCCTGTATCCAAGTTTTCTGTTAACATTTTATTTATCTTGGAAACTGAAATATGACTCGTATAAAACTCTAAAACTTCTTTACTGCATCTTTTCTTCCAGAGAGTTACATGATATACCCAGATAATGGACATGGAACAAGTCATTCTAATCTCAAGTGACTCAAGTGCACCAGCTTCTCCAGAGAATTATCAAGATAATCATTATAAAAATGATTTCAAGTCTTCTGATGTCTCACCAGAAAAATCACCTGTTGTGTACAAAACAGTGGAAAGTCTTGTAAAAATGAGCCAGGATAGTGGGCTTAGTCTTGGTGTCAGTCCCCAGCAAAAGGACAGAGATGCAGATGCATGCCTGCGTGGATATGATTCTGACATAGTGGACTTGGGATACAGTGAGATGTAAGTTGCTACAAAATCAAAAGGATTTGTTTTAGAAATTTTGTTGTTGACTGCTCAAAGACAGACAATTGCTATTCATTCTGTGATATACAGCAAACATTTCTCAGGTGATTCTCAGATTTCTGTGAATTTTGTTCGCATTGAATTTTATAGTCATTGGTCACCATTGCTTGGCTCTCTAGTAACCGTGTCTTATGCCAGAGGGCTTAAATGTCTGTTTTTGTGGTTGTAAAAAGAATAAGAATTTTTATTATATGTACTTTGTTCCCTGATGAAATGATCATATCATTATTTCACTAAGAAATGAAATTTCTTTTCTTTACCAGTGATTTTACATGTATATACAGCAATACCATACCTAGGTACCTGCATCGGGCACACGGGGGGGATGCCAGCCCCGAATTGAATCCTCCTCGTGGAAAACAGGGGGCTAGTGTGTTGGCAATCCTGGATGTGGTTATAGTTAGTTTTCCACATCCATGTAGGTAAAGACTGAATAGTAGTGTAGGAAAAGATTGATTGCTACCTGTAAAGAAGATAAATAAGTTGCAGACAGGCACAATTAAAGGATGCTTGCATAAAGCTTTTAGCTGCAGCTTTTCAGCAAAAGAGAAACACACACCGCCCATACACACAAGCAAGCACACCTCATGCGCACTTGATGCTGTCTGGAGGAGTGTGCAGGGGCTAGAACACCAACAGGCGCAGCGTCAGGAGGTTGTGGAGCAGGGAGGTGGGGAAAATGGGGAGAGGAGCGAGGAAAAATGGACGGGTGCATTGGCAGTGGTTGGGAGACGAGAATGAGGAGGAGATGATAGAACAGAGGGGCTGGAACTGTTTGGTGGAGGGTGTGGGACAGTATGTTACTGTACGTTGAGGCCGGGATAGTTATGGGAGCTGAGAATGTGTTGCAAGGATAACTCCCATGTGCGCAGTTCAGAAAAGCTGGTGTTGTAGGGCAGTATCCAGATGGCTCAGGTATTGAAGCAGCTAATGAAATCAAACATGTTGTGTTCAGTTCTATGTTTATGCCAGAGGATGGTCTACCTTGTTCTTGGTCACAGTTTGGGTATCGTCATTGATCCTGGGGGACAGGTGGTTGGTTGTCATACCAATATAAAAAGCTGTGCAATGATTGCAGCAGAGCTGGTAAATTATGTGACTGCTTTTACAGGTGGCACCCCCTTGATTGGTAGAATAAACCTGTGACAGGACTGGAATCTGAAGTGCTGGGTGGGTGGATTTGGGCAGGTCTTACACAGGGATATGATCCTTGTGGCAAGGGATTGGGAGTGGCATAGGGATGGACTGCACTGTTGTCGAGGTTGAGTGGATGATGGAACACCACTTTAGGAGAGTTAGGAAGTATCTTGGGAAGGATGTTTCTTATTTCAGGATGTGATGAAAGGTAGTCAAAGTTTTTTGAAGGATGTGGCTCAGTTGTTCCAGTCTGGGGTTCTACTGTGTGATGTATGGTACATTGGTATGTTACTGTTCTCAGTGATGGTGGGAGGATTGGGGGTGTGATGGGAAATGGCACAGGAGATATGTTTGCAGAGAGGGTCTGGGGTTAGTACCTGTCTATGAAGGCCTTGGTGATATCCTCATCATGCTGAGCAAGGGAGTTCTTGTCCCTGCAGATAAGCCATCCACGGGAGGCCAGCCTGTATGCGAGGGTTTTTTAGTGTGAAACGTGTTGCCATTTCTCAGCTCAGATACACAGTGTGCAGTTCGTAACACAGTGTCGCATTTGAATATGCACTTAAATTAGACGGAGAGAGGAGGACTATTAGGATTCTTTCCTGGGGGAGAGCTGGCAGTAGCTTTAGAATTACTTTGAGAATGGAAACCCCATGATAATAGTAGCCTATATACAGGTGTGGTGGGTTCTCCATGAAACAGGAGAAGTACCATATCAAGTCTAACCTGGCATTGGCTGGATACAGAGCACTGGGCAAGAAGGAAAGGAGAATACAGCAATACTGTATGCCAATAAATCTCAATGTACATGATATATAAATACTCCACAAGAGCAATACTCAAGATTAGGTGCAATTCTGACCAGAGCACTATTTATCTCCTGCACATTGTGTCGCACCCATTTCACTTGGCGAATGGGAGAATAATTATAAATAACCAGTGAGAAAACAGGTGATATGTTAAAAGCTTTCAGCAAAGTTCAGAGTTAGTTTCTAATTCTCATTTTACACATTGTACTTCCACCACCACCCTCCTTGTATATTTGACTTCCCTCCCTCACTCACTCACTCACTCACTCCCTCACTCACTCACTCACTCACTACAGGTACAGATATCGATGTCACATTACACAATAATCAGTGTTTCCTTCTCATCCCATACGATAAGTCTCCCCTGACCCACAGTTCTGTGTGACTTTCCCAAAATCTACCCCTTTCCCAGACCTCTCCTGTTCTTTTCCTTCGCCCTTTTCCTTCCCCTTGACCCCTTCTGCCTGAAGAAGGATCCACTGGCTCCGAAACCTTGCCAATCACAACAGTCTTTTAAGAGTGTGTGTTCTGCCGCCACTTGATGAGTAAATTCTTTATCTATCCAATTAAATAATTTATTTAAAACAAAGATTCCAAGACTTACCAAGCGGGAAAGCGCCGGTAGATAGGCACAATAAATAAAACACACACACAGAATTTCTAGCTTTCGCAACCGACGGTTGCTTCTTCAGGAAAGAGGGAAGGAGAGGGAAAGACGAAAGGATGTGGGTTTTAAGGGAGAGGGTAAGGAGTCATTCCAGTCCCGGGAGCAGGAAGACTTACCTTACAGGGAAAAAAGGACAGGTGTACACTTGTACACACACATACACAGACACAAGCAGACATTTGTATTGGCAAAGAGTTCGGGCAGAGATGTCAGTCGATGCGGAAGTACAGAGGCAAAGAAGTTGTTGAAAGATAGGTGAGGTATGAGAGGCGGCAACTTGAAATTGGCGGAGGTTGAGGCCTGGCCGATATTGAGAAGAGAGGATATACTGAAGGGCGAGTTCCCATCTCCGGAGTTCGGATAGGTTGGTGTTGGTGGGAAGTATCCAGATAACCCGGACGGTGTAACACTGTGCCAAGATGTGCTGGCTTTGCACCAAGGCATGTTTAGCCACAGGGTGATCCTCATTACCAACAAACACTGTCTGCCTGTGTCCATTCATGTGAATGGACAGTTTGTTGCTGGTCATTCCCACATAGAAAGCATCACAGTGTAGGCAGGTCAGTTGGTAAATCACGTGGGTGCTTTCACACGTGGCTCTTCCTTTGATTGTGTACACCTTCTGGGTTACAGGACTGGAGTAGGTGGTGGTGGCAGGGTGCATAGGACAGGTTTTACACCGGGGGCAGTTACAAGGGTAGGAGCCAGAGGGTAGGGAAGGTGGTTTGGGGATTTCATAGGGATGAACCGAGAGGTTACGAAGGTTAGGTGGACGGCGGAAAGACACTCTTGGTGGAGTGGGGAGGATTTCATGAAGGATGGATCTCATTTCAGGGCAGGATTTTAGGAAGTCATATCCCTGCTGGAGAGCCACATTTAGTGTCTGATCCAGTCCCAGGAAGTATCCTGTCACAAGTGGGGCACTTTTAGGGTTCTTCTGTGAGAGGTTCTGGGTTTGAGGGGATGAGGAAGTGGCTCTGGTTATTTGCTTCTGTACCAGGTCGGGAGGGTAGTTGCGGGATGCGAAAGCTGTTTTCAGGTTGTTGGTGTAATGGTTCAGGGATTCGGGACTGGAGCAGATTCGTTTGCCACGAAGGCCTAGGCTGTAGGGAAGGGACAGTTTGATATGGAATGGGTGGCAGCTGTCATAATGGAGGTACTGTTGCTTGTTGGTGGGTTTGATGTGGACGGATGTGTGAAGCTGGCCATTGGACAGATGGAGGTCAACGTCAAGGAAAGTGACATGGGATTTGGAGTAGGACCAGGTGAATCTGATGGAACCAAATTAGTTGAGGTTGGAGAGGAAATTCAGGAGTTGTTCTTCACTGTGAGTCCAGATCATGAAGATGTCGTCAATAAATCTGTACCAAACTTTGGGTTGGCAGGCTTGGGTAACCAAGAAGGCTTCCTCTAAGCGACCCATAAATAGGTTGGCATATGAGGGAGCCATCCTGGTACCCATGGCTGTTCCCTTTAATTGTTGGTATGTCTGGCCTTCAAAAGTGAAGAAGGTGTGGGTCAGGATGAAGCTGGCTAAGGTGACGAGGAAAGAGGTTATAGGTAGGGTGGCAGGTGATCGGCGTGAAAGGAAGTACTCCATTGCAGCGAGGCTCTGGACGTGCGGGATATTTGTGTATAGGGAAGTGGTATCAATGGTTACAAGGATGGTTTCCGGCGGTAACAGACTGGGTAAGGATTCCAGGCGTTTGAGAAAGTGGTTGGTGTCTTTGATTGAGGATGGGAGACTTCATGTAATGGGTTGAAGGTGTTGATCTACGTAGGCAGAGATACGTTCTGTAGGGGCTTGGTAACCAGCTACAATGGGGCGGCCGGGATGTTTGGTTTTGTGAATTTTAGGAAGTAGGTTAGAAGGTAGGAGTGCGAGGTGTCGGTGGGGTCAGGAGTTTGATGGAGTCAGGTGAAAAGTTTTGTAGGGGGCCTAAGGTTCTGAGGATTCCTTGAAGCTTCGCCTGGACATCAGGAATGGGATTACCTTGGCAAACTTTGTATGTAGAGTTGTCTCAAAGATGACGCAGTCCCTCAGCCACATACTCCCGATGATCAAGTACCACGGTCGTGGAACCCTTGTCAGCCGGAAGAATGATGATGGATCAGTCAGCTTTCAGATCACGGATAGCCTGGGCTTCGGCTGTGGTGATGTTGGGAGTAGGATTAAGGTTTTTCAAGAAAGATTGAGAGGCAAGGCTGGAAGTGATAAATTCCTGGAAGGTTTGGAGAGGGTGATTTTGAGGAAGAGGAGGTGGGTCCCGCTGTGATGGAGGACGGAACTGTTCCAGGCAGGGTTCAATTAGGATAGTGTCTTGGGGAGTTAGATCATTAGGAGTGGGATCAGGATTATTTTTCTTCGTGGCAAAGTGATATTTCCAGCAGAGACTACGAGTGTAGGACAGTAAATCTTTGACAAGGGCAGTTTGGTTGAACCTGGGAGTGAGGCTGAAGGTGAGGCCTTTGGGTAGGACAGAGGTTTCGGATTGGGAGAGAGGTTTGGAGGAAAGGTTAACTACTGAATTGGGGTGTTGTGGTTCCAGATTGTGTTGACTAGAATTTTGAGGTGTTGGGGGGAGTGGAGCTGGAAGTGGGAGATTGAGTAGATGGGAGAGACAGGGTCTGTGTGCAATGAGAGGAGGTTGAGGTTTGTTGGAATGGTTGTGGAGGGTGAGCGAGTTGCCTTTCCGGAGGTGGGAAACCAGGAGATTGGATAGTTTTTTGAGGTGGAGGGTGGCATGCTGTTCTAGTTTGCGGTTGGCCTGTAGGAGGATGCTTGAACAGCCGGTGTGGATGTGGGAGAGGAAAGATTGAGGACTTTGATTTGGGAAAGGAGTTGACGGGCGTGTTCATTGGCCGAGTCGATGTATAGGTGAAGGATTAGGCGGGTGAGGGCTATGGATTGTGCAGTTTGGAACTGATATAAGGACTGATGGAAAGAAAGATTGCAGCCAGAGATGGGAACTTTAAGTGCGAGGCCTTTGGGGGTAATGCCAAATGTCAGAGAAGCCTGAGTAAATAAATTATGGGAGTGTCATCTGGCTAGGGTGAAGGCATGTTTGCGGAGGGAATGTAAAGAAAATTTAATGGGGTCGTTGTAGGGATGTTGTGAGGTTGACATGGTATTAGGTGGAAAGGGTAATATGAGGTTAAAGTGAAAATAAATAGAAATATATATAGGGAGAGATAAAGGTGTGAAAAAAGTCGAAAAAGTGTTGGTTTGAGATGAGCTATGTTGATCCTGTGCTGATCTTAGGTTGGTGAACAACAATGGGTGCAAAGGTTAGGTAGTTGTGTTGTCTCCAAAACACGTTAAAGGGTGGGGAAATTCAGGAAAATTTCGAAAAAAAAATTCACGAAAAGCCTCGAAAAAAAATTTTTCGAAAAAAATTTCTCAAAAAAAAAAATGCGTGAAAAAGTATTCAAAGGACTGGTTATGTACTGGCAGGTTATGAAAATCGGGCTAACAATCGTTTGATGAAGAAATCATAACGTTTAAACCGGTGCAAAGCTGCTAAAAAATGATCGGTTATATGGGAAAAACGGGAATGGAAATAAAACGAAAGTTGTTGGAAATAGCTGAGATTGTTGTTTAATGGGTGAAAGGAACTGAAGCTGTGAAATAGTATTCACGAGTTTACACGAAATGTTTTATTTATTGTGCCTATCTACCGGCGCTTTCCCGCTTGGTAAGTCTTGGAATCTTTGTTTTTAATATATTTTTCCCATGTGGAAGTTTCTTTCTATTTTATTTGCATCACAATTAAATAATTTTATCAATAATTTATTGTTTTCATTGTTACATAACAATTTTGGTATCTCTCCCTACACAGATAGTCTGAAGCCTGTTCCACTGCAACAACAACATGTACTGGGAATCATTACAACATTAATTAGTTAGTTGCAAATTCAGTGCTTGCAAGAGTCATAGTAAACAGCTATTGTTGTCACACAGCAAACAAGCGAGCAAGAGACACTATTTTACCTTTTCTTCCTACTGCACAGAAAGAGTTCTTTAGGTCACTGGCTGTGTGGGTTCCTATTAAAACAACTATCCAGCATTCTCTGGTTGCCCGTAAGAGTTTGGATGACAAATTTAGATACATGTTATCTGACATATTTTACTGTAACATAATTGCTTGTAATTATGGAAAGAATTGTCGTCTTAGGATATCATATCATTTTGCACTAATGTAAGCTACATTCCAGTTTCTGCATCTATTGGAATTTTTCTTGAATCATTAAAACAGTTTATTGTTGATACTTCTGTATTCTTTGTAGGCTAACTCAACACTTCAATCAACTGAGGTGACCCTATAGTTAAGTCACTGGACTTGTATTCAGAAAAAGTGGGATTCAAATCTGTCTAGTCATTGTCATTTGTATTTTTCCATTCATTGTAAACATTGGTGATTGACAGCCATAAAGTTTTGACAGAGGTCACCACTTGTTGAATCAAGGTACCAGCAAAAATGTTGCAGCATAGTCAGGCCAATATGGATGACGTCTCTAGTTGCCTAATCACTATGGACAAGTGTTGGGTGTGTCATTATGACCCCCAGAAGGAAGAGCTAAGCATGCAGTGGAAACATGTATTCACCACAGAACCATCATTAGGGAAGGAAATGCTGAGTGTTTTTTGGGACTGTCATGGTGTGCTGCTAATAGATTATGCTGTCACAGGAGCATACTACCGACATCTCCTTGACAAGGCTACAGGAGGCTGTTGAGACTAAGCGATGTGGAAGCTTTCCGAGGGGGGGGGGGGGGGGGGGGGGGGGGCTCATTTTGCGTGGGACACAGTCACGCACACTACTTCAGTGGTCTGTCAAATTTGACCTCACTCCCATGTTCCCTTGACGTGGCACCCAGTGATTTCCTCTTCTAGGCTTGGGTGAAGAAGTCATTGCGCGGTAGGCTTTTCCATAATGAAGATGGGCTGATTTTTGAGCTGGATCATCTGCTTTACTGTCAAAATGCAGCCTTCCACAACCAAGGCCTCTGCTAAGTCATCTGTATAAAATATAATGCTTTCACGGGTTACTCTGTAAAGGAAGACTAACACAGTCAGCAAGTATCAGTGTTACAACATTTTTTAAAACACTTTAGAGTAGCCCTTGTATAAGCAGTGTCAGAATGGATTTTTCACAAAAGACATAGCTGATTTTCTGCCTCACCCTGATCAAAATGTAGTTTATGCTGTCCCTAACAATCGTGTCAGTGTCTCATGAAAGCCTAAAAGTACCCTACCCCTCCCCTCCATACAGTCTCTCATTCATTCTTTTTGCACATGAAAGACCTGTTGGTGTATTTGTATGGACATTTAAAAAATATTTGTGTCAGAACTGAAACGGATAGTGTGTACTGTCACTGATCATTTCATTCTTGAATTTAAATCATATAATTTCTTCACGTGTTACTGTTCTTTTTTGTTTTAAGTCTGAAAGAACAGTTGTATCTCTCTTAATTTCTGATTTTGTGAAAACACTAAAATACCAGTATAAAAGTGAATATTTACCTATTCTGTTGGAAGTCAAAATGGTACACATAATTTGCAGTATGAGGTAGGTACAGTAAATAATAATCGTTAGTCGCTCAGAAAAAAATAAAGGCGGAAATTCAAGTAATTTTTAAAAACTGTTTGAAAGTGCTGATTTTTCAAAGCAGATTTGAAACCTATATTCTTGTTTATTTTAGACCATATGAAGATGTTGGATCTAATATACATCCTTCTGCTGATGTAGTAGCCTTGAAAGACTCAGATGATAATCTGGGCGCCAATTCAGGAAACAGTGGAAGTGATTACAATATGAAAGAAAACCCTCCAGATTTGTTTTCCGAAGCATTAAATCAGTTACGAACACTTTTACCATCATCACATGACAAGGACGACGATGTAAGTCTAAAGCGCAAATCTAACTGCATTCTGTAGGTGTATAAGTGTTTGTGGAGGCTGTCCTGAGACATTAGTTTTCGATTATAACATAAGAAATTGTTTGTAGACATCAGTAATATTATTAACATGTAACAAAGTGACAGCCACATTTCAGGTGACTCATTGATTTGAGTATTTCTTTTCCTGTGGGGGATACATTGCAAGTTCTTCACATGTCTTTTGACTCAAATAAAAACTATGACTGTCTTACAGCAAAAGAAGAAGAAGAAAGGTAGAGTTAATAAAGAAGCAATTCTGGAAGAGAAAATGCAGAAAAAAGCCGAAAAGGAGAAGAAGAAAGCAGAGGCAGCCCTGCATAAAGCTATGAAACAAGCAGCAGCAGCATCAAGTCGCCTCAAAAAGCCAGGCGAGTGTCTCAAGGTATGAGGGATGATGGGGGTTGGGTGTCTTGTGTATTATGACAACTCACATTAAATGATTCAGTATCATTGCCACAGTCTGAGAGAGAGTAATTCTGTTCTTGCCTTATTGTATAGTAATAATAAGGGTAACAAAGACTACTGCAGTTTGGAATATAAAGGTGCATGTTTCCTTTTCGGAATGATTTTTGCGAAGCAATGGTGGTAACAAAGAGATGTGATTGTACTCAGAGCATTCTCAGAATATGTGAACTAAATGCGCACATGGTTTCACTAAAACTTCACTTCTGAAAAATGAAGAAAACTGCAGGACAGTTGCTTAATCCATAATTTTTTACTGTGTGCATGACCAGTTTTGGAACAGTTACAGTTACACCATCTGGTGTGAAAAATAAAATTACGTAATCATTTAAGGTCATCCTCATCCCAGTGTTATCGTGAACCAGAGGTTCTGTATCAAGAGGGTAAAAGGCTCAAAAATTCCATAAGCCATTCCTCCATGCTATGTAACAATACGCACTAGCTGTGAATACTGAAGCCGCACAAGACCCAGTGGAAATTAGCAGCAGAAGGGAGACAGAACCATCTCAACATTGAGAAAGAAGAGGATTTAAACAAACAAGGGGGAGGGGGGAACCTTTGGTTCTGTGACAACATTGCGTGAGTATGACCTCAGATGATTAAGTGACTTTATTTTTTACACCAGATGATAGAACTGTAACTGTTCTGAAACCAATTTTGTAACCAATATAAAAGTGGGGATTAAGCAAGTGTCCTGCAGTTTTCTTCGCTTTTCAAAATGGACTTTTACAGTTGCGGCTGCCCCATAAGAAGAAAATTTCACTTTTTGACATCACCTCTTTTATATTTTGAATGCTTTATTTAATTCAGTAAGGCCTTAAAATACTTACCATGGTTTGTTACTGTCTACCACTTCATTGTTGGCTGCATTTATGCTGTAGTACCATTCTCACCTGAACATGGTATACCTGAAACTGGTTGCTAGAAAATAAAATATAATAATGACAAAAAAATTGTGACTTGGCCTGTGTGAAGAGTAGTGAGGTTTCTGAATGTTAGTAAGGGATGTATTTTAGCTCTCTCCTGTGGAATCTTCGGTTTTTGGGAAAGAATGATATCTACTTGTGACAAAACAGTTGAATACAGGAGATGAGGGAAGGCTCTTTTATTACCAACGCTGGACTCCGACATTGAAATGAATGCACAGGGGTTACCCATTCAAAGTACTTTGGTCTTATGTCCGCACCACAGGTGCTGTGGACTTTTCATCACTTGGTAAGTCCTATAGTGGAGTAAGCTAGAAAGTCTCTAATGCAAGATGCCTTTAATAGTTTCCACAATGAAACTCTGTCCTAAAATCTGGTAGAAAACATAAAGAGATTCTTCTCAGATGTAAAGTACACCAGTGACAGCGCACAATCAATACCTTTACTGTGCAATAATAATGGTAATGTTACCAAAGACAGCACCACTCAAATGGAGTTAAGAAACATAGTTTTCTGAAAGTCCTTCATCAAAGAAGATATAGTAAATATTAAAGAATTCAATTTGAGAACCACTGTCAACATGAGTAACTTAGAAGTAGATACCCTCAGTGTAGACAAACTACTTAAGTTACTTTATAAAGGCAAGTATTCTGGTTCAGATTGTGCACCAGTTAACTTCCTTTTGGAGTATGCTGAAGTAATAGTTGCATGTTTAGCAACTGAATGTAACAGCTTGCTAGACAGAAGATCCTTACCTGAGGACAAAGTTTCACAGGGTGCACCAATCCACAAGAAAGGTAACAGAAGTAAACTGCTTAATTATATGCAAAAATCACTAACATAAATTGGAAGTAATATTGGGAACACATACTGTGTTTGAACTTTGTGAAATAACTCAAAGAAAATGATCTATTGATACATAGTCAGGACGCATTCAGAAATAAGAGAAATCAGCGCTTGCATGTAAAGTTTTAGGTAATCAGTTTTCTTTTGTGTTGTTCATGAGAAAGCAGTCAAGAGAGAGTGTGAAAATGGTTTGATGAACCTTCTGCTGAGCATTTAGTTGTGAACTGCAGGGTAGTGATGTAGGTGTAGATGAAAATGTGTGTGCTGTCCTCATCTAGTTATATCGATCCTTCCAGTTGTATTGATCTTCCCATTCGCTGATATTACTTTCAAATACAGTTACTCGCTTGCTCTTGATTTGCTATTATGGGTTTATTTGTTTATACACTGTTGATGATGCTTAGCTTTCATGTTTGGATTACTTGTAAGTTCTCTTTTCATATTTATGCATGATTTTTGTCATTGATGACTCGGTCCTTTTATACACTTATGGTTTTCTCAGAAACCAACTAGTGGTACTCCCATGTCAGGGTAGTGAATTTGTAAAATTTCCACTCAATTTTTGGTCTGTAATTGGCCAATGGTCATCACAGTATGTACTGGAGCAATGTGCACAGCAAAACTATAAAATAGAAAATTAAAATTAATTGAAGAAAGGATCATGCTAACCAGAATCTTTTTGAGAGGGCAATATGTCTCACCCTTAAAGAATTTGCTGTTAATAGTGTGTCCTTGGGGTACAAATCGTTGTACAATGATACCAAGGGAGTCGAGGAAAACAATGAGCTTTCATTGCACAGATTTCATCTTTGCATTATTCCTGTGGTTTTCTGTTCATTTATTTCGCCTTTTTGTCAGTGGAGGACAGTTACAACTCTGTCCCTTGCCACTGTTGATCAATATCAGCAAGTTGGATTAACCTCTACTATTTGATGGGATCTGCACATGCTTTCATTCACAAAGCTTTTCTGTTCTTGGCTGGGAAGTGTAGTACATTCAAAATGATGGGAATAAAAGTTCATTTGAACTGTCAAACACCAATCCTACACAATAAGATTCCAGACACATTGTATGTGACAGTCTGTGTTGCTCGTGCCTCAGTCAGTCACGACCCATTGACTGCTACCCCTCAAAAAGCCCTTGTATCACTTGTACACAGTCATCTTTGACAACAATAATTATCACATGACTTCTCTGCCATTTCATATGCACCCAGTGTGCACACTGCTCTATTCTCTAACAGTAGAAGACTTGACATGCAGGACCAACAAGAAACAACTTTTTCTTTCCACAGTATTCCCCAAACTTCCAGAGAAAATTATTGCTAAACATCCAAGGTATAGTATTTATAAGTACTGACACACAGTGCTATGGATACCTCACAGGAAAAATAATTCTGTGGACTTTCTCGACAGTACTTGGAACCTTGAACGTCAGCAGTTCCTCAAAACCAGAAGGTAAAAATTACAATTGTACACTGTTATTGTTGTTGTCTTCAGTCCTGAGACTGGTTTGATGCAGCTCTCCATGCTACTCTATCCTGTGCAAGCTGCTTCATCTCCCAGTAACTACTGCAACCTACCTCCTTCTGAATCTGCTTAGTGTACTCATCTCTCGGTCTCCCTCTACGATTTTTACCGTCCACGCTGCCCTCCAATGCTAAATTTGTGATCCCTTGATGCCTCAAAACATGTCCTACCAACCGATCCCTTCTTCTAGTCAAGTTGTGCCACAAACTTCTCTTCTCCCCAATCCTATTCAATACCTCCTCATTAGTTACGTGATCTATCCACCTTATCTTCAGTATTCTTCTGTAGCACCACATTTCGAAAGCTTCTATTCTCTTCTTGTCCAAACTAGTTATCGTCCATGTTTCACTTCCATACATGGCTACACTCCAAACAAATACTTTCAGAAACGACTTCCTGATACATAAATCTATATTCGATGTTAACAAATTTCTCTTCTTCAGAAACGCTTTCCTTGCCATTGCCAGTCTACATTTTATATCCTCTCTACTTCGACCATCATCAGTTATTTTACTTCCTAAATAGCAAAACTCCTTTACTACTTTAAGTGTCTCATTTCCTAATCTAATTCCCTCAGCATCACCTGATTTAATTTGACTACATTCCATTATCCTCGTTTTGCTTTTGTTAATGTTCATCTTATATCCTCCTTTCAAGACACTGTCCATTCCGTTCAACTGCTCTTCCAAGTCCTTTGCTGTCTCTGACAGAATTACAATGTCATCGGCGAACCTCAAAGTTTTTACTTCGTCTCCATGACTTTTAATACCTACTCCAAATTTTTCTTTTGTTTCCTTTACTGCTTGCTGAATATACAGATTGAATAACATCGGGGAGAGGCTACAACCCTGTCTCACTCCTTTCCCAACCACTGCTTCCCTTTCATGCCCCTCGACTTTTATGACTGCCATCTGGTTTCTGTACAAATTATAAATAGCCTTTCGCTCCCTGTATTTTACCCCTGCCACCTTTAGAATTTGAAAAAGAGTATTCCAGTCAACATTATCAAAAGCTTTCTCTAAGTCTACAAATGCTACATACGTAGGTTTGCCTTTCCTTAACCTTTCCTCTAAGATAAAGCGTAAGGTCAGTATTGCCTCACGTGTTCCAACATTTCGACGGAATCCAAACTGATCCTCCCCGAGGTCTGCATCTACCAGTTTTTCCATTCGTCTGTAAAGAATTCGCGTTAGTATTTTGCAGCCGTGGCTTATTAAACTGATAGTTCGGTAATTTTCACATCTGTCAGCACCTGCTTTCTTTGGGATTGGAATTATTATATTCTTCTTAACGGCTGAGGATTCTTCGCCCGTCTCATACATCTTGCTCACCAGCTGGTAGAGTTTTGTCATGACTGGCTCTCCCAAGGCCGTCAGTAGTTCTAATGGAATGTTGTCTACTCCGGGGGCCTTGTTTCGACTCAGGTCTTTCAGTGCTCTGTCAAACTCTTCACGCAGTATCGTATCTCCCATTACGTCTTCATCTACATCCTCTTCTATTTCCATAATATTGTCCTCAAGTACATCGCCCTTGTATAAGCCTTCTACATACTCCTTCCACCTTTCTGCCTTCCCTTCTTTGCTTAGAACTGGGCTACCATCTGAGCTCTTGATATTCATACACGTGGTTCTCTTCTCTCCAAAGGTCTCTTTAATTTTCCTGTAGGCAGTATCTATCTTACCCCTAGTGAGATAAGCTTCTACATCCTTACATTTGTCCTCTAGCCATCCCTGTTTAGCCATTTTGCACTTCCTGTCGATCTCATTTTTGAGACGTTTGTTTTCCTTTTTGCCTGCTTCATTTACTGCATTTTTATATTTTCTCGTTTCATCAATTAAATTCAATATTTCTTCTGTTACCCAAGGATTTCTAGCAGCCCTCGTCTTTGTACCTACTTTATCCTCTGCTGCCTTCACTACTACATCCCTCAGAGCTACCCATTCTTCTTCTACTGTATTTCTTTCCCCTATTCCTGTCAATTGTTCCCTTATCCTCTCTCTGAAACTCTGTACAACCTCTGGTTCTTTCAGTTTATCCAGGTCCCATCTCCTTAATTTCTCACATTTTTGCAGTTTCTTCAGTTTTAATCTACAGGTCATAACCAATAGATTGTGGTCAGAGTCCACATCTGCCCCTGGAAATGTCTTACAACTTAAAACCTGGTTCCTAAATCTCTGTCTTACCATTATATAATCTATCTGATACCTTTTAGTATCTCCAGGGTTCTTCTACGTATACAACCTTCTTTCATGATTCTTAAACCAAGTGTTAGCTATGATTAAGTTGTGCTCTGTGCAAAATTCTACTAGGCGGCTTCCTCTTTCATTTCTTAGCCCCAATCCATATTCACCTACTATGTTTCCTTCTCTCCCTTTTCCTACACTCGAATTCCAGTCACCCATTACTATTAAATTTTCGTCTCCCTTCACTATCCGAATAATTTCTTTTATTTCATCGTACATTTCTTCAATTTCATCATCATCTGCAGAGCTAGTTGGCATATAAACTTGTACTACTGTAGTAGGTGTGGGCTTCGTATCTATCTTGGCCATAATAATGCGTTCACTATGCTGTTTGTAGTAGCTTACCCGCATTCCTATTTTCCTATTCATTATTAAACCTACTCCTGCATTACCCCTATTTGATTTTGTATTTATAACCCTGTAGTCACCTGACCAGAAGTCTTGTTCCTCCTGCCACCGAACCTCACTAATTCCCACTATATCTAACTTTAACCTATCCATTTCCCTTTTTAAATTTTCTAACCTACCTTCCCGATTAAGGGATCTGACATTCCACGCTCCGATCCGTAGAATGCCAGTTTTCTTTCTCCTGATAACGACATCCTCCTGAGTAGTCCCCGCCCGGAGATCCGAATGGGGGACTATTTTACCTTCAGAATATTTTACCCAAGAGGATGCCATCATCATTTAATCATACAGTAAAGCTGCATGTCCTCGGGAAAAATTACGGCTGTAGTTTCCCCTTGCTTTCAGCCATTCGCAGTACCAGCACAGCAAGGCCGTTTTGGTTAATGTTGCAAGGCCAGATCAGTCAATCATCCAGACTGTTGCCCCTGCAACTACTGAAAAGGCTGCTGCCCCTCTTCAGGAACCACACGTTTGTCTGGCCTCTCAACAGATACCCCTCCGTTGTGGCTCTACCTACGGTACGGCTATCTGTATCGCTGAGGCACGCAAGCCTCCCCACCAACGGCAAGGTCCATGGTTCATGGGGGGAGGAATTGTACACTACCTGACCAAAAAAAGGGGGGGGGGGGGGTGAAGCATCCAGAAGATAAGATTAGAAGTGAGTATCCTTTGTTTCAAGTACACGCCATCGGTGGTTAAGTAAACAATTAAGAACTTCAGCTGTGGCAGGTATAATAGCCATCAGAGTGCATTGACTTTTGTTGCCAATCCTGGTAGCATACATAAGGGGCATGAACAGTGTCAGATGTATCCAGACTGAGATTTTCACTCTGCAGCAGATTGTGCGCTGATATGAACCTTCCTGGCAGATTAAAACTGTGTGCCCAATCGAGACTCGAACTCGGGATCTTTGCCTTTTGCGGGCAAGTGCTCTACCATCTGAGCTACCAAAGCACGACTCACGTCCGGCACTGGCAGAAGTAAAGCTGTGAGTGCCGGGCGTGAGTCGTGCTTGGGTAGCTCAGATGGTAGAGCACATGCCCGTGAAAGGCAAAGGTCCCGAGTTCGAGTCTCGGTCGGACACACAGTTTTAATCTGCCAGGAATTTTCAGTGTTAGATGTCTTTTAATCAGTGTGAAGGACATGGAATTGGAACATATTCAGGCAAGACAATGTTACATGATAGTAAAATGGAACAGTTATAGCCGTCCTTAAGATGTTATTTGTTATATGGCTACCAGTTTCGGTGCACCATCTTGTGGCCTTAATTGACACTAAGGGGGTATTTGTATTTATTTATTTATCCTGTGGATCACACATTGTACAAAGTACACATGATATAGGACAAGTCATTCTTCTTAACAAATATGTAGTTTGGAGAAAGAAAAAAAAATAGGCAATGGACTGCCATTTAAAAAAATGTACACAAAATTGTTCATTGATGAATATAGTAACTTCACATACAGAGAATACAAACAATTTACATGTGGAACTAAGAACATGTAGGCAATGTAGTGCTACTTTAAATTTACACAAATAATCACTGAGATTACAGAATAGTGAAAATGTCAACTGGAAACACAACAGAAGGACAATGTCATTTAAAAACTACTTTAAACATGAAGTTAACATTGAGATTTCACAGACAATTAAGTTTTAATACTAATAGAATGTGTACTTGTACATTCATAAAGCAAGTTGAAAAATTTTGGGAAGTGAAACTGAAACGTAGTTGTGTATAGTAGAAATTAGGTTATTATTTTGCCTACAGAATGTTTTACTCTAATCACAGTATTTTACAAATGAACTTTATAATTTTTCATTTCCAGGAATTCTTGTACTGAATAGAAACAGCGCTTTGTCAGAAATGCCTTTAGTTTATTTTTAAATATTGGATCTGGAGCAGTTTTTATTTGTTCTGGAATTTTATTGTGTAATACGACACCCAGATGAGTTATATACACTCCTGGAAATTGAAATAAGAACACCGTGAATTCATTGTCCCAGGAAGGGGAAACTTTATTGACACATTCCTGGGGTCAGATACATCACATGATCACACTGACAGAACCACAGGCACATAGACACAGGCAACAGAGCATGCACAATGTCGGCACTAGTACAGTGTATATCCACCTTTCGCAGCAGTGCAGGCTGCTATTCTCCCATGGAGACGATCGTAGAGATGCTAGATGTAGTCCTGTGGAACGGCTTGCCATGCCATTTCCACCTGGCGCCTCAGTTGGACCAACGTTCGTGCTGGACGTGCAGACCGTGTGAGACGACGCTTCATCCAGTCCCAAACATGCTCAATGGAGGACAGATCCGGAGATCTTGCTGGCCAGGGTAGTTCACTTACACCTTCTAGAGCACGTTGGGTGGCACGGGATACATGCGGACGTGCATTGTCCTGTTGGAACAGCAAGTTCCCTTGTCGGTCTAGGAATGGGAGAACGATGGGTTCGATGATGGTTTGGATGTACCGTGCACTATTCAGTGTCCCCTCGACGATCACCAGAGGTGTACGGCCAGTGTAGGAGATCGCTCCCCACACCATGATGCCAGGTGTTGGCCCTGTGTGCCTCGGTCGTATGCAGTCCTGATTGTGGCGCTCACCTGCACGGCGCCAAACACGCATACGACCATCATTGGCACCAAGGCAGAAGCGACTCTCATCGCTGAAGACGACACGTCTCCATTCGTCCCTCCATTCACGCCTGTCGCGACACCACTGGAGGCGGGCTGCACGATGTTGGGGCGTGAGCGGAAGACGGCCTAACGGTGTGCGGGACCGTAGCCCAGCTTCATGGAGACGGTTGCGAATGGTCCTCGCCTATACCCCAGGAGCAACAGTGTCCCTAATTTGCTGGGAAGTGGCGGTGCAGTCCCCTACGGCACTGAGTAGGATCCTACGGTCTTGGCGTGCATCCGTGCGTCGCTGCGGTCCGGTCCCAGGTCGACGGGCACGTGCACCTTCCGCCGACCACTGGCGACAACATCGATGTACTGTGCACATACGGTTCACGTCCACACTGTCGCGGCATGCTACCAGTGTTAAAGACTGCGATGGAGCTCCGTATGCCACGGCAAACTGGCTGACACTGACGGCGGCGGTGCACAAATGCTGCGCAGCTAGCGCCATTCGACGGCCAACACCGCGGTTCCTGGTGTGTCCGCTGTGCCGTGCGTGTGATCATTGCTTGTACAGCCCTCTCGCAGTGTCCGGAGCAAGTATGGTGGGTATGACACACCGGTATCAATGTGTTCTTTTTTCCATTTCCAGGAGTGTATTTTTGGTATGATGATGTCCTTGAAAAAATTTGATGGATATTAGATTGCCCTCTGGTATAATGAGCGTGTATATCATTGTTTTGGATTAATTTGCCTGTTCTTGAGAGGTATTCCCTGCTGAATAGGATTGTTTCTTGAATGAGTAGGGATGGGATGCTTAGAACATTAAGTTTTATAAACTGACATTTACAGGATTCCAGCTTTTTGAGGTCACAGATTATCCTCAGTGCTCTTTTTTTGTAGTTTAAATATATTTGTGCTGTGAGTTGAATTTCCCCAAAAGATGATTCCATAGTGGAGCAATGAGTGGAACTGTGCATGGTATGCTTGCATTAGTGTGGATTTACTTGTAGTAGATTTTAGTATTCTTAGTCCATAGCACAATGATGAGAGTTTCTTTGATAAGTTGTTTATATGTGTGTCCCATTTTAAATTTTGTTGGACCCATAGACCCAAAAATTTTGTTGGATTTACTTTTTCAATTTTATCATTATTTAACTTTACTTGGATAGTTTTTTGACTAGATGTGGGAATTAGATGGAAGTTGATACATACAGTTTTCCCACTATTAACAATTAGGCCATTTTTGTTAAACCACTCAAAGTTTTTTCATAGAGTTATCAGATATTGTCTGAAGGGATTCAGGGCCAAATCCAGTCAACACTATGCATGTATCATCAGCAAACAGGATAGTTTTTTGTGGGCTTATACGTTCAACAAGATCATCTGTGTAAATGAGGAAAAGTAATGGCCCTAGAACAGAACCCTGGGGAACACTATATCTTATTGTTCTTTCCTCCGAGAGGAAAACTGTGTTATTTATTTTATTCTGTACTTTAATATCGTATTGAAGTGATACCTCCTGTCTGCGGTTTTGTAGGTAAGAACATAGCCAGTTGTGAGCCACACCTCTTATTCCCCTTTTTTCCAATTTAGCAAGCAGTATTTTATGATCTTGTACATCAAAGGCTTTAGAGAGATCTAAGAAGATACCTGCAGCTATATGATGTTGGTCAATTGATTTCAGTATGTGGTCCAACAGTTCAAAAATTGCTGTCTGGGTGGATAAAGATTTACTAAAACCATGTTGTTGAATGCTGATTGGTGCGTGGTTTTTTACGAAATTTATAAGCCTGTCATAAAAAAAGTTTTTCCAGGATTTTTGAAAAGATGCTTAATATGGATAATGGTCTATAATTGGATACTAAATCAAGGGAACCTTTCTTTAGTAATGGTGAGACTTTAGCTATTTTGAGAGCATCTGGAAAAATGCCAGTTTTTAATGATTGATTGTAGATGGTTGATAATGGCTTTACTATATGGGGAGAACACACCTTTAATATGATGTCAGGTACTTCATTGTAGCCACTAGAGATTTTATTGCATAACAATTTTATTATGTTCATAATTTCACCAGGGTTTGTTTCATAAACAAACATTGTAGCATTAGTGCTGTTTGACGTATTGGTGGAATTGAAGAACGATACCTTGCAGTTTGCCTGAATGAGATCTTCTGCTAGTGAGGTGAAATATTCATTGAACTTGTTTACAACTGTGTATGGATCTGTGACCTTAGAGTCATTAAGTGTTAGAGAAATGTTTTCCTTTTTAGTTGTTGAACTAAAAGTTTCTTTTTTAAAAACTTTCCACATAGCTTTCATTGTGTTTGAAGAGTTTCTTATGAAACTGTCATTCCATAAAAGTTTTGCCTGTCTAATCACTCTAAGATAAGTTTTTTTGTAGGCTTTAGAATAGTCAGAAAATTCTTCAGTGACTATGTATTTTTTGGAGCAATATTGGAGAAATCTGTTTCTCTCACTAGAAATTTTGATTCCTTTTGTTACCCACGACTTTCTATTTTGATTACTTGAAGTTTTTGTTTCAAAAGGAAATGCTGTATTAAAGTAATAAAGGAAGGTGTTATGGAAGCTTAAGAACATATTATCAACAGTTGTTTGCATGTAAACACAGTCCCAATTTTCCTTAGCTAATACGAAGTTAAAAATCCTAATATTGCCATCTGAAAAGTTTCTTCTTTGAAATACTTTTTTGGGGCTGATTTTACTATTTTCCATGTTAACACTCAGTAGCTGAGCATCATGGTCACTGTATCCCATGCTCAGTACTTCGCCAGTGAATTTGTAACAAGTATCAGTTATGAAGATTTGATCAATTATTGAATCAGTATGCTCTGTTGATCTTGTTGGAGAGTGTATTGTGGGGATCATATTAAAGGATTTGGTCATGTTTAACAAATCAAGTTTAGCATTACTGTTTTTTGATAAATCAATGTTAAAATCGCCACAAAGTATTATTCTCATATTTAATGAGCTGACACTATTCAGCAGAACTTCTAATTTGGTCATAAAATATTACTACTTGGTGCTCTGTATACATTTATAATTATATAGTTTAGTTCAGGCAGCTTAACCATAGAAAGCTCAAATTCCTTATCTCCAGATAATGCAATCTGTTCATTTAGGCCTACCTCATTGAATTTTATCTGGTCCTTTACAAATATAGCAGTACCGCCATGTGTGGAGAAATTCCTACAATAGAAGCTTGTTAATGAGTGCCTTGGAATAGAGGTTGACTGAATTTCTTCTTTAGACAGCCAGTGTTCGGTAATACATATTACATCTGGATTTATTTGAGACTGAAGTAACACTTCCAGCATTTGAATCTTATTTCTGAATGACTGGACATTATGGTGTAATACAAGAAATGATGGACTTTGTGACTTTTCAGTTAAGGGTTTAATTAATTTATTTTCTAAAGGTATTTCTAACACAGCACTTACCTTAAAAAATTGGCCGAGATTTTATTTTTGTGTGTGGCTTCTTGCACGCAATTTTCAGTAGCAGAGATGGTTTTGAGTGGTTGACACAGTTCTGCTTCCATCAAAGCTTCTGTTTTTGGCCTAAACCATTTTGTAATTTGTGGTTGTTTGGCGATCTTGATACTTGGGGCTGGTTTCTTCAGGATTTGATTTCGGAGTTTTTCTACTATTTGGTCTTTTCCTAACATATTTAAATGTAGTCCATGAGCTGTATGAAATCTTCTTCCTAAATTGTATGTATCAATCATCTCTACATTATGAAAAGTAAAACATATTTCTGATATCAGTTTGTTTGCAATGCAAATTTTTTGGTTGACACAGGACCAGGAAGGCAAATCATAACGACGAGGAATGTTAACAACGAGTACATTTGTATGTAATAGGTTGTTTAAGCATTCCTTCATTTCTTTCTCAAACCCTTTTGTTTCATTCCTATATATATCGTTTGAACCAGCTAGAAGAACGACAAAATCACAATTACTTAAGTGAGATACATCAGTAAAGTTTGTTAGTTTATTTAACTCCAATCATATAAATGATTCGTCAGTGGCCAACATCTATGAAATGGTTTTTGCAGACTTCCTGTAACAATAGTGTTGTCTCCAACCATCAACTACCAACTCAACACCATTGTTACAGGTAGTCTGCAAAAAAACAGTCCACAGTTGTCGTATAAGACTGGAGTTAACCCCTCAGTGTCAGTTGAATCCGAAAATTGGTGCAGTGAAGCACTGAAACTGGTAGCCATATAATAAATAAACTTGTAAGGATTGCCGTAGGTGTTCCAATTTATTATGTAAGTGAACAGCCAAAGTCCCTCAATGCTACATGGTGTATTCTGATGTGACATTGGCCCACTGTTGGCACAAAATGAGAAAATTGCTCTATTATGAACTAAGCACACCATATCCGCTTCGCATCTGTGCCTGTCATCTGAGAGCAAATATAGACTCGCTGCTATATTCTGTATCATACCACGTCATTGGCCAGTGCAACAGCAGCTGGACTAGGGAACTACCACCCACTGTGTTGATTACTGTTAACAGCAGAATACAAATGAGTGCACTTGGAGTGATTCTGTGACCAGGAAGCTCAAGACTGCTGATGATTGGCATAACATTGTGTTCAGCTTTAAATCGCAATTTGCATTGTCTTGGATGACTGTATTTGCTGAATATGGTGGCAACCTGGGGAGAGGTCCCATTCTCCCAGTGTTCAGGGGTACAGCAATGATTACTGACATCATGATGTGATAAAACATCTGGTATGATTCCAAATTGTGACTGGTAGTGAATGAGTGAACTCTGATGGCACAGTGTTAGGTCACAGACATCCTCATGTAGTACCTCTCATACAACTGTATAGTGGTGCCATTTTTCTACAGGACTGTGCTCATCCATGCCTGGTATGTGTCTCTGTGAACACTCTATGTGATATTGAGGTACTCTCGTGCCCAGCAAGATCCCCAGATCTGTCCCTTTTAGAACATGTGTGAGACCAGCTCAGATGTTAACTCTGTATCAGTTCCAGTAGCCTAGATACCAAGGACCAGTAGTGTCATATTTCAAGACGAACTTGAATCTTTCAGGAGAGGATATAATGGCTTTATGACAACCTTCTCACCTGAATTGGGGCGTGGATCCAGGCCAGAGGAGGTTCAGTGTCATACTGTTAACTGGGCTCAACTGCCCCATTCTTTGTAAATTTGACTCAATATTGTAATCGCCGAAATAACTCCGCACACCCTCTCAACCTTTGAAGTTTAATTTTGTTTTCTCCTTCACTTCTGGTTGGTTCACTGTTTTCTCGAGTGGTGTAATTAGCACAGTACAAGCAGTAATCATAAAGTTTTAATTATGACCTCAAAAAAATTAAGCTGTGATGATAAAACATGGCGTGATGCTAGTCCTTCTGTAAGAATTCACCATAATTTTTTCCAACATTGGATGCCTTGGCAGAGAACTCAGTTGTAGAAGTTTGTATTTAGATTGTTCAGGAAACAATCCACCTCAAAAATATTCCTGTCATCATTCTGGAAAAGCTTACCACACAACAGGTTTTTTTCTTGTGAGGAAAGAGGAAGAAGTCACTAGGTATTAGTTGTGAGGTGATGGGGGTGACAAAAAATTTGGTAGCTGTAGTATACTTTGCGCATAGGTCTTTTCACAGATGCACGCATCTCTACTAACTTTGCCTGTCCCCATTTGCCTGTTCTATTTTTACCTGGTAGTGCAATTGCCTCCTTTGCTTCCTTAGCATTTTCAGAATTTCAGTCTCGCACAATGTTGGTTGGGTCGTCACTCTTCCTGTCGTTGGTGAAATCGCATTTTCACTGCTTGGTTTGCTCCTTCGTCTTGGGGTACTACTGATACACTCACTCATTGTTATTACCATAGGTAGCTAAAGAAATCGTCTTGGTTGACGTGACACAGGTACAACATTTCCAATGTCCTTCAGCTACACAGGCTTTTTTGTTGGGTGTTAGTAGTCACTGAACAGTGCGAGTGGTGACCTTTGTCATGTTTAAAATGTTGTGCGAAATGATGAACTTTGATCCATTACTGATTTTTACTTTTCCCACTATTGTCTCAGTTGTGATTTGCCACACCAGGTCCTCCACTTTTCTTGTGATTCCTGGTTCTTCTCAGAGAATTGGCCTCCCACTCAGTTCTCTTTATTCTTCAGGCTTTTAGACCACATTGAAAGTCTCTGTACAAGCTAACTATTGTGTCATACAGTGGTGCATTGTTGCCTTTCAGTTGCACCAGCTCAGCATGGATTTTTGCAGTATTACTCCCCTTCAAATGCAGAAGAAGAATTTCCACATGAACTTCACATCAGGGATATTTTTGGTGAAAATTTAGGCATATATGGAAAGGATGGGCTAATCAGAAATTGGGGTGGTGTATTTGTCACAGTAGACATGAAACTCCATTCCACCAAGATAGAAATTGCAGCTGCTTGCGAGATCATTTGGACAAAATTCGATATCAGGAGTGGGCATAAAATTATAATTACATTCTTCTGCCAACGCCAGGCTCACCACTTTAAGTAACTGAAAACTTTATAGAGAAACTCAGTTCTCTAGTACATGGTTTCCCCAGTAATGATCTTATCATTGGAGGTGTCTTGAATCACCCAACAATCAACTGTGAAAATTACAATTTTGTAAGTGGTGATAGTGAGAGGACATCCTATGAAACATTGCTAAATGCTAAAAACTACATTAAACAAAGTTTAGAACCCCACTCATTATGTAAATGGATTAGATGTAATGCCCACAAATAGAAGTGACCTTGAGAATGCTCACATCTGTGCTGGTATCAGTGACAATGAAGTGGTTGTAGCAACAATGAATACCAAAATACAAAGGCCAACTAAAACAAGTAGAAACATTTGTATCTTCAGTGAACTAGGTAAAGAAGTGTCGTCTTTCAAGAGGAACTTGAATCTTTCTGCTCGGGACAGGAGCATGTACAAGAACCAAGAACTATACCTGAAGTTTAAAAGAATAGGTTACCATGCACTTGATGGATATGTACCCACTAGAACAGTACATGATGGGAGGAACCCTCTGTGTTATACAGCAGGGGCGGCCAAGATTGCAGATTGCCTGCCTTGCCCAGCCATGAGAGAGAAAGCGCTGAGTGTGACTTCACATTTTCCCATCTTCCATGCCACACTGTCCGAGTACGAGGAGGGGGAAGAGGGTAAAACTGTGAAAGTGCCACATTTAGATGGCAGTGCCGCTGCACTGCGTACAACTTGGTTTCACATTTCTCAGCAAAATAGGTCACAAAAAAACAGTATTATTAGTTACTTTTGGTGCATTTTAGACATTACATAATTTTTATCTTATACAAACTGCCGGCAAGCGGACAGTCGCAGTCACAGAAATATGTTAATAAAAATATTGTAGCACTTTTGTAACCTTATTATGGAGATGTGGAAACTCTACCTCAGGAGAGCAGTGAAGACATCCTTGACAATTTTAACATGACTGGGATTATCTTGCAGGTCAGTCAGTTACATCTGCACATGCACAGGAGTGCTTTCAACTGCAGTGGCAAACAGTCTCATAAACATTTGTAAGATTGGTAATGCCCTCAAAATCTTTATAAAACTATCCTTGCAATTCTTTCAAGGCCACAAGAATTCTTCAGACCTTTCATTTTCTTTAATGTCAATGATCTTAGGGAAATGGATTGTCTTTGTCTTAATGTATCCCTTCCAATACGATTTTCTTTTTAAACCAGCCCCATCAAATCAGAAAGAAGTTTCCTTGCAGTGTCTTACTCTGGGCGGTGTGCAGTCAAGTTCCAGTCTGCATGTTGTAATTTTCTTTCCTGTACCTTCATTTCGAATGTTCTAATTTTCATTCCTGTACTCTTCTTTCCTTCAAAAACTTAAACAGAAGCTGGTTTTAAATCAAAAGATTGTTCCAGGAATGTCCCTTGACTTAACCTATGTACTTTACAATGACGCATGAAGTCTCCATACTCATTGTTCGTTTCCAGTGAGAACTGTTGCAACTGACAATGGAATAATGTTTGTGATTTCAGAAATTTTACTATTCCTACCATCCATTTCTTCACGTAAAACAGGACTCTAAAGAGCTTTTTTATGTACAAAACAACGAATCTCGTATGTCAATTTTCCTAACTTTTTGCTCTTTCATTGCCAACTAGACCCATAAATTCTTTCTGCATGGTATTTTAATATTGTTTCATAGCAAATATCACTACCTGCCACATATGCGAATTGAGAATTCTAATCCCTCTCTTCTGTCATTGCCATTAATTTTAAAGGATTCTATGATAGACCGCTGGAGTGCCTCCTTTGTGCAAACAGCCACTAGATCAGTGAACATTCTTCATATCACAAACAAATAGTGTAGATTAAACGGCTCTGACAGCACTATTCTGCCAAACTGAAGAGACTTGTGCCAAACAAAATATGTTGCGCTGCAGTGGTAAATGAAATGTTGGGCTGTTCTGAGTACTTGTGAGAAGCACCGAGCAAAGCCAAGTGACAGGTCAGGCTTGGCCCGCACATGCTGCACGGATGAAGTTTGGCAAGCTGTGGCTGGCCCAGGTATACAGTCTCTGTAAAGAAATGGAGACTACTGCATAGCAGATGTAAAACTAGGCATAGCACTGTAGTTAGGTGATATTCTGAATGAAATATGTTTGGCCATAGTGTGAGCAATGTGTGTGAAGCCTCCATTCAGCCTTAGTGGAATATTGTCAAAAGGTCTCCCACAAACCTCAAAGAAATTCCTGTCATGTGTAAAGGGTTTTAATGGCACTAAGGGTACTGTCCAGTCACTCAGAATGAGACAGGAAGTGAAATTTATGGTAGCAAAGCTAAAGCAGAAATTCTTAACTGTGTTTTGCTCCTTTGCAAATGAGAACCCAATAATATTGCTACAATTTGATTCTCATTGCACTGAAAACATGAGTGAAATAGATATTAGTGTCAGTGGTATTGAAAAACAGCTGAAATGTTAAAATTTAACCAAAGTGCCTCGAACAAAAAACCAACCCTAGTTACCGGATAAAGTCACAAATCACACCAGTCTACAAGAAGGATAATACAGACAACCCACAAAACTACTGCCCAATATCTTCGACATCTATTTGTTCTGAACTCGAACATATTGAGGTATCTTGAACGGAAGGACCTTCTCCATGCCGAGAAGCGTGGATTCCAAAAACATAATCATCTGAAACCCAGCTCGCACTTCTCTCACGACATACTGAAAGTGATGGATCAAGGTATTAATGCAGATGAAATACTTACGGATTTCACTCAGTACCACATCTATGGTTATTGAAGTGACCAAGAAAGTCTCATTTCCAAAAGTGCAATGTCCCATCAGGACAGTGTTGATTCTGAGGCAGACTTATGCAGGCCATTTCAAAGATAACACAAAGATACCACTCTGTGGAAAAAGTTACATCTGCACTAAGATGACACTAGACTACTTAATACTGGAGCCACACAACAACTATATATATAAGAATTTGGACAAACTCGACTGGAGACGAACTGGCTGAGTTACAGTTGAACAGTCACGTTATCCTTGTGATCCATGGCACTTTAGCTCAGGGAGAACAGCGCTCATGCCACTGGCAGTTGGGTGGCACCAGTCGCTGTCACTGCAGCTGTCAGACAAGGGGCGAAGTTCTAGTGTGAACATCGAAGCCTGAAATGATTGCCCCTGTGTGGTATTGATTGGCTATGACTCCACAGTTATCAAAAGTAAGACTGTATGTGTTACCTATCAAAATTTGTGACTCGGTTGGAGGTTTTCTTTATTTGGAGAGGACAATGCAACTTACGTTGACTAGGGCATCATTGAAAGTTGTAGAAGTAACTTCAGATGTTCCCAAGGAAAGTGTGTTGAGACCTTTATTATTCAAGTTGTCTATTAATGATCTTGCAGACATTACTAGCAGTAACCTCAGACCTTTTGCTGATAATTCAGTCATCTGTTATGAAGTACTGTCTGAAAGAAGCTGCAGACCTTGACAAGGTTTCAAAGTATTGCAAGGATTGGAAACTTGCTCTAAATGTTCAGAAAAGTAAAATTGTGCACTGCACAAAATAAAAAAAATATGTATGTCCTATGACTACGATATCAGTGAGTCACAGTTGAAATCTGTCAACTCACTACGAACACATAATCTCAATCGCGGGTAAAGCAGTTGGCAGACTGTATAGTACCGGGGTATCAAACTTCAAACTTTTTATTTGTTCTCATTGAATTTTAATTCTATTTTCAAATTTCTCCTTTGTTTCCTTCACAGGTTGCTCAGTGTACAGAATGAATAACATTGGTGATAGGCTACAACCCTATCTCACTCCCTTCTCAACCACTGCTTCCCTTTCATGTCCTTCAACTCTTATATCTGCAGTCTGGTTTCTGTACAAATTGTAAATACCTGTTACCATAAAATTTCTGCAGGGCCTTGATTTTTCTGCCTATTTGATCCTTTGCTGCCTTCATAATTTCATTTCTTAAAACTGCCTTGAGCAGTTAGTTTGACAGTCCACACACACTGGAAATATTTTAGACCTTGTAGCTACAAACAAACCTGACCTTTATCACCAGTGACATAGCGACAGTTTATTATATATTTTTATTTTATTTTTTTTAATGTGGTGGTCCACAGATAATAAAAAGACTGCAGCCTACTTGGACTACGTTTTCATTCTCAAAATTGTGATGGCGTCACCACAGTGGCAATGGTTACTAAAGTTAATATATCTGTCCAAAAGGCTAGGAGAGTATTTATGCTGAAAATTTGCAGATAAGAAGTTGTTACCCTTCTATTTAAGACAGTGAATGGGCATCTTTTTTAATTCCATTATGATGGACATAGAGAAATTATGAGAAAAGTTGAAACTGAAGTATGTGGGTGAGCCAGTGTATTAAGGACAAAAAAGACTCAGCATGGTTTAATAACAAAATTTGAAAATGCTGAGAAAGCAGAGGTCATTGCATTCTCAGGTCTAAAAAAGATTGTGGAAATGTTGACAACCAAAGCTACTAGAAACGTGTGTGTGTGTGTGTAAAGAAGATTGATGTATGAAGTATACAACTTCCACTGTTATACCTTAGCGAAGGATCTTGCAGAGAAAATTATGGTCTAACATAAAATCACTAAACAGATTGAAAGTTTCTATTCAGTCACTTGTTGACCAGTCTGGTTTGGCAATAGAAGGCAGCAAAACAAAAGCAGAAATTTTAAATGTTGCATTTAAAATTGTTCACGCAGGAGGATCATACAGCCATACCATTCTTTGACCACCACACAGACTGCTGTATGAAGCACTTAGAAATAGGCAACCCTGGCATTGAGAAGTAATTGAAAGAGTCGAAGACAAGTAAGTCGCCAGATCTGGACAGAATCCCAGAGAGAACAGTACAGGACTGACCTCTTATTTAGCCTTTGCATGCCACAAATCTGTTTTCCAGCTCAGAGTCCACAGCAACTATTAAAAAGCACAGGCAACTCCTGTATATAAGAAGGGAGAGAATGGACCTGCAAAATTACAGACCCGTATCCTTAACATCAGTATACTGCAGAATTCTGGAACATATTCTTCCAGAAAGCATTTTGCCATAGTGCCCCACTGCAGACTGTTAACACAGTTCTGAGCACATGGAGTATGTACGCAGGTATGTGAATGGCTCAAAGACTTCTTATGTAACAAAACCTATTAAGGTGTCCTGGATGGTGAGTGTTCATCAAAGACAAGCATATGGTTAAGACTGCCCCAGTGTAGTGTGAAAGGACCAGTCCTGTTATCTGTGTACATAAATGATCTGGCCAATAGGATGAGCAGCAATCTGCGACGGTTTGCTAATGGCGCTGTTGTATATGGGAATGTATCATATTTCAGGGGCTGTAGAAGGATACAGGATGACTTAAACACGAGGTCAATTGGATCCGATAAATAGCAGCTTGCTCTAATCGTAGAAAAATGTAAGATGATGCAGAGGAGTAAGAAAAAGAATCCTGTAACGAAATGGAGTGAACACATAAGGATGGTAATAGGGAAGGTGGTTGGTTTATTGGGAAAGTTTTAGGAAAATGTACCTCATTTACAAGGAGACCACATATAAAACCCTTGTGTGACCCACTCTTGAGTACTGCTCAGGTGTTTGGAACCCTCACTAGATCAAATAAAAGGAAAACATTGAAGCAATTCAGAAGCATGCAGCTATGTTTGTTACTGATAGGTTAGATTAGCAGGAAGTGTTATGGAGATGATTCATGAGCTCAAATGAGAATCCTGTGGGGAAGACTACATTCTTTTCAAAAAGCACCAGTGAGAAAATTCAAAGAACAGGCATTTGCAACCAACTGCAGAATGATTTTTCTGCTGCTCACGTTTGTTTTTGCAGGCTTCAAAAGAAAAACAGACATGTAGTGCATGTCCTGACAGTGGAAGGAGTTCAGGGAACAAAAATTCATCAGAGAATAACTCAAGTGTACAAAGAGCCCTGCAAGTCAGCTGCAAGAGTCCACAGCAGAGCCTAACACTGTGTGCCTTGTCTGGCGTGCTGATGAAACCTCAATCGCTAAGCATGTGGCAATGTTTTAAGTATCGAAGGTTTCAGTTACTGCAGAGTTGTTGAGAGCAGAACTCGCCTAATTATAGATGAAGTAATAATGTAGAATGTGCAATTCAGAAACAGTGAAAATTTTCCTGATTTCAGACTATTAAGGTTGTTGTGGATAATGCACTGATACAAGAAAAGTTTGGAGGAGCTCTGTTGTCTGCCTTGGAAGAAATAGAGGTAGAACGTTGTATGCAGTCACAGCCCATCCCAAGCACTGTTACATGGCTGCGCCAGATCATCGAACACAGCATTGACGAAGACAGCCAAAAGGTGAGTCAGATGACTGAAAAGTCTATTGTCATTATTAGAAAGGCTCTGTTAGTAAAATGTTAAGACTTTGGCTCAACCACATAAAATTCAGGATTTAGCTAGACATTTTGAGAGCAAGTGCTTGTCTTCAGTTAAAATACACAGTAATCTCTAAAAGAAAGAATAATGAAAATAATGAATGAATAATTTAATAATGAAAAAGAAAAAATTACTGCAAAACCATCAGTCATATCAGACTTTGTCTGAATGTGAAGAAAAACAAAAACCCATTTTTACACACACACACACACACACACACACACAGCCACTGTTGTCTTGGGTGTCATTTCCCCACTACAATGAGTAGTGATATCAGGTGAGCTGGGTAGTGAGTGTACAGAAGATGATTTGGACCTACCAAACACCAACAGTACCTACATTTTGACAGCTGCTGCCCATTTGACACCAGAAAGCCCCTTCCATACAGTCTAGTCACTCATTGTTGGATCTGCATTGACGAAAAATACCTCTTCAGATATGGCGAGGGCCTGCCTGAGGCATCCATAGACTTTAGTTAGCCTCCCACATCTTGTCTCGAGTCAGGCCGTCACCACCTTCTCTCACCATCTCGCCAGTGACCTACCATGCCCACAGTCCAGCCACAAAGGAGCATGCCATTGTGACTCAGTACCACCCCGGAGAAGAGCAACGGAATTGTATTCACTGCCAGGATTTCAGCTACCACTCATCATGTCCTGAAACCAGAAATATGCTCTCCACTAACCTCCCCACACCTCCCACAATAATATTTTGCCACCCACCAAAGCTACACAGTATCCTTGTTCATCCTTATTCCTTCCCTGCCTCCAGCTGTTGCCCCATAGCTCATATCCCAGTGAAAGACCAAGATGAGAGACCCAACCCATGCATCTTCCCTCTACCACCTACTCCATCCCAGTCACATGCATTCCTTACCTCATCAGAGGTTGGGGCCATGTGTTAAAGCAGCCGTGGGGTCTACCAACTTAACTGAATCACTATAGCACATCCTGTGTGGACATGACAACTAACAAGCTGTCTGTGCACATGAAAGGCCACCACCAAACTATGGCCTAGGGACAGTTGGACCATGCATTTGTTGAGTATGCTGCCCAACATGAACAGCATCTTCCCCCACCCCTACCCCAATAGCCCTTCCCTTTCTCACTCCACACTTATTCTCTACCCACACTACCTACCCTAGGTGAGAGAGCTACTCACCACAATGGGGTCACAGTACCTGGAGAGTACAGTAGCCACATTTGTATGAGTTGCACTTGTATGAAAATGTGTTTCGATGTCTCTTCATCTGATGCACTTTTTCAGATAGCTGAAGAGTATCCTACAGTCTACCTTTAAATGCACCTGCCAGCTACTCGTGATGGGTAGCAATCTTTCCTAATTTGTGTTGTTATCGTTATTCCAAACCATTTTGTCCACTGTTTACTTTACATTAATCAGAGACTGTTCAGTCCAACAGATTTGCTGTTTTTTTATGTAGTTAAAGTATCACCTATGTTTAAAGATTCTTGCATATTTTACCTGAAGATGAAAGCCAGTTCTCAAAATGGATCAAAGGACATGTGATATCATCAGTTTTATGTGGTAGTGCCAAAATTTTAATATTTTACTCACCTTTGAAATTGAAAATTTCTAGAATGGTTCTTTCGTGTTGGTATTCTCCCTGTTCCCAACTGACTGGGAGGCACAGGAGGAACGGGTACAGTTGAACCTGAAGTAACAATTAAGTCTACATTAAAGTTCATTTTTGGTGAATTCAGAGTGTGTTTTCAAGTGTCAAGTGACACAAATGGCATAATGCCTGGTTTTGACTTCTTAGAAAGTCCGCAGCCCATGGTCTACTGGTTAGCAAGGTTGCCTGTAGATCATAGGACCGCATTTCAATTCTTGGCTGAATCGGAGATTTTCTTCACTCAGAGACTGGGTGGTTGTGGTGTCCTAATCGCTTCATCTCACCTGCATTGATTGCCAAAGTGGCATCAAATAGAAAGACTTGCACCATGAGGCCGAACAACCCCAGATGGGCTCTGCCAGCCATTAACACCATATGATCATTTCATTTAACTTCTTATAAGGCTGTCATCAGTTGATCCATTTGAAAAGAAGGGAAATAGGCAATTATAAAATACATAAAAACTTTGAGGACATGTCGTTAGTCATGCCTTGTGTAGCTCAGTCAATAGAGCATTTGCTCACAAAAGACAGAGATCTTGGGTTCGAGTTCCACTCTGGCACACAGTTGTAATGTGTCAGGAAGTTTCACATCAGCACACAACCCACTGCAGCTTGAAAAACTTCATTCTGGAAACTAAAAAATTACATTACGAACTCGAACCAACTTCTACATAAAGCTGCAGGTACTCGAATATGTACATAGTGACTGACCAAATGGATATGGACAACACTTCAGTTAAAATTTTGAAAATAGAGCTATCTGAATCACTTAAAATATGTTGATTTATCACTACATTTCAGCTATTGCCATCAGATGCAAAATAACTCTCAAAACAAAATTCAGAATCAGTTTCATTAAAAACTATACCCAAGCAGACTCATTGAGGGGAATGTATTTCCTTTATTAATACCTTAGTAAAAGTACAACTGAACAAGCCACACTAGGCACTTCAAACTCATTGGAAGACCTGAAGGCTACAGTTATAACATAAAGCTTTCAACTCTTAAATCACAAACATAAGATTGAAAATATCCAGTCTTAAATTCATTGTAATGGTATGTCTTAAAATCTACATCTACATGACTACTCTGCAATTCACATTTAAGTGCTTGGCAGAGGGTTCATCGAACCACAATCATACTATCTCTCTACTATTCCACTCCCGAACAGCGAGCGGGAAAAACGAACACCTAAACCTTTCTGTTCGAGCTCTGATTTATCTTATTTTATTTTGATGATCATTCCTACCTATGTAAGTTGGGCTCAACAAAATATTTTCGCATTCGGAAGAGAAAGTTGGTGACTGAAATTTCGTAAAAAGGTCTCGCCGCGACGAAAAACGTCTATGCTTTAATGACTTCCATCCCAACTCGTGTATCATATCTGCCACACTCTCTCCCCTATAACGTGATAATACAAAACTAGCTGCCCTTTTTTGCACCCCATTTTTTAAAGTTATTTATTTCATTAGTCATTCCTCTAAGGACCACATAACTTACAAACATTATGAGAGTTCATGCCATAATCCTATATAACTTGTTTGCTTTGGAGTGATTGCTCCCTTCTGATGTAAATAGGGTTCTTGCCTTTGGAGGATCTTAAGTTTGGCATCAGTTTAACAATTTCTTAACACCACCCTCCCTCCTTTATCTGGATTTTGCATTGGCAACAGCACAACCAGATTACTGTATCGACCCAGCATTACCACAGGCTAAGATTTTACTATCATTTTAATATTCCGAATATTTTTAATGTTTGATTCACAATTTAAAAATTGTAAGCTCATGCTATTACTTGCTTAATACCAGACATTGCCCAGGTATGTATTTATTCCCCTCTTCTATTAGTCAAATTCCTTCCCCCCCCCCCCCCCTCTCTCTCTCTCTCTCTCTCTCTCTCTCTCTCTCTCTCTCTCTCTCTCTCTCTCTCTCTCTCTCTCTCTTCTCTCTCTGCCTGTCTCTTCCTCCCCCTGTCTCTGCCCATCTCTTGCTCTTTCCCTTCTCTGTTCAACTCTTTTCTCTGTCCATTTTCTTCTCTCCTCCCCTCTCCCCCTACCTCTTCTGTGCCCATCTCCTCCTTCCCCCTCTCTGTCTGTCCATCTCCTCCTCTCCCCCTTCTCTCTCCATGCTATCACGCTTACTTTAGTCAGTGGGTGGTGGTTCTTACCCCCACAGTATTTCTTTACAGGTTGTAACTAATGTGTGTACCAAATTTGGTTGAAATGTTCCAGAGATATAGGATTATCCTTTTACCTGTTCAATTCCCTGCGTATGCACTAGTCAAGTAAATTTCCCACTTATTTGCTGTCATATTTCACCTGAATGTTCAGCGAATTTCACCCTGGAGTTTCATTTTCATGCAGCTTAATGTTTGTGATGTCATATCTCCTACACTATGAGTTACATAATGATACATTTTTGTTGGTAAATTCAGTGACAGATGTGGACACTGTCTGCGGAATGTGTTGTGAGTAGAAGTAATAGTAAATAAATAATAAATGTGGCAGTGTTTTGCATGTTTCTGTATTTCATGACATACCTCCTGAACTGTGTGTTGTACATTAATATAATTTTTATTATATGTTCATTGATATCCATGAATGCCGTCTGCAAAATGTGTTACAAATATAGTTCGTAGGAAAGAAGTAATAAATTAAAATGCCATGCTTCATGCAGTAGTTTTACTGGATGAACAGTGGAAATGTAGTAAGTGATAAACTTTTTTCATTTCGTTGTTTTGTGTGGGTTGTCATTGAGAAAAAGTTTTATAAAGATTGAAATTATGTGTAAAATTTGTTGAAAGTCTGGAAGTGCTCTCATTCTCAAACACTGGATGTTCACCCCCACCCCTTTGATAGGTAGATGGTTCTACCCCCACAGCAATGATTTCCAGACAGCGAGTGATATTTGTACAAAGTTTGGTTGAAATTGGACCAGTGGCTTAGGAGGAGATGTGGAAAATACATATATAGAGGAGACAAAAGTCATGGGATAGCGATACACACGTATACTGATGATAGTAGTATTATTTACACAAGGTATAAAAGGACAGGGCATTGGTGGAGCTGTCATATGTATGCAGGTGATTCATATGGAAATGCACCCAACATGACTATCGCCACACAACAGGAATTAAGTCTTTCAACATAGAATGGTAATTGGAACTAGATGCCTGGGACATTCCATTTGGAAGTCATTAAGGAATTCAATGTTCCGATATCCACAGCGTCAAGAATGTGCTGAGAATACCACATTTCAGGCATTACCTCTCATCACAGACAATGCAGTGGTTGACAGCCTTCACTTAATGGCCAAGAGCAGCGGCATATGCATGGAGTTGTTAGTGCTAACAGACTAGCAACACTGTGTGGGACAACCACAGAGGTCAATGTGGGGCTTATGATGAATGTATCCATTAGGAAAATGCAGTGAAATTCAGCATTAATGTGATATGGTAGCAAGACAACTAACATGAGTGTCTTTGCTAACAACATATTGCCTGCAGTGCCTCTCCTGGGCTTGTGACCATATCTGTTGGACCCTGGGCAACTGGAAAACCCAGAACTGGTCAGATGAATCCTAATTTTAGTTGGTAACAACTGATGGTGAGGTCTTGAGTGTGGTGCAGACCCCATGAAGCCATGGACCCAAGTTGTCAACAAGGCACTGTGCAAGCTGGTAGTGGCTCCATAATGGCATGGACTGGGTCCTCTGGTCCAACTGCACCATTCACTGACCATTTGGAGCGACTCATGGTCCTCACATTCCCAAACTATGATGGAATTTTTTTTGGATGCAATGCTCTGTGTCACGAGGCCATAATTGTTCATGATTGGTTTGTAGAATATTCTGGATACTGAGAGCAAGCGTTTTAGCCACCCAGATTGCCCAACATGTAATCCATTGAAAATTTATGGGTTATAATTGAGAGGTCAGTTTGTGCACAAAACCCTGTACTGGCACACTTCCGCAATTATAGATGGCTATACAGGCACCATAGTTCAATATTTTTGCAGGAAACTTCCAACGTCTTGTTGAGTTCATGCCACATCAAATTGCTGCAATATGCCGGGCAATTCAAGGTCCGATATGATATTAGGAGGTATCCCGTGACTTTTGTCATCTCAGTATGCATACATATGTGCATCCATTTTCATAATAAAATGTAGTTAACGGTAGCCTTCAGTCCCACCAATATAATGCTTATATGTTTGTATTATTGTGACAGTGGGGGTTAGTGATATTATGCCTCCTCTTTACAGTCCCTCAGTCGAGTTGTGTCAGCAGCTACATGACGAGGTTGCAGTGTCGAATACCAGCTGCAGCTATGGGGTGGAGGGGGAGTGGTGGAGGCAGTGTTACATTGATTGGTCACTGCTGCTGAGGCATCATTCACTGATCTGGTATCCCCCCCCCTCCCCCCCCCCCCCCTCCCCCGCAGAACTCCACTGCGAACAGCTTCCTCTCTTCCCGCTACCATTGTCATGAGAGGGAGGGTGGGGGCAGGAAATTTGCAAGTTCAGTCAGCCCAGCATACCACAAAAACGAAAAATAAATGTGCAAGTGCCCAACTTCAGTGACATTTTATGTTGTGCCGTGTTCCCATAACAATCAAGTTGTACACTTTCATGCTCCCTAGTTGTAGCCAGTATCTCTAGACATGCTTATAGAAGTGTGTGATGGGTTTGACTAGCATTGGGATGTTTGTTGTGTGTTCAGTGGAGGGTATATTGAACATTTGTGAAAAGAAAATGGAAAGCTTGGATCCTGTACATTATTATAAAAAGTTCCCCAAGCTTGTATGTACATCCATGTAAAATTAACCATGTAAAAGCATCCATGTAAAGTAACTAATGCCATGTTGCAACTGGTATAATACTTCTCCAAATTTGTGGAGAAAGATACCTATATATAGGCTATTATTAAGAGGGAGTCACCATTCTCAAAGGCTACTACCAGCCTCTCCCTCCCCCCTGCCCTCCCCCACCTTAGGGAGAGGAATACATGTACCCTTCTGCCAGTGTCCAGTGTGTATCACATTGTTAAAGTGATATTGCTTTTCTGTGTGGTTGTGCATTGTGTAACTGACATGGAATCTGGGTACCAGGCCTCTATTTGCTTAAGTGGATGTAGACTACCGCTGAGAAACTGCTTCCAAACCAGATGGCACACTGGCCCAAGCATTAATCCGTGAGGCAGGTCTCATCCAGAGCTGGTGCGTCTGTCCAGTCCCAGAAATGGCTGCTTTAACACATTTAGCAATTGTGGTGGCTACAGAGAACCTGCTGGGTTTGAGCATGGATTGCTCAGTTTCAGATACATAATCCATAAGTCCTAAAAATGTTTAATATTTAGATGGTAGCTTGTTTGTCATTGAATAATATTGTTACAATAATTTTTGTTGTGCACTGTAGAAAAACCGCAGGAACTGTTACAATAAAATCTTATATGTTGTTAATATAGCTGGAAGTGATTACAAAGTACAAAGAAGAGGACTATGCTTTGTTGATATGGACATGGGATATGGTTAAGAGTCAGATGCAGTCAGGCATATTTATTGCATCTGTATTATCTGTTTCATCATCACTTCCTGGCAAGAAGATGACACTTTTAATTTATGACTCTGAGAAATATTCAAGGTATGTCACATATAGTAAATGGAAATAAGATCAGTCTAGTTACATTCCACCCTTAATTAATGTTTGAGCACTTGATCTAGTTCTAAAATATATTATAGAAAACAGGACTACTTTTGCAGAAGTGGTAATACAATTTAATTTCACTTCTTTATCAATACTCTTAAAAATTAATAGTGAAAATGTTCTGTTTTAACAATATGAAAAAGATACATTGCTATTCACAACACTGAGGGGGTGTTGAATGACAGGCAGGCACAGTGAAAAAAAGACTGCTGGATACCATTAGCTGTCTCTAAGTCCTTCATCAGATGTACGGAACACACATGGTCACTGTGGTCTCCAGGTGCCACAGCCTAACTCAGGGCCTTGGTACCCAGAGATGACAGTGGCCATTTGTGTGTGAGTTAGGTGTGTGTGAATGTGTGAGTGTTTTTGAACATCTGATGAAGGACATAAGTCCAATACCTAATAGTATCTAGCAGTCTTTTTTTCACTGCGCCCGTCTGCCATTCAGCATTTCCTCAGTGTCGTTAATAGCAATCCATCCTTTTCATGTTGTTACTATAATGTAAATGGATAGATGAAAAGTCTGCTCACCAGGCGGCAGCCGCACACAGTGGCCGCACAGTTGGAGGCGTCATGTCACGAATTGTGCGCCCCCTCCTGCCGGAGGTTAGAGTCCTCACTTGGACATGGGTGTCTGTGTTGTCCTTAATGTAAGATAGTTTAAGTAGTGTGTAAGTCTCACCCAGAACCCCAGGTAAGGGAAGACTTACCGGACAGGATTAGAAAGAAAACTTGTTTGTTGGGGACCGCACTGGACTAGATTTGAAAACCTGAGAGCTTAAAGGTGGAAGACAGGATAATATGCAGGACAGAGATTACTACTAAGACATTGTGCATTAGTTGATAGGAGTAACTCAGAAGGGAAGGGGAACGGTGAAAAATAGACAAGCCAGAAAATAAAGGATGTAGAAAACAAAAATGGAATGAAGAAAAACTTAGTTACTGTGGAGAAATGCTGAGATGGAAGGAAGTAATGTAAATTAAGGCCACGTGGGAGGTGAGAACAGAGGACATGTTGTAGTGCTAGTTCCCACCTGCGGAGTTCTGAGAAACTCGTTTGTGGGTGAAGAACCCAAATGGCACATATGGTGAAAAAGGCACCAAGATCATGACTGTCATGTTGTACATCATGCTCTGCAACAGGATTTTGTGTATGGTCAGTATACACCCTCTGCCTGTGCCCATTCTTCCTAATTGATAATTTGGTGGTAGTCATGCTGATGTAGAAGGCCAGATATTGTTTACATGATAGCCGGTATATAACGTGTCGTTTCATAGATGGCTTTTCCTTTGGTAGTATATGTTTTGCGAGTTACAGGGCTGGAATAGGTGGCGGCAGGAGGGTGCATAGGGCAAGTCTTGCAGTGAGGTATGTCACAGGGGTAGGAATCATAGGGTGGGGAGATGGGTGCAGAAGGAGCATAGGGTCTGGAATCTCTAAATACCTTCTCCCAATTAAATTTCACATGGTCCTACTCTGAATCCCATGACACTTCCCTTGATGTTGGTCTCATTTACAAACAACAGTACTTACATTAGAACAGTTGCCATTCATTTGATGTCAAACGTTCCCTCCCATACAGCCTTGGCATTTGAGGCAAACGTATTTGTTCAAAGAAAAGAAAAGGAAAAAAAGAAAAAAAGCTTCAGAGCGTGCCAGTGGTCACCCACTATTATCCTGGTCTTGAATGTATCAGTCAGCTACTTCGACAAGGCCATGAATTCCTAAAATCATGCCCTGAAATGAGATCCATTCTGTTCAAGATTTTGCCCACCACACCTAGAATAGCTTCTTCTGCACCCATCTCCCCAACCTATGGCTCCTACCCCTATGAACGTACCCTCTGCTGGACTTCCCTTGTGCACCCTCCTACCGCCACATATTCCAGCCCTGTAACTGGCAAAACATATACTACCTTTGAGATGATACATGTCTTACACTGGCTGTTATGTAAACACTGTTCGGCCTTTTACATCTGCATGACTGCCATCCAGTTATCAGTCAGGATGAATGGGCATAGGCTGAGGGGTTTATACAGGCAACACACAACGTACCATTGCAGAGCATGCTGTACAGCATGACAGTCATGATCTTGGTGCCTTTTTCATCACATGTGCCACCTGGTTTCTTCCCCCAGACACGAGTTTCTCAGAACTCCACAGGTGGGAACTAGCACTACAACATATCCTTGTTTCTTGCCACCCACATGGCCATAATTTACATTAATTCATTGTGTCTCAGCATTTCTTCACAGTATTATATTGTATTGTATTGTATGGAACTGGTGACCTAGAAATGATGGAGAAGCTTCATCCCCACCTTAGCCCACAGTGGTACACAACCCAACAGGTTACAGAAGTCCTCTCACCCTACCACCACCCCACACCAAACCCAGAGTTATTCTGCGGTTCAGCCCCAGTGGACATATACGAAGTCTTCACGGGTTGTCAGCCACATAGCGTTGTCATCTCGTAGCAATGTTTCAATGAAATGCGTCTCCATCATCTTCAGGCGAAGATGATGGAGATGCATTCCACCGAAACATTGTTATGAGATGACAACGCTACTCAGCTGACAACCCGTTAAGACTTCATATATGAAATTCACTTAGAAAGCCTGCACTCACATATAAGCTGAACAACACTTTTTTAAGGCATTACATAATGTCATTTCCACAAAAAATGAATTGATTGTAAACAACCATCAGTTGTACACAACCTAAGCAATGGCTATACCCCCAACTTTGATAGCACTTCACTGAATGAGAGAGTGCACATACTAAATACATAGACTGGTTAACAACTAAGACCAATGCAATGGTATCAAAAGAAAAGTCTTATACTGTTGCAAGTAGCTAAATTTTATGCATTGCCTGCACATGATCACAGAGGCCAGAGCCTAGTGCCCAACATGCTATGACATATACCTGCAGTGCAATGTTTATGTAAACACTTATAATATTTGCCCTGATTATTAGGCATTCTCATCTGGGATGCATAGAAAAGCAGCCCAGGCAAGTAGGAGAAAGGTGTATTGCCACAAACGACACCTAATACAAGAGAAGTTTTGCAGAGAGGCCAGTTGTCTTCTGTCAAATGAAACTTGTTTACAACTTTAGAGTCTGTTATGGAAACCTGCTGCATTTTATCACTATGGCTATGGGCCACATGTTAAAGATCAGCATCTTACGAAAAATTTTACAGCACAATTGGTGATATTTCAAATGCACACAATGTTTGTAGCACCTCAGCCAGGAAGGGGTCAGACTGTCTTAGGCTTGTGTACGTACCTTGTTATCCGGTTCTTAACAAGTCACTACAGCTCATATCAAATTTTTCATGTATGAGTGATGACACACATGTGAATTTTCATTTTCTAGTCTATCCCTTCAAATCTGAATCCAAGACACATAATTTATAGCATGTGCCTTGTGGTGCAATGAGAATTCTTGCCTGGCTGCTACTGTATGCATTTTGTTGGAAAATGCAGATAATAATGAGAATGTCAGACAGTGGGAACACAGATGGATCAGACAACGATGCCAACTTTTGTTCCAAGTTATATAACTGTGTTCGCATACAACAAAAAGACCTACTGTCACTCCAGACACTTAATCTCATTTGCCCAGATGCGCAGGGCAAGACATATACTTCCCAGTCTTTTTGAACCTTGTTCAATGGCTGAAATACCAAGGCAGCTAGCAGTGCCTGTGACTGCTGCAGTGTAGAATTAGTGAAGTGTTTGACCTACTTCTGGTTGCTGATTTAGCTGTTGCTATCAAAGCTCAAGAAATTTTGCATCATTTGGAATGCTAGGCTAACCACAACTGGAACCTGCTCCCTGCCAATGTTGTACCCTGACTTTCAGCACAACAACATTTATGGAACACAAATAAACTCGCTGCCACAACAGATTGAAATTCCAGAACGAGATTTTCACTCTGCAGCGGAGTGTGCGCTGATATGAAACTTCCTGGCAGATTAAAACTGTGTGCCGGACCGAGACTCGAACTCAGGACCTTTGCCTTTCGTGGGCAAGTGCTCTGCCAACTGAGCTACCCAAGCACGACTCACGCCCCGTCCTCACAGCTTTACTTCTGCCAGCACTTGCCCGCGAAAGGTATAGGTCCCGAGTTCGAGTCTCTGTCCAGCACACAGTTTTAATCTGCCAGGAAGTTTCATATCAGTACACACTCCACTGCAGAGTGAAAATCTCATTCTGGAAACATCCCCCAGGCTGTGGCTAAGCCATGCCTCCGCAATATCCTTTCTTTCAGGAGTGCTAGTTCTGCAAGGTTCGTAGGAGAGCTTCTGAATTGTTTATTAATCAATAACCCAAACAGTAATAGTTCTTGATAGAAATAATATAAGCAGTAGTTCGTGACAGAAACGTTGAAAGTCCAAGCACTACTACTTCATTATGCACGTGTATGGATATTATAATTTTAAGGACAATCCCACTTTTCGTATGGTGATGGAAACTACGTGCCTGTCTGCCAAAGTACTATCTAACACAAGGTTATGTTCATCCACGTAAACAGTGGTGATCTTGATTAAGTTGTAGAGGCATATTAGAGAATAGCAATTGAGAATGAGTCCATTGTCAGACAACCTTAATATCTGCGAGCTACAGAAATTCATGTGACCAGCCTGCGTTATCTGCTTTCCCATGGCAATGGCCACACCAAACATGGGTCATAATTTGCGTATCAGTACATCCATATCTTGCATACGCATGTCTGACAGGGTTACTAAACATTGCATCGTTATGGTTAGTGTCTACAGATTCTCTGACCTCACCGCCCTCCCTCCTCCTCATCCCTCACCCCCCCCCCCCCCCCCAAACAATGATCTGCCTGTTTTCAGCTATCACATGACCACAGTTACATTTTATTAAGATAAACATAACTTCATTTATTTAGGAACAAGAAACCACAGAAGAAGGGAAGTTATTACACAGAATCATCACCATCCGAAGATGAGCTGCTGGAGGCCCTCGTAGAATTGCAGTTGCGACACGGCTGTCAGTATCATCTTGTGCACACCCCAGAGGAGCTTGGTGCAGCAATTGGGCAGCTTACAAAGGCTATTGCTGTGAAACCATTCAAGTTAGTATACATATGATGCAATTGGATGTTATCCACAATGTTTTGCTAACTGTAACTAGAAAATTATGTTATTCAGAAGACAACAAAGCAATTCAACATTTGGCTTTAACTGCTGGATATATAATCTTCTGGTGGAATTATAGTACAACTGTTTTGTAAGTCCACCTGCATTAATAAGATGAGAAGCAATTATCAGAATGTGAAAAGGAGGGAGTGTTCCTGACAGCTAACCTAAAGTTAAAACTACAATAATAAAGAGTAGTATCTGCAATGCTTTGTGTGTGTGGGAGGAAGGGGGGGGGGGGGGTTGAAAGAAAGAGAGAGAGAGAGAGAGAGAGAGAGAGAGAGAGAGAGAGAGAGAGAGAGAGAGAGAGATTGCCTTTGATGTGAGTACTTCGTACAGACTACATTATTTTTGCTGTTCAACTGTAGATGAATGCAAGACCTAGAGAAACTTTCACAAATAGGCTCAAGTGTACACCTACATAGATAAATACATATGGATTATTGTATAATTTTCAAATTGGATGTCATTTTAGAATTATCTCGCACATAAGGCTTAATGAGAGATGAGGATGTGAGAGAAAATGGAACTGAATTAAGATACATTTTGAATTGGTAAAAACTTTCTAAAGCCAAGACAAAAATAATATTTCTTTATTTCCAGACAACCTAGTTTCGACAGACTTTTCTGTTGTGTTCAGGTGTTCCAAAATTTGTGTTATAAAGTGCGTTAATTTTGAGTTGGACCTCACGCCATCTCAAAATGAACACATTTTATAACATAAATTTACAATTCTGTTTTTCGTTGTGTTGTTGTATTGTCACTTTCTTCTACTAATATCACTGACATTTTTGTTCTCCACATACCACTTACACCATTTGCCTCTTCCTCCTCCCACCTAGCAAATTTGTTGGACAGTCGAGAAGCATGAGCTGATTCACACCTACCAGGCCATACTCCAGTTGAGCTTGTGATATAAAATTACTACTTGTTGACAATTGTATTGTTGGATCAGACATTGTTTGTTTGATTGCAGTAGGATAAAACACACACACACACACACACACACACACACACACACACACACACACACACACACACAATCATCTGCTTATCCTTCACAACCCTGCATCCCACCATCACTCATCCTGGGCAAAATCCCTAACAAATCTAGGGAAGAAGGTCATATCACAAAACCAATAATAAATGGGCTATCTGATCATGATTGTTGTGTTAAATGTTGAAACTTATCAGGATAAAAAAATCTATTAAATATGAGTACAGGAGGGTAATACACAAGTCAAAAATTGAGAAATTCAGGAAATTGCTGAAAGACATGGACTGAATAGTTGTTCACAATACATCTGACTAAAATGGAAAATACGAAGCATTCATTAATAAAGTTGCATCCACTTTTGAGACTTGTTTTCCCCTAAAGAATAGAGTAGAATATTTTTATTCACCTTTCAGTATTTTACATACAATTTTCTTCGTCAGAGTTTACAATGGAGTACAGTTAAGCACAATAAACACTTACATACACAGAATTATTTAGCTTATTTAAGAATTGAAAACATTTCTTTATCACTTATTAAAAGCTTATATTATAGTGAGTATTCTCTAGGAATTCTTCAATTGTATAGAGTTCACTGCATTTTTTACCAGTTTTGCAGTACACTCTTGAATTTATTTAATGGGTTGGTTGGTTGGTTGGTTTGTTTGGGGAAGGAGACCAGACAGCGAGGTTATCGGTCTCATCGGATTAGGGAAGGACGGGGAAGGAAGTCGGCCGTGCTCTTTGAAAAGAACCATCCCGGCATTTGCATGGAGCGATTTAGGGAAATCACGGAAAACCTAAATCGGGATGGCCGGACGCGGGATTGAACCGTCGTCCTCCCGAATGCGAGTCCAGTGTGCTAACCACTGCGCCACCTCGCTCGGTATTAAATGGGGCTGTATGAGCTGAGTATGGTAACTTATTAAAAACTTTTATGCCCAAATGTTTATAGTTATTATGGACAACAGCTTGCCTCGAGAAAGGAAAATCCAACAAGCAACTATTTCTGGTATTGTGTGCGTGTGCGTGTGTGTGTGTGTGTGTGTGTGTGTGTGTGTGTGTGTGTGTGTGTGTGCGTGTGTGTGTGTGTGCGCGCGCGCCTCACATCTCGTGCTGAACCTCACATCTCGTGCTGAATTTGTCCAGATTTTCTTTAGCATACATTAAACAGTTATACATGTACATGCTAAGTACAGTCAATTCACTGAGATATTTAAAGTGGTTTCTGCAGGAATCTCTGTGTGCTAATCCTACTATACATCTGATGGCCTTCTTTTGCCATCTGAAAATACATTTAGCCCCAGAGGAATTACCCCAGAGCAAAATTCCATACTCCAGATGGGAATGGAAGAAATCAAAATATGAGTGAAGTAACAGCTGTTTGATCACACTGTTTCTCAGTTTGTACAGTAAAAAAATAAGTACACAGGCTAGTTTGCTGCACAGGTGATTGGTGTGTTCTTCCCTGGATAGTTTTTGGTCTATGTGCATTCCAAGTCGTTTCACTGCTTTATTTTTACTTTTTTAGCTTTTAGATTAAAAATTATTTCTTCTGTTTTTGTATTGTTTATGCACAGTTGATTGGCCTGACGCCAGTGACTAGTCATTTGCATTATTTCTCTGTTGTTATCCAGCACAGTTTGTAAATTGTCATCTGAGGTTATTAGTGTTATATCATCAGCATACAGTATATTCTTACATGGTATATAATTCGAGAAATCGTTAATATAGACAATAAACAGGAAAGGCCCAAGAACCAAGCCTTGGGTATTCCTCTTTTTATAGGGAGTATTGCTGATCTGTTTATTTGCATATACAGGCTGTAACCTACTGCTTAAATAAGATTTGAATTAGGTGAGTGTTATATTTTTAATGCCGTAGTATTCTAACTTTTTAATGATTATGTCATGAGACCCTGAATCAAATGCTTTGCTTAAATCAATAAGTGTTCAAGATATATGCAGCCTCTTTTCATATGCTTCATATACATTGTTCACCAAAGCTTCAATTGCTTTTATAGTTGATGGTGAGACCTGAATATGAACTGCTGTTCATTTAATAGTTTGTTACCTTCAAAATAGCTGTATAGCTGCATATTCATGCAATTTTCTATTATTTTGGATATGATTGGTACTATTGATATGGGTCTGTAGTTGTTTGGGAGGTTTTTAATACCTTTTTTATACATAGGTAGTGTAACTGTGAGCTTAAGACATTGTGGAAAAATTCCTTCATCTTGTACTCTGTTTGACAGTGAGAGAAGTGGCATTTTGATTTCCTTTGCTAAACTGTTTTATGACATTCCAGGCTGCTTTACATTTATTTTTGGAATTCAAAATGTATTCATCATTTGCATTGCAGTTACCCCCTTTTATTTCTGATTTGTTAAGTTTTCTCATATTAATGTAATTTGCCTTGTCTTGATCACTTTTATTAGTTTCATCCTTCAGAATTTGAAGTAGTATCCTAAGTTTAAGTTGCTTATGTGTATTGTAAGGATGTTGTCTTTTTTTTACAGTGGGGCACATCTTTTCTACAATGTGCTTAATTTCTGTGAGGAAAATAGTAAAGCATTCATCAGTTGCCTTATTATTATTAATTTTATGAGACCAATCAATTTCCTGTAACTCATTAATCATGTTGTTTACATTGGATTCTCCTAGAAGTCTATATGTCACTTGTCTTTCTTTAGTGTTGGGTTCAGAATTTTCTATTTGAAGCCATAGTCCTGCATGATCTGATATTCCTAATTCTATTATGTCACATTCAAGAGTATCTTTATATACATTACTAATTATGTTATCAAGACATGCATTCTGTCTGGTGGGCTTTTCATTAAGACAATACTAGTTCAGTGACTTCAAAGAATTAACCATAAAGATAACATTTCTCTTCTTTGCCCTTATATCTATGTTAATATCACATACAATTATAATTTTATGTTGTTTATATTTGGACAACTGCAAAATTAGTGTTTTAATTTTTTCTACAAATATTATTTCATCAGATCTTGTAGTTCAATACACTGACACAATTACAATTTTTTGTGCGTGTATTACCATACCGGCTACTTCAAATATGCCTTCAAGGTACATTTTGCTAAGGTCTACTACTGAATAATCTAAATCTAATTTGTTTTTAATGTAGATTGAAACTCCACCATGTAAAATGCTTCTTCTGCAATAGTTAGTAACTAGCAAATATCATGGAGGAACACACAAGTCTGTTTCAGACTCTTTCATCCAGTGTTCATTGATACACAACATACTGCAGTTAATTTTATCAAGCCAGTACTGCAGTTCATTGATTTTACCACAAAGTGATTGTACATTTATATGTAGAAGAACATTGTTATCTGCACAGAAAGGTATTTTAATGTCACAAGATCTTGCATGTTCATTTATTTTCACCGATTGATCTAAAACAACACAGTTATCTGAATTAATTACTTTGCTGCAGTTTTCCCTTAATGTGGTTTCTACCCTTCCTTCCCCTGTAACGTTGTATTGCCTAAAAAAGGAGGTCCATAAGTATCCCCAGAAATAGTGTCTTTTAAAACTAGGCAGTTGCGTTCTTGAATTTAATTTATAATTTTGCTTATCTCGTGACAGAGAAATTTTTTGCCCTGGTAATTCAGATGCTCACTGTGTTTCGTGCGCAGATTTTTCGCCAGTCTTTTGATATCTATTACATTGCATTTTCCATAAGTAGACCATAATTGTTTTATTCTAGTGTTGGTTTTGCGGATTTTTTTTATTCACACACGCATTATACGTGAAGTCATGTCTATGAGGTATCGTCACAACAACAGTGTTTTTCATCATATTTACATTTAAAAAATCCCTCAAACCTGTTATGCACTTTCCGGATTCGTTATGAGCTATGTCGTTGGCACCCATCACACATACAACGAGGTAACTCAACTCATACACAAGTCAAAAAGTAAACCATGGATTACACAAGGAATAAAGATATCATGTGGGACAAAAAGGAGAAACAGCTCTGAGGTTAGAATTGTAATGCATTACAAAGAATGCTGCAAAATATTGAAGCAAGTAATCCAGCAATCAAAGCAGCTTTATTATGAGAAAAAGATAATTGCATCAGGTAAAAAATAAAAACTGTATGGGATATTGTGAAGACAGTGACAGGTGGGGCCAAAAGGGAAGAGGAACATTCTTGTGTATATTAATGACCTCTCATCTGTTACATTGCCAGATGCTAAGTTTGTTTTGTTTTGAAATGACACAAACATTGCAATAAGCAGCAAATCAAGTACAGATTTAGAAATAGCTGCTAATAAAATTTTTACTGACATCAATAAGTGGTTTCAAGCTAATTCTTTGTCATTAAACTTTGAGAAGACTCAGTATATGCAGTTCAGAACCTGTAAGAGATTACCTTCCAGCATGAGTATAACATATGAAGACATGCAGATCAAAGAGGTTGACAGTGTTAAATTTCTGGGATTACAACTTAATAATAAATTCAATTTGGAAGGACATACCACAGAATTGCTTAAGTGCCTAAACAAGACTGTATTTGCCATGAGAATGATGTCGGATGTAGGAGATATATTTATATTAAAAAAACTTACATACTTTGTTTACTTTCATTCTATTATGCATTATGGGATCATATTCTCGGGCAACTCCTCAAACCGACCAAAAGTTTTTAGGGTGCAAAAGTGTGTGATAAAAATCATCTGTGGTGTAAATTTGAGAGCATCTTGTAGAAACCTGTTCAAGGAACTTTGTATTCTAACCAGTGCTTCTCAGTATATTTATTCCTTAATGAAATTTGTTAATACATCTGTATTTCCAACCAATAGCTCAGTACACGGTATCAATACTAGGAATAAGAAGAATCTACATAAAGGCCTAAAGTCACTTACCTTGGTCCAAAAACGGGTCCAATATTCAGGAACACACATTTTTAATAAATTGCAAGCAGCCATTACAAACTTGGTTTCAGATAAAGCACAGTTTAAATAGAGTTTGAAAGACTTTTTGATAGGCAACTCCTTCTACTCCATAGATGAATATCTTAACAGAGACTGTTAAGTCAGCTTAAGTAAAAATATCTGTTAGATTTTAGTTTTGACAACACTTGGTCACAACAGTCAAGATTAGGTATTTTGCATATGATAAATTAATTAATAGTGCATAACAGTGTTCCATTCTGACAGTGTGTTAATTCTGTAAATACACTACTGGCCATTAAAATTGCTACATCAAGAAGAAATGCAGATGATAAACGGGTATTCATTGGACAAATATATTATACTAGGACTGACATGTGATTACATTTTCATGCAATTCTGGTGCATAGATCCTGAGAAATCAGTACCCAGAACAACCATCTCTGGCCATAATAATGGCCTTGAAATGCCTGGGCATTGAGTCAAACAGAGCTTGGATGGAGTGTACAGGTACAGCTGCCCATGCAGCTTCAACACGATACCACAGTTCATCAAGAGTAGTGACTGGCATATTGTGACGAGCCAGTTGCTCGGCCACCATTGACCAGACGTTTTCAATTGGTGAGAGAGATCTGGAGAATGTGCTGGCCAGGGCAGCAGTCGAACATTTTCTGTATCCAGAAAGACCCGTACAGGACCTGCAACATGCGGTCGTGCATTAGCCTGCTGAAATGTAGGGTTTCGCAGGTATCGAATGAAGGGTAGAGCCACAGGTCGTAACACATCTGAAATGTAACGTCCACTGTTCAAAGTGCAGTCAATGCGAACAAGAGGTGACAGAGATGTGTAACCAATGGCACCCCATACTATTATGCTGGCGATGACGAATACACACTTCCAATGTGCGTTCACTGCGATGTCACCAAACACGGATGCGACCATCATGATGCTATAAGCAGAACCTGGATTCATCCGAAAAAATTGTTTGTCTTTCGTGCACCCAGGTTCATTGTTGAGTACACCATCGCAGGCGCTCCTGTCTGTGATGCAGCGTCAAGGGGAAGCACAGCCATGGTCTCCAAGCTGATAGTCTACGCTGCTGCAAACGTCGTCGAACTGTTCGTGCAAATGGTTGTTGTCTTGCAAACGTCCCCATCTGTTGACTCGGGGATTGAGATGTGGCTGCATGATCTGTTACAGCCATGCGGATAAGACACCTTTCATCTCGACTGCTAGTGATATGAGGCCGTTGGGATCCAGCACGGCGTTCCGTATTACCCTCCTGAACCCAACGATTCCATATTCTGCTAACAGTCATTGGATCTTGACCAACGCGAGTAGAAATGTCGCGATACTATAAACCGCAATCGTGATTTTATCAAAGTCGGAAACGTGATGGTACACATTTCTCCTCCTTACACGAGGCATCACAAAATTTCACCTGGCAACACTGGTCAATTGCTGTTGGTGCATGAGAAATCGGTTGGACACGTTCCTCATGTCAGCATGTTGTAGGTGTCGCCACTGGCGCCAACCTTGTGTGAATGCTGTGAAAAGCTAATCATTTGCATATCAAAGCCCCTCCTTTCTGTCGGTTAAATTTTGCGTCTGTATCATATTATCTTTTAATGGCCAGTAGTGTATTAGCTGTCCCAGTTTACTGCATTGTATTAACTTATTCTTTACTATCTCCTGACAAATGATCAGGGGTAGTAAGTATTATATTCAAATGTCTCATGTTTTTATGTCATACTTAATTGACATGTTCCACACCCACGAAAATCAACTCATTTTTTGGGTCTATGGATCAAAAACTGAATCTAATCTAAATATAATGATATTTTGCCAAAATGTTGTGGAACATTTATTCTGAACTCACAGAGATGCCTGTTTTATGGAGACACTGGAGAGTGAAGAAATACTTAAGGAGTGACACATTTGTATATAGTAGACCCAGATACTTAAGATCATATTTGGGAACACTCTTATGTTAGGTGGTCCACAGGTGACACTCTCATCTTCAACCATTCAAGAATTCTGAATTACATTGAGGGAGGAATGAGCAGCATGATTACAGAACTTATGGAGAATGCCCCAACTGATTCACTATTACTATTTTCTGTGGATATGCTGCTTAATGAATTGTTGACCTGTATGGAGTAATAACTGTATTTGCTGCTGTATATTACTCTGACCACAGCTTTCTGTCATCCAGTTTTTGTCTGTGTTGAATATTCCTTGCCTCTGCATTAATAGTCATCATATTCTACAGGTTTTTGTACAGTATTTTGGTTGATTACAATGAAGAAAATAAATTGTAAGCATTCATTATTTGACAAATTATTTAGGAGACCAGTAACACTATATTGGTGCTCTACGTTCATCCTTATATTTACCTGCATAAATAATGTAATATTTATACTTCTGTTTCATATTTGTATGTTGGTGTGGCCAAGTATTATTTCAGCTATGATAAAAAGCACTGGAATTATCATGGTTATGGTTTATTTTGTTCATTTTAATTATTCAATCACGATGTTCTGACAGCACATAATGGATAAAACATGTTTGTTTGTACCAATTGTAGATTGCTACTCATATCATACAAGAGCCATTTAGTTGCATTTAGGCACAATGAAAAGAATGTTAGAAATATTTCAGCTTTCAGGTAGGGGCCTTTTTCAGAAGTAGAAAACTCATGTGCATTCTCATAAAAATAATATCATAAAAGCAACTTATATGGAAGGTGAAATATTTCAAGCATTCTTTTTCACTGTATGACTCAGTGCCTTCTGTATGTGGTGGATAGCACTCTGTCCTTTCCTTATTGTTGTTCTTTACTAGCCCTGCTAGACATCAGACTAATAACCCAAAACCTAGGTTGAAAAAATAAATAATTGGTGAAACAAGTGGTAAGTAAGTGTTTTTCTATACTTAAATTGTTTTACTTTTTCACCTGTCTGTTTGCATGTATCCTCTTAATGTGTTTATGTAGATTGGAAAAGCAGGAGGAACTGATGGAAGAGACAGACTGGTTTGCAGCAGGTGACTCTAACGACTGTGTGAAGGTGGACAAACACGGCAATGGGATGCTGCAGCTGTGGCGGCAGCAGCTGTGCCAGTTCCCACTGGCGAGCCTAGCCACAGCGGAAGCTATTTCTGCTGTTTACCCTTCACCGCGTGCCCTTCTGGAGGTAAACAAAAATGTGTATCTTGCAGTGTTTCAGTTAATAGCATGCTCTACTGCTGTATCATTTTTCTTAAAACTTAACCAAGAACAGAAAACTACATCAAATGATTAAATTGTGATAGGTTATTGTGAATTTCTAGGTCAATACTTTCTTCACTATCTGAGGTGACAGTTTGCATAATAAACCTATAGTTTTTTTGGACTGAAGTTATCTATAATAATTGTCTCATGTGGAATCAATGAACATGTATTGAGAGAGCTCTTTGTGTTCTATTATAGTTTGTACAATCTATCTCATCATGTTAATGTTGTTCGTATTTTATTGACTCTTGTGCCTAATTCTGTTATGGCTATCCCTCTACCTATCTAGTCATGTTAAAGTACATACTCTGAAGACACATCCTGTGCTTATAAAACAATAGAGTGCAATAAATATATCCTTATTAAACTGTGGATTTGTCCAAATAACAATCTCAGTTTGCAAACTTGCCCCACTGTTAACGCACACTAATCAGTGTTTGAAGCTAGTTATGATCAAACTGATCAGGATAGAAAAATTACAGTCTTATGAAAAGGATACTATGTAGCGAAGATGTTGATCCCCCAGACAGGCATGACTGGCCTCAGCAGCCAGAGACAGTGGCTGCGTGCGCGTGTGTGTGTGTGCGTGTGTGTGTGTGTTTGTGTGTGTTTGTGTGTGTGTGTGTTTGTGTGTTTGTGTGTGTGTGTGTGTGTGTTTGTGTGTGTTTGTGTGTGTGTTTGTGTGTGTGTTTGTGTGTGTGTGTGTGTGTGTGTGTGTGTGTGTGTGTGTGTGTGTGTGTGTTTGTGTGTGTGTGTCTAATTCAGAAGAAGGTGTTTTGGCCGAAAGCTTACTTCGGGTTACCTTCCATTCAGAAGGCTGTTGCATGCAGCGACTGTTATATTGACTTCTAAATAATAGATTTCAGCTGTCAGTCATCCTTTTTATGCCGACCAACAGGCATTACATGTATTGATCAAAAATGATAGCGCATTGAGAATGGCCAGTTTCTAGCTGAAATCTAGACCTGCCAATAAAATTTAAAAAAGACAACTGAAAGCTGAAAGCTTACTTGTTTAGCAGCGTTATTGTTGTGCCACGTGCGACTCATCATCTCCACTATATGGTGAGTAGCAATCTATCCTTTTCATAATATTGCTGAAAACATATAATTTTGATACAGTTCATTATAATAAAATGATAAAGTATTTTATGTAGGTTAAAAGAGCTACTGGTGCATATATGGAACTCAAAATTTTGACGTATCTCTATTAATAGTTCCAGGTTTCAGCAATTTTTTGGTGTTACATGGCATACAGGCTGAGACAAATTGATGCAAGAAGTCTCTTCTTTGACACCTCTTACAGTACCATCAGAAAATGCTGTTAAAAGACTACGTTCAACAACACATTTCTGCACAGTGTGAAATTAAATTTACCTGCTGTCACATAAAATGCTCAGTGTTTCTACAGGCCGTTAGTAAATTTCTGCTTGCAAGTGAGAGCAATACCAGTAGCAGCAGAACAACACTCAAGTGTGTCATTTAAAGTTTTTTTGCTCATTTATTAGTGTATTCAAAAGATATCAAAGCAAGAATAAAGTGAATGAAGGTTTAGCGAAGGATCCATGTTGTTACTGTTGTGGTCTTCAGTCCAAAGGCTGGTTTGATGCAGCTCTCCATGCTACTCTATCCTGTGCAAGCCTCTTCATCTCTGAATAACTACTCCAACCTACCTACTTCCCTCCAGTACTAAATTGGTGATCCCTTGATGTCTCAGATTATGTTCTATCACAGGGTGTATACGACCCAGCACAATCTGGAGATTTGGGAAAAACCTGGGAGTTGTTTTAGAATTCTCGTAATTTTTCATTGTTTTAGTTCTCTGTTAAATTTTTGTAATTTTGACTGGTAAGATCCGATACTCTAACAAAGAATATTACTATATCCAGCTACTGCAGAATAATACTTAAACAGTAAAACATAAACAAGAGAAAAAATAAAAATAATTTAAATTGCAAAGGAAATGTGCCATATACAACAACACGCAGTGCTCATGCAAGCGTATGTCAACAGCAAAATGTGTCAATGGCTTCTAAAGTTTCCAGAAAAAGGAGCCACTGGCTCTGAAATGAAAGCTTAAACATTTCCACAGCTTGTATTTGTATTTTCTCCTGCTGCCACTTTAATCTGTTAAGTGGACAGCATTACCATTATGTTAACACACTGGTATCGCCCAATTCCCTGTCACCCAATGTGCTTTATAGCACAATAGACATCACCAATTGTGTAGCTTGGATTTTCCCGTGTGGCAACACCACTTCAGAGTCTAATGCATAGAAACATAAACTACTGCAGACGATTGGCCCCATCACCTTGACCTTGCTAAATATTCCTGATGCTATCTTATTACCTCCTTTTCTCCTCCACATATCTGCCATAATTTATTTCCCCTTGTTTGTACATTATTTATGTAATGTTCTGCCCCATGGTATTTCTTTCCTTTGTCACTGCCCCTCCATTATGTATGATTTCCCCCCTCTCTTCTTTTCACTTTTATCTTTTCTCTTTACTTCAATTATTAGGTTTTTCTTCAATTGTAATGTGTGTTTCAGAAAGTACGCCGCTTCTAATAGTGGTTGAGATTAACGTAATTTGAACAGGAACACAAGACATAACACATTTCTCTTCAGTACACAAGATTTAAGAATGGAAAACAGTATCTTGGATGTAACTCCATTTATTATAGCTCTTTGTAAGTCTTTCTATCCAGCACTCTCTCACAAACTTGGCTATGTATTCTGCCAGCTGCATTCAATCACCTAATTAGAATCAAATCAGTGAGAGTTTTATTCTTGTAAAACTACATTTTAATGTACCACGAGGCATTAAATCACAGGATGGAATTGCACAACTTTTGTAACGGAGGTGTCAGCAAAACTCATCACACAGTAAAAAACAAATTTGTTGATGGCAGTGTGACAGACTGCAATGTCTTGCTGAAATAGCAACATTATGATGCTTTTCTATCTCAAACAATTGTCTGCTCATTTACTTGTGACGAGTAACTAACCAGAATATTTGAAGATTATCTTTCATATAATACTGCATCGTGGTTGTTAAAACACCAACTACTGAGAGCAATTGCAACTTAAACTGTGTGGACCTACACAGCAATAGAGTAAGTGCAATGTTGGTATTAACAGCAGATGTCAAGGACAGTAGCTTTTCAGCTCCCTTGTAAAACCCATGTCTTAAAAACACACCACACGATCAATGTACTTCTCAATGCCTGATCATATGGAGTATTTTAGCAGACTCCTCGTAAGTCCTGCCTTGCTTGTAATAAAACTTATCAATGAATATGTACTGTGTATCTGTATACCTTTTTCATGGTAGAGAATGAACATGATTTATGCCTGTTCACTACATGTCAAGGATCTAAAACATAAAATAGCCTCCTGTCTATCCATTATCACAAAAATAAGTATTCCATACCATGACTCTATTGAATCTCAAAGTTGAAATTTATACTGAAGTTTGATATCATAAAGGTCTATTAATTGTGAAATTTTCAGATTTTTATGTGGTCCCTCAACAAAGATATTGCAGGCCACAAAAAGGAAAATTTAAAAAAAAAATCTGTTTGTTTTTAAATAGTGTTTTTTTTTTAGTGTAAGATACTGACTATTGATGCTCTATTTATAAAGTTACTGTACTATATAGTGTAATAGAAGGAAAAAATATTAAATCTGAGAAATTAATCTTTGTTTGGAAAATTACTGTTTAAAAATTGAGTTTTTTTTTAATTTGTGGCTGATAACTTCGAACTATTAAAAATATGTTAAAGAATACATTCAGCTAAGTTATAATGATGTTAATTTAAAGCCTAGTGTGTGTTGAACTAAATGCATTTTATCTGAAAGGCTTAGGACAATCCACTACTGAACAACTGTAAAAAATGTAGATACTTGCAAATACGAAAAAACGCATGCGGCCTGAAACAAATATGGCCGCCATTTCAAAATAATAAACAATAATTTTTTTAAAAAATTATTTTGTGACTACTGAACATTGGGGAATTCACCCAGCAAATACCATTTTTTTCTGAAATGGTCAAGCAACCTATTTTTTTTTTTTTTTTTTTTTCTTGGACCACTTTGTATGGATTGACCCGTTCCATCTAGTACCATATCACTTTGGTCTTGCCAATATTCAGTTTCATTCCAAACTCTTTAACAGCACTTTCCATCATTACCTGGAGCTCTTTCTCCATTTCTGCTAGCACAGTTATATCATCAGCGTACTTCTTGGTTTTTTTTCCTTTGTTGTTTGTTGTGGTCTTCAGTCCTGAGACTGGTTTGATGCAGCTCTCCATGCTACTCTATCCTGTGCAAGCTTCATCATCTCCCAGTACCTACTGCAACCTACATCCTTCTGAATCTGCTTAGTGTAGTCATCTCTTGGTCTCCCTCTACGATTTTTACCCTCCACGCTGCCCTCCAATACGAAATTGGTGATCCCTTGATGCCTCAGAACATATCCTACCAACCGATCCCTTCTTCTGGTCAAGTTGTGCCACAAACTTCTCTTCTCCCCAATCCGATTCAATACTTCTTCATTATTTATGTGATCTAATCTTCAGCATTCTTCTGTAGCACCACATTTCGAAAGCTTCTATACCTTCTTGTCCAAACTATTTATCGTCCATGATTCACTTCCATACATGGCCACACTCCATACCAATACTTTCAGAAATGACTTCCTGACACTTAAATCTATACTCGATGTTAACAAATTTCTCTTCTTCAGAAACACCTTCCTTGCCATTGCCACTGTACATTTTATATCCTCTCCACTTCGACCATCATCAGTTATTTTGCTCCCCAAATAGCAAAACTCCTTTACTACTTTCAGTGTCTCATTTCCTAATCTAATTCCCTCAGCATCAACCGACTTAATTCGACTACATTCCATTATCCTCGTTTTGCTTTTGTTGTTGATCATCTTATATCCTCCTTTCAAGACACTATCCATTCCGTTCAACTGCTCTTCCAAGTCCTTTGCTGTCTCTGACAGAATTACGATGTCATCGGTGAACCTCAAAGTTCTTATTTCTTCTCCATGGATTTTAATACCTACTCCAAATTTTTCTTTTGTTTCCTTTACTGCTTGCTCAATATACAGATTGAATAACATCGGGGAGAGACTACAGCCCTGTCTCACTCCCTTCCCAACCACTGCTTCCCTTTCATGTCCCTCGACTCTTATAACTGCCATCTGGTTTCTGTACAAATTGTAAATAGCCTTTCGCTCCCTGTGTTTTACCCCTGCCACCTTTAGAATTTGAAAGAGAGTATTCCAGTCAACATTGTCAAAAGCTTTCTCTAAGTCTACAAATGCTAGAAACGTAGGCTTGCCCTTCCTTAATCTAGCTTCTAAGATAAGTCGTAAGGTCAGTATTGCATCACGTGTTCCAGTATTTCTACAGAATCCAAACTGATCTTCCCCGAGGTCGGCTTCTACTTGTTTCTTCAATCGTCTGTAAAGAATTCGTGTCAGTATTTTGCAGCTGTGGCTTATTAAAGTGATAGTTCGGTAATTTTCACATCTGTCAACACCTGCTTTCTTTGAGATTGCAATTATTATATTCTTCTTCAAGTCTGAGGGTATTTCGCCTGTCTCGTACATCTTGCTCACCAGATGGTAGAGTTTTGTCAGGACTTGCTCTCCCAAGGCCGTCAGTAGTTCCAATGGAATGTTGTCTACTCTGGGGGCCTTGTTTCGACTCAGGTCTTTGTGCTCTCTCTTCGCGCAGTATCATAACTCCCATTTCATCTTCATGTACATCCTCTTCCATTTCCATAATATTGTCCTCAAGTACATCGCCCTTGTATAGACCCTCTATATACTCCTTCCACCTTTCTGCTTAGAACTGGGTTTCCATCTGAGCTCTTAATATTCATACAAATGGTTCTCTTCTCTCCAAAGGTCTCTTTAATTTTCCTGTAGGCAGTATCTATCTTACCCCTAGTGAGATAAGCCTCTACATCCTTACATTTGTCCTCTAGCCATCCCTGCTTAGCCATTTTGCACTTCCTGTCGATCTGATTTTTGAGATGTTTTTATTCCTTTTTGCCTGCTTCATTTACTGCATTTTTATATTTTCTCCTTTCATCAATTAAATTCAGTATTTCTTCTGTTACCCAAGGATTTCTAGCAGCCCTCGTCTTTTTACCTACTTGATCCTCTGCTGCCTTCACTACTTCATCCCTCAGAGCTACCCATTCGTCTTCTATTGTATTTCTATCCCCCATTCCTGTCAATTGTTCCCTTATGCTGTCTCTGAAACTCTGTACAACCACTGGTTTAGTCAGTTTATCCAGGTCCCATCTCCTTAAATTCCCACCATTTTGCAGGTTCTTCAGTTTTAATCTACAGGTCATAATCAATAGATTGTGGTCAGAGTCCACATCTGCCCCTGGAAATGTCTTACTATTTAAAACCTGGTTCCTAAATCTCTGCCGTACCATTATATAATCTATCTGAAACCTGTCAGTATCTCCAGGCTTCTTCCATGTATACAGCCTTCTTTTATGATTCTTGAACCAAGTGTTAGCTATGATTAAGTTGTGCTCTGTGCAAAATTCTACCAGGCGGCTTCCTCATTAATTTCTTTGCCCCAGTCCATATTCACCTACTACGTTTCCTTCTCTCCCTTTTCCTACTACCGAGTTCCAGTCACCCATTTGTTCCTTATCCTCCCATTAAAGTCCTTGTTATTTTTCCAAAGCCTTATTGATTATCTTTTCATCAAATGTATTGAAAATTGCTGGTGGCATACAGCAACCCTGCCTCACACCCCCTTCAAAACCCACCTCTTCACTTTCATCTTCCTCTACTCAAACTACCACTTTCCATCGCATACGGCGTTCATTTAGCAACCTTCTGTCCTTTCAGTCTACACAATATCTTCCAGAATCTTCAGTGCCATGTACCACTCAGTTGGGTCAGATACTTTTTCCCAGTTGACAAAATGACAAATGTTTCTCTGTTCACTTCCAAAAATTTTTCTGCCATATCAGGTTCCTCTTCCTTTTCCAAGTCCAAACTGACCTACTCCTGTCTTCTCCTCTATTTTCCTTTCTATTCTTCTCAGCACTACCCTGGGCACAGTCTTCGGTGGCAGGAATATTAAAGTAATTGTCCTTTAATCTTTCCATTGATTGGCATTGCATTTCTTTGATAAGGGAACCACTTTGGTCTTAAGATATTCAGGCCAGATACCTGTGTCATATATTATATTGATCAGATTCATAATTCTAGTTATAGCATCATTCTCTAAGGCCTTCAGTACCTCAGATTGTATTTGATCATAGCCATCACTTTCCTTTCTTCAAGATTCTTGGTTGCTTTCTTCACCTCCCATTTTTGTATTATTGGGCCCCAGTGATTTTTGCCACGTTCTTGTTCATCCTCTAAGATTAAACCTTCATGATCAGCTGTTGAATCATATAGATCTTATATGTATGCCTTCTATACATCCTGTTTTTGTCAGTATTCATTGCTATTTTTCCCTGCTTGTTTAGCTTTCTTGCTTGCTAATTTTTTGTAGTTCTTTGGTTGTTGTACCCTCTGCAACATTGTACATTGCATCTGTTTTTCCTTACCTTTCTAATTTTGTATTTCCTCATCGTGCTTTTTCATCCACTCTTGTCTTGCTTTGTCAGTAGTCCTCCTCAGTTCATTGACCGGCTTCCTATATTGTCATTTTCCCTCTTCTGAAGAGTCATTTTTCGATTTTCTCTGCTCAGACATTTTATCTAATACATTCCGTAAAACTTATGCCTTTTTAGTCCTCCTTTTTTCCACTTTCAAACTTCTTTCTCCAAAGTTTTGAGAACTGCATCTCTGATGGCAACCCATTTTTCTGATGCCTTCAAACTCGATCTCACCATTCCAAGTTTTCTTCCACACTGTTTGTAAAGGGCTTAACATCTTCATTCTTCAGTTTTGCAAGATTCCACTTCTTTACAGATTTTACTACGAACAGCATAGTGAACGCATTATTCTGGCCATGATAGACATGAAGCCCATGCCTACCACAGTAGTATAAGTTTATATGCCAACTAGCTCTGCAGATGATGAAGAGACTGAAGAAATGTATGATGAGATAAAAAAAATTATTCAGATACTGAAGGGAGACGAAAGTTTAATAGTCATGGGAGACTGGAATTAGATAGTAGGAAAAGGAAGAGAAAGAAAAGTAGTAGGTGAATATGGAATGGGAGTAAGGAATGAAAGAGGAAGCCGCCTGGTAGAATTTTACGTGGAGCATAACTTAATCATAGCTAACACTTGGTTCAAGAATCATGAAAGGAGGTTATCTACATGGAGGAGGCCTGGAGGCACTGGAAGGTTTCAGATAGATTTCATAATGGTAAGACAGAGATATAGGAACCAGGTTTTAAATTGTAAGACATTGCCAGGGCCATATGTGGAGTCCGACAACGATCTGTTGGTTATGAACTGAAGAAATGGTAAAAAGGTGGAAATTTAAGGAGATGAGATCTGGATAAGCTGAAAGAACCAGAGGTTATAGAGAGTTTCAGAGAAAGCATTAGGGAACAATTAACAAAAACAGGGAAAAGGAATACAGTAGGAGAAGAATGGGTAGGTTTGAGAGATGACATAGTGAAGGCAGCAGAGGATGAATTTGGTAACAAGACAAGGGCTAGTAGAAATCCTAGTGATAGAGATATTGAATTTAATTGATGAAAAGAGAAAATATAAAAATACAGTAAATGTAACAGGCAAAAAACAGTACAAATGTCTCAAAAATGAGATTGATAGCAAGTGCAAAATGGCTAAGCAGGGATGGCTCGAGGACAAACGTTAGGTTGCCTGCAGGAAAATCAGAGACCTTTGGAGAAAAGAGAACCACTTCTATTAATATCAAGACCTCAGATGGAAGACCAGTTGTAAGCAAAGAACATATAGGGGGTTTATACAAGGGCTGTCTACTCGAGGGCAATATTATGGAAATGGAAGAGGACATAGATGAAAATGAAATGGGAGATACAATATCACGTGAAGGGCTTGACAGAGCACTGAAAGACTTAAGTCAAACAAGGCCCCAGGAGCAGACATTAGAGCTAATGATAGCCTTGGGAGAGCCAGTCATGACATAACTCTTCCATCTGGTGAGCAAGATGTATGAGAGAAGCAAAATACCTTCAGACTTCAAGAAGAATAAAATTCCAATCTCAAAGAAATCAGGAGCTGACAGGTGTGAAAATTACCGAACTATGTTTAAAAATTCACAGCTGCAAAATACTAACACACATTGTTTACAGACGATTGGAAAAACTGGTAGAAGCTGACCTATGGGAAGATCAGTTTGGATTCCATAGAAATGTTGGAACACGTGAAGCAATACTGACCCTATGATTTATCTTAGAAGGTAGATTAAGGAGAGGTAAACCTACATTTCTAGCATTTGTAGACTTAGAGAAAGCTTTTGACAGTGTTGTCTGGAATACTCTCTTTCAAATTCTGGAGGCTGCAGGGGTCAAATACAGGGAGCGAACGGCTATTTACAATTTGTACAGAAACCAGATGGCAGTCATAACAGTTGAGTGGCATGAAAGGGAAGCAGTGGTTGGGAAGGGAGTGAGACAGGGTTGTAGCCTCTCTCCGATGTTATTCAATTTACTTTTTGAGCAAGCAGTAAAGGAAACAAAAGAAAATTTTGGAGTAGGAATTAAAATCCATGGAGAAATAATGAAAACTCTGAGATTTGCCGATGATATTGTAATTCTGTCAGAGACAGCATAGGAGCTGGAGGAGCAGTTGAACAGAATGGACAGTGTCTTGAAAGGAGGATATAAAATGAACATCAACAAAAGCAAAATGAGGATACCGGAATGTAGTAGAATTAAATCAGGTGATAGTGTGAAAATTAAATTAGGAAATGAGACACTTAAAGTAGTAGATGAGTTTTGCTATTTGGGGAGCAAAATAACTGATGATGGTCGAAGTAGAGAGGATACAAAATGTAGACTGGAAATGGCAAGGAAAGAGTTTCTGAAGAAGAGAAATTTGTTAACATCAAGTATAGATTTATGTATCAGGAAGTCGTTTCTGAAAGTATTTGTATGGAGTGTAGCCATGTATGGAAGTGAAACATGGATGGTTAATAGTTTAGACAAGAAGAGAATAAAAGAAGATTTCAAAATGTGGCGCTACAAAAGAATGCTGAGGATTAGATTGGTAGATCACATAACTAATGAGAAGGCACTGAATAGAATAGGAGAGAAGAGGCACAACTTGACCAGAAGAAGGGATCGATTGGTTGGAGATGTTCTGAGGCATCAAGGGATCACCAATTTAGTATTGGAGGGCAGCATGGAGGGTAGAAATCATAAGAGGGAGACCAAGAGATGAATACGCTAAGTAGATTCAAAGGATGTGCGTTGCAGCAGGTACTTGGAGATGAAAAAGCTTGCACAGGGCAGAGTAATATGGAGAGCTGCATCAAACCATTCTCTGGACTGAAGACGACGACAAAAACAACAACAACAACCAAAAACTTTGGGTTTTATATCTACTTTTGGCTGGATGATTTTGTGTGGAATGTCCCTAGTTACAATATTTTTAGTGTGTCCTTGTGATCAAAAATTTAACATGGAACAGTTGCAGGAAAATAAATTACAGAAAAAAATAAAAAAGCAAACATTGCAAGAATATCTACAGGGTGTAGTAAGTTTTCAGCTACCCTTATAACCAACATTTGGTGGCACTTCATGCAGTTACGTACAACAATGAAGTGTAATGTAGTTAACTAAAAATTTTATAATAATATTGACTCAGTACTTTAACTTTTAACCAGAAAGTAATAGTTATTACAGACATACCTGTGTATATGTGCATCTGTGTAGTTCAGTTATAATATTTTATGAAATGTCACTCGCCATGCGGTGCGTACATACATGCACACTGGAGCAATTCTTTCTTCACACTAATAAAAAGTGATGTAGTGACACATTGTCTAATACCACTTTATACATAAATTACCCCATGGTCACAAACAATAGAGCACCCTTCCCATACCCCTTGCCTGATGTCACATCCACTAGGTATAGAGGGTGCATTCACTGCACTATTAAGTAAAGTTCCGGAACCTCAGCGCAAGCACAGTTCACTATGGTTACTTGCATAAATTGACCTCAACAAGGCTACATATCTCTTGTGTTTTTGGAAACTTTAATTTATTTTCATTTTTGCATGCAGGCCTACAAGTGCTGCAAAAGTGAAAAAGAGGGGCTGCTGCTACTGCAAGATATAAAGGTTTGTAATCATTATTCATGTGATCTTACAATTTTTGTAATTCTTAACAATAAATAAAAACAAAGGGATTTTTGCTTTGAGCTTTGTCTCATTTTACAACATGTATCTATAATTACATGCCAATTGACATGAAAGCTGCGGATAAGGAAAATGTATATATTCTTTACAAAGTAAGGGAGATTATTTGGTTGATAGGGCAGATATACTAATCCAGCTTAATTCTCTCTCCTCCATGAACGTGAATGATATAAATATTAGTGTCAGCAGCATTGAGAAACAGCTAAAATTGCTGAAATTAAACAAGGCCGTAGAGTCCATGGAATCCCTAACGGATTCTATAAGAATTTGTGTTGAAGTTAGGTCGGCTTTTATCTATTACAAACTGTAGTTCCCTTCAACAAAAGCTTGTACTTGGAAGAAACACAGGTCACATTGGTCTGTAAGAAGGGTAACAGAAGTGACCCACAAAACTACTGTCCAGTATCTCTGAATTCCTTATGTTGTAGAATCTTACAACATATTTTGAGCCCAGATGTAAGGAGAAATCTCAGTCAGCCTGGCTTGCAGGGATTCTGCAAACACATGATGCAAAACCCAACTCGAACTTTTCTCATCTGATTTGCTGAAAGCCATCAGTCAAGGCAATCAGGTAGATTCAGTATTTCCTGCCTTTCAAAAAGCATTTGTCTCATTACCATACCAACACTTATTCAGAAAAGTTTGATCACATGAGGTATCATACACACTTTGTGACTGGATTGACAGTTACTTGGTAGGGAGGATACAGGATAACAACCTGAACGGGCCTCATCAACAGATGTGGAAGTTATTTCAGCAGTGCCCCAGGGAAGTTGGTTGTGGCCCTTGCTGTTTATGTGATATATTAATAATATGACTGACAGTAATGTCAGACTTTTTGCTGAAGATTCAGTTGTCAGGAAGGAAGGAAAAAAAAAAGCCTTCGCAAACATTCAGGTAGCTCATAAGAAAAATTGAACGAAGATTAGATATTTACTTTAAATATTCAGACATATGAAGTTGTGCACTTCACAAACTGCAGAAATCAGTGAACTCTTACAAATGACTGGGAGTAACAGTTTGTGGGAATAAGAATTGCAATGATCACGTACGGGCTAACAGGCAATATTGAACATATGCAAAGAAGGGCAGTAAGAGTGGTGACACATTTGTTTGACTCATAGGAGTGCATAATAGAAGTAGTGGAAAACTGTTTAAGAAGACACCAGCTATCCTTCATAAATTTTACTTACAAACTACTTAGAACCATAATCAAGTGAGGAACCTAGGAACATAATACAGCCCCCTATGTATCATTTTGCTAGGAATAGGGACCATGAAAACAAGATGATATTGATTACAGTGTACACACATATGTTCAGGCAGTCACTCTTCGTATGCTCCGTATGTGAATGGAATGAGAAGAAACCCCCATGGGTGATATTATGGGAATTACCATCTTCCATATATTTCATGATGCTTTGTACAGTGTGTATGTAGATGTAGATATCAATTAGCATCAAGCCTCAGTTAAGCTCTCCTGGAGACGACAGTTAACCACCTACCAGTGAAATGTAACTCACCCCATTTTTGACAATTGCATTACCTGTCCTTTGGAGTAATGCATTTTTTCTAAGCTCATCTGTGACTTCCTACACGTCATGAACAGCTGCTGTAGATGTGGCACATAGTTAATACTAGCTGTCTATTGCTATCATTAAATTACTGTCCAAATTGATGGGATGATGGTCCAGAGGCATTTGATGAATTGAGGTGTATTGTGAAGACTTGTTCTATCCACTAATATTCTCTCCCATTAGGACATCTTTGCTCCCTTTTTGTAGTCCATTTATATTCATTACTCTGATATTTTGTCCCATTTTCTTAATGTTCTGCAGCATTATCTGTTACTTTTTGCACACACACACAGTTTATGCGTCACAGCTGTGATTACTGATCTTTAATTTCAAAATTAGTCTATTTGCTGTTCCATTAATTACAAGTATTGAGAGAAAATAAATAAATTCAGTACAAAGGTTTCAGATGGTGTCTGTGCAAATTTTTATTGGTATCTTAATATCATACAGGGACAGTGCATTTGTGCTAAAACTGGTTAATGAAATAGCATCTTAAGGCAGTAGCAGATATAACCATTTTTGCATGAAGATATTAAAAATCTGCTTTGCTGTTTTATTTCACAACCAGTAATATCACATCACTGACGCTATTTGTAAATTGGTTGAGAAGTGTAGAAACAGTAACACATGGCATTAAAAATTACACTAAAATATGCTGCTTTCAGTCATATTTAGGAAGTGATGGTGCACTCTGCCAGTATCATTTGTGCAAATAAATAAGATTACTAATCAGTAATTCAAAGGTTCTGCAAGATCATCGGATAAACATTTTAGCATTGCTGAAAATAGAGGAAAAGACATTTTCTTGAAATCTGTAGTCTTAGCAGCCATCTTCCTGATCTATATTTGGACCTTTGTTTCTTTATTCTTGTTGTCTATCGACTAGGTGCGACGTGCAGCAGGGCCACTGGCAACTGTACAAAGAATAGGACCTGAGCTCAGCAAGAAGATTTTTAAATTTTTTAATTCCAGTGATGGAGATGAATTGTTGTAATGCTGTATGCATGACAAATTTTTTAAAAAACTGTTTTTATAAAAAGTTTTAAAACTGTGTGCCAGTATCGAGAAATATTTTATTCAAAGCAGAAAATCATGTATTAATTAAAATAATGCAATTGCATGTGTATTTTATAGAATTGTTAAAAATGTAGTTGATAATTTATATTTCAAAAAAATTATTTTAGTTACTATCATATTGTAAATAAAAATATGTAACCTCCCCGGTGGAATATTACTTCATTACTGAATACAAAAGTATTCCAGAAAATATTTATAGAATACAACGTGCTGAAATGAATTTGTATAAGTAACAGTTGCAGCAATGAAATATTGCAACTTTGAATTCAAGCAGACTCAATACATATTGTAAATTTCTTTGCAAACTTCAAAATTGTTGGTGGAGCTTTCTAGCATGTATCAGACCATGTCACTAAAACTTGTAGGGTAAGAACACATGTCAAATGAGCATAGTGTTCTGTGCATGTCACAAATATCAAATTGTGATGTCACGCGACTTTGTTTTGATACTGTTTGTTTACATTTTGCTCTAAGACAGAAACATTAATTTTACACACATTTCTCATATTTTTAAACATTTATTGATTAGTAATAACAATGGTGAATAATTGTTGCTTCTATAGAAACAAATCAAAATGTATAAAACGAGGAAAAGCTGTTTTTCATATGTATGTATCACAAAGGTCTAATTAAAATTATTGCTGGCCGCGGTGGTCTCGCGGTTCTAGGCGTGCAGTCCGGAACCGTGCGGCTGCTACGGTTGCAGGTTCGAATCCTGCCTTGGGCATGGATGTGTGTGATGTCCTTAGGCTAGTTAGGTTTAAGTAGTTCTAAGTTCTAGGGGACTGATGACCACAGCTGTTAAGTCCCATAGTGCTCAGAGCCATTTTAATTAAAATTATCATGTTATTAAGATGCTCTTTGTTTAGGAAATTATTGAGACATAGTGTAATAAAGAAATAATATTGTAGAGCTAACTTATATGGCTGTACAGCCATATACTTGCAAAACAAATTCTAGATAGAGGCAATAATGTGGGAGTGCACTGTCAGTCAATCCATTAAATGTGAACTCTCCAGTTCTCTCAGCCTGATTGATTAATCACATGTGCCTGTATGCTCTGCCAGGCTTTTTTCCCATTGTATGCACAAATTTTGATGACCAATCCAGCTGTTTATTCTTTGCATGCTGCGTGGACTTGGTGCCTGGTCTCCAGCCAGACTGAGAACTGCTGTTAGTCATACTCCGCTATTTACAGGAGTTTAATTCCCAACACCCACTACACCCTTCCAATTTTTTTCCCCCTCCCCAGAGCTTGTGCTGATGGTCTGTGAAATGCAAATTCTCTCAGTGTGATTGTGATGGCTGACTAGATTTTAATTAATTGGATGCCAGGCCCTGAGCATTATTTAAACTGAAACTGACATCCTTGTTTACTAGATTTCATGACATCAAACTATTAATCAGTCATGCTGAGAAAACCTGAGAGATAATATAATTTTGCTCTTCAGAGAGCAAATGTACCACAATGTACACAAGTGCCACCAAAAAAACTATCACCTTCTCAGTGTGTTGACCTTTCTGACAAGGTGTACTAAGTTGGCTAAAATCAAATATCATATTCACACACAAGTGATATGAAAGATTATGGGCCATGTGAGCCTGGCTCTAATGCGAGAGAGAATTTTTGACACCTGGCGAATGCTAGAGGTCACTTCAAAACAGCTTCTTCACTTCCATATTTGCATGTCAGCTAAAGCTCTATGCAGATTCTTGGGAATTGGTTGACAATAGGACACAATCACAAGCAGGATCAGTACAGCTGAAAACGTCTGCATGCCAGGAAGCAAAATTCAATCACTCATAAAAAGCCCTATGCAGGGAGCCGTACTTAAATTAAACTCACTGGCAAACATCTGGACAAGGAGACAGTGAAGATCCTTTGTTAAATGACTTAAATTCACACCCACTCTAGAAATGCTAGCTATAGCACATTCTGTCAGCTCCATGGAGCACATTTGTAGCTTCTCTCCCACCGAAAGCAGTAGATGGTGTTCACCACAAAAATCATAGAGCACCTACTAAGGTGCCAGTGCTAAGATCAAACTGGTACAAGTGCGAATGAGTAGCACTGAGAAATCTGAGAGGACAAGGAAACTACAGTTCTGCCAGCTGACAAGGGCAATGCTATGGTCCTAATGTCACGAGTGGACAACAATAAGACAATTTTCGATCTTTTGAAAGACATTGCATACAGACATAGATGTTGATCCTATTAATAAAATCAGGAGGAAAATGATGACTCTTCTCAATGAGTTATGCTTGCCATGTAGCATCATTGATGGTTTTTAAATACAAGCAGCAGTGTCACCACAGCTATATGACCTTCCTAAGGTGCACAAGGGAAGAATTCTCTAAGACTCATAGTAATATTGGTGCTCCTACATACCAGCTGCCAAAATACCTAAACTGCATTCTCAGTAAATGTGGGGAAGTGGGAATACAGTATCTGCAACTATGATTTTTATACACCGTCTCAGTCAACTGTAGCTCCAAGTTATGGATATTATGGTCAGTTTCGATGTTTCCCTCTTTATGTGAGTTCCACTTTCTGATTCCTTGGAAATAAATGCAGAAAAGATTGACAGTTGTTTCGTAACACTTTTTAGGGACATTCTGACATCTACTTATTTCCTATTTGGCAGAAAACATTATGAACAAACCAGTGGTGTGGGTATGAGTAGTCTTTATCACTGGTCATGGTAAATCTATATATGGAAAGCTTTGAATAACAGGTTAACACTTAACTATATCAAAATGTAATGCATACAGTTTGTGACATTGAAATCTTGCAAAAGTGAAATTTAAGTGCAATGTGGTGAAGTCTACCATTTTAAGTTCTTCGGACTGGGTGTAGATGTAAGGCTCTTCTGGAAGTATCGTATTCAAGGCCTTGTGCAGATATTGAATGCACTGCCTCCGACACAAACACAAGGGTTTGTTTACTTTGCTTACTTTCAGTCTTATCTCGTACAGTGTATTCTTACGAGGCAACTGTGTATGCTCTCCAAGGATGTTCTTAGCCCAGAAATGAACGGTCAGACTGATCTGCAGAGTCAGTTCGTGAGCCTCATTTAAGATGCATTTCAGGTGCCATGGAATTATGACTGTCATCCCTGTACATTCAGGGTGATGATTAAAGTTCGTTACAAAATGCTGTAAAAAAAACTGCTTCTCAGAATGACATCAAATTTGAATATAATATTATCAAGGAGTGGGGAAATGACTGTGCTGGTGCTGATGATGCGGCAGCCTTCTTTCCAAAGACTGGTTTGATGCAGCTCTCCATACTATTCTACCCTCTGCTATCCATGTCCCAAGGAATATGATTTTCAATGTGTAAAAAGGCAGATGCATAGTTCTCACTGGCAAAGTGTGTTCCTTATATGATACTGTGTGGTTCTGTCCCATTTGTCCTATGTGCGACTTAACAGTTACTGCAACACATTTTGTCACTGATTGCATCAATGGTGAGGAAGCATTAGCAGTACACTGGTTTTCTGCAGATGATTATCAGTCCTAAAGCTTATCTGAATGCTTGTGTTACTGAATATTTTCGCTACTCTGGTGTTGTCCCTATACATGGTATCACTGCACAACTAGACTTCTCTTTTGCATGTTCTTTCTTCAGTACGATTTCAGATGCAATTATGTGATTTTCTTTGTGTTTAGTTGAGCATAATTTGCTGACCATATGTCTGCCTGTGTCTGTATATGTGTGTCCGGGAATGTATACCTGTCCTTTTTTTCCCCTAAAGTAAGTCTTTCCTCTCCCGGGATTGGAATGACTCCATACCCTCTCCCTTAAACCCCAAATCCTTTCATCTTTCCGTCTCCTTCCCTCTTTTCTTATGAAGCAACCTTGGGTTGCGAAAGCTTGAAATTTGTGTGTGTGTGTTTTGTATTGTGTCTATCTATCAACGCTTTCTCGTTTGGTAAGTCACAGCATCTTTGTTTTTCAGTATAATTTCCGTTGATCTTTGCTAATTCTTACATTACTGCTGGTTTATCTTTTTCAATCACAAGATCTCAAGTAGTCTATCATGGAATGAAAGAAGGCCTTTTTGTGTGTTCTGGATGGCACGAAGGTTTGTGGATAACAGTGTCTGTTGTTTTCAGATTACACTAGACGATAAACTGGTGTCTGTAGTCCCTGTATGTTATTCGTTTGTTTAAAAAATTTACTCTTCTCCTTGTCTATTTCCATAACAAATCTTTTCTGGGATGCATATTATTGAGCAGTGTTAACATCGTATTCACTTCTTCAAGAGAGCCATTAAACAGAACCAAGGTGTCATCAACGTAGCTTTTGTAATATACAACCTTATTTGGTGTTTTTTGATATTTCTCAAAAAATACTGATTCTCAATGTAATTTACAAAAATATTCCCTTGTGTACCAGAGAAGCAACTACCCTTTGCAAGGCCTTTAGGCTATGAGTAAATCTCTCCTGTGAAGATAAAACAATTGAATGATAAATAATAGTGGCACTAAAATTAAAATTATCTGTTGCTTCTCTGCTAATTTTCTTATAGTTAGAAAAATTATATTTGATGACTGCATTTTGTGCAATTGTGCATGACAAAAAAAAAAAAAAAAATAATAATAATAATAATAATTCACACACATTCTGGCGAAAAAAGTCATTCTCCAAACTCAAATCTATGTGTGTGATGTAACACATTTCTCTCCTTTAGAAACCTTTTCTTGCCATTGCTAGTCTACATTTTGTATCCTCTCCACTTTGGTCATTATCAGTTATTTTGCTGCCCAAATAGCAAAACTAATTTACTTCTTTTAGTGTCTTGTTTCCAAATCTAATTCCCTCAGATTTAATTCAACTACATTCTATGGTCCTTGGTTTGCTTTTTTTTTTTTTTGTGTGTGTTCATCTCATATTCTTCTTTCAAGACACTGCCCATTCCAATCGACTGCTCGTTCAAATCCTTTGCTGTCTCTGATAAAATTAAAATGTCATCAGCAAACCACAAAGTTTTAACTTTTTCTCCCCCAAACTTTAATTTGTACTTCATAATTTTCTGTGGCATCCTTTACTGCTTACTCAAGGTACAGATTGAATAACAGCAGTGAGAGGTTACATCTCTGACTCACTCCCTTCTGAACCACTGCTTCCCTTTCATGTCCCTCGGCTCCTATAACTGCCATCTGGTTTCTGTTTTTGGATAAACTTTCACTCTCTATTTTACTTCTGCTGGCTTCAGAATATCAGTGTATTCCAGTCAACAATGTAAAAAACTTTCTCAAAGTCTTCAAATGCTCTAAACATAGGCTTATCTTTCCTTAATGTCTCTTTATAAAAGTTGTAGTTTTAGTATTGTCTCGTGTGTTCCAACATTTCTGCAGAATTTAATCTTCCCCACCTGTCTCATACATTTTGCACAGCAAATGGAATAGTTTTGTACTGGATGGTTCTCCAAAGGCTATCAGTAGTTTTGACAGAATGTTGACTACACACAGGATCTTGTTTTGACTAAGATCTTTCAGTCCTCTGTCAAATTATTCTGGCAGTATTATATCTCCCATTGGGATAGGTCTGCCAGTTATGCAAAACACCATGTTTTCCAAGTACTCGAACATGTTTCAGCACCACTGTGCCATCATCAGTGGTCTTCCGTTTTATTTAATCTGTAATGTGAACTTTTTACAGAATGATTACAAAATTTGTGGATATTTAGTTCCAAAAATAGTATTTTTTTTTTTGGGGGGGGGGGGGGGGGGGGGGGTTAATACCTTTACACTTGGTGTGCATGATTGTTCAGGACCACTTGTGTATCATTCATTACAGGTTGCTTGTCATCTGTAACCAAACGATGTTGATGAGAAATTTTGTTGGGAGTTAACCTTTCATCTAAACGTAATTTAGTTTGTCGCGATATTTCCTGCCTTTATTCGTTTTTACTTACGTTTTCGTGTGGCAAGCCCTTCTATTCTCAGCATCATGGTGAGGTATTGTGAGGCACTTGTAAATATAACAACGTATTTTCACAAATAAGGTCATAAAAGCAGTATGTACTTCACCAAGGTCACACAAGTTATCATCCACTATCGAACACGCAGCAAGTAAGCAGTAACAAAAAGGAGTGATTCAAGTTTTGGCGGCGGAGGGAGTTGTAGGCTGTGAAATGTATCAACAGATGAAGGCTGTGTGTGGTGAGTACAGTCCGAGTCATTTAAGTGTTGTGGAATGGCGCAAACGATTCCTGGAGGAGCCCAAGTCACCGGAAGACAATGCTCGTCTTGGACAGGCTCATCGTGTCATCACACAGGAAATGGTTCTTGACGAGATCCACCGGTTACTGCATATTAGCATGGGCACCACCCACACCATAATGCATCGACACTTGAACTTTCGAAAAATCTGTGCACAGTGGGTTCCCCACCAACAGATCACTGAATAGTGCAATACTCGAATGGCGCTGTCATTGAGTCATCTGCAATGTTATCATGGGGAGGAATACGGCTTTCTGTCACATATTGTCACAGGTGACAAAACATGTCACCATTTTGAACTGGAAAGCAAATGTCAGAGCAAGCAGTGGAAACATGCGACTTCACTACCTCCAAAGAAATCAAAGGCTGTGCACACCATCTCTGGTGACATCATGATGTCCTTTGTGGACCACAAGGGTCCATTGCTTCCTGGAACAGAAACTCACCATCAATGCCCAGTGTTGTCAAGCCACTTTACAGAGCCATACACAAAACATCAAGTTGAAACGCTGAGGTATGTTGTCCAATGGCTTTATCCTCCTGCACAATAATGCCCGCCCACACACGGCCAATGTGGTGAAGGCGACATTGCAGCAGTTGAGGGAAACAGTTGGAACATCCACCGTACAGTCCCAATTTTTCCCCAAGTGATTTTCATGTGTTTGGACCTCTAAAACAAGCTATTCGTGGACATCGATTCGCAGTGGACGATGAAGTGTATGACTGCATCCGACAGTGGCCTCATAGCTTCTTCAAGGATGGATTCAACCAGCTATTGTCAGAATGGGATAAATGTGCCGACAGTTTTGGAGACTATTTTTGAATGTGTGTATTGTGTATAACTACAGTTTTGAGTTAATAAAACCGTTACCATTATTTTCCACTACTGACCATGTTTCATTTGAATGCCCCTTATACTAAAACATTGTGCAGGAGTTAATAAGAGTGAAAAACTAAGTGTATTGTATGCAAAAGAGGTAGGAGGTGGGAGCAGTGAAAAATAGATAGGTCAGAAAATGAAAGATGTGGGAAACTAAAATTGAGTGAAGAAAGGAGCAGTTACTGTGAAGAAACGGTGAGAGGAAATTAACAAAAATTAAGGCCACATGGGTGGTGAGAACCAAGGACCTATAGCACTTGTTCTCACCTGCAGAGTTCTGAGAAACTGGTGTTTTGGGGAAGAATCCAGATGGCGCATGTGTGAAATAGGCACCAAGGTCACAACTGTCATGTTGTAGAGCATGCTCTGCTATACAATATTGTGTGTTGTCAATAGACACCCTCTGCCAATGCCCATTCATCCTGACTGATAACCAGGTGGTAGTAATACTGATGTAAAAGGCTGAACAGTGTTTACCTAAAAATGAGTATATGATGTGTCATTTCACGGGTGGCTCTCCCTTTGATAGCATGTTTTGCCAGTTACAGGGCTGCTGTAGGTGGTGGTAGGAGGGTGCATAGGGCAAGTCTTATAGTGGAAATAGTCACATTGGCAGGAGCCATAAGGTGGAGAGATGGGTGCAGGAGCAGCATGGGCCTGATGAGGATATTGCAGAGATTGGGAGGGTTACGAAAAGCTGTTCTAGGTGTGGTGGGTAAAATCTCCGAAAGAATGGATCTCACTTCAGAGCATGATTTTAGGAAGTCATGGCCCTGTTGAAGTACCTGCTTAATACATTCAATATGAGGATAATACTGAGTGACAAGTGGTGTGCTCCAGAGTCTTTTTTTGGAGGGATCAGCAGAACCAGGATTGGATGTGGTGACCCAGGAGATCTGCTTCGAAATTAGGCTGGTGGGGTAATTACACTAATTTGATCAAAAGTATCCAGACACCTGGCTGAAAATGACTTAGATGTTTGTGGCACCCTCCATCAGTAATGCTGGAATTCAGTATGGTGTTGTCCCACACTTAGCCTTGATGACAGCTTCCACTCTTGCAGGCATATGTTCAGGTGCTGGAAAGTTTCTTAGGGAATGGCAGCTCATTCTTCATGGAGTGCTGCACTGAGGAGAGGTATCGATGTCGGTCGGTGAGGCCTGGCACGAAGTCGGCGTTCCAAAACATCCCAAAAGTGTCACGTCAAGACAGGCCAGTCCATTACAGGCCGCTCAACCATGAAATCCAAGTTTTCTCACTTCCCGCCTAACTGTCTTAGTACTTGCAGTGGATTCTGACGCAGTTTGGAATTCCTGTTTGATGGTCTGGATAGATGTCTGCCTATTACATATTATGACCCTCTTCAACTGTCGGCGGTCTCTGAGAGGCAACAGACGAGGTTGGCCTTTACGCTTTTGTGCTGTAGGGACGTATAGGAGTGTGAAAATCTTGCGTACAGCCATATGACACTAGTGGCACCCAATCACCTGACCACATTCAAAGTTCATGAGTTCCGCGGACCGGCCCATTCTGCTCTCTCGCGATGTCTAATGACTAGGTCACTGATATGGAGTAGGTGGCAGCACAATGCACTTAATATGAAAAACATGGGGATGTCCAGATACTTTTGATCACATAGTGTATGTGCAGTGAAGTCAGGTGAAAATGGTGGTGTATTGCTGAAAGAATATGTATCCAAACAAAAATGTTTGCCTCAATGCCAAGCAAAGGCTTTTTTTGTGTATTCTCCTGCCACTACTAGGTTAGTAATTTTTTTTATCAATCGAATTACATTAAAAAGTGCAGTATTTGTTATTAACTCAACCATGAACCAAAAAAAATGACCTAAGGGATTATTGATGAAATATCATTCGCACATAGCTTTCTGCATAATGACAGATTTCCACTTAGTGTAGCTTAGGAATTATCTGTCCCACAATCAGCTTCTTCTATTTTGTTTACTTAAGTCATTCAGTGTTCCAAAGTAATTGATAATTTCCTTAAGAGTACAGGAAAAAACTGTAGAATTTAATAGTATTCATGTTTTCATTGCTTCATATCACAAGAAATAGTGTGATCATGTAACACAAAAATGTCTAGTAGTATACTTACCACACTGTTTGTGGTAAAAATTGTAACTGCTTGAGATTTCAGTTGTGTAAATAAGAATTCTTGTACCTTTTATGTACAATTACTAAACATATATTTTAGGATGCTAAATAGAATACAAACTCGGGAGGGGGGGGGGGGGGGGCGGGCAGCAAATATTATTTTGCCTCCTGCTACAGAGTCATAAGAACATTAACTGCTTTCATAATTAAAAACTTCAGTTTTGTTCCGATATCAATGGCAATGAGAAAATTTAGGAATAAGGGTCAAATGTTTTGTGAAATGATTTGTCTAAAAGTAAAATATAAAATAGATTACAGAAACACATGCTTTCTACATTGTGTCCAACGAATAAGTTGCATCAAATGTTTGTCTAGTCTATTTTCTCTCTTACTTTATACAAATAATTTGACAAAACATTTTGACAATATCTTTCAATTTTTTAAATTTGATTTACAAATTTTTTTCAGAATAGATGAAATATATTTAAGTATTGGTCAGGATTCCATTATTATTAAGATTATGTAATTTGAGAGAAACCAGAGAAGTTTCAATTTGTGCTGTTCTTTGAAATTTATTTTTCAACAGGGAAGAATGTTATTTGCAGAGAACAACTTTTTGACACTTCGTTTACATAGCTAGCAGCACCTGTTCATGAATTATTTGTTTTCCTTCAAGTCATTTAGTTTTTCTTAATTACCCTGATTACTTTCAAGTAATTAAGAAAAATGTTGTGCAAAACCAGACATTATGTTGATGAATTCGATGCTCCATTTCCCATTTTACACTCTTTGTTAGGCTATGAAAATTTGAACTTTAATCTGTTGCATAATTTCTAGGGAATATTGCTTTGCACCACTCAAACATATGACCAGAAACAATATGCCTGTAAGGAATTAAATACAGACTGTGAATGTCTACATTGTATGACTTTATATTTCTGACCAAACATTACGATAACTGAAAGAATTTAAACTGAAGGAAACGTCTGGTAGAATGTAACACAAAAAAGGAAGAAAACTTGTTAGCTTTCAGGCGCTTGCACACGCACGCACGCTCGCGTGCACACACACACACACACACACTAACCTAGTGCCAGGTGGATGCACAATGCCAGGATCACGGCTCGCTAGGTGGACTAGGATTGGGTGGGAGTTGTGTCAAGTGGGTGAGTGGAGGAGGGAGAAGCAGGGTTGGGTGTGGGTAACTAATCTGCTTAGAGGGAGGCAGTTGGCTTGATGGGTAGCAATGTGGGAGGAAGTGGTGGCAGGAGCACAGGTGAGAATCTAATGCATGGGTACTGGAGTCGGTGGGCAGCGGCACACGATGAAGGTGATGTTGAGACGTGGTTTGGGAGAGGGTGAAAGGATATGGGAAGGAGAAACTGTTAGGTGAAGGGAGTGGTGACACTGAGTTAATGGATATTGAGGCCAGAAGGGTTGTGGGAGAGGAGAATGTGTTGCAAGGATAACTCCCATCTGCATAGTTCAGAAAAGCTGGTGGTGCAGAGAAGGATCCAAATGAAAGCAGCCCTTGAAATTGAGCATGTTATGCTCAGCTGCATACTGTTCTTGGTCACAGAAGGTGGTGGCTATTCTGGTGGACAGCTAGTTGGTTGTCATACCTGCATAAAAAGCTGTGCAGTGATTACAATGGAGCTGGTATACAACATGGCTGTTTTACTGGTGGCGCTGCCTCTGACGGGATATGATAAATCTTTGACAGGACGGGGGAAGGAAGTGCTGGTTGGGTGAATTGGGCATGTCTTGCACCTGTGTTTTCTACAGGGATATGATTCTGTGGCAGGGGGTTGGGAGAGTGAGTGGCACGGGGATGGACCTGGTTGTTGTGTAGGTTGGATGGGCAATGGGTTATCAGTTTGGGAGGGTGGAAAGGATCTTGGGTAAGATGTCCGTTATTTTAGGGCATCGTGACAGATAAAGCCCTGGCGAAGATATGGTTCAGTTGTTCCAGGGTGAAATTGGTTGATGATTCTTGGGGTGGTGAGATTAGGGGTGTCTGAGGACGTGGCATGGGAAAAATGTCTGCAGCCTAGGTTTGAGGTTTGGTGGTTAGAGTGTGTGTGTGTGTGTGTGTGTGTGTGTGTGTGTGTGTGTGTGTGTGTGTGTGTAGATCCTTGTGAGACCTTCGGCATACTGGTTCAGGGAGTTATCAATGCAGCCATGCCTCTCACAGGTGGTCAGGATGTTGGGAGTGAGTTCTTTTGATGATCAAGGAATGGTTAGTGGATTTAATGTGGACAACACAAAAGAGATATGGGTGAAACATAAGAGAGGTGGAGGTCAATGTCCAGGAGCTTTGAGATTCTAGGAAGGTTTCCTTTATATGACCCAAAACAGATTGCCATAAGAGGATGCCACATCCACTAACCATCAACGGTACCTTTATCTCAGCAGCTGTCATACCTTCCACACCAAACAATTGCTACCATACATTCTGACCAACCACTGCCGGAGTATTTCCAGTGATGACAGCTCTCTGGCCCAGTATGCTGAAGGTATCACAAGGACATTCTCACAAAGGTACTACCCCAACAACCCAATATGCAGACAGATTTCCCACACCAGATCTTCGCGCACTCTCCCACCCCCAAGAATCAGTTACAAAGAAGTCCCCCCCCCCTTTCCCCCTTGTCACCCAATATCATTGTCAACTGAAACAAAATAGCCTTTGCCAGGGCTTTATCTTTTATGAAAAGAGGGACATCCTACCCAAGATGCTTCCCACTCCTTCCAATGTGGTATTCCATTGCCCACCCAATGTGCACAGCAGTCTGGTCCATCCCTATGCCACTACAATCTCCAATGGAATCATATCCACATGGAAGTCTCGAGTGCAAGACCAGCCCAATCCTCTCACCCAGCACTTTCTATTGTAGTCCTGTTACAGACTTATCAATCCCAATCATGGTAGGGCCAGCTGTGAAAGCGGCATGCCATATACCAACTCTGCAGCAATCGCTGCACAGCGTGTTATGTCGGTAAGACAACCAAATGTCCACCAGAATGAATGGGCTCTGCCAAACTGTGGCCAAGAACAAACTTAACCATCCAGTGGATCAACATGCAGCTGAGCAGAACGTGCTAGATTTCAATGGCTGCTTCACAACCAAGGTCACTTAGATCCTTCCCTTCTGAACTACATAGATGGAAGGTATTCTTGCATGCAACACATACTTTGCTCCCATAACTCTCCACGCCTCAGTCACCGTTAAGTCATTATCACCACACCCTTGACTCAACAGTTTCCCCTTCCTCTGTCCTGTCACCCTCACCCAATCCACATCGCCATCATTCGGTGCTGATGCCCACCTGCTCTGATACCTGTGCATCACATATCTCTCCCATGCAACTGCCACCTCTACCTCTCCACATTCCTAACCACCAAACTGGCAGCCTCCTTCAGAACTGCTTGGTACCCACCCTGAATCCCACTTCCTCCTGCCTCTCTCTCCTTTGAGTCACCATACTTGACACCCCGCTCCCCTCCCCCCCAGTTCATCTGGTGAACAGCTACAATCCCAGCATTGTGAGTCCAACAGGCACTCTTTGGGAGCTGTGTGTGTGTGTGTGTGTGTGTGCGTGCGTGTGCATTTAAAAGATAGGACCCTGCAGGTGCATTCACAGGATAGGAGGCATGTGTAGCACTGTAATACTGAAGTAGGAGCAGGTTAGGGAATAGGCAGGTGGAGACAGGACCTAGCGAAAGATGACGCCAGGGGGCTAAGGGAACGGAGGATTGAGGGAAGTCATATGTTCATCAAAATGTCTCCGGAGGGGAAGGCAGGAAGATCAGTATTACAGAATCACACTCACATGTGAAGGAATCTTAAATGTTGATTCTATACAGATCCAGAGGAAAAGTGGTAAGGTGAAAGCAGAGTTGAATCATGGCGGAAATCATTTATCGGTTCAAATGAATCTTCACAAACCATGGCCTTGTAGCAATCTAAGATTGCAATGCCAAATAATATCCATCTACAGCTCCTTAACATTGCTTTTTTCTGTGACTCTTTACAAGAATTTGTGTACAGAAAAACATTCTGGAGCCTTTAAGAAAATGGAACAAAGGTACAGTGATTTTTTAAAAATTTATTGGAATCAAATCTATGATACAGTAAATCACTTATTTTTACAGATTAAAATATGAATAGCTTTTAGATTGTGATTCCAAAGAGTTAAAACAATACTTTATGGAGTCCAGGAAACACAAAAATTTCTCGCTCATTCACCAGTAGTTAACTATTGTACAGTTTTAAAACTAGCTGGATAATATACATATAAAAAATATCTCAAGTGGTAGCTGGCTGGAGGAGAAGGCAGAAAGATCACTATTACTCGTCCACGAGCTGAAGTGGGTTGACGTGTTCCATCACTTTTTTGACCTTTGTAGTTCTGCAACAGTTTGCCGTAAGTGATTGAATGCATGGATCAGCTCCTGCGCCTTCAAATAATGAAAAGAAAAAGGTGATGATAAAAAGAAATTCATTGCAAATATTGCTAATTACTATGTTACTGTAATGCACATTAAGTGAGCTATTTACTTTTGGTTTTACACTTTACTAGGAAGAATTCAGTTTATAGAATATCACTCACGAAAAGCAGAGATCAAATTACAATTCTCAGCATGGAATGAAGGCATACACACTGTACTCACTCAATAAATAACATATCTTATTGGTGTAATGTTTGTTGCCAGAAATGATAGTGCATATACATATAATTCATACATTGTACAACATTCAATGAGGTGTAAAATGCAGCATTGATTTTGCAAAGGCATGGTGCTTTGTTCTCATTACCACATATAATGTAGCCAACCCATTTCCTGTTAACTTTTTATTATAGAATTCATAGACTTGCAAATATTCCCTTTGACCTTTAACATTCACACATTTCCTTTTCTTTTCATATTAAGCATGTACATTCATACATATCTTTCTCTTATTCCGTCTATGATCGAGTGGTTTAGAGCATCTAAACAAATAAAAAAGGACAAATTTTAATACAAATTGTGATCTATATTGATGAGAATTATGTACTCATCACTTTTCAGAGAAACTATTTTGTTACTTCAATACCTGAAAACAGGTCATAGATAATTCCACACCCAATTGATGGTGACCCTGAGCTCACGTACAGTCTCTAACCACTTCTTTCTTGATAGGGTGTATAGTGCCTAACAATCCTTCGTCTTTTTTCCCCCAAAGATATCAGTTTATAGAGAGTGTGCAAGGGGCACAGAACGGAATAGTTACAGCAAGCACTGGGAAGGGCCGATCAGATATCAACATAGCACCCCATAGTTGTGCACTAGGTGTAATATTTAGAAATATTGCTGCCCAGTCTGTTCTTGAGATTTTGTGTTTCTGTAGCTTTTGGTTGACTGTGCATTACATGTGAACACACGTCATTCTGTAAAATTAGTTCACTGTCTCCATGGAAATTTGCTATCACTACAATCCAAAAGTCTTTCCCAGAACTGTATGTAGTAATAGCATCATGCATGAGCACATATTCAGGTATGATTCACACCATACTGAATTGTCTCTAATGTTAACTAACAAGTACAAATACAACTGATCTCTTGGTTCATAGTTCAGTTTCAGTAAGCATCTGACCACCACCTGTAAATAAATTTTACTTCTCGTAGCCACTTTACATGTATGTTTTTGGTCTATTATGGTGCATCTGCATATTTTTGACCATTTATCTGAATGTTTCATTAACAGGAGTGAAAGGTATTCCACATTTCCATTTTCTGTGCGAGGCATTTTGCAATAACAAAAAGTACCTCAAATACCTGAAGATCGCTAGACTTGCAGTCACCTACTTAAAAAATCTTCCTCTCTCTTCAGCTATGTATTTTAAATGCCCATCTTGGCGTAATCCCTTTTTGTTCAGGAATGTAGGTCATGCAAATCGGTGGTTTTAACTGCACACACATTTGGTACCACAAGGACATAAAATAATACATATAACAACACTACACAAAGGCTATATTGCTACTCACCACATAGAGCAGGCATCTGACCACAGGCAGGCACAGTGAAAAGAATACTGTAACTATATGAGGGTTGTCCAATAGCCAAGTGTCCCACTTTTATGCCTCCGCAATTTAAAATGTGCACGTGCCATGCGAAGGTCTGGCAAGTTCAACTTATACTGTGGACAATGCTTACACTTGCTTATGCTGCTTACTGCAGTATCTCGCCAATACACTGCCAGCTAGCATGGAGTTACCATTACACTTCTGAGCTGCACACTGTCATTTTATTTTTTTATTTTATTTTATTATTTTTTTAATTTATCCCCCCCCCCCCCCCCCCACAGCAAAACAGTTATCCATTGTGGATATCGATCATGGACTTTACCTCTGTCTACTGTGAAGGCTGTATGAGCATCCAAATTGTTCAACGTTAGTGTGTACAGCTTGTAGAAGGGAACAGAGATGTGCACGACAAACAGCACACAGGGAGTCCCACTACAACGTCATGTGATGATGTGATGATGCCTTTATTGCAGTTCACAGTATTGTGGAAGGAGATCGTCGTGTTACCATTGACAACATGCTAATGCTACTTCCTGGGGGTGGAATTGGATGCTCATCAATCACAACTATCCTGACAGCACCTTCACTACTGCAAAGTCTGTGCAAGATGGCTGCCACATTTGCTGAATGACGTCTACAAGCAGCAGCAGATGGATTCAGCCATAATCTTTCTGTAAGAGGATTAGAGAGAGGCAAGTCTGCTCTTCAAATAGCTTGTCACTGGGGATGAGACCTGGGTTTATCATTCATCTCCTGAAACAAAACTTCAAAATGTGTGGAAGACACCTGGTGAAAGTGTCCCAAAAAAGGCAAAGAACACACATTTGGCAGGGAAAGTTATGGCAGCCACCCTTTGGGACAGTCAAACGGTTTCGCTCATTCACTACCTGCCTTGCAACACCACAATGAATGCAGAGAGTTACTTTAATGTCTTGAACTACTATCAAAAGAAAACGCCCTTGACTCTTGTCTCACATAGCTCTCTTCCTTCACAACAAATTCTTGGTATCATACGGCTTGAATGACCCAGGTGGAGCTCATAAGATTCAACTGGGACATGTTCCTGGATCCTTCATATTCACCACATATTGCCCAAAGTGATTTTCATGTGTTCCTTCAACTCAAAAGTTATCTTCGAGATGAGCACTCCAACCTAAGGATGAAGTCACATCAACAGCGAACAGCTGCTTATGAGCACAGGATCCAACTTGCTACAATGGTTGGAGAAACTTGTGCCACATTACAAAAATGCTTGGAAAACTTGGTGACTACGTACAAAAGTAACAGAACCATTGTACAATGTCATTAAAATTGTTTATACCTGATAAATTTTGTGATTCTTTAATATAAAATAAGGAAACTTACTTACTGAACACCCCTTATATAAGAATATGGATGGACGAAGCCCTTCTGCAGAAACAGAAACACACACAGACACACAAAACCTACGGCCTCCGGCCACCAAGGCCCAAACACAAGTTCATGTTCAACATGAGCAGCAATGTTCTTGGGTGGGTGATGGGGGTAAGGAGAAGGCACAAAACTGGAAGGGGGAGGTGTAGCATGGCAGGGGTGGGGAAAGATGCTAGTGCTGCCTGTTGGAGCGTGTAGCTTGGTGGGAACAGAATATAGCTGCCAAGTGCTGCACTGGAACTGTGTTGGGAGAGGTGAAGGTGAATGGGGAAAGGGAGGGGAGAGAGATAGAAGTAGAGAAGAGGAAACAACTTTTAAGAACATTGGCAGGATAGGAGCTGTGAGCTGTTTGCAGTGGGAGCAAGGAAAAGCATAGGTGTATTAGTACAGGGACTATCAAAAGTTAAAGGTAAGGGGGGGGGGGGGGGGGGGGTGTACAGGAACAAAAGATTTGTTGTACGAACAGTTCCCACCTATGCAATTAAGAAAAGCTGTTAGCGGGAAGAGTCCAGATGACACAGGCTGGGAAACAGTCAATGAAGTGAAGCACGCTGTGTTGGGCAGCACATTCAGCAACTGGTTGGTCCAGCTGTCTCTTAGCTACAATTTGGCAATGACCATTCATGTGGAACACAGCTTGTTAGTAGTCATGCCCACGTAGAACACAGCACAGTAGTTGAAGTTAAGTTTGAAGATCTCATGGTTGCTTGCACAGGTGGCCTTGCCTTTGATGTGGGTAGGAGATGCCAGGGACTGGAATGGAGTACGTGGTAGTGGGAGGATGTATGGAACAGGTCTCACATCTGGGTCTATTGTAGGGATATGAGCTGTGTGGAAAGTGTTTGGGAGCAGGATTGAAGTAGGGATGGACAAGGATATTGCATAGGTTGGAGGAACAGTGGACTACCACTGTGGGCAGGGCAGGGGAGGAGGAGGGGGATATTTCTCATTTCAGGGCAGGATGGAAGATAGTTGAAACACTGGTGGAGAATGTGACTCAGTTGTTCCAGTCTTTGGCGGTACTGAGAAACAAGAGGAATGGTCCTTTGTGGCCAGGCTGTGGGGTATGAGGGGATGGTAGGAGATTGGTGGTGCAAGATATGCAGAACTGTTTCTGGACAAGGTTGGGAGGTTAATTTAGGTCTCTGAAGGCCTCAGTGAGACTCTCAGTATATTTGGAGAAAGATACGATGACCACATGTGGCTAGGGAATATGGAAAGGTCTTCTTGGTGTGGAATGGGTGAAACCTGTCAAAGTGTACTGATGTAGCCATCTTTGAAGTGGAGGTCAACATTGATGAAAGTGGCTTGTTGGACTGAGAGGCTCCACATGAAGTGAACAGGGGACAAGACATTAAGGTACAGGAGAAATGTGGATAGCACATCTTCACCATCGATCCAGATCATGAAGATGCAATCACTGGATTTGAATTAGGTGAGGGGTTAATTTTGGGTGGTTCGCAAAGATTCCTCTTGATGGCTCATTAATAGGTTAGCATAAGATGGTATTATGCAGGGGTCCATAGCTGTGCTTGGGTTTGTATGTAATAATACCTTGAAAGAAGAAGTAATTACGGGTGAGGATACAGTTGTTCATGGCAACTAGTAAGAAGGTTGTTGGTTTGGAATCCGTCGGGTGTTGGGAAAGGCAGAGTTCAATAGCGGTAAGGTCATGGGCACAAGGAATGTAAGTGTAAAGGGAGGTAGTGTTAACAGTGACTAGCAGGGCACCATCTGGTAAAGGAACAGGAACTGTAGAGAGTCAGTGGAGGAAATGGTTGGTATCTTTTAATAGGCTGAAGGTGTTGATCTACGAGAGATGAGGTTCTCTCAGTGGGGGCAGAGTAACCGGCCACAGTGGGGCATCCAGGGTGATTGAGTTTACAGACATTAGGTGGCATGCAAAAGGTAGGAGTGTGGGGAGTGGTAGGGGTGAGGAAAGAGATGAACTCTGGTTCTGCACTTTGTTGGTCTAGTTGGCCTTTGCCCACAGTTTAGTAGTGGATATTAGACTAGATAGTTTGCTCACAGCCATACTCACTCACACTGGTGTGCTGTGCTTGTAGATAAGTTAATATATGATGTTGCCAATTTGACAGTTGGCTATGCTTTCAATGGGGCAAAAAATGCAAGTGATAGTTCTGGGACAGGAGGTGGCAGTCATTGGACATAACTGAAGGAATATTGAGCTATGGGGCAGGAAGGGACATAGCAATGTATAAGGATACTGTGTAGTGTGTAGTTTGGATGAGGAGGGAATACCACTTTTCAGGGTGGAGGGCAAGGTGGAGAGTAGTTAAAGCATGACAGGGCATGATGAGAGAGAGGCCAAGCCCGAGAGGAGAACATGATTTAATGGTTCCAGTCCCAGGTAGTACTGAGTGACAAAGAGTGCACTCCTTTATGATAGGACATCAGGTGTAGGACATGAATGTTAGTTGTCTTTGGTGACATGACACAATGTATCTGTTTTTGGACATGGCCAGAAAAGAAGACTTGTTTTTAAACAAATGAATTTAATTATGATAGCATTACAAAAACAAGTGTTTAAGTACTATTTTTAGCATTAAATGAAGATAAGAATTCTAGAGATACTAAGAACAAAGAAAGTATTACACAATTTATGATCATAACTGAGTGCCAAGTGTTAGAGTACAGTGTTACAAATTTCGAAGTGCACTCGTTTTGTGACTTTTCTTTCTTCAAAATTAATAACTTTAAATGAACCTGCAGATTTCCTACCATAAACACTAAATGAAGTTTCTTGAACACGCACAATGCGTGCTAATCTTGACCTCAAACAAGTTTTCTGCCTCATTTCCTCCTATCACACTCAGACAAATTCAGCTCCCACTTCAGAATCACCCCCCCCCCCCCCCAATCAACATCCCCCACTTGACTTTGAAACAAATTACAGAAGATGGCCTTTTTGATACATATAAAGCTTACCTCCTGAATGACTTCTTCAGATTCCTTTTCAATTTTCAGCAGAGCATAACTTTGTTTTTCCTCCTCCTTAGAAATTTTGACTTTATATTCCTCAAGATCTTTCACACTATTTTGCTTTGTATGCATACTATCTTCTATGTTTTTAAGTTTTAGTGCAATCTTCCTAATACAAGAAAAATATGTAATGTTAAAGTTTTTAATAACAGCACCTTAACTAATGGTGAATATTAACAATTATAATAAAAATGTGGTTATACATTAATTTCAATTAAAATCTGCAAGACAATGTTAATAACGGGATTCATATTTTGAAACATTTTCCACATTTGTAGCCTTTAAAGCAGGCTGTTCCAACACTGCATAAAAGGGTGTTGAAGCCCGTTAGAGATCAGAAATGAGCTCCATACACGCACTGTAAACTCGCCAGAGATCCTACAACATCAGCACCTAATTCACCGTTTCCGCCAATGCCCATTCACACACACACACACACACACACACACACACACACACACACACACACACACTCACTCACTCACTCACTCACTCTGAACAAACTACTGATTCCGTGACAACAGTACAAGAAAACATGACACGAGGATGAAGTGCAGAGAACATGACACGAGGATGAAGTGAATTCTCTAAATGGTCATCAGTTATTAAAAAACATTCAAACCTGTCATCGAAACAGTAGAGGTGGTGGTAGTAGTAGTAGTAGTAATAGTAGTAGTAGTAGTAGTTGTTGTTGTTGTTGTTGTTGTGGTCTTCAGTCCTGAGACTGGCTTGATGCAGCTCTCCATGCTACCCTATCCTGTGCAAGTTTCATCTCCCAGTACCCATTGCAAACTACATCCTTCTGAATCTGCTTAGTGTATTCATCTCTTGGTCTCCCTCTATGATTTTTACCCTCCACGCTGCCCTTCAATGCTAAATTTGTGATCCCATGCCTCAAAACATGTCCTACCAACCGGTCCCTTTTTTTTGGCAAGTTGTGCCACAAGCTCCTCTTATCCACAATTCTATTCAATAGTTATGTGATCTACCCATCTAATCTTCAGCATTCTTCTGTAGCACCATATTTCGAAAGCTTCTATTCTCTTCCTGTCCAAACTATTTATCATCCATGTTTCACTTCCATACATGGCTACACTCCACACAAATACTTTCAGAAACTCCATACAAATACTTTCAGAAATGACTTCCTGACACTTAAATCTATACTCGATGTTAACAAATTTCTCTTCTTCAGAAACGCTTTCCTTGCCATTGCCAGTCTACATTTTATATCCTCTCTACTCTTCGACCATCATCAGTAATTTTGCTCCCCAAATAGCAAAACTCCTTTACTACTTTAAGTATCTCATTCCCTAATCTAATTCCCTCAGCATCACCCGACTTAATTCGACTACATTCCATTATCCTCGTTTTGCTTTTGTTGATGTTCATCTTATATCCTCCTTTCAAGACACTATCCATTCCGTTGAACTGCTCTTCCAAGTCCTTTACTGTCTCTGACAGAATTACAGTATCATCGGCAAACCTCAAATTTTTTTTTGTTTCCATGGATTTTAATACCTACTCCGAATTTTTCTTTTGTTTCCTTCACTGCTTGCTCAATATACAGATTGAATAACATCAGGGATAGGCTACAACCCTGTCTCACTCCCTTCCCAACCACTGCTTCCCTTTCATGTCCCTCGACTCTTATAACTGCCTTCTGGTTTCTGTACAAACTGTAAATAGCCTTTCGCTCCCTGTTTTTTACCCCTGCCACCTTTAGAATTTGAAAGAGAGTATTCCAGTCAACATTGCCAAGTAAGGTCAGTATTGCCTCACGTGTTCCAATATTTCTACAGAATCCAAACTGATCTTCCCCAAGGTCGGCTTCCACCAGCTTTTCTATTTGTCTGTAAAGAATTCGCATTAGTATTTTGCTGCTGTGACTTATTAAACCGATTGTTCAGTAATTTTTCACATCTATCAACACCTGCTTTCTTTGGGATAGGAATTATTATATTCTTCTTGAAGTCTGAAGGTACTTCACCTGTCTCATACATCTTGCTCACCAGATGGTAGAGTTTTGTCAGGACTGGCTCTCCCAAGGCCGTCAGTAGTTCTAATGGAATGTTGTCTACTCCCGGGGCCTTGTTTCAGCTCAGGTCTTTCAGTGCTCTGTCAAACTCTTCACGCAGTATCATATCTCCCATTTCACCTTCATCTACATTCTCTTCCATTTCTATAATATTGTCCTCAAGTACATCACCCTTATATAGACCCTCTATATACTCCTTCCACCTTCCTGCTTTCCCTTCTTTGGTTAGGAATTGGTTTCCATCTGAGCTCTTGATATTCATGTAAGTGGTTCTCTTTTCTCCAAAGGTCTCTTTAATTTTTCCTGTAGGCAGTATCCATCTTACCCCTAGAGAGATAAGCCTCTACATCCTTACATTTGTCCTCTAGCCATCCCTGCTTAGCCATTTTGCACTTCCAGTCAATCTTATTTTTGAGACATTTGTATTCCTTTTTGCCTGCTTTATTTACTGCGTTTTTATGTTTCCTCCTTTCATCAATTAAATTCAATATTTCTTCTGTTACCCAAGGATTTCTACTAGCCCTCATCTTTTTACCTACTTGATCCTCTGCTGCCGTCACTACTGCATCCCTCAGAACTACCCATTCTTCTTTTACTGTACTTCTTTCTCCCACTGCTGTCAATTGTTCCCTTGTGCTCTCCCTGAAACTCTGTACAACCTCTGGTTTAGTCCAGTTTATCCAGGTCCCATCTCCTTAAATTCCCACCTTTTTGCAGTTTCTTCAATTTTAATCTGCAGTTCATAACCAATAGATTGTGGTCAGAGTCCACATCTGCCACTGGAAATGTCTTACAATTTAAAACCTGGTTCCTAAATCTCTGTCTTACCATTATATAATCTATCTGAAACCTGTCAGTATCTCCAGGCTTCTTCCATGTGTACAGCCTTCTTTTATGATTCTTGAACCAATTGTTAGCTATGATTAAGTTGTGCTCTGTGCAAAATTCTACCAGGCGGCTTCCTCTTTCATTTCTTTGCCCCAATCCATATTCACCTACTACGTTTCCTTCCCTCCCTTTTCCTACTACCGAATTCCAGTCGCCCATGACTATTAAATTTTCGTCTCCCTTCACTATCCGAATAATTTCTTTTATCTCATCATACATTTCATCAATTTCTTCATCATTTGCAGAGCTAGTTGGCATATAAACTTGTACTACTGTAGTAGGTGTGGGCTTCGTGTCTATCTTGGCCACAATAATGCGTTCACTATGCTGTGTGTAGTAACTTACTTGCACTCCTATTTTTTTATTCATTTTTAAACCTACTCCTGCATTACCCCTATTTGATTTTGTATTTATAACCCTGTATTCACCTGACCAAAAGTCTTGTTCCTCTTGCCACCGAACTTCACTAATTCCCACTATATCTAATGCTAACCTATCCATTTCACTTTTTAAATTTTCTAACCTACATGCTCGATTAAGGGATCTGACATTCCACGCTCCAATCCGTAGAATGCCAGTTTTCTTTCTCCTGATAACGACGTACTCCTGAGTAGCCCCCGCCCGGAGATCCGAATGGGGGACTATTTTACCTTCGGAATATTTTACCCAAGAGGATGCCATCATCATTTAACCATACAGTAATGCTGCATGCCCTCAGGAAAAATTACGGCTGTAGTTTCCCCTTGCCTTCAGCCGTTCGCAGTACCAGCACAGCAAGGCCGTTTTGGTTATTGTTACAAGGCCAGATCAGTCAATCATCCAGACTGTTGCCCCTGCAACTACTGAAAAGGCTTCTGTCCCTCTTCAGGAACCACAGGTTTGTTTGTCCTCTCAACAGATACCCCTCCATTGTGGTTGCACCTACGGTACGGCCATCTGTATCGCTGAGGCACGCAAGCCTCCCCACCAGCGGCAAGGTTGATGGCTCATGGGGGGGGGTCGAAAAAGTTAGAGAAATTAATAAGCTACACAACTTGCTGTTAGCCCATACACCTAAGCTGCCGTGACCAAAAGAATACAGAAATAGCACGCATTTTGGTCGCAGTGACATAATGGTGACACTGGTCTGTGTCCAGTTTTTGTTTAAAACAGCACATATGTTTGTTCATGGTGGAGGTGGAATAAACAAGAATACAACAACTTTGTTACATTGAACAAAATTTGTATGCTTTTTGTCTGAAATTTGGAGCATAGAATGGAATGTATTCCAGACATCACTCTTCTTATGATGGGCTGCATTTGCAATTTTTTACACTGTATCACTTAATTTTCATCTTACATCCCCCACAATCTCGCAAAACATAGGCTTATTAAATGCCATCTGATCCTGACAATGTGTCATTTTTCCATATCGATGCTACTTCACAACAGCAAGATCACGTACTCAACTTCTGTAATACGTCATGACTAGCATTCCATGTCTGCATCCTTCAGAAAAAGGGAGCGAGTCAATGAGTACGGAGTGACCACAGTGCCACTATTCTCAGACCTAAAGCATTTCTAGATCTACTGTGTGAGGGAGGGAAGGAAGGAAGGAAGCCAGTATAGTACTGGTGTAATAGTGGCACCTTTATTTGTAAAATGTGCAACCCGCAACATTAGAATAGCATTCCATTTCTGGTCTCTAGAGCCTGCCAGCTCTCCTCCAGGCACGTGCAGGTGGTCTAAGATACCCACCAGGTGGCCCTATTGCACCACACTGGTGCATCATTCCATCGTGTGTGCAAGCCATTTCTTTACCCTTACCACTTGTATTCAACTGAGGCACGTTGTCGTGCAGGTCACAGCCACCTGCCTAACTGCTCAAATTTAAACCTTTCGCCCACCTATGACTGCAAAAACCCGGTGCATAGGCACCTGAGCTGGAATAACCTGCTTTACCATGCAGCACAAGCACTCTTTCCGAATTCTAAGGTCAGATGCTGTGAATGCATGCCTCAGACAATGTAAGTTGTAAAATTAGACTAATTTTCTTTCCAAATGAGTTACCAGTAGAATATGGGCTAAACTCTGGGCCCATTTCTCTTTCTGGTTTATGTTAATGACCTTGCTCAACATGTGAGTCCTCAGAAATCTGTTCTGATGATGCCGGTGCTAGTGTATTACTCTCTGTATCCAGCATAAAATGTGCACAGTTAACAGCAGAAAACTGAGTTAAGATTTCAGAGTGGCTCAACACAAACTAACTATAAATGCTGAAAAAACTGTACATGTAATATTTAACTTTCTACTCAATCTGATCAAAAATGTATAAAAGCAAAATTAAAAGAGAAAATTGTAAAAATGTTACTGCTGCAAAAGCTTTGGGGTGTATGGATTCAGCACGAATTTAAATAGAATTCACAAGAAAAAAAAAAAAACTCTTTAATAATGTGCTATGGTTTGTGAATATTAAAAATTATAATAAGCACATTATCAGTAGTGTAGACCTCTGTGCACAGATATATGAATCGCTCTGTTACAGAAAATTTCCTAAGGAAATGCTACTCAGATAATAAACAAATCATAATGAAAAATAAAAAAAAGATATACCAGAGGAGAATTTTTAGTCTAAAAAAGATGGAATCTTGTAAACCTCATCTTACTGAGCTAGGTATTATACATGTCATTCACTAGGGACTATTTCATGACAATTGCAAAACTGTCCATTTAATAATTCATGGTTGTAAAATAATGGTATGGATTATTTAAAGAAGAATGGAAAAATTGGTAGAAACAACTCTCAGGGGCGGCTGGTTTGGGTTTCAGGGAAATGTGGATATACATGAGGCAATATTGACCCTAAGAGTTATCTTACAAGATAGAATGAAAAACGAAACCTATATTTATAACATTTGTAGATTCAGAAAAAACATTTGACAATGTTTACTGGACTACACTCTTTCAAATTCTGAAAGTAACAGGGACAAAGTACAAAGAGAAAGAGATTATTCACGACTAGTACGGAAACCTGATATCAACACAGCATTCCAGGGACATGAAAGCGTAGTAGCTGAAAAGGGAGTGAAACTGGATTGTTATTCAATCTGTATATTGAACAACTTAGAAGGAAACCAAGGAGAGATTTGGAAAAGAAACTGAGTTCAGAAAGAAGGAAATAATCACTAGCATTTGTCAATTACATAGTAATTCTGTCAGTGAAGACAGAAGACTTGGAAGATCAGTGGTTATAAGAAAGTAATGTATGGTAATCGAATGTAGTGACTGTTGAGGAAATCAGATTAGGAAATGACACACTAACAGCAGTAGATGAGCATATTTGAGCATAAAAAAAAGTGACAATGTTCAATGTACAAAGAACATAAAAATCAGACAGAAATAGAAAGAAACTCACTTTTAAAAAAGGAAATTTATGAAAATTGAATTCCTTAGTGTCTAAGGCAGTGCTGCATATTACGCAAGGAATACAATGAGACGAATTGCCTCATGTACTGTTAGCACTACAGGAAGGCAGTTTTGCATTCACAGCCGATCATCGGACAGACAAGTGCATATGCCATCATTCACTACCCTCCTTGCTCATTACAAATAAAACAATCCTGCATTTCAAAATTACGATAACACATACAACAAGTTATATGAAGAAGTTAACTAGTGCCAAAAAAGTCTCAAAAATGATAAATTTATTGAAAAGGCAGAAAAAACAATCAGAGCAGTCTGAAATGTCACCTAAAGGAGACAAAGTAAATATACAATTCTGGCACAATCATACCACAATACATGATCAGAAAAGAACAAACTTTGCAAATTAATACTTTAACAACATAGCTACCAAGTTACAAAAGCAATTTGACAAAATGAAGCCTACACACACCAGAACCATATACCAAGCACAATGCTACGATTCACCACTGCGGAAGAACTAAGCAATGTTGTGCACAAACTAAAACATCAAACTTCAGCAGGTATAGATAAAGTGTGTCTGTACTTGCTCAAGGATTGTACAGACAACATCAAAGACCCTTTAGCACACATCATAAATAAATCCTTCACCACAGTTTGCTTCCCCATGTCATTATAGCATGCAAAGGTCCTGCTTTACACATGAAAGGTGACACAGAAAATCACAGGGTCATCTCTTTACTCTCATTAATTTCAAAAGTAATGAAAACTGTGATGAAAAATACACTCTTGGGGTATTTTGCAATGAACAATCTGTGTAAGGAACATTGTAGCTTCAGGTCTCATAAAAGCATGGAATTAACAATAGATCAATTTGTATATGTTCCACGAGTGCTAGACAAAGGAGAAAATATAACATATCTTCCTTGACTAAACCACTTGATGCAGAAGACCACACAAATCTTCTAAATAAACTGATTGCATTAGGATGAAAGTGGTAAAGGAAGATATTGAGAAATTACTGATGAATCTGTGAAATACGCTGATGAAATTGTGCATGCAAGTCATCTGTCCACAATTTCCGAACTGTCTCAAGATTTGCCTCATATTTCAAGGACAACCCTCTTAATTGTCATTTAGAGTTTACGTTACTGTAAGTTTTGTAACTGTAAGTAGAAGGAAAGTCTGAAAGTCTAACTAGTGTTCACAAAACTGAAAGAATGGGTTCAGTTTTGACATTCAATGCTACCATAAAGAGATTGAGGAACTTCTGAATAGGATCATGACTGGAGACGCAGGTGGAGAATGTGAACTCTGAAACAAAGGAGCAGTCCAAACAGTGGATGCACACTCATTCTCCTAATAAGCCAAAATATTGCTTCAGATGCTATCAAACAGCAAAATAATTACAGTTTTTTGAGATCAGAAAGGAGTTTTGCGTCTGATTTGATAAGAGTAACATCTAAGAACATTGTGACATCAAAGGTTTATTGTGACTCACAAAACTACAAAAGTCAACTAGAAACAAACAATGTGGGATGATTACCAAAGGAATCATTCTTATTCATGACAATGCATGACCCAATCCATACAGTGAATCAAACAAAGAAAAAAAAACTCTAGCTGTGAGATTTCTCAACATCCTCTCTGTAGTCTGAACTTGGCATCAAATGACTTTCATCTCTTCCCCAAGATGAAGCTCAGCTGGTTACTCAGCACTTCATGAATGACAATGAGATAAGGACAGTTTCAAGTTTCAACAACTCGCTGAAGCATCAGGCACCACCATTCTTTGGGAAAGGAACAAAGAACCTGTTGTCATAGTATGATAAATGTTTGAATTTGGGTGGCTGCTGTATGGAGTCATGAACATCTAAGAAGATCCTACATTAAAAAATTATGTATTTTTTTAATGGCTAATTGGAGGTCAATTTATGAAAAGCCCTTATCATATAGAATGGTACATGAAAAACCAGCCTTGAATACTAGACTCCTCATTGTTGCTTGCCAATTATCTATTGTTTCGAAGCTGCTGCAACATTTTGTATTGTAAGTATGAAAGCCACTGTGATTTGGTTAAGATGTGTGAAGTAAATATCTCAGCGAGATGTATCCTCTCCAAGAAAAAATTGCAACAGAGGACGTGTACACCTCTGTCTACCAGTTCACGTGAGGAAACATGAGACATTTTTGCGAAAACATTTCCTGGCATTTCCATTCCAGCAGTATACATGATTTGGTGACAAAGTGGAGTACTATAGGGTCACTTGCAAACTCACAGAAGAATCGAACCCTATCCATTCGTACATATACTGTGACCACAGATATTCGAACATGAATAATCCAAAACACAAACAAGTCAACACACATATTGTCGGAAGATGTGGACATTTTGCTTAGTTCTTGTCATCCTGTTTCACACAACATGACATGACCAAGTACTGAAGGAGGAAGATAACACAAAATGTGAGAGTTGCTTTATACGGCTATGTCACTGAGAATGAAATGATGGATCCACTGCTGTATTTAATGAGCGATGAAGCCTGGTTCCATCTGACAGGACATGTGAACTACCTGAACACCAGCTACAGGTCAACAAACAATCCCTATATGATTAATGAGGAATCTGTTCATGGTGAAAAAATTTGCATGTTATGTGTCATATCAGCATGTCAGATTGTGGGTCTCACTAGTTTCAAACAGGAATTTTATGCGTAGTTGACCCTCACAAACATAAGTATGCTGTCTTTCAACAGGATGGGGCAACCTGTCGCATTTCACATGAATCAGTCTCTCAAATTTATGAAAGATTCATAGAAAAATGGACTGTCAGCAGAGGGTTCTGGTCATCAAGTTTGCTGGACCTAACCAATCACGACTTACCTGTGAGGTAGTCTAAAAGAAATAGTGTGTACAAATAACCCAATAACAAGAGGAGGCTATGGACAATATTCATAATGATATTTTGAGGACTGTTGTGGCAGAGTTGCACAAAGTGTACATCAACATGTTAGGGTGCACGCAAAATTGCATTGAAGCACAAGGAGGTCATTTTCAGCACCTACTGTTATGTAAAAGACAAGATCAATTCAGTGAACGTAGACCTTTGGATTAGCTTATTGTTATTTATAGAAATTCTTCCAATCCATATGTGGCATACAGGAAACCAGTGCTTAACAGTATTGGTTAAAAACAGTCTTGGCTGCAATTTTTTTTATTATTTACTTTTCAACGACGTGTTTCGCCTTATTTGGGCATCTTCGGGCTATCAAGTTATGATAACCTGAAGATGCCTAAACAAGGCGAAACACATTCTTTAAAAAAAAAATATGCAACCAAGACTGTTTTTAACCAATACTATTAAGCACTGGTTTCTTCAGGTTATGATAACCTGAAGATCCCTAAACAAGGTGAAACACGTTGAAAAATAAAAATTGCAACCAAGACTGTTTTTAACCAATATTATTGTTATTTCTTTATTGTCTAATTATTAAATGTGTATCTATTGGTCGTTGTATCTACTAGGGGTGGGTAATTCGTGCATAATTGGCAAGCAGTCTGTATTTGGATCGGTTTTTTGTGTCACACCTTGTTTACGGAGTGTTAAGACAATAACACCAGGAGCACTGCTTTTCTTTGGTGACTGCAACTGTCACAAATGCATCATCTGACTGCCATGTTTCTGCCAACTGGTGCATCATCATACTTGACAAATGGCAGTCAAGATTCCACAGTAAACATCACGTCATCAGTAATCTCTACAACTACTGACTGCAGGTGCTACAATCTGGGAACCCATAACATTTGTCACAATGATGGACTTCATTTCAATAAGATATCTCTCCACTTCTTGCACAGGGTATACTATTGAGAGACAAGCAAGCAGTACCTCAGACTGACATAAGACACTATTGTCCTTATGGTTCATTCAAATCTTGAGCTGTTTCCTTTGCAGCCCATGATGAACAGTATAATGATCAGGAATTGTATCATGCTCTAAGAGTGAAATCAATGGTAAATATTTAACATAGCCTCTGAAATGCACTGGCCAGAAATGGCAACAAGACACTATTGGCGATATGTCAAATGAAAGAACATTTCTTGACACTGTGTGTCTCTCCCTTTTCTGCCTTTGTACACACATAGAAAAAAAAATAAAAAATTACATCACCCCAGTTCCCAGAACTCCTGAAGATATATATTGACTGTGGATATTGTATCACAGAGACAGTGTCCCTTTGACTGTTCAGAGATGTCACTAAACCTGCCCAAAGGTGTAAACAACCATGCATGAGCAGCGCCTATTACACATATGGGGTTGGACAGCTGATGATTTCCAGTCATTCCATCAGGAAGGAGGTACACGGCTTGTGTTGTCTGTAGTTCAACCATGCCTAGACAGTCAATACCATGGTTCTATTGCATCCACATTGTTACTTTGTGCCAGGAAGGGCTCTCAACAGGGGAAGTGCCCAGGCGTCTCGGATATGGAGGAGATACAGAGAGACAGGAACTGTTGATGACATACCTTGCTCAGGTCACCCAAGGACTACTACTGCAGTGGACGACCGCTACCTGCGGATTATGACTCGGAGGAACTCTGACAGCAACACCACCATGTTGAATAATGCTTTTCATGCAGCCACAGGACATCGTGTTACAACTCAAACTGTGCGTAATAGACTGCATGATGCGCAACTTCACTCCCAACGTCCACGGCAAGGTCCATCTCTGCAACCATGACACCATGCAGCACGATACAGATAGGTCCAACAACATGCCGAATGGGCCACTCAGGATTGGCATCATGTTCTCTTCACTGATGAGTGTGCATACGCGTTCAACCAGACAACTGTCAAAGACATGTTTGGAGGCAACCAGGTCAGACTGAATGCCTTAGACACACGGTCCTGCGAGTGCAGTAAGGTGGAGGTTCCCTGCTGTTTTGGGGTGGCATTATGTGAGGGGTCAATGTACGCCGCTGGTGGTCATGGAACGGCTGTATGATATGTGAATGCCACCCCTGACCGATAGTGCAACCATATCGGCAGCATATTGGTGAGGCATTCGTCTTCATGGACGACTATTTGTGCCCCCCATCATGCACATCTTGTGAATGACTTCCTTCAGGATAATGACATCACTTGACAAAGAGTGGTCAGCATGTTCTCCAGACATCAACCCTATCAAACATGCTTGGGATAGATCGAAAAGAGCTGTTTATGGACGACGTGACCCACCAACTACTCTGAGGGATCTATGCCAAATCACCGTTAAGGAGTGGGACAATCTGGAGCAACAGTGCCTTGATGAACTTATGGATAGTATGCCATGACGAATGCAAGAGGATGTGCTACTGGGTATTAGCAGTATTGGTGTGTACAGCAATCTGGACCACCACCTCTGAAGGTGTCACTGTATGGTGGTACAACATGCAACTTCTTGTTTTCATGAGCAATAAAAAGGTTGTAAATGATGTTTATGTTCATCTCTATTCCAATTTTCTGTACAGATTCCGGAACCCTCGTAACCAAGGTGACCTAAAAAAATTTTTATGTATCTATGTTCGCAATGATCTAGTCCCTTAATTCATATTGCATTTGTCTCATCATTATTCAAATTTAAGCATTTTCAACAATTACTGCAATTTTTGTACTATAGTGTAAGATATGGTAGTTTTCAATATCCCTTTGTTATGTTTTAGATTTCATCATTAAATACAAAAACCAGAGATGTTCAATTAACTTCACTTGCAATTTTTGGAAAACTTACTTGTCAAGTTCTATCACTTTCTCTTGAGCTTTCTCCATTTTTTCAGCTAAATGCTCCTTCGAAGCTTTAATTTGTTGTTGAAGTTCCACTGCAGTATGCTTTATCCACCCTATTACTTCTTTTTTAATACTTACTTCTTCCGTCAACTTTGTTTTCTCCATTTCTAACCGTTCCAGTTCCATCTCCTCATTTCTGTTAATACAAGAAAAGGATGGGTGATTAAAGACTAATTTAATATCACAAAAATAAGGAACAGTTATGTACAGTGAACAACATCAGATTCTTCATTGTCTCCCAAGGAGCATAAAGTATCCTGCTCAGTTCATTGATGGAAGTGAATTTCCTATACTGAACTGCAGCTGTTATTTTATCTCAGGATAGTAAAAATCTTGACCATGTTGAGCACCATAGCTGAATTCATTATAATTTTAAGGATTAATGAGAACCACCTCAGCTTCATTATTACACATAATGTCCAGTCACATTAGTGGCACCACCAGTCAAAAACTGGAATCACCACCTTTGCAGAATGGACCGCTGTGAGATGTGCAGGAAAAGAATCAATGAGTTTCTGGATGGTACCGAAAGGGATGCGGAACTATGCCGAATCCAATGCCACGGCCAGCCGCACTAGGTTTTTCAGTCGATGATCCATGGCACAAACAGTCTGATTGAGTTTGTCCTACAGATTCTCGATTGGGTTTCAATCCAAGGAGTTGGGTGGCCAGCAGAGTACAATAAACTCATCCTGGTGCATGTCAAACCACACTTGTAAACTGTGAGCTGTGTAACTATCTTGCTGGTAAATGCCATTATGCTGAGGGAAAACAAACTGCGTATGAGGTGTATGTGGTCCGCGAGAATAGATGCATACTTGTGTCGAGCTACTGTGCCTCCCAGAATGATGATCTCACATGGTGAATGCCACAGAAACATTCCCTCAGCAGGTTGTTTGCTTTCAGAAATTTCACGCCAATGGAACATAAAACATGGTGCACCTGACCAGGTAATCTCTCACTACTCAGTTGATGTCCAGATGCGGGCCTGGCACACAAATTACAGCCTGCGTCACTGGTGATCCAGTAAACAAGTGCGCATGAACCGGGTGCATGCTGTGGAGGCCCATATGCAGCAACATTCGTTGAACTGTCATTGAGGAGACACTGTTAATAGACAGTTGCTTGTCCTTTCACCCATGCACATCTCCACAGCCATCTTTCACCACTATTCTCTATGGCCTGTGGTGTAACACAGGTGCCTCGAGGCCGGTTTTTAATAGCACTATTTTGCCATGCACATTGGGCTTTAACCATGGCCCCATGCGAACAGTTTAAAACTTAGCTATTTCAGAATTGCTTCCAACCTCGGCCTGGAAGCCTACAATCGTGTGCTTTTGGATGACAGATAAATTGCTCTGTTTCCACATTACTACAACTGCACTGTTTTCCTGCCCCTGGACATGTTTCATACACTCACTAGTGCTGAGTCCTGCCATCTGTGAGTGGTTATTGCACACTGATGTCAAACATAGGCACTGGTCACATTGATGTGATTGGACCTTCTAAATGAGCAGTCATATAGTAGACTACAATGCACAGCATGCTATGTCTGCTCCCCTACTTCTGCCAAGTGGGTGGTCAGTAGAATGTTTGTAATCCTTGTTTCTGTACTTGGTCTTTAACATTACATACAATAACTAAACCATTTATATTATGGCTTTAGCACAACTTGGCAACATGAAGAAGCTCTAAGAAAAACTGGTTGCAATACAAATATGTAATTATTCAACTGTATCACAGTTTTCATAAATCGTAAATAAGTTGGGTGTGGATTATACACGAGTGAAATATTAAATGCAATGAGATATGAAAAGAGCAGATTATCTTTTAGTTCTACACACAATTTTTAATGGCAATTCACATTAAAAAATACTTACACTATCGCAACAAAATAACACCTTCTTGATTCAGTTTTGTACATATTTAATCACTGAGATACCAAAAATGTAAAGCAGTATGCGAAATATGACTAATACTGCATTCAGTAACAGAAGCAATCAAGACTGGTACCATGTAGTGCTGACTCAGTCACTGATCTCACAACACAAGTAGCAGTAGCTGCATGTAAGCGTGTTGAGGGCTGCAGTTGCCACCACCGAGTTTTACTCTATGGCAGCACAAGCTACACAAAGGCTTGTTACACAGCAGGTTTCAGTCTAAAGGCCATCCTTCAAGCATCCACCAACCAAAAAAATGGAAGCTGTTTTATCAGCTGGAGTGATCCTGTCGTTCAGCAGCAATCAATTTAGAAAGGCCTGAGCGCTGAAACCAGTAGTGTAAAAAGTTTTGATGCAACTAGAGCTGACATTCAATAAAAGTAGTACTGACAGTTGTAGTGCTTTGTGTCAAAGAAAAAACTGTTGTCCAAAATAACAATCACTGCGTTTTTAACAAATACTGAATAAGAATGAGTTGGTTGCAGTTAGGCTGTGACCAGTCCCAAGTCCTTGTGAGAAAACAAAATAAAAGAACTTGCATACTCATACAAAAAAATACTGGAAAGCCAAAGCCAAATTAACCATTGAGTAACAGTCTGATAGTAAGTAGAAGAGTTGTGAGGATTCTACGTACACCCATGTCGAAATCTTTATTTTATGACAACTGCTGTAAGTTCATTGCAGATTATTTATTGTGCTACTGAAGCTACTGCCAGGTTAGTTGAGTCCACCATTTTGATTATTTATTATGCTACTGAAGCTACCACCTAGTTAGCCGAGTCCACCATTTTTGAGTAACTGCAGCATGTTGACAGTGCGTTTGGATCTAGCAATTCATGAAACGTATGCACAGTTGCGAATATGGACAACCATCAGATGTATAATGGAATGAAGACAATGAAAATTTATGCCGAACCAGTACCCGAACACAGATTTCCCAATTACTGGAAGCACAATCCAGGTTTGAATTCTGGTCTAGCACAAATTTTCACTGTCATTGTTCCGTTATACAACTGATGGTTGTCCATATTTTCAACTGCAAATGTATTTCATGTATTTCATAATGGCTGTAACCGCCACAGTGCCCGTTTCTTCAGACATCGTGCTTGTCTGAAAGAACTTTTCATCGTATTTCTCTTAAACATGGGCATTGCAATACTGAGGCATCTAGTGATTTTTGTTGCTGGGGCATGTGGTTGGTGTTGCAGAGAGAGTACAGTACAGACTGTGTGTGAGATAGCACGGCTGGATATGCTTGCTGAATGTGATTGCATGAGACCTGCATTTTTGGAAGTAATGGATTCCATATAATTATTCGCACTGTATTCTTCATGTTGCAGTGTCATGTTACTCAGTTCAGTTAACACAGTAGTTGCAGGATAGAGATTAATAGAATGTCATTATCCGGCTGCACTTGCTAATGCATTTTTGTGCTAATAATCTGTGCAATATTCTGATGGTCATAAAGTGAAGTGATTAATGTTGTATTGTGGCATGAGGTACTTTGCTAAAACTGAGGGTATCAGGAAATTATTTGAAATGTGTAATAAATTCAGTAATAAACCTTACAATATGTGATCTGCTAACAATTGTTCTCAATCAAAACCAGTCATTGTCCACTTCCTAATAAAGTACCAGCAAGGAATAAATATATCATTACCTCCTTGGAACAGAGAGAAGCAGCACTATCATTAAATATAATGGTTGTGTTACAGAGTCCAGGTACAAAGCATTATTGCTATTGCATTGCTAGAGGCTTCATGCAAACAGATGAACTACCTGTGGCTTGCCATGAAGCTGATTTTGTAGTATGCAGTGGGCCACAACCCCCACTCATAATGTCAGAGTGAGATAACAACAAAGCACTTCAAACCTCTAATTCTGATCTATGGAATCCTTACAAATAACACACAGTTTGGCTGGAATTAACCATCTCCATTTCTGTGTCACTGCTTTAAGTGGATACACAACTTTCTCCAAATAGCAACTGATAATAGTAAATGGAGAGGACAAAATGATCTCGCTGCAATTCGGAGGAGATAGGGCAAACACAATATTCACAGGCTAAAAAACAACAAGGCTCCTGGAGAAGAATACATGTTTTCCATAAAACTGTAACAAACATATGACTGTAAATAAACCTCAATTCATCTTTGGCATAAGTAAGAAAATGTTATAGAGATAGATAATTGCCATGGCAGACATGTCTGCTTGTGTCTGTATATGTGCGGATGGATATGTTTTGCAGTATCCTACCAACAGGCTGAAGTCTGCCACCCACTTTACCTATAACTGAACCTAAGTCATCATTGTAACAAAATTATGAAAGCCATGTAGCACAGATGCTGAGTCACAGACAGGCACAACAAAAAGTCTGACGCCACCCTGTAAGCAGCAGCACATTATGGGAGAATGAACCGGGTGGTGGCGGTAAGGAGCAGCCAGGGGTGGGGAGGAAGGTGGGGAGGAAGGTGGGGAGGAAGGTGGGGAGGGGGACAGGTGGTTAGGCGTGGGGTAACTGCTTGTGGGAGAATACAGGGACAAGATGGAGAGAGGGTAGGGCAGTTTGGTGCAATCAGGAGGTTAGATGGAGGGCAGGGGTGGGAGTGGTGGGGGGAAGGGGGACGGTTAGCAGAAAAGGAGATAAGTAACAAAGACTGTGTGTGCGTCGGTGGAACAGAGAGCTGTGTAATGCTGTAATGGGAACAGAAAAGGGGGTAGATGAGTATAGGACAATGACTGACTAAGTTTGAGGCCAGGAGGGTTATGAGAATGTAGGATATACTGCAGGGAGAGTTCCCACCTGAGCAGTTCAGAAAAGCTGGTGGTGGTGGGGAGGATACGGATGGCAAAGGCTGTGAAGCAGTCACTGAAATGAAGAGTGTCGTGTTGGGCAGTGGGCTTGGCAATGCGGCGGTGCAGCAGTTTCTTTCCCGCAGTTTGTTGGTGGCCATTCATGTGGGCAATTAGCTTGTTGGTTGTCATACCCACACAGAATGCAGCACAGTGGTTGGAGCTTAGCTTGTAGATCAAATGACTGATTTCCTAGGTAGCCTTGTCTTTGACAGGGTAGGTGATGGTTATGGCTTAAATGGACTAGGTGGTGGTGGGAGGGTGTATGGGACAGGTATTGCATCTAGGTGTATTACAGGGGTATGAGGCATGAGGTAAGGGGTTGGGAGCAGGGGTTGTATAGGGATGGACGAGTATATTGTGTAGGTTTGGTGGGCGGCAGAATACCACAGTGGGAGTGGTGGAAAATGGCACAGAATGTGATTCAGTTGCTCCTGTTCTGGGTGATACTGAGGCACAGTGGGTGGAGGGAAACAAGGCACAGGACATCTGTTTTTGTACAAGGTTGAAGGGGTAGTTATGTTCTGTTAAGACCTCAGTGACAGCCTCGCTATATTTCAAGAGGGGCTGCTCGTCAATACAGATGCAATGGCCTTGGGTGGCTAGGATGTATGCAAGGAACTTTTTGGTATGGAATGGGTGACAGCTGTCTAAGTAGGCATATTGCTGGTGGCTGGTAGGTTTGATATGGACGGAGGTACTGATGTAGCGGTCTTTGAGATGGAGGTTAACATCAAGGAATGTGGCTTGTTGGGTTGAGTAGGCCCAGGTGAAGTGAGTAGGGGAGGAGGAATGTGGATAGGGTATCATCACCCTTGATCCAGATCATGAAGATGTCATCAATGAATCTGAAACACGTGATGGGTTTAGGGTTCTAGGTGTTTAGGAAGGATTCCTCTAGATGGCACTTGAATAGGTTAGCATAGGATGGTACCATGTGAGTGCCCATATTTGTACCCTGGATTTGTTTGTATGAAATGCCATCAAAGGAGAACTAATTGTGGGTGAGGATATAGTTGATCATGGTGACTTGGTCGGAGTTTGTAGGTTTGGAATCTGTTAGGCACTGGAAAAGGTAGTGTTCAATAGTGATCACACCATGGACATTAGGGATATTAGTGTAAAGGGAGGTATCATCAATAGCATGAGCAGGGCACCATGAGGTGAAGGAAGAGGAACAGCAGAGCTGATGGAGGACATGGTTGGCATCCTCATGTAGGAGGGAAGGTTGTGGCTAGTAGGCTGAAGATATTGGTCAACAAGAGCAGAGATTCTCTCAGGAGGGGCACAGTAACCAGCCACAGTAGGGGATCATGGGTGGTTGCGTTTATGGACTTTAGATATCATCTGGAGTGTGGGGAGTGGTAAGGATGAGAAGCGAGATGGATGCAGGAGATATGTTCTGGAATGGGCCTAAGGATTTGAAGAGAAACAGGAGACGCTGCTGGGTTTCTGGAATGGGGTCACTGTGGCAGTATTTGTACATGTATGATTCTGACAGATGGTGGAGTCCTTCCACTAGGTAATCCTTGCAGTTCAAAACATCAGTGGTGGAGCCTTTGTCAACAGGAAGAATTAGAAGGTAGGGATCGGCTTTTAGGTGGTGGATTGCAGTTCTTTCTGCTTATGTAATATTAGCTTGCTTGTTGAGGGATTTTGGGAATGATGGTAAGGCAAGGTTAGGTTAGAGGTTACGAAATTCTGGGAAATTAGCAGGTGGTGATTTGGGGGCGTGGGTGGTGGATAACAATTGGATGGAGGAGTAACTGAGTCAGGCAGAGTTCAACACTGGTCTTTGGTTGATTCTGATTGTGTTTTGTGTCTGTTTAGGCTCTGGATTCTGTATGGTGGTGATGGGAGGTTTTTGAGGGTGAGGTAAATGTAGTATCTATGGGAGGCAGGGATCATCAGCTATGAGGGGATATGTGGGAGGTTTGGAGGTGATTGTAGAGGTGGTGGATAGTGGTAGTCCAATGTGGGAGAAGGAAGTGAGCAGTGTGGAGAGTTTTTTTGATGTGGCATTGTGCATGTTGTTCTAGATCCTGGAGGGAAAGTGTTACAACCTGTGATATAGGATCCACGAATTTTGGACTGCATAGCACGAGAATTTTATGGATGGAGAGGTGGTTTTGCTAGGAGGTTTGAGCCTAATTGATATGGTTTTGCAGGACTACGTCAGTGAGGGTTAAGGGATAATGGAATGTAAACAGATGGTAGTCACTGTGGAAGAAAGAGTGGCAGCCGGAGCCAACACCAATGCAGGAATAATGTGGCACTGTGTTCTGTATTGAAGCAGATGGAAGAAGCAAGGATCCATGGTGGAGGATAAATAAGTAAAGTCATGTAAAAATAAATGATTAGATAAAAGAAACAATAAGTAAAAAGAATCACAATAATAGCTTTCATCTATTAAGGCCTTCGTCAACAATAGACAAACATATGCACACACACACACACACACACACACACACACACACACACACACACTATCTGCAAGTCAGCATCTCTGCTATATGGTGAGTATCAACTTTCCTTCTCATAATATTGTTACATTCCATGCTGGATTTTCCATTGTTTGATTAAAGTATAAATAAAAAGATTGTAATGAGAGTTGTGGGTGAATAAGTGTGACGAAGGGGGCGGCAGATATGACTTGATTAAGTGAAGTTAGTATGTGCGAACTGGAATAGAGAGGAGAAGGAGAAAGTACGAAGGAGGAAGTGCTTGCCGGCAAGAGAAAGGTTCTACAACATCTGAATATGATCATCATCCAGCCCTGTAGCGGAAGATCGAGATGAAGTGAGAGCGTTATCTAGCTCCCTCATAGTAAAGGCGGCATTGTAGCATTCACGATTCTGAGAGGAGAAGGGTATCACTACTCACTTCTGATGGAGGGAGGCAGGGTGGTAATGGGTAGAGTTCGAAAACTCCACAAAATAGCAGCCTCAAGTGTTGGAGATAGCAATGAGTTCCACAATGACATCTGCTATGGTCAGGTTGGAAATTGGGGAATGGACTTGATCCCAGAGAGCCATCGGAGGTTAGCCTACATGACAGAGGATGGAGTGGAACTGTTAAAATAACTAATAAATGAACTCCAGCTAACTTCTTTTCATGTCCCGAAGAATGCGACAACATTGCGCACACAACTCTTTATAACAAATACAGTTCACCATAATAGGATGACTGCTAAAAAGGTGAAGAAAATGTCTCCACACAAGAATTGCACTGCCAATGGGCCGGGACATGGTAAGGTAAAGATGAAGTACAAGGTATGGAATTAGAAGAACAAATACGCCGGGAAAATTTCAGAAGTCACAAGGTATGGAATGTTCTGTGGCAGTAAGGATAACATTTATAAGGTACTCTTTTTGGTCATCATAACTGGGGAAATGTTCATCGAAGGTCGCCAGGGAGGATTAAAGCCTCCAGTTAGTCTTAGAAAGCTGCCAATTGTGTTTACACCTAGGTAGGGTAGGGCCAGCAATCTGATAGCACAAGGGAAATGATCGCTCGAATACAAGTCAGAGGGAATGGACCACTCGAGATGAGAGGCAAGCTGGGCAGTGCAGAATGAGAGGTCCAAATGGAAATAGCTCTGCTTGGATATTGAAAGCAACGTGGGTGCTCCAGTGTTTAGGCAGATAAGGTTGAGTTGATTGAGGTCAGTCAAGATGGCACATCTTGGACAGGTTCTGGAAGAACTCCAAAGAGCATGGTGTGCATTGTAGTCACTGACAGCAGAAAGGGGGTGAGGGAGCTGACGAGTAAGCTGGAGGAAGTCTGTACTCATGACAGTGAATGACAGAAGGATGTAAACATTGCAGACAGAAAAGGTGAAGCAAGGAAGGAAAATGTGGACTGCAACAGCTTGCTTTGAGATGGTTTGACAATGAATGTCATCTGGATGAGCAGCATGACTTCCCCATCAGACTGAATGCCATACTCTGAAAGAAATGCGAGAGATCAAAGCAACTGTATGTTGCATGGATGCAATTTTGTTTCCCGGAGGCAGAAAACAAGACGACACTGTGATTCCAAGAGCAGCCATAATTCCTCCTTATTAGAGTGAATGCCACGAACATTCCTTTGGAGGAGAGTCAAGATAGGGAAACGGAAGGAGGGAAAAATGAAAGGTTGTTACCTCGGCAGCTGAAGTGTGTCGGCCTATGAAGACTCACTGCTACAGGGTACAGAAGCTGGAGGATCCTGTTCCGTGAGATCTACAGAGGTGAAAGCAGTCCCTGGGCTGGCCTGCAAAATTCCAGGGCAGAAAAACAGTTGGCAGTGCACCCTGGCAAAACAGAGGTCGCAGGGTGAGAGTATCACATGGTGACACCATTCAAGAGGATCTCTGGGTAGATGAAGGAGAAGACCATTTGTCATTCTTTGAGCCTTTGCAGTTGGGAGATGAAGACTCAGATGTGTGTTGGCTGGAAGGATATATGAAGATTTCATGGGAGTATTCCTACTTTCCTTTACAGTGTGCCAGTTTTTTAGCAGTTGATTTTGCTGCCAGAGTCATAGATTTGGTGACTTGTTGCACAGCCAGAGGAGAAGGAGCTGCAGTGCTGAATTTACAAGTCTGCCCGGCCAGTTCTTCATGGAGTGAGGCATAGCAAGAACAATACTGTAAGTGCCAGATGATAAAATGCAGGGCTTTCGACTAGTGAACAACTTGTGAGCGACAAGATATGGCAATTTTCCATCACCTGGATCTCTTGATGGCCCACTCATTCAAGTACATGGGCCGTTTTTTGGGATGAGGCTGCATGGTCGCCATTGCAATTGGTACAGTGGGGTGAAAGAGGCAGGCAATCCCCTTGTGAGCAACCCTACAACAAGTTTGAACAGGACATTTGAGTGTGGTTATAACATTGACAATGGTAACAGCGCATCAGTTTGGAATGTATAGTCGGACTGTGATAGTTTGCTTTGATCTCTACCAAATGTGAGGTAAAGAGTGCATGTAGGCACTAGGGTTGCATTAACATTTTTCATTACTTGATGGACTACAGTGACACCCTTATCATGGAGGTAAATTTGGATTTCTCAATTGGTAAGACCATTGAGCAGCCTAGTGTAAATAATACCATGCTAAGAATTCATCATGTGATGGACCTCGACACAAACAGGATAGCCAGGAGGAGTGAAGTTGCGGGCAGTCTAAAGGGGCGCTAAAGGTGTCACATGCCCCTGCAAGACTGTCAGAGTGATGTCTCCAGTCAGTCAGCTTCCTGATCCAAGACCAGTCGATATGGAAGTGCGTTAGTGCACACATTAGTCAGCTAAAGTTGGGGACTGGTTACCAGGATGTTGGTAACTCTTCAGGTACTTCAGCTAACCATCCCAACTGTTCCACCTTAAGTGGGTGGAGAATTGTGCCACACGCAGGATATATCAGAGACTTACTTTGCTACTGATATGGTCACTTGGTAGGAACCTCTTCAACAGGTCAGCTGCCAGCTTAGAGATGGACACTCCAGGAGGCAGCGATGCAGCTCAGCACATTGATACAGGGGCAGGCACAAACTGTGTGAGGAGGAAGCTGTGGTTCCACTCTGAAGCTTGGAGGTGGCATGTACTGTGCATGCACTGCATTCTAATACTGGTTTGTCTTACAGGTTAAGATGTAATTATTCTTGTTGCCCATTAATTATTGTATTTATAACTTGTTTCAGTTAAGAGAACCTGTTCTGTGTTTTTATTCTCACCCCCTGTTTATCAAGTTCCCATCTAATGGTTAATGAATTCTGTGATAAAGAGTTATTTTATTTAATGATGGGTTTGTGACATTGGTGGTGGCCACTGTTGATGCAGACTGAGTCATCTTTGCTGAACTGTCTTTAATTTATCTGCTTCTGCTAAAGCTGTGTTAGGCTCATTTCTGCTGAACTGTCTTTATCTGCTTCTGCTAAAGGGGAGGGGGGGGGGGGGGTGACTAGTTCCACCGTTAACAATACCTCCGCATAAAAGAAAATTGTGTCACTGTTTATTTTAAAAGATTAATTTTATCACTTGTTGTTTTTGCCTATTTTTAAACTTATGTGGTGTATTATTTAAAGAAAATAATCAATTATTGCTAATAAAATGTAAATGGACAGATAAAAATTCTACTCACCAAGTGGAGGCAGGGGACCCAAATAGATTTAACTTTCACAAGCTTTTGGAGCCAGTGGCTCCTCCTTCTGGAAGAAGAGTTGAAGGGGAAGGAAGAGGGGCGAAGGGAAAGGACTGGAGAGGTTTAGGGGCCACTGGCTCCAAAAGCTTGTAAATGTTAAATCCTCTTGTGTGTTTCCCTGCCCCCATTTGATGAGTATATTTTTCTTATCTGTCCATATTATTTAGAAGGTTATTCCATCATTAAATGTTTCTGGTCTACTTTAAAATTTAATTTGGTGGGTTATTTTGAAAAGTTAATTTCATTCGCTTCTGTGTTTTACGTGAATAGTTAAAAGTGGCCGATTTTTTTCTTTTTCTTCCTTTCTCCCCCCGCCCCCCCCTCTCTATAATCACTTTTCTAAACTTATTACTGCATTCTGGAAATTGATTGCAATTACCTGTATGTTGAGTAGTTGATTCAAACTGTTGTGTATCTCTTGTAATGTTAACAATGAGTGTGTTTTGGTCGATTAAACTGTACTGTCAGTTTCATAAAAACTGACACAAATCTTTTATACTTATGTATTATGTAAAGCCTTCTTTTGGGTTTATAAATAAATTTTGTTAAACCTAGTCAAGATTTTACTGGTCCAGCCCCTTACCACTCTCACTACCGCTTCAGTAAGCTTATGTTGGACAGGCATCACATTCCGTCATTTCCTTCCAACAGCATAGCACAAATGTGAAAAAAAAAGGTATGGGGAAATAAACAATGTGGTCAGTTCTATTTTGAAATTCTGCTTGTCCAGATGACTAAAACAAAAGAGTGCAAAAAATTTGAATCAATATTTTTTTGTAGGTCACTGAAAAGACCTGAAACAACTATATGTGATAAACAGGTTATAACACAGTCCTCATTGTTATCCACATTCAAGAGTTGCTCCTCCTGAAGGCATCACGAATGATACTCAAAAAAATCTGCAACTGACTGCAGAAACAAGTAGCAGGTCCACAATGAGCAGAAGGTTAATGAGGTGCAGACCCCACAGTAGCACAGTAGCATTAATCGAAAGGAAAGAGGAAAAACATTTGATCAAGACTTACAAGTTAGGCTTTCTTACCTGTAAAAAGATATTAGAAGGAGTGTAACATTTGCATTGGTTCTCACCTAATTTCATCAATTAATTTATTTATGTCTTTTATTTCTTCCATAACTGCATTTGCCACTTGCACACAGTTAGCCAGGTTTTCAAAATGGGATTTCTTCCGTTGCAGTCCTTCACTAATAGCATGCTCTTCTTCTTTTTTCTGCTGTTCTGTTGCCTTCAGGTTTTCTAGATTCTGTACTAACTGTGCTGGGGAGGATACGATTTGATTCTTCAGATTCTCAATTGTCTGCGCCAACTGAAATGAAGATAGGTGAATGAACCTGTTGATATATGTGATGTGCCACTATAGCATTGATAACAGTTGTCAACTTTCAAACAGGATAGCATCTGGCAAAACACATGCAATTACAAATCATTAGCAGTGACCTATCAAAACTGATCACAGAATGTTGAATAAAAATACAGAGAAACATTTCAACAGAATTAGGAAACAAATGTGTTAATTACTATGAGCTATCAACTGTTACTTAAAGTTAACAGAAAAGTAAAGTATGGCTACTCAAGGCTATGATCCTGCCGAATACAGCCAAGAGCTATAGGGAACTGCTGATTATATTTTGTAGTCCTATGAAGCTCTATGAAAGTTTTACTCTGCCACACACTGTAAAATCCAAAATACAGCCTGTTCCACAGCTGGTGATGATGACATTGCCTTTAATCTAATAGATGATCTTTAAATGTACTGCAATTGCCAGTGACAATTTGGTATTTTCATAAAAATTTCTTACACTGATTGCACCTATAAATCATATAATCATGTAATATATATCCAAAAATATTGCTTGTGGCACGCATTAGTAAGCGATACATAAAAGGCAAGTCCGATTACAATAGCATGAAAAATCACACACTCATAAAACACTATTTTATATACTACAAATAACATACGAAATATATGCCTTTTGTAATACAGATACCACTGACGATGGGTGAAATCCTGAAACTAGTCCAGTAAAATAGACTATCAAAAAGCAGCTTATATCAAATACATAGCTATTAATATGACAAGTATAAACAATGTTGCACGAGGAACTTACAGTTGGTGACTACTCCCAAAAATCGGAACTGTTCTTAAGTTTACACAATCTTACTAGTCCTTCAGTGTCAACGTTACGCACGTAGTCTTACCAGCCCTTCAGTTTTAACCTTTCCTGAACAATCCCTCTTTTATTTCCAAACAAGGAGCTATTAGTTCCAAAGCAAGGATTGTGTATGTATCTTTATATGTGTGTACCGGCAACAATGAAATTTCACCTCCTGAAGTTAAGTAGAGAACATACATTGGTACAATTTGTAGAGAACATGTTTCTCTCAAACACACTCTTCCACAAGGAAAAAATAAGAATAGAGAGTTGGCAAGGACAAAAGTACATAATTTAAATTTAGTATATTTATGAAGCAATAAGGAAATATTACAGAATGTGGTAGTTTAAAGCCACTTAATACATACAAGTAATCTTAACTTAAAAACTGAATACAGAAGCCAAGCTAGAAAGAAACAGACCCATCCAACAGGAAGTCAGTGATCTAATGCATACAAGTGAGTGTGTGATTGTTCATCTATGCATTCCTGGACCACCCAGTTGCTGAACATACTGCTTAACACAATTTTCTTCACTTCAATTACTGCTTTACAGGCTCTGTGGATCCTTCTTACCAACACACACTTTTTTGAATTGTGCACGTGGGAACAATCCCTGCAATATATACTATGTTCCTGTAGCCCTTCTGGCCACACGCTTTGCAAGTCCTATCCTCCATTTACCATCCCCTTCACTGCTCCCACTCCAGCACAATAAAGCCATCTATCCCACCAGCTCAACCACTAGTCTTTTCTCCTCCTCTACTTTTCTCCTTCTCTGCGCGACCCCCCCCCCCCCCCTCCCCCCACACACCCAAATCCAGCCAAATGCAGCTAGCAGCCCTACCCTGTGTCCACCACGCCCCTGCACCCACAAGCAGCACTTCACCTTCTCCCATCCCGCCCTGCTATAGCCGCCCCCCCCCCCCCCCCCAACCCGCCATGCCATGCCTTTTTACTCTCACCACCCACATCAGATTGGTACTCCCATTAGGTGCCATTACTGAATCAGTCCAGTGCAGCAGCCACAGACAAAGGTCACACGTGAGAGTTAGTTGTGCCCACGTGAATATATATACAATAGAAAGAAACATTCCACAGGGGAAAAATATATTAAAAAAAAGGTGCTGTGACTTACCAAATGGGAAAGCACTGGTTGGTAGACGCAATAAAACACACACACACACACACACACACACACAAACACAAATGTCAAGCTTTCGCAACCCAAGGTTGCTTCATTAGGAAAGACGACAAAGCAACCGTGGGTTGCGGAAGCTTGATATGTGTGTGTGTGTATTTTTTATTGTGTCTATCTACCAGCACTTTCCCGTTTGGTAAGTCACAGCACCTTTTATATATATACAAGATGCTTTAAGTTACCAAACGAGAATGCGCTGGTATGTTGATAGACACAATAAAATAAAAAACACACACACAAATATTCAAGAAGCTTTTGCAACCCATAGTTGCTTCGTAAGGAAACAGGGAAGGAGAGAGAAAGACGTAAAGAGTCATTCCAATCCCAGGAGCGGAAAGACTTACCTTAGGGGGGGAAAAGGTAAGTATATAAAGGTAAGTCTTTCTGCTCCCGAGATTGGAATGACTCCTTACCCTCTTCCTTAAAACACACATCCTTTCGTCTTTCCATCTCCTTCCCTCTTTCCTAATGAAGCAACCATGGGTTGCGAAAGCTTGAATATTTATGTGTGTGTTTTTTATTTTATTGTGTCTATCAACATACCAGCACTTTCTCGTTTGGTAAGTTAAAGCATCTTTCTTTTTTATATATATCTTTCCCACGAGGAATGTTTCCCTCTATTTGTGTGTGTGTGTGTGTGTGTGTGTGTGTGTGTGTGTGTGTGTGTGTGTGTGAAGGCGGAGGGGGGGGGGGGGGGGGGGGGGCACGCACACGCCTGCTCCAGGAGGCGGCCTTTTTGGCCGAAAGCTAGAATCCATAGCAGTCTGTTGTGGCTTTCTCCAATTCAAATCTCCTCCATATGACGACAGCAATCAATCCCTTCCATCATATCAATGAAGAACTGGTATGAGAAACAACTGAAAACAGATAAAGTACGAAGAAAGTAAAACAGAGATATATGTTGAGCATAGACCCGACATCTCATCAGTTAAGAGGGCAGAGCCACAAAGAATAAGCAGAAAATTGTGCAAGCCACAAGATTTAGGGTACTGGTGCCACATTTTTGTCCATCAGAAGCAAGAAAGTGCATACTGCACTGAAGATTTTTTTATGGACTACCGTGCCCAAGTCAGTCCCACCAAAACTCCAATAACATTACACTGAAGTACTTTTATAAGTTCTCACTATCCGGAGAAAGAAAACTGGTGTTCTATGGATTGGAGCGTAGAATGTAAGATCCCTTAATTGGGCAAGTAGGTTAGAAAATTTAAAAGGGGGAAAGGATAGGCTAAAATAAAATATAGTCAGAATAGTGAAGTTCGATGGCAGGAGGAACAAGACTTCTGGTCGAGTGAATAAAGGGTTATAAAAACAAAATCAATAGGGCTAAAGCAGGAGTAGGTTTAATAATGAATAAAAAAACAGTAATGCGGGTAAGCTACCACGAATAGCATAGTGAACGCATTATTGTAGCCAAGGTAGACACAAAGTCCACAGTAGTGCAAGTTTATATGACAACTATCTCCACAGATGATGAAGAGATTGAAGAAATGTACGATAAGATGAAAGAAATTATTCAGATACTGAAGAGAGATGAAAATTCAATAGTCATGGGGGTCTGAAACTCAATAGTAGAAAAGAAAGAGAAGCAAAAATTGTGGGTAAATATGGAATGGGGGTAAGGAATGAAAGAGAAACTGCCTGGTAGAAATTTGCACAGAGCATAACTTAAGACAAGGGCTAGTATAAATCATTGGGTAACAGACGAGATACTGAATTTAATTGATGAGAGGAGAAAATTTAAAAATGCAGTAAATGAAACAGGCAAAAAGGAGTACAAACATCTCAAAAATGAGACTGACAGGAAGTGCAAAATGGCTACGCGGGGATGGCTAGAGGACAAATATAAGGATGTAGAGGCATATATCACTAGGGGTAAGGTAGATACTGCCTACAGGAAAATTAAAGAGACCTTTGCAGAAAAGACAACCACTTGTATAAATAACAAGAGCTCAGACAGAAAACCAGTTCCAAGCAAAGAACGGAAAGCAGAAAGGCGGAAGAAGTTAGAGAGGGTTTATACAAGGGCAGTGTACGTGAGGGTTATATTATGGAAATGGAAGAGGACGTAGATGAAGATGAAATGGGAGATATGATATTGCATGAAAAGTGTGACAGAACACTGAAAGACCTACGTCGAAACAAGGCCCCAGGAGTAGACAACATTCCATTAGACCTACCGATAGCATTGGGAGAGCCAACCATGACAAAGCTCTTCCATCTGGTGAGCAAGATGTATGAGACAGGCGAAAAACCTTCAGACTTCAAGAAGAATATAATAATTCCAATCCCAAAAAAAGAAGGTGTTGACAGGTGTGAAAATTACTGAACTATCAGTTTAATAAGCCACAGCTGCAAAATACTAACACGAATTCTTTACAAATGAATGGAAAAACTGGTAGAAGCCAGCCTCAGGGAAGATCAGTTTGGATTCCGTAGAAATGTTGGAACACGTGAAGCAATACTGACCCTATGACTTATCTTAGAAGATAGATGAAGGAAAGGCAGACCTATGTTCCTAGCATTTGTAGATTTAGATAAAGCTTTTGACAATGTTGACTGGAATACTCTCTTTCAAATTCTAAAGGGGGCAGGGGTCAAATACAGGGAGCAAAAGGCTATTTACAATTTGTACAGAAATTAGATGGCAGTTAAATGAATCGAGGGGCACGAAAGAGAAGCAATGGTTGGGAAGGAAGTGAGACAGGGTTGTAGCCTACCCCTGATGTTATTCAATCTGTATATTGAGCAAGCAGTAAAGGAAACAAACGAAAAATTTGGAGTAGGAATTAAAATCCATGGAAACAAAAAAAAATTTGAGGTTTGCCGATGATACTGTAATTCTGTCAGAGACAGCAAAGGACTTGGAAGAGCAGTTGAACGGAATGGACAGTGTCTTGAATGGAGAATATAAGATAAACATCAACAGAAGCAAAACAAGGATAATGGAATGTAGTCAAATTGAATCAGGAGATGCTGTGGGAGTTAGAAAGAGAAATGACATACTTAAAGTAGTAAATGAGTTTTGCTATTTGGGGAGCAAATTGACTGATTATGGTCGAAGTAGAGAGGATGTAAAATGTAGACCGGCAATGGCAAGGAAAGCGTTTCTGAAGAAAAGAAATTTGAACATCAAGTATAGATTTAAGTGTCAGCAAGTCTTTTCTGAAAGTATTTGTATGCAGTGTAGCCCTGTATGGAAGTGAAACATGGACGATAAATAGTTTGGACAGGAAGAGAATAGAAGCTTTTGAAATGTGGTGCTACAGAAGAATGCTGAAGGTTAGACAGATAGATCACGTAACTAATGAGGAGGTACTGCATAGAACTGGGGAGAAGAGAAATTTGTGGCACAACTTGACTAGAAGAAGGGATCGGTTGAGAGGACATGTTCTGAGGCATCAAGGGATCACCAATTTAGTATTGGAGGGGAGTGTGGATGGCAAAAATCATAGAGTGAGACCAAGAGAAGAATACACTACGCAGATTTAGAAGGATGCAGGTTGCAGTAGGTACTTGCAGACAAAGACGCTTGCACAAGACAGAGTGGCATGGAGAGTTGCATCAAACCAGTCTCTGGACTGAAGACATCAACAACAACTACTACTACTACTTTACCTATCCTTGCTGACAACATAATTTTAATTATGCATCTAAACATGTGATTAGTCAGAAAACTCTAATTCATGTCACCATTCTTGTGTAAATGAGCACTGGCTCACACCTACTGAAAATGCTCTTTATAACCCTGAAGGATCTGAATTTTGTAATGTAGAAGTTATTTTTGCAACAAAAATTCTAACAGTTAATATTTAACACTAAAAGTTCACCAGTTTTGCAAGGAGCAACTTTTTGAAATTATTGCAGAATAACTGCCTAGACTAAAGTTAGAGCTTATCTCTATCACACCCCAACTTCTGATATTAATCTGTTCATTAATCATCAAATAGTGACTATAAGTACGTGCAGGCAAAATGCAGACAACATACATTGGTAATATTACAAGGGTTGCCCAGAAAGTAATGGACCACACTTTTTTCCTTCAACAATTCTTTATTGAACATAATGAGAACTGTACACACAAAAGAATGGTGTTTTATCTACATACCCTATTTTTTCACTTAACCTCCATCACATTCTATGGCCCTCCTCCAGTGTGAAACAAGGGCGTGTACGCCGTGTCAGTACCAATCCTTGTTCCAGTGGTGGAGCCACTGCTTCACTGTGTGAATAATCTCGTCGTCGTCCTCAAAATGTCTTCCACAAAAGGCATCCTGTAATGGCCCAAACAAATGGAAGTCCGAGAGGGCTAGGTCAGGGCTGTCAGGTGTGACACCCATGGACGGTCTCCCTGAACCCTGCAAATTGTGGAGCTCCGCCAAACTGCCTTCTGATGATGTCACCCTCTGTGCCTAGCAACTAAGCAACAGCACATACTCCATAGACTTTGCGCAAGTGTTTATGAATATTACCCACAGTTTCCTTCTCTGCAGTGACAAATTCAATGATGGCACATTGCTTGTAATGTACACCATTTTGAAACTGTCCTGCTGTTACGCTATCTGTCAGAAGTGACGGAAACTTGGCACACTCACTCAGGAGACTTCAAATAACACAAATGTAATGTTTAGCATTCATAGCATTGTTTTTGGCTGAGAAAAAAATGTGTTCCATTACTTTCTGGGCATTCCTTGTAATATTGACATTACATATAAAACAATAACTGTCACCAATTTTCAAAACCTGCTAAGCTCCAATAACTTGTGCTATGCGTATGCCAAATCAACTCAATTACATGCATGTCTGGATAACCATTTTCAATTTGGCAAAAGATGAATACCAGTATGGAGCGGGAAACACATTATTATCTGAACACCGTAGCCTGTAGCCAATGGCCAAATGTGAAAACTATCCTATTCAGCAACCCAAGCAAATTAAGAAGATCAGACTGTTATTTTCAAACAAAATTACGCTTTGAGACAAATTGCCAGAAACTAAGTGGGAGAGACTATATAATTGTGACAGCTTTAATTTATTTATCAACATACGAGTTTAGCTCAAAGGTGCAGCCAACAAGTAACTATAAAGGTGAATTTCGATCGTGCCCCAAACAAGAAAAAGCAGAACAACTGATTCACATCCATGCTGCATAATCTGAGAAACAATATTATCACCCCACATAACATGGTTAAAACTGGTAACTTAGAACTGAAGAGGACATACAGAGATGCCAGAAAGACATACAGGATATAAATGCAGACAGCTAAGGAGAGAGCCCATGATACTTTTATTAGTAATTCCACTAACAAATGTAAAGCTGCCAGGAAGCTAATAAACACAATAGCAAGGAAACATAAGAACATAGGAAAAACCCAAATATTGTCAGACATATTAAATGAATTCTTTGCAAACATCACTAACTGTGAAGCTTCTGCTATCACTACACCAGATGATGCAACTTCTGAAGGTACTTTCCATAGTATACCTGATCTGAATAACTAATTCTCAAATGGAAACAGGTTAAATAGCAAAATGTAAAAAAAGTGGACACAAAACTACACAGTTCTTACAGTATGATCTCATGGCATCTCAAACACTGTTGTTGTTGTTGTTGTTGTTGTTGTTGTCTTCAGTCTTGAGACTGGTTTGATGCAGCTCTCCATGCTACTCTATCTTGTGCAAGCTTCTTCATCTCCCAGTACCTACTGCAACCTACATCCTTCTGAATCTGCTTAATTTAGTCATCTCTTGGTCTCCCTCTACGATTTTTACCCTCTACGCTGCCCTCCAATACTAAGTTGGTGATCCCTTGATGCCTCAGAACATGTCCTACCAACCGATCCCTTCTTCTGGTCAAGTTGTGCCACAAACTTCTCTTCTCCCCAATCCTATTCAATACTTCCTCATTAGTTATGTGATCTACCCATCTAATCTTCAGCATTCTTCTGTAGCACCCCATATCGAAAGCTTCTATTCTCTTCTTGTCCAAACTATTTATCGTCCATGTTTCACTTCCATACATGGCTACGTTCCATACAAATACTTTCAGAAACGACTTCCTGACACTTAAACCTATACTCAATGTTAACAAATTTCTCTTCTTCAGAAACGCTTTCCTTGCCATTGCCAGTCTACATTTTATATCGTCTCTACTTCGACAATCATCAGTTATTTTGCTCCCCAAATAGCAAAACTCTTTTACTACTTTAAGTGTCTCATTTCCTAATCTAATTCCCCCAGCATCACCCGACTTAATTCGACTACATTCCATTTTTGCTTTTGTTGATGTTCATCTTATATCCTCCTTTCAAGACACTATCCATTCCGTTCAACTGCTCTTCCAAGTCCTTTGCTGTCTCTGACAGAATTACGATGTCATCGGCGAACCTCAACATTTTTATTTCTTCTCCATGGATTTTAATACCTACTCCGAATTTTTCTTTTGTTTCCTTCACTGCTTGCTCAATATACAGATTGAATAACATGAGGGATAGGCTACAACCCTGTCTCACTCCCTTCCCAACCACTGCTTCCCTTTCATGTCCCTCGACTCTTACAACTGCCATCTGGTTTCTGTACAAATTGTAAATAGCCTTTCGCTCCCTATATTTTACACCTGCTATGTTTAGAATTTGAAAGAGAGTATTCCAATCAACATTGTCAAAAGCTTTCTCTAAGTCTACAAACGCTAGAAACATAGGTCTACCCTTCCTTAATCTAGCTTCTAAGGTAAGTCGTAGGGACAGTATTGCCTCACGTGTTCCAACATTTCTCGGAATCCAAACTGATCTTCCCCAAGGTCGGCATCTACTAGTTTTTCTATTTGTCTGTAAAGAATTTGCGTTAGTATTTTGCAGCTGTGACTTATTAAACCGATTGTTCAGTAATTTTTCACATCTATCAACACCTGCTTTCTTTGGGATTTGAATTATTGTATTCTTCTTGAAGTCCGAGGGTATTTCGCCTGTCTCATACATCTTGCTCACCAGATGGTATTGTTTTGTCAGGACTGGCTCTCCCAAGGCCGTCAGTAGTTCCAATGGAATGTTGTCTGCTCCGGGGGCCTTGTTTCGACTCAGATCTTTCAGTGCTCTGTCAAACTCTTCACGCAGTATCGTATCTCCCATTTTATCTTCATCTACATCCTCTTCCATTTCCATAATATTGTCCTCCAGTACATCGCCCTTGTATAGACCCTCTATGTACTACTTCCACCTTTCTGCTTTCACCTTCTTTGCTTAGAACTGGGTTTCCATCTGAGCTCTTGATGTTCATACAAGTGGTTCTCTTATCTCCAAAGGTCTCTTTAATTTTTCTGTACGCAGTATCTACCTTACCCCTAGGGAGATAAGCCTCTACATCCTTACATTTGTCCTCTAGCCATCCCTGCTTAGCCATTTTGCACTACCTGTCTATCTCATTTTTGAGACGTTTGTATTCCTTTTTGCCTACTTTATTTACTGCGTTTTTATATTTCCACCTTTCATCAATTAAATTCAATATTTCTTCTGTTACCCAAGGATTTCTATTAGCCCTCATCTTTTTACCTACTTGATCCTCTGCTGCCGTCACTACTGCATCCCTCAGAACTACCCATTCTTCTTTTACTGTACTTCTTTCTCCCACTGCTGTCAATTGTTCCCTTGTGCTCTCCCTGAAACTCTGTACAACCTCTGGTTTAGTCAGTTTATCCAGGTCCCATCTCCTTAAATTCCCACCTTTTTGCAGTTTCTTCAATTTTAATCTGCAGTTCATAACCAATAGATTGTGGTCAGAGTCCACATCTGCCACTGGAAATGTCTTACAATTTAAAACCTGGTTCCTAAATCTCTGTCTTACCATTATATAATCTATCTGAAACCTGTCAGTATCTCCAGGCTTCTTCCATGTGTACAGCCTTCTTTTATGATTCTTGAACCAATTGTTAGCTATAATTAAGTTGTGCTCTGTGCAAAATTCTACCAGGCGGCTTCCTCTTTCATTTCTTTGCCCCAGTCCATATTCACCTACTACGTTTCCTTCTCTCCCTTTTCCTACTACCGAATTCCAGTCACCCATGACTATTAAATTTTCGTCTCCCTTCACTATCTGAATAATTTCTTTCATCTCATCATACATTTCATCAATTTCATCATTTGCAGAGCTAGTTGGCATATAAACTTGTACTACTGTAGTAGGCGTGGGCTTCGTGTCTATCTTGGCCACAATAATGCGTTCACTAAGCTGTGTGTACTAACTTCCTTGCACTCCTATTTTTTTATTCATTTTTAAACCTACTCCTTCATTACCCCTATTTGATTTTGTATTTATAACCCTGTATTCACCTGACCAAAAGTCTTGTTCCTCCCGCCACCGAACTTCACTAATTCCCACTATAGCTAACTTTAACCTATCCATTTCCCTTTTTAAATTCTCTGACCTACCTGCTCGATTAAGGGATCTGACATTCCACGCTCTGATTCGTAGAACGCCAGTTTTCTTTCTCCTGACAACGACATCCTCTTGAATAGTCCCTGCCCGGAGATCCGAATGGGGGACTATTTTACCTCCGGAATATTTTACCCAAGAGGACGCCATCATCATTTAATCATACAGTAAAGCTGCATGCCCTCAGGAAAAATTATGGCTGTAGTTTCCCCTTGCTTTCAGCCGTTCGCAGTACCAGCACAGCAAGGCCGTTTTGGTTATTGTTACAAGGCCAGATCAGTTAATCATCCAGACTGTTGCCCCTGCAACTACTGAATAGGGTGCTGCCCCTCTTCAGGAACCACACGTTTGTCTGGCCTCTCAACAGATCATCCCGAAAGAAATAATTGACACTGTTGTTGTTACTTTTACCCTTCTGATCCATAATACCTGCAAGACTGGAAAATTTCCCAAGGTCCTGAAGGCTACTATTGTTATCCCATTGTATGAGAAAGGCAATAAGAGCAGACCTGTTGTCTCATGATCTCAGCTTTGCTGAAGTCCTTGTACAAATTCATCTACAATTAATGAAGGTATCTTTGTGCATTTGGAATTTTCTGTAGATGATCTTAGCTCAATATGAAACCATCCTGAAGGGACTGACTCCAGTAAAAGTACAGCTGCACAAATGCAAAAGCAACCCAAAGAACACAATGTGGAACTAACAGCAGAAATAGAAAATTTAACATGTATGAAGCAAAAAGTTTAATGAGCACAAGCTGGACGTGCAAAATTTTGCAAATAGGTGGAATCATAGTAACTTTACGATTTCCAATGCAACTGTCATAATCCTCATTGCAGAGACAAAAATGGTGCTTCAGTACTCACACGGTATTGAAAGAAAATTGTTCACTGATGTCGCCCTATAGGCACCATTTACAAAATTAAATCTGCAGCAGTGGTTTAGAGAGAGAGAGAGAGAGAGAGAGAGAGAGAGAGAGAGAGAGAGAGAAAGTTTCACAACTCAGTGTTCCATATGAATTTTGTACTGTTTTCACAACATCTATAGAAAAATGTAACCTAAGCCAAATAATTAACAGCTGGTGACCTTCTAGCAGATTAGTATAGCTGCTCCTGCGATATGGGTATCAACCAGTCACCTGTAGCCACAATATGTGCTTTGTGTAACTGCTGAGCTACACTAACTTTTAATGTGGGTTATCAGCTATTTACATTATTTCACGTGTCTCATTAGTTTAACTAAAAGTAAAATATGCCTAGAAACTGAGTTGTGTGCAAATGGAAGGAGATTTAACCTCTGACCACAAAAAATAAGTAAATGCTCCAATAACCAACACGCTTGAGGCCACTGCGTTGGACTGCAGTAAGTATTCACTATGATTCTTCACAACAGTAGAGGAGTTTCTCTGAAAGGAGTTGGTTAAATCAGGGTCTACCTTGAGGTTGCAGATGGCTGTTATTCCTTCTGTTGAGAGCAGAGGTGGCTTGTTCTTAAGGACTTGAGGGGTACAGCCACACCAGAAATTTTGTGATAAAATTTTGTTCTGTGTATTTTTGCAATATTATATCAAACAGTTTGAGTATGATTTTGGTGTAGTACAAGTAACAGACTGTAGGAGATCAGATCCAGTTTCCATTCATCCTTTACACAGACATGACACTACCCTGAGCTTTCACCCTTTCTGCCTCCCCTCCTCCCTCCCCTAATTCTATGCTTCCACAGTGACGAATCTATTTTCCTTTCCCAACCTGACACTGAGGGGCCAGCTTCAGGTGGCCTGTACTCCCTCCACAACCCTGGCCCCTAAAACAGCAGTCACAGTGATGTGACTGAGTTGTTTCCCTGTCTCCACTTCGTCCCTTGCCCAGGTGTCCCTTAGGCCCAGATCTGGCGCGCTCACTGGACTGACCAGCTCACGTATACCCCCCCCCCCCCCCCCATTTCCCTGCAAACCAGCAAACGATGATATCTCACTCCCTCCTTGCCTGGATGTCTACACTATATTTGGGACCCACCGGTTTGGGCCTACAGACAAGGCCAAACCAAGGTGATCCTGTGCCCCCAGCACAATCACTAAAGCTTAGCAACAAGCATGACCAAAGGTTTTGATTCAGTGAATAGAGAAGGAGTTGATAATCACAAGGCTATTACAGGTTACTGAAGAGTTATGGACGGTAGGGAGGTATTTCTAGTTTACAAGGTTGACAAAGAATACTTTTATGATCACTTTGAAGACATTTTAGTTAACAAAATGCAATATGTTGTTCTTAATGAAGAGGCATTGTTGGATGTGAAAGCAGTGAGCAAACATAACAGTCCTCACAACAGGTAGGCCCCTCACAATCTAGGAACCCTCCCTACTTTTCCAATCAAATCCCTACCCTCTAGCCTTGCCCTCGCAGGAAGGAGGAACCAGTTCCAAAAGTGTGGAAAGTCTTTTATACTTTTGTGTGTTAGTAACTGGAATTTTGTATAAGAAAGGTAAGTACTGGTCACCTTTCATTTTTCGTTGTTCTACACTGAACTTCATTACCTGTGTGTGTGTGTGTGTGTGTATGTGTGTGTGTGTGTGTGTGTGTGTGTACTCGCGCGCATGCTAAGAATCTCCATAAGCATTTTGTATGTTTGGTGCACTTTGTAGTATAACAGCATGTTTGATTAAATACTCTGATCCACTACACGTATTCATAGCAGCTAAAGATGATGGTGATAATAGATACTTGTTAAGCAGTGTATAAGAAAGAAGTAGATACTGTGTGTCCTGGTCTGTGTTTTTACAGATGGTGCATGTGCCATAACAAGGGCAGTGGCAAGCAGTCATGTGATGCGCAGCATTCACTTGATGTATGAGATTTTTATACATATGCTTTGGCATACCCAGTTGGAACTGTCATGAAGAGCTCTGCTTAAGAGGGCTGGTGGCGACGTCAACGGGGACCCAAAACGGATGAATCACTTATGTTAAAGGGAACTTAGATGTGTGGCCTACGGGTCAGACATTACGTATCAGAATGTGTTCATGTTTGGCTAAACTATTTTCAAATAGGACCATTGTGATCTGTCTTTGTGAGACACGAAGATTTTAAATACAAAGAGGTGCAAAATGAGAGTTTGGAGTTTATTTAGTAGCTCAAAGCAGTCATTGTAACCTAACATTTCAGTGTAATCCAGTAAGTATCGAAGTCCAGAAGAAAAAGAAGTTCGTACATAGGAGTGGGATGGAGTAGCTGGACCACCAAAACAATTTCTAAAGGCGACCATTCATCAGCAAGATTTATAACAGTTAACTGAAACACCCAACACAATAAAATTTACCAAGTGCAAACAGAAGCTGAAGTACACCATAAAAAAATTAAAATAAACCATTTTTCTTTTTTTTTGCCATATGTGGTGACTGACCAGTGAAACAAAGCAGTGATACTGAGAAGATCACCATTTACTGAATAAAATACAATCAAAAGATGTCAAGAATTCTGAGGAGATGTTAAAAGAATTATTATGTTGCCCTTAGTAACCAATAAACAACAGAGCTTCAGGAACTGAACACTTAAATTTGTCTCAAGTTTTTGACAACATTATTATCGAGATTGACTCAATCGTTATTAAAAATTGTGAATAAACAATTTTCATGCAGAAGGAATATTTTATTAAAAGAATATTAAATACCCAACAACATAAGACAAAGTACTTGCACTGAAAGCACAAAGCAAGACAAGAGAAGTCTGTGACACCCAAGAGATCACAGGGGATTTGGCAAGGAAGATAACCAACGTGATTGCAGCCAGTAGATAATGCATCAGTGGTCATCATACAGCCGTTGACTTCAAGGCTGCATGCAGCACTGTTCTCGGTTCAACAACAGTTGTGTCACCAGTGACCTCCATCTAAGCACCTGTCGAAGTCACATCGGCTACGCAGTGGCAGTTTGCAGCTAACCCACATGTAAGTTTAAAACAATAACCGTTGAGAAGTATACATTTTTCTTTACTTCTAATCCTAACAGTTGCATGTAACTAACCAGACAATGATATATAAAGAGGGTTGATTTTATTGTTACCTACAGAGTAGTGAGTTATTATAATGAAGTATAACTTTATGTCCTTCTCAACTCTCGAAATGACCATCAAGGCAAAGAAACTTGTTATAAAAACATATTTGTGAAATTCATCATCATCATCATCATCATCATCATCATCATCATCATCATCATCATCATCAGTGTTCTGACTAAATGCAGGTTTTCACATGGTAGTTCTCCAGGCTGTCCGGTCGTCTGCCATCCTCTTCAGGTTTGCATAATTTCCTCTTCCCTTTATGTCATCTATCACCTTGTATCTCCTTCTTCCTATCAGTCTTCTCCCACAAACCAATCCTTCCAAAGCATCTACTAGCCAGCACTCCCTTCTCAATGAATGTCCCAACCAGTTCTTTTTCCTTTCTCTTACAATCTTCAGCACACATCTTCTCTCACCAACCCTTTCCAATACTCTTTTATTACTCACTCTTTCCCTCCAGCTTATTCTCTCCATTCTCCTCCACATCCACATCTCAAATGCTTCTAACCTTTTTTCATCCTCTCGCCTCAGTGTCCATGTTTCTGTCCCATATAGTGCCACACTCCAGACAAAACATTTGCCGAGCCTTTTCCTTAGTCCTTTATCTAATTTGCTACATAAGAGTCTCCTCTTTCTGTTGAATGCCTCCTTTGCTATGGCAATTTGAGTTTTCACCTCCTGGTGACATCTCAAGTCTTCAGTTATTGTACTTCCAATATATTTAAATTGACTTACTTGGCTAATGGTAGATTGTCCTATTTTAATATTGGACAGTCTGCATCTTGTACTGATGACCACACTCTTTGTTTTTGCTGTGTTTATTTGCATCCCATATTCCACACAAGCTTCATTCAGATCTTTGAGCATGTTATTCACTGTCCGCTCACTTTCTGCCACTAATACCATGCCATCAGCAAATCTTATACATTCTATTCTCTTTCCACCAATACATATTCCTCTTTTCCCATCTAAACTTTTTGCAATAATCTCTTCAAGGTATATGTTAAACAGCAGTGGGGAAAGGCAACAACCTTGTCTAACACCTCGTCCAATGCTGCTTCCTTCTGACATTTCATTTCCAATCCGTATCCTTACTTTGTGAAATTAATGGACAAAAATAAAAATTTAATGGACAATAATAGAACCTTATTTGAGGATATTACTAATAGTAACCAAAAGGAAAATAATTTAAAAAAATAGCGTTAATGGAGGACAGTGTTAATAGCAAGATTGAGGAAATCATTAAAAGCAAGCCGGAAGGTATAAAAAAAAAACAAGACTGAGGATACTACTACAGTAAGATGGGCAGAAATATGAGAATGTTGGAGGGAAACATTACTAAAAAAGTAGACAAGACTATTAAGATCAAACTTATCTCAAAGTTTACAACACAGGGCAATAAAATAATAGATTTCGAAAGTAAAGTTAGTGAATTAACAGACCATCTACTATCAGAGATACATGCAGTAGTTTATCAAGACTTTAAGATATACTTCAAAGATGTGAATCAAAGTTATAAGTAGGTACACATCGAAATTTCAAACAAACAAGTGCTCGTTGAACAGAAAGTACAGCACACCGTAGAATTAACCAGTAGTAAGATCACTTCTGTGGATAATACTGTAAACAATCAACAGGAATTTCAAAAGATATAGGATGCTGTAGGAGAAACTAAAAAAGCACTAGCAAATAGACTAACTAGCTGCTGGAAATGTCATGTCCATTATAATTATCCGGGCTGTTATGCAGTGGTCGGTTGATGAATTCTGTGCCAATTCCCAACGTTTCGACCCCGTCTGCGGAGGACATCTTCAAGGGGGTCTGTAGCTCGATGGAAGACCCAACAGACACCAACACACACACAGTCCGTAGCGAGCCAGTGGGTGTGTAGGACCTTCCATCGAGCTACAGACCCCCTTGAAGATGGCCTCTGCAGACGGGGACAAAACGTTGGGAATTGACACAGAATTCATCAACCGACCATGGCATAACAGCCCGGTTAATCATAATGGACATATCCAAATACAGTCACGTGTAAACAGGTTGCTTGTATAAAAAGTGATTTTGGATTTTTGTACACCATCGTCAAAGTGTAACAAATTATTTAGGAATAAAAGAGACAACTGACCAAAAGGCAGAAGCACTGCATTGTCTATAGGTACACAAATGAAAGGTACAGAGCTTTGCTAGCCCACGGTGAGTGTACTGGGATGGGATGGGATGGGATGGGGTGAGTGATGGAGGGAGGCAGGGAGACAGTTGAGGGAAGTGTCTAGTGGCTCATGGGAAAGTGGGGAACTGCCTGTGGACTAGCTAGGGGTGCAGATAGAGGCAGCAGGTGGCAGGTGGCTGGGCATGCTATTTTACCTACTACAGCATGAGACAGCAGCACACAACTAGCTGACAGAAATTGGATGAGGGTACTAGGACAGGGGATGGTATGCGAACAGACACGCGCACACACGCATGGGGTGACAGCAAGTTACCTTAGGTTTAGATTAGGGAGGTTACGGGAACAAAGGATGTCTGTAAGGATGGCTCCCATCTGCCCAGCTCAGAAAAGCTGGTGGTGGTGGTGGTGGTGGAGGAGGAGGAGGATCTAGATGACACAGGTTGTGAAGCAGCCATTGAAATTTAGTGTGTTGTCATCTGGTACATGTGGCACTCGGTAGTCCATCTTGAAAAAGGAAGTTCATGCTGAAATATGGCAAAGATCTGTACATTTTGCTTGTATACCTATTGTTGATGCAACACTTCTGCCTTTTGGTGAGTCGTCTCCTTTATTCGTAAATAACACATTCCCAGCCGTCTGCCACCTGCCACTCTACCGCACCCCTAAATAGCCCACACATGGCTCCCCACTCTCCCATGATGACTTGAAATGCTGTTGAATTTTGTTTCATATTGTGTTCTCCATCAGGTATTTTATGTGAAAAAATCTCATACATTTTATGTGCAAAGTGTAAGAAATTATTATTTTAAATATTTATTTACAGATTATCAGTATTGCAACCATTTTGTATCAAAATGATGTGCTACTTATTATTTTCAATTAACGAAATACACATATGTGAAATGGTACAAAAATAGAGGAAGAAAAATAACATAAAACGTAAAACAACAATTGAAGACATGTGCGGAAAAACGGGCTAACCCTCAGATGTAAAAACTTAGAAATAAGTGTTACCATCTATTACTGGGTACAGGAACTATCAAAATTGACACTGGTCTTACCCCTAAATATCACTTAAGGGTGACACAAATGCCAATTTTGATACTTTCTGCACCCAACAACAGATGACAACACTTATCTCTAAGCTGTTACCTTTGAGGGTTAGCCCGTTTTTTCGCATGTTTTCAATTTAAAACATGAAACACATATAAGTAAAATAAATAACTAGACCAATAATGAATGTTAAGATATTTTAATTGGGTATGTTGAAAATACTCTGACAGCACATTGTGTACAGCTAATTTTCCAAAAATGGTACTTCAGAAACCAGCTTTATTACACATGGATGTAAGTAGCTTGAAAGCTGCTTTAATTTATGTTGTAATAAAAGTTTTCAGTTTTCAAAATTAATTAATGTTGGTGAGCTACTTTGCAAAATTTCCGATTATTACACAATTCAACTATACAGCTTTCAAGAATGTTAATTACATATCAATTTTTATATGAGAAACATTTTTTATATATCATCATTTTGAAGATATTCCCTTTGAACGTAATGACCAAATTACCTTTTGGTATGTGTGTTATCCCTTAAAAGTGAAACTAGGCAAACACAAAAATATTCATAAATGCATTATTTTACTCCCTCTACACACCCACCTAGTTTCAAGATTGTTTATTGACAATTGGGAACGTTTCATTGTATGTTACATTTACAAACTAGTACTAAAACATTAACTATGACAGTACCAAATCTTTACAACAATTGTCGCTTGATAATATATACCAGAAGGCATACAAATCTAATCTGTTAACAGATCCACAAAAGGAGGTTGGTTGGTTGTTTGAGGTTTAAGGGACCAACCAGCAAGGTCATCAGTCCCTTGTTTCAAATAGGGTCCATTGTGCTAATGGGACATCTCAGGAAAGTCAGAACAATAAAAGGGAAGAAGGTAAAAATGTAAAAGGGCAGTCATGTTGTCAATGGTAAAAAACAAAATGAGGGAAGTCGGCAAGGGAACAAACCCAACGCTATGCTGAAGCAGCATAGGCAAGACCACCTGTGACTTAAAAGGTGCAACCGCTAGAGTGTAGAAATACGTATAGGTAAAGGAGACAAACCAATCCTTAAAAAAAGGTAAAAAGAGTAAAAGGGGAAGAAAAGAGGATCTCGGTCAGGGAGGTGAATCGGGAATCTCCAAACATGGCTTACAGTGGGAGACACCCACACACACACTGCCCTGCCCCAACACCAGAGAGAGATTAAAAACCTTAAAACTGAGAATAAAAACCACTTTCCTGGAGGAAACCGAGAACCAGAGAGACCATCCGGGAATCGTCAGCCAGCATCAAAGGTAAAGTGTGGGGGAGTCTGTACTTAGCACGCAGAGCCAAAAGAAGGGGGCATTCAACCAAAATGTGGGCTACTGACTGGAAGGCTCCACAACCACAAAGTGGGGGTGGCTCATCAAGCAAAAGAAAACCATGGGTCAGCCTGGTATGGCCAATGCGGAGACGACACAGTGTGGTCGAGTCCTTCCAGAGAGGCGAAAGGCAGAACGCCACGGGCCTGGTGTCACCTTAATCGCACAAAGTTTATTAGACAGGGGAGTAGCCTCCCAAGAATTGGCCTATGATTGTGCGAAGTGGGATTTGATGTGAAGCCGTAAATCTGCTGCAGGAGGGGTTACAGAAAACGGGGGGTAAGTGACTGCTCCCCCAGCCAAATGATCAGCAAGCTCATAACCCGGGATACCCACATGGCCAGGCACCCAAAGGAAGTCAATGGAACAAGCAGCACGGTGAATATCAGCGAGATGGTCGTGGATGGCACAGACCAAGGGATGGTGTGAAAAACACCGGTCAATAGCAGCAGTAAACACCCCACATGTAGGTGGCAGCAGATGATTTTCCGTTCCAAAAGTGGACGTGAAGGCATACCCACCATGATCAGCAGATTTAGAGCCATCAGTGTAAAAAACAGCAGCATCCCAAAACTCCCATAAAATTTGGTGGAAAAAGGAATGGAACACCACCAGGGAGATGGAATCTTTCTGACCTCGGCTGAGATCCATCCATATTCGAGGCCGAGGAACTAACCAACAGGGAGGGGGGCTCTTTGTCCGGGGACTTATGTTTCTTCTTCTTTTCAGGCTGAGAACGAGGAGGGCTGTGTGGCATAAAGGAGCCAGCTGCAGCAAGATAAGGAACAGAAAGAGACCTGGGGGGCGAGAGAGCGCGGTCTTCGCGCGGCAGCAGACCTTTGGCCTGGAAGGTGCCAGGAAGAAGCATTCTGGGAGAGGCGCCCTTGACCGGCAGATGCCGAAGGAGTGGGACACTTCTCCGGCTGGGGAGGGGGAGCAGCGCCCAGAGGAGAAGGTGAGGGAGGCGCAGGGGAGGGGGGGAGGAGAGGGGTCCGGGATGGGGGTAAGGAAGGGTGAAGATGTAACCAAGGCATAACTAGATGTCATGGACACAGGGTGAAGTCGTGTATATTTCTTACGGGCCTCTGTGTAGGTTAAATGATCGAGGGACTTATACTCCTGTATCTTCTTTTCCTTCTTATATACTGGGCAATCTGGTGAACATGGAGAATGACTACCATGACAATTTACACACACAGGAGAGGGAACACAGGGACTCCCCTCATGGAGTGGACGTCCAGTCACCACAGAGAGGTGCCTGTGAACAGCGGGAAGACGTGTGTCCAAAACGCAAGCACTTAAAACACCTCATAGGAGGTGGGATGTACGGCTTCACATCACATCGGTAAACCATAATCTTAACTTTCTCAGGGAGGGTATCCCCTTCAAAGGCCAGGATAAAGGCACCAGTATCAATACAATTGTCTTTAGGACCCTTCTGAACACGCCGAACTAAGTGAACACCCCGCCGTCCGAGATTGTCCCGAAGTTCCTCATCAGTTTGAAGGATTAGGTCCCTGAGAAAAATCACACCTTGTACCATATTTAGAGACTGGTGGGGGGTAATGGACACAGGAATTGTGCCAAGATGGGTACAGGCACGAAGGGCCACAGATTGGGCAGCTGAAGCAGTTTTTATCAGCAACGAACCCGACCGCATCTTGCTCAGGGAATCCACTTCGCCAAACTTGTCTTCAATGTGCTCCACAAAGAATAAAGGTTTGGTATTGGTGAAAGTATCTCCATCAGTCCCAGTGCAAACTAGATAATGGGGGAAATGTTTTGCCCCTAGCCGACGGGCCTAACACTCTTCCCAGGGCGTAGCCATGGAAGGGAAGGTCGAAGGAGCAAGAGAAGCAGCACTTGAGGAATCAGTTCCACGCAGAGAGACACCCGCAGAAGAACGGCCAGAGTTCTGGACCCGTATGAGTTTCATTTGCATAGCGTCCGCCCTGATACCACCCACTCCGATCAGGGGCTCTCCTCACAGGCGCCACTAAGCCACAGGAAGGGCCGTCTGGCACGGCGGCCATTGCCGGGAGTTCCGATGCTCCAGGATGACGAGCGACCACTCCAAGGCATGCATGGGGAGGTCACAGCTCAGGTATCAGAAGTGTGATCCCTTTGTGTTCAGGGGGATCAACCAAAAGGGTACATAGCGACCCCACCACACGGGCTGGCTACCGTGCTGGCTATGTACCCTAGTATCAGACAACGACGTGAAAGAGAAGGTGGAATGTACTAGGTGGGCACACATCGCAGACACTAGGGAAGGTGCTCTTCCCCAAATGGCTCACACTACGGAGGAGAAATTTTGTAATGGAGGTCACACCCCAGAGGGGGACCAAGGAATGCCAAAAGGAGGAGATGATTATGCAACAAAGCCGAATTGTAAAACCATCAGAACCAGGAGGATAGCGGGAACCAACATAAGCAAGGACACCAAGAGAGGGAGAGGAGAGGGCGAGGGGAAAGGAGCAAGGAGGGGAAAGGGAGGGAAGGGAAAGGAAATGCAGCAGTGGAGAGAAAGAAGGCTGCAATGGCTCGAGGACCTGTGCTCGCCACACACGTATCCACAAAAGAGTTGTGGACCCCCTGGGGAGAACAAAAGCAGGACTTACATTGAATTTTATTTACTTATGAAGGAGTTTTTTCTGACAAATCAGGTGCCATAGATGACTAGATATGCAGTTTTAAGATCAAAAACAAAGAATCACTCTTTTGTAAACCCTATCCAGTACCTATAAGTTTGAAATCAGTGCTACAGGAAGAAATAAACAAAATGATAGACAGTCAAACAAAAGATCATAGATTAGGTGCCAATAACAATCCATTACTGGATTGATACAGGTGGGCTTCACCTACTAATGGATTCACACACTAAATAGGCACATAGAAACAAAACATGATAGACCCACGAGTATCTATGAATGACTGCCACAGTTCGAACAAGTAAGATATTTTAGGTTGATGGATTTGACAGATGGCTAATGGCATGTACAATTAAATGAGGATTCTAAGCAGTATGCACCACATTATACAATGGAAATTCTTATGAATTTAAGGTATTACCTTTCAGACTGATGGACAAATAAAGCGCCATTTGCCTGATCACCAGATGTGCAGACACAATAAAACAAGCTTGATTCTTTAAGAAAGAGTGCGCCAAGGGGAAAATCAAATTCATAACCAGGAAACTAGATATTATTGAAGCATGACAGTGTATTGTAAGTACGTAAAGGTAATGAATATCACCAAATTGGTATAACATAAGTTCTAATATAAATTTTTCCAAGAAAACAGTCTAGTTAAGAGCACAAGCTAATATTGTCTCACAGGTACTAATGACTAACATCATTAATAAAGAGTTAATCAGATTATGAAATACTGAAAAACGAGGAAATTGTTATTCCTTTCTTATTAACATCCAGTAGAGACGTTTTCCCATTTGTTTTTAAATTAACAGAGCAGACTGTGACTGCTCTGAGTATAAGAAATAAGAAACAAAGTTTGGCTTAAGTGCATGAGCCATGGTAGGTGAAACAAAAGTAGATACGAAGCTTCAAGCTTTAAGTAAATAGGTAGGCCTGGAAATTACATTTGTGGATTTGCTTTAATACATGGCAGTAATTAGAATATAAAGAAATGTAAAATATAAGCTGATGAGTTACACAATTGATATCTGGGTATGGTCAAGTATTAAATGGAGAAACCTCTTCAAACTGATGTGAGGAGAGAAGTAGAAAAAAGCTGACAGATGCTGTGTGATTGGATTATAACATAAGGTGAAGTGTACTCATCTTAGGAGAAGGTAGATCCACGAGAGAGACTAATACATGCAATGGGTTGTGTACATTTATGAATGGAATGGCCTGTACCATATATTTGTAGAGAATTTGTATGGAGCATGTACACATGATTAAAACACAGTTTACAGTATCTACTCACATAAGTGGATGAGTTATTCTTTCGTGAAATTATTTACATGGTTGCAGTGACAACTGATCACATCAGGGAAGAGGTTTCCTAGCCAGTTTAGACAGATGTTTTCCTTAATTACAGTGTGGTGGGACCTTTTACATCTTCATGCATATAAATATGGAAGTATTTCAAATTTTAATGTGTTCTAATAAGAAAGGATCTACGACTCTTTAAGCAAATCTGTCTGTATAGAAATAATAGTCACACAAAACAAATGATACACACCTACAGGGAGAACTCTTCAGTGTTTAAAAATAAGAGTGTACACATATTATAAAAAGAGCCATGACGTGGTCTAATGTTCAAATACGACAACACTTACAATGAATGAAGCACATTTTATAAAATATTATTAAACATGAGCTGGAGTTATAATCACTAATGATATATATAAATGGTGTACCTGTTGAGGAAATGAAAATATTGATGCATGTGAATAAGCAATTATGCATAACATCTTTAGCTTGAGTGTGGGGTATGTAGTGTAACAGGGCATTTCATGAAATACCGTGGTCCACCAAAGATGATCATGAGAGCAGATTATTGTTAAGTAGTGTATAAGAATGGAGCAGATACTGTGTCCCAGTCTGTGCTTGTACAAATGGTATGTGCATCATAACAACCAGGGCAACAGTGACCAGTCATGTGATTCATGGCATTCACTTGCTGTATGAGGCTATATTCATGCTTTGACACTCTTGAGTTGGCGGTCTTGGATGATTGAGTTGGAGTTCCATCGAAAATGTCAACAGGGACACTAAACAGAATGTATCATTTTTATTTTAAAAATGAACTTTGAGGTACAGCCTGAAAGTGAGAGAATATCAGAATGTGTTATTGTTTGAATAAACTATTTTGAGTTACAATCATTGTGATCTGTCACTGTCAGACTTGCAGACTTGACATACAGAGAAGTGCAAATGAGAATTTGAATTTATTTAGCATCTCAAGTCCAAAAGAAAAGGAACTTCGTACATGGAGGTGGGACAGAGTAGTTGGACCACCAAAACAATTTCTAAAGGTGACTATGCATCAGCAAGATTTATAACAGGTAACTGACAGATCCGACGTGGCGAAAACTTACCAAGTGCACACAGCAGCTAAGTACACCACTGCAAACCTATCTTTTACTTTCCCATTACCTAAACTGATAATATTTACATTTCAAATAAAGATTTGCTTAGACAGTTCACCAGTTCTGTTGTGTGTTTCTCACAAACTCTTTTACTGTAACACTCACATCCTCATATCACCATATCCTCATAATTTATGAGTATCCTCCAAATTCTAAACCACGTATAGTGAAGTATTTTTTTTTAAGTATAACATGTGATTATTACTGAATTTCAGTTACAAATATAAGACCTCTACTATTAAATGAAAAATTATCAAAAACAATAACTTACAAAAGCAATGATCACTATTTACCTTAATACCTTCAGTCTCAAGCTTGCGGATTTCATTATCATACTCAGCTAGAGTTTTACTCAAGGGCTCTATGGATTCTGTAATGTTTTCTCTTTCTTCAATTAAAGTGAAAATTCTCCCTTCTGCATCATTTATTTGGTTCTTCAACTGAAAATGAATCAAATTATGAGAGAGAGAGAGAGAGAGAGAGAGAGAGAGAGAGAGAAGGAAAACTTTCCCAGGTACATAATCGATTACAAAGATCTAACACCATCTTTAAACATATTCCTTGTTACACAAACAGGAAATTTAAAGAATCCTCATAGTAGCAAACTGCTAATTTCATTAAATGTATCAATTCCAAAAATAATGTCAGATTAGGAATGTTGACTATTACTCATTGGAAACTTAACACGAAAAGTGTGTATCTGTGCCACACTACAGTAATTAAATATGATACTTTTAAAAATCTGTCACTTTTGCCTATGTAAGAATTATTAGTTCTACAAAATGTTCTTACATGAAGAAACTGAATCTAACTGGGGCTAAGTTGTTGACTACACCACAGGACTACCATGTGCACCTCAGAGATATGTTTCTTGTACTTCCAAGAAACTGAGTCCTCTAATAGTTTCAAGCACTAAATATCCATTTAGTCCATAGCAACTATGTCCATTGATGAAATTTTGATTCTTTTTCAAATATCCACATCATCTCGATAAAATGAAACAAACATTAAATATTTCTCAAAAAACTGAATGACCAAGAAATTGTATGCAACAAAAATATTTCTCTATGGATCATAATTCACAAGAACATTGTCACTACAATTTCAACCAACAATTTTTCCTTGTTTTACATAATATCCTCCTCATAATTCACAACCTCCTCCTTCCACATTCAAGACCTACTTTTCATCCTGTTCTAAAATGTCTACTCTGCCCCATCTCTTATAGTTACATTAGTTGCTCAACTAACTGCAAATATTTCTTCCTAAAAATTGCAACACAATTAAAGGATCACGTTTTTGAAAACCTTTAACTGTCTCCCATTGTGACACACAAATTTGGAACTGCACTCAGAGCTGTCTACAACATTCCTCTGTAATGCTGCAAAAGCATGGCACTCTGAGACGTCAGGCTCAGGCTGAATGACGCTTCAAACTTCAAACAGCAATGTTTCGACACAAGGGGAAAAAAAAGGGGCCAGAGCTCAGAATTTCATGTGACATGTAGGGTGGATTAACAATGTCACATCGGCACTAAATTGCACCACAATTCTGCTCAGTGCCACCATGGACCAGTCACATGATGGGAAGGTCAGCACGACCTTTGTTACACACATTTCACTTTCCTTTTGATGTATCTGTGACAGAGGTTAGAACTGTAACACACAGTACTGAAATTTTTTTCTTGAGGGTGACCGAGATAAACATTTTAGACACACTGCCCCTCGGAAATTGCATTGAAAGGCCTTAGGGGGAGGTGTAAAAGGTGTCAATGAGATCATTCATTTCCTTAGGGCACTGATTCTCTCACATTTCATGCCTGAAAACAACAGTCCAGAGTATGCTGAGCAACAGGATGAAGTTCTTGACAAACATTGACATTGCTGACATCCCTGGATGTTTCAACCCTTCCCTAAGGACATTGTGAGGCTACATCCCCATTAAACGTGATTTCTCCCCTTTGGATTGCAACCTGACTGCAATTCTTGCTCCTGTGTACAGAGTGGAACCACTAGCGACCACGCAAAACCATTCGCTGAAATTTCAACATGATCCAAAGCAGCAAAAGGTGGTTATGCTTTTTCAGCCCTCCTGTTTTTCACACTGCTGTGGCTTGGTCTGGGAGGGCGGTGGAAGGGGGGGCGGGTGTATGACATTAACACATGCATGAATAGAATGGTAAAGGGACCTCTTAGACGCTCCCACCCCCCCCCCCCCCCCCTTTTCCAGTTCGGCAACACCCTTGGTGGCACCCCACCCATGTTTACTGAGAATTTTTAAAATGTGCGCTTGCAGAGAAAACCTGTGAAGTAGCTCTAGGTGCTTGCATGCAAGTAGGTAGGTAACCACCTGACACCTCTACAATGCCAGCTGCCTGCCTGCAAGTGCCTAGACCATTCCGGAGATTTTCTCTGTAAAGGCACATTTTTAAAATTTTCAGGAAACTTGGGTGAGTGCCACCAAGGGTGTAACCAAACTGGGGGGGGGGGGGGGTCTTACAATAACTCTTTGGAATTTCTACTCTGAATTGCATCAATGTCACCCCCCACCTACACCCTGGCCCGAGATCATGCCACAGGAGGGTGCAACAAACAGGAGGGCTGAAAATGAATATGCACCCTATGCTGCTTTGAATCACATTCATATATCTTTGAACAGTTCTGAATGATCCCTTGTAGTTCCACCCAGTAAAACAGAGCAAAAATTGTGGTCACTCTGCACTCTACAGTGGAGCAGTCACATTTAATGGGGATATACCATCATAAAGTCATTAGAGAAGGGTTGTAAAGTCTGGGAGTGTCAGCAGTGTCAAAGGATGTCAAGAACATCGACCTACTGCTCATCATAATGCGAATGCCCATTTTTCACCATGAAATGTGTGGGAATCAATGATACAAAGAAACAGGTGGTGTCATAGGTGTCTTTTATGCCACCTGCCGAGGCTTTTTCATCTCAATACTGAGCGGTGGTATCTCTGAAATGTTTTCCTTAGCCACCCATAATAAAAGTGTGTGATTTCAATGCTGTTCATGTTCATCTTATATACTCCTCTCAAGACACTATCCATTCCGTCCAACTGCTCTTCCAAGTCCTTTGCTGTCTCTGACAGAATTACAATGTCATCGGCGAACCTGAAAGTTCTTATTTCTTCTCCATGGATTTTAATACCTACTCTGAATTTTTCTTTTGTTTCCTTCACTGCTTGCTCAATATACAGATTGAATAACATCGGGGAGAGACTACAACCCTGTCTCACTCCCTTCCCAACCACTGCTTCCCTTTCATGTCCCTCGACTCTCATAGCTGCCATCTGGTTTCTGTACAAATTGTGAATAGCCTTTCGCTCCCTGTATTTTACCCCTGCCACCTTCAGAATCTGAAAGAGAGTATTCCAGTCAACATTGTCAAAAGCTTTCTCTAAGTCTTCAAATGCTAGAAACGTAGGTTTGTCCTTCCTTAATCTAGCTTCTAAGATAAGTCGTAGGGTCAGTATTGCCTCACGTGTTCCAATATTTCTACGGAATCGAAACTGACCTCCCCCGAGGTCGGCATCTACTAGTTTTTCCATTCGTCTGTAAAGAGTTCGCGTTAGTATTTTGCAGCTGACTTATTAAACTGATAGTTCGGTAGTTTTCACATCTGTCAACACCTGCTTTCTTTGGGATTGGAATTATTATATTCTTCTTGAAGTCTGTGGGTATTTCACCTGTCTCATACATCTTGCTCACCAGATGGTAGAGTTTTGTCAGGACTGGCTCTCCCAAGGCCGTCAGTAGTTCCAATGGAATGTTGTCTACTCTGGGGGCCTTGTTTGGACTCAGGTCTTTCAGTGCTCTGTCAAACTCTACATGCAGTATTGTATCTACCATTTCGTCTTCATCTACATCCTCTTCCATTTTCATAATATTGTCCTTAAGTACATTGCCCGTGTATAGACCCTCTATATACTCCTTCCACCATTCTGCTTTCCCTTCTTTGCTTAGAACTGGGTTTCCATCTGAGCTCTTTATGTTCATACAAGTGGTTCTCTTATCTCCAAAGGTCTCTTTTAATTTTCCTGTACGCAGTATCTGCCTTACCCCTAGTGAGATAAGCCTCTACATCCTTACATTTGTCCTCTAGCCATCCCTGCTTAGCCATTTTGCACTCCCTGTCGATCTCATTTTTGAGACGTCTGTATTCCTTTTTGCCTGCTTCATTTACTGCATTTTTATATTTTCTCCTTTCATCAATTAAATTCAATATTTCTTCTGTTACCCAAGGATTTCTACCAGCCCTTGTCTTTTTACCTACTTGATCCTCTGCTGCCTTCACTACTTCATCCCTCAAAGCTACCCATTCTTCTTCTACTGTATTTCTTTCCCCCATTCCTGTCAATTGCTCCCTTATGCTCTCCCTGAAACTCTGTACAACCTCTGGTTCTTTTAGTTTATCCATGTCCCATCTCCTTAAATTCCCACCTTTTTGCATAATGGAAGACAATTACAGAGTTTCAACAAAGCGATCCTCTAACTGCGTCGCACAGTGAATGAATCTAGTTTAAGGTACTTATTTACTGAAGTATCCACACCACACGTAACATCAGTTTATTAAAACTAATTACAAATATAAGAAACAAACCTGCTCCTGTTGCACTGCTAATTTTGCTGCATATTTTGACTGACAATTGATGTCATCCCTAAGTTTTTCTTTAAGAGCTGCCAATTTTCTGAATTTTTCAATTTTTTCACTTGCCTGTTCAACTATCTCATCAAGTACTTCCTTTCTTGAATTTCTGAACAGGATGACATTATGAAGGATAACAACTACAGTAAAAGTCCGAGCGAGACCTGTGGAAGGCTAATAAATTAATCTGGTGACACTACAGTAAGAATAAAAAAACTAATTTTAAAAAATGTAATTTCTGAGCACACAAAAATTAATGTACACTATATTGGGAATGACAAGTGTATCTACAACCACTCACCACAAAGAAGCAGAAATGTGAAATGTGTAGGCAGACGTGTGTGTGTGTGTGTGTGTGTGTGTGTGTGTGTGTGTGTGTGTGTGTGTGTGTGTGTGTGTGTGTGGAGGGGGGGGGGGGGGCATGCATGTGTGTGCGTGTGTTGTCTTTCATCCCCTACTTAATAGATGAATTGAATAGGAAGTAGCCCCAAAAACTGGTACAATAGGAAGTACCCTCTGCCATACTCTTTGCATGGTTTGCAGAGTATCTTCATCCACTACCGGTTATCATCATTGTTGTTGTTGTTGTTGTCATCATCATTGTGGACATCAAGTATTCTGAATTGCAAAGCTCTTACTGCTGCGTCACATAATACAAGAACTACCCTGTGTCAATAGTAAAATGCTACAGACAGATGATGTAAGGTTTATTTATTTATTCCATGTGACCTGATGGTACACAGTGTGTTATAGATGTCGGAAAATATTAGTTAACATTGTTAACATATATTAACATATAGTATCCTAATGCATTATATTGCAAAGATTGGTTAAGTTTACTTCACTCCATCGTTCAATGTTTTCAATTTAACATAAATAGCAATATTACTGTTACAGGTATTCATTTATAGAGTAAAAACAGTGACACAACAAACATGACTTTACGGCTTTGTAAATTTTATGTTCTCTTTGATGGACTTAATACTAGTGGGAAGACTGTTGAACAGTTGGAGGCCCATGTGGAAAGCTCACTTTTTACATCGTAGATGTTTGTACATAAAACATGCAGATTTGAGTTTGTCCTGGTGTTGCGTTTATGTATCTCATTTTTTACGACTCTGGAGTCAGTTGGCGCTATATGGTTTCTGAAAAATTTTAGAGTCTCGAGAATGTATAGGCAAAGCAGTGTAAGGATATCCAACTTTCTGAAGATGGGTTTGCAGGAGTCTCTGGGTTTGTTCCCAGATATAATCCTCATTGCTCTCTTCTCAATTCTGAATATGCTCAGGGCAGTTGGAGAATTTCCCCAGAATATCACACCATATTTTAGGTGGGCTTGTATGTAACTGTAGTACACGCTGGTTAATGTTTTCAAGCTAGCACATGATTTCAGTACACTCAATGTATAACAGCCAGTACTAATTCCTGTATGTGTATTCCATCTCAGGTTTTCTTGAACCCACAGACCCAGGAATGTGAAAACTGTCAGTATCTACTGGCTGGCTATTTACAGTGACAAGTGGCTGAGAAGAATTTACATTTTGTGTTGTGTGAAAGTACATAGAAACTGATTTTTGGTGCTGATAGTTAATCTGTTGATTTTAGCCCAGTTGCTGAGTTGTTCCATGGCCAAGTTTACAGCTTTTTGCAAAGCCTCTGTATTCTCCCCTCTGAGGAGGACAGTTGTGTCATCAGCAAATATTATTGTTTTGTGTGCATATACATTCAGGCTCAAATCATTAATATACAGGAGGAAAAGTAGAGGTCCCAATACTGAGCCCTGTGGTACACCTTGCTTTACAGTTTTATTACACGATAGTATTTCAGTTATTGAGTTGGTTTGTCTGTTAGCGTATTTCATGCTGACACTCTGCATCTGATTGGTTAGGAATGAAGCAATCCAATTATTTGCAATTCCTCTGATACCATAGTGTTCTGTTTTCTCCAGCAATATTTTGTGAACAGTGACAAAAGCCTTTGACAGATCCAGAAATATGCCTGTTTTGGGTTGTTTTTTTATTTAACAGATCTAATTGCATATTTATGCTATCATATAGTGCACTTTCAATAGATTTGTTGCTTCTAAACCCATGTTGAGCTAAACTTGGTAAATCTTTTTTTTTTTTTTCAGTGAAGTCCATCAGTTTTTTGTACATTATTTTTTCAAAAACTTTGGAAAAGCAGGATGAGATTGAGATAGGCCTATAGTTATTCATATCTTTATTATAACCTTTTTCGGAGATGGAATTACTTAAGAAAGTTTCAGAGCTTCAGGGAAAGTACCTGCCTGGAAAGAAGTCACAGAGGTGAGTTAATGGTTCAGCAATTGTGTGCACACAATTTTTGATGACAGCTGCTTCATACCATCAATTCCAACTGAATGTGAATTTTTAACTCTCTGAGGGCTTTTGCAACATCATTTTCAGTGACTTTGGTAATGAAAATTGACTGTGCACATGAGTGATATTTTTGATTTGCTGGTTGATAGTTTGTGTTAGGATTATTTTTGACCAATTTTCCAGCTATGCTCGTAAAGAATTTGTTGAAAGAGTTCACCACAACTTCGGGATTAGATATACATTCATTGTTGAGTTTCATTTCTATGCCTGTGTGAGTAGCTTTGATTTCCACTCTTTCCATTTTTATAATATTGCACATTGCTTTTACTTTATTGCTGGATTTGTCAATGTATTCATCATTTTGCATCCTTTTTGCCTGTCTTATCACTCTTGTTAGGATACGGGTGTAGTTTTTATAGTATTCTGTTTTTTGGGGGGAAGCCACTACTTTGTTTACATAACATGTGGAGTATTCTTTTATGTTTGCAAGAGATATTTATAGATGGTGTAATCCAAGTCTTGTTTCTCTTATTATTATTTATTCTTACTGGTTTTTGTGGAAAAGCCTCTTCAAAGTGGTGGATAATGGTTTCAAGAAATATGTTGAATTTCATGTTGACATCATTGGCTGCATACATCTCTGTCCACTTTTCTTTACTAAGGAGTGCATTTAGCTTGTTCACGTTATCTTGAGTGAAAAACCTTCGTAAAGTTTTAGGTGGGACTGGGTTTGAGGTATCTTTGCTAACATCGACCTTTAGAATGACAGCTTGGTGGTCGCTGAATCCTGCACTGTATACTTCTATTGTTGGGTTAAGTTTATTTCTACTTGCAAAAATTTGATCTAGAGCTGTCTTGGATGTGAGTGTTATTCTAGTGGGCGCATTTATAAGGCCAAGCAGATTATAAGTTTTTGGAGTGTTAATCAATGTCTTGCTGTTTCTGTTGTGGGTGAGAAAGTCTATATTAAAGTCATCACATATGATTATATCCTGTTTCCACTGACTTATTTTGGATAGAAACAAGCCCATTTTAACAGAAAATCATTAATATTACCGGAGGGGGCACGGTAAATTGTAGCTACAATTAGATTTAGATCTGTAAGCTTTCTGGCTGCACATTCGAAGATCTTGTCTGCTCCTATTTCCTTTAGGGTAGGAAGTGGGCTATATTCAATCTGTTGTTTTATATAGATGGCAACCCTACCATGTCCATCATTTGATCTGGAGTAGTGTTCACACAATTTGAAATTTGGTAGTGAGATTAACCTAACTACATCAGTGCAGAGTCAGTGATCTGCTAGACATACTACTGAGATATCACTGAGTTCACTGGCCAGCAAAATGCTTAAGTCATCAGTTTTGTTGCTTAAGGATGGACATTGTGATAATAAATTTTCAGGTCTGAGTGGGGTTTACTCAGGGGGCTCGAAGTCATATTTAATGTGTCACTGACCTTTAGTTTAAATTGTGCTGTATTCCAGATATGTTCACTTCTACGCAGTTGTGCTGGTTCTGTCTGTTTGTCATCCTTGGCAGCCAACTCATCTTCCAGGTGGTCCTGAAAACTATCCACATGTACATCACACGCTGAGGCATCACAATGTCATTTTGGACGGCTGTCTCAATAATGTTCACCTTCACATTATTGATCCTTTCAGGTTCTTGACCTTTTTGAGGGGTCAGGGGTTTTGTGATTCGTCTCTGTGACTTCGTGACCCATTTGTCTAGTGTAGTTTGCACAGTATGGCCACTATTACTCTCTTTATTTCTCATCTTGTTTGTCTTGATCCATTTGCTTATAAGCATCTGTTTATGGTTTATGACTTTTTGTTTCTTATTGTCTCCCATAGTTGTCAGGAAGGCCAGTCTATTGCAGATAATCTCCTTGCCGCGTTTGTTTAGGTGGAAAGCATGTGTTGCGAAGTGGTTTTTGGTTAGTCTCTCTATTTGAAAATTCACAGCATTTTTTTTTTATTTTTATTTTTTTTATGCATGTTTTGCTAAATTCAGTGCTTGTATCAGGTGAAGGTTTACAGTATTAATTTTAGTATTTAGATTATGAACATCATATCTCCTGGGTATAGGATGGATAATGATATTCATTTTGTGACTTAGAGCGAGTATTTGTTCCAATGGTTGTACCACATGTTTCGTCATCAGATCAAGAGGTTTCTCTGTGTTGTTAGAACCCCCCATTACAATCAAAGTATCATGTGTACTGAAGGTTCTTGTCAAATTTTCTGCGTTTTTTACCACCTCTTTTAGTGGAGTGGCAGGTTTTACTATGCTTTTTACCTCATATGAGGGCTCTAGTTTGTCTTGCAGTATTTGAGCACAGTCTCTTCCATGACTGTCACTTAATATTAGTAGTTTCATTTTTTCCAATATTTTCTTGCTATGTAACGTTCTGGAATTTCTTTCGTTTTTGTCCTGCACATATATTGGTGCTTGAGCAATTATATTCTCTGGAGAATTAATCAACCACTGTGTGGTGGATTGTTCACTTTGGATTAATTTTTGCGTAAATTGACCTTGCTAGCATCTTGCACCAGGTGGTTATCAGAAGTTACAATTCCATAATCACTTTCTGGACCCATTTCATGTAGGCCTACCATCATATTAGCTTTGTTTTCCGTGGCAGTATGTTTACATGCAGACTGTGCAGGGCTACGATCACACGTGGCACCAGACAACACACGATTTCTGTTAGGCAGAAGCATTGCATTCTGAGCATGATTTACGGCTTTACTATTTCTCGTAGTAAGCTGTCCCGACAAGCGCCAGTTTTTGTTACTGATATTCGGATTCGGATTACGGATAATGAGTTCATTGTTATTGGGTTTATTGGTTACCGCCACTTCCAGTTCATTACACTTCGCTAATAGTTCTTAATTGTACTTCACCAATAGGCTTTCATGCTTGAGGCTGAGGACCATTATTTCTTGTTTCAGTGACATAATTAAGTGATCCTGCGTTTTTAGAGTATTGTTTACTTTGGATTTGGTAGCTAGTATGATGCACTGGTGACATTTCCACTGATCTTCACTGTTAAGTATTTCAGGTTAATTTTTCGTGGTATCAGTAATTACAGTTAATACACAGAATACCTCGTATAACTGTTTTTTGAACATATTTTGGACTTATTACGGCCGAAATTCGTTGGAACTGCAGGATCGGGAATTTGTGCACTTTTACCCAGCGCCATCTTGAATTGGAAACATTGCCTTGAATTGGAAACATTGCTGCAGTTCATTAATCTCCCTGTGGTTCCATTTGTATCACTTCATCTGATGTCACATTAAGAGCATTGCCATACAGGCTGCTGTAAATAATTATGTTATATTTAAAGATATGACCGAAAACTGTCGCTAATAAATAATTCTTCATCAGCAGAGGTTGGTGGTTCAGAAATATGATTCTTTTTACAAATATCTATAGCTGTTAGACACTAATTGCACAAAATATTTAGCTGTTTTTCTTTCTTTGATTGTTCTAATGCATAAAAAAGCATACTTCTACCATTTTTCTCTTAAAAGACAACCGGGACCTTCTAGCCTCTTGATAGGTTTCGAAATTAAATGTAAATGACCTCCAAGTCAAATATAATTAGTACAAGTGGACTTTGAAATTATCTTCTTTTACGATCAAATAACTCACAGGAATGGGGCCACGTGACGTCAGCAACCACCGATATTCAGACAGAAGCACTCCCTGTCATTTTCAAGGCTTAACTGCAGCAAGTAAGGCGCTGTACAAGCGAATTCAAAACCTTTGGTTTTCAGAAACACACACACACACACACACACACACAACTACCACTATCTCAAACAAAAGATGAGATACATCACAAGTTATGAATAGTGAAATTAATAATTAAAGGGTGAGGCAGCATAAACTGTGTACTTCTATTTATTTGCAAGCCAGAGAGCAGGATTCCATGCACAATATAAACAAAAAGCACCATCTCTATTTATAAGTTTAATTTCAACAGCTTTCTTAACAACACTATCCCAAGAGATGGAAATGCACGCAAGAATTTCTTTGTTGTTAAATTCCATAGGATGACCAGTGCCAAGACAATGTTCTACACTGGTAGATTTGCTACACTGTTGTAAGCATTTGTGATGTCAGATGCCACACCAATATCTACCAAAAATCAACAGAATTCTTCTCAAATGTAATGTAAACAGTGCTTTCTGCCCAACAAGCAAGGTTATATTTCTGTTATGGAGTATAAAGGACGATCTGGGCCTACATAAAACAAGCATTTACCACACACCATGTCAATGTGGTGTCTCACATCAACGAGACCATGTAACATTATGTGATTGCCTTATCACTTTAAATCATTCACTAATCGAGCAGTCGCTCGGCAACACCTACAGTTAGCAAATAATGTTGCGAGAATGTAAAAGGTGAACGACCTGTGACGTAACTTGTTTATTGTCGAAGTACCGTCAGAGATGCAGTGAGTTATTGACTTTGAAAACCGCGGCCCGGAAAACGGACAGAAGAAGAACACTTTTCCACATTTTCTTCTTTTATGTATGAGATATTTTCAATGAACAGTTACTCATTCTTCTCTTGTCTCTTTTAACTTGTGTCGGGGGCGCACGTCTTGCCGCCATATTATTATCGTTAAAAATAATATTATTTTAGTGTAAAGTAAAGTGCAATACTAAAAGTGCAATGCTGCATAGCAGTAAATTTATTGTGTGACGTGTATGTGAAAACGTCAAAGGAATTATTGTCATTACCAGAAGAGAAGTGCCAGTCAAAACGGCATCCATGTTAAATCTTTCATTGCAGTGTAAGTTCTTCTATTAATTGCCGATTCAGATTTAAATGGAATTGGTGTATGGGCTATTTATTTGGTGTAGAATCTATGTCTCACTCCTTCATGAAGTTATTTAATTTTCTTTATGTTTCTGCCAAATAGAGAGTTCACAGTCACGAATTCTTTCGTCGAAATTGGACGGAAGTTGTATGCGGCGAAATATTTTCTCCGCGCCACATTCTACTGGTAAATGCATGATAAACTACGGTCCCTTAGGAAATTCATGTTGAGCTATCCAAAAGTAATTATATTTTGAATAGGCATTTACTCTCCTCTGCAATGCAACTTCTGACTGATCAGACGATCCAACAAGAGGCAGCCGCACACGGTCGGCGTTTTGCAAATGTATTTCCACCGCTGATTATAGCTATATGTTGCAGCACAAAAGAAACATATTGTTATAATTAGCGACTACGAACGGGGACGTTTATAACGTATGTTTATGTATACACATTACATAAACATATCGTTATAACCACCAGGACTGTTGACATCAAGTGAAAGGAGTACAAACGGCAGACCAGACTCAAACCGACTTCCAAATCACATATAGTGGAACATAGTTTGGAACTAAATCATTTAATAAACTATGATGATGTAAAGATTCTGACACACAAAACAGCTGTTTAACACTTCAACAGCTGCCACCTGTTCCATACCACGAAGTCCCTTCCATAGTGTCTGGTCACTAGCCATACGTGGTCATCACATCTGCAGTGACGAGCAGCCCCTCTCGAAATATGCTGAGGGTCTCACTGAAGCCTTCACTGACAAATTAGCCACCCAATCTTGCACAAAAACAGATCTCCTGTGCCTGATTCTTCCAATCTCCAACCACCTCCCAAAGTCCCATTGTCTGGCTACAGAGGAGAATTTCCCTCGTAACTCAGTACCACCCAGGACTGGAGCAACTGAATTACATTCTCTGCCAGGGTTATGATTACCTCTTGTTGTGCCCTGAAATGAGAAATACCCGGCCCACTACCCTTCAGACCCCTCCCACAGCAGTATTCCACCATCCACCGAACCTACGCATTATACTCTTCCATCCTTACACAACCCCTGCTCCCAATCCCTCCCCTCATGGCTCATACCCCTGTAATAGACCTAGATGCAAGACCTCCACCTCCCATCACCACCTACTCCAGTCCAGTCACTAACATCACCTGTCCCATCAAAGGCAGGGCTACTTTTCTTAATTGCACTGGTGGGAAATTTCCCTGCAATACATCTTACATTCCCATAACCCTCCTGGCCTCAACCTTTGTTAGCCATTGTCCTCACCCATCCAGCCCCTTCCCTGTTCCCATTCCAGCACTATACAGCCGTCATTCCACCATCACTCCCAGTCTTTTTATTTCTCTCCTTTTCTTCTATTTCCCCACCTCCCCCTCCCCACCTCTCCCCTGCCTACTGTCTAACCTGCAGCATTTCACTGTCCACCACACCCACCATACTATCCCTCCCACTCGCTGCGCCAGCCTTCTCCGTACCCCCACATAGTCACCACTTCCACCATGGACTGGTGCTGCTGCTCGTACTGTGGTTTCAGTTGCCCGAGACTGCAGTTGTCTTTGCGAGTTGCGTTTGTGTGTGCATGTGCATGTCGTCTATTGTTGACGAACGCCTTAACGGCCGAAAGCTTTAATTGTGAGAGTCTTTTTGTTGTGCCTATCTGAAACGCAGCATCTCTGCTATATGGTGGCTAGCAACTTTCCTTTTCAAAAATGTTGCATTCCATCCTGGATTTTCCATTGTTTGATAGCATCCACTCCAGTGGACAGCGTTAACAGTCGATTTCTTGGTATTTTCAATCCATCATGAGGCTGCAAATGCACACAGCCCACTGAAGTGGGCACTCCCCATTGTGGTGGCATGTTCTGCATCTCTCTGCAGCCTCATGACGAACTGAAAATCCCAGAGAAGTGACCATTAAAAATTGTCCACTGCTGTGAAAAATCATGTACCTAAAGGGTTAAGTACTGTCTGAAAAAATCTGCACCTATATCCAGAGATGATGATGATGATGATGATCATTATTTTGGATGTGGGGCACTCAACAGCATGGTCATAAGCAACCTTCAAAAAGGTCAGCATGTCAAATTCTACTTCCCCTCCCCATCACTTTAGGAATGAGGCCCAACAGTACCAGTATTGGCAAAGATGGTAGACTGTTCTTCAGACATACTGAGGTATGCCCTGATGTCCGTATGTAAGACAAACTTAGCCAAAACATACTGAACCGAAAATGGCACACTACAAACTTCACGGAGCAGTGGATCTTCCTGGTGGATGAGGAAACCATGTGTTTAAGGGCTGTGTCCTATGATCAGTATGGTGAGCAGCACTTGCTTCCATCAGAGCGATGGGCATGAAGTCTGCCATGCCTGTGTGGTCAATGTGAGTGACCACAGTTTGTTTTCAGTCACCTCCAACTGTTCAGCTTCTCACTGACACAAGGTTCATAGTCACATAATGAGATCAGTGTGCAAGGGAACGGCACATTGATGTACAACACCATTCCACCATGCTTCTTTGGCAGCTCTATTGGTATGTCATTTCCCTCTATCCCAAGTGTCCAGGTACCCAGTAAAAGATCACCTCTTTGCCACAGAGTTGTTATCTCCGTAAAGAGTTGTTGTGATAGTGCCACTACATTTAACAGTGCCGCCACGACAGTACGCGCAAACGGCGATAGAGGCGCTCCGCAAATCGGCTGAGCGTGGGAGTGCCACCTAGCTACGAACAGCGCCGGCCACATGTCACGGCACGGCAGTCGAATACGAGAGACTGAGTTGTAATCATGTGATCAGCTATTGTTTCTAAGAGATAGTGTTGAATATCCACGCAATTATTGTGATTAAAGGTTATAACACTTTTTTGGTGACGAGGTCGGGATATTTTCACTGCGTTGTGGATTGCGTGTTCGTGACGGGGCAGACATGGAACAGCTTATGCATGCGCTCATTGAACAACAAACACAGCTGACGGCAGCGATTCGGGCGTTGTCGACGTCGCTTACTCATCGTCTGTCTTCCTCTTCTCCGCCTCCATTCCCTCCTTACGACAAGGCCGCTAAAAACTGGGAGGATTATGAGAAGCGTTTGCGGCAACACTTCTTGGCTTTCGGCGTTGTCGACGCTCCTATGTGTAAGTCATTATTTCTATCTTGGATTTCTCCTCGAGTCTATCAGCTGCTATCTCAGTTAGTCCCTCTGCGGGAACCTGCCTCCCTGTCCTTCCAAGAAATGTGTGACTTATTGTCTAACTATTATCGAAAAAACACCCGTGTCGTTGCCGCCTGCGTGGCGTTCTACCGGTGTCGTAAACAGCCCCATCAATCTTATCGGGCTTGGGCGGCGGAACTACACGGTCTGAGTAGGAAATGTCAGTTTGTCACGGACACACATCATGAGTCTTATGCTGATTCAATGGTTGTTGTTGTTGTTGTCTTCAGTCCTGAGACTGGTTTGATGCAGCTCTCCATGCTACTCTATCCTGTGCAAGCTTCTTCATCTCCCAGTACCTACTGCAACCTACATCCTTCTGAATCTGATGGTTAGGGATGCTATTCTACGGCTTGCTCCTGATAAAGAAGTTCGGCAACGTGCCCTACAACTGCCAAACCCATCGTTATCGGAAGTTCTATGCATCACTCAATCCTTTGAAGTGTCTCACGCTGCTGGCGCGCAAATAAACGCGTGGTGTGATGTAGGCGCTGTACAGTCAACTCTCGACACGGACAATTTGCCTGTTTCACAGGAGAACGACGATGTGGCGGCGGTTCACTCGTGTCAACAACGTAGCGTTGGGCCGCAACGCTCACGGCGAAACCAGCAACCACAGAAGCCGGTTCGATGCGCACTTCCTTCTTGCCCCCGTTGTTTCGTACAGCACGACAGGGCAGCGTGTCCAAAACGTTGGGCCACGTGTAATTCATGTAGGAAAAAGGGCCACATTGCTTCTGTGTGTCAGTCCCCTAAAGTTCCTGTCGACGAGGATGAGGCGTCGGACATGGATGTTCACTGTGTGCTTTCTCAAACAAATAAGTTTTTTGTAACTGTTCGTGTTCTGGATAAAGACATCCGCATGCAAGTGGACACTGGCTCTGCAGTAACTGTCATTAATTCTCGCACGTATTTGGCGTTGGGCTCCCCTCCTTTGTCTCCAGTTACGCGAAATTTGAGGACTTATAAAAAACAGAAAATTCCTATCATGGGCCAGTTTGTTGCTTCCACTGCCTACAAGTCTGTTGTTCGGCCCCTCACATTTTATGTGGTGGATCATGCGGGCACTGAAAACCTGTTCGGTTATGATGCTTTCCAGTTGTTCGGGTTCTACATTGATGATGATGTGCACCTCATATCTGAGGATATTCTATATCAACAGCTGGATGGATTGTGTTCTGAATTTTCGTCCGTGTTCTCTGCTGGTCTGGGTTGTACCAAGGATTTTGAAGCCCACATTACTCTTAAACCTACGGCTCGCTCTAAGTTTTTCCGAGCACGCCCTATTCCGGTGGTGTTGCGTGCACCTGTCAAGGTTGAGCTAGACAGGTTAACAGCTTCAGGGATTCTCCTTCCGGTTACCTCCAGCGAATGAGCATCACCGATCGTGGTGGTTTCTAAACCAAACGGGAGTCTGCGACTGTCTGGTGACTTTAAAGCCACTGTCAACGCTCAGAGACACTTATCCTCTTCCCCATCCTGAGGAGTTGTTTACCAAGCTCACTGGGGGCCAGTTCTTTTCCAAACTTGACTTATCGGGGGTGTACTATCAGTTGCCGTTGGACGGTACTTCCAAGGAATTTCTCGTTATCAACACTCCTTGTGGGTTGTATCAGTACCAGCGGTTACCATTTGGCGTCGCTAGCGCACCGGCCATTTTTCAGCGGTTTTTGGAACAGCTAACGGCTTCCATTCCCGGCTGCATAAACTTTCTGGATAACATTGTCGTCACGGGGGCCTCCACTGAGGAGCACCCTCGTAATTTGCATTCACTGTTTCGGGTTTTGCATTCGGCTGGGTTGAAGTGCAATCTGGACAAGTCACAGTTCTTCCAACCCTCCACTGAGTATCTTTGTTTCCACTTGTCCCGTGAGGGTATACGTCCTCTACGTCAGCACGTTGCGGCCATTAACGCTCTACCCCAACCGTCTACGGTCAAAGAACTTCAGGCGTTTCTAGGCAAGATTGCTTATTATCACAAATTCATTCCATCCGCAGCAGCGGTAGCTTATCCTCTGCATCAGCTGTTACGCAAAAACGTCCCCTTCTGTTGGTCCGACGGGTGTCAGCAGGCTTTTGTACGCCTGAAGGCTCATTTGCAGTCGGGGCCTTGTCTTGCCACATTCCGTCCGGGTCAGCACTTGGTTCTGGCGACTGATGCATCACAGTATGGCCTAGGGGCTGTTCTCGCCCATCGGTATGAGGATGGGTCGGAACGACCCATCGCCTATGCTTCCAAGACCCTCAACGAGGCCCAATGGCGTTACTCTCAAATCGAAAAGGAGGCACTGGCTATCATTTATGCTCTAAAAAAATTCAGCGTTTTTTTGTATGGTTCTAAGTTTCACCTCATCACCGACCACAAACTGCTGGTCTCCCTGTTCAGCCCATTGGCGTCGCTTCCGGATAAGGCGGCTCACCGCCTGCAACGTTGGGCCTTATACTTGTCTCGTTTTCATTATGAGATTCACTATCGCCCCACGGCCCAGCACGCCAACGCTGACGCATTGTCGCGTTTGCCGATGGGCCCCGACCCTGTTTTCGATCGTGATGAACTCTTCTGTTTCCACATTGATGAGGACGAACATCGTGCGGTCGAGGGCTTTCCACTTACAGGTTCGCAAGTCACGTCGGCTACTGCGCGGGACCCGGTCCTGCGTCGGGTGATCGGTTTTGTTCAATGGGGTTGACCGGACAGGAACAAGGGCCGGGCATCGGATCCCCTTCGCAACTACCATGCCTTGCACCTTCGTCTGTCTGTTCGTGATGGTGTTGTTCTTCTGGCCACGGATGGCGCATTTCCACGGGTCGTCGTGCCAGCCTCTCTTCGTAAAGATGTTCTCAAACTGTTGCACGAAGGTCATTGGGGTATTTCTCGGACTAAGTCCCTGGCCCGCAGGCATGTTTATTGGCCCAGTATTGATTCGGACATCGCCCATATGGTTGCTGCGTGTGGCCAGTGTGCTCAACAACTGGCGGCACCTCGTACAATGCCCTCTCCGTGGCCTGATCCAGCTCAGCCATGGGAACAGGTGCACGCCGACTTTGCCGGCCCCTTCCTCGGTAATTATTGGCTACTGTTGATTGACGCCTTCTCGAAGTTTCCGTTTGTTGTTAGATGTCCGTCACCCACCACTGCGGCGACTACGCTGGCTTTGTCCAAAATCTTTGCGCTAGAAGGTCTTCCATCCACGATCGTCACAGACAATGGCCCTCAGTTCTCTTCGCAGGCCTTCCGTGATTTTTGTACTGGACAAGGGATTCATCACGTTACAGCACCTCCCTTCCATCCGCAATCGAATGGGTAGGTCGAGCGCCTTGTCCGCACTTTCAAATGCCAGATGAAAAAATTCCTTAGTGATTTTTCCACAGACGACGCTCTGCTGCAATTTCTGAGTTCTTATTGCTTCACGCCTCTGGGTGATTGCAGCCCTGATGAACTCTCGCATGGCCGCCAACCACACACACTACTGCACCTGCTTCACCCTGTCAGGCCTTGTGCTGTGTCCCCTAGTGCGGGAAAATACTCGGTGGGCACCGACGTGTGGGCACGAGGGTATGGATCTCGCCTTAAATGCATTCCAGGGGTGGTCAAGGCTCTTCGCGGCCGCCGGCTTTGTGAAATCCGTACGGGTGACGGCACGGTTGTTCGCCATTATGACCAGATGCGCCCACGAGTGGTGGCCACGCCGGAGCCACCGCCCCATCCTTCGCCTCCACCAGCCCGAGAAACCAGTCCTGTCGGTGCTGCCGATGTACCGTCCGCGTTGATGCAGCCGACGGAACCGGCCCCAGTCGCGACGCCGCCTTCTCCGGGACCCATCTCGCTGGAGCACACTCCCAGGTCCATGACACCTATGGATGCTGCTCCGGAGTTTTCACCCATCATCTCATCCAGGAGGCACGTTCCACGCACGAGCTTCCGTCCTGGACATGTTCAACCATACTTTCGTGTCTCTCCGCGGGATCTCCTCGGGGCCTCACAAGAGGCCATGGATGTCTCCGCTCTGTCCATGTCTCCAAGAAAGTGAGTGCTTTTTTTTTTGTTCAAGGGGGGAAAAGTGTTGTGATAGTGCCACTACATTTAAGAGTGCCGCCACGACAGTACGCACAAACGGCGATAGAGGCGCTCCGCAAATCGGCTGAGCGCGGGAGCGCCACCTAGCTACGAACGGCGCCGGCCGCATGTCACAGCACGGCAGTCAAATCCGAGAGACTGAGTTGTAATCATGTGATCAGCTTTTGTTTCTAAGAGAGAGTGTTGAATATCCACGCAATTATTGTGATTAAAGGTTATAAGAAGAGTCATGGATGAGCTGAAACAACTGCTCTCTGTTACACATTTGATGCACGACTTGTGATGCACTGAGTCAGAACAAACAAGAAAGCTTTCACTGTGATGCCTATGAATCCACTCCGAGTCATCACAACGCGGCACAACTCTGCATCTTAATTTGTGAATTGTTTTGGGCAATCCCTTTGAAAACCCTATCAGGGAAAACAGCTGAACAACAGAGGGCAATCACTTGTTGGAATCCATCTGTATGAACAACGATAAAGCTTTGACGAGAACAGAAATCCAATTTCATTGGTCCAAGCTTCCAGCCTCCTGATGGATAGCTGCAGTCACCTCATTGTCACTGTAAGATCAGAGGAAGAGTAAAAAGCTACAAAGTCATCCACAAACAAAGGTAATTTAACAGGGCTCCTGACTGTGGATGTGATGCCATTGATAGTGACTGTAAACAATGTGACACTGAGTACACTGCCTCAAGGGACTCCATTCTCTTGAATGCAGCAATTAGACAAGGCCTCGCCAACATGATATCAAAAGCACCAGTCCTCAAGGAAGGATTGGATAAGAAGTGGGAGAATTCCACATAGTCCCCATTCATGAAGTTGGTGAAAAATGCTGTACCTACAAATGATGTCGTATGCTTTTTTTTTTAGGTCAAATAACAAACCAATTAAGTGGCTTCAGTGTAAGAAAGCATCCTTTACCACTCTCTCCAGTAGAATTAAGCTATCAAGGGCAGAATGGTAGTGCCTCAAACCTGACTGGGAGCAGCACAAGTGACCTCTGGATTCGAGGAGCCAGATAAGGTGGCAGTTGGCCATGCTTTCCAAGAGAAGAGCTACATTCTGGTTGCTGTTTGGGTCATAAGTTCCTTGCCTTGTTTCCATAATGGAATTAATACTGCCTCCTTCCAAGTCATGGGGTACTGTCCACCAAACCAGATGTGACTGAAACAAGATAGAAGGTGGCCTTTGGCTTCAGGGCAAAGATGACAGAGCATTGCATAATGAATCTGATCAGGCCTTGGAAAAGCATCAGGCCATGGGCAGAGCCGATTCCGTTTCTCACATGGAGACTGGGAGATTTTAGATCATGTCATTACAAGAGAAGAAGAGGAGAGCATCGTCATCTCCACAGTCCTCGAGAACACTTGGAACACAGGGGATTGTCTCAATGACACAGCGATGGTTGGTTGGTTTAATGATTGAAGGAACCAAAGTAAGAAGTCATCTGTCCATACTACATGGAACAGGCAAGTCAACAAAACTACACGTTGAAGACCAGTCTGGTTGCATGAAACCCACATAGAAAAAGCCCAAGGTCTATCGTAGGTCAACAAAGTCTAGAGAAAGGAAAAAGAAAAGGAGGGGGGGGGGGGGGGGGGGGAGGGAGAAAGGTGGGTGACGTTCCCACTTACCAGAGGCACCCCAGCCAACAATACACATGAAAGACTTGTGACATGGACAGGGCACCAGAAACACAGGAAAACAAAGGAAGATCACCAAGTCATACAGAATACACAACCGAGCCCAGACAACTGCTACCCAGTCGGGATAGAGGAGGCAATAGGGCGTCCTCCCAAACCCTCAATGGTCCAACAAGGCTGAGTTGCCCTATCTCAGAGTGAATGGCAATGAATAAACCGTAAAACCAGGTCAGCAACTGAGGCATCATCTGCCAACACCAGGTATAGCGAGTCATAAAGAGTAAGTGTTTGTCGCAGGGTGGCTAGGTTAGGACAGTCCAGTAAAATGTGGACCACCACCAAATGGGCACCACAGCAACAATGGGACGGATCCTCACGATGAAGGAGATAGTCATGAATCAACCAAGTATGGTCAATACAGATGATGGAGTCCTTGCGAGGACCCCCACAAATTCGTTGTCTTCCCTTACTGCCAGTACTTTGTTCAGCAAAGTCAGAGTATGCCATTCCATATTCAACATCCTTGGAACTTGATGGCGTAATACTGATCAAAGGTCAGATTCCAGAATATTGATCTCACGATGTGGCTTGCTGGTAGCCAATTTGGCCAGCCTGTCAGTGAATTATTTCCCTAGGATCCCAATGTGATCTGGACCACCGGAATCCCAGATACTATGGCCAAGGGAAGGCAAGGGTAACACTGGTGATGAGCTTGTAACTGTGCAAAGAGTCACTGCAGGAAGAAAGAGCACAAGAGATAGCTACCAACTCCACAGGGACAACACTGCAGTCATATGGAAAGCAGTAGAGTTCATTACATTCTGTGTGAACATAAGCAAAGTCATCATAACCGGCACTCATCAAGCCATCAGTATAGACTAATTCTTAACCCCAAAACATGCCAGGAAGGGAGAAGAATTGGCAGCAGCAAGACTCAGGGTGAGGTCCAGACAGAGCTGTGGATGAGAGATACAAAATTGTGGTATTCATGGGCAGGCATGGAGAAGAGGTTGTAAAGGGGAAAGGTGGTGTTCAGAAAAATGTTATCTGATGCAGATGGTGATGGTGATAGTAACCTCAGACCGGGGCCACCATTGGTGAGAGGTGGATCTCCAAATCCGGAAAGAAGAGATGGGTGCTCCAAAGAGCAGTGGATGCGTAATGCACAAGCAATCACTGTTGTTGGCACCGAACCCGCACTGTGGAATCCAGACTCTGCTAGGAGGCTTATCACGGGGCTAGCCCAAAAGGCATCAGTTGCCAGTTGTACCCCACAATGGTATATCTGGTCCAGTATTTGTAATACTGAAGGTGATGCCGAGTCATATGTGTGACTCCCATATACTAGATGAGACTGGACCACTGCTGTGTAGAGGTGTACCAGCATAGAGTGGTCCGTGCCTGAGCTGGTGCTGCTGAGGTGTCGAAGAGCATTGATGTGTGACCAACATATTTTCTTTAGGTGACAAAAGTGGGGAAGTCGTAACAACTGGGCATCAAAGACAAGTCCCAAAACATGACCTTTGCCCATACCTGCGAAGAGGGAGTATGTGACCCTATGGCAGTGACATATTATTTACAACACATGTTTCTGGCATTTAATATGGGAACAGGCCATGGCAAGAAGCAGTTTGAAAGCCAGGAGTTGGTCAAAAGATGGATGCCATTTGTAGCATTGAAGGACACGATGGCGTGCTTTAATAGCCTTAGCAATTTCAGGTGTCCACCAACAGACCATCTTGTGTCAGGAAGAACCTGAGCAAGAACTAATCGCCATAGCAGATGCCGAAAGGATGGAATCTATCAAACTCCAAACAGACTCACCAATTCTGTCACGCGGTGGAGTGGTGGGATGGCAGCCAAGGAAAACGCCTCCTAATCTGCATCAGTGCTGCACTGGTAACACCAGCTCCCAATCAGATTACCGAAGTTAAGTGCTGTCAGGCTTGGCTAGCACTTGCATGTGTCACCATCTGGGTCTGCAGAGTGCTGTTGGCAAGCTATTGTGAGGCCAATTAAGGGGCTACTTGATTGAGAAGTAGTGGCACCGGTCACAAGAACTTACAACAGCAGGAAGAGTGGTGTGCTGACCACATGCCTCTCTGTATCCGCATCCAGTGATCCCTTAGGGCTGAAGATGACACAGCGGCTGGTCAGTACCACTGGGCCTTTCAAGGCCATTTCGGACAGTTTTTTTTTTTTTTTATCCACATCAGTAAAGGCCCACCAGGGAGGGCGTCCAGGCGAGTGATGCTTATAAGATAAGACAATCGGGAAAATGATTGTCATTGCACAAATCTTCATGAACTCTCCACTGAATGGAAGGAAGGAATCTAAGGCTATAGATGGAAAGAGCAATGACTGAAAAAGTGCTGTGTGCCACACTAAAGTGTGTGGGAGCTCCAGTATTGAGGAGGCAGAGATCAAGCCCTGCCGGCTGGTCTTCACCAATTCTGCCCCAATCAGGGGTCGCAGTACTACCCTAATGAGTGTTATCGGCATTAAAATCCTGGAGAAGGAGCGGGGCAGCTGTCAAAGGAGGGCAAGAAGAGTAGGGAGCATACGAGGCCAGTCAGGGGAGATGAAGATTCCATATCATTACTGCAGTGTCTAAACAGATCCGAATGGCCCCTGCTTTCAGTGCAGAATGAATAGGAACCCAGGAACTAACAATGACCGTGCAGACAAATGCACAGATACCACCAGAGGCTTGCAAAAGACCAATCCACTTCCAGCAGAAGTTTGGAAACCACAAAGAGTTGGCAAATGAGTATCGACATGAGATTCCTGCAATACAACACAGGCTACAGAGTAGAGATAATGAAAAGACTGCACTTCCAAAAAGTGATGACAGGAACCATTTCAGTTCCATTAGAGTAATACAAGAGGCCAGTTGAATGTTGAATTGGCCAGAACCGGTCATTGTGCTGAGTCAGTGTCTATCGCTGGTAAGGACGTGAGACATCCATGAATGTAAGCTTGTATACAGATAGAGAGGGAGGGGGCAACACCCCCTGGGATGTCAGGAATGGCCTCGTCCTGAGATTTATGCACCACCTCCACCTCCAGCAAATAGGATTTGCCTCATATAGTGAAGACGTGTGACAGTGCACGCAATTTGGGACACAGGGCTTCACATCAAAACGATAAACCAGAACTGGCTTTTCTAGAAGGATACCCTCAAAAGCTAGGATGAGAGTGCCAGTACTATTGTCTTCAGGACCTCTCTGGACTCACGAGACAAAACAATGCCGCACTCTGTCAGATTAAATTTCACCAAACTTATCTTCAATGTGTTCCACAAAAAAAAGAGGGTTTTCGTAGTGATGGAAGACTCCCTGTCTGTCCTGGAACAAACCAAGTAATAAGGAAAGGGTTTTGCCCCAAGCCAGTGGGCTTGGTTCTCCTCTCAGGGGTTGGACGAGGAAGGCAAGGTCAACAAAGGAGAAGTAGCACCAAAGAGTTACTGTCAGAAGAGACAGTCATGAAAGAGTGGCCAGGAGTATGGTGCTTAGCATCTGTATGTGCGGAGCATCCACCCTGGTACCAACCACTCTTATCAGGGGCACAGCCCGTGGGTGCCACATAGCTGCCACAAAGGCCACCTGATATAGCCGTCTTTGATGAGAGTTCTGATGCTCCAGAAAGACAAGCAATTACTCCTAGATATACATGAGGTAATGACAGCTCATGTACCAGAAGTGCGATCCATGTGATGCCAGGGACTCCTCCAGATGGATACATAACAGCCCCACCACACAGACTGGCTGCACACGCTAGTGACCTAGCAGAGGGCATGGGGTTACGGCAGGGAAGAAAGGGGGCAGGATGGGGGGGGAGGGGCAGAGAAACCCACAAACCCACACTGGAGACACTAGGAAGAGAATTATTTCCCAACTGGCTCACTCTATGGAAACGGAATAGAAACACGAGGCACTACCGAAAAGCAATACTAGAACCGAGGGAATAGTCAGGTCATCATAAATGGAAACACTGAGAGAGAAAGGGCGAGAGGGGGGGGGGGGGGGGGACAGCGGCAGGAAACAAGCATTGGTGGGTAGGATGGAAAGAATGGATAACGCGAAGGGATTGCAATCCGGGAGGGGGAGGAAAAAAAAGGGGGGGGGGCTGCAATAGTTCAGGGCCCCGTGCATGCCCATACATATGCACAAAAAGAGCTTTGGGCCCCCTGGGGGTGGGGTGGGGTGGGGTGGGGTGTGTTACAGTCTGTTAGTGTAATTCTGAGACTACTACATGGCAGAACTGACCAACAGAGCGCTCTCTGTTGAATGAGCATAGGCATTACCTCACAGTACATCCAAGTCATCTGGAAGACATTTTAATTTAGGCTGCTCCGTAGGTCCCATGAGCCACTAGGGAAACAAATGTCGATCCAGACAAGAGTCCCATGTGCCTGAGGAAGCCTTACACAACTAGGGCCTGGCAGGAGCCCAAGAGGATGCCCACTAGTGACTGTTTTACGTTAACAGCCATTAACCCCGTCAGCATGTAACACACCTTAAGGTTGAGGCTTTTCTTTCTTTTTTTTGCTTTTACAGAGATGTACCTTATTCATAGTCCAAGCAGCGAAGCCAAGACCTCTGTTCTTCAAAACACACAATGTTCCACCACTGCATCTAACGGTGATCTCTGAATATGCCCAGAGTTTACGGTACAAGAGCTCTGGTGGTGATGGCCAGTCCCCAGCTCTGAAAATCCGGGACCACTGTACCCGTACCCAGCCATTCCTTGTGGGGCTCCCTGGCAAGAACATAGAACACCCTTCCCCCAGTTATGGGACACACTGTCATGTCCCTCTGCTGAGGCCTGTCCAACATTGTTACCCTGCCAGTAGCTATGCTACTGCTGGCACAGCCCTCAGCGTCACTGAGGCACACAAACCCTCCCATCTGGTACTAAAAGTGCCTACGATAAAGCATCATACCCCAGTAGGGACATGCATCTGGGGAGATCTTGATAACATTTCAAAGATGAATGGATTGGCAGCTTGCTTTAAAGGTTTGGAAATGCAAAAATGCAGAAAACTGGTATTCTATGGATACATCATCATCAAGTCACAGTTGGAATCAGTCAATTTATACAAATGCCTGGATGGAACAGTTTGTGGGGATCAAATGGATTCCTTTTTTTTTTACATATACATCTATACTGTGCAAACCACTGTAAATGATCACATAGACACAATCTTAGGCAAAGCAGGTGGTAGCCTTTGGTTCACTGATAAGATACTGGGAAATATCTTGTCAGCTTGGCCTACAGAGGAAGCTTTTCACGACACACTTGTGCATTTCTTCTTAGCGTATTGCTAAAATATGTGGGACCATTACCGACTAGGACTAAAACAGGGTATTGAACATATAGTAAGAAGGGCAGCACAAATGGCCATAGATTTGTTTGACTCACAGGAAGGCATCACAAAAATGCTGACCGACTTTGAAGACAGATGCCAAAAATTGTGCGAAAGCTTACTTGCAATGTTTCAGGAACAACAATTAGAGAATTTTAAGCAGGCATTCTTGCCTTGCTCCATACATGAATTGAATAGAAAAAAATCCTAACATGTGGTACCCTCTGTCATGGACTTCACAGTCTGCAGATTATGTATGTAGATGTATATGTGCCGAAAGTACAAGATGTATACATTTTTTAAAAAGTTGAAATCTGTTCAAATTCAGCCAAGAAGCACTCAAAACAGATTGGCAGACCCATAATGCATGGGAAATGTTCTAGGGGAAGTGCTTCACTGATGCTTTCTTCTCATATGCAATGAAATGTCAAGTGTTCACTTACATCTTTCAAATAAATAATGCACAATATCGTAGTGTTCCATTGTTAAGGGTTAGTATGGCACCAAACGAAGGGAGAGGATGCAACCCAGTACCAGCATATAGTCTAAGCCTCTCTCATAGCACCACTGAGTATTCGAGGAGGTTGCCTCTAAGTTGAGCACCTAGTGTTATTGCTGACATCTGCAGACACATAGACATGCTGGTGTTTATGTCTGTGAGAGCAGAGTGCGGGGGGCTTAGTGTGTGTGTGTGTGTGTGTGTGTGTGTGTGTGTGTGTGTGTGTGTGTGTGTGTGTGTGTGTGAGAGAGAGAGAGAGAGAGAGAGAGAGAGAGAGAGAGAGAGAGAGAGAGAGAGAGAGAGAGAGAAACATGGGCACAGACAGTGAAGCTCTAAGGATGTGAAACAAGTCAAGCTACGCATTAACAGACAGAAGCAGCCACTGTAAGGTACCTCTGAAACATATTAAATGAGATATTATGAGGGGTGTGCCTTCAAATTTTTTATTGTTTCCAGTGTCGGCTGAGGTATTCCATGACATCCATATTACTTGGTTAACTTTCCCACTTTTCTGATGCAAGTTGCAACCCTCTGCCACCAGAGGGGACCTAATTGTAGTGCACAACATCGTGATGTCTAACGTAACTGTATTGGTGAGTGAGCAATAGCATGCTGTAATTGAAAACACGAATTCAAAGAGTTTGTCCACACATGGAACACCCTCTTCTTCAGCATTACAATGCCAGACCACACTGTGATAATCTGACACCTTGGGTTCACTGTTATCATTCATCCTCCATACAGTCCTGACTTGGTCCCATCCAATTTTTATCTGTTTCCAAAACTGAAAGAACACCTCTAAGGATGTCATTTTGATAGTGATGAAGTGGTGCAAGCAGGTGTTAGGTTGTAGCTCCATCAGCAAAGTCAAATATTCTACAGTGACAGTATCAATAAACTGGTCTCTCATTGGGAGAAATATGTTTGTCATCAGGGTGAATATTTTGATAAATAAATATGTAGACATGAAGAATAAATAACAATAACAATAATAATAATAATAATATCAACATAAAAAACCTACATTATGGACAGGTAGATAATTTAAGAAAATTCTTTATAGAATGAGCAGAAACTAGCAAAATACACAAAGCAATCACTCATATGCAATTTCATAACAACTTCTACAACCCTTTAGATCACATAACACCAACAGAAACAAAGAAAGTAAATTGGAAAAAGAAAACACTACATGGCAAGCACTCGTATCATCTAAAATAGCCACACATCGATCAAGACTCATCCAACACATGGCTGAGAAAAGGCAATATATACAGTGAGACGGAAGGATTCATGATTGCAATACAGGGTCAAACAATAAACACCAGATATTACAGCAAGCATATTATTAAAGATCCCAATACAACAGATAAGTGCAGACTTTGCAAACAACAAATAGAAACAGTAGATCACATCACAAGCGGATGTACAATACTAGCAAATACAGAATACCCCAGAAGACACGACAATGTAGCAAAAATAATACATCAACAACTTGCCAGACAACATAAACTAATAAAACAACACGTTTCCACCTACAAGTATGCACCACAAAATGTACTGGATAATGATGAATACAAATTATACTGGAACAGAACCATTATAACAGATAAAACAACCACACATAACAAACCTGACATCATACTCGCCAGTAAAAAGAAGAAATTAACACAACTAATCAAAATATCCATATCCAATACAACAAATATACAGAAGAAAACAGGAGAAAAAATTGAAAAATACATCCAACTGGCAGAGGAAGTCAAGGACATGTGGCATCAGGATAAAGTTGACATTGCACCAATTATGCTATCAACTACAGGAGTCATACCACACAACATCCACCAGTACATCAACGCAATACAGCTACATCTAAATGTATATATACAACTACAGAAATCTGTAATTATTGATACATGTTCAATTACCCAAAAGTTCCTAAATGCAATGTAACATATACTGCACAGTTAAAAGGAAGTCACGCTTGATCAAGGTCCGAGTCACTTTCCATTTTTAACCAGAGATAACGTCAGAGAAAGGAAATAAATAATAATAATAATTTAAAACATACAGCATTCCACATAACACCTTCACGCTATGTTTTTTCCTTTCCTAGAAAAACTTACCCCCCAAGCTATGCATAGCACAATACTAACACCTCTTCCTCTTTCAGAGTTCAAAATCTCACTCATTATAGAAGGATGCTGACTCAGTTTTTTAGGATAGCAAATAGGAAGTTGTGGAAGTTTGTAAAAAAAGAAGTACTGTATACCAGGAGTAAATCTAATTATGGTCTCTAACTAGATGTCTGTAAATGTATGTTTACACAAATTAGCTTATTTCAAACTGGTCTAAACTTGTACATACTTTGGCATGTTCTATATCCCTGTAAAAGGAGATCTACGGATGAATAAAGCAGCTCCTGCTGCAACCACCACCACCACCACTACTACTACTACTACTACTACTACTACTACTAAAGATGCAGACAGTTAACAGCGTTTACTTTATTTAAAAAGCTTTTAAGAGTTTTCACAACAACAAAAATCGGAGCCATACTTTACAGCACACCCTCATATTAAAGGTTTTCTACAATTTAAATCTACAGTCATAAATAATTCTACACAATTACCTGGCTTTAAAATATCCATCAGATCAAATTCAAAGGAAGAAGCTTCTTTCAAAATTACAGCAATTGCTGAATAAAGCTTCATAATGAATCTAAAATCTGTATCGTAATGAGACAAATGAAACTGAGTTTCACTTTTCAACGGCTTCCTTAAATTTCGAATGTCAACTCCCAAAGGCTTAAGTAATTCCTGATAAATAAAAATAACAGCGTCAGTTGACAGTTTGTGCAGATCTCTAGCACATATTGCCGAAATCTGATAATTTTTTAATATCTCCAGTAGCTTTTCCGCACACTCGCTGTCTGGCATCTGCAAAACAAGAAGGGAAACTGTGAAATATCATGTACATGTAACGAATAATCTGCATCATTGATAATGCACACAAATATGAGTTTTGAAGACATAATTCTAAAATGGGCAAAATATATCCTCCAGATAAAAACATGAGTATGTAACTAGCTGTTCACAAGCATCACACAATTATTTATTTATCACTATTTTCAAACAGATGAAGAAATCAAATTCATCCATAGAGCAAAATCAAAGTACAGTAATTTTATGGATTTGTCCACCCATCCATCATGTTTCCACGATCACATGAACAAGGAGAACCTTAAGGTTTGTGGAAAGAGTAAAGTTAAATTAACATTACAGAAATAACTCTCAGAAATTAATCTCTATGTTCATTAAAAATAACTTTCACTGCATTACTTAATACTATATGTACTTATGCCAGTCAAATCAAACCTAGTAAATTAGTAGGAAAATTAATACTTTGTCAAAAGCTGCTGGGTCCTCAGCTACATTGAATAACTTCTGTTTATCTGTGATTGTCAGCTTAATAGTCACATTAATACAATGGTATTTCTCAAAGAAACTAGTTGAGTGAGTTAGCTACATGTTCCATAGATCATCTGGTTTGTTCTTTTATCCAAATGATGTGCAACAAGTCAGTTTGCACGATATAGTAACTGGCTCCTTCTAACACCCAGCAGACTCATCTCCTAATATAAATGAAAACTTTAGAGGAAACCTCAGTTCGCTCATACCCAAGTTCCTCTGTCATACTGTAGTCATCGGTGGAGGCTTTAATCATCCAATTGTCAATCAGGAAAATTAGTTTTGTTAGAGAAGCATTATTAAAAGCCCTCTCTGAAAACTACCTAGAACAGATAGTTTGGAACCCCACTCACAATAGAAATATATTAGATCTAACGTCAACAAATAGACTGACCTCTAAGGATGTCCACATCAAAACTGGTATCAGTGATCATGACGCAGTTGGGGCAACAAAGATTACCAAAGTACAAAGGGCAACTAAAATAAGCAGAAAGGTATGTAAGTTCAGTAAACATGATAAAATGCCAATAATGTCATATCTCAATGAGGAACTCGAAACTTTAAGCACAGGGCAGGAATGCGTATAGGAACTATGACCCAAGTAAAAAAGAATAGTTAACTGTACACTGAATAGATATGTACCCAGTAGAACAGTTCATAATGTGATGGACCCTCCACAACACAGTCACACAGAGAGACTACTGCACAATAAGTGCGAAACAAAGCATAGGACTGTAGTCAGAGAGACCTTGAATGAAACATGTATGGCTGTCAAGAGGGTGTGCATAAAGCCTTCAGTGGCTACAGTACCAGAATATTGACAAATGATATTTCACAAAACCCAAAGAAATTCTGGTCGTATGTAAGGGCTGTTAGTGGCACCAAAGTTAGTGTCTGATCCCTAGAGAAGAACTGAAATTGAGGGCAGCAAAGTAAAGGGTGAAATGCTTAACTAAGTTTTCAAATGTTCCTTTACAAAGGAAGACCCAGGAGAATAGCCCCATTTTAATCCTCGAACCACTGAAAAGATGTGTGTATCAGTACTAGTGTCAGTGGTGTTGAAAAACAGCTGAAAACATTAAAATTGAACAAAGCTTAAGGACCCGATGAAATCCCTATCAGATTCTACATAGAATTTGCAGCTGCCTTAGTCCCTCTTCAAACTACACCAAAGAAACTGCTGTAGGCATCCCATTCAAATATAAAGATGTGGAAACAGGTAGAATACGACACTGCAATTGATAATGCCTACATAAAACTATAAGTGTCTGGTGCAGTTCTTAGATCTGTTACTGCTCCACAATGGAAGGTTATCAAGATTTAAGATTTAACTCTGACAGGTTACATGTATGTAAGCATCCTGTCTGATCACCTGCGTCCATTCATGTCCATTATGCATTCTCAAGGACTTGAGCAATTCCAGCAGGACAGTACAACACCTCACACATCCGGAATTGCTACAGAATGGCTCCAGGAATACTCTTCTAAGTTTAAACACTATCATTTACTGCCAAACTCCCCAGACATGAACATTATTGAGCATACCTGGAACGCCTTACAACATGCTGTTCAGGAGAAATCTCCACCCCCCTCGTATTCTTACGAATATATGGACAGCCCTGCAGGATTCATGGTATCAATTCCCTCCAGCAGTACTTCAGACATTAGTCGAATCCATGCCACACCATGTTGCGGCACTTCTGTGCGCTCGCAAGGGCCCTATATGATATTAGGCAGGTGAAATAGGTTCTTTGGCTCTTCAGTGTATAATCTATTGTAGTTCCTCAAACACAAAACCGTGCCAGGTAATTGGAAGAAAGCTCAGATAACACCAGCCTACAAGAAGGGTATTAGAAATGATCCACAAGATTACTGTCCCATATTTTTGATGTTGATTTGTTGTAGAATCTTAGTACATATTCTGAGCTCTAACATAATTAGGGATCTTTAGCAGAATAGCCTCAATGCCGTACAGCACGGATTCTGAAAACATTAATCATGTGGAACCAAACCTGAATTTTTCTCACATGCCATAATGAAAGCTATGGAACAAGGTAGTCAGGTAGATGTAGTATTTCTCCATTTCCAAAAAGCATTTGACGCAGGGTACCGTACCTATGTTTATTGTAAAAAGTTAGACCATTTGAACATATGAAATTGGTGACTGGATTAAGAACTTTTTGGTAGGGAGGATGCACACCCTTTGGGTGTTCCCTAGGGATGTGTATTGGGATCCTTATTGTTCATTTTGTATAGTAATAACATTGTGGACAATATTAATAGTAACCTCAGACTTTTTGCAGGTGTCGCAGTTATCTATAATGAATGCCTAAAAGAAACTACATAATGATTCAGTCAGATCCTGATAAGATAGATTGATAACTTGCTTTAAACGTTCAGAAATGTAAAACTGCGCACTTCACATAGTAAAAAAAAAAAAAAATAAATAAAAATAAAAAAATAAATAAAAACTTAGTATGCTATAATATCAAGGAGTAAAAACTGTAACCGGCCAACTCATACAAATACCTGGGGGTTAATGTTTTGTAGGGATATGAAACGAAATGATCACATAGGCTCATCAGTTGTAGGTGAAGCAGGTGGTGGACTTTGGTTTATTGGTAGAAAGCTGGGAAAGTGCAATTAGTCTACAAAGGAGATTGCTTACAAATCACTTTTGTGGCTGATTTCAGAATATTGCTCAAGTATATGGTACCCATACCAAATACGACTAAAGGGGGATACTGAAAGTATACAGAGAAGGAAAGTGCAAATTGTGCCGTGTTTGCCTGACCCAGGGGAGTGTCCCAGAAATGCTGAAGAAACTGAACTGGTGGACTGCTGAAGATAGACGTAAACTATCTCGAGAAAGTGCAAAGTATGAAGAACCAGCTCTAAATGATGACTCTAGGGACTTACTACAACCCTGGATATGTCACTCACACAGGGATTGCAAAGATAAGATTAAAATAATTACAACACACACAGAAGCATTTGAACAATCATTCTTCTCGCATTCCATATGTGAATGGAACAGGAAGAAACCCTAATAACTGGTACAATAAGGCATACCCTCTGTGTGCACTTCGTGGTGGTTTGCAGAGTGTGGATGTGAATTTGTATAAATTTACTAGGATTAATGAACACATTATTACTTTTCATCCTACTCAAGCAACTTTTTTTGGGGGGGGAGGGGGGGGGGGCTACCAGTTTCTAAGTACTAATTCATCAGTTGAATGCACAGAGTTGCAAAGAAGAAATGGTTTTAAATTTGTTTAAAACTTGCTTCACTATCTGTCAGAAATTTTATGTTATTGGGTGAACGATCAAAAATTTTTGTTGGTGCATATTGAACTCCTTTCTGAATAACAGCTTTAACAATAGGCAAAAAAGGTCATTTTTCCCTCTAGTGTTGTAGGCATGTACATCACTGTTCTTCTCAAATTGCGATGGATTATTTATTACTAATTTCCTCATCGAATAAATGTATTGTGACAGTACAGTTAAAATGCCTCTCTCCTTGAAGAGGTAGCTACGTGATGTCTGTTGGCGAATACCACATATTATTCTTACTGTTTGCTTTTCTGCAATCAGTACTTTCTTTGTAAGTGATAAATTAGCTCAGAAAATTCTTCTGTATGACATTATCAAGTGGAAATATGCAAAAAAAGTAGTTGAACTTAATTGTCTGAGAAGCTCAGTAACATTCTGCTTCCAGTTCAAGTTATCAACATGTACACCACAAAATCTGGAACATTCTACCCTATTCACTGGTTCCTGCTCATGTGCTACATCAATGGTTGTTATGACTATTCGTTGTAGAGAATTAAATGTAGTGCATCTTTTCAAAATTCTGGGCGAGCCCATTTTCTGAGAAACACTTAACGATTCTTTGGAAAATATCATTTATCAATTCCTCTGTTGTTCTTTCTGTAATGGGAGTTATTAGAACACTAGTAATGTCAGCAGGAAGTACCAATTTTGTATGTCAAGTGTTAAGTGAAAGGTCATTCACATATATAAGGGATAGGAGTAGAACCAAAATTGAATCCTGTGGGACTCAGTTTGTGATTTCTTTTCCTCCCTCCAATCCGCAATGCGCTCAATGTTGCACGTCTTGAGCTTGGACCACTTACTGTTCTATTTTGCTCCTTTTTCTCACAGTTAACAGTACACCTTCCTTCAAACCTGCTCATGTTTTGGCAGGCTATCCAGCTATCCACTGGGCCATTTTACCACTAAATCTGATGAGGGGGGGAGGGGGGGGATGGGGAGCTTCCCTTGTAAGAGAGTACCATGATGTACACAGTCAAATGCCTTGGAAATATAACAAAAATACCAACTGGTGATATACCATTATTTAAGGCTTGTACTACTTTGTGAGTAAATGTATAAATAACATTCTCAATTGCAACCCTTCTGGAATCTAATCTGTTGCCACTTAAGTTTGTGACGACTCTTCATTACATTACTTTTCTCAATATTCTGCAAATGATGTCTTGCCACATTTCTCATGAAGTGATTGCATATATTAAACTATCTAGAAAAATTTCCTGCACCAGTGATACTTTGCATTTATTACTAAGAACATAACTTACTACGGTGGAACAACTTTTCAGAATTCTGTTTCAAATTACATCAACCCCACATGAGCTTCTGTTTCTTAGTATTTTTATAATTCTATTAATTTTACTGAAGGGTGTCTCTGCTACTTACGTTTTGTAGAATTATACTTTTAATATATTCTTTTGTTCCCTCAACTGAACCTCTTAATCCTATGTTTCCTGCTACATATAGAAAGTGATTGCTAAATGTACTTGCAACTTGTTAACTATCTGTCACAACATTGTCATTTAGTTTAATTGTTATGGAATCTTGTACACTGACTGGCTGTCCTATTTCCCAATTGACAGTGTCCCACAATCTTATTATCTGCATTATTAATTTGTCAAGAGATGCATACTTCTGGACACTGTAATGACTTTCCTTAAAATACTACAGTATTTTTTGAAGTATGCAAGCAATGTCATATGTTGGCTTACTCTGACCATTACCTAAATTTACCTCTTCCTCTTACATGAGATCTTCTAGGTCCAAATCTTGACAAAAATTTAAACTGGAAGGCACATTTAGACTTCTTAGCAAACAAACTAAACAGCCTAGCTTATCTGATATATGTCTTATCTGGTTTCACCCTTATGGACACCAGGAAGACAGTCTACCACAGCTACTTGGAAACTATAATTCAATACAGGATAATTTTCTGAGGAAACACTATGAACAGCCTAAGATTACTTACACTTCAAAAGAGAATCATAAGAGACATTTGTTTAGTCCAAAAAAAGAATATCTTGTTGCCCATATATAAAAATCAAAACTCCCTTGACAATTTTCATTTCAACCTCAATTACAGTACTTGTCACAGACACAGTTTCAAACTTCCCTCTCATAATTTAAAATTTTACCCTCAAACACCATTGTACATGGGATTAAAAATTTACAATAAACTAAATAACACAAATCTGTTTAATATGGAGTTTGGCCCACTAAAAAGATTGTTACTTAATACACTAGTGGAAAAATGTTATTACTCAATTGAAAACTTCATGCAGGGCAGTTTGGCAATTTGAAAAGAAAAGAAACAAAGATTGTGAATTAAAATAAATTGTTAATATATAGTATAAATTGTATTGCAAGCTGCAAAATCACCATGTTGTAAATGTTCTTGTTAAATTAGTCATGTCTAAAAATTCCAAAATGCCTGCTTAAATATGTTAATTATTATAATCTTATTTTTTTAAGTAATCTGATGTGCCTCCAGTACAAAAATCTTTGATTTGTAACTGTATGTTATGAGACAAATAAACTACATTCTACATTAGTTAGTTAGCTGCAGCTCACATTTTTAAGGATGTTCTAGATTTTTTTTAAAGAAAGTAACTTTAAAACACTGACACAAATTTACTATGGAATAAACTGAACTCCACATTAGTATCTCTTTCTTCATATACCTCCATCCCATACTACCCATTTTACCTTACTCTTAAAACACCTTGTCCTGTTTATATTAATAAGCCTCACTGCTTTGTAAGAACCTGCCTCAGGGTTGCAAGGTGCAGGCTTGTTTACAACAAATTAAGAACTAATTATGAAGCTTCATAAGAAATGCTGCCATGCAGCTGTCAGGAATTTTCTATCTTAGGAAACTAGAAAATCAGATTGCAGAAGTGGCTACCGACATATGTTTATAATTTATTTTGACTTAGCAGAGATTCTCCATGTTTTGCTATATGCTGGAAGAGAGTTTAAGAGCTTTGCACTAGAAGACATATTCACTCCAAACACGGAACATGGAGGCAAAATGGAGAAAGGCTACGAAAATTATTTTTCCTCTTGTACTGCCATCACAGTGCAGCTGAAACTAACTTCTATTTTCAGTGAGACTTAGTAAGGAGTAAATTTACTGGGGTGAGAGTAAGATTTTCAAAATTCTTAAAGATGCTGTACGGTAATCTAGTGTATTCAATGCTGAACGAGTACTTTATTTACTGTAAGTGCAATGTTCCAAGAGATAACTACATAACACAAACAGGAGTGAAAATATGCTGACACCTTTTTCTTTAAGTCAATGCAATGAGAAAGAATACTACTATGAAAACATGCCAAATTGAGCTTTTCGATTAGTTTATCTGTGTCTTCACTCCATTTTAACATGTTATCCAACTGGGCTCAAAGGGAATTTTACACACACTGTTTCCTTTACTGTAAGGCCAACTTTGTCTCTCTGTCTCTCTTTTTGTACTAACAGGTCATTTTGCTTATTCGAAATTGCATAATATGCTAGGACTAGACAAACTGTTTGCTGTGAAGTACTAGTTCTTCTTCTTCTTCTTCATCATCTCCTTCTACTCCTCCTCCTTTTGGGAGGGAAGGTTATCAGACTTCTGACTAGCTTGATGCAGCCCACTATAACCTTCTCTCCTGTGCCAATCTTTTGATCTCCGAATAACAACTGCAACCTTCACCCCCAATTATTTGCTGGATGTATTCCAAAGTCTTTCTCTGCAGTTTTTACACTCTACAGTTCCTTCTAACACCATAGAAGTTATTTCTTGATTCCATAACATATGTCCTACCATACTGTCCCTTCTTCTTATCTGACTTTTCCATTTATTCTCTTTCTCACCAATCCTGCAAAGAATCTAATTTTCAACATTCTTCTCTAGCATCACATCTTAAATGTTTCAATTCTCTTCTGTTCCAGTTTTCATATAGCCCACATTTCACTACCATGCAATCCTGTACTCCAGACATACATTCTCAGAAATTTCTTCTTCAAATTAAAGTCTATGTTATGATAATGACACTTGCAGGCTTCTCTTGGCCAGGAATGCCACTTTTTGCCAGTGCTAGTCTGCTTTTATGTCCTGCTTGCTCTGTCTATCATGGGTTATTTTCCTGCTACATAGCAGAATTCCTTGGATTTGTCTGCTTTGTAATCATTACTCTGATATCAAGTTTCTCAATGTTCTCTTTTCTGCTATTTTCATTACTTCCATCTTCCTTCAATTTACTCGCAATCCATATTCTATATTCATTAGATTGTTCATTCCAGTCAATAGATCCTGTAACTCTTCTTCACTTTCACTGAGGATAGCAACGTCATCAGTGAACTTTATCACTGATATGCTCTCAAATTGAATTTTCATCCCCCTCTTGAATCTCATTTCCACCATTGCTTCTTCTGTGTATAGAACGAACATTAGTAGCAAATGATTCTATATCTACATGGATACTCTGCAACTTACAGAGTTCATCGAAACCGCCTTCACAATTCTCTATTATTCCAATCTCGTATAGCGCACGGGAAGAATAGACACTTACATCTTTCCATACGAGCTGATTTCCCTTATTTTATCGTGGTGATCATTTCTCCCTATGATTGTCAGTGTCAACAAAATATTCTCGCATTCGGAGGAGAAAGTTGGTGATTGGCATGCCGTGAGAAGATTCCGCCGCAACGAAAAACGCCTTTCTTTTAATGATGTCCAGCCCAAATCTTGTATCATTTCAGTGAGGCTCTCCCATATTTCGCGATAATACAAAATGTGGTGCCCTTCTTTGAACTTTTTCGATATACTCCATCAGTCCTATCTGGTAAGAATCCCACACTGCACAACAATATTCGAAAAGCGGATGGACATGCGTATTGTAGATGGTCTCCTTAGTAGATCTGTTACATTTTCTATGGGTCCTGCCTTGGTTAGCCTTCCCCCACAACATTTTCTACATGTTCCTTCAAATTCCAGTTGTTCATAATTGTAATTCCTAGGCATTTAGTTGAATTTATGGCCTTTAGGTTAGACTGATTTATCGTGTAACCAAAGTTTAACACATTCTTTTTAGCATTCATGTGGATAACCTCACACCTTTCATTATTTAGGGTCAATTGTCAATTTTTGCACCATACAGATATTTTCTCTAAATTGTTTTGCAACTTGGTTTGATCTTCTGATGAGTTTACTAGTCAATAAACAACAGCGTCAACTGCAAACAAGCTAAGGCAGCTGACAGATTGTCTCCCAAATTGTTTATATAGTTAAGGAACAGCAAAGGGCCTATAACACTACCTTGGGGAATGCCAGAAATCACTTCTGTCTTACTCAAAGACTTTCCGTAAATTACTACGAACTGTGACCTCTCTGACAGGAAGTCACAAATCCAGTCACATAACTGAGACGATATTCCATAAGCAAGCAATTTTATTACAAGCTGCTTGTGTGGTACAGTGTCAAAAGCCTTCTGGAAAGCCAGAAAAACGGAATCGATCTGAAATCCCTTGTCAATAGCACTCAACATTCATGTGAATGAAGAGCTAATTGTGTTTCACAACAAGAACAATGTTCTCTAAACCCACGTTGACTGTGTGTCAACAGACCGTTTTCTTCAAGGTAATTCATAATGTTCAAACACAATATATGTTCTAAAATCCTGCTGCATATCGACGTTAACGATATGGGCCTGTAATTTAGTGGATTATTCTTACTACCTTTCTTGAATATTGGTGTGACCTGTACAACTTTCCAGTCTTTGGGTATGGATCTTTCGTCGAGCGAACGGTTGTATATGATTGTTAAGTATGGAGCTAATGCATCAACATACTCCGAAAGGAACCTAATTTGTATACAGTCTGGACCAGAAGACTTGCTTTTATTAAGTGATTTAAGTTGCTTCACTACTCCGAGGATATTTACTTTTCGATTACTCACGTTAGCAGCTGTTTTTGATTCAAATTCTGAATATTTACTTCGTCTCTTTTGTGAAGGCATTTCGGAAGGCTGTGTTTAGTAACTCCACTTTGGCAGCACTGTCTTCAATAGTACCTCCATTGTTATCGCGCAGAGAAGGCACTGATTGTTTCTTGCCACAAACATACTTCACATACAACCAGAATCTTTTTGGATTTTCTGCCTGGTTTTGAGACCAAGTTTCATTGTGGAAACTATTATAAGCATCTCACACTGAAGTCCAAGCTAAATTTCGAGTTTTTGTAAAAGATCGCCAATCTTGGCGATTTTGCATCTGTTTAAATTTGGCATGTTTGTTTCGTTGTTTCTGCAACAGTGTTCTGACCTGTTTTGTGTACCAAGGAGGATTAGCTCCGTCGTTTGTTAATTTATTTGGTATAAGTCTCTCAATTGCTGCTGATGTTATTTCTTTGTATTCAAGCCACATCTGGTCTACACTTATATCATTAATTTGGAAGTAGTGGAGATTGTCTCTCAGGAAGGCGTCAAATGAATTTTTATCTACTTTTTTTGAATAGGTACATTTTTCCTTTATTTTTTGAGGATTTGGAGGTTACAATATTCAGTCTCACTGCGACAACAACGTGTTCACTAACCCCTGTATCCATTTTGATGTTCGTTATTAACTCAGGATTATTTGTTGCTAAGAGGTCAAGTGTGTTATCACAACCATTTACTAATTGTGTGAGCTCATGAACAAACTGCTCGAAATTATTTTCAGAGAATGAGTTTTGCACAATTTCGGATGATGTTTTATGTCTACCTCTGGAATTAAACACGTATTTTCACCAACATATCAAGAGTAAATTAAAGTCACCACCAACTATAATCATATTGAGTCGGGTACATATTTGAAATCAAATTCATATCTTGTTTTTAACTTTACAGCAATTGTATCATCTGAATTGGGAGCTCAGTAAAAGGATCCAACTATTATTTTATTCCGGTTGCCAACAATGACTTCTGCCCATACTAACTCACAGGAACTATCTACTTCAATTTCACAACAAGATAAACTACCTGTAACAGTAACAAACATGCCACTACCAACCGTGCTTAGCCTATCCTTTCAGAACACCGTAAAGTTGTTAAGTTCTTCGCAAAAATTTTGGCTGAGCTTACGTCTGGCTTCAGCCAGCTTTCAGTGCCTATAACGATTTGAGCATCAGTGCTTTCTATTAGCAATTGGAGCTCTGGTACTTTCCCCAACACAGCCACAACAATTAACAACTGTTATACCAATGCTTCCTGTATTTATGTTATTCCTGTGTTCGGCCTGCACCCTTTGTGACTGAATCCCTTCTTGTGTTTTTCCCAAGACCCTCAACCTAAAACACCGCCCAGTTCACACCACACAGCCCCTGCTACTTGTGTAGCCACCTCCTGCATATAGTGGACACCTGACCTATTCAGCAAAACCCAAAACCCAAACCACCCTTTGGCACAAGTCGAGGAAGCTGCAGCCTACATGGCCGCAGAACCGTGTGAGCCTCTGATTCAGACCCTCCGCTTGGCTCTTTACCAGAGGTCGGGAATCGGTCCTGTTGACTATGCTGCAAATGGCCAGCTCTGATTTCATCTTGCAAGCAAGACTGGCAGCCTTTACCACTTCTGTTAGCCGCTCGAAACAAGAGAGAATCTCTTCTGATCCAAAGTGACACACATCATTGGTACCAACATGAGCAACCACCTGCAGTTGGTTGCACCCTGTGCTCTTCATGGCATCTGGATGGACTCGTTCCACACCTGGAATGACTCCACCCAGTATACACACAGAGTGCACATTGGTTTTCTTTCTGTTCTTGGCAGCCATGTCCCTAAGAGGCCCCATAACGCACCTAATGTGGAAGCTCCCAACTACCAATAATCCCACCCTCTGTGATTGTCCAGATCTTGCAGGCTAAGAGGTTTCCTCTGAAACAGGACAGGTGACACCATCTGGCTCAGTGTCAGTGTCAGTGTCAACCACAGACAGCACCTGGAACCTGTTGGTCAGACAAACCGGGGAGGCCTTACGTGCAGCCGCCTAGGAAGTCTTTCGCCACCTGATACGACCCAGGGCGAATTCCTAATCGACCACAGGTGAGGGGTCAACCTCAGTGCGAGCAGTAACTGGGCTGGCCACCAGTGAAGACTAATTGGAGGACTCTGACGTGCTCGATGTCCATTAGATTCCTGACGTGCTCGATGTCCATTAGATTCCCACACCCGGCCCACAACAGTGGTGCTTATCCACTGCAGCCTCAAGCTGTGTAACCGAAGCCATCACACCCTAAAGCTGAGAGCAAAGTGTCACCGACACGGCTTGCATCCACATGCAACAAACGCAGTCCCTGGCCATACTAAAGACCATGGGAAAATAAACTATGCAGATAAACAGACTATCTGCATGTGCCGCGAACTCTTTTGTAGACCCTGACGAAAATGCAGGAAATTTGTCTAATAAATTAGATTAATATGCAGAGATTCAAAAACCCAACTACCGAAGCACTCAGGTGAAACTAAATAATTCGCCCCTTATTGGCAACTTATAATGTGTCACAAAATCGGTTTACTTTCCGACGCAAACGAAAACAAGACAACTGTGGCCGTTGGATATTAATTAAACACGCAGAAACTAAATTATTAAAGCATACAGATTATATTATAAAATTCACTCCTGGTTAGGAACTCTTGAAAGTCACAATATCAGTTACTGCCCTACTGCTGCTGCTGCTGCTGCTGCTGCTTGTGTCTCAGCCGGCTACAGCTGCCTGACTGTTATTCCTGTCTTACACCCTTTTCAACGTGAGCACTTCATTCTTGGTCTTCCAGCGTCATTGTTCCCTCTTGGTTGTAGTACATCTTGTATATTATCCATCTTTCCCTGTAGCTTTTTCTCAGAATTTCTAGCTTCTTGCACCATTTTACATTGTTGAACTCTTTGTCTAGCTCAACAAATCCTGTGGCCATGTCTTGACTTTTCTTCAGTATTGCGTCCATTATCAATAGCAATTTCATAACTGCCTCTCTGGTGTCTAACTTTCCTAAAGGTAAACTTATCCTTACCTAAAATATTGTCAATTTTCTTTATTACTTTATTTGTTAAGCTTCCAATCATCAAATATTTGATATGGACATAGCTTACTTTGCACATTAGTGCAAAATTTTAAATGCATGTCACATAACAGTAACATTGATTCAATAACATAAATAATTTAAGCACATGATACAGTATAACATAATAATCACTGAAATACAGTACATTAATATCAGAGTATAACCTAATATCTAGTACAATAGACAACAAAAGCAGTTTCCTATACATGATACAAAAAAGATATAATTTATATTTATGTCAACAGATATTCATTTATCAAAGGAAATAATTTAAATTTATGTTAGATATTCATTTACATTCGCCTGTCTTGTAAGTATGTTTTCAAAGCCACTTTGAATTTTTGTGTTTCTTTTATTTCCTTTATGTGGTGGGGAAGTTTATTGTAAGTTTTTTTGCCCACTTGCGGCGGCCTGTTTTGTCTCAGTGTTGTGCTTGCATTTTCACTGTGGAATTCTAACTTTTGCCTGGTATCGTGTGGACTTCTTGATTTGTAGATACTAAGTGGTTTTTAGATTCTGAAATTTTCTTTTGTGTATGTAATTATCTCAAGAATGTACAGGCGTGATGGTATCTTCAGTGCTTTAAAAATGGGTTTGCAAGAATTTTGGGATATGGCATTTTCAATTGCCCTAATGATCCTCTTCTGTGCTATGAAACAATGCTGATACATGTTCTTTCTGATCTACTGCAGTCAACACTTCAGTAATGGAGTCAAAAAGGACAGTTTCTGTTGATTTGAGTTTTCTGAGCACATGTTGGGTATTTGATACAGAATGACACTAATTCACTGCCTAAGTGTGATATTAATAGCCACTTATCTGGTCCATCTAGCAGAGACTCACTCCTAGCCTTCTCGACTGATTTATTAACTGTCATAACTGTAGTTGCTATACTGTCATGATGAATGCTAATCCCTGTTTCTATATCAACATTGTCGATAAAGTTTGGCCTCTTTGCAGCTACAAGGTCTAAGATATTTCAATTGTGTGTGAGCTGCTTAGTGAGCTGATCACGACAGTTCTCAGGAAACATGTTCAAAAGTATTTCACATGGCTGTCTATCTGTAACACCTCCACAAAGAATCCATAGACATCCCAGTCTATATTCACTAGGTTAAAGTCGCTTCAACTAGTATTGTATGATCTGGGTGTTTATGCGCTATTGGCCCTATACACTTTTGAGTGACTCTGTCACAGCAGAAATGGGTGGCTGGTAAAAACATCCAACAATTGCCTTGGTTTCATCTACACCTATTATACACGACCAGATGACTTCATTCTCACACTCAACTTCAATCTCACTAAAGAGAATATTTTTGTCAACTGCAATGAACACTCCCCCTCCTGTGACCTCTAATCTGTGTTTCTGGTATAAGTTCCAAGACTCACTAAATATCTCAGAGCTTTCATCTTCGAGTTTCAGCCAGATCTTGGTCCCAAGAATAATTTGAATACGAGAAATTTCCTGGAAGGCAGCAAATTCATCAATTTTATTATGGATACTTTTATTGACAGGGGAAGTGTTTTTATTCTGAACACCATTTGACTTCCCTTGCTGCATATCAACTGGTGATGTTCATCAAAGCACCTAAAACAACTGCATAGCCTAAAAAACCTTCATGTGCACTCCACAAGTACTCTGTTACCTAAGAGCTGCTTTCTTTGTGTAGTGTATCCCTGGCATATACAGGAGAGTCCTACAAATCCCCACACAATAACATAGTTCTAAAAATCTGCAGCCAAGACCAATCACAGAGTGGACAAAGCCTTTGGTTGAGACTCTCCACTAGACTCCAAATCAAAGGATTCCTATCAAATCTGGGAATGATGCTGCAAATTGTGAGCTCAGCTTGCAACCCACATGCGAGGCCAGCAGTCTTAATCACCTCCACCAAGCGCCTGAACAACTGAGGATCACCTCCGAACCCATGCGGCAGGCATCATTGGTGCCGTGTGCCACAACTTGCAGACGACTGCACCCTGCTTGATCAATAGCCGCACACTAGGCTGCCTCCACATACTCAATGAGGCTCCCTGGCAGACATACCGAGTGCACTTTGGTTTTCTTTCCAAGCCCTGAATGCTGTCTGCCTAAGGGGCTCCATAACACACGTAACACTGGAGCTCCCAGTAATTAGTAAACACCCAGCCGCCCCCCCCCCCCCCCCCCGAAAGCTTGCTCGTTCCCTGCTGTAAGAGCAGCCACCTGTCCACCTACTGGATGAAGGGGTGAGGCCCGGTGGCCAGTCACTCCGTCTTGAGTGATGTGAACGCGTTATCGCCCGTCACTCATCCTACTTTGAGGGCAGATGCACCACATTAGGTACACTAGGAGGTGCCTCGGAAGCAGAGCCCATGGGCAAAACAAGTGACACCTGAGGTGCCCAATGTGATGTGCCACATTCTCCACCACTGCTGCATCCCAAGGCAACAGCATCAAGGTAACTGACCCTAGCCAAAAGTGCATTCAGCTTTTTACAAACTGCAGTCAGCTCCGTTTGCATCCGCACACGGCTTGCACACATACTAGACATCCTAGCAAGACTAAATGAAGAAGTAAACTATAAAAGCAGACAGAATATAGATATGCAAGTTGCTACCCTCCTGATGTGTCACCAATGAATGCTGATGCGTTAATGAGCTATGTAGCTGGCTGTTCAGTGAGCTACTACTGCATTACATACTGGATGGATTTAAACTTACAATAATTCAAGATTAAACCTCTTAAACAAAAAAACAGGCATGAAATTTAATAAATATACTACAACGAAAACACAGAAAACAATAACACTTAAATTGCCATGCTGTAGTTGTATATCAGCTGAGAGCTGGAGCCATAGAAATGTCTGATCTTAGCCCAAACCTGAGAAGTAGAGGTACATAATCTGACGGTTGAAACATACTGTTCTCAGCATGTCTTGTTTCCATCATTTTATTAGGTGATGGGCCAGGGCAAGGAGCCATTTAAAGGCAACGAGGTGCTCCATTAATATGCGCTGCTGATAGCAGTGGGGAGCCTGCTTATGATCTCTAATGGCCCATGGTATTTCTGATGACCACCAAGGTAATGTCTTCCGCCGGAGGCGGCCTGAAGAACAGGTAATCACGAAAACAAATGCTGAAAGAATGAGTGTAATTGTATCCTGGACTGCCTCGTTGATATCTACATGTGGTCGACAACTAAAGTTGACACTCAATGCTGATGAGTGCCCATCTCGGCATGCATCCACAGGAGTGGCACTGAGGGGAGGGACAGGAAGATCAGGGAGTGGTCACTACCACACAGATCATCATGGGCTCTTCAGTGGATGGACAGGAGAAGGCAGGGGCTGCAAATAGAAATGTCAATAGCTAAGAAAGTACCGTGCACCACAGTGAAGTTTGTGGGGGTACCAACATTCAAGACACAAAGGTCAAGTTGACCAATACGTTTTCGAGGTCTTTCCCCTGGCCAGTGATTGTGGTTCCATCCCACAAAGGGTTATGGGCATCAAAATAATTCCAGATTAGGAAGGAGGGGAGAGCTGAGAAACCAATGCAAACAATATGTTCTGAGACACTTCACCATCGACACGGAGGTAAATATTGCAGATGGTAATCTCCTGTAATGCCATTACCAGAACACCCACAGCCTCCAAAGGTGTATGAAGAGGCACAAGGTCACTATATAAAGTGTCCAGACTATATGTGCAAGCTCCACCTGACGATACCCAGTATCCATGAAGGACCAGGGTCCATGTAGTTGGGAACCATGTCTCCTGAAGGGCATTACGGAAGGCAAGGGAAGTGCTCAGAAGATGTCATAGCTCAGCCAGATGGTGGAAAAAACTGCAGCAATTACACTGGAGAATAATGTTGTCAATGAACTGTGAGGCTACGAAGGGATCACGGAGTCAGGTTATGCCCTAGATCACTTGCTGCCACTGGCTGAGGGGTTATGGTAGCAATATACATGCTGAAAATTAGATGGGTAGATCACATAACTAATGAGGAGGTATTGAATAGAAGTGGGGAGAAGAGGAGTTTGTGGCACAACTTGACAAGAAGAAGGGATTGATTGGTAGGACATGTTCTGAGGCATCAAGGGATCACAAATTTAGCATTGGAGGGCAGCGTGGAGGGTAAAAATCGTAGAAGGAGACCAAGAGATGAATACACTAAGCAGATTCAGAAGGATGTAGGTTGCAGTAAGTACTGGGAGATGAAGAGGCTTGCACAGAATAAAGTAGCTGCATCAAACCAGTCTCAGGACTGAAGACCACAACAACAATATACATAGGTTCTGGGTTCTGCTGTGGTGTGTGAATCGAGGCCTCAGGGGTTGCCAGAATAACCATCTCAGCCACAGGAGTGGAACAGGTGGGATCTGGTGACATGGGGGCCACCACAATGTTTTTTGGAGGACTTTTTCAAGTCCTTCCTCTCCTTACAGGATTTCAACATTTGCGAGGGCTTCACTGAATCAGTTTCAGTTAAAGATGACGATCACTAAGTCCTGCAACCAACAGTCTGTTGATCCTTCAGCCACAGGCTGGTATCCGGCTGTAGACTGGCGGAAACCTTGGTAGGAAGTCTCCCGAGAGACCTCTTCCTGGCAAGAGCAGCCAGACGAACGTGGTTCGTCTCCAGCTGGGAGGTGGGGATCAGTATCCCTGGTGGCCAGGTGGTTGGGAAGCCATCGATCCCACATTAGGCATGGGAGGAAGCAGTAACAGAGGAGCACCCAACCAGCAGGGATAGGGGGGGGGGGGGGGGGGGGGGGGGAGATTGCACCAGACAGCATTCCACTCTTGGGCAAGGAGCTGGTCGCCCAAATAAAGTTCGGGAACAGGATGGGCTGTGGGTCGGTGACAAAAATACATAACTCACGTTTTGGAGGGAGAAAACTGGAAGCCATGGGAGATGGGAACTTCTCTCCAGATAGATCTGAAAATGGCAATGACAAGATGTTGGCAATCCACCAATGGGTGTTTGAGCATTTGGCTATGAATGGACTCTAGCCGTGGAGGCATGTCAGAGCAAAAGGGTGTGGCACTGGGAAATTCTCACTCACTGAATGGAGCATTATATGGCTCTAGGTAATGCGTAGTGAAAGGTAAGTGAATTCATTCTACCAACTGCTTGAGGGCACAAAATGCAGGCTGATGATTATTAGTTGCAGAGGCTTAAGCATAATACAGAGCAAAATGTTCAGCAACAGCATCCGGGTAAGTGTGGACAACACCATGCAGGAAGATACCAGGTACACTTCTGCAGTGCTGGTGGCTATAGAGACAGCGAACCTTTGCCCAAACCTGTGATGGAGGGTATGTTGTCCAATGGTAGTCACATACCATTCTCAGCATTCTTGTTCTTGTCGTTTTATTAGGTGACAGCCTAGGAACAGACATGTTTAAATGCAATGAGGTGCTACATTTATAGATGTCGCTTGTGGCGTTGGAATGCCTGTCTGCAATCTCTAATGGTCACGGTGTTTTCTGAAATCCACCAAGGCACTGTCTACCATCAGGAGGATCCCAAGGAATAGTGAGTCCTTAAGCCTGCTGCCAATATAATGGCTGTGGCCATGCTCTGGACAGCCGCGTCAATACCTTCATGTGGCAGGGTGCTAAGGGTTACAGCAGAGGCAAAGGCATCCCAGTCAGCATTGTTCAGACCCCATCTATATGGACGCCCAAGTGAGTGATGCTGATGGAGGAACAGAATGAATGGAAAATGATCACTATCACACAAGTCATCACAGACTCTCCAATGGGTGGAGGGATGAAGACCAGGACTGTAAATCAAAAAATCAATGACCGATTCAAATCCACGAAACACACTGATGTGTGTGGGCACACTGGTGTATATTGGCTTTATGACTAAAGTAGCCCCAAAAGCTGTGGAGGGAGGGGGGGAGGGCTGCAGACCTGGGAGCCAGGTTTTCTGCAGGGCATTGCAGGAAGCAGGTGAAGCATGTAAGAGATAGCTTAGCTTAGCCTGGTAGTTGCAGAAACTGTTGTAGTTCCACTGGAGAATCATCATATAATTATCCTGTGGGGGCGCGAAGGGCCTAAGAGGTGCATCATACCCCAGGGTCACCTGTTGTCACAGGTTGCAAGGATACGGCATCAATACACATCAGTTCTGAATCAGGTTATTTGGAAGGATCCAGTGCAACAGGGGCTAGCAGGAACTCTGTATTCGGCACAAAGTTGGAACATGCACGGTATGATGGCATGGGGACCACTGATAGCTCCGTCCCCGAGGTCATCTTTTCTTACCCCTCCTCCTCCCCCTCCTCAAATGATTTCAATAGCTGTAATGGCTTGTCTGCCCCAGTTTCAGGGGGTCAACGGAAGCATCCAATTCCACCCATCGGCTTTGACCCATGACATAAGGCTCCTCGAATGTTTTCAATAGCTGTAATGGCTTGTCTGCCCCAGTTTCAGGGTGTTAACGGAAGCATCCAATTCCACCCATCGGCTTCGACCCATGACATAAGGCTGTTGTGGTGTGTGACATCACAATGGCGCGGAATTTAGTCTGTGAAAGTGGCTTGTTTGTAGGTGTCGTTTTCATGTGATCAGTGGTGCTCTCTGGTGGTGTGTTTTAGATGATGTTTTTGGTTTAGTTTGTGTATGTGGCTTATTGTTGCAGTCGGTGGTTCTCTCTGGTGGTGTGTTTATGAGTAGCATGTTATGTGGCGTATGGGGTTCATTTGCGTGGTCACTGAGCTTTTAGCGGAATATTTTTCAGTGTGTTAACGATTTTGGTTTTGTTATATCAATGTTATTGCAGTTTTTTCTGTTCGTCGAATTTTGGTAAATGGCTTTGTTTACGTCTTTGGTAGGTATGGCTATGACTGACAAGGTCAACAGTTTTCGGTTGTCGACGATGATGGGAGACAGTGCATTGACTAACAAAATTTCTTCAACTATTCGGATGTTTGGATGAAGTTGTGAAGTGTTCAGTGTGTCATGAAGAAATGAGGCTTACTAAAGTTCCAGCGTCTAGGACCAGAGAGAGATAGTGATAACTGTGGACGTAGTTGTAGTTTTGGGTTTCATGATTTGGTATCTGTAGATTTCTGTTGACCTATACGGTGCATTCAAGTTCTAAGGCCTCCGATTTTTTTTCTCCGGACTGGAAAGAGATAGAAACATGTGCATTGTTTTAAAATGAGGCCACGTTCATTGTCAATATGTCCCAGAGATAGCAGCACCGTACGGCAGATGGAATTTTACCGCCAATAGCGAGAATGAGAACTGTTTTAAATACTTAAATTGGCGACATTTTCCTTACTTGAACAGCGTGCAAACATTCATTTTCTGAATTTGCGTGGTGTGAAGCCAATTGAAATTCATCAACAGTTGAAGAAGACATGTGGTCATGAAGTTATGGATGTGTCGAAAGTGCGTTCGTGGGTGCAACAGTTTAATGAAGGCAGAACATCGTGTGACAACAAACCGAAACAACCACGGGCTCGCACAAGCCGGTCTGACGACTTGATCGAGAAAGTGGAGAGAATTGTTTTGGGGGATCGCCGAATGACTGTTGAACAGATCACCTCCAGAGTTGGCATTTCTGTGGGTTCTGTGCACACAATCCTGCATGACGACCTGAAAATGCGAAAAGTGTCATCCAGGTGGGTGCTACAAATGCTGACGGACGACCACATGGCTGCCCGTGTGGCATGTTGCCAAGCAATGTTGACACGCAACGACAGCATGAATGGAACTTTCTTTTCGTCGGTTGTGACAATGGATGAGACGTGGATGCCATTTTACAATCCAGAAACAAAGCGCCAGTCAGCTCATTGGAAGCACACAGATTCACTGCCAACAAAAAAATTTCGGGTAACCGCCAGTGCTGAAAAAATGATGGTGTCTATGTTCTGGGACAGCGAGGGCGTAATCCTTACTCATTGCGTTCCAAAGGGCACTACGGTAACAGGTGCATCCTACGAAAATGTTTTGAAGAACAAATTCCTTCCTGCACTGCAACAAAAACGTCCGGGAAGGGCAGCGTGTGTGCTGTTTCACAAAGACAACGCACCCGCACATCGAGCTAACGTTACGCAACAGTTTATTTGTGATAACAATTTTGAAGTGATTCCTCATGCTCTCTACTCACCTGACCTGGCTCCTAGTGACTTGGCTTTTTCCAACAATGAAAGACACTCTCCGTGGCCGCACTTTCACCAGCCGTGCTGTTATTGCCTAAAGAAGCCTTTGCCGCTGCCATGGACTCATGGCGTCAGCGTTGTGAAAAATGTGTACATCTGCAGGGCGATTACGTCGAGAAGTAACGCCAGCTTCATCGATTTCACGCGAGTAGTTAATTAGAAAAAAAATCGGAGGCCTTAGAACTTGAATGCACCTCATATAGGTCAAGGGACGTGTTTGATTCCAGTGGATATTGTTTTTAGTTGATTTTGAGAAGGTTGTGGTCATTTTATTTTATCGTTTGGTTTAGTGGCATGTGTTTATTTTTAGTTTGTCCTCAGCCAATCCCCCCCCCCCCCCCAATTTCCCCACTTGTCCCATTAGTTTCATTATATTTTTGGAGGAATGTGTGTATGATGGTTTTTCAATCTATTTTTGTGCTTGTTGTCATGTTTACTTAATGACGTCATAGTCGTAGTATGGGAGTAGTTGCGAATGGTTGTTTCTGCCATATTGGTGACGTCAATGGGCAAAGTAGACGGGCGGAATCTGACGATTTCAATAGCTGTAATAGCTTGTCTGCCCCAGTTTCAGGGACAGAGGAGGAATTAGAAGCCCTACAACCAGCAACCTGTCGCTTCTTCAGCCACTGGCTGGTATCCATTTGGAGATCATCAGAATCGTGGGAGGGAAGTGTCAAGAGGGAAGGAGGGCCCCCAAACCCCTAATGAGGGTGTGTAGTCAAGCGGCACTGTGGGCCCGACATACAAGGTGTGAAGGGCGGGGTTACTGATGCTAGAGAGAAAGACGACAACGCAGCACAAGCACACGTCACTGTCAAACGTACAGGATGCAACAATCTTGTTTCTTCTCGGTCTCCTGATATGTGAGATGATCACGAGTCTTGTATTCTTGATTTTTCTTCTCTCTTTGGAATGCAGTGCAGTCCAGCAAATAGAGGGAACAGTGCTCCCTGTGGGGGAGGGGAGGGGGGTGGAAGACGGATGGCATTAAAGTGCAACTGACCTCCACAATCCATACAGACAGTTGTTGTTGTTGTCTTCAGTCCTGAGACTGGTTTGATGCAGCTGCTTCATCTCCCAGTACTTACTGCAACCTACACCCTTCTGAATCTGCTTAGTGTATTCATCTCTTGGTCTCCCTCTATAATTTTTACCCTCCACGCTGCCCTCCAATGCTAAATTTGTGATCCCTTGATGCCCCAGAACATGTCCTACCAACCGGTCCCTTCTTCTTGTCAAGTTGTGCCACAAACTCCTCTTCTCCCCAATTCTATTCAATACCTCCTCATTAGTTATGTGATCTACCCATCTAATCTTCAGCATTCTGCTGTAGCAGCACATTTCGAAAGCTTCTATTCTCTTCTTGTCTAAACTATTTATCGTCCATGTTTCACTTCCACACATGGCTACACTACATACAAATACAATGACAGACAAAATGCACGTCCCGTCATTTCAGACTGGCATGTAGGTCATCATTGGTCTGTAAAAGGAGATCGCGGTGGTAGATGATACCCTGTTATTCAAGGAGGGGAGGGCGGTGGGTGAAAGTTACAGGAATATCACCTTGCTCATCACAGGAAGCAGCGCCCACAACTGAACTGGGTATGCCATTTTAATCAGAAATGAATCACTTTTCATTTTTGAAAACACTACTACTTCCCCAAACCTGTTCTCCCGGTGTTCGACATGTAATAATAGCTTTGCAGCCAAAAAGGAATCCCCATTGGTACCAGAATAAACTTAGTACTGGCAAGAGTATTTCTTTCCTTGACCAACAACCTCGCTGCAGTGGTAACACTAGTTCCTGTCAGATCACAGAAGTTAAGCATCGTCAGGCTTTGCTAGCACTTGGTTGGCTTACCGTACAGATCTGCCAGGCATCAATGGCAAGTGGGGGGCCCTCAGCCTGCCAGACCAGTTTCTTCAGTATCTCAGTTGACACTCTGGGGTGCACTCAGCCTCGCGATGCCAATTGAGGAGCTACTCGACTGAATAGTAGGGGCTCCAGTAAAAGAAAACCACCATAACGACCAGGAAAGTGATGTGTTGACCACATGCCCCTCCTATTCGGATCATCAGTTGAGGATGACATGGCAGTCGCTTGATCCCAATGGGCCACTTGTGAAGTGAAGACAGAATGCTTAGTGCTCAGTTGACACCCTCCCATTCACGCTGCCCTTCTCTGTATACTTTCAATATCCTCTATTAGTCCTCTATGGCAAAGAACCCACATGTTTGAGCAAATAATCCATAATGGGTCGGATGAGTGATTTGTAAGCAATCTCCTTTGTACACTGACCACACTTCCCCAGTATTCTACCAATAAACCGAAGTCTAACACTTGCTTTACTCACAACTGACCTATGTGATCATTCCATTTCCTATCCCTCCAAAGTGTTACATCAAGGTATTTGTAAGAGTTGGCTGTTTACAACCATGACTCACTGAAATATAGTCACAGGATACCACATTTTTTTGTTTTGTGGAGTGCAAAATTTTACATTTCTTAACTTTTAAATTAACCTGCCAATCTTTGCACCAGTTTGAAATATATCAGGATTTGACTGAATATTTATGCAGCTTTTTACAGATAATATTTCATTACAGGTAACTGTATCATCTGCAAAAAGTCTGAGGTTACTATTAATATTGTGCACAAGCTCATTAATATGCAACATGAACAGCAAGGTTCCTAACACATTTCCCTGGAGCACACCCTTAATTGCTTCTATATCTGACAATGAGCTTCCATCCAAGATAACATGTTGTGCTCCCTACCAAAAAGTTCACAGTCCAGTCACAAATTTCACTCGATACTCTGTATGAGCGAATATTTCACAATAAGTTACTTGGGACTTTGTGCTAGGCGAGATATCCACGACAACTGCGAGCTAAGTGAGGGGCTAATGCAGCAGATTATCAGTATAACTGAAGTGGGATTCAATCCAGACCAGACAACTTATTTGTTTTCAACTCCTTCAGTTACTTCAAATGGCTCTGAGCACTATAGGACTTAACATCTATGGTCATCAGTCCCCTAGAACTTAGAACTACTTAAATCTAACTAACCTAAGGACATCACACAACACCCAGCCATAACGAGGCAGAGAAAATCCCTGACCCCGCCAGGAATCGAACCCGGGAACCCAGTAGTGGGAAGCGAGAACGCTACCACACGACCACGAGATGCGGGCTTCAGTTACTTCCCTACACAGGGACCCCAACTACTATGTCCTCCATATGGAGCCTGTAAAATAGTCAAATGACAGTATGTTTGTATGATCCTCCTGAGTGAATGATTTGTTAAATGCAATATATCAAACTTCAATTTTCCTTTTGCTGTCCTCTATTGCCACATAGTCTGGTTAACAAGTGAACTGGATAGAAGCCTTAAACCCTTCCAGTAATATTATGCAAGACCAAAATTTTCTCAGGTTCTCAGCAAGATATTTTGCTAAGGTATGACAGTGATAGTTGCACACCCGCACATCAATGTTTTTACAAACAGACAAATCTCTACTACCCTTTGCTTGTCATCACCTACACTTTTTTCAGTAACTTCTTCAAAATTTTGTTATTAAGCCACAGTGGGGCTTTTCCAACCTTAATCCACTTGCTCGGCAAATCTCTCTTCACAGTGTGATTAACAATCTGTTTAAACTTTGCTCGTAACTTCTCTACATCAATCATATTGGAACTAATTGACACCCTTTGATTGTCTAAGTGGGACACCAACAACTGCTTATCTGCTCATTCTAGCAAAAATACTCTCCTGGCCTTCTTGAGTGATTTATTAACAATCATTGTTCTGTTATCATCACTAATCCCTCTATCTATATTGTCACCACTGACAAGATCAGGCCTATTTGTAACTACAAGATTTAAAATATGTACATTGTGTGTGGACTGTCAAACTAATTGCTCAAGACTGTTTTTAGAAAATTGTGTTCGAAAGTACTTCACAAGATTGAATATCCATACCATCTGCAATGAATCCATAGAAATCCCAGTCTTCACTCAATAGGTTGAAGTCACTTCAGACTATTGCATGATCTCTTTATTTCCATGTTACTGAGCATACTTTCTTTAACTTATTCTAAATTCGAATAATTACAGTTTTTTAAGTGTTGGGCGAGACGAGACAGTCTCGTAAACAGTCTCTGAAAACTACATTGAACAGATAGTTTGGAACCCCTACCATGAGGGAAAAACATTAAATCTAATGGCAACAAATAGACCTGACCACTTTGAGAATGGCCACATCTAAACTGGTATCAGTGATCACGGGGTAGCTGTAGCAACAAAGCACAAAGGGCAACTTAAAAAAGTAGAAGAACTTATACATTCAGTAAACTAGATAAGGAAGCCGTCCTGTCGTATATCAGTGAGGGACTTGAAACTTGCAGCTCAGAACAGGATCAGGTACAGGAACTACAGCTAAAGTTCATGAGAATAGTTCACCACACACTGAATAGACGTTCCCGATAGAACAATTCAATAGATGGGGGAAGACCTTTTGTGGTATACAGTCTCTCTAAATAACCTCCTAAAGAAGCAGACTACCAGGTAATAGATGTAAAACAAAGCAGAGAGCTGTAGATATATATGGGCTGAGTGAAATGCACTTGATTGTCAAGAGAGCAAGGCATGAAGTCATCAATGATTACCTTAGCAGGATATCATCAAAACATCTTTCACAAAACTAAAAAAAATTATGGTCATATATAAAGGTTGTTAGTGGCACCAAAGTTAGTGTCCAGTCACTTGCAGATGAGACTGCTGTAAAAATTGAGGGTAGCAAAGCCAAACCAGAAATGTTCACTCATTTTTCAACTATTCTTCTAAAAAAAGAAAGCCCAGGAATATTGCCCCAATTCAATTCTCGTACCACTGAACAGATAGTGAGACAGTTATCATTGTCAGTGGCATTTAGAAGCAGCAGAAAATGCTGAAATTGAATGAAGCTCCAGGGCCCGATGAAATCCCTATAAGATTCTATGCTGAATTTATAGCTGAGTTAGCCCCCTCTTAACTGCAATCTACTGGAGATCACTCAAACAAATAAAGACACCCAGTAGTTGGAAGAAAGCAAATGTCACACTAGCAGAAATGATGTACAGAACTACCTTCCAATATTTTTTATATCCATCTGTTGCAGAATCTTAGACCATTCCTGAGCTCAAACATAATGAGGTATCTTGAACGGGATGACCCCTTCCATGGCAACTAGCATGAATTCTGAAAAAAATCAACCACGTGAAACCTAACTCTCATTTTTCTAATATGACATACCAAAAGCCATGGACCAAAGCACTCTGATGTAGTGTTTCTGAATTTCTAAAGAGCATTTGACTAGGTTGCACACTGACAGTTATTGTCAAAAGTATAATCATATGGGGTATAAAGAGAGATTTGTGACTGAGCTGAGGATTTTTGGTAGGGGGATGCAGAATGTTATCTTGGATGGAGAGTCATCAACAGATGCAGAACTAACTTCAGCAGAGCCTTAGGGAAGTGTTGGGACCCTTCCTGTTCATACTGTGTACTAATGACTTTGCAGACAGTATTAATAGTAACCTCAGACATTTTGTAGATGATTACCTATAATGACGTACTGTCAAAGAAGCTGCATAAATAGATCTTCATAAGATTTCTAACTAACGCAAAGATTGGCAACTTGCTTCAAATGTTCAGGAATTTAGAACTGTGCAGTTCACAAATCGAAGAAATATGGTATACTATGACTGTAATATGAGTGAGTCACACTTGGAATAGGTCAACTCATACAAATACCTGGTTGTAACAATTTGCAGACTGTACATCACATAGGCTCAGTTATGTTAAAAACATGTGACAGACTGTGGTTTGTTGGCAGTAGAATACCAGGGAAATTCAATCAGTCTACAAAGAAGACTGCATAGAACACACTTTTCCAACTCATCATAAACTGTTGCTTAAGTGTGTGTGGGACATACCAAACAGGACTACCATGGGATGTCAAATGGACACAAAGGTCAGCATAGTTCTTCACAGGTTTGTTTGACCAATGGGAAAGGCACGAAGATGGTGATAAACTGCTCTTCCAGATGCAAATTTTCCTACATGAAAACCTACTTAGAAACCAACTTTTAAGTGCTGAATCTAGAAATATATTACAAGCCCCTAAGTACCACTACCAAAGGATCATGAAGACAAGCTCGGACTAGTAACAGCACACAGGGGTATTAAAGCAATCATTCTTCCAATTATTATATGTGAATAGAATGGGAGAAAGCATTAATAACTGGAACAATGGGACATGCCTTCTGCCAAGCAATTTTTGCAGGGTACATATGTAGAAAGATGGTTTCACTTATAGGTGGGACATAAGAACTAACATATCATGACACAAGGTTGACTATGGGATCAAATGACGTGTTAGATGTCCAATTTAAGCAAAAATGAAACACCACTGCAATGCTTTTCACGGGGCCGGTGGCACCTACCATTTTTCTGTCGATATGAAAAGCCATCAAATACCTGTGACCATGGGCAAGTTAGCATACCCAGTCACACAAAATACTGCTCAGCACACCATGGTCACCAGATGGTTCACAACCTGTGCATTTGGTTCCATACCCTCTTTCCATCCACCTCTGCCACTGCTCGCACCATCTCATATGGCTGTGTGTACTCCAGCACTCAAGTTTTTTTTATTTGATGAAATAATTTCTAGCACTTTCTTCTGGGGAAACAGCACATTCATGCTTCAGGAAGGAGCATCTCAGACAGCCAACAAATAGTGTGGCTGTCGAGCAATACAGAGTTTACTAATTCCATGTATTCCATTTTCAACATTTTCCAAATCGTTCAGGAAGCAACAATATTTTGACTTTCGCAAAGTTATTCATAATGTGTAGTTATAATGAATGTTTGCAGTAATAAATTAACTTTACACTGAACAGTTCCTCTACCACCCAAAATTATTCCAATCAATCGTTATTTTGTCATACTTTTTTTAAAAACTAATATACTACTTAGTTGGCACAGTAGGAGCATTAGTTTCTTGTACTGCGAAATGGTATCCATTCGTTTAGTGAACAACACTGTAACATCTGAAAACTGTATTTGCACCTCTTGATTCTCATAGGAGCCCACAAGGGGGAAAAGAGGCACTTTCCACCTCCCCCTCTTCACCCATCCTTGGAATCTGGAATACAGGATTTTTATTCATGCAATGAATGGATAAGCATCAATTCTCAGGGATATATTTTTGGTGACACCTACAAAAGTTAATTCTTATAGCATGACACTTTTAGAAACAGACCAACTATTTTATAAGAAAAATGGTAATTCTAGCGTCTTGACAGCTATCCTCCCTATCTGGATAAATTTCTGCGGACGCCAATACTGATGATTTTAACTTTGTACATGACCGAGTTCAAATACGTGATAACATATTCCAACCTTTACATTAAACAGCTCATTGTACAGATACAAACTATTCTCATCATCGTAATTCAGTGGCAGAGAGCAGCATCACATCTTTACACACACTACATCCTCGGCATAACTGCAAACGCCTAACACCATAGTGTGTGCGCATTTCGGCGTCACTGACAGTGGACACAAACCGATGTCCCATTGATAACACGAGGAGAAAATCTTAAGCAAGTTGATAGACAACACATAGCCGGTAAGGCAGATTACATATATGAAATTCAAAGCTCTGTCGTTTTACTTGCGGTCATCACATTCGGTTTACAACAATATCAAGTCATTTAATGCCTACAACTCATAAAGACAAAAAAAAATGTTGAAAAAACAAACACTTGTTAATGATTCAACACGCATGAAATCACTATACCTGGATCATAATGTCAAAGTGACAGCACAATGCACCCACAACAAAAATAACGTACACAATTGATTCGTTAGTCCCGCGCTTATGAACCGTACTAAGATTACATATATACAGAGAAAACACACTTCCACAGACATTGAAAAATTGCAAATTTCAATAACCACCTTTCCAAGCGACAGTGGAAGTCGGAAGAGGACGTCTTCTCCAGATGAAAATGTGGTGACTGATTAATTAATTTTTGTTTCTTTTTCTCGACGTACTGTCCGTTGGAACAGCATCGAACTAAGTTAGAAAATATCAAACTTCTGAATTGCAGATTGGAATATCAACAATATTAGGAAAAGAAAGGTACTGTAAAGATGACATCTTGAGTTGCAGACAGGCACAACGAAAAGACTGTTACACATTTAGCTTTCGACCCAAGCTCTCTTCAGGAAAGAAAAGAAAACACACACTCGCACTCTCACAAGGGAGCACGCCTTACACACGTATGACCGCCATCTCTGGCAGCACCAACCGGAATGCAGCTGTACGAAAACAGAAATCTGGAGTTGAACGGGGAAGGGGGAAAGACATCATGGTACGTGTTGGGGAAGAGAAGAACTTTTTCTGGTGGAACGTGCAGGACCTAGACAGAGACATGACAACACTGCCAATCGCATCGTCGGCTGGCAGAGAGATTGATGGTGGGGTGGGGGGGGGGGGGGGGCAGGAGCAGAGAGGGAGAGGAGCAGTGAAGGGGAAAGAAGGGCAGTTGTGTTGGCGAGGGGAGCACACAATGAGGATGAAGGGACACGAATAGAGAGAATGTGATTGGACAGAGGAGGTTGAAACTGTTGGGTGGAGAGTGTGGGAACAGTAGGTTACCAGAGGAAGGGAGAATACAGATGACACGGTTTCTGAAGCAGCCACTGAATTATGCTGAGTTGTATGTTGTGCCACAGGATGGTCTAATTTTCTTTTGACCACAGTTTGGCTGTGGCTGTTCATCCTGGAGGACAGCTGGTTAGTAATCATAACAATATCGAAAGTGTTGCAATGATTGCAGCAAACATGGTACATGACATAGCTGCTTTATCAGGTGGCCCGAACTCAGGTGGAGTAGGGTAAGCCTGTGACAAGAATAGAATGAGAAGTGCTTGATGGGTGCATTGGACAGGTCTTGCAAATTGCGTCTTCCACAGCTGTATCATCCCTGTGGTAATGGGTTCGGATTTGGAGTGTCACAGCAGTGGACTAGCATGTTGTGGAGGTTGTATGAGTGACAGAATACCATTTTAGAAGGGGTGGGAACGGTCTTGGTTAAGATGTTCCTCATTTGAGGGCATTGTGAAAGGTAGTCAAGGCCCTGGCAAAGGGTGTGGTTTAGTTGTTCTAGTCTGGAATGGAACAGACACAGCCAAGGGAGGGTTGGAGGGGTTCGGACTCCCACTATCACCTAAATGAGATTCCACATGATCTAGTTTCTGCATTGTGAAATTGAAGGTATTTTGATTTTCAATCATATGACGAAAACTGGATATGCACTATCGATAATCAACAAGGCTATCGACAGATTAAAACTACTAAAAGCACTATTGGCTATCGCCCATTTTTTCTTTCTTTCTTGTATTTCAATGCCCCATATGGGGAGAGCTGGCAGCAGCATAGGCGCCGCTCTTCAGCCAAGAGATAGACAGTAAGTTGCAACATGGAGAAATATGGCGAAACAGACATATAAAAAGTGAAACATACTGGATGATACAATAAAACAGTGGGTGACGGTAAAAATGGTGATAAAAATCTAAAAACTGTACACAAAAAACTATACACTGTGACGATTAAAAGAAACACAAGGCGAAGAATGGCGTAGCACATAACAATCACTGACAGCAACACCATGTACAAGTCTAGGATACGATTAAAGTCAGAGCTCTTGATGTCACGGGAGAACAGCATGAAACACAACACTGACATAGCTCACCGATGATGATGAACAAATTGAGAGGATCTGCCACTGGGATGGAGACGAGGGAAAAGGGAAGACATTCGGGAGGAGGGGGAGACGGGTGGGTGGTGCGCTTAAGGGGACCGGGAGGGGAAGGATGTGGAAGGGAAGCAGTTGAGGAGGTGGTGCAGACTCAGGGGGAGAAGGAGGAAAATTCGCTCTGGGAGAGGGAGCGGAGAAGAAAAAGGGCGTCATGGGAAGGGGTGGAAGAAGGATAGATGTCATAGCGAAGGTCAGCATCCAGGATGGGGAGGTGCTGGAAATTGCGCTGATGAAGGAGATGGAGGGTGTGGAGGTGGAGACAGCAAGGTATACAGCGATAGAGGCATGGCAATGGGTGGGGGTGCAGAGGAAGGAGGAAACGAGGGGATGGGGGGATCAAGTCTGCAGACAGTGTAAAGGATGCATATATGTTGGAGGAAAAAAAGGAGGTGGGGGAAGGGGATGACTTCATACAGGAGTCGTGTGGGGGAAGAAAGGCGGAGATGGAAAGCAAGCCAGAGCATGTGGCGTTCTAGGAGTTGGAGGACCTTATAAAAGAGGAGTGGGGGTAGGGGGCGAATATCCAGGCAACACTGGCATAACAGAGGATAGGATGGATCGGGGATTTGTAGGTGTGGAGGATGGTGGAGTGATGCAATCCCCATGTCTGGCCAGGCAGGAGTTTCAGGAGCTAGAGGTGGGAAACAGCCATCTGATGGATTGTCAGGAGATGATGGGCCCAGGCGAGATGATGGTCGTGAGGGTGAGGCCAAGGTATCTCAGGGTGGGGGTGAGCTGGATTGGATGACCATAAATGGTCAGGTAGAAATCATGGAGATGGAAGCAGCGGGTGGTGTGGCCTATGACGATAGCCTGGGTTTTGGTTACACCAAGCAGTGAACTGGTCAAGGTGGGTTTGGAGGGTGTGTTGGGACCATTGAAGGGTAGGATGGAGAGCCAGGAAGGCGGTGTCATCAGCTTATTCGAGGGTGTGGACAGGTGGGGGTGGCTTGGGCATATCTGCAGTGTATAGGAGATAGAGGAGAGGGGAGAGGACAGAGGCCTTGGGGGATGCCAGCAGTGGGATAAAAGATACGGGAGTTGGTATCATGGAGGGTGACATGGGAAGGATGGCCTGAAAGGAAGGAAGCGACCAGATGGACAAAATTGATAGGCAGGGCGTAGGCTTGGAGTTTCAAGAGGAGACCGGGGTGCCACATGCGGTCATAGTCATTTTGGAGGTCGAGGGAAACAAAACTGGCAGAGCGACGGTACTTAAGTTAGAGGGAGAGAAGGTGGAGAAGGTTAAGGAGTTGGTCATTAGCAGAGAAGGAAAGTTCGGGAGCCACACTGGGTAAGGGGGAGTAGGTGGTGTTGATTAATGTGGTGATGGATACCACGGGAGAGGATGGATTCGAAGACCTTACTGAAGACGGAGGTGAGACAGATGGAACGATACGAAGAGGTGTTGGAAGGGGGTTTGTTGGGTTTGAGGAATAAGAGGACGTGGGAAGTCTTCCACAGGTCGGGGTAGAAGCCAATAGAGAGAATGATGTTGTATAAATTGGCAAGGGCAGTCAGGAAGGAGAAGGGGCATTCTCTGTGGTGGTGGTAGGTGACACAGTCATGTCGAGGGGCAGTATTCCATTTTGACTGGAGGATAAATTTAATGTCGTGTGCTGTGATTGGAATGTTTATGTTGGAGGGGGGGCAACTGTCCCAAGTACTGGAGACGGGGAGCAAGTGGAGCGACCGAGGTATCAGCACGTTCCATGATGGTGGGGAAAAGGGAATAATGAAACTGGAGATCACCACAGATGGAGAAGACCTCAGAAAGTTGGGAAGCGAAGTTGTTGGCCTTACTGAGGTTGTCGGCGGCGGCGGGAGTGGGAAGTGGAGGGAGCAGAGTCGGCATTGACACACTTCTGGGGATTTTTGGAGAGGCCAGGCTGGGAGGAGGGAAGATTGCAGGGAGGCACAGTGGAGGTGCTGGGAGGTGTGGTCGGTTATGTGGTGGCAATGGTGGCCCGATGTGACGTGATGAGGGCGGGGGAGGCAGATGATGAAGTGACAGGGGGTGAGAGGAGGGTAGCCGACCACCTGAGCAGTTGCAGCAGAGGAGTCAGCAGGGGTGTAAGTGATGGCAGGGGCAGGAGTGGGAGCTGCTGCAGGTGGGGAGGATGGGGAAAGGGTGTAGATGTGGGGGTAAACAACAGGGGTGGAGATGAGGGTATGGGTGAGTGAGGGAGGATAGGCGAAGGGTGAGTGGGGAGGCCAGGGGCGGCACTCCACGAAGTGATAGTGGAAGTGGAGAGGGGCAGTAAGGTACAATTTATTAAATTCAGATAATGAATTATTTGTGTTTAAAGATTTCAGGGAATATTTGGCATGGGACAAAGCTCTATACTGCTATTGGTCAGTCTGGTGTTGTGGTCAGCATTCTCAGTAGTGGATGAGGAGCTCGACTTGCAATCATGGAAGTTCTGGTTCGAGTCCTGCCACCTGCAATAAAATTTGTTATTCACATTCACAGTTCTGAGAGCATAAGAGAGTTGTCATTGTCAATAATTTACAAACTAAGCTTGAAACACGGAAATGCGAAAGAATATTCAAAATTCATTGATTATCTGGTGGAGAAATAACCACCCATTGTCAGAAAAAAACATGAAAAATAATGAAAACTGAGAAAGAATTGAAAGATGACACACTACAAATTATAATACAAAATTTACAAGGTAATTATTTTGGGTGACTTCTTTTCCAAACAAGAATGTCTTCAAATTAAGCACATATTCGGAAAAAATAAATTCTGGTACTGGTCAAAGGCATATTTCTGATGGTGTTTCATTTAGTTTCAAGAACAAAGGAACTGTAATTTTTCGCAAAAATTAGAACATACTTCGCACGATCAGCACAGTTATTTAGCTGTCGGGAGCTACTGTTTAACTATTTTTAGTAAAACATTTCATTACATAAATAACTAGTATGTAGCAGGTAGGTTCTCATTTTCAAAGACAGAAAATACAGCAATAGTTGTAATTTTTCCCACAAATTAAAACATATTTCATACAATCAGCACATTTACGTTGCATTGAGGAAGCTTCTTGAGTAATTTTCGTAATATATACCGCTACATAAATAACGAGTACAAAGTGAGCAGGTTGTTACTTTCAAAGAATGAAAAGACTGTAATACCTTGTAAATTTGCAGTGCATGAACCATCCGAACATATAAATACTTTCTGCTTTAACTCGTCTTCTAGAGGCCCCAGTTCACTGATGTTAATAAATGTTTTAAAGCTAATCCACTGGCATTAAACTTTGAAAAGGCCCACTATATGGAGTTCAGATCCTGTAAGAGATTTCCGACCAGCATGCAGATTGAAGAGGTTGAAAGCGTTAAATTCCTGGGATTACAACTCGATAATAAATTCAGTTGGGAAGGACATACCACATGTTGATAAACAAGCACTGTAGCGTTTGAGATATACAGAGGTGGGCGAGTGCGCCGAGACTTACCCCAGCTCACTGCTAGTAGCGCCACGTCACCATAATTATGAATGAAATTAAAATCTAAAGCTGCCTATTCAAAATTTGTCAACATTTGCTTTAGTGTAATAATGTTTAAACTGTCAAGCATCAGACTGATTAGGTCAATCTTTTACCTAAATACATCGTTTTAAGGAAAAACTGTTGTTGTTGTATTCTTCAGTCCTGAGACTGGTTTGGTGCAGCTCTCCACGCTACTCTATCCTGTGCAAGCTTCATCATCTCCCAGTACCTACTGCAACCAACATCCTTCTGAATCTGCTTAGTGTATTCATCTCTTGATCTCCCTCTACAATTTTTACCCTCCACACTGCCTTCCAATGCTAAACTGGTGATCCCTTGATGCCTCAGAACATGTCCTACCAACCGGTCCCTTCTTCTGGTCAAGTTGTGCCAGAAACTCCTCTTCTCCCCACTTCTATTCAATACCTCCTCATTAGTTATGTGATCTACCCATCTAATCTTCAGCATTCTTCTGTAGCACCACATTTCGAAAGTTTCTATTTTCTTCTTGTCCAAACTATTTATCGTCTATGTTTCACTTCCATACATGGCTACACTCCATACAAATACTTTCAGAAACGACTTCCTGACACATAAACCTATACTTGATGTTAACAAATTTCTCTTCTTCAGAAATGCTTTCCTTCCCATTGCCAGTCTACATTTTGTATCGTCCCGACTTCAACCATCATCAGTTACTTTGCTCCCCAAACAGCAATTCCCTCGGTATCACCCGACTTAATTCGGCTACATTCCATTATCCTCGTTTTACTTTTGTTGATGGTCATCTTATATTCTCCTTTCAAGACACTATCCATTCCATTCAACTGCTCTTCCAAGTCCTTTGCTGCCTCTGACAGAATTACAATGTCATTGGTGAACCTCAAAGTTTTTATTTCTTCTCCATGGATTTTAATACCTACTCCGAATTTTTCTTTTGTTTCCTTTATTGCTTGCTCAATATACAGATTGAATAACATCGGAGAGAGGCTACAACCCTGTCTCACTCCATTCCCAACCGCTGCTTACCTTTGCTGTCCCTCGACTCTTATAACTGCTATCTGGTTTCTTTTCAATTTGTTAATAGCTTTTCGCTCCCTGTATTTTACCCCTTCCACCTTCAGAATTTGAAAGAGATTATTCCAGTCAACATTGTCAAAAGCTTTCTCTAAGTCTACAAATGCTAGAAAAGTAGGTTTGCCTTTCCTTAATCTAGCTTCTCAAATAAGTTGTAGGGTCAGTATTGCCTCACGTGTTCCCATATTTCTACGGAATCCAAACTGATCATCCCCGAGGTCGGATTCTACTAGTTTTTTTCCATTCGTCTGTAAAGAATTCGCGTTGGTATTTTGCAGCAGTGACTTATTAAACTGATAGTTCGGTAATTTTCACATCTGTCAACACCTGCTTTCTTTAAGATTGGAATTATTATATTCTTCTTGAAGTCTGAGGGTATTTCAACTTTCTCATACATCTTGCTCACCAGATGGTAGAGTTTTGTCAGGACTGGCTCTCCCAAGGCTGTCAGTAGTTCTAATGGAATGTAGTCGACTCCCGGAGCTTTGTTTCGACTCAGGTCTTTCAGTGCTCTGTCAAACTCTTCACACAGTATCATATCTCCCATTTCATCTTCATCTACATCTTCTTCCATTTCAATAATATTGTCCTCAAGTACATCGCCCTTGTATAGCCCCTTTGAGTACTCCTTCCACCTTTCTGCTTTCCCCTCTTTCCATCTGAGCTCCCGATATTCATACAAGTGGTTCTCTTTTCTCCAAAGGTCTCTTTAATTTTCCTGTAGGCAGTATCTATCTTACCCCTAGTGAGATAAGACTCTACATCCTTACATGTGTACTCTAGCCATCCCTGCTTACCCATTTTGCACTTCCTGTCGATGTCATTTTTGAGATGTTTGTATTCCTTTTTGCCTGCTTCATTTACTGCATTTTTATATTTTCTCCTTTCATCAATTAAATTCAATAATTCTTCTGTTACCCAAAGATTTCTACTAGCCCTCGTATTTTGACCTATTTGATCCTCTGCTGCCTTCACTATTTCATCCCTCAAAGCTACCCATTCTTCTTCTACTGTATTTATTTCCCCCATTCTTGTCAATTGTTCCCTTATGCTCTCACTGAAACTCTGTACAACCTCTGGTTTAGTCAGTTTATCCAGGTCCCATCTCCTTAAATTCCCACCTTTTTGCAGTTTCTTCAGTTTTAATCTACAGTTCATAACCAATAGATTGTGGTCAGAGTACACATCTGCCACTGGAAATGTCTTACAATTTAAAACCTGGTTCCTAAATCTCCGTCTTACCATTATATAATCTATCTGAAACCTGTCAGTATCTCCAGGCTTCTTCCATGTATACAACCTTCTTTTATGATTCTTGAACCAAGTGTTAGCTTGGTGCAAAATCCTACCAGGCGGCTTCCTCTTTCGTTTCTTACCCCCAATCCATATTCACTTACTACGTTTTCTTCTCTCCCTTTTCCTACTGAGTTCCAGTCACCCATGACTATTAAATTTTTGTCTCCCTTCACTATCTGAATAATTTCTTTTATTTCATCATACATTTCTTCAATTTCTCATCATCTGCAGAGCTAGTAGCCATATACACTTCTACTACTGTGGTAGGTCTGGGGTTCGTATCTGTCTTGGCTACAATAATGCGTTCACTATGCTGTTTGTAGTAGCTTACCCGCATTCCTATTTTCCTATTCATTATTAAAACTACTGCTGCATTACCCCTGTTTGATTCTGACATTCCAAGCTCCGATCCGTAGAATTCCAGTTTTATTTCTCCTGGTAACGACATCCTCTTGAATAGTCCCCTATTTTACCTCCAGAATGTTTTACCCAAGAGGACGCTATCATCATTTAACCATACAGTAAAGCTGCATGCCCTCGGGAAAAATTACAGCGGTAGTTTCCCCTTGCTTTCAGCCGTTCACAGTACCAGCACAGCAAGGCTGTTTTGGTTAGTGTCACAAGGCCAGATCAATCAATCATCCAGACTGTTGCCCCTACAACTACTGAAAAGGCTGCTGCCCCAAACATTTGTCTGGCCTCTCAACACATACCCCTCCATTGTGGTTGCACCTACGGTACGGCTATCTGTATCGCTGAGGCACGCAAGCCTCCCCACCAACAGCAAGGTCCACGGGACAAGGGGGGGGGGGGGGGGGGAAGGAAAAAATACGTGGTGCTAAAAAAAAGCTAGGAAGCCAGGAATTGGTCATAATGTGCATATGTATGTCAAAATTAACTCATACAAGTCTCCACGTAATTAAAGCAATGTCTCGGTCAGAATCTGGTTTTAAGAAAAATTGAGGGTGCTAAATATTACACTTATAAATGTGAAAATTTGTATGACGCTTTAGTTCAACATTAAATTAATAACTACCTGACCCAATTAAGCTATCTCTAATAGTTTTTGAGTAATTTACTGAAAACTAAATTTAAACATCCTTATTTGTAGTAGATTAAGTATCTGTTATATTAACACTAGGAAGTTTTGCTTATAACAACCAGTACAAGCTCTCTTAAAGTTGTAGTTCAGATGTCATGTTATACTGTCAGTTCGGTTCTAAAAATTCTAGAAGGCAAAGTTTTAATACAGGCGAACTAAAACTCTTTCTGTGAGTTTAATCGACTTACATATGTTCATACAAAAAAATTATGAAGATTCTAAATTTATTCATAACATTGTTACTATATACTGTGTGTCCAAGAAAGCGACCGTTTAGGGACTGCTACCGTGGGCATAGGGCTAATGACAGCAGGTGTTCCCTTGGCTGTCCTCTGCGCCACATATATAAATACAGCCCGAGAGGAAATAACGAGGAACGAGGCTTCACTTCACACCCAGTCACCATGAGATCTGTATCAGTCAAACTTCAGAATGCGCGCTGCCTCGGATGACGTAACAGACAGGCTGTTATAAAACGCTCGTTTTCAGTAATAATAGAAAGTGAACTCATGAGGACTGTACACCGTCCTGGATCGCTTGGATTTCGCAAAAGCAACTGTCAGTGTACCGCCCTTAATGTTAACAAATCCACATGGCAAGTGGCGACAATTATTTTCCACTTTTGTAGCGAGCATTTATTTTGATTATCAGTGGTCAGGGTGAAAGACAATTTAGTAGGAACTTACTGTAGAGGTAACCTCTGAAGTTCTCATAGTGCTGTTTAGGATAGAGAGATTTACTGTCAGTATGAACGTAATGAATATTACAAAGTTGTGTGTGTGAAGCTTTACCAAATATATGTATCAATTAGAACTCAAAATTTTCATTTATAATCGTAGTCCTGATATCGCTGGGCAAATAGATAATAGAAACATTTCTTTCAGTGGGCGTGACAAGAATGTGGACTTGCAGACTGGGAACTATTGTCAGTATGTTCTCCATCACTCTCTGATTGACCACAGAAATAGTTGCCAGGATCTTGTAAAAAACAGTGAACAACATTTATAACAATTCCAACTTCCTCCTATGACTAATGATTATTAATATGTTATTCTACCCATGGCCCCACATACAGAATTGTTGAAGTGCCTAAAAAAGTCTGTGTTGGCAGTGAGAGTGATGGCAGATGTAGGAGATACAAAAACTTGCATACTTTGCTTATTTTCAGTATATTAGGTCATATGGGATCATATTCTGGAGTAACTAATCAAACTGAGCAGAAGCTTTTAGCATGCAAAAGTGTGTAATAAGGATCATTTGTGGTGTAAATACAAGAACACCATGTTCAAGGAACTTTGTATTCTGATCAGTGCTTCCCAGTATATTTATTCCTTAATGAAATTTGTTGGAAGTAATATATTGCTATTTCCAACCAATAGCTTAGTACATAGTATCAATACTAGGAATAAGAACAATCTACATAAAGACCTAAAACCACTTACCTTGGTCCAAAAAGGAGTTCAATATTCAGGAACACACATTTTCAATAAATTGCCAACAACCATTAAAAGCAGTGTTTAAAGAGAGTTTGAAAAACTGTTTGATAGGCAATTCTTTCTACTCTACATACGAATATATCAACAGAGACTGTTAGGCCAGCTCAAGTAAAAAGTCTTTTAGATTTCAGTTTTGACAGTACTTGGTTACAACAATAAAGATTAGGTATTTTGTGTATGATTAATTTATTAATAGTGCATAGCAATGGTTCATTCTGAGAGCATATTAATTCTGTAAATATTAGCTGTTCCAGTTTACTACATTGTATTCACCTATTTTGACAATATCCTGATAAATGATCGCGATAGTAAATACTATATTCAAATGTTTTATGTTTTTTATGTTATACTTTCTGACTTATTCCACAACCATGAGAATCATCTCATTCTTTGGCTCTATGGAACGAAAACTGAATCTGATCTCATCTAATTTTGATGACAGATACATCTGTCTATGCCTCTGTGAAAGCCAAAGAAAACACTGAAAGGAGAGTATCCACAGTATCTCTCATGACCTATACACAAATAAAGGCATGTCCTCACTTTAGCCAAGACCAACTACTGTACATTGTGGGCCTTACATGAGCTCAGTTATTGTTTTGTTATCAAGTTCAGTTCTTACTTGCAGGTGAATTTAATGTAAGTGCTCCGTTTATTGCTTTTGCACTGTATGCTGTTGTGATTGTTTCTAATTATGGAGAAGTTTGTAAGAAGGAAGGAGAGAAAAAAAGATTGTGATTAGTTCACTGGCGTCATGTGAACAAAAAAATAAGTACACACTACTAGAATAGCGTTGTTACTTATCTGTAGCAGCTTAATGTTATCACTGGAGTCGTTATTTGGAGACTGATAGAACTTTGGAGTTGCAATTTCAGTATTTCACAAGGCAGCAGAGCAATAATCATAATTACAAATAATATTAAACCAGCATCTGCGAATAAAAATACACCTAGATTGGCCTGTGTCACCCAAAAATCGCGTTAATCACCAAGAATACCACCCAACCGGCGGTGGTAGCATTTCTTGAAAAATTCTACAATTAGTAGCCCAAATAGAAAATTACAGCCTGGTCAGTTATAATCAGATATGAAAACTAGTTCTGATACCAAAAGATGGGAGAGCTTTGTGGGGAAGTCAAGGGGTATATGATGACAGCACATTCTATAGTTCGTTTGTTTCTATAATTTTTTTTCGTTGGGCTGCTTAAATTCATCTGAGCCAATGGTGGCCTACCCTCCCCCCTCCCGCCAAATTCGCCCAGAATCTATTTATGCTATATACTATACTATACTAAATTAAGCTTCTTCAGCAGTTCTCTGATTGTCTTCAAACTATAATGATTTTTTTTAAATTATAGAAGCCATTTCTAAAAGCAAACAGTACATTTTGACAGCAAATAATGTGAAATGAAATGATCGATTATCTGACATACATTATGCTGCTGGCTCTAAAAAAGAAAAATTGTCAATAGAATGTTTACTACGATAATGTTGACATGTTACTGTTATTCTCTTTGGGTTTCACAAAAAAGTGTCAGTGTCATTCTGTTTTCACCGTGTGAGAGATATAAAGAAAAATAAAGGGAAATATACATGTTAAATTGGGCAACTTATTGCTGGCCCCAATGTGACTAGCGAGACTAAATTAGAGGCGAAATTTTTTCAACCTGAATTCGCTGTATACCGTATTTAAAAATACACAAGATGTCAATAGAAAATGGTCATGAATAGCATAATCTTTAGTTTTAAGCCGGAAATTGATAATGTAAGTGTTTAAGCTACCACCAGTTGGAATGCAGTCGCTTGAGGAGGGACAAATTGCATCAGTTCAGTCCATTCCGTCAACATCGTCATCTACGCCAGTCCAAAATCTTCTCTTACGACTGCAGAATTGGAAAATGAGATTAAGACGCTTCGAAAACAAAGGAGAGGACAAGCCAGACATACCATTTGGTTAAGCCAAAGCGAAATTTACATTCTATGGTACAGCAACGGAGGCGAATAAATTCAGCTAGAACCAATTACTAAGAAAATGTAGGGCTATGTCGGTAGTATTGAGTCGGACAATATCTTAAAAACAATTTGTCTGGACTAACTTCTTAGTAGCAGTCAAAGTATTTTAATTTTATCTGACGAAACAGTGGATAAGATAGCTAAAATGGCAGATCATATGGTCGGAATACACTCTTTTGAGGAGGTTCAAATGGCACCAGTGTGTTCTTAAAAATGGTTCAAATGGCTCTGAGCACTATGGGACTCAACTGCTGTGGTCATTAGTCCCCTAGAACTTAGAACTACTTAAACCTAACTAACCTAAGGACATCACACACATCCATGCCCGAGGCAGGATTCGAACCTGCGACCGTAGCAATCGCACGGTTCCAGACTGCGCGCCTAGAACCGCGAGACCACCGCGGCCGGCTGTGTGTTCTTAAATATTGAAATTGTGGATGATATTTTTTGGTAGCTAGTGGTGCCTACTTGTCTGTTATTTCAATTTCAGAAAGCAAGAATGTTAAGCTTCAGTCTTTATGCAGCAAATGGATCAGAGATAAAAAGTTATGATTCAAAGCTATTAACCAATGATTTTGGGCTCAAACACAGTTTTCAATGCCCATTAATTGTAGTAGAGGTATGAGAAGGCATATCGGTGACCGATTTCCTTCATCATTATGGTTTACTCGGTGATGTTAAAAACAGACATCAAATTAAAAGTTTCAGCAGAGGTAACCACTGTGAATGCTAAATACTCAGTGAGCTCATTCTATGGAACATACAGTTACCCAAATTTTGGAAATATTTCCTGAACTAGCAAAACATCCATTGTACCAAAGTCATTGAAGCACGAATTCATGATTATATTACTACATCTAGTAACCTAACAGTATGCAGTAAGGTTAGATCCACATAAATTGCAAATTGCTAAAATTTCAATTTTTGTTAACTAATGGTGTTATAAATCCTTCACAGTCACGATGGACTCGTCCAATACACCTTGTAATGAAGCCAAATCGTCGGTGGTGAATTTGTGAAGATTGTCACCATCTGCATGATAGGACTCTCCCATACCATAATCCACTTCCATGAGCTGATGATGTAATGCATCAGAGAAGATAAACTGCTTTGCCAAGATCGCTAATAATAACCTTTATTCTCAATAACGGGTTTGGGTAATGAATGGTACAATCTTCAGCTCTCGATGGACGGGTTATTGCATATTTCTTAAAATAGCAATAGAAGTGCTGTTTTACATGAACTAACAACTGCACAACAGGCTAGAAGACTGATTCATTGGCATGTCAGGTATAAAACAGCGACATACACATCATTATGTCGCTCACATCCGTCTTATTTCGCCCACAACAGAGCACATCATAGAGTGATGATGCTGCTAGTCTCTAGAATAGAAGACTGATGCCTCGAAATATCAGGTTTAAAACAACTATATACAAAGTCATTCACCAAAAACACCCATCTTATGTCGATCACAACATAAATATTACAGCCAGTGTTCCTCTAGACTGTAGACCCTAGAATTCATGGAACTGGAGTCTGGTATGGGAGAGTCCTTTCATGCAGACGGCGATAATCTTCACAAACTCGCGACTAGCAATTTTGATTTCACAAAAAGATGCTGTGGACTAGCATCTGAATCTCCAGAGTTCGCTCTGAGCACTATGGGACTTAACATCTATGGTCATCAGTCCCCTGGAACTTAGAACTACTTAAACCTAAGTAACCTAAGGACATCACACAACACCCAGTCATCACGAGGCAGAAAAAATCCCTGATCCCGCCGGGAATCAATCCCGGGAACCCAGGTGTGGGAAGCGAGAACGCTACTGCACGACCACAAGCTGCGGACTGTCTCCAGAGTAATATGTCTAGCATCTAAATTTATTCTCTAAACAGTTGAATAAGTAACCTCTTGTAACAAATGATAGACAATCAGTATTTGGTGTACCACAGCCGACAGTCTTAGAAAAAGCTAGGCAAAGCTAGGTTCACAAAGGCTTGAACTAAAAACGACCCAAAGCAGTTCATGAACTTAGAGCATTCTTAGGGGTCATCAATTTCTACCATCAGTGTTTGGAATGTGCTTCTGAAAACCAATCTTTGCTGAATGATTACCTAAAAGGAACAATTAAAAATGGCCAAAGATATATTGATGGACAGAAGAAGCAATTTCTCAGTGCCAAAAATGCATAGAAGATCTGACAAGTGCTACACTTTTGAAATTGTCTGATTTGGAAAACAACTCAAATTATTTGTGAATGCATCAGATTTTGTAGCAGCTGCTGTACTGTAACAGTGGCAAGATAAACAGTGTTAACCGACACGATTTTTTTCAAATAGTTCACAATGGCAAACAAGACATATTCCACCTACGACAGAGAGTATATGCATGGCTGTCAAATATTCCAGATATCGGTTTAAAAGAAAGAGATTTGATTATTTATATTAAAATGTGCATTTAATCAAAAGAATGTGAAAGCAACGCCAATCCAGTTACATTACCTGCAGTATATTTCACAGTTTGCAACAGATCTGCAACATGTATTGGCTAAAGAACATATTGCTGTAGATAGCTTTTCAAGGCTTGAGGAATTAATTCCAGTTAAGTATGAAGACAGAGTCCAAGAACAAGAAGATGATGAAGAGAATCATCAACTACAGTTCAGCTGTCATACCTCAATTACATTAAAATACCATTTGACACATGGAGGAAAACAATTCTGTGTTAACAAAATTATTTGTCATTGTATTAATGAAGCATTTAGATATCCCATTTCCTAACTCTATCGTAATTTGGCTCATCCAAGAGTTAATACGATTGTAAAAACGATCTCCTCAATGGTTGTCTGGTAAATGTAAAAAAGTAAGCCCAAAATTCAGTGAAAACATATACGGTTTGATAGAAAACAAAATATAACATGTTCAAGGGGCATTACCCCACTATCCTAGTAATGACAAACACCTCAGGATAATTCACCTTGACTTCCTAGGACAAGTGCCTCCTTCTGATAAATGTACTTATTCCTTAACATGCATCGATAGAGTTACAAACTGGACAGAGTTAGCACCTCTTCCAGACATACAAGTCAAAGCAGTTTCATGTGCAGTTTTCTGTAGTTGGATGACTACATTTGAAACGCCATACCAAATAGTGAATGACCGTGGAAGACAGTTTAACTCTGGGCTAACACTATCAAAAATACCTGGTTGTAACCAAACTAAACTACAGCATGTTATTCTCAAACAAATGGAAAATTCCAAAGCTTTCATCAGACACTTAAAGTATCCATCCATGTCAATCCAACTGGTGAATTGACTCAAATAATACCTGTAATCCTTCTTCGACTTCGATGCTCTATTAGAGAAAACATTAACACTATAGTTTCAATCACGTTTAAGGCTTGCCCATCAGGATATAGGTGATTTTTTGAAGAGTATGACACAGCTGAAACAGTATATGAATCATCTGGAACCTGTACACAAGGCCTCAGAAACTCGACACATGTGTTTCTAAGGGCTAACCAGGTCTATACGAGGTAACTGAAAGGACTCCAAGATTTTATGGACCCTTTGAGTTGTCTCAAATGGAAGACCAAGCGGATATTTTTTTCAAAGAAGTTCACAATAGCACAGAAGAAGTCTTCTATCTATGACAGAGAGCTACATAATACATAAACGATTTCTGCATTGCTACGTGTCAGTAGGAAGTTTGCTGTGGTAATGTTGGCATAATAGTGTCAGTTTCTTGAGGATCTAACAAGGGAAGAAGATTGTTACTCTATTATTATTACAGTTTGGTTTTAATTGAATACAAGACAAAAAATAAAATAAAGGAAAATCACATGTACAGCTGAGTCCTTAAAGCTCTTGGTGTGAACCCATATTTTGTGTTTTCGTGTTTTATTAATATTTATTTTATCATTGTGTGTTGTGTTTGAGGTTAATTGCAAAATTTTCCATTACGATTTGGATACTTTTCCCATTGAGTGCTCTTCCAAAATCAGATGTCTGAGAGAAAAAATTATTTAGGTTTTACAGTAACACAACAATGCTGATGCCCTGACAGTACATAAATAAGACTATAAGTAGATGAAGCAATTTTCATTAAATAACATTTTTAGTGGAAAAGTCAGGTTTGATGAAGGCAAAAACTATAGTTTTTTTGATATTATTATTTAGGAAAGAAAAAATATTGGTTATTATTTATTCACTTATCAATATTGTTTTATGTGATTGTATGTACTTATCTTTTTTCGCTAATAAATAAGTGTTGATGTTTGAAATGTTGTTTCACTTCTAAGCCCTTTATCATGGAGTATTCATCAAGAGCATACATTTCATACTTTGGCCATTAATAAACTTTATTGATACTAGTTTTTCAATTCCAATGCTTAAGTACAGTAAACCTCTTACATTCACATAAAATTCCCTACGTCAGATTACTCTCTAGCCAAGTGAGATCAGTAATAACGATATTGTTGATAGCCCATGCATCCAAATGGGGCAAACTTTTTCACCTAGCTTTGCCACCGCTAGTAAGAGGCAGCTTTATTGTGACATTGAGGATTCCATAATTTTCCACTCAAGCATTTGCCATATTTCCTTTATGACCACCCCACACTTGCTCTATGGGACGGAGTATGTATTGTGACAGTACATTTCGTGGGGATGAACTTCCATTTGATATTGGCACATACTAATAACATCTGGTATTTTCTCAAAAACATACTTTAAAAGCAATACTCGAACTTTGCCTGTTGCAAGAGATCTTTGATTAGATTATATTTCATTTAAACTGGATGACATTTCATCTAGTTTAGATGATAGTTGTTCAAAATAAGTTTTAATCGTTATTTATAACCTATTATAAAATTTGGTAAAGGAATATGGTGTGTGGCTGATGGTTGCATTAACTATTTCACTCATAGTGCCCAATTTTAGTGGCTCAAACAGCGAATTCGCTATCTCTGGACTTCAATTCTATCCCAATGGGTGTTTTAGTTTCTGTTTTGAGTGACTTTCCTACTTTCCTTATTTACAGAACATTGCACTCTGTAAATTCGAAAACAATGGATAACTGAATTGTCACACATTGTCTTTCCAGAAAGATGACATTAATATTCTGAAGCAATCAAGAATCATGGCGCCATGCTGTGCAAATGCAATACAAAATGAGACATCTCGTTCAAACCACCTCCACTACTGTTAAAACTAATTACTTCAACAATTTTAAAATAATCAAATACCAACTAAAATTGGGCACTGAACCATTGTATTTGTTTAGTGGAATCTATTACATCCATAGGCGAAGGAGAATAAACGCTGCTGCTCATACTTCTTGTATCATGTCATAACATGGATTGCTGTCCACAATTTACTGAAAATTTGTTTATACTTGTAAATAGTTTGTAGTTCACTTTACATTAATTTATTTTTCACAACTATATGAATCTTTGGCTTTTCTCAATATTGTGTCCCTGGCCCATGTTTTCACAGTACACGAAATTGATACAAAGACATTGTAACATTGTAATGGCAAATCAATTTTTGTACACAAATGTACATAAAATACTTGGCCTGTTATTGCCGCCATTGTACTGTGACTCCTTTTTATGTGACAGTACATTCTTTAAAGGATAAATGTTTGAAAGTTAAATTTCTCGCAAAGGTCAGATGCATCACATAGCTGACAAGAAAAGGAAGATGTTTTGCTACCTGGCCGGCCGTCGTCGATAATCCTCAGGGCGGATTCGATCCAGGGGCCAGCGCCCCTAGCTGAGTCCAGGAAGCAGCGCGTTAGCACTCTTGGCAATCCTGGCAGGTCAAATGAATGCAGCATGAATAATTCGTATTTTGTCATACTTGTGTCTTGATTAACTGATAATTTACTATTTTGCCAGTAACTTCATTAAAATATTAATCAAAACTGATAATACAAAACCATGCTGATTGAAAAAGTGGTCAATCATATGTGTTAGCTGACACCTCCTTTGTAGTGCCAAAAGATGCTTCTGACAAGCTGCACTATATTATTGTTTAAACAAAATTTAACGATAATCTGTTGCGATTTATTGTGAGTGGACTTGCGTAAGAAAACTGTCTTATTTATTTGTGGACAAATGTTATTTACATTTATTGTGAATAGGCTGAGTGTGGCCGAATTCTTATAGCAATTCTTTATTTAAAAACTATTGTAATATACTAGTTAAGTCCAGGAAGTCGTCAAATAGATTCAAATGATATCTGTAGAACTTAGGGACGACATATTTTTGTTGGGTATGAAAAAGCACACAGCAACTGAGTACTCCGCCAGTCAAGTAGAGAGGGACTCTTTTCCCAGTGAAGAGCTCAAAGGAGGGATTCTGGCACTTCATTGTCAGTTGTGGAAGAAGGCAGACCTGTCTGTGGTAACGAGCTGTATTCGATAGTGGTTGGTGAATGGTCACTATCATACGGACTTTATATTATACTTCTGTACGGACTTTATATTTCAAGAGATCTGAACGTGCTCCTGAATATTATTCTAACTTCTTCCACTTGGATTATGGAACAGAGGATATAAAGTCTGTGAATTACTATTCTTTTATGGTGTGTGTTAATTTTCGAATCATTATATTGAACTCTGAGCTATTTTGAGCTGGTGAATATTTAGTGTTCTGTGATTACGAAATGGTCTTAGCTTTTGTGTATCATCGATAACTATTTAGTTCGAGGATTTTCCTACGATTCTCTTGAAGCTGTCAATGTAACTTTACAGTATTTTAGAATAGTAGTTCTGTCTGTATTATACCTGATTATCGTAGGCCCACTTTCAATTTAATTGAGATGTCCTTTCCAAATAAACACTCTTCAACAAATTAACTAAACAAACACTGTTTCACAAATTTCATAAGGGCTTCTACACAACCTAGCTTTTCGATTATAAGCTCATTTTCAAGTACATTACTGATTCCAAAGATGATAATACGAAGACAAACATGATGATAAGGCAAAGGTAGTCATCTCACCTTCTTAATGTATCGATCCTTGGCTTAATGCAAAATTACTTCAATGACCTGTTGTCGTTTATGCAGCATCTTGTAAACTATTGAGTGAGGGATATCTAGCTCTCATGATGCACAGCAAACTGACTTTGATGGACTTCTATGGAAGGTCTCTCAGATGATCTTTGCTCTTTGGGAGTTGTTTTCGATTAGAATATTATAAACGGGGTACTAGCAGTAAAAAGCAGCCCGGGTGGCTGAATAGTGAGATAAGGATATCACATAGAACAAAGTGGGAATTATATCATAATGTTAGAAGTAGTCACAATCAAGCTACAGTTGCCCATTACAAATAGTATTGTAAGGTGCTTAAAAATGTTATTAGGAAGGCAAAGAGTATGCGGAGCGCAAATAGAATAGTTAATTCACAGGATAAAATTAAAACCATATGGTCAGTTGTTACGGAAGTGCCTGGTCAGGGGGGCACAAAGTCGATGATATAAAGTCAGTTGGTAGTAAAAACATTTCGATTATTGATAAATCAGATATATGTGCAGTATTTAACAATCTTTTCTGAGCATTACTGGTGAATTAAATAAAATTTTAGTTTCTACAGGGAATCACATAACTCTCTTGGCAAAGACCATTCTCACATTGGTGTCTGAATACTCCTCTGTGATAAGGGGGAGATTGAGTCAATAATTAAATCACTGGACATCATATCCAAGGACTCTCATGGATATGATGGAGCGCCTGGCAGAATATTAATGTACAGTTCTGACAATGTAGCCCTGTATTTAGCCACATTTGCAATTTTCCATTTAGGAATGGTCAGTTTCCAGAACGATTAAAGTACTCAGTATTAAAGCCATTTTTTAAAACTGAGAAAGGGATAATGTAGACAACTTTAGACCTTTTTCTATGCCATCATTGTTTGCTAATGTTATTGAAAAGACTTTGTATGTGAGGATAATTGATCATTTTATATCATACAATTTTCTATCAAATGTACAGTTCGGCTTTATAAGGCATTTAACAACTGTAAATGCTATATTTTCTTCTCTCTTTGACGTACTGGATGGGTTAAACAGAAGGTTTCGAACGCTAGGCATATTTTTTTGATTTAACAAAGGTGTTTGATTGTGTTGATTACAAAATATTGATCCAGAAATTGGACCATTAGGGAATATGGGGAGTAGCTCACAATTGGTCCACCTCTTACTTTAGTAACAGAAAGCAAAAGGTCATCATTCACAGTGTTGAGAATGGCTGTGATGTGGGGTCTGAGTGGGCTATGGTCAAATAGGGAGGGGTGGGGGTGATGGTGGGGGGTGGGGGGTGGGGGGTGGGGGGGTGGGGATGGTGGAGAGTGCCCCAGGGATCAGTGTTGGGGCCACTCATTTTCCTTATTTATATAAATGATATGCCCTCTAGTATTAAGAGTGACTCTAAAACATTTATGTTCGCTGATGACACTAACTTGATAGTAAAGAATGTGTGCAACGTTGGCTCAGTTTCAAATAGTGCAGTTCATGACATTAGTTCATGGCTTGTAGAAAATAAACTTATACTAAATCGCAGTAAGCACAGTTTTTACAGTTTCTAACAAACAATTCAACAAAAGCCGACATTTTAATTTTACAGAATGGGCATCTGATTAGTGAAACTGAACAGTTCAAATTTCTAGGTGTTCAGATAGATAGTAAACTGTCATGGAAGACCATTATTCAGGATCTTGTTCAAAGACTGAATACTGCATTTTTACTATTCAAATGGTATCAGATGTGAGTGATCGTTCGACACGAAAATTAGTCTACTTTGCTTATTTTCATTCGCATATGTCGTATGGTATTATATTTCTTACCATTCTAAAAGGATATTTTTTACTCGGAAACATGTGGTTCGGGCAATAAGTGGTGTAAGTTGACAAACCTTGTTGTCGACCCCTGTTCATGAGTCTGGATATTTTGACATTGGCCTCTAAGTATATATATGTTCTTTACTGTTATTTCTTCTTAACATATCAGCTTATTCCCAAGAATAAGCAGCTTTCACTCAGTTAATACCAGGCAGAAATTAAATCTGCATTTGGATCGGACTTCCTTAACTCTTGTGCAGGAAAGCGTGCAGTATACTGCTGTGTCCATTATTAGCAGAAATCCATGCACTTTCAAATCGAAACTGAAGAGTTTCCTTATGGGTCACTCCTTCTATTCTGTTGAGGAGTTCCTTGGAAAATTAAGCTGATTCTTATGTTGTATTGTTGATTACATTTACTTAAACTTATGGCTTGACTTTTTTTGGGTTCATCAGGATTTTATTTTTATCTGTTATTGATTTTACATAGTAATTTCATGTAACGACACATTCCATGACCTTACAGATTTGCTCCTCGATTTGGTCCTAAGGAACTCGCTGAGTAAATAAAAATAAAAATAAATCTCCTCTGCCACTTCAACAGATGTGCATTTTCTTCCAGAACCTGACTGCCTGTACATAATCTCAGTGGCAAGGAACTTGTAATACCAGGCCTTAATTGTCTTAACATGTGATTGCTGTCTTTGAAATTGATATCGGAAATTTCTTAAATGGAAATGGGTGATTTCCTTCCACATAACACTTCACACATTGTGCTCGTCCTTAAGCTGTAGTCATTTCTGGTAACTATTTATGACCTGAAAGAAAAGAAAAGGAATCATTTGGAAAAAAATATCTATATGAAACTTTTTGCGTTGCTTTAGATTATATCACAAACCACAAATACCTATATCTAATAGTTTTTTTAATTGCACTTGGAAACCAGGAAGATTTCATGCAGACACCCTGTAGTTAGTGTCTTTTCAACTTTCTCTATATTTTGTTCACTAATTTCATATCTCTATGAAAATATGAGTATTAAAACTATTAATAAATCACAATTTTATGTTTTTGGCTGAATAAATCTTAGTTCTTACTTAAGTGTAAGCCGATAAAACTCGTAAAAATGATTAATATTAGTATGTTTTGTGAAAAGTTATGACGTGATACACAATTTTTGACTGTATATTTGCAATAAGTGATCTCAGATTAGCATGCCTTCTACATTTACTCGCCAGAGGCGATGGCAGTACCGTCAGTTTATCGCTCTGAAAACATTGAGAACAGAGGAGCATAATACAGCACACCCACTTCAGGAGTGTGCTCATGTTTTTATTTGACCATTCGCAGAGTGTAAAGGAGTGAAACCAACTATCCCAGTAATCCCTGCATACAAAGTTTCAAGCACTAGCGTTAAGTTAGAAATGTAGGTATATTCACTCCCATAGGGACAGTGGAAATAAGATTAGAGTAACTAAGCCTCCACAGAGGTTTAATCCTTAGGTGGTTCATGGGACACATTTGTCTCAATAAAGTAATACACAGTTTTGAGGGTTGGAATGTCTATACCCCATATCTTTCTGGTGCCTACCATTACTGAGGAGCTTTCAGAACCTGAAGAAAAACAGCAGTCGGTGTGTATATGGAGGTTTTAGCAATCAAATGGAGCAGCGTATATTTATAGCTGGCACGATGTGTCTATTTCACGAAAAATAGATCTAATAATCTAAAAATGTATGAACTAAATAACTGCACTTTCTTACACATCATAGATATTGTTTCGAATCATTGCTACACTTCTCATTAGATCTGCTGGTTTGCACAAAACGTGTTTAATGGGATGTTTCTGCACCAACAAATTGCACTGACTGTAGAATACATTGGTATGTGATATATCAGTGACATATTGAGACATTGTGTCTCAAGAAGATGGTGCCCCATAGCTACTAAATATTTAGAAAGTGTTACGATTCATCGCCAAGAGCTGCTAATAAGAATTTCTGATTTTGTTACACAACCATTCTCAGTCCACAGCCCACCATTAGGTATCACAAATTATTTATAGCAGCATACAAGGGGATATAAAATCAGTGGGTTCAAATAATATATGACAAGAGCGCCAAGTAATGGATTATATATATATATATATATATATATATATATATATATATATATATATATATATATATTCTGTATCACTTATGAGCTGTTGTAAATATTTCATGATACCTGATAGCTGGTTGTATAATGAAATCATTTTTATCCACAGCTCTTGGAGGTGAATCACTATTTTTTAAAAACAAATACTTTATTTTTAACACTTGTGTCCGATATTTCATTTTTTATTCGAAATCATTGTTTCGGAAGCGATATATATTGATAAAATTCTCTCGATCTTGCAGTCACATCAATTAACTTAAAATCACTGAGCTTCTGGCCAAGTACTCCTCGGCCATTGACAAGTGGTGATTGTCATTTGGTTGCTACTAATGTCGGTACATAGTTGCGCTACCTCCTGTGACGTCACTGGTACTCACTCCAGTGCCATATTAGATACGATTTTCGTTGTGTCCCTGCTTCAACATTCTGATTAGATGTGTGGGTCCCAAGCTGTGCTTAGCTACAGTCTACCGTCTTTATTAAGGGTACTGTCACAAATTTTTATCTCGATCGCTTCCTTTATTATGGTATCGCGCAAACTATTAGTCCATGTAATAATAGATGTCTCACGGAAAACAATATGACCTCTGTTTTCTACAGCATGCTCTGCTACCACTGATTTCTCTGTGAACTGAAGGTAAAAGCATCTTTTGTGATCCACATGTCGTTGTTCAGTTGCATGTACAGTCTGTCTGACGTAAAACTGTCCACAACCACAGGCTGTTTTATACACCCTTGGTATTCTGAGGCCTCGTAGGGAAGCTGCATGTTAAGCTCTCTAGCGTTTCTTCTACCCTGTCATGAAGAGAAGACGTTACCATGTTTTGTCTTCATGAGCCACCATATCAACACTGCTGCAGCCAAGATAATATTTCGCCATGCCAACTTTACCCTGCTCCAAAAGACATCACATCAACCAAAAATCAATTGGAAAAAAATGGCAGTGAGCTACAGTGGTTTAAACTTTGGACTGTGAATGTATTAATGCAGCTACAGTAGCACAACAATCACAGAAATGCATAAAGGGAAATTCAGTCAGTTTTCACAGCAACAGCATAGGGCAGAACGGAAAACAACAGAATCTGCCGTTATCAACATGACAACTAGAAACATCGACACAGTTGCCATATCAGCTCTTAAGAAGAAATTTAATTTTGTACCATCACTGCATAACACCTCTTTTACTGACATGATGAGTGGTGTGGAACAGGTAATTCGCAAGATGTCCAGTAGAACTACAGAAGAAATTCGTCGAGAAATGGGCTGCAATCTTTCTACATACAGGTTCCCAACGTGAAGAGCTAAACGAAACGAACTCTGCAACTATTATTTCCTCATATTCATCCTAGCCATCATTATGGAACGACCCAACTATGGAACAAAGATGCGGTTGATTCTAGAGGAGGAGACATATCGAAAATTATCAAGGGAGCCAATAGCCAGAATAATGAGTAATACATTATAACTTCTCAAGGAGTTTTCACTGGAAGAGACTGTCATTAAAAAATTCCTTCCTCAGGCACCTTGATCATCTGTGTGGTACAGCCTTCCAAAGATTCACAAGAAGGACACACCCTTACATTCCATCACGAGCACCACTGGATCCCCAACTTACAGTCTCACGAAACAGCCTTAATTCTCCAAACGCTAGTCATTGTGTACATGAGAAAAAGAATACGACCGACTTAATTAGTTTAATTAAATGTCTGCATTTTTGAGAAGGAGATATTATGGTCAGCTTTGATGTGGTGTCATTATTCACACGCGTTCCCATCAAAAATTCTATAGAGCTGCTCTCTCAGTTATTTGCCCATACTGTTATGGAATTATAAGCACACTATGACGTCGTCGCATTTTTTATGATGGAGAATATTTTGACGAGACAGACAGCTTCAAGAGGGGATTCCCATTAGGTCCAGTTATGGCCAACCCGTTTATGAAGTACTTTGAGGACATTGCCCAGCTGTACACAGCTCCTGGAAAGCCTAGTTGCTTTGATCGACGAAGACAAGTTTGTTGACTGGTCTCATGAACTTGAAAAATTCTTGGAAAGTACCAACAATACGCATGATAACATCGAGTTCATGTTAGAGATAGGGACATACGGTGTCTCTCCGTTCCTTGGCGTCCTCATCTGCCATAAAAAGAATCAGTGTCTCAGTCACAGTGTTTACTGGAAACCCAGAGACCAAATCTGCATACTAACAGCTATCACCATCCGTTGCAGAAACATTCTGTCCTGAGGACCTTGGTCCGTCAAGCGGAAGCCGCCTGAGACGTCGAAAAATTGTTGAAGGAACTAAGCCACTTATGGAAAGTATACACTGAAAACAGCAGCAACAATCACCAGATTTCGCAAGCCATCTTTCCTATAACCCGTGAGCAGCAGGACTCCAAGGAGGACTCGATAAAGCTTACTTTTTTGCTGTTATGCGGCCCAATATCAGGAGAGATTAGTCAGCTCTTGCATAAACTCTATTCTATCTTCAGGGCTCCAGGAAAAATTCTACAACTCATGTGGCCAGTGATAGATGATACAGGCTTCAGAATGCCAGGAGAACGTAAAATACCATGTGGGTGCAGACAGTTTTATGTCTGACAGACGGTGCTTACCATTGAACAGCGCTGGGTAGAACACAAGAGGTGCTTTCATCTTTGGTACACAGAGAAATCAGTGGTAGCAGAGCACACTCTAGAAAATGGACATCGTAATGCATCCCACGACACATCTGTTATTACACGAAATAATAGTTTCTGGGGTAGCATGACAAAAGAAGCAAACGAGATAAAAATTTGTGAAAACACCCTCAATAATGATGCTGGCATGCAGCTAAGCATTACTTGGAACCTGGACATCAGAGGGTTGAAGTAGTTTAGATTAGATTAGATTAATACTTGTTCCAAGGATCATGAATACGACACTTCGTAATGATGTGGAACGTGTCAGGTTAATGAAGGATTTCTGTACAAGATATTACATTACACAAAATATTGCATGACACTAAAGCTTGAGTTAGTTTTTTTCCCTCCCTTAATTTATATCTAAAAATTCAGCCAATGAGTAGAAGGAGTTGTCATCTAGAAATTCTTTTAATTTATTTTTAAATGTTGGATGACTATCTGTCAGGCTTTTGATGCTGTTTGGTAAGTGACCAAAGACTTTTGTGGCAGCATAATTTCCCCCCTTCAAAGTCAGACGAGGTGGGAGCCGAAGTAAGCACCAGTGATGTCACAGAAGGAAGTGTGGCTGAATAAGAGCTGTAGGAGCAACCACAAGACAATCATCACTTGACAATAGTCATTAATACTCGGCTGAAAGCTTGTGAGTTTTAAACCACTTGACGTGGCTGGAAGCTCGAGAGAATTTTATCATTTCATGTTTTTAATTGTCAGAAGAATACACGTGTTTCGATATTGATTTTGTTAAACTGTTTTCCATATTTCCTATCCTGTAAAATCATTCTACAAACAAAAATTTGACTTTGAAAATTAACATGGAAATGTGGAACTAGTTAGGTTTATGGGAACCTATTGTCCCATCTCACCGAGTTTCAGAATCGGCCAACATAAAACTTTTTTCATTCTGGGGGTGAAATTGTATTATTGGGTATAATGGGGAACAGTTCTTGACATTTTATTTTTCAAATATATGTAAAATAAATTTTAACCGTAGAAGGGTTAAGCAATAACTCTTCTTGGGCACCATACACACATGTAACAGGAAGAAACCGTAGAAAGTGGTACTATGGGAAGTGCTGCTTGCCACTGTAGTTCATAGTTGTCTGCAGCATATAGAGGTTGTTGTTGTTGTGTTCTTCAGTCCTGAGACTGGTTTGATGCAGCTCTCCATGCTACTCTATCCTGTGCTAGCTTCTACATCTCCCAGTACCTACTGCAACCAACATCCTTCTGAATCTGCTTAGCGTATTCAGCTCTTGGTCTCTCTCTACAATTTTTACCCTCCACGCTGTTTCCAATACTAAACTGGTGATCCCTTGATGCCTCAGAACATGTCCTACCAACTGGTCCCTTCTTCTGGTGAAGTTGTGCCACAAACTCCTCTTCTCCCCAATTCTATTCAATACCTCCTCATTAGTTATGTGATCTACCCATCTAACCTTCAGCATTCTTCTGTAGCACCACATTTCGAAAGCTTCTATTCCCTTCTTGTCTAAGCTACTTATCTTCCATGTTTCACTTCCATACATGGATACACTCCATACAAATACTTTCAGAAACGACTTCCTGACACTGAAATCAATACACGATGTTAACAAATTTTTCTTCTTCAGAAACGCTTTCCTTACCATTATCAGTCTACATTTTATATCCTCTCTACTTCGACCATCATAAGTTGTTTTGCTCCCCAAATAGCAAAACTCCTTTACTTCTTTAAGTGTCTCATTTCCTAATCTAATTCCCTCAGCATCACCCGACATTATTCGACTACATTCCATTATCCTCGTTTTGCTTTTCTTGATGTTCATCTTACACCCTCCTTTCAAGACACTGCCCATTCCATTCAGCTGCTCTTCCAAGTCCTTTGCTGTCTCTGGCAGTATTACAATGTCATCGGAGAACCTCAACGTTTTTATTTCTTCTCCATGGATTTTAATACCTACATCGAACTTTTGTTTTACTTTCTCTATTGCTTGCTCAATATACAGATTAAATAACATCGGTGATAGGCTACAACCCTGTATCACTCCCTTCCCAACAACTGCTTCCCTTTCATACCCCTCGACTCTTATAACTGCCATCTGCTTTCTGTACAAATTGTAAATAGCCTGTCGCTCCCTGTATTTTGCCCCTGCCACCTTCAGAATTTGAAAGAGAGTATTCAAATCAACATTGTCAAAAGCTTTCTCTAAGTCTATAAATGCTAGAAACGTAGGTTTGCCTTTTCTTAATCTTTCTTCTAAGATAAGTCATAGGGTCAGGATTGCCTCACGTGTTCCAACATTTCTATGGAATCCAAACTGATCTTCCCCGAGGTCGGCTTCTATCAGTTTTTCCATTTGTCTGTAAAGAATTCGCGTTAGTATTTTGCAGCTGTGACTTATTAAACTGATAGTTTGGTAATTTTCACATCTGTCAACACCTGCTTTCTTTGAGATTATAATATTATATTCTTCTTGAAGTCTGAGGGTATTTCGCCTGTCTCATACATCTTGCTCACCAGATGGTAGAGTTTTGTCAGGACTGGCTCTCCCAAGGCTGTCGGTAGTTCCAATGGAAATTTGTCTACTCCGGGGGCCTTGTTTCGACTCAGCTCTTTCAGTGCTTTGTCAAACTCTTCACACAATCTCATATCTCCCATTTCATCTTCATCTACATCCACTTCCATTTCCATAATATTGTACTCAAGTACATCCCCCTTGTATAGACCCTCTATATACTCCTTCCACCTTTCTGCTTTCCCTTCTTTGCTTAGAACTGGGTTTTCATCAAAGCTCTTGATACTCATGCAAGTGGTTCTCCAAAGGTCTCTTTAATTTTCCTGTAGGCAGTATCTATCTTACTCCTAGTGAGATAAGCCTCTACATCCTTACATCTGCCCTGTAGCCATGCCTACTTAGCCATTTTGCATTTCCTGTCAATCTCTTCTTACCTATTTGATCCTCTGCTGCCTTCACTATTTCATCCCTCAAAGCTACCCATTCTTCTTCTACTGTATTTCTTTCCCCCATTCCTGTCAATTGTTCCCTTATGCTCTCCCTGAAACTCTGTACAACCTCTGGTTCTTTCAGTTTATCCAGGTTCAATCTCCTTAAATTCCCACCTTTCTGCAGTTTCTTCAGTTTTAATCTACAGTTAATAACCAATAGCTTGTGGTCAGAGTCCACATCTGCCCCTGGAAATGTCTTACAATTTAAAGCCTGGTTCCTAAATCTGTGTCTTACCATTATATAATCTATCTGATACCTTTTAGTGTCCATGTATACAGCCTTCTTTTATGATTCTTGAACCAAGTGTTAGCTATGATTAAGTTATCCTCTGCATAAAATTCTACCAGGGGGCTTCCTCTTCCATTTCTTAGCCCCAATCCATATTCACCTATTATGTTTCCTTCTCTCCCTTTTCCTACTCTCGAATTCCAGTCACCTATGACTATTAAATTTTCGTCTCCCTTCACTCCCTGAACAATTTCTTTTATCTCATCATACATTTCATCTATTTCTTCATCATCTGCAGAGCTAGTTCGCATATAAACTTGTACTACTGTAGTAGACGTGGGCTTCGTTTCTATCTTGGCCACAATAATGATTTCACTATGCTGTTTGTAGTAGCTTACCCACATTCCTATTTTTTTTATTCATTACTAAACCTACTCCTGCATTACCCCTATTTGATTTTGTATTTATAACCCTGAGTTCACCTGACCAAAAGTCTTGTTCCTCCTGCCACCGAACTTCACTAATTCGCTCTATATCTAACTTTAACCTATCCATTTTCCTTTTTAAATTTTCTAACCTACCTGCCCGAGACCAGTGTATCTACGTCTACATCTACATGGATTCTCTGCAAATCACATTTAAGTGCCTGGCAGAGGGTTCATCGAACCACCTTCACAATTCTCTATTATTCCAATCTCGTACAGCGTGCAGAAAGAATGAACAGCTATATCTATTCGTACGAGCTCTGATTTCCCTATTTTATCGTGGTTATCATTCCTCCCTATGTACGTCGGTGTCAACAAAATATTTTCGCATTTGAAGGAGAAAGTTGGTGATTGGAATTTCGCGAGAAGATTCTGTCGCAACGAAAAACGCCTCCAGCCCAAATCCTGTATCATTTCCGTGACGCTCTCTCCCATGTTTCGTGATGCTGCCTTTCTTTGAACTTTTTCAATGTACTCCATCAGCCCTATCTGGTAAGTATCCCACACCACGCAGCAGTATTCTAAAAGAGGACAGACAAGTGTAGTGTAGGCAGTCTCCTTTGTAGGTCTGCTACATTTTCTTAGTGTCCTGCCAATAAAACGTAGTCTATGATTAGCCTTCCCCACAACATTTTCTATATATTCATTCCACTTTAAGTTGTTCATAATTGTAATACCTAGGTATTTAGTTGAATTTACGGCTTTTAGGTTAGGCTGATTTATCGTGTAATCGGAGTTTAACGAGTTTATTTTAGCACTCATTTGGATGACCTCACACTTTTCGTTATTTAGGAACAACTGCCACTTTTTGCACCATTCAGATTTCTTTTCTAAATAGTTTTGCAATATGTTTTGATCTTCTTATGACTTTTTAGTGGATAAACGACAGTGTCGTCTTCAAACAACCTAAGACACCTGCTCAGATTTAATCCCAAAACGTTTACATAGATAAAGAACAGTAAAGGATCTATAACACTACCTTGGGGAACGCCTGAAATCACTTCTGTTTTACTCCATGACTTTCCGTCAGTTACTACGAACTGTGACCTCTCTGACAGGAAACTACAAATCCTGTCGCATAACTGAGACGATATTCCATAAGCAAGCAATTTCACTACAAGTCCCTTGTGTGTTACAGTGTCAAAAGGCTTCCGGAAACCCAGACACAAGGAATCTAACTGAAATCCCTTGTCAATTGCCGTCAACGCTTCTTGTGAATAAAGAGCTAATTGTGTTTCTCAGGAACGATGTTTTCTGAACCCATGTCAACTGTGTGTCAATAGACCGTTTTCTTCGAGGTAATTCATAATGTTCGAACACAATATATGGTCTAAAATCCTGCTGCATAATGACGTTAACGAATGGGCCTGTAATTTAGTGAATTACTCTTACTACCTTTCATGAATATTGATGTGACCTGTGGCACTTTCCAGTCTTTGGGTACGGATCTTTCGTCTAGCGAACAGTTGTATGTGCTTGTTAAGTATGGAGCTAATGCATCAGCATACTTTGAAAGGAAGCTAATTGGTATATGGTCTGGACCAGAAGACTTGCTTTTATTAAGTGATTTAAGTTGTTTCACTACTCCGAGGATAATTACTTCTATATTATTCATGTTGGCAGCTATTCTCGAATGGAACTCTGGAATATTTACTTCGCGCTCTTTTGTGAAGGCATTTCGGAAGTCTGTGTTTAGTAACTCTGCTTTGGCTTCGTTAATATCTCCATTGCTATACCACAGAGGAGGCATTGATTGTTTCTTGCCTCTAACATACTTCACGTACAACCAGGAATCTCGTTGGGTTTACTGCCAGGTTTGGAGACAAAGTTTCGTTGTGAAAAACTGTTATAGGCATCTCGCATTGAAGTCTGCGCTAAATTTCGACCTTCTGTAGAAGATCGCCAGTCTTGGGGATTTTGCGTCTGTTGAAATTTGGCATGTTTGTTTCGTTGTTTCTGCAACAGTGTTCTAACCTATTTAGTGTACCAAGGAGGATACGTTCCATCGTTTGTTAATTTATTTGGTATAGATCTCTCAGTTGCTGCCGATATTATTTCTTTGAATTAAAGCCACATATGGTCTACACTTGTATTATTAATTTGGAATGAGTGGAGATTGTCTCTCAGGAAGGCGTCAAGTGAATTTTTATCTGCTTATTTGAATAGGTATATTTTTCGCATATTTTTCGAGGATTTGGGGATTACAATATTCAATCTCACTACGACAACCCTGTGTTAACTAATCTCTAATCTCGCTATGACAACCCTGTGTTCACTAATCCCTGAATCGGGTTTTATGCTCGTTATTAACTCAGGATTATTTCACAACCATTTACTATACGCATGAACTCAAGAACTAACTGCTCGAAATAATTTTAAGAGAATGCTTTTAGCACAATTTCGGATAATATTTCATCAACACAACCAAGATTTCAGGAGAGCCACAATCACAGTATCACTCCATACTCTGTTGCCATAGACTGCTACAAAGAAATGCTCTACTGTAAATGCTTACAGGTATTTTGTCCAAATTAGACAGATAATGTAAAAAATAGCATGCTAATCCAATGTCTGAAGTGAAATTGAGAAGATACTGAATATCATTATTACACTATGGCGACATCTACATTTCACAATTAGGTGACACACGAAGTACGGGAGAAATTTAACAAAAGAGATGGCGGCAGTTTCAGGCAAAAATGGGTTACACTCTGAATTTTATTCAGTAAATTAAAATACTGCTGAAGCAGGAAATGTAAAAGATTGTGGGAAAGGAGAACATTGAGACATTCGTGGGTTCTCTAGCTTTTTTGTTTCTTATCATTTGTGGAACGAAAAACTATGCTATAAACTTATTAGTTCAGGTTTTGAAAATGTTATTGTAGAGCTTTAAATTTTATGTCGTTGGTAGAGCCAGTATTACCAAGAAAATGTATGTTGCATGCATATTTGGATGTTTCGGCCTTTGGGAAGTAAATGCATATTCCGAAGAGTTTTAGACATTCATGTGCATATTACACATCCCACAATCCATGAAAATGACAACATGTCCAAATTATAGTCGCAATAACCAGTGTATTAACAGCCAAAAGCGGAAATGATTTCTTTTAAAAATGCTTTTTACAGTCTGTAAATTCACATTGAGTTCAAACACCATAGTGTAGCTCTGTATACTTTGGTAGAAGACAAAATACTTTGTAACTTACCTCATTGTGCCAGGCCTTGCTATCTACAGTGAATGGTAACTATTACTGTACTACTACTCTCTCTCATTCCATACCCTGTCACCACAATCGTCTTTGAGGTGAGCTCTGTATGAAGTTAACAGACCTTAGACCAATTATTATTTTAGAAGTAAAAAAATTAAGCAGTTATGAGCATTATGTTGCTTTGGAGAAGTGTGTATAAAATACGGCAACTACACGACGCTAAACCATTTCCTTCCCACATTTGTATTACGATGTTGGGCGACAACAAAGCCTTTTTAATTTGTCGCTGACATAGGAAAGTGGGAGAATTCTGTACTGCTTGAGATCTAATGAATGCAGACACTAGATACATTTGCATCGAATTACGAAGTTTAGTGATGGCTCTGACAAGGACTGGAAGCTACAAAAGCAGAGATTTTGTGAAACCGGATCGAGAGAAAGGAACATCTAACAGTAGATGGTGTTTTCATTAATTGTTACTGTCGCAATAAGGCTGCAAGTAGTTATGTATTTACCATCTCTCATTTCTACCAGAAAGAATCATATTTTAAAGAATATTTTTCCTAAAAACTTATACGACATATCAAGCCACTTTCTATTAGCTTTACTGGATCTAGAAGTTCTCCATGCAAAAAAAAGTAATGTTGATATAAGCTTTATTTCATTTGTTGGTCAAATACTGAAGAAAGTTTCAAGTACATTAGCATGTAACTTTTTTGTGTCATACTGCAGAGATGAAACAACCGAAAGACACCAAAACATAAAGTGTGCAATCATTTATCAGTACAATAACAATTAACCGAATGCAAAATCCATTTTTTGTGGATCTGTGTGATGCTTTGGCAGTAACAAACATACTATTTGAAAAACTGGCGAAATCTGTATTCAAGTAATCTTTTTTAAACGTGCATAAAAGTTTGATACCCTTGATTCAATCGCTTTAAGCGAAAATTACCTTCAAATGTCTTAAGCATAGGTATTCAAGAAAACACTTAATTTTAAAGTCAGTTTTCCCATGCACTCATATATAAACACATCAAAAGAAATTTGGGTCACCCCAGTTCCCAGAACTGCTGAAAATAGATGTAGACTGTGAATATTGTATCACAGACACAGTCCCTTTGACTGTTCAGAAATGTCACTAGACCCACCCAAAGATGTAAATAAGCATGCATGAGCAGCGCCTGTTAGACGGAGGGTGTCAGACAGCCGATCTGTTCCAATCATTCCACCAGGAAGGAGGTACACTGCTCATGTTGTCTGTAGTTCAACCATGCCTAGACGGTCAATACCGCGGTTTGATCACATAATCATTGTTACTTTGTGACAGGAAGGGCTCTCAACTCCAGGCGTCTCGGAGTGAACCAAAGTCTTGTTGTTCAGACATGGAAGAGATAGAGAGAGACAGGAACTGTCGATGACGTTCCTCACTCAGGCCACTCAAGGGCTACTATTGCAGTGGATGACCGCTACCTATGGATTACGGCGTGGAGGAACCCTGACAGAAACGCAACCATGTTGAGTAATGCTTTTCATGCAACCACAGGACGTCGTGTTACGACTCAAACTGTGTGCAATAGGCTGCATGATGCGCGACTACACTCCCGACGTCTATGGCGAGTTCCATCTTTGCAACCACGACACTGTGCAGCGCGCTACAGATGGGCCCAACAACACGCTGAAAGGACCCCTCAGGACTGACATCACGTTCTCTTCACTGATGAGTGTCGCATATGCCTTCAACTAGGCAATCGTCACAGACGTATTTGGAGGCAACTCAGTCAGGCTGAACGCCTTAGACACACTGTCCAGAGAGTGCAGCAAGGTGGAGGTTCATTGCTGTTTTGGGGTGGCATTATGTGGGCCCTACGTTCGCCGCTAGTGGTCATGAGAGGCACCTTAAGGGCTGTACAATACGTGGATGCCATCCTCCAACCGATGGTGCAACCATATCAGCAGCATATTGACGAGCCTCCATCGTGAACATCTTTTGAATGACTTTCTACAGGAAAGAGACATCGCTCGACTAGAGTGGCGACCAATGTTCTCAAGACATAAACCCTTTAGTGCATGCCAGGGATAGATTGAAAAGGGTTATTTATGGACGACGTGACCCCAACAACTCTGAGAGATCTACACCGAATCGCCGTTGAGGAGTGGGACAATCTGGACCAACAGTGCCTTGATGAACTTGTGGATAGCATACCATGATGAATACAGGCATGCATAAATGCAAGAGGACGTGCTTCTGGGTATGAGGAACCTGTGTGAACAGCAATCTGGACCACCACCTCTGGAGGTCTCGCTGTATGGTCGTATAACATGTGATGTGTGGTTTTCATGAGCAATAAAAATGGTGGAAATTATGTTTATGTTGATCTCTATTCCAGTTTTCTGTAGAGGTTCCTGAACTCTCGGAATGGAGGTGATGCAAAACTTTTTTTGATCTATATATAGGTTTCGCAAATCTTTGCAGTGTGTAGCTGGAGCCAGCCTAAACAAACACTGTTCATCAGATCTTTAATGTGCTGCCCAGTGTCGACAGCAAGCGTCGCTTTACCTCCACGTCCTGTTGCTATTAGAGTACTGGCTATTCTTCGAGTTTTATTGACCCTATTAATACATATCGATAAAACAAATATCGCACTAAACTACTTTGGAATTCTTGGTCGAATGGATACATAAAATTTCGCTTTAAAAATCATTTTGCTCATAGTGGGAAACAAACTGGCGCTTTCTGTCGGCACTGGGCGTCGCTTGAAAAACTTTATAAGCGTTGTTTCTTTGGGGTGACTCCAGCTACACATAGCAAAATCAAAAGGCTGATAGCTGTGATTTGAAAGATCTTGCAAGAAACTAAAAATTAACTTTGTGAAATTAAACTCACTTCAGTCTTCATGTTATCCATTAATTTGCCAATTAGGTGTTCGAAACTCGAAAGGAGATGGAAACCTCGAAATGTAAGTCTCTGATGCCGAATCTACTGACTGTATGCAAATTCGATGGTTGGAAAATTAAGCCGGCTTCACACATGCAACAGCTAGTGTCATGTTGCTGTTGGATAGCACTTACATGTGTGAACTTCTAGCTGTGCATGGTGCAACATAACAAATGCAACTTTTGTCACACCACAAAAGTTTAGCTTTGTTGTACTTTGTTGCGCCATCACTGCTCCTGGTGGTAGTATTTCGAAACACGATCATCCCATCGCGGCTTTCGTGCACTTTTATTTCCGCTGTATGCCATTCGATTTCAGTGTTTATTTTATTCTCTTTCCGGAAAAAGTGAAAACAATGGTCGGCAGGTACACTATTGCAGTTTCTAGAACTACACGATCTTGAATAAAGAAACTTAATATATGTAACGAATAAAGCAAGTCGTATAAACTTCGTAATTTGTGCGACCAGTCATTGAATAAATTGTGAATTATATGCAGGAAATAGTTAAAGAGTGTGATGTGGCAGCTGTTCAAATGGTTCAAATGGCTCTGAGCACTATGGGACTTAACATCTGAGGTCATCAGTCCCCTAGAACTCAGAACTACTTAAAGCGAACTAACCGAAGGACATCACAGACATCCATGCCCAAGGCAGGATTCGAACCTGTGACCGTAGCGATCGCGCAGTTCCAGACTGAAGCGCCTAGAACCACTCGGCCACACTGGCCGGCGGCAGCTGTTAAACTAAAAATTTGTTGTTCGAAATGCCTTCATCAAAGAATACAGTAAGATTCTTGGGAGAATAGCTTGTCTGCTGATGATTTTTAAATGCCCGCTGTTGGTTAGCTTGCCTTGCAGACAGCTTTTTCGTCTCTCAGTATTATATATATGTTTCCCTTGATTTATCCCTGTGCGAAATCTTTTTTCGGATCCATCATTTTTCTTTCGTCTTCCCTGTACTTAACTCTAACTCTTAACTACAGCTCTAAGGTCATAACTTGCACTATAACATTCATACCCGCCCATATGATTTCAATTGTCGACATATTAAAAGCAGTGCAACTACGAAGAATGTGTGGCGTCCAGTGTGAACTGTAACTCAAGATGCCGCTACAGCAAGCCACAAGCTGCTGCGCCACATCAGATGTATGTATGAACCTGGTTTTGAGTGAGTATGGATCGGGACAACTGTGTCTAGTGCGTCGCAAACCTCTGCAAAAAGTAGACCGCTATACAATTGCAAATTTCTTTGATGAAGCAGTGCCTTTGCAAATGTACTCAGAATCACTTTCAAATAGAGACCTGAGTTTCTCCTGGCGTATACAATTTTCAACCAACTTATGGGAATTCAGCCACGTAACAATTACAGCGACCATTGCAGTTTTTGCCTTGAAAATGGCGGGATGTACTCCAACCGAAATATCGGCGGTCGCTGTAAATATAACCTGGCTGAATTCCCGGAAGTTGTCTGAAAAGACCTTCGTATAGTCTGTAAACATTTTAGTAAGCTCACGCATGTCCCATTGTTTCAATTGGTAAGGCTGGTGGACTTTGTGGCTCAAGTTATTTTTGTTATCTAACTGTACTTGTATTTCCACAGACTTAATTTAATTTAATATTCATTTCACCTTTTTTTTACACGTTTTCATGTTTGCTACTTTCGAGTTCTGTGTGCCACTTGTACTGTAGCAGATGATCGGTGGAAACGTATGTTGTCAGCGCTGCAAGAAGTGACACAACCACTCACTTTTCGGTAGTTCGTGTGGTGTAGTGATAGGCAAAGAAATTCTTTTTACATATTTCTTCCTTTTGAGACAGTTCTTCATATCGGACTAGTTCGATGAATTTGTTCAAATTAACGACTCAGTTCATCTTTAATGTTTATACATAAGTCATTAAGTGCACTAAGATATATGTTAAAAAGCAAAATTTTATAATGTTATTTCCTACAAAAGTTAAATGACCTTTAGTAGCAAACCAGTGTACATATTTCTATGAATTTTTTTACATGCAAGTTTTTTGTCAGAAACGGCTGGGCGCTTTCAATTCTAACACAGACCATTACCTGGGATGTGGAAAGCACAAAAGAGTAAAATATTCTCGTGTTCGACAATAGTGTTTATCTGCTTCTAGTTCTTTTTGTTATTTGATAAGGCCTGGAAAAAGGGGAACTTCATTCTTATTTAATAGTTCACAAAAATTAATTTTTAAGATGGGAAATAAATAAATAGATACAGACAGGCCCTACAGGAGACTGAACTGACCTGAAAAGATAGCGGAATAACAAACGGTTTAGGTCGTCTGATACGACGCAGTTCACACACTTCGGAACTGGAGCCTACACTGAATTAACTGAAATGTTTCAGTCTGCTGATCAGACGCAGTTAGCGCAGAGCGTCATTGGGAGTTCGGAAGTACAGGTCCTGGGAGTGGGGTGTGCTCAGTATCAGGAGGTGGGAGAATAGTTCACTCCAACTTTCAATATGTAGGGGAAGAGAGGAGCAAAAGAACTACTGTTCACTAAAAGAAAGACTGCTCTGAACATTAACAGAATAAATCATTTGAACTAGTTGCTTAAAGTGTTTCTTCCTCTCTACTCGCAAACCAAGAGATCTGATCTTGCTAAAATATTTTCTGACTGTATGTCATGATTTAAAACGTAGCATCACTCGGATATTTTTATAATTTTTAGGAATATTGTGACCAGTAAATTTAAATAAAACAATGGCCGTATTGCTGAAGTATGTGGAAGCACTCAAAATGTTTTATCCTACCCTAACGCAAGTTACATCTTTAGCCCCTTGTGCTACATTAGGTAGCTGAAACAGTGAGTCTAAAATTTCGGCATGATAATATGCATACGTTGGTATCCTCCACCAAGAAGAAAAACAGAAGCTAAAGCACAAAAATTTGATAAGTCTGACAGTAGTAAATAAATCACATGCTGACTTTTTTTCATATTAAACGTATGTGAAAGCATCTGCCCGTGTTGTCACACATAGAGATAGAGCGCTACTGCCAGATTTATCCTTGCCACCACAACCTGTTTTGACCAGATGGCGCACCGGAACATGAATAACTAGTATCAGATTTTTCTGTGGTAATTTAGAAGAAGTAAATTCCGTAAGGGGCTGTAAATTCCTGAACATTTGGTTAACAGCTACTTGCTTCAGCAAATCTATGTTACTGTCTCAACTTGATTTGTTTCCTTCGGCTTTAGGTCGTAGACGCCTTTGATGGCACTGATGTAATCTTCATTAAAGATGCGGAAGTAACACTCAAGGAAAGACATTGGAAGCAAGATTTGAGTTACATCAAGTCGAATTTCACTCGTTTGCCTTCGGCAATTACGGAGCTGGAAGCCACATGTCTGTCACTGTTGGAAACTTTCAGAAATGCTGAAGAGATTGAAAAATCTTTGCAGTCACCCTATAGATTAATGGGTGTTGAAGCAAAAGATAAGCTGAACAAAGTTATCGAATCAAATCCAGTTTTGGAGTTTATGAAGTCGCAAAAAAATGTTTTTGGTAGAAATGCGAAGTACTTTCAACCTCATTCGGCTTTTCCCGAAGTTTCTTACCTTAACTAATCTCCTGTCACTTCTTGTGACGTGGAAAGGTCATTTTCTATGTACAAAAATGTTCGTTCAGATAAACCCATGATCCTAAGTGAAGAAATTTTGAAGATATTGGTTATACTATAGTGTTCTCAATGTGCACGTTTAGTAATATGATACTGCAAGGTCCCTATTGTATGGATGGGATTGCTGTTTGCGCTCTTGGAAAAAAAATTGAATCATTGTTTTGGGCAAAGATGTCAAGTTGACGTGGCTCGCTGTGCGCATGCGCAGTAAGGCCTTACGTGGCAAAGCCAGCTGGAGAGAAGTACGTTTAGCATTTCGATATAATGGTTATATTGCCTGTAACGTGAAATTTCATCTTTTGTAACTGGATGTTAGTATGTGCTGTCGTTCCTGCAGAACCAGACTGCCTGATACTCGTTGGATTCTTAATTGAAAAAGTGATATTTCATGATTTCGAAAGCGCATCTATCGGTTTTGACGTTCGTTGACTGTGTCGTGTGTCAGTAATATAACACATATGTTGTTACCGTGAGACGTGTACATTATATACATGTTTTCAAAGGTGTAGCCTTTTGCATCATATGTTTTGCTGCTTCTGACAACTTAGTTTTGTTATCACCTGTGAGGACAAGTTAACGTGTTATTCAAGCTGTTCATGTGATTTATTCTTTTTAAGACATTCACAACTAAAGTTACTCCTGAAAAGGTAAGCACGACTGTTAATGAACTGCCTTTTCTTTGATCATTCACAACATGTCAGCTCTTTTTGTGCTAAGGAAGTTTTAGTCGTATGACGGACGATATACACTGATTCAGTATTGACATATTTCTGCTAAATGACGCTCACAAGAAATCAATGTTTTATTCTTCGTGACTCGTCAAACTGCTGGTACACTTAACTTTGATACCATATAAAATATCACATACGCGTATCTCTTTGAAATTTGATCCACTGCTACAATGCTTACGCCGAAATTCGAGGGAATGAACGTCCGCTAATTTTAAGAATTTTGCCTTAGTAGAAGTTTGTCGACTGCCTGTAGTAATAACCAATAATAATCTGTTATGTGTACTGTAAATTGCCGTGTACGTTACGTGTGCAGCAATTCAGTCTGCCTTATTTTAACGCTGAAATTGTAGCTTCGTACAGATGTAACTGCGATGGTGTGGTGTTACGTAAACTTAAAACTATCAAGGGAGCATAAGGAAGAAAATGATAGTGTTTCTCGTCACAAGTCATTTCATAAGTTGAAATTACGATAGATATGATAGACAAGATGTTCGTGAACAGGAAAATGCTGTCAATGCCTTTTAAGTGCTCCGGCAGGTAAGAGGTTTGACGTTTCTGTAAGGAATACAATCCAGTCTACGAAACTTGTTTGTATGCATTGTGCGACATTTCATAACTGCCACAACGAAATTACTTTCACCTGATTCTTTCCGTTGTTATGGACATAATTTATTGCATTTTATGAATTCGTATTATGTACTCCACACGGACCAAATAAAGGTATAATTATTGTATTTAAACTGCGATGTGCCATTACAGGGATAGCCAATAATAGAATTCCTATCAGTTTTGTTATGACCAAGTTATTTACGTCAAGTCGATTTTAAGACTTAGTCTTTCAAGTAGCGAACGTCTATTCAGTATACACTTGATTGCTCCGCAAAGCTTTCACTAGATTCACTTCTTTAGTAACGTGAGAAACCTATTATGTGCAGTTTAATTTCTTCACTGTCAGAGATCTGTAACAGCTGTCATTGGTTTTTCTGCTACACGAGTTTTGTCCAATGTGAATTCCGGAACTCATTCATTCACAGAGCGTATTTTCCTACTTTCAAAGCAAACTCTTCTGTGATGAGTATCACTTTCCTAAATATGTAATACCAGTTTGTTTTGGCAGGCATTTCCATGATATAGAACAGTAGTCTAGAAAACACATAGGTGTATGCAAAAGATCATTATCTCAGTCCTTTGTCTGTAATAATATTTTCAATTTCAACAGAGATGGTTGGCTTAGAAGATGCAAGTCTCATGCACTGAAGAGGCTAGATATTTATATTTATAACAGTAGTCTTGTCAGTGCAGTGTGAATTTTGAATTAGTAATGTGTGAACTGTTAAATTTAAACCTTGCTACTACATATGATATTTGTGATGTATTTTATAGACACATTTGCTCCTTCAATCAAGAGATCAGTCTTGAGCACACCTCACATTATAACATCAGCAAGTATAATAGTTCGTTCATAAAGTCTTCAGATATTTTTTAAAAAAGTTTCGTTTACTGATGCAACAGGATAATTCATACACAAGAACCATTGTAACCGTCGATCATCAAAATGTAGTGGGTCTTACACATTTCTAATTATAACAACATATGAATTACTGGAGCTTATTAGCTGTGAATATTTACCATCTGTTTAGAGTTTAATTCCAATTTTTGCATATAATTCCTCTGAAAAGTGTTATGTAACACTTGTGAATTATAGTGTTGTACATTATTCTGCTGATGTAATGTTCAGTTCAGCTTTAAAGCATATCTGAATATTGTCATAAGACACATTATGCTTGGGACCACTGTGAGAAGTTGCAAAACTGCATGACACTTTCATTACTTTTGTCAGGGCTAGGTCATACATATTACACTCATAGGTTTGTTTCTCACTTTGAAGATAATGATTATGAAAGTGAGTGTGATATGCGTGAAATTCGGTGCAGTCTTCAAATAGTGACAATTCTTTTAATGTCGAACATGCTATGACTGATAATAATTGCAGAGTCATTGTCAGTGTGTTCTGGCCATCAGTTTTTATATATTCTTTGATTACCCCACCCATCTGTAGAATGTCTTCAGGTGTGTATGTACACAACAACAGTGTTGATACCTTCCAAGATAAATATGCTCTATATTCAGCTTCCCGTGACATACAGTACACCTTCATTTAATGTAAGCATTTTAGGTTTGGCCAATTCACAACGTGGTTCTTAAGATCAATACTTCACTAGGCTTAAGACTTTCTTTAAGTCACTTTCATTGGCATGTCACCTTCCCGCATAATCTTATCTTTGGTTACACTACAGATCAGTCTGTCACTACAACCTACATTCGAAATGTAAGAGAGCTGTGAGAGCAATATTGTGTGTTTTGTTCTCTTTCTCTTTGCACATGTACGACTGCATCATCATTATGACACGGATAAAAACAGACATCTGGTAGCAGTAGGTTTAGTAGATGTTGATATGTATGAGCTCTAACAACATGGCACCTATGGCTTCACAACATACACACGGCAACAAACATGAAAATATATATAAATAAGACAATAATGTCTCCCTTCAAAAATATAATCAAACTAATGGGACAGCCATGGGAAATTGGGAGTTTTAGGGTGGGGCAAGCTAAGTATAATAATTAAAAAAAAAAAACTACAATCCCAATCACACAAAATGCACAAAAAAAAATAAAAAAATACCACATTCTGCTACACCAACAAAATCCATAGGAATCTGACACATCATATGACCTATATAGCTCAACTGCGTCTGTTGATACCACAGGAACATCTACAACTACAAAAATTGGAATCGTACATTTTCCTTGACTTGTGTAGGTCCACCACAGTTGACTATAACAAAAAAACCAACACTTAAAACTATGAAAAATAAAACCAAACCCATAACACCTCAAAAACCCAAAAATTAAAACGCAATCAATACACCATAAATACACAAAACATTACAACCTGAGAACAGTAGACTCAAAAAACACTTACCACCAACAAATTCCGTCACTGCAAACTAGGTTGACCACCCCAAAAAACACACACACACACACACACACACACACACACACACGACACATGTTATTTAGTTCAATATTTACATCCTTTTACTCACTTATACAGTGATGTCATTCTCCTATGTAATATTGTCAGCCAATATCGTTTGAACAACTTCCTCTTTAATATACGGTAAGCCTGCCCTCCCCCATTTGCACTTTTCATTCTATGTGTTATATGTACGTAAGGTGCACCATAATGCTCATCTGAGACTTATGTATTATCTAGTACAATTTTTTCAGAATTTATCTTGCAGTACCAATTTCATAATGAAAAGTGTGTTAAGTTGACATGACCATAGACACTGGGTACACTAAAAATCAATCTGCTACTACAATATTAATTTCACATTCACATGGGCTTCATCAACAATTTTTACTTTAGTAGTACATCAGTGTATTAAGAGGGAGACAAACAAATAAAATATATTGCCTCTTTTCTTACCTCCTGCAGGTTACAGGGCACATATTGCCAACCAGCCTGTCAAATGCCACACATCCATCCATCGATCCATCCATCATCTTGCCAATCTGTGTATCAACAGGTCAAGTGCACTGCTTGGCACTGCCCCTAATCTAGTTTTTAGCCCGCAGTTGTCAAGATCATTAGTTTTCATCCAGAATAACCACTATTAGTGTCACTCACAACAGCTAGATCAGCTGGAAAAGATTCAGTATCTGGAACTTTGCTGTTCATGGTGCTTTGTGCAGCTGGTGAAATGTGTGTGATTGAACATCCTTACGGTTGAGCTGATCCCAAAAAACAGCCATTTAGGGTAAAGGGCATCCAAATATCAATAGCTGCATGTCAAGGCAGTTTGTGGATGTAAAATCCCTCCCACATTGCTAGGTTAAGAACTTGTCGAGCCAAGTTCTGAACACATTTTCATTTGGAAAGGAAGTTCCTTGGACATTGTTGGATAGTCGGACTAGGTGAAAATTGGAGGTTGCAGGGTCAGACGAATAAGGTAAGCCTGGAATGACTTCCCAACCCAAATGCTGTAGAGTGTTTTTGTCAGTCTAGCAGAATGTGGTCAGGCATCATCATGGAGTAGCATCACTCCATGCGTCTTCCTGGTCGTTGTCATTGTTTGATTTCATCTGAAAGACATCTCAGTTGTTGACAGTAAATAACAGCAGTGATGGTTACACCTCTGGCATGCAATTCATAGTACTCCACTCAGTCGCTGTTCCACTAGACGCGTAACATTCTTTTGTGGATGCACACAGGTCTTTGTACAGGGAGTTGCTGCTTTGTTTGGGTTTAGCCATTCCTTTCTTTCTCTTATGTTAGCATAAAGACACCATTTTTCTTTGCTATTAAGGATATAGGATAGGAATGGTCAGTGTTGTTAATGAGCCAATTGGGGATGTGCAAGCAGAGATGCATTTTCTGTTTTTTTGTGATTTTGACTTGGAGCTTACAAAATTTTTGAACCTGCCTCATTGCATGCAAACATCGCACGATGGTAGAATGACCACAGTTAATAAAATTTGACAGTTCTCAAGCACTCTCACGTGGATCATTATGGATTAATGTTTTTAAACAATCTTCCTCAGATCCTGAAAGTCTTCCTGAACGTGGAGCATCTAATGTCAAAATGCTCCTACTGAAAATGAGAAGACCATCTGCTAGCTGTGCTCTGTCCAGTGACATAATCTCCATACATGATGCTTATGTTTTTGGCTGCCTCTACTGCTGTCCCTCTTCTAATGAACTCGGGCAGAAGAGTATGTTGGCAATGTTCAGATTTCTAGCTCAATTTACTTTCTCAATTTGATAAAATAACAATATGTAAACTCAAATAAGAACAGTGAACTACAAATAAGAAATGAGAATTGATAAATAAACCCTTGCAACTGGAATCCATTATGCAAAACAAAAATGCTATGAACTTACGCACCAGCCTAAATATATTTAACGCCATGGTCATTTGATGTAATTGAGTTGATTCTTTTATCACAAAGATATATTGCTGTTGATGTTATATAAGTGCATTTAGCATCTGCCCTTCCAAACAATAATAGAATTGAAATAATGTGTGACTGTCTGAGGTTGTAACTGATTTTGAGTAACTTCCATTTTTACAGGCTTCTGTAGCTGGTATTGTGAATCCAGTATTGTAGAAACATAAAGATTGCATTTCTTGTTGTGTTAAGTGTATGTACAGCCATTGTGCTAAATTGAGGAAATGTTTCACAGAACCAGCGGATACACAATGAATCCGCAGTACGCAGCCCAACATCAACCACAGTATGGTGTTTATGGTGGAGGGGGTAATGGTATTATCTCTCCAGGAGCACCACCTTCGTGGGCGCAGAATGGCCCTCCCACAGGAGTTGGACTTGTGAGGCCATCAACACACAATGGTGGCCCAGGGTATCCTAATCCTGTTGTATCTAACGGTCCTACACCATCGCATCAGGGTAAGAACTTCAATTTCAGATTTCATGTTTTTGTTAATTTAGGTGTTTGGTACGTCTTCTGACCCACAGTAATATTGAAAAGGTACTCGTTGAAGGAACAATGCGGGCAGGAGTTGTCATACAATCTCTGTTAGTTCCTCTATCTCTCTTATTTTTAGTCTTGTAGAAAAGATTTATCATCTAGTGAGAAGTTGGTGTAGCTTAGTGAGCATTTTGATATAAATGTGTTCTGTATCACAAAGAATAAGTAAAATGACTGGTATCAGACTGCATTCATTCTAGAATTCAATTCATATTACACAACATGAGTATGAAACAGGAATTTATGCCACTTGCTTATAAGAGTGCAGTCTTCAGTATTTCAGCCAAACAACTGTTACAGAATCTGCTCATTGTTCATTCTAAGGGTGCTCAGATGATGTGTGAAAGCTATGCTGAATTTCGTTTGGTGATCCCTGAGAAATGAAACAGAATTAGGCACTCACTGTACTTACACAAGTATCATCGAGATGGTAATTAGAAATGCTCAAAAATTGATTATTCCCTTTGGAAAACTGTAATATTAGGTGACAGAATCTGTCCACCACTTGCTATCTGGAGCTGATCGTCAGATTCCTGCCAACAGATGAAATACATTAAAGTACAAACTCTCACACTGCTAGAGGAAGCTGTCCACTCTTTTGGTCAAAAACCTCAAAAGTGATGTCCCTCTCCCTCCTCATCCACAACTACCCTCCAGAAAGTTAACAAGACATATGGACACCTCATTGAAAGTTTCCCCAGCAGGGTTCAAGACTTCGTAAAAGGGGAGGATGGACACACTCCATATTAATATCCTCCAATAGATGTCCAGATACTTTGATAAGATAATGCCTGTCAATGCCAGTAGACAATCATTTCCAACCTATTCAGAATCTACCATTCTAAATAAGATGCCAGCTATGTCCAGGAATGTCTCTAATCTGTTCTCTCCCTCTTCCACCTGGAACCCTTTTCATTTCTATTAATGCTACATAACATTGGGTAGTCATACAGTCTAGAGGTCGTAGCCCTAGAACACTACTTCCCCCAACAACCACTGATAAGTCTCTGTAAAACCTTGTTAATATCTTTGTAGTCAGCTTCATCCTTACCTGTAACTTCTTCACTGTTGAGGATAAGATATAACAGACAAATCAGGGGAACTCCTTTATGTATCAAAGAGGCCCTGTCTTATGCCTTTCTTTTCATGAGGTGCACAATTCATCCAGATTGTCATTGAACCTCTGGTTTCATACTTATTGATATCTTTGTCCATGACTCGTGGTGAAAGAGAAATTCCCACTTTCTGAATACTTTTACCATGACTCATGGTGAAAGAGAAATTCCCACTTTCTGAATACTTTTATTCTTTTCCTCAACTCACATTCATCTTGGCCTTTTCCATATTCAAATGTATCTCCCTTGACATTCACCCACATCTCACCCGGGCTCAGAACCAAACTTCATTCCATATAAAATCAACCAATAATCAATGATTCCTCTGTGTTGACATCTACCACCCTTTACACATCATAAGCTCCCTTCCCTGAAGCTTAGGTACCCATGGCAAATGTATCCACTCAACCACTGAATCACTCAACACCTACACTAATAATGTCTTGGACTCTCCTGTCCCACAACTGCGCCACAGATCTTGGTCTCAAACAAATCTCTCAGGCAGCTTCTTCCCTTTACCCTCTGAAAATACAGTTCCCTTTTCCAAAAAAAAACCTCATAAGCTCCCCACTTGTTACCCAGTATAAACCAGACCTCGAATGCTTCAATACATTACTCCATCTAAGCTATGTCTTTTCCAAGGTAAGCTCTGGAATTAGGCATTCTGCCCCTGGTATCTTCCCATTTCCGCCCCCCCCCCCCTCACCCCCTCCATCTGTGTCCCCCCCTCACCCCCTTCTTTCACACCCCTCCTGGGGCTCACAAATGTTATGTGAGAATGTATGTGGTGAGCATGGAGCTCAGTCAGTACAATACTCCTTCCTTTCAATTTTACTCTCTGACTATACATTTTCTCTGATTCAATCTTCAGCAAGGCTTCCTCATTTACAGCCTGGCTTTTTTATAGAACACTGATCATGATTGTGTGCTTTACTTTTCCAGTCTTTCTTTTCCTCTTTATTTTGGCTCACTCATGTTTGGTCCCTGTTTCAGGTTTGACCTCCGTTCAGCCAGCCCCCAGGGGGCTCACAGTTCTTTCGTGAGTTCGTGCGTGGCGCACATGGGGCCCCGAGCTATTGTAGTTAATTTTTCATTCACTAGCTGCTTTTCATACTCCCTGCCCCCTCCCTACCTATCCCTGCTCCTTCTCCGTTGCCACCTCCTTCCTCTCTCTGTGTTCTGCTTTATGTCGACCTGGCTATTCTTCTGGTTTCCTGTATTGGTTGCAGTTTTGTTCCTTTTGCCTGTTCTTTCACCCTTTTGGCATTTTGGTCCCCAATTGATGTTCGACTTCCACTTCAAAATTTCCTGTTTTTAGTGTGAGCCTTATGAGGAACAATCCCTCCATAGCATTTACGGCATGTATTCCTCTCCCCTTTCCCTTCCCCACTGTAGCTCAGCTTCCACCCTGCTAGGTAACCACACCCTGCTAGGTAACCAGCACCGTGTGGTGAGGCTGTTATGTACCCATATGGCTGAGACCCCTGACAACACAGGTATCACACTACTGATATGTGACCTGTTCCCTTGCCGTGTATGCCAAGGAGCATCGGAACTCCCGACAATAGCCTTCGTGCCAGACGGCCCTTGCTGTGGCTGGGTGGTGCCCATGGGGAAAGCCCCTGGTCGGATTGGGTGGTATCAGGTCCTATACTTGGCGCATGAAACATATCAAGCTGCAAAAATCTGGCCATTCTCACATGGCCGTCTCTTCTAATGATGAAGGATTTTTAAATGCTGTTTTGTATGGCCCGCAGTCTTCGCTTTCCTGGCTACACTATAGGAAGGGGGCCAGGCTTGCTGTCTTGGGCTGAAACCTTCCCCCGTTACCTCATCTGTTCTAGGACGGATGGGGACACATTCACCACCACAAAATCATTGTTTTTCGGGTAAAATGTCGAGTAAAAGTTTGGTGAAGCGGAGTCTGTTAGTAAGATGCAGTTGGGCTCCATGTTGATCAAAGCTGCTTCCGCCACCCAATCCGCAGCTCTTCATGCCTGTGATCATCTTGGCAACGTCCCAGTGTTTATCACTCCTTCCCCAATCTCTGAATATGGTGCAGTGAGTCATTTTTCATAGGTACCTCACCCTGCAAACTGATGAGGAACTCTGGGCTAATCTGGAGCGGTGTGGCTTTCATTTTGTTAGACGTGTGCAAAAGGGCCCAAAGACAACTGCACCAAAACTGGCACCTTCATCCTGGCTTTCAAGGGGGATACGCTCCCAGAGAAGGTCAAGGTTATGTGCTACAGATATGATGTGAAGCTGTACATCCCTCCACCCATGCGGTGCTTTCGGTGCTTGCATTTTGGGAATATGTCTTCCCACTGTACGGCGGACTCTGTGTGGTGACTCTTTCCATTCCGTCAATGAGGGAAGCCCTTGTGTTCCGTTGCCTGTGTGTGTTAATTGTGCTGACCGCCACTCCTCTCACTCACCGGATTGCCCAGCTTACAAGAGAGAAACAAAGGTAACAAAAATATAAGCCCCTGGCTTGCCTGTCTTACACTGAGGATTGCCAAAAGTATGAGGGACTCCATTCGGTGTCACACTCTCTTCATCCTCCTCCCCCCCCTCATCTTTACCCCAGCCCCGCCCCACTCTCCGCTCCACCTCCCCTGCTGTTCCCACGACCTCCTGTCAGGGAGTCGCCTCCCCACCCCGGCCGAGGAACTGCCCCTCCCCCCCCCCCCCCCCCCCCTATTTTGGCATCTGCCAGTGATCGGACTCTCTCCCAAGAAACCGCTCCCTGGGTCTCTCAGGCCAGAAGACTGTTACTACCACTCGGACATGAGGTACACCATCTGTGGGCCCCAAGGTCTCCCGCTCTCTTTTGGTTCCCGATTTTGCAGACGGCTGTACTACCCGTGTCCTACCCTCCTCCACCTCAGAAAGAGGAGGAGGAGAAGAAGAAATCCCAAGACAAGGCATCCCTGGTGCTCCTAGAGGTACCAACTCCCCTCTCGCAACCTGAATCTGACATCTTATTTATGGATGTCACCCCATCTTTGTCAGTGACAACTACTGACAGTCACCTGACGTCCTCCTCGGCTCCTTCATGCTTACCTTGGACTCACGTCACACGATCATCCAGTGGAACTGCAGCAGCTACTATCGTCACCTACCAGAAATGCAATGTCTTGTCTCCTCTTATTCTGCGTTCTGTCTTGTTCTCCAAGAAACGCATTTCCGTGACGACCATTCTCCCTCTTTATGTGGTTATCGGGCATTCTGTTGGGACCGTGCTGGCCCTGGGATAGCATCTGGTGGAGTCTGCACTTTGGTTTGCTTCGATGTCCTTAATGACTGGAACCCCTTACGTACCACCTTGGAAGTGATAGCAGTTTCAGTGCAAACGACTGTGGCAATCATCATTTGCAATGTTTGCTTTCCACCAGGTAGGCCACTTGCTTATGTTGCACTATCTACCTTAATTCAGCAACTCCCGCCTCTGTTTCTCCTCTTGGGGGATTTCAATGCCCACCATCCACTGTGGGGAGTTTCACATAAACAGGTCGGGGTATCCTAATCGACCAATTTGTCACGGACTTTGATTTGTGTCTCCTCAATGATGGTTCCCCGTACCCACTTCAGTGCTGCTCAGAGCACCTACTCTGCTATTGATCTCATGATCTCCTCCCCTGCCCTCGTGGTTTCCCTACATTGGTCATCCCACGATGACCTTTGTGACAGTGACCACTTCCCAGTGACACTATCGTTCCCCTGCTGCCAGCAGGCAGACAGACCCCACATTGGGCATTCTGCAGGGCTAATTGGCCTTTATACATGGCTGCTGTCTGCTTTCACACCTTCCTCTCGAATGCCATTGATGTAGTTGTGCAAGGCATCTCTGCTGCTCTTTTTTGTGCTGCTGGCACTACTGTTGTCCTATCCACAGGGCCCCCTCATCATTGGCTGGTAGTGTGGTGGACCAAAGGTGTCGCAGTCACTGTCCAGGACTGCCGACGGGCGTTGCAACGATTTAAGCGACACCCCTCCCAGACCGACCTCCTCACTTTTAAGCGTCTTTGTGCTAAGGCTCATTACATTATGAAGCAGAATAAAAAGGAATGCTGGGAGTGCTATGTTTCCTCGCTGCGGACATATGCCTCTTTATCACAGGTTTGGTCAAAGGCCGGTAGCGTTTTGGGCTGCCAACAACAGTCAACTGTCCAGGGCTGTGCTCTGTGCACTGATCCATTGGTCCTCGCAGAACACCTTGCGACACACTTTGTGATGGCATCCTACCCTTCTGCCTTTCTCCAGCAGAAACGCAGAATTGAACGGACCCCCCTCCATTTCATCCTGCACCACGTTGAGCACTACAGTGCTCCTTTCACTGAATGGGTATTGGTGCAGGCTCTTAGCTCTTCACGAGACACAGCCACAGGGCCAGACTCCACTCACAATCAGATGATTCCCCAGAGGCATCAGCTCCTCAGGGTCTTCAATCACATCTGGCTCACAGGTGCTTTTCCGTCACAATGGCAAGACAGTGTATCCCCGTCCTTAAGCCCGGGAAAATCCCAACATCTCTCAACAGCTACTGCCCTGTTGGCCTTACAAATGTGCTTTGTAAACTGCTTGAAAGGATGGTCAGTTCCAGATTATGTTGGGTACTCGATCTCAGGGCCTTTTGTCACCATATCAATGTAGCTTCCGGGCAGGACAATCTCCAACTGACCATTTACTCCGATTGGAATCAGCCATTCGACAGGCTTTTGTTCTTTGACCTACGTAAGGCGTATGACATGGCTTGGCGCCATCACATTTTAGTTACCCTCCGTGACTGGGGCTTCTGTGGTCCCCTTCAGATTTTTGTCTGTTAGTTTACCGGCTCTTACGGGTTCAAGTTGGCACTTCACTCAGCACCCCTCATATTCAGGAGAATGGTATCCCACAGGTTCTTGGTTAGTGTGGGCAGTACATTATGTGCAGTGAAGAGAATCAAACTATCCACTCTAATAGCCCTAGTCCTCGATTGTCTCACCAGATATAATAGATCGTTACATTACAGAAAGGTGTCGCATTCGGGAGGACAACGGTTCAACCCCGCGTCTGGCCATCCTGATTTAGGTTTTCCGTGATTTCCCTAAATCACTCCAGGCAAAAGCCAGGATGGTTCCTTTGAAAGGGCACGGCCGACTTCCTTCCCCGTCCTTCGCTACTCCGATAAGACCGATGACCTCACTGTCTGGTCTCCTCCCCAAACAAACCAACCAACAAACAGAAAGGTGTGCCTATCCCAACCCAAGCTGTAGGAGCAAAGTGGAATCAAAAGAAATATGTGAGAAATACTCCCCTCAGCACCTAGCTTATACCCGAACTGCGTTAGTTTTTTTAAATTTTTTTTTTATTCTATTGAGGAAATATTTGAGAAGTAATGTCATTTATCAAAATGCGAAGCACCTTCCTCTCGATTAAAATAGCATCCCTTACTCAGTCACAGGCAGTGCTCTCCTGTGAAAAGCACAATGTGACATTCCTACCACCATCTCCCCTCTCAAGAGCCTCTGTATGGTCCAGAGTGTAAATTTCCATTGTGGTCTCACACTGCAAATAGCTGAAGAGTTTGCATGTTAACCTGGAACCGTGGGATTATGCATTTTGTCTGGTGTTTCCAGCAGGAGCCGAAACATAGTGTTGTGGATACTGGTGCTTTTACTCTGGCTTTTGAAGTGGTTTGTTACCTGAAAAGGTAAAAGTAATGGTTTACCATTGTGATGTAAAACTACACATTCCATCTCCAGGTGGCGTTTTTAATTTTTGTGTTTTAGGCTTTTGTTTTCTTACTGCACAAAAAATGCCCTTTGTATAGATTGCAGACAGCTGTCATGTGAAAACACTCCTTGAGTCTAACTGGCAGTACGTATTAGCAAATCAAAAAACTTGCACCCGGCGAAAGTTCTACACCGACGGGAGGCCCTAGTCACACTACATTTACATTTACAGCAGTGAAGGGCAAGATTCCCCTTGATCTCTGAATTGACCCATTTTAAAGAAAGCAAGAGAGATACGAAGTACAAAACCGTAGTGTCTATTGTATTTTGAAGTGAAGGAAAAATATGAACAGTTGTATCCAATTTAGATGACAAACTTCACTGACCTGGTGACAGTCCTCCTCTATAGTAAGAACAAAGACATCCGCATTTCTCTGGGTCATCTTCCTGCAGGACTACTCGGCAGACTAATAATGCTCTTTTATCTATTTCATATATCTCTATCCAGTTTTCTCCAAATTCTGGATTCAACTATCTTTTCCATTTTTCACTTCCCTTTTCTTAACACAGCATTACTCATTATTCTGTTCTTTCCTCTTCACTCCGTCCATCTGTCATCTGATTCAAAATGGCACTGTGTTTACCAAAGTACTATCTTTGATCTCCTCTCCCTGATGTTTCCCCCTTTGTCCTAACAAGGGGTGTGCCCCTTATCATTCTGGGTTCTTACTGACTTCAGTCTCCTTTTTAACATTCATCAACTTATTCCTTTCTCCTTCACCTAAATCTGAAATCTAGGATAATTTTTCATTTTTTGTAGAGCTATCAGCAATACTCAGTTTTACCTGCTGAACGTAAATAAAAGCTAGCCAGTCTATCTCCCTGCAGTTTCAAAACTGATTATTTATTTTAATCACAGCTGCCTGGTTACATAGGTAATAACTGCTTTTAGCAGAAAAATGTAGTTGTGTACTACAGTTGAGTACATATGAAGTGAGTATGTGCACTTAATTTTGTTTTAGTAATGGCATTTTATCTCGTTTTAATTGTTATGCATTTTTTTGAGAATGTCCATAGTTGTTTGTTTCACATGCATATACTGTTTGCACTTAAGTCCTTCTAAAAATGCTTAAGGAGGAAATGATGACTAACACCATTCCCTAAGCAAATATTAAGTGTATATCACTCACTGTATAGGTTATCAATTTGATCACATTAGCATATCTTTCTGCAATATTCACGACGTCCACACAACGTATGTGAGCTCTATTCAAAAAATTCCTGAACATTCAAAATTACGCGGCAGTGGTATTGTGGAGCAAACTGCGATTGGCATCCCTGCACATGCTTGCATTTAATACTTAACTGCCAGGAAGTTTCATTGTTGTTTTTAATGACCTGTCCTATATCTGTACAAGATGTCACAGGACCAAAACTAAATAAATAAATAAAAGTAATTGTTCAGTGCTGTCTTGAGCTGAACATTGTCGCACAGTTTGTGAATTTTGAGATGACAGAGGTAGAGGAGCAATGCATTAAATTTTGTGTGAAAACGCAAAATTTAATGTACATTCATTGCTCCTCTATCTCAGGGAAAGCTTTACAGAGACACACCAAATGATGCCAGAAGCCTATGGTGATGAGTGCTTAAGCCGTACGCAGTGTTAAGAAAGGCTCACACAGTTTAAAAATGGCCGGATGGAAGTTAAAGGTGACCCTTGTTCAGGACACCCTTTGACATTTACCTATGACACTCATGTCAGAAATGTCAATGAAACTGTGCATGCCAATTGAAGGCTGGCTGTCAGGGAGATTACAGAAGAATGTAACATTTCAGTTGGGTCATGTTGTGAAATCTTGACATCTTTGTGGAATGTATTGTGTCGCCACCAAGTTCGTCCCACGGCTCACGAGTCAAGACCAGAAAGACCTTCGTACCACAATCCATGAAGAGCTTTTGTCACGCAAATGAGAATGAGACGTTCCTTACCAGAATCATAACTGGTGATGAGACATGGTTCTAAGGTTGTGATGTTGAGACCAAGATTCAATTTTCGCAGTGGGTCGGGAAAGTTTCTCAAAGACCAATAAAAGCTCGTCAGGTCAAATGTTAAACGCATGCTGATAGTTTTCTGACTTTAAAGGATTAGCTCATCATGTAGTTGTGCCACAGGGACAAACTGTTAATTGATTGTGCTATCGGGATGTGTTGGGATGCACGCGAAAAAATGTGAGAAGAAAACAGCCTGAAATGTAGTGAGACAATTCGTGGCTCTTGCCTCACAATAACGCACCCACTCAATCATCCCTGTTGGTGTATGACTATTGCACAAAAACTGAAATCACTATGCTGTCTCATCCTCTGGTCTCTCCAGACCCAATCCCTGTGGACTATTTTTGTTTCCTAAGTTGAAGGCCCCTTTGAAAGGATGAAGATTTAAAATGTTAGACAAGATAAAAGAAAATTCACAGCTGGCGCTTCTCGCGATCCAGAAAGAGGCACTCCAAGACTGCTTCTGGAAGTGGAAATGCCATTCGGAGCAGTGTATCACTTGTGGAGGAGAGATTTTGAAGGAGACCATGCATAATATGGAAAAGGGAAGCGTAGAAAAATTTTGTGGCCAGAGTTCAGGAATTTTTTGAACAGACCTCATAAAGAGGTGTCAACTACTCAAATATTCATGTGCAGTGCTGCAGGAGTGGATGACATGTTGCTGGCAAATCTGATAGTGAAATAAAACAAGTGTAGCCTTCTGAAGATTGAAATAAAAGCCTAGGACTGTCCATGGCAATAAAATAAAGCTTTTTGAAAGTATTTGTGGCAGATTGTATTTTCCATCCACAATCCTTCATTAACAGTTGCGCTCTCTCTCTCTCTCTCTCTCTCTCTCTCTCTCTCTCTCTCTCTCTCTCTCTCTCTCTAATGTTTGTCCTAATAGAAATGTTGTATGTTGGGATTCCCTTGGGAAGGAAACAGCTGAGATTAGAGCAAGCTACAACAATTTCCACATCTACAGCTACATAAATACTTCGCAGTCTGGCGTACGGTATATGATGGAGTTACCCTGCACCATTACTAGTCATTTCCTTTCCTGTTCCACTTGCAAATAGAGCGAGGGAACAATGTCTGTCTATATGCCTCCTTATGAGGCCTAATTTCATTATCATATCTTTGTGATCATCATACGCAATGTATGTTGGATGCAGTAGAATTGTTCTGTAGTCAGTGTCAAATGCTGATACTCTATATTTTGTCGATAGAGTTCCAAAAGAATGTCGCCTTCCCTCCAGGGATTCCCATTTGGGTCCCTGAAATATGTATGTAACACTTTTGTGTTGTTCGAACCTGCCAGTAAAAAATCGAGCAGCCCCCTCTGAATTGCTTCAATGTCTTCCTTTAATCTGACCAGGTACGGGTACCAAACACCTGAGCTGTACTCAAGAATACATTACACTAGCATCCTAAGTGCGATCTAATTTATGGGTGAACCACACTTTCCTAGAATTCCCCCCAATAAACCAAAGTTGACCATTTGCCTTCCCTAGCACTATCCTCACATGCTTGTTCAATTTGATATCGTTTTACAGCTTTATGCCTAGGTTGTTAAACGACATGACAGTGTTAAGCAGGACACAACTAATGCTGTATTGAAATATTATGGGTTTCTCTTTTAAATCCATCATCATTTACTTATATTTTTCTACATTTAGAGCTAGCTGCCATTCATCATGACAGCTAGAAATTTGGTCTGTCATCATGTATCCTCATCAGGCACTCAACTTTGACAATTTACGGTACACTACAGCATCATTAACAGTCACAGATTGCAGCCCACCCCACTTGCCAAATCATTTGTGTGTACAAAAATAATAGTGGACCTGTTGCACTTTCCTGATGCACTCCTGACGATATCCTTGTCTCCAGTGAACACTCACTGTCGAGGACAACATATTGGGTTCTGTAACTTAAGAAGTCTTTAAGCCACTCTCCTGTCTTGATCTGATTTCATATGCTCGTACCTTTTTTAACAGCCTGCAAAGGGACACCATGTAAACCCTTTCCAGAAATCAAGAAATATGGAATCTACCTGTTGCTCCTCAGCTATAATTTAAAATACAGTATACCATGTGAGCTGAGTTTTGCATGAGCGATGCTTTCTGAAACCATGCTGATTAGATGACATGAGATTTTCGCTCTCAAGAAAATTTATTATATTCAACTGAGGTCGGGTGTACACATGTAGTAGGGCACATGGACATTTCAGCTTCTTGCACCACCTGATGGTGTCGCTTGGTCCTGTGGTGGGCTGGAGCTGCTACGAGCTGCCTGACTCGTTTTCCCACACACGCATCACTGCATCACTGCGGCTTGTCTGCAATGTTTCAAATGCTGCTATTGCGCCTATTAAAGTGGAACACTGAACCAGCCGTGAGCAGCCAATGGCTTTTTACTCTTGATCATCATGATGGAAAAAATATCTGTTGAAAACTGTAGTGTTTTTTTGAAGTGATGTGGTGTGAAAACTGAGAAGACTTTATTTAGACATGTCATCTCGAAAGACTCTGAGGACTGGAAGTAATATGTATCTTCTCTCATGTCCTTTCAGTTACAGTGCTCCATCTCTAAAATCATTGACAGTTATGGGACATTAACTTTCCTTCTTTGTTCCTAGAAGACAGAATCTTCAGATGTTTTAGGCCAGTGCTTTTCATTGTGTGTAACATAGCTATTTTTGTATTTTTCACTGTTATTTAAATCAAACAATACAAGACTGGGTGCAAAGTGTCACTGTAGATAGCAGGCTGAACTGTCACAGAGGGGGGGGATGTTCAAATCCCCACCCAGCCATCCAGTTTAAGGTTTTAGTGATTTCACTAATCAGTTAAGCCACATGACAGCATAGGTCTTTGACACTGCTTTCTTTCCATGACCTTGCACTATCAGAGTCTGCATTCCATCTCTAAAGACCTTGTCATGGGATATTAAATTCTAATCTTGCTTCCTTCTTTCATTGAGGATCAATTGCCCATCTTTAAAATTCATTAATAATTTGTGAAGCTTTCTATATTTGACAGTCTTTTAGAGCTATCAACATTATTAGCAAAGTCATTATAATAATGTAAATGTAAGCTTTCCCCCATGAAAAATACATTTTACATCGTATGTGCTGTATACAATTGATCCCAGCACACTACTTTGGGGTATTCTTGATGCCACTTTAGCCATATCAGTGACACTGTCCACAGCCGTATGAATCGTAGGAACATTTTGAGCAAGCAGACTTCCATATGGTTGCAGCTTGCAGAATTTTTTTTTTATTACTGCACAAAAATTTAAGTTTTCCAATAGATGCCATAATAAGTACCCGAAGAACATATTACATGATTCTACAACAAAACGGGCAGCAGTGGGCGTGATCAAAGGGAATAGGTAGTGTCGTGTTGAACCTGGGGTCTTTTATGTGAGGACAAGTCCATACCACCACAGTGGGGTGAGAGCAAGATGGAAATGTGCATATTTGTCGATGATGGATATCACTGCCCTCCTCTGTTCTTAAACACTGTCTTAAGAGAAGTGGCTGCTGTAGTGCATGTGTCAACCAGGGTGCCAAAATGGTCTATTGTGCTGTCACTGGGTGATGATATAAACACAGCAGCCCCCTTCCACCTAAACTCACAGCTCCCACAACTGTTCATCCTGGAGACTTCATTGACCATATTGTGTTACAGGCCTCAATTACAACCTGTCCCAGTGACGAAGGTCAATTTAATTACCAATATTAATACTACAACAGAAATATTACCTCTATATCAGACCACTATTGAAGATTGCACATTTTATTTTATGTAGATAGAGTACTTGTAGAATTCTTTCAATCCTCAGGAAATACTCCTCTCATGTTGTGTAAACTCACTTCTCATATTTCGGAAATGGAATGGGAAAAAGCTCTAACAACTGATACAATGGGACATACGTAGTGGTTTGCAGCATATAGAAATAGATGTAGATTACAAGAAATAACACAACATGTAGGTGAACATTAGGTTATTAACAGCTTTGTCAATCTGAAATGTACTTGGAGGCTTATTACAGCGTACCGACAAAACATCATAATTAATTGTTACATTTCAAAGTCTCAATACACAGAATACAATGTTACGAAGTGATTTCTTAGAAAACTCTGTGAAGGCTTCCTGTATGCAAATCAGCAGTGGCCTGAAATCGTGGTGCATTGCCAAATTCTCATTATTTGTTACTCATTTCAGCAGTTGCTCACCATCGCCTCTCCAATGCCCAGGAGCCTTTGGATATAGAATTCTGCAAGTGCCGTTCTTGTATAAAGCTAACGATATTTTCATTAACAGTTTCATTCTTCACCGGTATAAAAATACGTAAAAATTACATCAAATGACACTCAATTTTACACAGCTATAACGTCATCGATGCTGGTTGTCATTATGTGTTTATCAAATCTGATTTTGTACCATCACAGTATTCTACAACAGGCCATATTTTCTGTCTAAAATTGTACTACTAAATTCACTATATGTTATGTAGTAATGGTGCTACAGTCACCCTGTTTACATGGGGCTCTTAAAACCAGATTACGTAAACAGATATCCCAGTACCGTTTCTGGGTGGTCATGTAAACACTTCAAAATCCAGTATGGAAGTCCGCTTTGAGCTGTCAGTTTTCACATTTGGCAGTCAGTTTTTGTTCCCTTGGAAACACAACCAGTTTTGAAATGTGCTTGGGTTGTCAAGTTATTTCTTGTTTTCAGAATATTTGTTTAATATGGACTTATTGTGTGGTGAAGGAGAAGCAGAAATATTAGACTGAGCATGAAGCTGTTTTCCTATAATATTTAAAGGAAGAGACATAACAATTGTTTTGATTGAATCAGAAACTGGATCAGCTATTTTCCAGGCACCATATTTTAACTAGGCTAGCAAATCTGCTTCAGACCTCAACAAGTAAACAAGGTAGCGAAATACGGTATCCGAAATTGTTTTCTTCTTTCGGAAGATGTGTCACATGTAAACATAGTGAATTAGAAATGAAACATTATTAAAAGTGTAATCCCAAAAGTAAGATCTCGTATTTTTTTATAAGTACATAGACCTGTTTATTTCTAAAATGGCTTACATCAGTTTACAGCTTGAACATTTAGCTATTTTTCGACATAATCACCATTTCTGTTGATGCATTTTTGTAGACGCTGTGGTAGTTTCTGTATGCCCACATCATACCAGCTCACCGCCATGCTGTTCAGAAAGTTATGAACTTCTTCTTTCACCTTGTTGTCGGAGCTGAATCGCTGGGACCACAATTGACGCTGACAGGTACTGTGAGACTCTGAAAAAAACTCAAACGGGCAATTCAGAACAGCAGAAGAGGAATGTTGGCAGGGTCGTACACATTCTCCATGACACACTCGTCCACACATCGCTCGGCAAACCATTGCTCTATTGCAACAGTTTCAGTGGAACATAATCACCCACCCACCCTATAGTCCCGACTTGGCCCCAGTGAAAATCACCTGTTCCCTAAGTCAAAAGAACATTTGGCCGGAAAGTGATTCAGCTCCCCCGACGAGGTGAAAGAAGAGGTTCATAACTTTCTGAACAGCGTGGTGGCTAGCTGGTATGACATGGGCATGCAAAAACTGCCACAGCATCTACAAAAATGCATCGACAGAAATGGTGATTGTGTTGAAAAATAGATAAATGTTAAAGCTGTAAACTGATGTAAACCACTGTAGAAATAAACAGGTCTATGTACTTATAAAAAATAGATCTTACTTTTGGGATTACCCTCATAAGATTATTACCATTGCTAATGCTAATTCTTCCACTGTCACCATCAATATTGCTATTACTACATCTTCTCAGTTCTAATTTGCTAAATCCAAAGGTCAAGGCTTTGATCCCCAGTTGATTTTAGTATTTTTATCTCGGCAAAAATAATAAATTTTTGAAAATATTATGTGACTGGATAAGTAAATAATCTACTCAACAAGCATTGGCAGGAGAACACACACAAAAGTATAGTGACGATTCAGAAGTATTGAAGGGAAAGGAAGAGGTATGAAGGAAAAGGACTGATGAGGCTTAGGAAATGAGGAGAGTTTGTAGCAGTCACCCAGAACCCTCTGTCAGAGGAGACTTACAGAACTGGATGAGAAGCCCTGATCTGACCCCTGACTCTTCCTGTTTCCTAAACCAGTGTAAACTCTTTTGTCAGGAGGAGGTGCCACTGACTCTGAAAGCTTACAAATTTCAGTACTTTTATATATGTTCTCCTATTGCTGCTTGGTGAGTAGATCTTTTATCTATCCATTTATGTTGTAGTATTTTTATCAGTTATTCATCATTTCTATTACTCTATCAATGTTTGTTAATGTGTGAAATGCTACAGTTCAGATTCCATTTTAAATCATAAATCATCCTGTAACTGACTGAGTAGTCCAGTTTAAAAATCAGAGAATGATGACACACCACGTCAACTAGAACCGTGTATAGTAAAGCACTGTGGTGGTCAAAAATAGTCTCTGAGTATTTTGTGTAGACAGTGAAAGGAACTAAATCATATAACTCACAGCTGTACTTATTACTTACTTATTACTTTATTTAGACTATCCATGTACAGTTGATTTTATTATTATTTAAGAGTGTCAGTAACAGGTTTTCACTGTGATTTAAGATGCACCTAATATAAATACATAGACAGATGATTTTACACCCATAGTTTAATTTATAGTGAATTTTTACAGTTGCATATAGTTTTATATTGTAATTAGACATTAGATGTTTGTAATATCATTGAGCCTGTAACTTAAAATCGTTGGACAATTCTACTGATAGACTAAGTGATAAGGCTTGTTCCAGATACATTATAAGAAATGTAGGTGTGTATTATATAATTCAGTGCCTAACAGATTTGTATTCTTTTTATATCTTCTTGTGATTACTGCCTCTGTAATTAATCATAACAGCTTTTGCAACAGAGATACCTCACATCACCCGATGGCATCCCTGTCCATAGATGTTGAAAGTGGGATGGCCATCTTGAAGGTGTCTTAATCCAAACCTCTTCTGGATGTGTGGGAAATAGTTGTTGGTCCCTCTTTCTTCTTCAGGATTTATGGCAAAGAAATTTTGAATATAAATTTAAGTATTAGGAAGACATTGGTAAAGGTATTTGTGTGGAGTGTAGCCTTACATGGAAGTGAAATATAGATGTTATAAACATTTCAGAAAGGAGGGAATAGAAGCTTTTGAAATGTGGTGCTACAGAAGAATGCTGAAAATTAGATGATAGATCAGATAGCAAATGAGGTGGTGCTGAATTAAACTGAAAAAAAAAGAATTTTGTCACGTGTGTAAAAGATAAGATTGGTTGATAAGGCACTGCCTTGAGGCATTGAGAAATTGTGATTTTGGTAATGAAACGTGTGTTGGGGGAGGGGGGGATGAGTTTGGGGGATTGCAAGGAAGACAAAGGCTTGAGCACGGTAAGCAGATTTAGATGGATTTAAGTTGTGGTAGTGATGCAGGTTTGTACAAGACAGACTATTGAGGAGAGCCACTTCAAACTAAGTGTTCAGATTGAAGACAGCATTGACAACACACTGTCATATCTGGCTGAGCTGCTTATTTTCTGCATTACTTTTCTGCCTCTTTCACCCACTATTATACAATAGCTGAAATCAAGTAACTAGTCAAGGAAGACACCTAAATATCTGGAAACACTTTTTTATGTGCCTGTTATTAAGCCACATGAGTGGATCTCTTAAGAACAGGATTCATCTAGAGATAGCTTGTTTGTTTTACGGAAGTGTGAATATAAAGTCAGCGTCAGGTTTATTCAGTTTAATGTACTGTGTTAAATAGGAAAAGCTTAGTATTTGAAAATATAAAACTATCTTACTCTCAAAATGAAGGCACTATATAGTAGAGTTCTACACAATCAGTAGATGTACAGGCATTCATAGAATTGATAAAATGTGACTGCAATAAACCCCTTTGTGTTACAGGAATGATGGGGTTTCCTCCTCAGAATCAACAAATGCAGGCCTCACCAAATCAGCTTGCTGGTGAAATGGCAGCAATGAATCTGTCAGGAAGCCAGCAGAAGCATGGCAATGAAAACCAGGTATGCTAATGGACACAGTGATAAAATGGGAAAGCTTAAAATTCAAGATTTCAGAATCCATGAAACATTGTAGACCATAAGTAATCATTCAATAATTACAGATTCAGTTGTTTTCCATGACATATACAGCCATCCCATTACGCAGGCACAACTACTGACCTTATGTGTCAATAATGCTCATAAAATATGTAGCAGTTGTCTGTTTTAAACAACAGACATTTTTGAAAATGTTTTTGGAGTGCTTTAGTTAACATTTCACTGTGTAGTAGAAAACAACTTCATTGCTGAAAATTGTTACGTTGGGAAACCAGATTATCTTGCTTGGGAAGTGGTTCTTTGTAAACGCTAAGAATTTTTTAATGTTTTGGTTAGGTGACATTCAGCATTCATTAAGTAATTGAAAAAGCAAATTTTAATCATCAACTGTTTTTATTTGTATCTTAATGTCTACCAATTTTGGTTGTGGACCACCTTCACATGGTATCTACCAAAAGTACAAAATGGAATAAGTAATGTACACACAAAATACAAAATTTTTAATAAGTTTACAAGCAAAATCTTTTCATGAATACCTACAAAGCAAAAACATATTAAGTGAATACCTATCATTTTCTTTTCTGGGTGATAGAAAACCCTAAATGTCATAATATAATGTAATTGGATTTCCTACTCATCCTGTCCTGTGGAACATGTTATGGTGTTTTTGCATATTTATAATGAAGTTTCTGATTTTCTATCAACAAGAAAAGAAATGATCTGAGTGTTCATGTGATCTGTTTTGCCTAGTAAATGTTCTTGCACAGATTTTGCTTGTGCACTTTCTACAAGGTTTGTATTTTATATTTTGTATACATTACTTTGTCTATTTAAATAAAACAGAAAGAAACTTCCACATGGGAAAAATATATTAAAAACAAAGATTCCAAGACTTACCAAGCGGGAAAGCGCCGGCAGACAGGCACATGAACAAAACACACAAACACACACACAGAATTACGAGCTTTCGCAACTGGCAGTTGCTTCGTCAGGAAAGAGGGAAGGAGAGGGAAAAATGAAAGGATGTGGGTTTTAAGGGAGAGGGTAAGGAGTCATTCCAAACCCGGGAGCGGAAAGACTTCCCTTAGGGGAAAAAAAGGACAGGTGTACACTCGCGCCCACACACACACACACACACACACACACACACACACACATATATCCATCCGCACATACACAGACACAAGCAGACATATTTAAAGGCCTTACTTTGTCTATTTTGTGCTTTTGGTAGATATCTAGCTTTAAATCTCTATTCTGCAAACCACTGTGAAGTACATGGCAGAGGGTGTGTCTCATTGTACCAGTTACTAAGGTTTCTTCCTGTTACATTCATGTGCGGAGCGTGGGAAAATGATTCATTTAATATCTCAGTGTGTGCTGTAATAACCTGTGAAGAAGGTCCACAGCAAAAACCAGTAGATATTAAGGTACAAATAAAAACAGCAGTGTTAAAATTTTTCTCAAAAACCAGTAAGACTATTGGCTGGATTCTTTTGAATGCGAAAACACATTATTAATTGAGAGAGAAAACTTAGCAGAATAGAAAAACATCTTCAGCAATGATCAAATTTTTATCATCTTGGAGATAGATATCAGGTTAAAATGGTTGAATATAGAAGTAGTCTGTTTATTATTTATTTAGGTTTCTGTCACAATTGCTTAATTACAGTGGAACTCACAATCGAACATACATCAGGTCAACATAACAAATATTGACTGATACATGAACAATTCTTTTGAATGTTTCATTGGAATTAAGTTATTCAGTTGTGGCAGAAAACTTAGTTAATAAATTGAATTACTGGTTCATTATGCCAGTGCAATATTAGAATTGCACAGAAGTAGTATATATTTGGTGTGTTTGGTCAAAAGTATAAATTGAAAGCACTAAATTCTTATGCACAGTGTTTTCAAGGGGTTTCTTTGAAGTTCATACATTGAGCCAGTGCATGGAAAAGCAGCATGTTAAGCCTGCTGTGATTATAATACCAGACTTCTTTTGGCTGTCAGCTGTTACAGTGTTGTTCTACATCTACATCTACATCCATACTCCGCAGGCCACCTGACGGTGTGTGGCGGAGGGTACCCTGAGTACCTCTATCGGTTCTCCCTTCTATTCCAGTCTCGTATTGTATGTGGAAAGAAGGATTGTCGGTATGCTTCTGTGTGGGCTCTAATCTCTCTGATTTTATCCTCATGGTCTCTTCGCGAGATATACGTAGGAGGGAGCAATATACTGCTTGACTCTTCGGTGAAGGTATGTTCTCGAAACTTTAACAAAAGCCCGTACCGAGCTACTGAGCGTCTCTCCTGCAGAGTCTTCCACTGGAGTTTATCTATCATCTCCGTAACGCTTTCGCAATTACTAAATGATCCTGTAACGAAGCGCGCTGCTCTCCGTTGGATCTTCTCTATCTCTTCTATCAACCCTACCTGGTGCGGATCCCACACTGCTGAGCAGTATTCAAGCATTGGGCGAACAAGCGTACTGTAACCTACTTCCTTTGTTGTCGGATTGCATTTCCTTAGGATTCTTCCAATGAATCTCAGTCTGGCATCTGCTTTACCGACGATCAACTTTATATGATCATTCCATTTTAAATCACTCCTAATGAGTACTCCCAGATAATTTATGGAATTAACTGCTTCCAGTTGCTGACCTGCTATTTTGTAGCTAAATGATAAGGGACCTATCTTTCTATGTATTCGCATCACATTACACTTGTCTAATGTTCACACGTTTTCATAGTTGTCTTGGGCCAAATTCCCAGAATAACCAAATGTCTGGTGCTTGATGTGAATATTGGAAGGAACATACTGAAACTATGGTGAACTTGTACTAATTGTTCATTTCATGTGGGTTTTGTGAGCCTCTTCCTTTCTGAACTTCAACATTGTTCTGTAGCACCACTTTTCAAAAGCTATTCTCTTTTCGCCTAAACTGTTTGACCATGTTTCACTTATGTACACGGTTACACTCCAGACAAATAGTTTAAACAAAGACTTCCTAACACTTTAATCTACATCTGATGTTATCAAATTTATCATCGTCAGAAATGTTTTTCTTGGCATTGCCCAGTCTACATTTTATATCTTGTCTTCTATGGCCATCATGAATTAGTTTGCTGCCAAATTAATGAAACTCATCTGCTACTTTAAGTCTGTCATTTTCTAACCTAATTCCCTTAGCATCACACGATTTAATTTGACTACATTCCATTAGCCTCGTTTTGCTTTTGTTGATGTTCATCTTATATGCTCCTTTCAATACAATGTCCATTCTGTCCAGCTGCTCTTCAAAGTCCTTTGTTGTATCTGACAGAATTGCGATGTCATTGGTAAACCTCAAAATTTTTATTTCTTCTCCATAAACTTTAATTCCTTCTCCAAATTTTTCTTTGGTTTTCTTTACTGCTTGCTCAGTTTGTACATTGAATAACATGGGAGATAGGCTACAACCATGTTTCATTCCCTTCTCAATCACTACTTCCCTTCCATGCCTCTGGACTCTTATAACGGCCAGTTGGTTTCCGTACAAGTTGTAAATAGTCTTTCACTCCATGTATCTAACCCCTGCTACCTTCAGAATCCAAATTTCAAAGATTGACATTTTCAAAAGCTTTCTCTATGTCTATAAATGTTATAAACATAGCTTTGCCGTTTCGTAACCTGTCTTCTAAGATAAGTCATAGGGTCAGTATTGCCTTGCATGATCCTGTATTTCTCCGAAATCCAAACTGATCTTCCCCGAGTATGGCTTTTACCAGTTTTTCCAGCCTTATGTAAAGCCTGAGGGTATTTCACCTGTCTTATATATTTTGCACACCAGATGGAAAGGGTGCGCGGGATTAGCCGAGTGGTCTAAGGCACTGCAGTCATGCGGCTGGTCCTGTCGGAGGTTAGTCCTCCCTCGTGTGTGTGTGTGTGTGTGTGTGTGTGTGTGTGTGTGTGTGTGTGTGTGTGTGTGTGTGTGTGTGTGTGTGTGTGTGTGTCCTTAGGATAATTGAGGTTAAGTAATGCGTAATCTTAGGGACCGATGACCTTAGCAATTAAGTCCCATAAGATTTCACACATATTTGAACTAGATGGAAGAGTTCTGTCATGACTGGCTCTCCCAAGGCTATCAGGAGGTCTGATAGAAATTCATGAAAGAAGGTCTGACATGCTTGCAGCTGATGTCAAGGTCTGACAGAAAGTTATCTACTCCAGGGGCCTTGTTTAGACTTAGGTCTTTCAGTGCTCTGTTAATTGATTCTCCTAGTAGCATGTCTCCCATCTCTTCATCTACTTCTTCCATTTCTATAGTATTGACTGCAAGTTCATCTCCCTTGTAAAGACCTTCTATATACTCCTTCCACCTTTGAGCTTTCCCTTCTTTGCTTAGGACTAGTTTTCCACCTGAGCTCTTAATACTCATACAGCTGATTCTATTTTCTCAAGAGGACTCTTTAATTTTCCTGTAAGAAATATTTATCTTTCACTTCATGATATATGCATCTAAATTCTTAAATTTGTCCTCTAGCCACTTCTGCTTAGCAATTTTTCACTTCCTGTCACTCATTTTTAGACATTTGTATTCCCTTTCCCCTGCTTCATTTGTTGCATTTTTATATTTTCTGTTTTCATCAGTTAAATTAGATATCTCTTTTGTTATCCAAGGGTTTCTATTGGGCCTTGTCTTTTTGCCTATTTGATCCTCTGATGCTTTCACTATTGTCTCTTAAAGCTATCCATTCATCTTCTGCTGTACTCCTTTCCCCCGTTCTAGTCAGTCGTTGCCCAATGCTCCCTCTGAAACTCACAACCATCTCTGGTTCTTTCAGCTTATACAGGTCTCATCCCCTTGATTTCCTCCCTTTTTGTAATTTCTTTAGTTTTAACCTACAGTTCATAACCAATAAATTGTGGTCAGAGTCTATACCTGCCCTAGGAAATGCCTTAAAATGTAAAATCATTTCATAAAGATAAAAATCATTTGTGACTTGTAGCGATATTTGAGGACTATAAGCAGTTTAGTTATTTAAGTACTAAGTCAGTTGACAAAACACCATACAACTGCTAACAACAAACATAATAAACAAAACTGCCCAAAGGTTGGTTTGAACATCACAGTGCAATACTAGGCTTGACACTATTGCGGGTGGTGTGCCCTTGCCATCCTCTGCCTTTTGAAATGCATTACACTGCCAGTTTTATGATCAATTTGACCTAAACCCCCTGGAACTCCATAAAATCAATGAAACTTAAAACTACCAAAATATAGAATAGCAAGCTGCTACTTACTGATCTTCCACAGAGCAAGAACTGGAAATTGAAAATCTGTAATTTATTTCTTTTGGTTTTCCCAACTCGGCAACCAAACTGTAAACTTTGCCTTATGTAGAACTCAGACTATGCTGCAAATCAGTCTGTCACCATAACCTACATTTCAAATAATATTGACACAGATGCAAAACAGATATTTTGTTTGATTCTCAGAGGATCAGTTCAAAAGTTATGCACACTGCACATATATAGTATTTTCCTCAGCAAAGGAAGTGTTTTTTCTTCAAAAATTCAAGTTCATCACACACAGCACCTACTGTGACAACATTGTCATTACATTAAATACTTAATCTTTCTCCTGCAATTGAAATTAAAACGTTACATCACTGGCTATGCAAATCAGGTCTCCTACCATCATTGTAACTTTCTCTGACCATTTGCGATAGGCATTACTAACGTACACTTGGAGATCAGTGTTGATGGCCCTTCAACTGGTTTTACTGGAGTGAGGATGGCCCTTTATCTAGTTTTACTGCATATAGTGAAACTTTCAATACTGTGACAAAGCAGTTGATCATGGTTTCTGTTTCCACGGTGTATTAACTCCTGTGAATTAAGATGATCTCAAAATTATATTATTTAGTTTTTGAAAACTATCTGCTTCTGTTCCCCTCAAAACTTTAACACAAAGGAAACTTGTTCTTACAGCTACCGAAAACAAACAGCAAGACATTCTTGTAATAATAAGTGCAAAGCCAATGAAAACAGGATATGGGATGCACTACAAAATCACCAAAATAACCACCAACCTAAGAAAATTTTGCTCTTCAGTTGTGTGTAAAAGTTAAATGAACTTACCAATACCACAGTTTGGTTTCGAGCTGTGACTTAATGGTGTGGTGTGTGTGATATTATATGTGCACAAACAGAAATATGAGGGTTCTTTCAAAAGTTCTGAACACTGTACGACAGAACTGAAGAAAATACTTTATTTTACAGAATACCTTTACAAGCCTTCAATATAATGTCCATTCTTGCATGTGACAGCTACAGATGACTTGGGTATTCTGGATAGGGCATCTTCACTGTAGAGCTCTTTGATTACTTGGGCCACCTCACTGAAAGCTTCATCAGTTTTTATCAAAAGATTTGTTGTGGCACTGTTCCTTCAATTTGAGAAACAAATCAGTCTGGTGGGCTCATATAAGGTTGATAAGGTGGGTAGGGAGGTATTTCCCATTCATTTTGTCAAGTGTTTCTGTCACTGGGTGGACAGTATCCAGTCTTGTTTTAGCAAGCAAAATGAGGACATCAGCTGCAAGCATGTCAGACCTTCTTTCATGAATTTTTGGGTGCAAAATATTTAGCAGAAACAGCTTGTAGTATATGCCTGTTACAGATGCCCTATGGGGCACAATTTTTAGCTATGACTTCATTCATGTTGTATGCAGATATCATCAGTTTTGCCTTTGAATGTTTGTAGAGGAATATTTTGGGGTGTGGAGAGTTGGAACTTATCCATTATGATGACTGAGACTTCTCTGGCTCAGAATCTCTTATTCAGGTTTCAGAGGCTGTCCTCCTCCTGTTTGATAACATTGAAGCAATTTTTCTGTGATTCTTTTGTGACCCCCTTTTTTTTCGGATCTTGCAGAACCCATCTGACAGCAACTTTTCTCATCTTTAACTTTATAGTATCATTCTGTAAACTGAAGTGACAGACATTCTGACCTAATATGCAATTTTCTCACTTTTTCTTTTTTTTTATAAATCCACTCCTAAAATATTATTGACAATATATTGAAAGGTAAAGTCCATTACATTTAATGGTCTTCCACTTCTTGGGTTGTCCTCAGTGCTTAGCTGACATTCATGGAAATGAACAGATCACTGCATACCATGCTCTCTACTACACTTCTCTTACATACCTCTATGAAAGCATTGTAAATTTCCACTTGGTTCTTTTCCTGTAGAGATTGTTTTGTTGTAGGAATGCTGGTCACTACATGTAATCTGACCTGACTCTGTTTCAACTTCTGATTTCAAACTCAGTTGCTCACAATATAACCACGCAACCGACACACACACACACACACACACACACACACACACACACACACACACACAATGACCATCATACCTACAAGTGACATGTATTTCAACTCGATCATGCCACTGTAATGGTCACACATGCACAATGTGCAGGACTTTTGAAATGATACTCTTAGAATCAAACAAAATATCTGTTTGGTGCGTATATTAATATTATGTGGAATGTAGGTTATGCTGACAGGCTGATTTGCAGCATAGTTAGAGGTCTACATTAGACAAAGTTAACAGTTTGGTTCTTGAGTTGGTGAAGTCAAGAAATGTGTGATCATCAAAAGAACTTAATTTCTTCTTATGGTATGTATGTTACACACTTTATTTCAACAGGTTGTTTATGTCCCCCATTTTGATGTAGTTGAAGGTTTGTATCAAAGGCTTCAGCTAACGCATGTGTAACATTTTGAAGTGTACCATTTTGAAACTTCTCGGCAAATTAAATCTGTGTGCTGGAAATTGACTCAAATCCAGAACATGTCCTTTCGTGGGCAATCATCTTACCAAGTGTTTTGTCGTAAGCATGAATCTCAATGTGATCTCGTAGGTACTGCTAGCGAGGTATGAGAGCTGCATACTGTAGCTTCATATAGGAACATCCTGCTGAAAACAGCCAACATTACCACCTTATGATAATGTGCATGTGCTTCGTTGAAATATCACAGAGTGTGTGAGTGTGTGTGTGTGAGTGTGTGTGTGTGAGTGTGTGTGTGTGAGTGTGTGTGTGTGAGTGTGTGTGTGTGAGTGTGTGTGTGTGAGTGTGTGTGTGTGAGTGTGTGTGTGTGAGTGTGTGTGTGAGTGTGTGTGTGTGTGTCCAAAATTTCCTAAACTACTGGATCGTTTTAAACCAAGTTTGGTACATGATATTTGCTCCCTAGGGCTAGAGATATGGGCGAAAAACAGCTCTCCAGCTCCTGCAGGTGAACTGTTTTACTGACCTACTTTGCAGGGGCTAAACGTGTAGGTGGACACCCTATACTGCATGTGGGACTAATAGCAGTCTGTCATATCAACCTGCTCAACCATGCCCATCTGCACTGAGAAGGGAGGAGGAAAGGGGGGGGGGGGAGGAGTGGTGTGTATAGTCCATGTTGTGTAGGTTGCCTTGCGTGACGGGCATGTAATGTGTAGAAGAGTAGTGGCCTGTTTTATCAGCCAACACCATTGAGACATTTCCATGGAGACATTGACAACTCTGCCACACATGGTGCCGTGCTACAAGCTGCATCTGTCCACACTCATTTAATGCTGCTGTAGGAGTGTGATTACATGCAATGTAATAACCAACAGATTACTTATGCATTCAGCATCCGCTGTTGGAATCCTGTACTTACATTGCTGTTGTTTTATCCCCCACAACTGTACGTGGCACTGCCATTGGGACATGGACAATGTCATGTGGAGCAGGCACAACTGTCTCTCCTATGTGGCATCTCACCATGTCACAAGTGAATGCTACACATTTCAAACATGAATGTCAAAAAGGAAACATATGGCAAGTGGCCAAGTGCCAAGAAAAAAAAAAAGTGAACACAAACAGGAAAATGCCCAGAAAAGGGTTATGACTGGCTATGCTGTGTGCTACAGCTTCCATAAATAGTGTGAGATGGTCCAACAGGGTGACACGCAGTCACAATGCAATACTCGGCTGAATGCAGATCATCAGAGACAGTAAAATAGTGAGTGCTGCAGCTGCAAGCAATGGAAGGCAGACAGATGAGCATGTAGTGCACATCCCTGCATATCAGTGGAAGGCTTCTCTTATGGTCCGTGGAAAGTCTATGAACAGCATGAATCTGTTACCATCGGGAAACTGGGTGCACTGTGTGTTCATTGTTGAGCCAAAATGTTCACAGCAAGTTGTCCTGGCATTTGTTGCAAGAACAATTAAGTGAAACTCGTGCAGCTGCTACCTGTGCCAGGCAGACTTTCCATCTACACATCAGGTGATATGCATGAGTGGAAGTGTTTCCTTCACAGCTTTAGGGAATACTACACCTGCCTTCTGATGACATTTTTCGGTGCCATGTCACTTGCTAAGCAGCATGTGTGTTCTACAATACAGGGGCAGATACAACACAAGGTGATTCCTGCTGCCACTACGTTATCATCCAACCAAATTCCTTCAGTAGTACCTCATGGGCAATAGGGAACTGGAAAGGGACACAAAGTGTGTGTGTGTGTGTGTGTGTGTGTGTGTGTGTGTGTGTGTGTGTGTGTGTGTACATTCCACGAAGTTGACATACGAGCATGTCGATGGGTACTGGGCGCCGCACATGGTGCCTCAATGCACCACCCAAATATGAAGTGACTGTGGTTATCGGGACAGACTGTTTTGATTCACTGTGATATACTACTTAACCAGCAGAGCAGTGCAATGGAGCACATTTTGGAGACCTGTGGATTGTACGGCAGCCTACAATATGCTCTGATGTTGCCCCATGGTGAGGATGGTTATCACTTGAATGTGAGACAGATGATACCATCAACTGATGAACTAACCAATAAAAAGGTGTCTGCTGTTGAGTTTTACATGTACTCCTAATGATCCAGGAAACGAGCAGAACCACATAGTAAACTGTTGGCAAGTGTTTGATCAGTACATTGTTGATATAAATGCAAAAACTGAGAACAGGTGCCTTCTGTAGGTCTCCATCAACGTCAGTTGTGTGTTGAGGAATGTGTGTGGCCAGTATTACACTATCATATTTCTTTGTGAATGTTGATATATCAAATACTTTTGTCAAAGAAATTTGGTTGTGTCATAGGGAACTTTGTCAAATCTTGCCTTTTGTCAAAGAAATAAAATCAAATCTAGGGCTTCGCCGTAGATTTCATTATAAAAGTCATTCATGTTCTGTTCACTGCCATGTGAACTGTAACTGCTTGGAATGCTGGCATTGCTAGAGACATTTGATGTCTGTAGTGTGTTCTAAACATGAGTGCAAAGTTTAGTTGTTGTGTTCCTTTGACTCGTTTTAATAACCTCACTTTTACTCAGGCGGGGTTGGGCAAAGGACTCAATGCACGGTATTAATCGTGTGATGATCGGCAGCTGGGATATGCTGCAAACGTACTTCAAATCCACAATCACAGCTATAGCCACCCACCTCTACAGCTGGAAACACTCGGGCAGCTTTCTAGCAAGTCAGAATAGAGAAGGAAACACTCTAAAATAAAAAAATCTTAGGTCTCCATTCTACTCTGCCTACTTTTGAACTCTGGATGCCACAAGTTAAAAAGTGCTTCATCTGTTTTGTACTTTTTATTAATTTTGTTGTTGTTCAAACACTAATTCTATTAAATTAAATTATTCAAAAATAAAAATAGTTCTTATTGCCCATATTTTGTGTACTAAACATTTATTTATCTTTACATATTCCATCTTCAGTGCTTTATAAATCACTTCACATGTTTTGTGAATTATTTTGGTTAATGTGCTCTGTGGTATTGGAGTGCTGTATGGCAAGCTAGAATAGCTCTTTCCTTTAGCAAGAAATCAGTGCTATGGTGAGCCCTGTCTTCTGCACGTACAGCATTTCTGAACTGAGTATTCTGTTTTGTAATATAAGGAGCCACTTTACTGATGAAATACTGAAATGCAATCTCATGCACTCGTAAGTTATTTACATAAGCCTTGACATCCTTAATTTGCAGTTCTCATAAAAAAATTTCGGATTGCTTTCACTATCTCAACTACAACCCACAGCTCTACCAGAGTATATTTCCATTTTTCCACTGCTTCTCTTCTAAATTTGCACACAACGCAATTGTGTTACAAGCAACTGCAGTGCATATTAACAGAGTGGTGTTGCCTGCCATCTTGAACTTTGACAAAAGTACCCATTTTTAGTACAAATTTGACAAATATTTGATCATATTTCTTTGTCAAACTACTTGGTGTGTATTTGGAGTGGTGTAAAGTAGGGAGTATGTAACTGAGTGGCAAAAGTGAGGAACGAGACGTTCACATAATCTATTGTAGTTGGTGAAGAATCTGCAGTCTGTGGACGTTGATGCTGGTATATGCTCAGAGTTTCTGGAACCCAACAGATGGATTGTGCCATATTCACCAATTTTAAAGAAAATGTTCGTGCACCCACAAATTTGGAGTATTGTAACAATTCAAAGTAAATTAGTGATTCAGATACATCAACGAAGGAAGCAAAATGGGAGCATTCAGTATTTTCAATGAACTAAATGGAGGTGAAACGATACAGTACCATTTGTGGGGGTATATCGGCAGCAATGAGATCATTTGGTACATTCTCAAATTTCCAATTCACAAATGACATCCTACCATCATGAACGTCATTGTTCATTTGGAAAGTGGCCAAAGAGTATACTTCAACAGAGACAGCATCCCCACTTTGGCTGAGAACCCATTGCACACAATGTTGACAGCAGTCTTTCAGCTATGTCAGGAGGATCCATTTGCAAGAAATTCACTGTCTAGAGGTGCCTAAATGTTAAACGTCAGAGAAAGTTTTCTGCAGGAGAGAAGTCTGCAGAATGTTACTTCCTCAGGATGCTTCTGCATCTGGTTCACAGACCACATACCTTCCTGGAGCTGCAAATGGTAAACACCTTCATGGAATTGAAAATGGTAAACAGTGACATGGGCACAATGTTTAGCAGCTGTCTGAGGTTTGCGGATTACAGATGATACTGTCATTTATCATCTAGTAAAGTCATCAGAAGATCAAAACCAATTGCAAAAAGATTCCAGTAAGGTATCTTAATGATGTGGAAATTTGCAGTTTACCTTGAATGATGAAAAGTAGGTCGTCCACACAAGTGCTAAAAGGAATCCATTAAACCAAATCAAAAGGCTGAAAATTCAATTCAATCCCTAGGAATTACAATTATGAACAACTTAAATCGGCAAGAACACACAGCAAATGATGTGAGGATGGTGAACCAAAGACAGAATTTTATTGACAGAAAGTTTAGAAGATTGAGACTATTGCCTACACTTTGCTTGTTCATCCTCTTTTGGAGTACTGCTCCATGGTAAGGGATTGGCACTCCAGAGTAGCCGTGTAGATGTTGAGAGACATGTTATAAGTTAGGGTTATATGAAGGAGACGAGCACTGGGATAACACAATAGGCAGTGTCAAATTGGTGTACCTGTCTCAGCACATACGGAACCTCTTTGCTGTAATATTGACAACATGCAGCCCATGTAATGCAAGCATAGTGTGAAAAAAATATAAGCAGACAATGAGTGAGGACATACTTACCACAGTCAGGAATGAAAATCTGACTGTATCCATTATCGTGAGGCTGGATATTTTTGACCAAATGTTGATTGTAATCAGGAACAAATGTGTGTCCCTGAGCAACAAAATTTTACTTCAGCTTGGCATGACAGCTCAAAAATACAACCAACTAGAAGTAATGCAGACTTAATAGATACACAAAACGAATTAAGTTTGACAGTTTGCATGTGTATGTAGCAACCAAGAGGCCACAACTGAATGAGAACCAGAAGCAGGCATATGACATTATCTGGATTGTGTGTCACAACAATGGGGTGGCATCATTTCCCTTGATATGCCCGGAGGCACAGGCAAAACATTTTTAGTAAATGTCATTCTCTCTGAAGTTGGGGGGCAGAGTGAATTTGCTCTCACCATCACCACCCAGATGTTGTGGTGACATTACTGGAGAGAAGGTGGCCAGTCTGTTCTGCACTTCAGTTACTGCTTGACATACTGCAACATGAATATCTGTTGTGCAGCATAAGCAAGGCCATTGGCAGTGCAATGGTGTCTAAAGACATGGAAAGTGATTGTGTAGGATCAGCGCACTATGGCACACAGGAATGCTGTTGAGGTGCTGGATGTAACTTTGAGGGATATAAGAGGTAACAACAACATGACGAGTGGCACTGTGGTACTAGTGTATAGAGACTTTTCTCTAAGTTGCCAGTCACTGCAAAGTATGCACTTGCTGAAACAATCGATGCATGTCTATGAAATTCATTTCTGTTAAGTGTGGAAAATGTCATTGAAATAAAACATGAGAATATGTCTCAGATGACATTGCAGGAGTGTTCTTGGAACAGTTACTAGGAATTGGAAGAGTACCTGTTGACACAGCTGATCTTTGCACTGTGTTATCTAGTTCACATATGGTGTATTCATGGATATTGCAGATAACTTTTGCACCATGCAGTGGCTGTGATATAGGGCCATTTTTGCTCCTAGAAATGACACTGTCATCAACGTAAACAGTACGTACTAGCCATGTTACCAGGTGAAATTCCTGAGTAAATGTCTTTCAATACTGCAGTGCATGCTGATGAGGCTGAGGCTGAACAGTTCACAGTGGAGTCTTTGAACTCGCTGGATCTTATGCTGGTCTGCTATTGCACCACCTTTCACTCAAAGTGGGCACTGGATCTTTCAAACGGAATATGGCTGTGTCTTAGGAAGATGCTGGCCAGTGTGATGGAGGCCCCTATCTTAACAGGGATGGGGGAGGGTGAAACTTTGTGCATTCCTTGAATACTGCTCATTCTAATAGACCTCTCCTTCACCTCCTGGAGACGTAATTTCCTGAATGATTTGCATTTGCGATTATGATAAATAAGGCTCAGGGGTAGACTGTTCAGTACAGTGGCTTTGTTGTTGTCATGTTTCTCTCACGGACAGTTGTAAGTCATGTGCTCGAGAGCAAGCTCATCCCACAATTTGTACATCTTAGCACCTGGAGGTACAACAAAGAACATTGTGTGCAAGTGGTCTTAATGAAAATAAATATAACTTCCAAATGTGTGTACTGCATACTGCTTCCCGTGCTGTAGATGATCTACATCCACTCATCTTGATACGGAACTTTGAAAGCAAATCGCACAATGTTGTTACCAATTACACAGATTGGAATAAGTAACCAGATTGCCTACAAAGAGAGACATTGGGAGGTTGAAGTGGACTGTGATTGGAAGAGGGGGGGGGGGGGGTGTATGTCTGCAATATGTATGTTTAACACGTAAGTGAGCGAAGTTGAAGTTAATGGGCTGCCAGCTGTTCATTGAGTATCATATACTTTCTTCCCATTGGCTGCCTCCAACTTGATGCGGAAACACATTGTTAAACATCTGCTCTGTACCACAAAAAAGTACAGTGTTGATGGCCCTTTATAAAGTTGAACTACATTCCCTGTGCAGCACTTCAGTCTGCTGGATAAATATATTCCTATTTAAAGTTGTGGGATGTTCTGGGTCTCTGCAACATACAAACATTAACAATATATTTTAGTTCATGTATGTTGATTAATTATTTGTATTTTTAGCTTCGTGTACTTGTTGCAGAAATAGACATAAGAAAGTGAGAGTTCTAGTAAACTACAATTGTTGCATTTCAGCTTCTTCTGTGTCTGCAATGTTGAAGATGTTTTGTAAGGACATTATATGGCTAGTAAGACAAAATGCTTGACAGTGGCCGTGGAGCCAAAATATGCTTAAAACATCAGAAAATAGCATCTTAATGAAGTCTTTGAATACAACAGTGTTTTGGCTAATTACAAATATAATTATTGCAGTTATTTTTGTGTTTTTACTAGAACTAAATATCAACAATTTGCTTTTTGAGTTAATTTATCTGACTGACATGAGCAGATAACTCCTCCGCAATCATACAGGTACTGAAGAGTTAGGTTTTAGAATTAGATTCTTTGTTACTCATTATCTAAAAGACCAAATTGAGTCCTTGGATCAGTGACACTGTTGTGGTAGCTCTCTAAAGAAGCAGTTATGTTTTAAACTCTTAGTAGAAAGAGCCAAGTGTGAGAAGAGCTCCTGTCAAAAGTGTTGCTTCTTTCAAAGTAATTCAACAACTTGTTACACTCTGTGTGTTTAGTAAATTGATGTAGAATCAATAACATGCCAAATAAATTCATAAAGCAGATAAAGTACTGGTATGTTGCACTTTTCTTTTACTGGAGTTCTCACATAATTTTTCTAGTGTACAGAACTGAGTGTAACCCCTTTAAATACAGGCTTTCCTGTACACTGATCTTCCAAAACATTATGACCACCTACCTAATAGCAGGTATGCCCATGTTTGACCATGGATAACAGCGGCAATGTGTAATGGCATTGAAGCAATGAGGCCTTGATGGGTTACTGGAGAGAACTGGCACCCCATCTGCACACACAAGTCACCTCATTCTCGTCAGTCGTGGAGAAGAGGCAATGAGCTCTGACACCACGTTCAGTCACGTCCCAGATGTGTTCAATTGGGTTCAGATAAGGCCAGTTTGGGGGCCAGTACATCCATTGGAACTGGTCATTGTGTTCCTTGAACTACTCCATCATATTCCTGGCTTTGTGATATTACACATTATCTTGTTCAAAAATGCAACTGCAATCGAAACATAATCATTATGAAGGAGTGTATGTGGTCTGCAACCAGTGTAAGATACTCCTTGGCCATTATGGTGCCTTGCACGAGCTCAACTGGACCCACAGATGCCCACATGAATGTTCCACAGAGCATAATGGAGCCGTCACCAGCTTGTCTCCATCCTGTAGTACAGATGGCCTGTGGAAGATACCAGATCTGCGCCCTCTCATCAGTATGAGGGAGGTATCTGGATCCATTCCATCCTGTAGTACAGATGTCCTGTGGAAGATAACAGATCTGCACCCTCTCATCAGTATGATGGAGGTATCGGGATCCATCAAACCACACAACACTCTGCCACTTTGCCAACATCCAGTGCCAATGGTCGTGTGCCCATTTCAGTCATAGTTGCTGATGTTGTGTTGGTAACATCGGTACATGCATGGGTTGTCAGCTCTGGAGGCCCATTGTTAGGAATGTTTTGGGTATTGTGTGTTCACACACACTTGTACTCTGTCCTTAGTTCTGCCACAATTCACCGCTTGTTATGTTTTACCAGTGTGCCCAGCCTATAACATCAGACATCTGTAATGAGGGATGGCCGCCCCATCCCACAACGTCAAGATGTGTTTTCACCTTGGTTTCGCCACATGTTGAAGACATTCAATATTCACCACAGCACTTCTAAAACACCCAACAAGTCGTGCAGTTTCCAAAAATGCTCACACTGAGCCTCCGGGTGATCACAGTCTGCCCTCTTTCAAACTCAGATATATTATGCACCTACCGCATTCTACACACAGACTGCAACCTCACTGATACTATTTGCACTGCGCATGTGTCTGGCTAGCAGTCATATTCCTCACACACTGGCTGATCAGTGTATCTGCAGAACCTCAGCCACATTTTTAAGTCAAACAATAGTAGCATATAGTAATGACTGTATAGGAGTAAATTATTACTGCAGTATAAAAAAGTTGTAAATGTGAAATTGAAAGACTATACTCAGAGGACTGTTTGCAGGGAAATGAATCATGCTGAAAATATTTTGAAGTGTTTTAGTGATGGTGAATTTTACAGTGAATCTTAGTGACGACAAAAAGAACATACTATCACTGTAGTTGGCTATTTTCTTCTTCTCAGGTTTTACCTGGTGCTGGAGGGGGACCACCAGGCAAGCCGGGCTTCCCTAGTTCTCCTGCACAAGGCCTGGGAACATACGCTACTCCCGGGTCACAACCAGCACAGCAGCAGCGTCCATCTCCTGGACCGTCGCCTTCACCGTACATCAATGGTCCGGGGAGGGGACCGACACCAGTGTCGAGCCCACAGGCCTTAAACCCATCTCTGCAGTCCTCCCAGCTTCCTCCTCAGGGTAGTCCAAGACCACCTCCCACCCAAGGTCAGCATTCGAGCCTGCCGCCCGGCCACGGCGGCACTGCGCATCCACAGACTCACCCCGGAATGTCGTACGCACACGGTAGCCCTCTGCCTGCACAAACAGGCCCACCAGGTCACCCACCAACACACGGCAGACAGATACTTGCACAGACAAACCACGTGCAACCACGAGACACCACTGGTCCACAGTTCAACCAGATGCCACCACAAGGCAATGCTCCGCCACCACTACAGTCAGGTTCTGTGCCTCCACAGTCCAGCCACCTACCACCACAGGGCGGTCCCCAGGCACCACAGCCACGGTACGGGTTCACACAGAGTGGTCACATTCCATCGCAAACAGGTTCTGTGCCTCCACCGCAAAATGCGACATCCCCGCAGGGCAGTCCTATGCCTCCACATTCAGGTAACGTGCCTCCACAGGGCAGTCCTATGCCTCCACATTCGGGTGGAATGCCTCCACAGGGCAGCCCAATGCCTCCACACTTAGGTCCTCCATCTCACCTGAGCCAAGGCCACTCAGGGCCAAAACCTCCGGGACCACCAAGTGGCCAGATCCCTCCCCAGTACACACAAGGCAGCCAATTCCCCACACAGGCCTTCCAGCAGGGACCTCACCCTCCGCCTCCAGGACCTCCCATGCAAGGTCAAATACAGCCTCCACTACAAGGAGCCCAGGTTCCTGGAGGACCTTACAGGGGAGGACCACATATGCCACCACCACAAGGAAGTTACCCTTCATCACCTCAGGTTGGTAGATTACTGAATATACTTTGGAGTTGTAATATTTGACATTTAAAGATCTATGAGGGGCAGGCAAATGAGAACCAAACATCCGCCACAACGAAACCCTGGAATGGTTTGATTGGAAAGTAATCACCAGACATATTAAGACATTTATTCCACTGGCAGATGAGATGATCAATTTCTGTTTCATAAAATGTTGTCAGCCACTGATGGATCCATGATGACGCCTGCTCTGGCACTCCTTTATCTGACTGAAACAGATGTCCATGCATCTCTTTCATCAGGTTTGCATCGATTTGAAAATCATCTGGGCTGTACAGATGATGTTGCAGTGTTTCCTAACCATGTTGCTGAAGCGTAGGCTTCATCCGATTGGCAGTGTGGGGATGGGTGTCATCGTTTGACAGGATGCTTCCATCTGGCAGCATTCTGACAGTCCAGGGACAAACTGCCAAGCTACCAGTGGAAAAAATCCCACATCTCCCCTGCCAAAGAAATCCGAAGCAGTTCTCACATGTTCCGGTCAGGTCATCTTGACCTGTTTAGACTGCAGGGCTTTCTGCTCATTTAGTTCCCTGAGTGTGAAACCACAGTCAATGCACAGCACTGTGAATAGACTTTGTAGAAACTGTGATGCCCAGAAAGTGTCAGACGGCATTGCCCTGTTGTGCAATAATGCCCACCCCCATATTGCTCGTTGGACGAAGTCTATGCTTCAGCGATTTTGTTGAGAAATGCTGCAATGTGTTCCATGCTGCCTGCATCTCCACTGTGTGAATTTTGCGCGATTGGTGACCTGAAGAAAGACATGAATGAATGGAAATCGGTTTCAGTTGTGTGAAGAATGTAAGAGTGGGTGTGGTTGTGGATCTGTCAGCAACCAACCACATTCTATGAAACAGGAATTGATCATCTCATTTGATTGTAACCATTCCCTGGTCCCATTGAGGTGAGTGTTCAGTTTCATTTGACTGCCCCTCATACATAGCATTTGAAACGTGGGTTTTCTATTTTGTAATTTTATCATTTTATATAAACCTTTCACTATTACAAAATTTTCTGGACACTGCAGTCTCTCTCCTTGTTGGTCTCTCTCTTTCCCTGCACTCTACTATGAAGGACATACTGAAATAGGAGTATTCTAGATACCTCCAGTGCCTGTTGCTGGGACAGCTATCACAGACATAAAAAGTTATTTTGAAATGCCTATAATCAATTATTTGGTGTGTAAATAAGCATAGTGTGTAGAATTAAAACAGGTACAAAATAACTGGAGAGATTCCAGTGACCAAGGTTTTCTGACAAAGATGCATGATAGCACCTACAGTATGTAAAACATAGTCTAAACCAGCTATAACGACATTGAAGGGACGGATGGTTTATGGTTGTTAAAGCCGATAGTTACACAAAACATATTTTTTATTTGTTTTTTGATAAAAATTTCATGTCTGTAAATTTTAGGTTGCCATAGACTTAACCCTTCAAAAAGTAGAGAAATATAATACACCTACAGTATTTGTGCTACAGCATTTGTGGAGAGGAACTGAAGAGGAATTTTTCTTATGTTTATGCAGTATGTACAGCAATAAAATGTCATTAGAATGTAAAAACATTTAATAAGTGAACAAAGAAATACTGACAATGTCAAACACGATCTTGGACAATGGCTGACATAAAATGTTGAGCATGTTTAACCCTCAAATGGACCCACAGATTTTCACAACATGAGCAGACGTCTGGTGTGCTTTGTACACACGTGAAGAATAGAGCTCTCTTTATGTTCAAGGTAAACGTATATGAGCAAAATGACAGTTTTGTCTTAGTTTAATTAAACAGTAATGAAATAAACTTATATTACATGAGCTAAATCACTGTTCAATTAAACAATAATACAATAAACTGTCATTGCCTCACTTTGTTGCTGCGTACAAATGTTACCCCATAGTAATGGGATCTTTGGACCACTAAACAACAGTGTTTCATCAGATCCCTGCAAAACACATATTCGAATACTAATTATCTCAGAGGCAACTGCTTCAATGTGGGATTGTGCTCCGAATTTGAAATACTGGTCATTTTCTAGCACAAATTGTAAATTTTTTTACGAGCAAAGACGATAGCATTGTGATATCGCCAATCTCAAATTCTCAACATACAGTGGCTCAGCAGAAAGCGAGGTCACCTGACCGATTCCACAGAGTAGTGGGTGGTGCTTATCAAACACATCTAACTTTCCCACCTGTCAATTGCTGCTGCCCTAAGTTCATGTGATCCATAAATCAGGGCACCTTCGGCTAAAGCAGTGTCAGAGAAGACCAATCCCCCAATTTGGACCTTGGGGTCGGATGTTAATCACCCGATCACACCCCAAATAAGTGACTCTGCATATGAGGTTTCACATTGGGAACACTCAAACTGACACAAGAGGTCTTGCTGCAGGTTGGTGATCCGGGTCATATGCGACTACTCGAGGCACGTGGGCTGCCTGCAACTGTGCTGCTCACCCAGGTTTGGTGCCCAAAATACTGTGTGAGCAAATGAAATAGGTCCTTAAAAGTTAAATTTCTCGGGCTCAGTTAAGGACTTCAAATTTTTGCACTATTTCATACAACTCTGCACTACAGGACAATAATGAGATGGCTGTATCAGTTGGATTGACAATACATCTTACCTGGCAGTGAAGCAACAAGTGGTGTAGGTAATTCTCTCACATTTCCATGTAGTTGCCAAAACTGGCAAAAAGCATCAGGGATGAAGGCTTCTCTGCAACTGTCTGTCCCAACACCAGCGGGTGTGAGAGCAGACCAGTTTCGCTGAGCAACTCCTGCATATGTTCCTGGTGCAGTTCCTCCTGGAGACGCAATTGTCCCTGCCAGCACTGCAAAATTTCCGGGACCACGGTGGGCACAAATTAACACAATGGAAAAAAAAATGTTACATGCATAAGAATGTCCTCCATCATCAGTTTTGTGTCTGCTCGCCATGAAAACACTGCAAAACTGTCCTGTAGCTAATGGTGGCTTGACTACGGAAGCAAGGGATTGGGAACTGGTGTGTGTGTGTGTGTGTGTGTGTGTGTGTGTGTGTGTGTGTGTGTGTGTGTGCGCGGGGGGAGGGGGGGGGGGCAGTGGAGTGTCTGGATATTGAGTGGAGATGGGTACAGAGAAAAGCTCAAGACCTGACCAGTCCAAATGACTAAGCAGTTAGCATGTGTGGAACCAAGAGCATGGTGTGGTGTGAGGGCCAGGTTCTCATCGGTTGAAGTCAGTGTAAGAACTGGCGGGCCTGCACTGTTGCCATCAGCTAGTAAACACCTGGGCCAGAGGCTCTGCATCCACCATCTGTGGCAGATTACCACACTATGCTGCCACGGGACCCATGCCAGATCGTCTTGGTGCCATCTGGTGTGGATTTTAAATCCTTTTATGCCTTCTTGATGTTTGACAGCTGTTATCTTCAATATAAATCTTTATATATTTTTTTGTGTTTACTCTGATGTAGTGCTGATTGTCAATTTTGTACTTCAGGAGGGCTACTTGCCACAGCAGGCAGGGTATCAGCCACCACAGGCTGGTGTTGGTCCAGGCGGCAGCTACCCACCCAATCTGCCTGGCCAGCCCCAGCCACAACCTGTGTATTCACCACAGCAACAACAGCAGGCTCGACGTCTGGACCCTGACCAGATGCCAAGTCCTGTGAGTAGCTTACCTGACCAGATGCCAAGTCCTGTGAGTAGCTTCTTTTTTTTTTTTTTTACAATTTTCCCTCATATTTGTACTGAACAAGAACAATTTTTAGGTATTGCATCATACAAATAAAATTCCTTAGTTATTAATGTATCAACTTGTACATTGTTGTTCCTACACATAGTTAAAGTCCTATATTGTAATATGTGCCTGAAAATGATATAATAAGATGATTTTTTTGTTGGGCTATTTGTTTTGTTGCTTTTGTTTCTTGCCAGATATTGACAAAAACTCTGATTTTACAGATTCAAGTTATGTTGGATGATCAACGCAACCGATCAGGTGTCTTCATAACAAACCAGAAAGGTTTGGTTCCACCTCTTGTGACAACAGACTTCATAACGCAGGACCAAGGAAATGCCAGTCCGCGTTACCTCCGTAGCTCTATTTATAATGTGCCTGTTACTGCTGAAATGATGAAGCAGGTATTGTGTTGTTGTTATTTTTAAATAGGAGCTAAACACAGCTTTTGAAAATTATTTGACATTTATGTGTACTGGGAAAGATCAGCATAATGTCTGTGTCTGATGTATTTTGTAACTTTTTACATTTTTAGTGTCTCTCTGGGGAAAACTCACTCACTTGTCTAAAGAATCCTCACTAGTTTCATCAACTGAAACTAACCACACAAGATTAGAAGTTGTGGGGAGAAAAGTCTGAATGCGATATGGAAGTTACAAAATCTGATAATGCAATGCCTCATTCTGTAGATAATAGAAGTTAGTGAACTAAAATGTAGATAAGATAAAGATTTCTTACTGACAAATGTAGGTTAATATCAGCAGCAGGTAACAATGATTAACTGGTGTTGAGTTCATTATGAACTGGAAGATAAGGTAAAGAGTGAGTCAGTGATGGGGTTGTTCTTATCAGAATCGACAGTAGACAAATGCCAGCAACTATAGCTGAGGTATTTCTGGTATACATGACAACATCACAAGTGTAAGACGAGTAATGGGACAGAAAACTTAGAAAGATTCTTCGAATTCTGGAATAAATTTGAGCTAGTAATAGCAAATACATTGTTCAACAATCACAGCAGGAGGAGTTATACTTGGAACAGGCAAGCAAAATTTGAAAAATTGAAATTGGGTGTATCCAGGAACAGGTACAGAAACCAATCACAATTTGGTAAAAATGCGGAGTAGCTGAGTAGCTTAAAGTATAACATATCATCAGGAATAATTATTGTGTAAAGAACTAGGATACTGAGGTGGTGATGAGAAATGATGACATGGGTTTGAAGTTCTCAGAGGCTGTAGATACATAGGTTATGAATACTACAGCAGGCAGTTCAGTTGAGGAATGGGCATCCCCAAGAAGGGCCATCATCTGCATCTACATTATTATTTGATTTTAAACAGAAAATATTCTACTGAAGATAGCTTGGACCAGTTACTTCTGCTCCTATACGAGTTCTCAGAAAATTTGTTTCCAACTGCAGTACAGTAATCAACAGGTAAAAAGAAGGTAGCTGTGAAGAAACCTATGGTAGCAGCAGCAGTCATTCATTTAATCAATGAAAGAAGGAAGTATTAAATAAAAGATAAGTATACTGCAGTATAAGTCACTTACGAATGAAATCAGTAGAAAGTTCAGAGAAGCCAAGGCAAAATGGCCAGAGAAAAAGTGTGAAGAAATCAAAAAGAAATAGACATTAGGAGGTCAGATTCAGTTTACAGGAAAGCCAAAATTACTTTTGGTGAAATTCAAAGCAATGGCATGAACATTAAAGAGTGCAAAAGGAATCATACTCTTGAATACAGAGGAGAGAGTGCTATGGTGGATAGAGTTAATGGAGTGTCTTTGAAGGCAAGGAACTGTCTGCTGATGCGATAGAAGAAGCAATAGAAATAAGAGTAAAAGACATGCAGGATCCATTATAAGAGTCATGGTTAGACAGAACTTTGGAACATTTTGCTGTCAAACATGGCAGAAGAGATAGGTAACATTCCTTCAGAATTTTTCAGAATCATTGGGGAGTGGCTCCCAAGGATTATTGAAATTAGTTTGTAGAATCTTTGAGAGTAGACATACAATCAAATGTTTGGAAAATCCTGAAGATCACAAAAGTATATAAAATGTGAGAACTATCACCCAATCAGCATAACAGGTCATGTATCAATGTTGGTTACAAAAATGTAACAATATAATGAAAAAGATAGTATCTCTGTCCATGTCAAACATACCAACCACCAGCAATAACTTCACTTCAACAGCTGCCACCCATTCCATACCAAGAAGTCCCATTCATACAATCTAGCCAGCCATGGACATCGCATCTGTAGTGACAAGTGATCCCTCTTGAAATATATTGAGGGTTGTACTGAGGCCTTTAGAGGTCGTAATTACCCTCCCAACCTTGTACAGATACAGATCTCACATGCCTTATCCTTCCAGCCACCAAACACTTCCCAAAGCCCCGAGGAGCATTCCCCTTGTGACTCAATACCACCAAGACTGAAGCAACAGAATCACATTGTCCACCAGGGTTTTTGACTACCTCTCGTCATGCCCTGAAATGAGAACAGTCTTATTCACTATCCTTCCACTCCTCCCACAGTGATATTCCACTACCCGCCAAACCTGCACAATATCCTCATCTATCCTTACACAACCCCTGTTCCCAGCCCCTTGCCATTTCCTTTTCCACTAAACCTCTCCCCCCCTCCTTCGTCTAACCTCCCAAGTGCACCTAGGCGCCCCATTCTCCACCTCGTCCGTGCATGCTCCCAGCAGCACTTTGTCTCCCGCCCCAGACTCCTTACCCCCACCCATTTGCCTCTCCCATAACGCCCTGCTGCTCACAGTCTGGCTCTAGCTGCCAGACTGTGTGTGTGTGTGTGTGTGTGTGTGTGTGTGTGTGTGTGTACTTTGACAAATACCTTGTTGGCTGACAGCTGACTTTCCAACAGTTTTTTTGCCGTTCTGATTCAGCATCTCTGCTACATAGTGAGTGGCAACTATCATTTTCATTATACTGTGCCATTTCATCCTGGATTTTCCATGGCTTGCTTACCAGAAGACTATGCAGGAAACCAGAAAAAAAATAAGGATGTGCTATAAGACACTCAGTTTGGCTCCAAGGAAGATAAAGGTACGAAAAAGCCAGTTATGTTTTGTATGATAATGGAGACAAGATTTAATCAAAATCAAGATATTTTCATAAGAATTGTTAACTCAGGAAAAGTGATCAACATAAAATGATGAAAGATGTTAAAAATTCTCACGGAAATAGGTAGAAGTTACTGAGAAAGACCCATAATATGCAGTCTGCAGCAGAATCATTATAAATATGGAAGAACAAAAGAGAAATTCTTAAACTGAAAAGGGTGTTAAACAAGGATGCAGTCTTTCTTCCCTATTGTTCAGCCTACACATTGAAGAAGCAATGGCAGAAATGAAAGAAAAGTCCAGGAGTGTAATTTAAATTCAACTTGAAAGGATATTATTTATAAGATTTACTTAACTATCCTCAGTGAAGTGAGGAAGAATTACAGGACTTGCTGAATAGAGTGCGCAGACTGCTAAGTGTAGATTATGGATTGAAGTTAACCAAAGAAAGACAAAAATTGGGAGTGGAAAATATGAGATTAGGGATGAACATGACATAAAAACTGGGGACCACATAGTAAATGAAGAGAAGAAATTCTGCCATCTTGGAAACAAAGTAGTGCCTGTGGATGAAACAAAAATATATGTAAAGCATACTAGTATAGGCAAAGAGGGCATGCCTTCCCAAAAGACTACTGGTATCAACATAAGCCTTAATTTAAGGAAGAAATTTGTGTGAACATGTAGCTCACTATTGTATGGAAGTGAAAACCATAAATGGAGTGCCAGAGCATTTGAGATGTGTTGGTACGGAAGCATGCTGAAAAGAAAAGTTAGATGATACAATAAGAAATAAGGTCCTCCACAGGGTCGGTAAGAAAACATGAAGAAGGAACAAGATGACAGGATATGTTTTGAGACTAGAGAGAATAATTTCAATGGTGCTAGAAGCAGCCATGCAGGGCAAGTACTGAATTGAAATACAGAGGCTGGAATATATCCAGTGAATATTGGAAAATGCTGAATATAAATGCTACTTGAAGACGATATTGCTATAGGTGAGGAAGTTGTGGTGAGCAGCATTGAATTGAATTTTATTTGATCCTCTAAGATTACATTATGTACAGTAAATGTACGTGTAATATAGGACATGTCAAAGTGTTAACATTCCTTATCACTTATTTTTCTACACCTTTAGCTTACATTTTTACATTACTGATAATGAGTAACAATATATGCAAATTTAATGGCATAAGTATTCTGCAACACTGTAAAACTCTTTTTTCAATGAGATAGTCTTTAAGTTTCTTTGGAAAGTCATTGTGAAGTACACTATCTTTCAGGGTTTTGGGCAGACTTCTTAGTAGTCTGATACCAAATTACTGGGGTCCTTTTTCTAGCATTGCCAGTCGGTGGGGTATGCTCCGTACTTCATTCTTCTTTCTTGTATTGTGGGTGTGTACACTAGCATTTGTAATCCAGTCCTCACTACCTTTTGTGATGTACATTATTGTTTAGTATATATACAACAATGAAAAAGTTAAGATATTTAAATTCTTGAAACAGTTTCTGCATGTTTCAGAGGTCTTTCTTCTTAAAATGGTCCTAATTGCTTTTTTTTGTAATGCGAACACTCATTTTGTCTCTTGTTTGTTTGAGTTTCCCCACACAGTCACTCCATACTGTAAGTATGGTTCGAAAAGTCCATGATACACTGTACACAGAAGGTTCTTGTCTGAATACTGTGATAGCTGCGTCATTAAGAATCTGACAGAGCTCAGTTTCTTACAGACATTATTAATGTTTTTTTCCATTTCAGTTCATTATCCACGAGAATACCTAAGAATCTAGCAGATTCTACTTCTTTCAGCAGTGTTCCATCAACCTCTAAATCCATGTCTACAGCCTTTTCTTTGTTTTTAAACACTGTGTACATAGTCTTTTTTTAGATTTATAACCAGTTCATTTTCCAACAGCCATTGAGCTGTGACATTTGCAGATATGTATGCTCTTCTCTCAAGCTGTTCCATATTTTGGTCACTATTTAGTATTGTCATGTCATCAGCATACAATATTTTCTTTTCTTCCTCCTCAACACCTATATCATTAACAAATACATTAAATAACAATGGCCCCATTACCGAACGCTGCGGCACTCCATATCTGATGTATTTGGTTTCTGATTGGTATGAGTTTCCTAATGATACATACTGCTTGCAGTTGCACAAGTATGATTTTATCCATTCACCTGGTTGCCCCCGAATGCCATAGTTGCTTAATTTTTGTATCAGCATTTCATGGTCAATGGTGTCAAATGCCTTTGAAAGATCCAGACACTTTGCAGAGACAACCTTTTTCTCATCCAAGGACTGTAAAATGTATTCTGTTAGACTGGCAATTGCTGATTTTGTAGATTTACCCTTTCTGAAACCATGTTGTGAGGGCATGAGAATGCTATGTTTGTCCAAATAGTTAACTAATCTGGTGTACATAAGCATTTCTAGGATTTTTTAGAAACCTGATATCAGTGAAACTGGTCTGTAGTTGTTGGGATCATCCCTACACCCTTTCTTGTACACTGGCACTACCTTCGTTATCTTCAGTTTTTCTGGAAAAATTGCATCTTTGAAAGAACAGTTTGCTATGTTCTTCAGTGCTGTTATTATCTCCTCACATACCAGCTTTATTACATGATTTGATATTTCATCATCACCAGCTGATTTCTTGGACTTCAGTTTCTGTATAGTTTTCCGTAATTCTTCTTATGTGACTGGTCTTAAGAACATAGTACGGCATGATCTTTTTTTGTACCTTAATATCCTTCTGTTTTTGACTATTTCTTTCCAATTTTAGGTTTTCTAATACACTGATATAGTTATTATTCAGTATGTTTGCTATTTCCATACCATCTGTGACCACTGTGTTGTATATTTTAATTGACCTAATACCTTCTTCTTTGTTTGACCCATCTTTTTCCTTTCTTTCAGAATTGATTGCATTCAAAGTTGCCTTTGCCTTGTTTTTTGAGTTTGCTATAGTGGTGTCAATTGCTCTTGCTTTCGCTTCTCTTATTGTTTTTCTATACTTCTTTTTTAACATTTTATAGTTTTCAGCTTCGCCCATCCGTCTCACGTCCTGAAGCTTCCTTCGCTGTTCTAGTATTTCACTGGTAATCCACTGTGTTTGATCTTGCTGCCTTTCTTGTCTCTTTACTTTGGGAAATGCTACATTAAAATGGTACTTAATTGTTGAAATAAATGCATCATATTTTTCATTTACACTCTTGGCCTGTAGGGTTTCACTCCAGGTTTCCTTACTTAACATTGTTCGAAAGATGTTGATATTTTGTTCACTGATAATCCTAATTTCTTTGGTTGTTTGTTTTGGTTCTGATACTGAGTCATTACTTCTGCAAAAGCTGATCAGTTGTCCATGGTGATCAGATATTTCTGTCTGAACTACATGTGACTCATAGTTACACGTATTAGTAATTATGTTGTCAATAATTGTCTCACTTTGTGAAGTCACTCTTGTTGGTGCAGTTATTGTCACTTTCATGTTATGCTGTATTAACAATTCTTCAAAATCCTGTCTTATTTTTGTGTCTTTTCCCATGTCAATGTTGAAGTCTCCACATATAATAAGATTTCTCTTCATGTTCATTCTCAATAAGCTAGCAATTTTTAGAAAGATGCTAATATTGCTATGTGGTGACCTGTACACACACAACTCTAAAATCATCTGCCACTATACCAGTAACTTCAAAGTCTTTTTCTCTAGCTGTGGGAAATGTAGCAGCTTCACTGTTTACATTCTTTGATAGAGTACCTGTTTTAATATATATACAAACGCCACCACCCTTATATTTAGATCTGCAGAAGTAACTAGCTAGTTTGTAGTCCTTTATTGACACATGTATTTTACTTTCAGTTAGTCCATGTTCACTTATGCATAATATGTCTGGTCTTACTCCACTCAGGAGTACTTCTGCTTCTAATTTTTTGTTACCAAAGTATTGAATATTTTGATGAAGTACTTTTATGTGATTTTTCTTTTGTTGGGTTACATGTTGTGAGCTGCATTCTGGGGCAAATTCTTTAGTATCATCTTTTTTTGTATGGTGCTTATATTTTTCTTTTCCAGCTGGAGCATATGATTTTTCACCCCCTTCAGGCCATATTAGTTTCCCTTGCATATAATGATTTTGCAGACATCTGCAAACATTCTGCTGAACGTTAGAGTCCCCAGTCTATTTAAATGCAAGCCACCCTTTGCTAGTGAGTTTTCACATAGGAATTTGTTTGGGTCTATAAAAATTGCCCCAAGACGATCACATTGCTCTTTAAGAGCACAGTTTATTTTGATGATATATTTTTCACTCACCGACCTTCTGTTTGATTCCGCTAAGTATCAGACGAGATCCTGCATACATATTTCTTGCAGAACGGATCATGTTTCTTATTTCGCTTGCCATTTCTTCCTCACTGCTGCTCCTTAACGAATTTGTTTCAACATGTATAAACACCCCATTATAGTTATGTCTGGTTTCTGTAGTTTCTTGTCTTGCATTTACCATGTTTTTAAAATGTTTACCGAGTTGATGCGTTCTAATACCAGGTCGTACGTCGATCTTGCAATTGGGAACAGCGATATTCTTCAGCAGCGAATTGCCAGTTATTAAAAAGTCATTTTCCTTTTGTTGCGTATCTGTCACCTTGTATTTCCTTTTGCTGTATTTCACCACCTTCCATTTATATTTATCTTCCGGTTTTTGGCTTACTGAGTTTACCGGGACATCAACAGGAACACTTGAAATGTTGTTTTTAAAGTATGATCGGTCATTCGTATTTTCGCAATCTTCTTGCTTTTCCGTTTGATGGCTTTTACACACACAGGACTTCTTTTCTTGTATTAATGTATCGTTTTCTTTCTTGATGGTCGAAAGTTCGGTTTTTAATGCCTCAATGTCACTTCGTAGTAACTTTATAATTTTGTTTTTTGTATCAACTGCACTTAAAAGATCGGCCGTTTCGTCACGTAAACAACCATGACATGTCCACGGAAAATCATCGCTGGCGAACTTTAGATTTACTTTCGTGCACTTTTCGTGTAACCAGAAGTTGCATTTGATATACAGAATACCCTTCATCACACGCTTCTTACATTCTCTACTCGAAGAACTGTTAATTTTTTGCCTTTTTAACGAGAGAGAAGCGTCACTACACTTTCCTATCAGTGCCATCTTGAGCAACCTCCAAACCAGTCAAAAGACTGATGATGGAAAAAGGGGGGAGGGGATGGAAAAAAGTGGGAGGGATGGGCAATCATTTGCCAAGACTATTATGTACAATCCATGTACTTTGTAAGAGACTGTGCATTGATGTTACTATTTACTGCTCAATATAAGACTGTATAGTGATCAGTTAGGACTATTGAGAATAATCAGCATTACTGATTTAAACTCCTGTGTTGTCTATATTGCTGTTACCTGGTGTTGTTGTTGTATTTAGTCCAAATACTGATTTGATGCGTTACTCCACACTAGTGTATCCTACGCAAGCCTTTTTATCTGTGTGTAACTGCTGCGAACTACATTCAGTTGAACTGCATTTGAGCCTTAATCTACAGTTTTTACCTTACACACTTCCATCTATTACCAAATTGATGATTCCTTGATCCTCAGGATGTGACCTGTCAACCAATACATTCTTGTAGTCAGGTTGTGCTTTAAATTTATTTTTCCCCAACATGGTTCAGTATTTCCTCTTTAGTTATTTGCTTTACCCTTCTCTCAACACTCATCTGTATCGCCACATTTCAAGTTCTATCCTCTTCTTGCCTGAACTCTTTATGCTTCTGAAAAAGGCTACCCTCCAGACAAATACCTATAGAAAAGATTTTCTAACATTTATTTTTATATCTGTTATTAACAAACTCCTCAATTCAGTAATGATTTTCTTGCTATTGCCAATGTTCATTTCTTATCCTCGGTACTTTGTCCATTGGTTACTTTATAGTGTAAGTAACAAAACTCATCTGCTTCTTTTGGTGTCACATTTTATAATCTCACTCCTTCATAGTCATCTGATCTAACCTGACTGTATGCCATGCCATTGTTTTACTTTTGCTGTTGTTTGTCTTATAATATCTTTTCAAGACAATATTTATTTTGTTCAACTGCTCTTCAGAGTCCTTTATCACCTCAGACTGAACTAAAATATCATCAGTGAAACCTCATAGCTTTTATTCCTTCTTCCTGGACTTGAATTTGCTTTCCAAATTTTTCCTTAGCTTCCTTCGCAGCCTGCTCAGTGAACAAATGAAATAGCATCCAGGATAGACAAAAACCCTGTCTCACTCTGCTTTGAACCACTGTTTCCCTTTAATCTCCTTTGACACTTACAATTGGACTCTAGTGGTGACAGTGTTCTGAACTGGAGAATACCTACCATACCCTTTCCCTCACTTCATCCATTGCGAAAGCCTCCAGTGTGCTCTCCAATCATACGTAAAAACTTTCAGATTAGTTATAAAACTTCTGCTATAAATGGAAATGTTAAAACTTCCTGGCAGATTAAAACTGTTTGTCAGACCAGGACTCAAATATGGGATCTTTGCCTTTCACACTAAAGTGCTGTACTGCCTAGGTACCAAAGTGTGTCTCATAACCTGTCCTCACAGCTCTACTTCCACCAGTACTTCATCTCCACATTCCATACTTCACAGAAGTTGTCTTGCATACCTTATGAGACTAACACTCCCTCCTTTCTTCCAGGAATATTAGTGTTGCAAGGCATGAAGGAGAACTTTTGTGAAGTTTGGAAGGTAGGAGATGAAGCACTGGCAGAAATGAAGCTGTGAGGAAGAATCATGAGTCATGCTTGGGTAGAACAGTCAGTAGGGCACTTGACTGTGAAAGGCAGAGGTATAAGGTTAAAGGTTCCAGTCAGACAAATAATTTTAATATGCCAGAAAGTTTCAAATTGGCACACACTCTGCTGCAGAGCAAAGATTCGTTCTGGAAAAAGAAATATTGAAATAAATACTCCACAGAAAATTTATGGTAACTTTGTCAATTGCTGTTCTTCCCTTTTACAAATAAATTAGTTCACTCCAACATTATTTCTGTAGTATTCTTGAATGAATGTGTTTCAGTTGAAAATATCTGCTACAGAATTTTATGAATTTAAATATTTTAACTGAAATGCTCTGGATTGAAATTAGCAAATATCAATATTTTAACTCTGATACTTAACACTCAGCTGTCTAGTAATTGTACCATTTGCCAAATTCTTCGTTTGGATACCTTATTGAGGTATTTCAAAGGGGACCAAAATAATCATTCAGGTCTCTCCCTCATAGATGTTATCAGGTATTCTGTGACTAATGACCCTCAATGACAGAGTAATTAAAGAGATGATTTCTTAGTGTGTGTGTGTGTGTGTGTGTGTGTGTGTGTGTGTGTGTGTGTGTGTGGTGAAATCTGTTACATTTTTCGATCAGTTACTCATTAAGGTATTTTTTTCCCCTGATGGACGATGCTGAATAATAGGGTTTTTGATTATGCCACAACTGTTCCATGTATCCTCATGAGTTATTTTATTTTTTTTTTAATTTTCAAAAGTCTGGGTTGCATGCTAGCTGTTGATTCTTCCAGACTGCTGTACCATTTGGGCTAGTGATCAGCCCCTTGGCACAGCCTGCAGAAGGAGAATACCTACCACCAGTGGTAGACATGGGAGAAATTGGTCCTGTCCGCTGTGCGCGTTGCAAAGCCTACATGTGCCCTTACATGCAGTTTGTGGATGGAGGACGAAGATTTCATTGTCCTTTCTGCAAAGCCACAACAGAAGGTGAGATGCAAAATAAGAGTTTGTGTGTGTCTTTATACACACATCATTTGCCACAACCTACTAAAGTATCATTAATGTAGAGGTTTCACAAAACATGATTTGGGCATAAACTGTTAGTCTATTTATTTAAAACTTATTCCAGAGATTGTTTTGCATGACCTTATCACTTGTGATTAACTGCAAACAGGGTACTGTTTTCTGCACTTGCTTTATGGGCATGTCTTCTTCTCTCTCATCTCACCACAGTTGGTTTCACAAAATACGGTGCAAGCCAAAAACCTCAAAGTGCTTGTAATTTTAAAAATTATCATTTACGAAACAAAATAAATGTGGATAGATAAAATATCTACTACTCACTCCAAGTCTTTGTTGTGGTTTCTCCTGCCACCGCTTAGTGAGTAGATTCTTTTATCTATTCATACAGTATTTTTTAACACTGATTATTTTTGTTGACATATTATGTAAAAAAAAAATGAAATGTTGGTACTGATTGCTGTGTGACTGACAATACACTAAAGTTCTTGTTAAGGAATTTTCTCGTCAGCAAACTAATGGGAGAAGTATTAACTAGAAAAAGCACTGTGAAGTAGCAACAGGAAGGATTTTGTTACAATATTTTATTTTTTTAAGCGAATGGGAGGACTATAGAAGAGCTCATTGAGAATGATTGCAAGGAAACAAGCCCATTACTGTTTTACTTGTAAAGAAGGAAACAACTGGATCAGGTGCTGAAATCAATAGTTTGCAGTTCCCTTTTAGTATGTATAATTTAATGTAGGAAATACATTGCCATCAGTCTCACTGAAGCACACCTGAAGTTACTTCATCTGACAGTGTCTCACCATACAACGTAACCTGCTGTGTCCTCCCTACCAAAAAGTCCTCAGTCCAGTCACAAATCTCATTTTGTACTCCATATGATTGTAGTTTTGACTGGAAGTGTAGATGTGGTTTTGAGTTGAATGCTTTTTGGAAATCAAGCACCACTGCATCCTCCTGACTGCCTTGATCCAAAGCTTTCAGTGCATCATAAAAAAAAGTGTGAGTTGGGTTTCACATGATAAATATTTTTGTAATTCATACTTGTTGGCACTGAGGAGGTCATTATGTTAAAGATACCTCATCATGTTTGAGCTCAGAATATGTTTTAAGATTCTCCAACAAATTGATGTCAAGGATATTGGATGGTAGTTTTGTGGGTCACTTCTACTTCCCTTCTTGTAGACGGGTGTGACCTGTAATTCCCTCCAAGAACTGGGCACGGTTTTTTGTTTGAGGGATCTAAAATAGATTATAGTTATAAGAGGGTCTAACTTAGCTGCAAATGCAGTATAGAATCTGACGGGGGTTCCATTGGGCCCTGTAGCTTTGTTCAACTTTAATGATTTCAACTGTTTCTCAACACCACTGACACTAACAGTTATTTCATCCATCTTTTCAGTGATATGAGGATTAAATTGGGGCAATTCTCCTCAGTTTTCCTTTGTAAAGGAACATTTGAAAATGGAGTTGAGCATTTCAGCTTTTGTTTTGTTACCTTCAATTTTAGTTCCAGTCTTTCACTAGTGACTTTGATGCCACTAACTGCCTTTACATATGGTCAGAATTTCTTTGTGTTCTGAGGAAGATCACTTGGCAATATTTTGCTGTATACTCAGTGAAGGCATCACACATTCAGTATCTTTATATACAGCCCTACGCTTTGTTTTACACCTGTTATGCAGTAATCTTTTTTCTCTTTTTTTCTTTTACAGTGACTATATACCAATATACCATGGAGGCTCCTTCCCATTATGAATTGTTCTACTGGATATGTATCTAACAAATGCATGGTCAGCTATTCTTTAAACTTGAGCCAGAGTTCCTGTACATGCTCATACCCTGTTCTGAAAGTTTAAAGTTCTTCATTGAGATATAACACTAAGGACTTTTTAAAATCTAGTTTACTGAACTTCTATATCCTTCTGCTTGTTTTAGTTATCCTTTGTACTTCGGTAAACATTGTTGCCACATCTGTGTCGTGGTCACTGATACCAGTTTCAGTGTGGACATCCTCAAAGGAGTCAGGTCTATCTGCTGCCATCAGATCTAATATATTGTATTTTTGTGATGAGTGGAGATCCTATCTATCTGTTCTACATAGTTTTCAGAGAAGGCATTTACTAAAGTTTTTACAGGACGTCTTACCCTGTTGAGGTCCACTCCTGTTAAGATCCAGTCTCATTAAGATGTTCAGTTTTCTCCAGTAAGTTTAATGGTTGTAGCTTACATTAGTGATGTCATCTGAACAGGGGGGGAATAGGACAGGAGGAGGGAGAAGTTAAGAAATTACAAAGTGATGTAATAATATGAGCTAAGTTATTCAGAGGCGCTTACATAACACATAAATAATAAGATTGAGAAATAAGAGTGATAAGAGAAAAAAAGGAAGTAAGAAACTAATATTTATATAGGATAACTGTGCTGAGGAGAAGTCTTCAGTATTAGAAATGGTAAAAGCTATATGGTCAGAGATCAGGCATATGATTGTAAGCATGAGTTACATATATAGAAACAATGAAGGAGCACTTACCTTGTAAAGGCAATACTGCATGTTCATTGTATCTGTCCAGAGACTGAAATGAGAATTTAGTGAATATAAAAATACAAAAATAGGAAAGTAAACTGAATGAAGAAAAGGAAGTATTCTCCAAGATAGTCAAAGCATTGGACATACTGGGACTCGAATGATTTCTTAGAATTTTCCTTTTTGAATACACAGTGAATGAGAACAGTGCAAATATTTGTAAGTGTGGAAAGTTAGACACAATGAAATACAAAGACAGGAATATTAACATATCCAGAATAAATGGGTTTTAACTCATGGTGACTGGTGTAAGAAAACTGATGATGATTGTAATGTATCAGTTTGATGTTGAAAGGAGGTCACAAGAGGCCTTAATATAAAAGTGAAATTCATATATGCATTGCTTATAAGATAAGTCACACTATCTCTAGTTGTGCTGGTTATTCCACACAATGTCTTTCATCTTAGTGGGGAATCTGTAGTGAGCATAGCAACATGTCTCACTTTTCTTTTATTAGACCAGCGAAAGATGTGCATGTGAAAAACTTGATATAAATTACTGCAGTGTAAAGAGCAGCTACTGTGTCTGGGTTTGTTGGACTTTATGTGCAGAAATCAGAAAGAAAAATGCGGACACAGTACAGAATGCAAAGACAGATGTGTAATTTGGACTGGGCAGTGAGGGGTCACTTGCACTTTGTAATTGTGCTTTGGGGGTGCTGCGGTCACCAAAGAAGAAAGAGGCCTGACAAATGGTTGAGCACTAAATAAAAATGAATGTTGTTGTAGAAACTCTATGCTATGCTATCTCGAGTTAAGTAGGAACAGTTGTTTTTTGTCAAGCATTGAAGCATCATGTATGAAAATGTTGTCTGAAAAACTTTGTTAATTATCAGTTGTTGTGAGTTGAAAACTTATTTGAATATAGAAGAATTCCGAAACAGTGTTTTGTGATTTCGTAGTGACTTGTTGAAATGCGGAACCTGTCTTATAACCCTAGTCCCTCGGCAATCAGAAAAGAAGTCAGTGGTCAAATACGTGGCACTGCATAGCAGGACCCCACACATCAAGAGAAAGCAAGATGACGACAGGGAAATTGGGAAAACAAGGTAACTCTTATTACAGGGAATGAGTAAAGACTTTTCATCTCGTTATACATCGATCACTTAGTTAACCTACAACAAGAAAAAAACCTCGGTTAACATAACATAAATGAATGCCGTATTTGGCACATTTACTTTTTGACATCAGTGATGAATTTGTGGCTTTTTATTTGACAACATTGATTTCATTGCCTAGTGTGCTGAAAATTTTTTAGGAACCTGATGATGGTCTAAAAGCCAAAAATGGTTGCTCTCCTTCTCTATCTCTCTCCCTCCCTCCCACCCCCTCCCCCCTCCTCTGCCCCGCCTCCACACCAGCCATAACAGCTTGTATGCATGCTTGCACACTGAAGAAGAATGTAATTTTAGAGGCATTTCACAAATCATTATGTTCACCCTTTATGATGGGAAGACATGATTTGTGCACTCCATCACATACTCTTAATTCACATCTACAAAATGCTGTTTTAACTCTGAAATCTTCATTGTCTTTCTGCTTCTTATTTTTTAGTTTACCAGCAAAATTTTAATTTGTATGTATGCCTAAGGAGTAATAATGATTCCTTGCTTAAATAAAAAAAATGACACTGGATTGTGCCATATTGTAAAATATTTTCTATGCTCAGTGCCAGCTGAGTATTTCCAGCATCTAGATCATACTGGGCAACGTGTCGACCGTTTTGAAAGACCAGAATTGACGTTGGGTACATATGAAGTGGTTGCTACAAAGGAATACTGTCGGGTGAGTGGACTGACTCCTATAATGCTCCTTATGTGTTCAATAAAATTGTCGTTTTTCCATTTTTACTTAGATAATGTTAGTTCAGAAAGATGAAACATCATTAAGTGGTAGAATAACATTTGTTACAGATATTTACAGAAATGTTTCTTCCAGCTGGACTATGTTTTTCAGTATCAGAGTAGCTTGTCAATTTGAGACATAAAAAGATTTCTATGTAAGGATACCAAGAAGGCTCTGGAACCTGCCAGTTTTTTTCATATTTACTATGTTAAAACATAGTGTTCAAATAATAATGAGAAAATAACTTGCTGTCTCTGATATCCGTCAAGTTTGTGTGGTCTAGAAAAATGTCAAGACAGTCATCTTCGTTACAGAGAGTTTGAAAAGAAAAGAAAACTGGTATAGAGTAACCAAAAGAGTCGACGGACTGTCATATATGGTGGTCAGCATTGTCAGTACTTTGTACACTCCTCCCCATTACCTGCTCATGCAACAATGCAGGTGACACTAAGATATGTCAGCAGTATTAGGCCTTCAGTATATAGTATGTTCCTCACCTGTTTTAATGAAAGTTTCACTAAAACCATTAACAACCACCAAATGTTTATATTCAATTTTTCTAGAACCCTTGGTTGCTATTTTAGTGATGAGCAAATAAGAAAGCAGATGATGGGATGTTGATTAGGAGCAATACAATGAGTGTCATGTGGCACATCAGCCAGTAGCATTATTGTATGTAATCAACTGTGTGCACTGCAGACCCATATATGTATGGTTAATCTTGTTTTAAAGGGCTCAGAAAAAAGATCCAGCATTTAATTAATATAATTGTTGGTCTAGTGCAATTGTCATAAGAACCCTAAAATTCATTTTTAACAAACCTCATTAGTGAAAACATCATATTTGTGAAAAAGAAATGTGAAACAATTGCCAAAATCAAGCCTATTTTTTGGCAAAATCCAAATATGCCTGGACGTTTTTTCTCTTTCCTTATTTTCCAAACAGGTTAGGCTAAGATACTGATAAAATTGCCAGCAGTAATTAGCACTTGATCCTTTGGGTCATTCCATGCTAAGTAGTCTAGAGTGTCCTGTATGACAATCGTGGATTTTGCTAAAATTTTGGACGAAGAATCTCGTACTTCCAGAGGTATAGTCATTTGTCTGATCTCATAGCATGGCTATCAACAGTGCATCTGCAAGTTTTTGGTAACTAAAACACCAAAAATGGCAATTTTTGACCCACTTTCACAAATGTCTTCTGCAAACTCTGAAGTCAATGCCCTAAACCACCTAAACTATATTTGGTTTCACAATCTGAGAATGTGAGTGGAGGTGCATTGAAAGTGCCCATATTCTGCCAGTACTTAAATTAAACCTGACTTTCTGTGTTCTAAAGTTGTTTAGTACTCTCTGGGGAAGGTATTTTCAAAAGTCATGACGACTAGTAAATGAGTTAAAGTGTGAATAACTCAAAAAACTTCAAAAAATGGTTGTCTTGTCACAACTCATCTCAACATATTTCAGTCTATTTTTCTGGTATAACTACAGCATCAAACTGACCATAAACTTTACAATCTAACTGTGAATTACTAAGGCACAGGTTCATTGTATAAATAGCCTGCAGATTTTATACTGCTGTCACATTGTTTAAACTTACATGCAGTTTTTCTGATTTGTACTCATTTTACAGTCATCATGACTTTTGATATTATCTCCAACAGAGAGTACTAAAAATTGTAGAACATAATAAAAGATGTCAATTCAATTTGAGTATCAGCAGAATATGGGTCCATTTTCAATTCACCTCTATCTTGTCTTTCTTTTCTGTGGTCTTACATACTTACATTACAAAAATTAAATATAATTTTTCAGGTGGTTTAGAACATGGTCTTTCTAATGAAAATGTTTTAAGAGTTTGCATAAGATTCTTTTTTGTAAATAGTGGGATGAAAATAGCCATTTGGCCTTTTTAGAAAAATCATCAGCTTTGCCCTCCATTTCTAAGTGATAGAAAAGCAGTAAGAGAATGAAATTGTGTATTCTAAGACCTTGTATTGGTAAGTTATTACACGCAAAGTCTGATGAATCCCACTGTTACTTCCAAAGATATGGAAAGCTAAACTTCACATTTTTTTGTGCATCTATTTTTTTGCAGCCAACATTGCTTCAAATTATCCATATGCAAACTGCTCAGGAATTTTTTAAAATTATTATTATTTTGCGTAAGAGAGCACAAAAAGTTGATGCAATGGCCAAGTTAATTTTCTTTAGAGAAAATATTGCCAAGGGAATGCAGTAGGATAAAAATAATGATGTGAGAGGAAAGAAAATGGCCTAATTGAGAAATAAAGAGAAAGAAGCATAACTGGGAAATATGTGAGCATTTGCTTTAATGTTTGACAAAGAGACACTGGCCATATGTGTTACCTTCTTTTTCTTAAATGTAACAGGGCATTTAATTGTGTGGAGAGTGGAGGGTAACTTTTTCCAGAGAGATATAGTGGCAGCTGAGGAAGGAGGGGAACAACAACATTCAGTTCATCAGCTGAGACTTTAAAAACAGTATTTAATTTTGCCTTTCCTGCAACGAAACTAGGTAGATCCTCCTCCACAGTTTCAAAGCTTGTATCCCTGTGCATGGTGATGGAACGAGTGGCTAATCTTTGGTACTGTGAACATCTTGCTTCACCTGTTGTTGTTTTTGTAGTACTGAGGCTTCAGACATGACTTTAATAATCTATAAACAGCACCCCTTGTTGTTAATCATTTCACATAATTGAGTTGTCAGCAAAACAGAAACGGGCTTTCTTACTCACATTGTAGATATAGAGATACTTTTGTTGTAGAGGAATGTGAACTATCAGCATTTTAATGAATTTTGTCATCTATTTTCAGCTCAATAATTATTTGAGTCATTGGTTTTTTGAGCAGTCCACTGTTAAAGCATCGTTATCCATGTGTTTGTACAACACTGTCAGAATTTTGATAGCTGTGAGGAGTAGATTATGAATATTATGTCCTGTGCTCAAACACATGGAAACAGTTAATGTTATTTCTTATGATTACAACTGTTAGCATGTAGTTATGTGCCACATTTTGAATAATGTTGGTTGAAATGAAGTGTTTGTACCTTTAAAAACTGAAAATAATGAAAAAAAGAAAACTACTGTACACATAGATTAAATAGTAACACCAAGCTGACTAGGGAAATATGTGAAATATTACTTAGTTGTTTAGATTGCAAAACTGAAATTGTGGCAGAATTGTTCTCATTACTTTTAGATGATCTCCATGTCCATTTCTCAGAAAAGTATTTTTGCGTTTTTCTTGCCAGCTACAAAAGTCACATGCACCTCTGGACCAAGGGATAATTTACTCTTCTGCAAGCAAAATACACTGTCCATCCAAAAAGTTGCGTGATTGAATTTGTTCCTAGTGCATGTGCAACGTCAGGGCAGTAGCTACAGTGGCAGCCTGGACTAACAACTGTAAATGACAGATGTGCATGTGACCGTTAAAGTGTGAGCTAATATTGCCAATTATTGGATATAAGATCATAATGTGTCAAAACTTACAAAGAAGCAACATCTCTAAATCAAGTGTTCAAGGCAATATCCAGAATGTTTTGAGAAGAGAAAAGTGTGTGCAAAGTTTGTCCCGCACATCTTTACTCCCAAAATGAAACAATGCATGGACACCTGTCTGGACTTAGGTGAAACGCGCAAAAAAAAAAAAACCACCGGGCTATTCTTTTCTGGAAAAATCATCATGGTGTTACCAATGCAAAACTATCGCAAAACAACAAAGTTCCGAAATTCACATGAAGGGTCACTGCTGTGATTACACAAGTGACTTTAAAGTCATACTGATGCGCAAATTGAACACCCTCCCTAAGAAAGAGTTTTGATAATTTCACAGGGTTGTATAAAAGTTGTTCGTTGTACTCGGGTGGGGGAGGGGGTGAACATCTGAAGCATTAAAACCATTCTAATGTTTCTGTATTTTTTATTTATCCAGTCTCAAAACTTTCTGGGCTGAAGGTTAGAGTTGATACTTTGTGTTGGTGTGTATTGGATATTCAATCCAGGTGGACTGACCCATTTTCATTCACTTTACTTGATTGATTTACTACTGTATATTGTAAGCTACATCTGCTTTTGGAATGTGGTACAAAAGAATGTGCTCTTTCAGACTTATTGAACTTTCATTTGTGACTATTTTTATTGAATATGGTTTTGTATAAATGCGTTATACTTAATGTGTACTGTTATTTACAGAATAACACCTTCCCGAAACCACCTGCAGTCATCTTTGTTATTGACGTTTCTTATAACAACATCAAATCTGGGCTCATCCACCTTCTCTGCAGGGAGATGAAAGAAATACTGAAACTGCTTCCGAAAGAAATGGGTGCTGAGAGATCTAGCATGAAAGTGGGCTTTATAACTTACAACAGCACTGTGCATTTTTACAATGTGAAGGTAAGTCTATCCTTTAAGTAGATTATGACTCCGATTTGACTTTTTTAATGTTAACAGATGCTTTTAATTTTTGCTATTAGCAAAATTTCAGATATGCTGATCAGGAGGAAAAACTCATTCACACTTGTTCAGAGTTCCTCAGTTTCTTTTTCTGGTGAGTTAGGGAGAATAGTAATTATTCTAGTGTTCCAGGGGAAGTTGTTTGTGAAGTGGAAAGGAGTGGTAAGCAAGCTGCATTGATTTGGATACTGTGTATCAGAAAATGTTTGTCTGTACCACTTCCCTTTGCAGACTATTTGCATGTATATTGCACAGTTTAGATAATAGTATTTGCCGGCCGGAGTGGCCGTGCAGTTCTAGGCGCTACAGTCTGAAACCGAGCGACAGCTACGGTCGCAGGTTCGAATCCTGCCTCGGGCATAGATGTGTGTGATGTTCTTAGGTTAGTTAGGTTTAATTAGTTCTAAGTTCTAGGCGACTGATGACCTCAGAAGTTAAGCTGCATAGTGCTCAGAGCCATTTGATTTGATGATATAAATATTTAAATAATTTTATCATTAATTGATTGTTTTCACTGTTATATTAGATAATAGTATGTATTAAGTGCAGGTTTTTAGATTGTAGATTTAAGCTGGTTCTGTTTGAAGTACACAGATCTTAATCATGTCAAGACTCTTCCTCAATGAACAAACTCTGGTTTGTTATATACAGTTTCTGCACCAGTGTTTGCAAATGTGTGACTATCTTTTATTAAACTGCATCAAAGCCACAAGTCTCTTTTTCACCAAGCTTTCAGTAGGCACAACATAAAATTACTGTTTTCAGAACTGTTTAAGAGAGGAATGTAAGAAAAGAATAATAAGGGTAAATGTGGGTCAATTGTGTACAACAGTTACCCGAATGTAGCAGCAACATGAACAACAAAGTTCAAAGCTATTTTGGAAATATGTAGAATAATGCCACACACATAGGTTGAAAATATTCTTAAATTATCAACTAGATTTTGGTTCTTTCAACAGTACAAATAGGCCCAAGATTCAGAATACTCTAGCCACAGCATTAAATAAGATTGTGAACAACACAGCTGCCATAGTTGTGAAGAAAAGCTGCTGTCTATTCACTTGCTCACAACATGTCTGAGTATGAGTGATGAGTACTGGGACTGTAGTTGCCTTAACTGAAATAAATACTTTGTGACTCTGAAATTAAAACTTGCAGTACAGCTTATAATTCTCCCAGTTTACTGACACCAGAGAAAGGCCTTTAATTGCTGTTCTCACAAATTGCAAATTGGAATTTACTTTTTCATTATCCATTTCGAGAGCTCTATCCTCCCATTTACTTTCCTTAAAACTACATTCCTAACTGCATTCACTAATTTGCAACAACACATTACCAGCAGTGTTTATAAATTTTTGGCCTACAGTATCAGTCAATAAACTATTCTGTTGTGAAAGGCAAGTGGTAGTTTTTCTTATCTAGAAAATAAACAGCATCTACCAATAATGGAGAATTGGTTGCAAATACCAATAAACAGTGAATATGTTGCACACACTCGAGGCCATTTAGGTAGTGCTCTATGTGGCCTTTCCTTCCCTTCCCTTGAAGCAAAATTTACATAGGAAGCACATTATTCATTAGAACCTTTTCAAAAGCCTGCAAATGTCTGAAAATAGGTTCAGCCAAGCCTTTTGTGATTGACAGTTGTATTAGACCCAGCCTGTTTACAAAAATGACTGTTATTCCTGGCTCCACCTAAATTAATTCCCACAGTAACCAGTTTTTCTCCTGTATTAGTTATTTATATTTCTATGATTTGTAGTACATTGTAAATTTTATTTAATACCTTACTTTTTTTTTACTTCAATAGGGATGCCTAGCTCAGCCACAGATGATGGTTGTGGGAGATGTGCAGGACATGTTTGTTCCTTTGCTGGATGGTTTCCTGTGTGATCCAGCTGAATCAGAGACTGTACTGGACAGTCTGATGGAGCAGATCCCTGAGATGTTTGGAGATACACGTGAGACAGAAACAGTGCTTGGCCCTGCTATCCAGGCAGGCTTGGAAGCCCTAAAGGTAATGGTTTAATAATATTTTTAGTAAAGTAATTGGATAATGCTGTTGATCATACAATTCAAAACAGAAAACTCTTCTTTCTCAAGAGCTAATTATTTTGGCTTTCCTGTAATGGTGTAACATTCTATTGACTCTCCTCATCTTCATAGCTCTTTTCAAAATTCTCCATTGCATAAGTGAAACAGGCTCCCCTGTATAAAAAGAATTTTCCCATAATGACATTCTCAAATAAAGTATTTGTGTAGTTGCTGCTCCAGTTTTGAATGACAATTCGAGCTTTTAAACAACTTCTTCCACCAGTGACCTCACAGGAATGGTGGACGATGGACAGATTTCAAAGTATTTCTTCAGAATGCAGGAAACTTCTGCAATTGTAATTTGCAAATGGGAGATATCTTCACTATGTAGACTGGTGTGCAGTCTGTTTTTTTTTCCCAACATGTTTGTTTATGAATTATTTTTTCTTTGTGTATTGGCATTATTAATTGGGTTTTGAAAATCAAACATTGTACAGTCTGTAAAAGTGCAGCATATTACAGTTTCGTGGGATTTCAGAATATATGAGGTTAGTTCCCCATATGTTTCAGCAATGTTGGAAGTCTTTTCTCTCTCATGTTTCAGTTTGGTATTTATTTATGTAATGCTGTTCTTGCTGCATCAGTATTGCCTATATAACATTTCGTTACTGTCAGTACACCATCATTATACCATTTATGCTTATATTACCTGTTAATTAATATTAATTGTTGCTCCATTGTTTTCTGTTCATATTTTTCTGTACTATGAATTATTCATATAACTGTGTGAAGGTCACTAAACATTTTACGTGGCTCTTTGCTCTTAGCACTATCACTTTTTACACTCCTCTTCATCTACTGTTGGGTGTGGGAGCACTGCACTATACAATTTTGAATTGTATGGCTCAGTTGGATACGTTGTCACTTGAGCACAATGCATTTACTACCACATGAACCCCCCACCTCCCTCCCTCAGGATCCCCTTCTTTTGTATTTATTAATTTATTGTTTGTCATTTGAGTTGTTGTATTAAATACAGAAATATTTTGTAAGATTTAAAGTCCCTCTCATTACTTTCACATAGTTTGTTAGCTCAGTAATTGATATTGCTTTGAATATTTACATAAATTTAAATTGATTTTATTAGTGCAGGGAGATAAAACAGTGGTCCTAGCCCATTCTGCCTGCACCTAAACAGAGTTCATTGCATGGTTTCACTCTCTGTGATTCTAGTAAAGCCAACACCCTGCAGGTCCGGGGGTTAGAATAGGCCCGAGGTATTCCTGCCTGTCATAAGAAGTGACTAAAAGGAGTCTCTCACATTTCGGTCTTTATGTGATGGTCCCCTGTAGGGTTTGACCTCCATTTTCCAAAATTTTCATGAAGAGTGAGCAAATTGGGAAGGGCGCTTCACATGGTGCATCATGACCATCATGCACTGAGTCCTATCACATCCTTTATTGACATGGCTCTGCATTTCGGCACATTCTCCAGCTGTTGGGTGAGGTCACCCTCCAGGGTGTGTGTTTTTCCATCAACTGTGCAGCATCGTTTTCTACGCTGACGATGAGAATGGACTTCTTTGCCTGGTTACATCTGGCTGTGGTGTGGTGGGGCTGCCATGTACGCTGTCTTTCTGTAGCCCCCTCACCAGACAGGTATCGCTCCGCTGATGCCTGCGCCGTTAACTCACCATGCCGAGGAGTAGATACCCATCACCCTGGGGCATCGGGACTCCTGGCAATGGCCATCCTGCCAGGTGGCCTCTGCTGTACTGGGTGGCGCCCGTGGAGAGGGCTCCTGGTCAGAGTGTGTGGAATCAGGGCGGATGACACGCGATGAAGCATAGTACATCATCTCTTGCTGGTGGTGAAACACCAGCAGTCTCTTAAGTGTTCACAGGCTCAATTCAACGCACAGAAGAATGACCCCGAATCGTTCCTTTCTCCCTGGCCACACCATGGGAGGAACATCAGGCTAAGGATGGCAGCAGCTCTTATTCGCCTCGGTACCTTGTATTTTCAAGAGCTGATAGGGAATCTTTCATGATGATGAAGCCTCATTTTTTTGTTGAGCATTTAGAGGACAAGCTTGAGGAGGTGAAGTGCGTGTCCAAAATGAGATCTGGATCAGTCTTGATCAAAACAGCATCCTCTGCCCACTCACAGGCCTTACTCGCTTGTAACAAGCTAGGGGATGTTTCTGTAGCCAGTACACCCTATAAGAGCTTAAATATGGTCCAGGGTATCATGTTTCACAGGGACCTTCTTTTGCAGTCTGATGATGAGCTGCGCACCAATTTAGAGCAGCGAGGTATAAATTTCATATGACTTGTCCACTGGGGTTCAAGGGATAATCAGGCTACCACTGGTGCCTTCATCTTGGGCTTCAAGGGCGATAAATTACCCGAGAAGGTCAAGGTGATAGTCTGCTGCTATGATGTAAAGCCCTGTATCCCTCCTCCAATGTGGTGCTTTAAGTGCTGGAAGTTCGACCATATGTCTTCCCACTGTACTTCCAGCATCACATGTCGAGATTGCAGACTCCCATCACATCCCAATACTCCATGTGCCCCACCTCCCATCTGTCAAAACTGCGGAGAGTACCATTCGCCTTGCTTGCCTGACTGCAGGATTCTCCAGAAAGAAAAGAAAGTCATGGAGTACAAAATGCTGGACCGACTGACCTACTCTGAGGCTAAGAGGAAATTTGAACGCCTACATCCTGTTCGTATGACAGTCCAACATCGCTGCAACAATAGTTCTAGCCCCATCAGCTCCGCCCACCCCCAGTCACCTCTGAGAGCTAGAAGAATACACCTGCCCCATTGATGGTGGGGGGCACTTCACTCCCTGTTGCACCACCTACTTCAGGAGCAACCTCCGCCCCCCCCCCCCCCCAACTATTGGGGATATCAGTCCCCACTTCTGAGCTGGTGAAGCATAAGTAGTTTTCAGCTCCTGTCACTAGGAGGGGTTTCCTTGGGGCACTCCCTTCCCAGGTTTGTGGGAAAGATGACACCCGCCAGTGGCTGAAAAGCCCAAAAGCAGCTGGTCATAGGGCTTCACGCTCCTCCTCAGTCCCATAGAGTGAATCAGTGAAGTCCTCCCAGCCAGGGAAATCCAAGGAGCAGTGAGAGAAATCCAAAAAGACGATCCCCAAGACCAAGGGACTTGTGCTGGCACCCACACCACGCTACCTACAAGCTCTGAATCTGTAGATGAGCTGGAGAGTCTGGCGTCTACTCAGGACCTATATATTGCTGGACCCTCAGACACAATGGATATAGACTGCTCAGGTAAATAGTCGGTGGCAGCAGGTGACCCTGAGGCATAAACTGCCTCATTGAATGTTCCATACCTTCCCAGCCTCACAATGACGTCTTCCTCTAGTGGAATTGTGGCGGTTATTTCCACTGTCTGGCTGAGCTATGGCAACTGTTAAGCTTTACACCTGCTTTCTGCATTGCTCTCAAGGAAACTTGGTTCCCGACAATGCGAACCCCTGCCCTCTGCGCCTGTAAGGGATATTAAAAGAACCATAGCGGCTATAATAGTGTCAGGTGGAGTTTGTGTTTATGTCCTAACCTCAGTCTGTAGTGAACATGTGCCGCTTCAAACCCCCTGTTAAAGCTGTGGCTGTCAGAATGACGATGACACAGGAAATAACTGTCTGCAATGTATTCTTCCTCCAGATGGTGCAGTATCTCTCAATGTATTAACTGAAGTGATTGGTCAACTCCCTAAACCAGTGGTTGTCAAACTGCCGCCCGTGGGCCGCTTGTGGCCCAGATCATGTTTTCGTGCAGCCCGTGACCCTCCTCGGCTTCGCACACATAGTATTAGTTATCTACTCATCTGGTGTAGTTGTTTTGTTTACAGAAACTGCGTAGAATTGTGATTAAAGTCGGGGAAGGAATTAGGTAACTGAACGCCATCCACCACTTTCATTTAATGCGCCTCTTGTCAGTGTTCCTCAGTGCTAAAGGCATGAGTGGCCTGCTAATCAACAATGTGAGCCGTGCATCAAACGTGCCGCATGCCCACGGCCGCTTGTTTGTCGGCAGTTGGCTTGTCTCGTAGCTGCCTCATTGTTAGCTTTGTCGTATCAGTTGTGAACTAAGTTTCAGTGCCCCTGAGCGTTTGTCGCATATTAAGTGTATTTGTGCTCATATTTGGTGATATAATTATTAGTGGATTAAGTAATGTCTGACATAACCTCAAGAACAGTGATCAAGAGGAAAATATGTGGAGAGAAAAGAAGTTTCCAAGAAATATGGGAAAAGGAGTTTTGCTTTATAAGTGTACACAAAGAAGGTGCTGCTACTTGTTTAATATGTCGGGATACTATTGTGGGACTGAAGAGATACAATTTATTTTTCCACTACACAAGTAAGCACAATTCATTTACAGTAGCTTTTCCTTTGAGTTCAAATGAAAGAAAGGAAGAAATTGCTCATCTAAAATCTACCATTCATAGTCAACAAAACATTATGTTAGCAGCAGTTGGGCAAAGTGAGGCTGTCACAAGAGCATCATACCAAGTATGTAATATTCTGGCAAAAAATATGAAAGCTTTCACTGATGCTGAATTAGTGAAGCAATGTATGATGACTGTTTCTGAAACTTCGTTTCAAAATTTCTCGAACAGTAAACAAATATCAGCTGAAATAAATAAGCTCACACTTTCAGAATCTACTTGTTGACGTCGTATAGAAGATATTTAAAAATGTATATTTGAGGCAGTAATTAATAAAGTCAAACTATACAAATACTTCAGCTTGCATGTGATTCCAGTACACATTTAGTTTCCATGGCTCAGTTTTCATTATTTGTGTGTTACTGCACAAATGATGGGGTAATAGAGGAAGATTTTTTAGCAATTATAACCATGAAAGGTCACACAAAAGGATGTGATTTTGTGAGTGCAATTAAAGAATTTGTGGAAAAAAAGACTTACCTATGAGCAAATTAATATCAGTATGTACAGGTGGTGGTCTGTCAATGACGTGTGTTAACAATGGTTTGATAGCACTGACTGAGAAGGAATGGAATTTGCCAAATTTACTCTCCATTCAGTGCTTACTGCATCAAGAAAGTTCGGCATATCAAATTTCAAAAACCAAATTGAAGAATGTTATGCAAACAGTTATAAGCGTTATAAGTTTCATTCGTGCCCATGAACTAAATCACCAAAAATTTAAAGAACTTCTGCAGGAATTGCAAGCTTGTTACAGTGATGTTCTCCTACATACTGCTGTCAGATGGCTGGAACGTTTTGTCAATTTGAAATTATTTTATTTTTACAACAAAGTTGCAAAAATTATCCTGAACTTGATGATGATCAATGGTGGATACGTACAGCTTTTTCGACTGATATTATACAAAAATTCAACACACTTAACTTGGAATTGCAAGGACCAAACAAGATACTTGTGCAAATGACTAACAAAATATTTGCATTTGAAGCCAAACTGCAATTACATATAAATGAACTCAAAGTAAAAGATCTGTCTAATTTTTCAATTGTTGCTATGCTCCGATCAGGCTTAACTATCGCTGGCACTATTTACCAAAACACGAAAGAATATTTGGAAGCCTATTTGGAAGAGAGAAAAAGTAGAGTTGCAGATGTTACAAATATTCGAAGCTGTTCCATTCTCTTAGAGAACCCTTGGCATGTTGGACATGATGATCTCAAATTATTCTGCCAATTTGGATTTCCTAAAACTAATTTGCTAAGTTAAATAATCGAACTTCAGCATGACACACAACTTAAACCTCTGTTTATAGAACATCATGAAACACAACAGTACACTGAATTTTGGAAATGTGTGCTTAAGAATTGTAAAAATTAACGAGACTGTGCACAGTTCATTTTAACACTATTTCCTTCAACTTACCCTCATGAAGCTTCATTTCCAGAAATGAAGTACCTGAAAAATACATTTAGAAAATGCAATGAGGATTGCATGCAGCCCAAACAACGCAGATATCAACGACGTAGCCTAAAAAAGTTCAACATCACAAGTCACATTAATGAAAAAATTATATATTTGTATTTACATTTGTTTTGAAATTAAAATGAATAAAAACTAGATTAATTAGAGAGCTGTAGCTTTCTTATATAGCCTGTTGCATGTTTAGTGCATCTGTCCTTTTCTTACTTTTAAAATTTCTTATTTATTTGTACATATTTTGAAAGTTTGAGATTAATGTAATTACATTAAAGTTTTTGTGGCCTTTTGAATAATGTAATGTAATATTTTAATAATACATCTATCTCATCTTGCATGAAAGTACTTTAAAATAAATTTCGGGAACAAGATACACTGATCCCACATTTGATTTCAGTAGTGGCTCAAAATTACTAATGGTTCCCTTCCTTCCCTTCACTCTTCATATGCTCCTGCCTAGCTACATGAATATTGTAAGATTATGAAAGTCATGTGAATTTTATTTTCACAGAGATAATTAAACTGGAATGAATTAGTGAGATGCACTGTATGCTTTTTTCCAGTTTATTGAAATTTGATCAGCAGCATTTCATGCACTTTTCAACACTCGGAAACATGATGACAGTCATTCTGTGAAAGTCTGTGAATGGCGTATGTCATTGTTGACTCATGCTACCTCAACAATTATTCCAGCCGGTCTCAACACTCAACTCCTGTGAAGACTGGCTAAAAATGTAATTGTTGACACCGTGACACAACTACTCGTATGTCTCCTACGAATATATCCCTCATAATCTAATAGTTGTCAAACTGGCATATGGGCATCTAAAAATCTTTTTCCCTGTATTGCAGAATTTGTGTCATAAACATGGCTTATAGTTGTCAGCAACTGCACAGCTATGTTATTTGGCGAAGGAATTGCATACATCCAACAGTTGTGAGTGGTTTGTTTCTGAAAGTACTATTTCATTTCAACAGGTGCTAATGTTTACAGTTTCTGAAGAATGACAAATGATATATATCTAAATCCGGTAAAGAATAAATGGTTTGCAGCTGTCGGCTTTGCCTGTCTCCTTCATCAAATGAAAAATATACTGGAAGAATTGTAAGTAGGAGCACGTAAAGTTGTTCTATCACCTTTACAGGTGCCACTTGGTACAGGCGCAGATAGATTTGTCGTTGCGGTGGAAGGGGACGTAATAATGGAAATGTCTCCTTGTTTGTTTCTCAGTGCTGACAACAAATGGGTGCTTGTGCCTCATGCTTTGTTTATTTATTTATTTATTTATTTATTTATTTATTTATTTATCCTCCACTTCTCCTCCTAAAGCCTCGGATTAATTTCAACCACACTGATACACACATTATTTTCAATCTGTAAAGAAATATTATGAGGTAAGCAAAGGTAATGCTTCTTAGGTTGAGGGATGGTAATGTGGAAGGACAAGGGAGAGGAGGACATGGACACTTACAGGGGGAGAGCAAAATGGATAGATAAAAGGGCGAGCAGATGGTGAGTGAGGGGTAAGTCGAGATGGAGGACAGAGTGAAGGACAGAATAGACAGAATAACATAAGATTGGAATAAATACATATCTAGCCAATGCCAGGTACCTCATCTAGTGTGAAATAAAATTAAGGCTGTTGTAGTTTCAGTCAAGTGAGTTGAAGAAGAATGACTTTCAAAACATGTAGAAAACAGTTGTGATTGTGTCTCATGTTACACAAACATTTAAGTATAAGTCCATTTGCTGTTATTAACCATCTGTTCACAAAGACACCGCAGCAACATTTCGTCAGGCAATTACTGTGTTACAGTTTATGGGTCATTTGAGGGTGGCAACAATCTGAAACATTCTGCACGTAGTGGTCCAAATGGCATAGACTTTATGATGAGCGCTAGAAAGTCAGTGGTAAAAATCTTGCTTCTTTGCTATAGCTAGTCTATTGGAGGTTCATAACATGCCATTTACATGGTTTGCCTGTTAATAAAAAGATTGGAAATCTGCGGCCCAAGGTGCCACATCATATTGTTAGTTTTGGCCCAAAAAAGTTTGTTGACCACTGCACTTTTGGGTGATTTTAACGCCCATAATCTCTTGTGGGGTGGCCCTGTACTTACTGGCTGAGGCAGAGACATCGAAACTTTGTCTCAGTTCGACCTCTGCCTCTGAAATACTGGGGCTGCTACACATTTCCGTGTGGCTCATGGTAGTTACTTGGCCACTGGTTTATCAATCTGCAGCCCAGGACTTCTCCCATCTATCTACTGGAGAGCACATAATGACCTGTGTGGTAGTGACCACTTCCCCATCTTCCTGTCACTGCCCCGGTATCAGGCCCACAGATGCCTGCCCAGATGGCCTTTAAACAAGACGGACTGGGAAAGTTTCACCTCTGCTGTCATCATTGAATCTCCCCCACACGGGAACATCGATGTGATGGTTGAGCAGGTGACTACAACAATCATTTCTGTGGCAGAAAACATGATCCCTCGCTCTTTAGGGTGCCCCCGGTGAAAGGCAGTCCCTTAGTGGATGCTGGAAGTCGCTGAAGCCTTACAGAGTGTCAGTGAGCTGTACAGTGACATAAGCGGCACCCGTCCGTGGAGCACCTCATAGCCTTTACGTTCACCAACTTATCAAATGACAGAAGCAAGAGTGTTGGGAGAGATATGTCTCAACCATTGGGTGCCACACGTCACCTTCCCAAGCCTGGACAAAGATCAGACATGTTTGGGTGTCAGATCCCAACAGGTGTTCCCAGTGTTAACATAAATGGCGTGTTATCTACCGACGCAAACACGATTGCTGAGCACTATACTCAAGCTCTGTGTCAGAGAATTAACCTCCCAGCCTTTCGCACTCTCAAACAGCAGCTGGAAGGGACAGTTCTCTCGTTCACCACACACCACCACCCCATTTACAAAGTGGGAGCTCCTCAGTGCCCTTGCACATCGATGCCAACCTGCTTATTTTGGTAGCCATCAGCCAGTTCAGGAGTTGGTACATTCCTTTCAACTGTTGCCAAGCTCGGATTTCCACCATCTTGGCATATTGCATTTTGTAATGAATTTTCAACGATGGCCATTTCCTTTGACTTCATTGTGAACAGTGTTTAGCAAAGTTTGGAAGGTAGGAGACGAGATACTGGCAGAAGTAGAGCTGCGAGGACCGGGCGTGAGTCCTGCTTTGGTAGCTCATATGGTAGAGCACTTGCCCGCAAAAGGCAAACGACCCGAGTTCGAGTCTTGGTTGGGCACACAGTTTTAATCTGCCAGGAAGCTTCAGTGTTTAGCAAAATTTTGAAATTTTTTTTTTCAAAAACGGAATTTTGTTTATATTGGTATCCTTCAATTAAAGCAGTTTTATGTGCATTTTCATTAATGAAACTAATTATTCTCTGATACAGTCTATTGATACAGTCTTACAGAATGTGAAAGAATTATTTTGCACCTTAGTGTGGACTTTCTGCACACACAGACACAGACACAGACACAGACACAGAGAGAGAGAGAGAGAGAGAGAGAGAGAGAGAGAGAGAGAGAGAGAGAGAGAGAGAGAAGGGGAGGGGGTGCTACTTTTTCCTGATGCCATGGCTGGAATTCCATGTGTTTCAATCCATATTCCAGTCTAGGATTGTCCTTCGTCATTTCAAATCTATTTTTTAACCAATAAACAAGCTGTAAACAGTATCAGGGTTTTACTTATTTCACTTATAATAGAAAATGTTGGTTAATGAGGAATAGATAATATAACTTCTTTTCCAGGCTGCAGAATGTGCTGGCAAGCTTCTGGTGTTCAATTCATCACTGCCAATTGCTGAAGCCCCTGGTAAACTCAAGAACAGGGATGATAGGAAGCTGCTTGGAACTGAAAAAGAGAAAACAGTCTTGGGTATGTGTCTCTTCACATTTTGCTGCAGTAATGATAACATTGTCAGATTAGCTTTTACCACATCACATAGTCTCTGAATGCTCTAACAGTGTTTCTAAGCTACAAAAGTGTGTTTTATTAAACAATGGAAAATGTGGGATGGAATGTCAACAATTTAAGTAAAAGATAGATTGCTACTTACTGTAAAGTTGACAAGTTGCAGACAGGCACAAAATTAAAGATTTCGGCCACAGACTTCATCAAGAAAAGAAACATATGCATACACACATCAATTCGCACAACAAAGCACACCTCCCACACACATGACCACCGTCTCTGGCAGGTCAGACCAGTTGAATTTTGGTCCGATCTGCCAGAGATGGTGGTCATGTGTGCATGATATGTGTTTGCTTGCTTTTTGCATGTGATCTGCATTTTCCAAATGTTTTTGAGTAAAAGTGCTCAGATATATTTAGCACTGCTGTTGCAGATGTTCTTGGAAAAATCGTAGTTTTCACAGAAGAAATTTGCAAATGAGAAAGGAAGTCTTGAATGGTAGTATGGAAGGCTGCTACCAGAAATGAAGACACTACTAGAGGGTTAGATACATAAACTTGGCTGTTAAATCAGCTGAAGTGCAGAGACAGCAGAGTACAGATAAATAGGTCTTCTAAGTAGTTTGGCTCTTTAGACTAAATCTGGTATGTTTCACAACGTTGCATTGTGAAGCAAGAAACAAAGGTAGTGTCAATAATTGGTCACTAAATGAATGAGAAATTACATGTATTTTTGGGTAATTACTGCAGTAAAAGAAGTTAACTTTCCAGGTTGGCTAATGCAAGCACTTAAGTTTCAGCTGCTCCATTTTCTTTACATTTCCAAATGCTATTAACAATAAAATCCATGTACTGCCAAAGTACACAATGTATCTCAAAAAAATTGCCGCTTTGCAGTTTGTAAGGTTTCTAATTAAGATATCTGTATGATGCAAAAATTGGCAATTGACTGTAAATAATAAAAAGTGAGGTCACCCACACAAGTGCTACAAGGCGTCCATTAAACTTCAGTCACATGATAAATCGATCAAATCTAAAGGCCATAAATTCAATTACAATTACAGACAACTTAAATTGGAAAGAACACAGAAAATGTTGTGGGAAAGGTGAACCAAAGACTGCATTTTATTGACAGAACACTTGGATGCATCAGGTCTAGTAAAGAGACTGCCCACACTACAGTTGTCCATCCTCTTTTGGAGTACTGCTGCATGGTGTGGGACCCTTACCAGGTAGGATTAATGGAGTACATCAAGAAACTTCAGAGAAGGGCAGCAGTCTTGTACTATCAAGAAATAGGGGAGAGAGTGTCACAGACATGATAGGGGATTTGGTGTGGAAATCGTTGAAGCAAAGCCATTTTTCACTGGGGCAGGATCGTCTCATGAAATTCCAATCACCAACTTTTACCTCAGAGTGTAAAAATATTTTGTTCTTGTCAACCTATGCAGGGATAAATGACCGTCATAATAAAATAAGGGCAATTAGAGCTTGCACTGCTAGCTATATGTGTTCATTTTTTGCCCGTGCTGTTAGAGAGTGAAATAATAGAAAATTAGTGTGAAGGTGGTTCAATGAACGCTCTGCTAGGCACTTAAGTATGACTTGCAGAGTAGCCATGTAGATGTAGATGTAATGCTTTTGAGATCTACACATTTTACATGTGCACACAACATTATAAATTTTGAAAGTGCATGGCTAGGATGAAATGTGTTAGAGCTGCTCAAACGATTATATCAACAAGCTTTACAAGAAAGACCAAAAACCATCTAGTCATTTTTAAATTTAAAAAAAAAAATGTGAAAGAAAATGAAACTGATATTGGCTGTTTGCCATAATATTGCTTAAGTATGCAGCGCAAAAACCTGTTGAACAGGAATTTGACATAATGTGTCCACAAGTAGTGAAGGGTAGACATGTCGCATATGGCAAGTCAATGTAGTGTGCACAGCATTGCCAACTAATGAGGAGAAAGTAATCATGATCAAGCAGAAACATTGCAACAGGATGTGTTTGAAATTTTAATATTTTTTACTTGGATTGAATTTTTCTTTTATTGTGTTTTTGGACCATTACATTTTATTTAAAAGTGACAAAATATTTTGTCTGCTGCCACAAGACACAGAATACTCTACTGGGTCATGAAGATGGGACTTCTTTGCAATGTTTATCCTCTTCAGGACAGTGAAGAGTTGTTAACAACCACCTGTTGACTCAAATGTAAACATGATGTTGGCTACATTTTTATAAAGTGTAGGAAACACTTCTACATATACATAATAAATTAATAGCACTAACATTCCTATCCTTGTGTAGTGTGAAATTTTGTAAATTTTATCACTTCTAATTGTATTTCTGAAGGTACAGTATCTGGTGCAATTGAAAATGGAATGCTAAAATTTTCAATTCATTTTCTGGGCTACTGAGGTGCTGAAAAACTCCTGAAATTGGACAATATTTTACTGATAACTCAAGAAAAGTGTCTGGTGGTAATTCTAAGATGAAAGATAATCCAAAAAGTTTGGTTCCCTGTACCAAGATCCCTTTCAAATAGACAGAATTTGTCCATTTTCTTGGAAAAGCAAACCTAAAATTGGAAATGGCGTGTCAGTTGTTGGAATGGTGTGTGTTACTCCATAGCTTGCTCTCAGTGCCATATCTGTTGAACGTTCTTCCACATCAGTGAAGTAAAATTAGATGCTTGAAACTCATCTGATGAAATTTAAACATATGAAGAATATACAGAAGCTCTATGTATGATTTCTGCCTCAAATTTACTGTTGTACTTTACCCTTCAGTGTGGCAATGAGTTGCTGTCTTGCATCATACAGCTGTATTGTTAAGATACATTCAGTGACATTGCATACTGTAGTTCTTCAGTGTATCAAATATATCCTACAAGGGTCTGAGGCAACTTTTTTTTCAACAGATAAGAATTGTTCTTTCCGATACGGTGAAACTGGCGACAGGCCACTACTTCTAGATGATGTCAGTGCTAGTATCTTCACTATGAATTGCAAGACATTTATAACGTAAGAGGTGATGAGTGCTGAAGTATTAAAGTGGTGTGTATGCAACACAAAAACGCTGGAAGGGGATGATACTATCTGAATTCCACTTGGTCATTTGATTAGTGAAAAACTCGCTGATGAGTGTTATACTGTTAAAGGTGATACACCCACACATCCTTCTATCCTCTGAGTCATCTTACTCGGACTCTTACAGCTAAATGCAGAAAATGAATCACATTGAGATTTTCCAGTTAACAGTATTATTCTGTTACATTGAGAGTATCATGTATAATCATGTGTCAATTAAACATTTGTTGTCGGTACACATAATCATAAAGAAGGACCATGATTGTGCATGAAAATAATTCTTTAGTTTATACCTTGCGGAATGTTTCCAAGGAAAGGCATTGTATTTCATTTTATAATGACCATGTTTGAAACCAGCTACAAAATGTTGTTTGTAGTGTATTTGTAGATTCAGAGGAGCCACTATAAAATGGCACATTTGGTGTGAGGTATAGAATTAAGTATGATGGATGCTTCACAAACTAGAAATATACACGTCAGCAAATAGAAATACTTAATTGGTAATTAAATCCTTGTACAAGTCCCTTAGTACCAATTTGTAGCAGTGTTACTAAATAATAATTACTGACATAATTAATTTAATGGAGATTTTAGTATAAGCAGCATTACTTTTCCTCTGTGTGCATATTTTGTAAATGAGCTGTTCATTCAGATCCAAGTCATTGGAGCCATTTACTTATATTTATTAGTTAATGTATGAGGACCATTCAAATTGAAACTGTCCTTTGTGTTGTGCTGTGGGAAGAGATGGTAGCAATGAAGTGCACTAGAAATGACTAAATGGGGATGCAATATAGAATTAAGTGTGATGGATGCTTCACAAACTAGAAATCCACATGTCAGCCTATGAGTGACGAAGCAACCGTTGGTTGCGAAAGCTTGAATTTTGTGTGTGTGTGTTTGTTTGTGTTTGTTTGTGTATCTATCGACCTGCCAGCGCTTTTGTTTGGTAAGTCACATCAATTTTGTTTTTAGATATATTTATCCCACGTGGACTGTTTCGCTATATAGAAAGAAACTTCCACATGGGAAAAATATATTAAAAACAAAGATTCCAAGACTTACCAAGCGCCGGTAGATAGGCACAAAGAATAAAACACACACAGAATTTCAAGCTTTCGCAACCGGCAGCTGCTTTGTCAGGAAAGAGGGAAGGAAAAGGAAAGATGAAAGGATGTGGGTTTTAAGGGAGAGGGTAAGGAGTCATTCCAATCCCGGGAGCGGAAAGACTTACCTTAGGGGGAACACACACACACACACACACACACACACACACACACACACACACACACACACACACACATTTTCAGGTGGAAAGGGTAATATGAGGTTAAAGTGAAAATAAATAGAAATTTATATAGGGAGAGATAAAGGTGTGAAAAAGTCGAAAAAGTGTTTGTTTGAGATGAGCTATGTTGATCCTGTGCTGAACTTAGGTTGGTGAACAACAATGGGTGCAAAGGTTAGGTAGTTGTGTTGTCTCCAAACAACGTTAAAGGGTGAGGAAATTCAGGAATATTTTGAGAAAAATTTCTCGAATAAGTTTCGAAAGAAAAAAAGAAAAAATTTTTCGAAAAAAGTTTCAAAAAAAATTTCCCAAAAAAATAAAATTCCGGAAAAAATTTTCGAATAAAATCTTGAAAAATATGCGTGTAAATGTATTCAAAGGACTGGTTGTGTACTGGCAGGTTATGAGAATGAGGCTAACAATTGTTTGATGAAGAAATAATAACGTTTAAACCTGTGGGAAGCTGCTAAAAAATGATCGGTTATGTGGGAAAAACGGGAATGGAAATAAAACGAAAGTTGTTGGAAATAGCTGAGACGGTTGTTTAATGGGTGAAACGAACTGAAGCTGTGAAATAGTATTCACGAGTTTACACGAAATGTTTGTAAACTTGGAACAGTGGATTTTATAGCAGCGGTTATGTTGAAGGCGTTAAAAATTTTTAGGTTATAGTTTGGAAGTAAATTACGTATTATTGAGTATAATTAGGCAGGATAAAATGTACGGTAGACTAAGGAAAAAGGGAAGATGAATACAAAGTGGAACTACTTGTACAAAGAAAAAGAGAAAGTAAGATGATGGAGAAGATTTCGAAATGCAACAGAGACAATAACAAATGTAATTGTTGGGTTCAAATTAATGATGATGTAAATAAAATAGAAAGGTACTTCCACATGGGAAAAATATATTAAAAACAAAGATTCCAAGACTTTCCAAGACTTACCAAGCGGGAAAGTGCCGGTAGATAGGCACAAAGAATAAAACACACAAACACACACAAAGAATTTCAAGCATTCGCAACCGGCGGCTGCTTCGTCAGGAAAGAGGGAAGGAAAAGGAAAAGGAAAGATGAAAGGATGTAGGTTTTAAGGGAGAGGGTAAGGAGTCATTCCAATCCCGGGAGCGGAAAGACTTAACTTAGGAGGAAAAAAGGATAGGTATATACGCGCGTGCGCACATATCTATCCATCTATCCATCTATCCATCTATCCATCTATCCATCTATCCATCTATCCATCTATCCATCTATCCATCTATCCATCTATCCATCTATCCATCTATCCATCTATCCATCTATCCATCTATCCATCTATCCATCCATCCATCCATCTTTAAAGGCGAAGAGTAAGGGCAGGGATGTAAGTCAAGGCGGAAGTGTGGAGGCAAAGATGTTGCTGAAAGACAGGTGACGTATGAGTGGCGGCAACTTGAAATTAGCGGAGATTGAGGCTTGGTGGATAACGAGAAGAGAGGATATATTGAAGGGCAAGTTCCCATCTCCGGAGTTCGGATAGATTAGTGTTGGTGGGAAGTATCCAGATAACTCTGACGGTGTAATACTGTGCCAAGATGGGCTGGCCGTGCACCAAGGCATGTTTAGCCACAGGGTGATCCTCATTACCGACAAACACTATCTGCCTGTGTCCATTCATGCGAATGGACAGTTTGTTGCTGGTCATTCCCACATAGAAAGCATCACAGTGTAGGCAGGTCAGTTGGTAAATGACGTGGGTGCTTTCACACGTGGCTCTGCCTTTGATCGTGTACACCTTCCAGGTTACAGGACTGGAGTAGGTGGTGGTGGGAGGGTGCATAGGACAGGTTTTACACCAGGGGCAGTTGCAAGGGTAGGAGCCAGAGGGTAGGGAAGGTGGTTTGGGGATTTCATAGGGATGAACCAAGAGGTTACAAAGGTTAGGTGGACGGCGGAAAGACATTCTTGGTGGAGTGGGGAGGATTTCATGAAGGATGGATCTCATTTCGGGGCTGGATTTTAGGAAGTCGTATCCCTGCTGGAGAGCCACATTCAGAGTCTGATCCAGTCCTGGGAAGTATCCTGTCACAAGTGGGGCACTTTTGGGGTTCTTCTGTGAGACGTTCTGGGTTTGAGGGGATGAGGAAGTGGCTCTGGTTATCTGCTTCTGTACCAGGTCGAGAGGGTAGTTGCGGGATGCGAAAGCTGTTTTCAGGTTGTTGGTGTAATGGTCCAGGGATTCAGGACTGGAGCAGATTCGTTTGCCAAGAAGGCCTAGGCTTTAGGGAAGGGAAGTTTGATATGGAATGGGTGGCAGCTGTCATAATGGAGGTACTGTTGCTTGTTGGTGGGTTTGATGTGGACGGATGTGTGAAGCTGGCCATTGGACAGATGGAGGTCATTGTCAAGGAAAGTGGCATGGGATTTGGAGAAGGACCAGGTGAATCTGATGGAACCAAAGGAGTTGAGGTTGGAGAGGAAATTCTGGAGTTGTTCTTCACTGTGAGTCCAGATCATGAAGATGTCATCAATAAATCTGTACCAAACTTTGGGTTGGCAGGCTTGGGTAACCAAGAAGGCTTCCCCTAAGCAACCCATAAATAGGTTGGCATACGAGGTGGCCATCCTGGTACCCATGGCTGTTCCCTTTAATTGTTGGTATGTCTGGCCTTCAAAAGTGAAGAAGTTGTGGGTCAGGATGAAGCTGGCTAAGGTGATGAGGAAAGAGGTTTTAGATAGGATGGCAGGTGATCGGCGTGAAAGGAAATGCTCCATTGCAGCGAGCCCTGGTTTCTATTTTATTTACATCATCATTAATTAGAACCCAGCGATTAAGTTTGTTATTGTCTCTGTTGCATTTCGAAATCTTCTCTATCATCTTACTTTCTCTTTCTGTTTGTACAAGTAGTTTCACTTTATATTCATCTTCCCTTTTTCCGTAATCTACCATACATTTTATCCTGCCTAATTATACTCAATAATACGTAATTTACCTCCAAACCATAACCTAAAAATTTTTAACGCTTTCAACATAACCGTTGCTATAAAATCCACTGTTCCAAGTTTACAAACATTTCATGTAAACTCGTGAATACTGTTTCACAGCTTCAGTTCCTTTCACCCATTAAACAACCATCTCAGCTATTTCCAACAACTTTCGTTTTATTTCCATTTCCATTTTTCCCACATAACCGATCATTTTTTAGCAGCTTCCCACAGGTTTAAACGTTATTATTTCTTCATCAAACAATTGTTAGCCTCATTCTCATAACCTGCCAGTACACAACCAGTCCTTTGAATACATTTACACGCATATTTTTCAAGATTTTATTCGAAATTTTTTTTCGAAATTTTATTTTTTTGGGAAATTTTTTCGAAACTTTTTCGAAAATTTTTTTCTTTTTGTCTTTCGAAACTTATTCGAGAAATTTTTCTCAAAATATTCCTGAATTTCCCCACCCTTTAACGTTGTTTGGAGACAACACAACTACCTAACCTTTGCACCCATTGTTGTTCACCAACCTAAGTTCAGCACAGGATCAACATAGCTCATCTCAAACCAACACTTTTTCGAATTTTTTCACACCTTTATCTCTCCCTATATAAATTTCTATTTATTTTGACTTTAACCTCATATTACCCTTTCCACCTTCTAATACCATGTCAACCTCACAACATACCTACAACGACCCCATTAAATTTTATTTACATTCCCTCCGCAAACATGCCTTCACCCTAGCCAGATTACACTCCCATATTTTATTTACTCACTCTTCTCTGACATTTGGCATTACCCCCAAAGGCCTCACACTTAAAGTTCCCATCTCTGGCTTCAATCCTTCTTTCCATCAGTTCTTATACCAGTTCCAAACAGCACAATCCATAGCCCTCACCCGCCTAATCCTTCACCTATACATCGACTCGGCCAATGAACACACCCGTCAACTCCTATCCCAAATCAAAGTCCTCAATCTTTCCTCTCCCACATCCACACCGGCTGTTCATAGCATCCTCCTACAGGCCAACAGCAGATTAGAACAGCATGCCACCCTACACCTCAAAAAACTATCCAATCTCCTGGTTTCCCACCTCCGGAAAGGCAACTCACTCACCCTCCACAACCTTTCCAACAAACCTCAACCTCCTCTTATTGCACACAGAACCAGTCTCTCCCATCTACTCAATCTCCCACTTCTAGCTCCACTGCCCCCAACACCTCAAAATTCTAGTCAACACAATCTGGAACCACAGCACCCCAATTCAGTAGTTAACCTTTCCTCCGAACCTCTCTCCCAATCCGAAACCTCTGTCCTATCCAAAGGCCTCACCTTCAACCCCACTCCCAGGTTCAACCGAACTGCCCTTGTCAAAGATTCACTGTCCTAAACTCGTAGTCTCTGCTGGAAATATCACTTTGCCACGAAGAAAAATAATCCTGATCCCACTCCTGATGATCCAACTCCCCAAGACACTATCCAAATTGAACCCTGCCTGCAACAGTTCCGTCCTCCGTCACAGTGGGACCCACCTCCTCTTCCTCAAAATCACCCTCTCCAAACCTTCCAGGAATTTATCACTTCCAGCCTTGCCTCTCAATCTTTCTTGAAAAACCTTAATCCTACTCCCAACATCACCACAGCCGAAGCCCAGGCTATCCGTGATCTGAAAGCTGACCGATTCATCATCATTCTTCCGGCTGACAAGGGTTCCACGACCGTGGTACTTGATCGTCGGGAGTATGGGGCTGAGGGACTGCGTCAGCTTTCAGACAACTCTACATACAAAGTTTGCCAAGGTAATCCCACTCCTGATGTCCAGGCGGAGCTTCAAGGAATCCACAGAACCTTAGGCCCCCTACAAAACCTTTCACCTGACTCCATCAAACTCCTGACCCCACCGACACCTCTCACTCCTACCTTCTACCTACTTCCTAAAATTCACAAACCCAAACATCCTGGCCGCCCCATTGTAGCTGGTTACAAACCCCCAAAGAACGTATCTCTGCCTACGTAGATCAACACCTTCAACCCATTACATGCAGTCATCCATCCTTCATCAAAGACACCAACCACTTTCTCGAACGCCTGGAATCCGTACCCAGTCTGTTACCCCCGGAAACCATCCTTGTAATCATTGATGCCACTTCCCTATACACAAATATCCCGCACGTCCAGGGCCTCGCTGCAATGGAGCACTTCCTTTCACGCCGATCACCTGCCATCCTATCTGAAACCTCTTTCCTCATCACCTTAGCCAGCTTCATCCTGACCCACAACTTCTTCACTTTTGAAGGCCAGACATACCAACAATTAAAGGGAACAGCCATGGGTACCAGGATGGCCACCTCGTATGCCAACCTATTTATGGGTTGCTTAGGGGAAGCCTTCTTGGTTACCCAAGCCTGCCAACCCAAAGTTTGGTACAGATTTATTGATGACATCTTCATGATCTGGACTCACAGTGAAGAACAACTCCAGAATTTCCTCTCCAACCTCAACTCCTTTGGTTCCATCAGATTCACCTGGTCCTACTCCAAATCCCATGCCACTTTCCTTGACAATGACCTCCATCTGTCCAATGGCCAGCTTCACACATCCGTCCACATCAAACCCACCAACAAGCAACAGTACCTCCATTATGACAGCTGCCACCCATTCCATATCAAACTTCCCTTCCCTAAAGCCTAGGCCTTCTTGGCAAACGAATCTGCTCCAGTCCTGAATCCCTGGACCATTACACCAACAACCTGAAAACAGCTTTCGCATCCCGCAACTACCCTCCCGACCTGGTACAGAAGCAGATAACCAGAGCCACTTCCTCATCCCCTCAAACCCAGAACGTCTCACAGAAGAACCCCAGAAGTGCCCCACTTGTGACAGGATACTTCCCGGGACTGGATCAGACTCTGAATGTGGCTCTCCAGCAGGGATACGACTTCCTAAAACCAGCCCCGAAATGAGATCCGTCCTTCATGAAATCCTCCCCACTCCACCAAGAGTGTCTTTCCGCCGTCCACCTAACCTTCGTAACCTCTTGGTTCATCCCTATGAAATCCCCAAACCACCTTCCCTACCCTTGCAACCGCCCCTGGTGTAAAACTTGTCCTATGCACCCTCCCACCACCTCCTACTCCAGTCCTGTAACCCGGAAGGTGTACACGATCAAAGGCAGAGCCACGTGTGAAAGCACCCACGTCATTTACCAACTGACCTGCCTACACTGTGATGCTTTCTATGTGGGAATGACCAGCAACAAACTGTCCATTCGCATGAATGGACACAGGCAGATAGTGTTTGTCGGTAATGAGGATTACCCTGTGGCTAAACATGCTTTGGTGCACGGCCAGCACATCTTGGCACAGTATTACACCGTCAGAGTTATCTGGATACTTCCCACCAATACCAACCTATCCGAACTCCGGAGATGGGAACTTGCCCTTCAATATATCCTCTCTTCTCGTTATGCACCATGCGCAATCTCCGCTAATTTCAAGTTGCCGCCACTCATACCTCACCTGTCTTTCAACAACATCTTTGCCTTTAAATATGTCTGCTTGTGTCTATGTATGTATGTATGTAAAAACAAAGCGCCGACAGACAGGCACATGAACAAAACACACACACAGAATTACGAGCTTTCGCAACTGGCAGTTGCTTCGTCAGGAAAGAGGGAAGGAGAGGGAAAAATGAAAGGATGTGGGTTTTAAGGGAGAGGGTAAGGAGTCATTCCAATCCCGGGAGCGGAAAGACTTCCCTTAGGGGGGAAAAAAAGGACAGGTGTACACTCGCGTGTATGTGCGGATGGATATGTGTGTGTGTGTGTGTGTGTGTGTGTGTGTGTGTGTGTGTGTGTGTGTGTGTGTGGTGTGGGGGGTATATACTCGCGCGCGCGGGAGTGTATACCTATCCTTTTTTCCCCCCTAAGGAAAGTCTTTCCGCTCCCGGGATTGGAATGACTCCTTACCCTCTCCCTTAAAACCCACATCCTCTCATCTTTCCTTTTCCTTCCCTCTTTCCTGACGAAGCAGCCGCCGGTTGTGAAAGCTCGAAATTCTGTGTGTGTGTGTGTGTGTGTGTTTGTGTGTTTTATTGATTGTGCGTATCTACCGGCGCTTTCCCGCTTGGTAAGTCTTGGAATCTTTGTTTTTTATTTATATATATATATTTGCATTATCCCACTATGGCAGTTACCTCATAAGTCATAGCCAGAAATGAGTGGGATGTACATGTCTGTGCTGTACATCACATTATTATTAGTTTTCTTGTGAAGCGATGTGTTGGCACTTCAGATATTTTGTAAGACGGTGAGCAAAGTTTGCAAATACTACACTGTCGAGGATGGAAGTGCTTGACTGGGCCAAAGTATTTTTGTGTGTTTATCCTTGAAAACAAACTCCCTAACAGTGACTGGGATCAAGCCACTAGTGACAGCATTGCTGTCATTGGCAACATTGTGGAAGTTGGTGCAGGCTTCACTGTTCACATCTAATCAGAGGAGGAAAAAAAAAAAAAAAAATTGGGTATTTCAGTGACTGTGGAGTCAGTTCCATTTCTAATGAATGTGGCACAGAGAATTTTTTTCTTGCAGATCTGTCAATTTGAGTCAAGCTGAGACTGATGATGAATTGTTATGTGGAATGAATTGTGTATCTGACTATATATGTTGGGAACAAGTCGATGAGTATGCAGTCGAAGAATTTCTCTTAGTACAGAAAATTCTAACAACTAGACTTTTGGGTTCAAGAAGCATACTATTCATTTATTTTGTTTCTCTGCAGGTAACAGTGACTGCTGCATACCACTGCAAATTGTTGCTTTCATGAAAGCTTCCTATTGCAGGAAATTATGCAAGCAACGTACTGAGTGTGTCAAAAAGAATAATCAGATTTTAAAAAATCATAACTATTTTGTTATTTGTGACATGTGCGTGAACAGCGTAATGTTGGAAAGAGCAAACTCTTTTTGAATTTCCCGTTCAACAAAAAACAAAATTCATTGTATAGGTTTGTTAGTTTCAGAAATATAGACATACCAAATTGGATGATTCTTTTTGGTACACCCTGTAGTTCTAACATTGTTTTTCAGCATGACTATTCATGAGTGAATACAGCAGCCTTAATCAGCTATAAATTCCATGACATTCACTTGACATGTCTTTAACAACTTGCTGAAGTCCTAATTCATCCTCATGTGACTCCTCCTCAATACATTCTCTGTTGGAGGCAATAACCAATTAAACATTCAGCAACAACATAGTGGTCCAGCAGAATGTGCTTATTTGAAGTAATGTGCCTCTTTTTCTGATGAAGACATTATCTAGCAGTCTGTCTAGTAGAAAAGTGCATTTATGGTGGTGAAGTAAACTATGTAGGAAGGTAATATACTGCTTTTGAAATTCTACCTATGACCAGAGAAGTGAAGGAAAAAATTCAATTCTAAATTTGAATGAAGGCTTGTAACTACATGCTGCAGTTCTGTTAAAGTAGTTTGGATAGGTACAGTGTAATTTGAAGTGTGGTATTGTCTTTCAGCTCCACAAATAACTTTCTACAACAACTTGGGCCAGGAGTGTGTGGGAGCGGGCTGCAGTGTGGATCTTTTCATATTCAACAATTCTTATATCGATCTTGCCACCATTGGACAAGTCTGCAGGCTGAGTGGTGGAGAGATATTCAAATATACATATTTCCAGGTAAGAAGCAGTATTGTACGCTGAGAGAATGACGTATCTGTGAAGTTTAATACTGTCACCATAACAGAGTATTAAAGACCGTTTAGATTTTTACTTAACATTGACAATAAAACAAAAGCTAATTGACTGATAAGTGATAGCAGTTACAGTAGCGGTGTTTTCAAATTTAGATGCATATTAAAATTGATTTTTTCCCCACACATTTCAAAAAGACTGATTATTTATTTATCATGTCCAGTTTCCCCTTAAATCAGGAAAATGTGAAAATTAAGAGAATAATAATTGTTATTGATATTGCTATATGATAAAATGAGCAGTGTGTGAATGTTTTGTGCAGAGACAGAACGAAAGTGTAACAAATCGCTAACTGTAATTATGTATTTAAAAGCCCACACACCATAAATCTACCATTGGGCTTCATCTTCAACTGTCTTCAGTGTTTGTCCACAAAGTATGTATTCACCAACCATGTGTACACTACACTTTCCTTAGTATCTCTTTACCATTATGTTAATATTTTGATTGAAGCATTTGTCAGATTCTTTACTAAAAAGTAATGTTGATGAGCATGAAGAAAATGACTTTTAACCCTAAGACTACAGTCAAGCAGACTGTAGAATTCCAAAATCTTCTCTTCTAACATGATGTAATTTGTAGCCTCTGCGTCCTGCAAAATAATTTGCACCACAATTCTAAGTGCAGTCCACGCTCACAATTCACTCATTTGCAGTTTTCTTGAATGTGTAGCAATCGTAAATTTATTTAATTGTAGGCATATAAAAATTGCAGCTTGAATTTCTTAAAGTGTGATAGATCAAATTGTAACACTATAACAACAAAAAGAAAAGAGGAGGCATTTACTGTCCCTGCTTAAAGCTTTCAGAAATTGCTTTTGTGTAAAGGTGGAAATAGTATTTAGAAGGGACCAACCAGTCTGAGGAACCCACAGGTTGTCCTAATTTGCTAGCTTAATTATACAGTATTTGAAATAAGCATTTTCCATGAAGTGAGTGCTATTTGGCTTCTGCTTTCTTATTACACACACACGTGTGGCAAATGTGTTTTTAATCAGTACAATTATGTCAGTGTATTGTTTGCACATGTAACAGCTCATGACTTGGAATGATAGTTACAGATACAATGACCCAGTTATGTCCTTTTGTCATGACTAAAATAAGCTAAGTTGCAGCAGTAAACTGATCATTAATCTGCCGTAACTGAACCAAATTTCTGGCTCTAACTACTGTTCTGTTAACAGAACTCGGTGAAGATTATTCTACAAAACAGCAGTGGAAAACACACTCCGTTTAATAGCACAAAAATAAACACTTCAGTGTGTTTCATCATATTAATTTCCTTGACCTTTAATGCAAAATATTGAAGTCAGTTGTAGTACAGGAGGGTGATACTTATTTGTGCCAATTTTGTGAAGTCAAGATTTTTACCCAGCTTTTTGAAACTTTTCCCTTGTGCATAAAATGAACTGCAATTATGTTTTGGTTATTTACAGGCAGATTTGGATGGGGAGAGACTGATAGCAGACATCAAGCATGATGTCAGCCGACCTGTGGTGTTTGATGCTATTATGCGAGTTCGAACGTCGACAGGTGTTAGAGCAACAGACTTTGCGGGTCACTTTTTCATGTCTAACACTACAGATATGGAACTTGCTAGTATTGATTGTGATAAGGTATTGATCATTATTTCCATGCTCTGTTTAAGATAAGTCATTGTAGCCATTTGACTGTCATTTCCTTGTAGTGTAAGGCACTTAATCAAGCCACATATTTTTCTTGTCATGTAATCTTTGCTAACTTTATGCAGCATATAGCATTTTTAGTAATAATCATTGTGATAAAATTAGATTAGCTGACCTTCAGCTTGAGATTTCTCTTTCATATACATAGATTCCACTCACTGTTTGTTGGCATATTGTTATGTGATGGAAAAACTAATGTGGACTGTATTTTTGAATTTTAATACTAAATATATGCACAATATATCAACAACAATTATCAGTTTTTGAAAATATAATGTAGTTGAGTAGATATAAAAAGAGATGTATTCACAAAGTAGCAGCAAGAAAATACCATAGAAAGGTACTGAAATTTGCAAACTGTCAGAGCCAATGGTTCCTTCTGGCAGAAGAGTTGAAGGGGTAGGAAGAAGAGTGAAGGAAAAGGACTGGTCAGATTTAGGAAATGGGGAGAGCTCGGACAAGTTGCCTGGAACCCTAGGTCATGGGAGTCTCCCATGAGCCAGCATTCTGGATGACTTTTCTGAATTCTCACCATTTCCTAAACTTCACTCTTTTCCTTCACCTTCTTCCTTCCCCTTGAAGCCTTCATGCAGGAGGGGGAGCCACTGTCTCCAAAATCTTGCAAATTTAGATACCTTTATGTGTGTTTCCTCCTCCTTGTGCTAGGTGAGAAGACTTATCTAACCAATTACTCCAGATATTTACATTGCCATCTGTTGAGTGAATGAGTGATTTAAATTTGTTACATGGCAGATATGCAGTGTTAGATTTCTGCTGTTTCCCCAAGTAACTATTTGAAGTGCTTCATTGGTCATGTATGACCTAAAATGTTCACATGAGCCTGGATATATTGGAAACCATTTTTTAACTCCGATTTTGCAATATTATTCTAATTTAAAGCAGTGTGAACTTAGATATTGTAAATATTGTTCTGTCAGTCCAAGGAGCTGTGATACTCTTAGTGAGACTAAATCTCAGGAAGGACAGAAAATACGTTGCAACACGTGTGCAGGTCAAACAGCAGGTTAATTGTGGCAGTCCTGAGAGTTTCTTCGGGAATCTAAACAGTGGCTGTATTTAAGTAAAACCAATTCTGTGAACAGTCAACCTTACAAGTGGGACATTGGTATTAAAATGATTTCTCCCAACAGTAGTGGGATTTGGTGAAACAAGTCACCAGCATGTTTAAGTCACTCAAATCTGTAGCAAATGTAGATATAACTGAGCAGTTGCGTAAATAGAGAAAAACATATTTTCTTCAGTACACTGTAGGAAATAACAAATGCAAATAGAATTAATGGCTGGTACTTCAGAAGTGGTACACAGTTTCTGTAAATTTTGTTACTTTCAAATATGTCAACATGTCACAAGCGTGCGCATTTTATTAAAGTATATTTTTAAGTATTTCAGTGTAATTTAGAATTGCCAATATATGTATTGCACAGGCGGTGGCTGTCGAGGTAAAACATGATGATAAACTGACAGAAGAAGATGGTGTGTACATCCAGGTGGCTGTACTGTTCACATCCTGCAGTGGACAAAGGCGACTGCGCATAATCAACTTGTCTCTGAAGACATGCTCACAGTTAGCAGACCTATACCGCAGCTGTGATCTCGACACGATCATTAATTTCTTTTCAAAACAAGGTCAGTTACAATTTTCACACATTGTATGTTGCAAATTATCATGTTTCACACACCTGTTTGCCTACATGAGTACATTCAAACAGTAGAAAGCCCAGGTTGGAATGGAAACAATTATGAAAAGAACAGATGCTGTTCACCATAAAGATGAAACGTTGAGTTGCATATAGGTTCAATGAAAAGACTGTTAAACACACATAGTTTTCGGCCATAGCCGTCTTCAGAAAAGAAAGGAAAATGGACATACATGCACAGAAGCAGGCACACATTACACATACTTGATTGCTTCCTCTGGCCACTCTATCCAGATTGCAACTGTTTTGTTGAACGAAAGTAACACTCCAGAGTGGAGCAAGGAAGGCGGAGGGATAGCAGGGTTGGGATTGGGAGGGGGGGGGGGGGGGGCGAAGAGCACTCCCTGGTAGAGAGTACAGGGAATGGAATGTGCAGGACAAGGTTGCCAAGTGCAGTGTCTTTGGGAGGGGGGTGGGGTATGGGTGTGGGAGTGGAAAAGAAAAGGAGCAGAGGGGGAGAAAGGTGAAAAAGTGGTGGGTGTGCTGGCAGTGTGTGGCTTACGACGAGGGTGAGGAACGTGAATTGGGAGGAGGTGATATATAACATGGGACATTGGTATGTAAATTGGGAGCCCAGACCACCTGTATGTTGAGTGATACAATATTTTGCAGTGTTTGCTAAGCAATGATAAAAGGAAACATTGGAAAAGAAATTACAAATGGTTGGCTAAATGTAACTCAAGAAAGAGATAGCAAACAATAGAAATCTCAGTGGAAATGGACAGACTGCCACCGTAGAGGTGGTGTAGAAAGTGTGAATAGAGCACTGTTGGTGAAAGTAAAAATATTCCAAATTTGTTCTCTTACTGAATACCACAGTCATTGTGATAGTGTGTGATGATTATGTACAAATCAAGTCTACATCGACATCTACGCCTGTATCTGTACTCTGCAAATCACCATGAAATGAAATGCATGACAGAGCTATCTTCAAGAGTTTGCCATTTCAGTTTCTTCAGCAACTCTGTGTTGCCAATCTTCGCACCTCTTTGAAATCTTATCAAGATCTGAAAGAACATTTATGCGCTATTTTCAGATAGTACTTCATTATAGATAACTTCATCATCCGGGAAAAGTCTGAGGTTGTTGTTAATATGGTCTGCAAGTTCATTAATATACAATGTGAATGGCAACGGTCCCAACACAAATGCTGATGGTTGAGAGTTGTAATTGGTATACCTTATGTCAAATAAATAAATCCTGGTAGAACAGAAATGTAAGCACGCACACACGCACACACACACACACACACACACACACACACACACACACACAGAGAGAGAGAGAGAGAGAGAGAGAGAGAGAGAGAGAGAGAGAGAGTTGGGACTGCAGTTCTGCAGCTTGAGTGGGTTGAGGTGGTGTTTCAGGTATAGTGAGAAAGGGAAGAGAGGAGAAAGACAGAAAAGGGTGTCTGATGACTGTTAGGTAGGTAGCATGTGCACAGGAAAGGAATAAAGCAGGGAGAGGGAGCTGGTACACAGGACAGGAATGTGACACAGACAGCGGGTGATATCAGGAAGCAAACAGTGATGGCCATGTGCAAGAGTGGCTCGGGAGGCGGTATCAGAAGAAAGGAGGGGGATACGGTGGGAAAGGTGATGTGGGTGCCGGATAAGTGAAGTCAGATTCCTGTGGGAGTGTGGCTATGGGTGTGGGACGGAGGCTAGCAGAGTTTCAGGCTAGTAAGATCATGGGAACAGCTGATGTGTTGCAAGGACAGCTCCCCTCTACATAATTCAGAGAATTATATGCCACAGATTCTGAAGCACCATTGAAATTGGACTCATTGTGCTCAGCAGCGTGTCCCACCACCGGGTGGGCACCTCTGCTCTTGGCCACTGTTTGTCATTGCTCCCGGGTCTGAGTGCCCTGGAGCCTGGCCTCTCCATTGGTGACCCTCCATTATGGTTGTACCTGGGGAACGGCTATCTGTTATAGTGCTTAGGTACACTAGCTCTGCTACCAGGATATCCAGGGTTTATGGTGGTTAACGCACAAGAGATAGTGATGCATAATAGTGACACATTGAAAAATAATGGAGAATCAGCAAGAAATTAGTAATTGTTATGCTGAAATATCAGTTTACATAATTTACGTGAGTTTTGTTGCTGATAACAAGAAGAGAGAGGTAATGTGCTATGCTTAGTAGTCTTAAAAGTTCAAGAAATGAAATACAGCTCTTAAGTACTTCTTTTAATAGTTTTCTGTTAGACTGTTTGTAAACCTGCCATTTCAAAGCCTCTTTCTCATGAGAAGCTCTGTTTCTATACAAAAATATTTTGGTTTCCCCAGTACTTCCAGCTATGTTTTCAGTTAAACACAATGTCTCACACACTGTTGACATGTTTATACTTGCAGTGACAATGAGATGAATTTTCTTTGTGGTTCAGGCATTTTCATTTAGATGCCTCCTGATATATCAAAAATAACTTATGTAAACAATGGTTCCCTGGAACAGACCATAGCAAGCACCTTCCCCCGTCTGTCAGGAGGAAGTGTAAAATAGTATAAGTGGCTCTGCAGACCTATTAGTATTATCGTAACATCTTGCACAACTATGTTCACTTTATTTATAGTGTTATGTAATCTAGATTAGAATATTACTTAATTATTTTAGTTTCATATAATTACAGAGACCAATTTCATGATCAGTTTCAACAATAATTCATTATGCTGGTAGGTAAATGGCAATAAACAGAAGTGGAATGTAGTATTTCAGAGGTTTAACAGAAATAGGAGGTACTTTAAAGTGGTTTATAAGCCATATTATTAAGTTTATACATACACATTTGAAACATGTAACATCATAGAATCGTCGAGAAATACTGTTTTATTAGAGTGTAAGACAGTGACACAGTTTCTCGTAAAAATAACAGTAAATAAGCTGGTACAATGCAAAACAAATTTAAGAAAACTTAAAACAACATGAATATTTGTAGAGAATTTGGATCAAGTATGTAAGAAAAGAAGAAGATAAACATGAATATGACGAAGAAAGATTGAACCATTAAGGTCTGAAGCAAGAATTGAGAAACTTTAGAGATCTGAATACGAAAGACTCTATCAGAAGACATAATGGAGAGAGAATTATTTTGTCAGAACCTAAGTACTGAAACCTAGTCAAAATTATTGTTTACTAAGATCTGTAAGTAAACTTGCTATACTAAATCTAAGTGTGTAGATCAACCTCGTGTTAACCTTCTATTGCACAGTTATATAGATTAGCTCTATATTTAATCTTCTTTGTGTGAAGCAGTGGTAAAATCTAAAATGTCTTCACCTTTTATTATACTGGCATTTTCTAGTTGTGGTTCGCTTGTTGGAATCTACACCCAAATCTGTGAAGGATGGGCTTGTGAATCGATGTGCACAGATGTTGGCCTGCTATAGAAAGAACTGTGCAAGCCCTTCATCTGCTGGGCAGCTTATACTCCCTGAATGCATGAAACTGCTGCCTCTGTATATTAACTGTGTTCTCAAAAGTGATGCTGTCTCAGGAGGTAATTACTTATTTTTTATGTTAATTTATGCTGATAAATCTCTTGAGCTTATATATTTCATTTTAATTTTACAACAATAATGTAAATTCCTGGATGGAAAAATATTGGGCATTGAGAGCGTGGCACACAGAAACACATAAGGAAAACAGTTCTACACACACACACACACACACACACACACACACACACACTGTTTATATATATTCTTACTAGAAAAAGAGCAAGAACTCAAAAACTAGTGTTAAGTGTTTCCTGTTGCATGTTTGTGTGTGGCACACACCAATCATCTATAGGTAAGTAGTTGTCTTACCCTTATTTTACATTTTTTTATTTTAGTTTTCATGAATACATTTTAAGGATTATTTGCAGCACCATGGAAAATAAGAAACTATCTTTTATGTGGTAGTCATGTGTGTTGTCATTTGCAGGGTCCGACATGACATTGGATGATCGATCCTTTGCGATGCAAGCTGTTACAATAATGGACATCCCATCATCTGTAGTATACTTTTATCCACGTCTACTGCCACTACATGACATTGACGTTAATTCTGACGATTTCCCCTCACCAATCCGCTGCTCGTCTGACAAAATCAGAGATGATGGTGTCTACTTATTGGGTGAGTATAGTCTTATTTGAGGTGTGACCAAATGTCTGTAAAAATGCAGACAAGTCTTCCACAATTACATAGTTATTTTTTCCAGCAGCAAGAAAGATCCAAAATTCAGTTCAGGCAAATATTAAGTCACTTAGCTGACTGTCTGCTAATAGTACACTCGCCATGTGCCTCTATTAATGACTTTAAGAGAGTTGAGCGCTGTTTCTGTCAGTACCTGAGACTTCTATGTAAGAAGAAGAATAGATATGACAAAATTTAATAAAAAAGTAATATCATGTGATTTGATGCAGGACAGCTTTTGACTGTTTTGAACTTGTGTGTAATAATTATAAAATTAATACTAGTTTCTAGCATGTCAATGTGACCTCGTTCATCACATCACATCAACATCTTAATTTTACTATCTATTTAATCTTCTTCCTGTTTTTGCTTGAATTTATAGTGTGATTAAGGTGTCAAGATTAGATATAGGTGATACAGTGGCAATTGTAGAGGAATCACACTCAGCCTTCTGTGGGCACATGGTGAAACCATGATAGAAACTGAAGGATACTGTTGGCAACATTTTCGTGTAAGAACTACCAAGACAAACATCTTATTCAAAAGCTGAGGGCAAAATTATCAATATTTTAGTGCCAGAATGCATCTCTGTTAAAATTAATTTTATCGTTCTGATAAGCAAGGGCTTAGGAAACTTGATTAAAAGCTTCAACATTTCTTACCTGTCTACTTGTGTGCATAACACTAGTGTTTCAAGAAACAAATTAATTAATATATGTGTACTGGAAGAGACTGAGGTTAAAATTATCATATTTTTACTTCGTGGTCAAATGTAGAATTGTAGGCCAGAGAAAAGTTTGTGGGCCCCATATGTACTAAAGCTAGTTGGAGCTATAATTTTGTTCCCAGAATGAGATTTTCACTCTGCAGCGGAGTGTGCGCTGATATGAAACTTCCTGGCAGATTAAAACTGTGTGCCCGACCGAGACTCGAACTCGGGACCTTTGCCTTTCGCGGGCAAGTGCTCTACCACTTGCCCGCGAAAGGCAAAGGTCCCGAGTTCGAGTCTTGGGCACACAGTTTTAATCTGCCAGGAAGTTTTATAATTTTGTTAATCTTTAATATATATTGCACCATTTCTGAATGTGATTTATGGGCACCACTGACTTATTTGGTGGCTCTGGAGTCAGGCCTCACTTTATGTAAGAGTGCTTTTCAACATATAGCATGGGAAACCCATTTGGTATGTTTGTCTTCAAAGAGTGAGCTTAGATGTTTTCAATGAACAATTGGCTTTGTTGTCATCACCCATTTAAATCCATAAGAAACCAAATTTGGTAACACTGAAATATTGTTTCCAGACCCTATATTTTTGTAATAGTAGTAGAGTTGAACAGACAATGTTAAAGCAAAAGTTCAGTTGAGACGAATGTTAAAGACGACAAAATGGCTGGCTTATACTTGCCTTCAGTAAGTGAAATACATAGTACTGTCAGTAGAAACACTTAAAGATTGAAAATACTACTTGTAGCTCTTGAACTTATATGTGTCTACACTTAGCATTGATCATTGAGCACTCTTTAGGATTTTCAAATTTCACCTTCTTTCTTACTACTGTTATTGGCTCTTCCTCTTCTCTCTTCATTTTCATCATCAACCCACAACATACCAGAATAAAAATAAAAATGATTTCCTGATGGAATCAGAATGGTTCTGTTAACAATATTTCTTGGCTGTTAGCAGTAATTTATTGAAGCTGGCTCAGATACAGTTTTAAAATAATATCAAAAGGAAAATTCAATTCAAAAAATTGTAAAATTACAAGGTGATAGATTTGCTATAATGTACTTAATGAGGCATACCTAACTTTTGGAACTGTGAAAGAAACTAAAAGTTTCGAAAGCTGGATTTAGTTTTTGTCCTTTTAAGTGCTTATTGGTTAACACTTGAAATTTTTCTATTGCAGTAAATACTCACTAGTCATTCTGTTCCCGTCTATTTTAGATATCTGATATATTTGTTTCCTGTACCTCTGTTTAAACAGTAACATGTTCTTTTGCAGAAAATGGTATCTACATGTTCCTGTGGATTGGTTTAAATGTCAATGTTGAATGGGTCCAAAACGTGTTTGGTGTTCATTCAGCAGCACAGATTGATATTGATCGCACATCCCTGCAGGACATTGACAACCCACTCTCTACACGTATTAGATCATTAGTGAATGCTGTACGTCAGCAAAGGCATCGTTGTATGAGGGTGAGTTCTTATTATTGTTGATTTTGTAATTGTAAATTGGCAAAGGTGTTAATAGTGTGTGTCACTTGAATAGAAATAAAACTTCAAACACACTTGCCTGCTGTGAACTGTTGAAAAGTATGTGTTAAGTCGCTTAATGAGATCCATCTTCTGCTGTGATGTATATCGGTAATAACTGGAACAAAGAAATTAGTCGTAGTGCTGTGTAGTATATACATAAAACCAACAATTTCATTCATGCAAAGTTAGATGAAACTTTCATCATATTCCAGAAATACTTCAAGAATTAAACCTCAAACAGTTTGTAATAACCAGTAGACAGTTTTCTCCTAATTTTCCATAACTTAGTCTTGGTATCACACTGAAGGTGGCAGGGATAAAATACAGGGAGCGAAAGGCTATTTACACTTTCTACAGAAACCAGATAACAGTTAGAAGAGTCAAGGGGCGTGAAAGGGAAGCAGTGGTTGGGAAGTGAGAGAGACAGGGTTGTAGCCTATCCTGATGTTATTCAATCTGTATATTGATCAAGCAGTAAAGGAAACAAAAGAAAAATTCGAAGTAGGAATTAAAATTCATGGAGAAGAAATAAAACTGAGATTTGCCCATGGCATTTATCTGTCAGAGACAGCAAAGGACCGGGAAGAGCAGTTAAACAGAATGGACAGTTTCTTGAAAGGAGGTTATATGATGAACATCAACAAAAGCAAAACGAGAAGAAGAGAAATTTGCTAACATCGAGTACAGTTTTAAGTGTCAGGAAGTCATTTCTGAAAGTATTTGTATGGAGTGTAGCCATGTATGGAAGTGAAACACGGACGATAAATAGTTTGGACAAGAAGAGAATAGAAGCTTTCGAAATGTGGTGCTACAGAATAATGCTGAAGATTAGATGGGTAGATCACATAACTAATGAGAAGGTATTGAATAGAATTGGGGAGAAGAGGATTTTGTGGAACAACTTGACAAGAAGAAGGGCGGTTGGTAGGACACGTCCTGAGGCATGGAGGGATCACAAATTTATTATTGGAGGGTAAACATTGCAGAGGGAGACAGAGATGAATACACTAAGCAGATTCAGAAGGATGTAGGTTCCAGTAGGTCCTGGGAGATGAAGAAGCTTGCACCGGATAGAGTAGCATGGAGAGCTGCATCAAACCAGTCTCTGGACTGTACACAACAACAACAACACACAGAAATAAGAGAGAACGTAACAATATCATGAAAAGGATACTTGCTACTTTCCATATAGCAGAAATGCAGAGTCGCAGATAGGCATAACAAAAAGACTGTCAGGAATTGAGCTGTTGGCCAACAAGGCCTTTGTCGGGCACTCGCGCACCTCGCACACACCTGACAACAGTCTGGCTACTGAAGCCAGAGACTGTGGTCGTGTATGTGTGATACGTGTGCATGCTTGCGTGTGTGTTTTCTGTTTCTGACAAAAGTCTAGTTGGCTGGAAGCTCACTTTCTGACAGTCCTTTTGTTATGCCTATCTGCGACTCAGCATCTCCACTATACAGAGAGTAGCAACTATCCTTCTCATAATATTGTTACATTCCATCCTGGGTTTTCTATTGTTAGAAATAAGAGAGAAATATGTGTTGTAGCCTTCAACTGAGACCTCGTTAGTAAATGCCCAAATCCAAACTTCCATGGATATAAATAACTTTGTTTTTCATAGTTCTGCCCATTATTTTTGAGGTGATATTGTGGTTTGAATAATAAAGACAAGCTTTACAAAATGTTGGTTTATAATGTTAACGTCCAGCACAGACAAAAATATTTGCGTGACTCACACTAATGTGACTGCCATCAGTGTTGGCGCTTTGCAATTATTTAAAAAAAAACATAGTCCCATTGTATAGCATGTGTCAGCCTCTCCTGATGCTTTCAGGTCAGTTGTCACGTGTTACTTTTCACCTTCAGTGACACTGCTTCTTATGTAATGGTGGCTTGTAATGTCATTTTTATGGCATGATCCAAGCTGTACATCATAATTACAACATGTCTTTTAAATAAAATTATCAGCTATAAAATTTCAAATTACACTGAAGACTGATTTTATGCAAGACTCAGTGCATTATAAAAAATGGGAGGGCCCTCCACAGGTTACCATTATATTTGTATCTAAATCATATTTATAATAAGTTGTTTAAACTGGTTTAATAAGAGATAGAAGAGTGAAAAACATTGTTAAAAAAGTGCCAATACATAAAAACAGATTGTTGCTGATCCGTGTCTCAAATGATTGTGTATGGTTGGGGGAACACAAATCTGAAGCGGGATTTTGTCAAAGCAGTGTGTTTCGAAATTTACTGATCTATTTTAATAGATACTTTTAATTAATAAATATTAGTTTGAATACAATGTTTTAGGTGAAACAAATTTCCTGCATCAAAGTATTTTGATCTCCTACCTGGAGAAGGCTTTTTTACAAGGTATCAAAATATAGGTAGAGTGGTCTCATATCAGGCTTGGTGGAATTATCTCATGGAATGTATTTCTCACAAGGCCAATTACTGTAATTTCAAATAGTTTTATGCTGTTATGTCATATCAAAAATCTGAAGCAGTCAACTGACTGTTGACATAATGTTTGCATTCGATCTTAGGTTGATAAAGAGTGAAGAATTCAACAGAATTGTATCACAGCCTGTGTAAAAAGTGCCTGACTTAATAAAAGCTGTTTTGAAAGTGTGCAGTGTTGTGAGTTCTCTGTTGCTGTGTCTGAATGTCTCTCCCTCCTTATTTATGATGTGACCGTGTTCCAGAAAATGTAGGAGACTGGCATCCCTGACTATTTTGAAAAGTCACTAAGACTGTGTGCTGACTAGCTAGTTGTTAAACTTCTTGTGCACTGGAGCAGAGCATTGTGTTTTGATTTCATCACTCTTTCAAAGATGTGTAGCAAGCACTGAATCATTTTGTTCAAATGGAGGTTTCTCTATTGCTGTAACCTAAATATTCAGATATTGAAAATAGATTGTTACATACCTTAAGTTACCCTTCAGACCAAAATATAAAATTGCTTGAAATGGCTGTCTCCTTATATAACAATAATTTGATGTATACTTACAAGTTACTATGATATTATTCTTTATTTACTTACTTACTTAGAAATTGAGCCAAACATCACCAACATTCATCCAGTGAGTACTATCTTTTATTCACAGTGAGATGGTAAGCTTCAGAGGGGAATAGCTTTTGAAGCTCTGAGCCACTCGTATTTGATATTTCTTAGAAACACTTTTTAAACAGTTTAGCAACCGTAATTAATGTAAGAGGTCAAAATATCTTGATTCAGACAGGCAACCTAGTTTCTTATTATGAGCACACTTTAATGACTATGAATCAATTAAAACATCAGTAAGAAAATATTGATTACTTTTCAAACATTTTCCTTTAACAAAATCTGATTCGGGATATATACTCTCCAGATCAAATTTCATCATTTCATAAACATAGCAGTAACACAGAAATTAAACAAAGTTTGGGGGGGGAGGGGGGGACACTTTTACCCTCATTTCATCCCGGTTCAAACAATTTACCAACATGATTTGCATGAATACAGTACAAGCTTTCTGCGAGGGTATCCTATTTCTTTTATTGTGCACTGAGTTACACTGTAAAGTGACCTGCAGCTCTTAGTAACAATATAAAAACATAAATAGAATTTTTATTTATGCTGCCATTATTACATGTCTCATTCAATACCCTTAAGAATGACATCATAAGCCACTATTGTTAAGATGGTACCTCAATCGACATATGACAGTTGGTGCCAAGGGCCAGTGTGTGGTAGAAGGTTGTCAGTGGTGAGGGCAAGTTGATATACAATGTGTGCCGCGGTTTATGTCAGTTTATTTGTTTGACATTATTTTATGATAGCAACACTGATTTCATTGGTATTAACCATGCGTCTATGACCTGGACTCGTACAACCATGATGTATATTCCCATATAGGTCACACACTGCACTTGAAAGTCACTTGCCCAGTATCGACAGAGAGATATTTCTCTGCCAGTACCGGGCAGGTGACTTTAAGCGCAATGTCTGACCTGTACGAGAATATATATAATGGATGTATGAGTCCAGGTCTATGGTTGATGACATGTGGAAGTTTGGGTCTGGCCATGAGTCGTGCATGGAGAGCCAAATGGTAAGCTGACCACTTGTGATAAGCGGGAAATCCAGGTTTGGGTCCTGCGCCAGCACAAATTTTCAATGTCAACATTCCATTCTACAGCTGATGGTTGTCATTATTCACAATTGCAAATACATTTAACATATTTTGTAACAGCTGTAGTCGCTGCAGTGCCTTTTCCTTTGGACAAGCATGCACGCATAAAGGTACTTTGCATCATAATCTGAATAACACAGGCCCTACAATATTGTACTTGCCAGAAGAGGTCCCCAGGGGTGGGACTGAATTTTTGAAGCCATCTATACGGTGATGTAGTTTTGGGTCCCAGGTATCACATCTTTGAGCTATTCGTCAAAGTGTGCCATCATTTGTGAATGATTGTTGAAAAAAATGTTTCTCGATTTCACTTGCTCTAAAGCCTTAAAATTAAAGGTGTTACCAAGAATGGAGCCATAGCATAGTGGTTAAGATAATTCACTGGCATGCAGAATGTTGTTTGAATCTCATCATGTGCTACGAAAATTTTCATTTTTAACTCTTTATCAAAATGACTTTAATTAGTTAGTTAGGTAGTTACATGTTCCATGAATCAGTTTGCATGAGAGATCATAATGATGTGGAATGAGTCATTTTACATTCACATCGTGAATTAATTTGTACATACAGTTACATTCAAATTTTGCTTTCCTGTCTGTCAGATAACCTTATTGTGGAGTAATAACTGCCATTTTTCCTTCTGTATTTTAATTGTATACATCATTGTTCTTTTTTAACTGTAGTGGATTATTTACAAGAAACGCCATGAGAGAATAAGTATACTGTGAAGCAGTGGTCAGAATGCTCAACTCCTTAAACTTATGTCTACAACACGATCATGGGTGAGCAATGCACTCAGTACTGCTACTATCTACAGAGTCAAAACAGGGTGCATAGACAGGCCTTCTTGTGGACAGTGACAAAGACAAATGATTCAATAGCATTGCAACTCCACAGTATGCACATATTAGCCCCTGGTGTCACTGAACACAGTCCTTGAGGGTTTTGCATTTTTTCCCAGCAGTGTAGACTATCTTATGTTTTTAAGTGATAGATCAGTATTTTCAAATGTTCGAATATTATGGGAGAGATAAGATTGATTAAAATGACTTGGATAGAGACTCCTAATGACAAAAGAATGATATGATCAAGAAATGAGAGCACATGAAAAATTAGAAAATCTTAAAAAATGGCATTAAAATCAATTAGTTGAATAAAAAGAGAGATCAAAGTTTTTTTGAAAAATAAAAAATATAGCCCCTTGTATGATTCAAACCAAGGATCTTCTGCACATCAGGAACATGTCTTAACCATTAACTGCACTACACCACCACTCTGGATGGTCCTATTTTAATTAAGGATGTCGAGCATGATCCAAAATCTTGAAATTTTTTTCAATAACTACACTCAAACAAGGGCCTACTTACATGAATGGCTTGATACTTTGATACCTAGGACCCTAACCTCCATCACCATGTAGATGCTTTCAAAAAGTCAATCCCACCCTTGGGGACCTCTCCTTGTTAGGTAAAACAATAAGCACAAGGTAAAAAAGATAAGCGTATCTGCAAAAAGTGTACTTTTGCAGGTATACTTGTATATTATTCATGATTTCTTGTATACTTGCCAAATAATCTTGGGCCGTCTTCCTGACAGACTAAAACTATGCACCATATCTGGAGACAAAACTGAACCCTGTTTTTGTAGCAAACGCATTTATTGACTTAGCTTCTTTGAAGATAGAAGATTGAGATAGGTACCAGCAAGAATCAAGTTCTTAGCTTGAGTCTTAAATTGTGTTTGGATGCTCACTCAAAAAGAGCATAGCCCACAAAAGGCATGGTTCTGGGGTAAAGTCTTGTTCTGATTCACAGTTTTTATCTGTCTGAACATTTCAGAGTAGTATGCATTTCGCTACTGAATGAAGGACTCGTTCTTTAAATATAAGGTAGTTCACAATATAACTCCATCGACTTATCTCTCAATTCTGAACCATAAGTAATGTATTGTTCCATCTCTCATCAGCAGCTCAGGAAAAGTATCATTATTGGCTTAGAATGCTTAAAGGAGATGAGAACAGACTTACACCAATCTGTCTGTAAATGGATTTCCACTGCTGAGACAACCATTTTGCACTTACTTTCCAGTACCAAAAGATTTCCATCATCCTCTGCGTGTCTTTGTGACCCCAGTTCAGTTGTGCCTTAAGCTCAGATTTTAACACGTTTGTCCACACGAATGAACTCGCGAACGCAGTTTTCAGCCATCCAATCTCTGTGCACTTTTCTCTAGCCTTCTAAGGGTATTAAAGAGATTGCATTTCCCTTCTTCCCTTTCCTTCAAGAGCATGACAACTTTCTGCCTGTGCTTGGAATGCATTAGGTATGGACAAGAACACGGCAGACTCTGAAATACCTGTGGTGGACTAGTCTCACAATTACATGTGCAGTTTGAATTATTTACATCGGTTAATAAAGAAGTTCAGAATGCTTTCTCTTTACATTTGTTTCAATCCTTGTACTTAAATGTAGTAGTGCTTGTTCTAATTCATTTTGCTATAGTTAGAAATTAAACCACACCTTTTTATAAATAGCATGCACTGTGTTTTCCCTTTCACAGTTAGTTATTTGTTGTTGTGTATGAGTATTTTATGATACCTATGTTTAAAAAAGTCTAGATACAAATTTTTATGTCTATGTCTATTTGATTCCTTTATGTATTTTGTTTCACAGTCTTTAAATTGTGCCATCCAACTTCCTTATGTATGCTATTTTGTATTTTTGCAGCTGACATTAGTGCGACAACGTGACAAACTGGAGATGGTATTTAAGCACTTCCTTGTGGAGGATCGTGGACTTGACGGTTCTGCATCATATGTTGACTTCCTTTGTCACATGCATCGTGAGATACGCAACTTGCTTAGCTAGGTGCAGGCAGTGTGTTTGTCTATCCTCATAGGATGACACACACGTGCCCCGTGGTGCTACTGCCATTTGGCGAGATTATCTTTGTGTCCCGTCTCATCACTGCAGCATTTAAATTGGGCCATGATGTGTATCACATTACAGAATTTCCATGTATATTGATGTATCAAGATAAATTAACATGTGGCTAACTGCTGTTGTTTTCTGCATTGAAAAATCGGCAGCATATGTAGCAAGAAACTAGGGGGAAAATTTCCTGGCACGTTAATTAAGATGTAGAATTCTTATTGAGGGGAAAGTCACAAAGCATCTATGTTAAAAACAGAAGTATACTTGTTTGTGAATGTGGTGTAACAGCAACATACGTGTGATGAACTGAGTGTTTGGATTGAACATCCTCCCTTTTTTTGCATGTGAGGCATATGAGAACAGTGATGGAAGTGTGACCTGTGACACTTATATTACATATAACCATTTTTCATTTATTCTTAGTCTCAAAGTTTCTTAACGAATCATCATGGAAAATTACATCAGGGAAATAGAAATAGTTATTTTTATTCCCTTTTCTGCTCCTGCAGTGCAGCACTATGGCTATATTTTGTTGCTGTTTGTGTATAATTTTGCAGGATTCTTAAATTATTTATAGATATTTCTGTTGTGTTAAGCAAATATATTTTTTTATGAAATTGAACTTTGGTAGCAGTATTTAAATTTTTCACATTTTTATTTGTATCCAAACTTAAACTACTCTTACCCACATTATTTACCAGAGTGCCCCCCTTAGTTTTGTGTCCCCTCTGAGTAATAGCGATTGACTAAAACAGTATTGTGTATTGCCCTCAGCAGAAAAAAACATTAATCTCATTTTTGTCATCCTTAAAATCATGAACCATTGCTGTAATTATGCTTATTTTCTTTTTCTCTCTCATAAAATACCTTTATATAGAAATCTTCAAATGTTAGGCATGTTGTGTCCCAGGTGGCAAATAAGAAATTGTTTCAATGTGTGTCAAATTGTGGTTATATCAGTCCCTGTTGTATATTTGTGTTAAATGTGTGTATCCTTGTATTATAAACTAATAGACTGTTGCGGATATTACAGCATGTCCAGGTTGATTGTGCCGAATAATACTTGCAGCATATCCTGGTACCTACAGTTAAAATGTTTGTGCAAATTATATTGTACATCAGTGCTGACGCTTAGCATTCAGCAGTTAAAAAGAGGAAATATTACCCTGCGTATTCATTCCACATATTACAGAACAATCCATCCAATCAGTATCCATTGAAGGCAGGTTATGTTATTGAATCAAAACAGTAAATACATGTTGTACAGATTATTATATTTTAACACAAATTCCATTAAATGCCACAGGTTTGTTTGTTTGTTTGTGTGTGTGTGTGTGTGTGTGTGTGTGTGTGTGTGTGTGTGTGTGTGTGTGTGTGTGTGTAAAACATTGTATGAGAGGAATATCTTGTGTCACTAATTATGTGATGGAATTTGTAAAATTGTTTGTCTTTGGGTATCTGTTGTAAATTTGAATTAAAACAGACAAGTTTGAGAGATGTAAATTTTCTTTTACTTTATTATTTCAGAATCCTTCAGGTTGGACATTGTATGGGATTACCATTTTATTAGTAACTAGCATGCAGCAATCTGTAGACAATACCTCAATAATACCAATACCTTAATGATACTTCAATAAAGTTTCCCATGTTACTTCTGTAACATGCAGCCTCCATATATTGGCAACACACCAAGGCAGAGTACCTTTACTACTCATCTCCTGAGGAATTAACAAGGACTGAACCGTATGCAAACTCAAGGGTTCTGGCTCGCAAAAAGTCAACTGCAAAAAGTCTGCCGGTTAGGAATTCAGTGGCAATGTTAATGTAACTCAGAAAACTTATTTGAGTTTAGTAGCTGATGACGCTTCTTAGTCAGTGGAATGACTTTGTGATTGTCTGATCTATCTGGATGTGCAGCAGGGTCATACTTTCTCATGAGTGCAATTTTTTGACAATGTGGTACATCTTCAGGAACTTCGTAACATGCTATTTCCAAATGTGTTTGAGGGTAGTTGTCCACCTGTAATAGATGCACTTGGTATTTCAGAAATTCTGTTCTGGGGTAGCTACTAACATGTTTACAGTCAACATAATATTTACATATTACGAAATAACACAAGTTGTATTTTTAAGGTGTTTCATAATATGAACTATTATACACTGTCACACACATTACCTATGATGCAAAGTAAATTCAAAGGAAATTACAGTCAAGCAGTTAAAGAAAAAACTTCTACTCTTTGCATACCAGTGATGGGATGGCGAGGCGCGGAGACTCGAGCGCACCGAGAATTTCTCGAGCCTCTAGTTCTCAAGAAATTCTCGAGAAGCTCACGAGAAATGGCTCGGCAGCGTGTGGCGCTGCGCTCCAGTTGGCTGCGACAACATACGCCGCGCCGCTGTTGTTTTATGAATTGAATGCTGCCGCTAGACAATAATGCTCGCTGTGAAACTAGTATGTCTCAGGTTTCATTCGAGTAAATCTGTTATTCAAATGAATATGGACACTCGAAAACGAACGTCATGGTGCTGGCGATACCTTACAGAGGATGGAGATAAGGTTACTTGCAACATTTGTCATAAAAATCTCCGTAATGTATCAAAAAATACGACGGGCATGATTAGACATCTTAAAACTGCACAATTTTTCGAGCAATAAAACGGCGACATCCGTGGATACAGAGGCTCATTCTTCCAATAGTGCGAGGCAGACAAAATATCCAGGTACGTATAGAACAAAAGGTGAATTCCGTGCAAAACTGCGAATAGTGTCCGAAGCGGTCCACCACGCTTAAAATACATTGATGTTTTAATCGTACTCAGATAACATACAACATACCCCAAAATCAAACCTATACTATCCTAGCTTTTGCACGATACGATATGTAATTTTATTGGACTAGTTGTCGAGCACAATGTATCCCCTTGCAGGAGCACTGATCTAAATCTTATGTTTCTCTTCATAGAGGGAAGTAAATGGCAACAACAGCTAAATGAAGCGCTGGTGGCCATGATAAAGGAAGATTTTCAACAACTTTCAATTGTCGAGGACACTGGTTTTCGACATTTTGTTTCACTGTTTGACCCACAATACTCGATACCAAATTCAAAAAAATTGCGCCTCGTGATTGAGGACGATTACCATAAACAGAAAGAGGCTGTAAACTTGTCCGTGGAAGACTACTTGTGTTTCTTTGACGACCAATATTTGGATATGAGGCATATACTGCTGTAACTGGTCATTTCATTAACACTAATTGGGTCCTGAAAGCTTTAGCTCTTGAGACATTCCGTTTCCCAGAAAAGCAAACAGCTCTAAATATTAGTGCGGCTTTAGAGAACGTGATTTCAAAATGGATCACCGAAAAAAAGGTTGTAAGCATCACAACTGACAACGCCAGCAACATGTGCCTTGTTTAGCACACACACCATCAATTTACTTGTGAAAACTTCTTTGAACAGCAACAGTGAGCTCTGCATAATGCGGGAAAAGGCCAGAAAAATTGTGAGCTTTTTTAAAACAAGTTGCAGTGCTAATGAAAAACTCCATGAGCTCCAGGATCTAATGAAAAAACCTGTTCATACATTGATTCAGGAAACCGAAACCCGGCGGAACAGTACGTTTTATATGCTACATCTAGTGGAGCAAAAGGAATGCATTGCAGCCTGTTTATCATCTTTGTATTCAGGTTTAGAGAACCTCACAGCTGACGAGTGGCAAATTTTGAGTGAATGTTTATGTGTACTGGTGCCATTTGAAGTGGTAACAAGTGAAATCTCAACTGAAAACTATACCTCTCTTTCGAAAACAATTCCAATAATCAGACGGCTAATCCTAACCATATGCAATGGGAAGTGGGCTACCACGACAGCGCAAGAGCTACCAGAACATCTGCACAACTCACTAATAGCCCGGCTAGGATTAATAGAAACAAAGTACATGCCGTTGCCACAGTTCTCGACCCAAGATTCAAAACGTTACCATTTACGAATCCCATTCATTCAAAACCTGCCGCTGCAAGCCTAATTGCAGAGTGCACAAACGTGGTAGAGACTATAGATCTACTCATTCGGCTACTAACAACACTACCCACAAATACCATTTCGTACAAAACGCCAGTAGTTCATTATGGGCTTCTTTCGATGAAGATGTTTCCAATAAAAATCTGATGAAAAACGGATGTGATAGCATAGACCTGGAGGTACGATATTTGGAAGAACCATACCTACAATGCACGGATAATCCTTTACACTACTGGGAAAAAAATGAAAACAGTTACCCAGGTCTAGCTATCGTGGCAAAAAAATATCTTGCAATACCTGCAACTTCTGTTCCCAGTGAAAGAATAGTTCCGAAAACAGGACTACTTATAACCAAACAAAGAAGCAGAGTAAAAGGCCAGTTGGTTAATAAAATCACATTTCTAAATAAAAATCGATGGCAGTGTAGCAATGGGATGTAAAAATGCCTTCTGCTGAACAACTTTTGTTTCCTTTGTTTCTTCAGTAAGTAAACGCATGAACACAGTTTCTGTATATAAAAAAAGACTATAGCACTTCTCTTTTACGGTTAAGCATGCATGCATACAAGCTGAATTTACAAGGTAATTTATTTTGTAAGAATAAAGCCTCTTTTTTTTGTAAATTCTGTGCTTTGTTTTAAACAATTATTCTATGATTTTTGTCTTATGAGACATATACTAATACTTCAGTACACATTAATAACGGTTGTACAGTTGATATCAATTATAGAATTTCAAAGTTTTCCGAGCACCTACGTACGACGAGTACGACCTTCGTGTACTGAAGGTTTGCGCAATTTCTCAGAGAGCGCAGCACTGTCAACTTCTCGAGCGTACCCAAGAAATTCTCGAGGAATTGCCTTCGCGTCGCGCGTTTCTCGAGCGCGATCATAGCCCATCCCTGTTGCATACTAGTGAACCTAGAAATGCATGGCAATTAATAAATATGTATGGGAATTGGATGCACACCCTAAACTCTTCCCCCCCCCCTCTTTTGTCCACCACCACCACCACCTCCTCCTCCTCCCCTCAACATATGCTGTTCATGACTTCCTCCCTCCTCTTTGTATACATTTCCTCCACCCAGCCTACCCTCCCCCTCCTCCCTCTTTGTGACCTCGAGCCTTGTTTATCATTGCAAACAAAAAATTTATTGGGAATTGAAGTTGGGTAAAATGAATGGGTAAATCGACTGGACTCATTGGTACAAGAGGCACATCTGTAGCTGCTGACTCTGTGAGAATAGTAGCTCCAATGACGGTATTTCACACACTTCTGAACTGTGAACAGGTAGGATTACAGAGTTTCGGACAATTAAGATTCTGTAGTAGTATTCTAATTAGAAGCCGATAAGGCATGAATAAAACCTCCCAGTTTTCAGTAAGACAAAACGATCAGGAAGGAAACAAAACCCCACATTATTGTGTGTAAAATTTTTGTTGGGAAACATATATTGGGAGAAATAATTTGTCTGTTTCACATACCTTCCTGGTGTAGTTGAAACTGACTGTGAGAAAGAAATCGAAACTGCACATTTTCAAAGCTCGCCACAGCTCATCATTTTCTTTATCGCAGTAAGTTTTAATAGAAACCCTGCACACTGTTGTTTTAAAAATAAAATTTGAAGTAAATTACTCAAGGACTTTATAGAGTTTTGATAATAGCATTCCCCCTTTATATGACAATACTATGTATAGAATAGATTCCTATTCACCATATAAAACGGATACTGAGTTGCAAACAAGCATGACAAAAAGACTGCTGTACATTTACACTTTCGGCCATAAGGCCTCCTCCTAAAGTACGTACACACACACACACACACACACACACACACACACACACACACACACACACACACACACACCCCTCGATTACCCCCCCCCCCCCTGAGGCAAGATTGTGTCCAGAGACAGTTGCGTGTGTTAGTTGTGTTTGTGTGAATGTGCATGCCATTTTCCCCGCATCCCCCTTAAAAAATCCTTAAATATATAACAGTCCTTTTGTTGTACTTGTCTGTGACTCCTTTCTATATGGTGAGTAGCAATCTATCCTTTCCATAATATTGTCATTATTATTGTGTTTCATTGTTTTTCCCCCTTTATATACCACATAAATATCTATATATTATAGGCATTAAAAATACGTAGGCTATGTCCATCCGAATGTTCATTTAGAGTATTGAGTAAAAGTTTGAAGTAAACCAGCCAACAACTTTTCAAGATTTTTGATAACAACATTAAATGACAACTGTTTGAGATTCATTAGATGATATTCTTCTCCCCCTCCCCCCCCCCCCCCCCCCCCCCCCCGCATGCGTGCGTGCGTGTGTGTGTGTGGGGGAGGGGGGAGGGGGGGGGGGGTACACGCGCGCGCTTCTTTGCTTTAATAATTCCCGATTATTTCATGATTTAATTCAAGTGTTGTGGGAAAATGCTGTTTCATCTGCATAAATGTTATGGCTCAATATATATAATCTCCTACATCAACAAATATGGGAAGGCTGTTGAGACAATAGCTAATAATTTTTTTCTGCTGTTGAAAATGGGTGATTTATTTTTTTAACACACTATGTTTTGGGAACACTTTGTCAGTTTCTTAAAATTATTTTACCATTAAGAACAGTCAGACCTAATAAGCAAACATGCAGTGTCAAGCATGTAAGACTTCCTTTCATTCATTCATTCATTCATCTATCTCGTGCTGGTGCATAACCCTCTCGCAAAGCTCAGTTACTTACCTAAAATTAACACCACCTAACCTAACAAAGATTGTACTATTTTGTTACGTATAAATCAGTGAGCAATGCTGCTGCTTCTGCTTCTGCTGCTACAGTAAAATAAATAAATAATCACACATTTCTGACAACTTGTACATAATAATCTCTGTATTAATTTGTTATACAGTTCTACAATGGCTTCACAACACACAGTGGTATCACATCTTCTAAATGACAGTTGACATCTTGAGAGACGTAAAGTATGAGGTGATATCCTGGGGTACAATGTAAGTTCTTATAGTGATAAGTTGGTAACTGATTACAAACCTGTAGTTTCAAACAGAACTTTATCTGTCTGACATTTTGCTACTTGTGCTGTGGCCAACTCTAGCATTGTAACTGACAGTCGGTCAGAAACATCTATGACATTTGTCATTAACTGAAACCGTAGTTGGGGTGGCGCAGTCTGAATGCCCAATCAAAAAGAAAATGTGCTAACAGCAGCAGTCCAGCATACATGACTACACTGGACTGCCAATATGAAAACATCTGGTACTGGTAATACCATGTCCACCACAATCTAGTGAACAAAAGGTAAACGTTGGTAATGCGCTCCCATCATCCACCTAGCTTAGATACAAAAGCAACTATCCATTACACAAAGTATTGTAAGTACGACTGAAAGTTGTGAGAGGCAATTTTTTTTAAACGATTCTAAAAAAGCTTGATAATGTGTTTTGGCCATGGCCCATCATAAGATGACCCACATATTAATAACAAATTTTTATATTACAAATGTGAATGCATACAGGATGTATTAATACAGGTCTTAAAATCAAAATTCATGAAGTCTTTTTTACAGAAGTGTGTACTCCAGTACAATATAATTACAGTATTGTGACAAAGAAGTCTTTTGACTTCTAAACCATTAAGTCACTATATTCATATAAAGAAAGAAAAACTGATGTGACAAGTAGACAGCTAGCAGATGAATGAGCATGGTGGCCCTAGCGCAGCATGGTATAGGTAACCCTGCTTACCCTAGATGGTGTGCAAGTGGTGACGCTGCTGCCTGCCGATACAGGATGGTAAATAATTACTTTAGAACACAGTTAAGTAACAATAGAAATGGATAATTATACAAAAGTAAAGTAGTTTATATATCATGCCAACATATAGATAGGTAAACTAAAACATATTTTAGTAGTGGAAGGTAAAACAGTAAAGTAAAAAGGTACCTTACTTGATGGCATAAAGGACCCTCCTATTTTTTTTAAGACTTTTTATGCAAATGTGTATATACATCAAATATCTAGGCAATATAAGTATGAAACAATGCTCACCTTTTAATTTGCATCCTCAAATCTGCAAAATTCATCCTTGGAGCTGAAGGAAAAAATACTTGAAACTGTCATGTGAGAATATGAATCCTCATACAGTAAATTATCCTCTTAACTGTCTAGTGCATTACTGATACTCCACATCTTAAAAGATTTAATCACTGTTTCAGTTTGTATACAGTCTCTTGACGCTTTACCCATTCACAAACTGGAGAAATGCTCGCTTTCTTCTTCTTTGCTGACAGTGTAAATTCAAAATCTGTGACTTGCATCCATCTGTTCCACTCCTCTTTCATAATCCCCTTAGATAGTCTGTTGATAAATGAAATGGTTGAAGTAAAGTAAATCAAGCAATGGAAAATCAAGGATGGAATATAACTCAGCATCTCCACTATATGGTGGTTGAAGTAAACTAGTTAGCCCTGAGTCTTCAGTTCATTCAGTCTATTTTTAATATCTTCTGTCCTGTGAGAATGAAACTTCTTCCACACTAACAGGGCAGGTTTCTTCAATAACTGCAGGTCATGTAAACTAAATTTTATCTGTTCATAATCAGACATGAAAGTTTGCAGAGTACTGCACTGCGTCACAGTGTGGCAATAGATTGCTAATAGGGTTTGGAATAATGATGAGAAAATTGAAAAGAAGCATGACAAAAAGTTGAGTGAATTGATCAAACCACGAAACACAAATGTTGCAAGAAGTAAGGTAGGTATTGGGCAATGTCGCTTCAGTGACAGGGTAGTGAACGTAACAAGTGTTGTACTGAGTAATGATGAAAATACTTTGCTAAACAAGGGTTTACAACATAATACAATCGCAAATGTTAGGGAAGAAAATATTAAATGTGTAATACATCAAACTAACATGGCATGCAAAGGAGCCGAGATGATGAAATTAGAAATTGTGGGCACACTGCTAAGGTCAATAAAGCTTTATCAGTTAAAAATATCTCCTGTAAAGTTGTGCATCATGAGTAGTATTTTAAAAAATTTAATACACAGTAAGAGCAAGAGATGGCAATGACTACTCGAGTAGACAAGGGGAGTATCACAGTACTTATATATGAAGATGACTATTTAGGAAGCCATTAGAATTCTCTGGACTGAACTGCATAAAAAGATAAGCAGCACCCAATTTCTTTTTAATGATTATGAAAAGAAATTGCTTAAAATTATGAATGCTAAACTTCCGCAGTTTAGAACTTAAGATTCATAAAGATGGAAGTCAGTTTTGTCCGACTGTGAACACTATATCATTGCCATGCTATAAACTTAAAAAATTATAATACTTTACATTTTCAGTACTTATTTTGGGGTTAAAAACAGTTCTGAGCTTGCAGGTGCAATCAAAGATATACATATATCAAATAATGTGACATTAGCTTCCTTGGGTGTACAAAAAAAACCTCTACAGTAAGTCCCAATAAAATAAACTGTTGAAATTATTGGATGTGTGGGCATATCGATCTTGAAGCAGTTTCCACAGACGCTCCGCCATGAGAAGAGAACGATTTTTGGACTGTGCAGAGAGAGAGAGAGAGAGAGAGAGAGAGAGAGAGAGAGAGAGAGTGAGAGTGAGTTGTGAACTGAATCTTGCTCAGAGGCAGTTGCTTATATTTATTTTGACTAATAAAGTTTATGTAGATATATCTGCTGCATTTGTTATTCGTGTTAGTCATAAATACAGACCAATACGATGATATACCTACTTTGGTGGACCCCACCTTGGTCATGAATCACGCAGTTCGTCAAAGTTTCACCATTTTTTGTTGTGACAACATGGCCGCCACACACCACTCCATTCAGCATACTGCATCTAGGGTGCAGTGATGAAAAGGATTGCATTGCAGTGTGTGAAGTGTTCTAAATATGCACAATGTTGAAAACTGGGTGCACTGATGACTCAAGCCTCATCTCTACCAAAATCATCAAATTTTCAGTACATCAACAATGCCTAGCACTTACAAACCCATTCTCACCCCACAAGTACAACTCCATCATTAATAGTGTCACTGATGTACAACGATCCGAGAGGGTTTGTAGGAACTTTTATGCATCATCTGCACCTTCTGTGTCACGTGAGCAACATGAACATTCATGTACCATCCTGCTACAACTATTAATGTGTCGCAAACATTCCCCAGCCATGTTGACTCTCACTATAGCTCTGCTTTTAGATATGGAGAATAGTGATTTCGTGAGCAATGCTCCCATTTGAAACCAAGTGCTACATACCTGTGACACAAATTGCATGCCTCCTAGGTCTTCCGCATCATGAAATGCAGAAGTCCAGTCGTTTACCATTTTGTCACAACATGCAAGGCTTCAGCCACAATTGGCAGCTACCTTGCCTGAACAGACAATGCTGCAAGTTCAACCTTTACTTCATGTCTAAAGACTAGTACTTACCTCAGATTGTCACCTTTTGATGTCACCAACCCCACCTTGTGTTCCATTTTGATTGACAATATTTTTACAGCAACAAGAGTGCTCAATACTAATGCTAGATATGTCAGTTTACACTGCCATCTAGTAGGTCAAGCTGAAGTCATCTGTGATATCACAATATATATAAATGACCTAGTAGATTATGTCGGAAGTTCCATGCGGCTTTTCGCAGATGATGCTGTAGTATACAGAGAAGTTCCAGCATTAGAAAATTTTAGCGAAATGCAGGAAGATCTGCAGCGGATAGGCACTTGGTGCAGTGAGTGGCAACTGACCCATAACATAGACAAATGTAATGTATTGCGAATACATAGAAAGGAGGATACTTTATTGTATGATTATATGATAGCGGAACAAACACTGGTAGCAGTTACTTCTGTTAAATATCTGAGAGTATGCGTGTGGAACGATTTGAAGTGGAATGATAATATAAAATTAATTGTTGGTAAGGCGGGTGCCAGGTTGAGATTCATTGGGAGAGTCCTTAGAAAATGTAGTCCATCAACAAAGGAGGTGGCTTAACAAACACTTGTTCGACCTATACTTGAGTATTGCTCATCAGTGTGGGATCCGTACCAGATCGGGTTGACGGAGGAGATAGAGAAGATCCAAAGAAGAGCGGCGCATTTCGTCACAGGGTTATGTGGTAACCTTGATAGCATTACGGAGATGTTTAACAAACTCAGGTGGCAGACTCTGCAAGAGAGGCGCTCTGCATCGAGGTGTAGCTTGCTCGCCAGGTTTCAAGAGGGTGCATTTCTGGATGAGGTATCAAATATATTGCTTCCCCCTACTTATACCTCCCGAGGAGATCACGAATGTAAAATTGGAGAGATTAGAACGCACACGGAGGCTTTCACACAGTCATTCTTCCCGCGAACCATACGCGAATGGAACAGGAAAGGGCGGTAATGACAGTGGCACGTAAAGTGCCCTTCGCCACACACCGTTGGGTGGCTTGCGGAGTATAAATGTAGATGTAGATGTAGATGTAGAATGTCACTGCCTCAAATGAACTAGTACAACACACTGAAGTTTACACTGTACAGTGCCTCTCATGTAGCCCTGAACCAGAAGTACAGGAGGCTATTTACAATCGACAGCTACACGACAAAACTCAAGTCACACCTCTAGGTGACGCCTCTGTGCAAATGTCGACTGTGCGTTCATGCTAGACATGGTACTGTGGGCACTATAGATGGTTAAACCACCAATGTAAATACAACTAAGGACGATAATGCACGAGTCTGACATTTTATGTCACATACGTGTGAGCCTGGCATTGGCATGGACTTCCTACACCACTACAAACTTTCACTCGATGTAGTGTATGCAGTGTTAATTCGCCACACTACTTGGACTCTGGTTCAAGGACAATTCTCTAAGGCTACATCCACTACACCTCGTTCCACCAGCTGCGTTTCTGCTCACAAGTCAATGAAAGAAAAAAATCCACTAGTGTGTGTCTACAATTCAAAGCATTGTCTCCATTCAGCAGTAATACATTGATGGTTCACGGAAGCGCAATAATTTCACAATGAAAATTCCAACCTCCATCACTGCATTAACACGTTGAAAGTCCAATTCGCAACAGCCTGCACACATATATGTGAGCTCACTTCACAACTACAATAAAGGATACCATCTTGTGACACCCGTCCCCCTTGCAGCCATCGCCTGGTCTCCATAGGCATTTCGCTGCATCATGCGCAAAGGCTGGATGTCAACAGTCACTTTAAACCAACTGCCACATATGAGGTACTGCCCCTCCTCATCACCAACTATCTCCACACCAGTCCCTGCAAAGTGCCCACCACAGCTGCCACCTGGCAGCGACACGCATCTCAAGGTCAGTACACCACTACCTGCAGTGCTAGTAAACAGTGCATTGGCCACAATCACAATGTGCACTTTGGCTTATGTTTTTGTGTTACACTATGGTTCAATGCAGAGGACTGTGGCAACAAATAGTCATCCACAAACCTCATCACCTGTTTCCCACACATTTATAAACAGCTAAAAATGCCATTCACAAACTTTTACAAGCAGGTATTGTATGCCCGTCTGACGGCCCCTGGATGTCATGAATCAAACTTGCTCCCAAGATAGACTGCGATGACTAAAGAGTTCCTAACTCTAGAACAATCCATGACAGCTATCCTGTACTGAATCTCTAAGACTTTATGCATGTGCTCGGAGGTCCACAAATATTTAGCATAATCTACTATAAGCACACATACCTACAGATTCCAATGCATCCTGACAAAATACAAAAGATTGCCATCATAATACTTTCAGGCTTGTGCCTTATCGCTTAAAGAATGCTGTGAAAACATGGCAGCGGTTAATTGACAGCATCGTCCACCGCTTCCCATCTTGTTACACATGTCTTGATGGTCTTTTGGTTTTCTTGTGTTCCTCAGAGGAGCACACTCTTCACCTAGATAAAGTTCTAGCTGCGCTGCAGCAGGGTGGTGTTATCATCAATGATGCCAAGTCATAGCTACATCAGTTGGAAGTAACATTTTTTGGCCGCACACTTAATGCATTTGCCACTAAGCCAACTACTGAATGAATGGACATGGTTAAAAACTTGCCTCTTCTGAAGCTTACCACAACTTTTGCTGTTTCCTTGGGCATCTCAATTTTTATTGCAGGCATCTCCCACATGTTGCTGAACATCAGTCGCCCTTTACAGGTAGCTAATCAGGCAAGGACAAGCAGGATAGAGGAAAATCGACTGGACAGTGGAGATGTCTGAGGCAATCTGTAAAGGAAAGAACAGCTTGGTGCAAGCCATCTCTCTCTCTCTCTCTCTCTCTCTCTCTCTCTCTCTCTCTCTCTCTCTGTCTTTCTCTCCCCCCCCCCCCTTTCTATCTCTCTCTCTCTCTCTCTCTCTCTCTCTCTCTCTCTCTCTCTCTCTCTCTCTCCTCAACCTGGAAGCTTACGTCAGATTCACCACTAATGCTAATGACTCTGCAGTGGGTGCAGTAATTCACTGGATTGTTGACAGAATACCTCAACCGTTACAATTCTCCTCGAAGAATCTTTCATATTCTTGGTCTAAAAGGTTGGCCACATCAACTACAAGCTTTTTGCAGTTTACATAGCTGTTAAACATTTTTGAGAAGACATTGAAGCATGTCAGGTGACTATATACACCAACACTTATACCTCATCGTGCACTATACTACTGACATGTCACATTCATGATGCACACAACATCGTCACCAATTATCTGTCCTTAATCTGTGCAATATCCCTGCAGTACAATTATGAACCCATGACAGCCAAGCAAGCTAATGATTCCATCATGATAGATCATCTCAACAATATAACTATAAACCTACAGATCGAACATTACACTCTGCCCTCCACTAATACAACATTGCTCTGCAATGTTTCTAAAGACAGAACACAGACCATAGTTCTGCTCACCATGCACCAAGGAATGTTTTGCAGACTGCACGACCGTAGTCAGCAGGGCATCAAAGGATTGGTACGATTATGGATCGCTCCTTTTGGTGCAACCCAGCTGGTCACAATTGATCAGTGTCACCAGTACGAGTAGGTTTTATTCAATTGTGCTGGCTCTGTGGAGTAACCCATGCACAGACAACAGCATATTGTCTGCAGAGCAATGGCTTCTTACAGAGGTGGCACAGGATGTGAAGGCAGCTCTAATGTGCCAAGCTGGTTTGTGAACCAAAGTACTGAACTGCATTCTCCTCAGCATCCACTCTTTATGTAAATGCGACTTGTATGTCTCTCTGGCGGAGGTGGTGTATGGGGAACCACTAGTTCTACCAGCTGACTTCTCAAAACCTATTACTTATGGCCATCAACAAGACCTACTGGCAGTCAAATAGCGCATCAATCAGCAGATTCAGAACATCCATTTGCCACCGCTGGCTCTCTGTACAATCCAAAAAGTATTCATACTCAAAGAGCTGTCTACAAGTGAATTCGTCATGGTGATGGATGACATAGCCCAAAAAGCCCTGCAGCCACCATGCGCTGGCCCGTACTGGGTACTCCCAAGCAGGCCTCAGGTATGAATTATCTTGCTTCACAGCAAGCTCACAACAGTCTACTTCCCCCACCTCAAGCTTGCCTGAGTCCCATAAGATGCTCTGAATACATTGCATCCTGAGGGCAACACCTCAGTCGACATTACTGGCAACCAAAGCACATTGCAGCTTCCTTCCCCATCAGCAGAGTCATATCACAATGGCTGATCCCCTGTTGATCTACTATACCCCCCTTTCGGCGACCAGGTCACGCTACAGCTGCCTACGACATCTGCTGCAGCACCTGGCACTGTACCACGTATACAACCTACACATCAGTTATGATAATCACTCGAAGAACGATCCATCCATGTCCGCTCCATGACGAGGCCAGTCAAGCACACCTGTGTCTTTACCCCCTCACCTACTCACATATTTAAGACACAGCCCCCATGAGAAATAGTCCATCTGTGTCCACTTGCATGCCCGCCATCAATCAACCTAGTAGAGGTTGGCTTAGCTAACAGTTTTACAGAAAAAAGTTTGAGATTTGGGTAAACAGATTTGTAATAAAACAGAAAGACAGTTTCACTTAAAGACAAGGTTAGCCAGCATTTCCATGCCATATTTTGCCCCTGGTGTGACAAAACTTCCAATGCCTTTAGGTGGGCTAAAGTTTAGATGCGGGTCCTGTGACAATATTTATATAGGCCAAACAGCAAGATTCATGGAACACAACTGTGCAAGTATTAGCAGTGTTAGTGCAACACTTATATCGATTAGAAGTAGGTTTATATTATGTAAGTCTGGATCTGCAATTATGAAATGTGTATTCCAAGTTATTTAAACTCTTTGATTTGTGGCAAGAAAATTAGAGTTTTGTAATGTATATATGAAAAAAAAAGCAAAAGGATATGTTAAAATGATAAATTATTATACTTAGGGCACTTGTATTTGTAACATGTAAAATCTGTAGGGAAGTTCAACCCCCCCAATGGGAGTGGAATGGTGCAATGTACAAGGTGGTTTTGGTGGTTGAACTGAGCGGCTCCTTTGTGTGAACGGAATGCAGTATGTGGCTAGCCGTAGCACGCTACACTTATACAGTGCTAAGAGACGCAATTGGAAGCTGCTTTACAAAGGAATTGCCTTGGATATAGAGCTGGCTTTTATTTGGTATTTTCGGTGTAAAGGAATGGCTCTAATTTGTTGGAAGTCTGACACCAAGAGACTGAACATCAAGAGCCGTGAGTACAGTTAGCCGTCAAGGTACTTGCCACCAATCTTCACCATTGCTTCACAAACATCAAACATTCAGTAATGTATGTGGCATGGACCAAATAATTTGTGTGTTGATTCAATAATAATCACAAAAATGTAAATTCATGTCTGGAACCATATTTTCTATCCTGATCACGAAACTATGCAGTGTCCTCACCTAAGTGCTATTAAAACCAAGTATCCTGATTTAAATTAACAATTCTTGCATTCAAGTGTTTAAAAGTGATTTTTGTCTCATGTAAAAGGAGTAGTAAAAGTTAAAACCACAAAAGTGAAGTTGGATAGGATTTTGCTAAAGTATCCTTAGTTTATTACAAAATATAGTTTTGTTGGAATACAGTGCAAAATGTGTAAATATTATTGTGTAAAATACTTGTTTCACAGGTGATAAAAAAGGCAAAGAAGTTATGCTCATTTTCAAAAATTGTGTGGTGTTGATTTCTATCATGAATGGTTCCTTTATTGAAGTTAATTAAGCCCAGTGTTGTATTTTATTGTCTTGCAAAGTAAATTGTGAACTACTCCAAGTGCAATGAATGATTAGCTGTTTTGAATTAGTCTTTTCTACTCTAATGATAAAGAGTGTGGACTAGTGGAACAGTACTACTTTATGGGTCCCCATCATATTCCCCATATATTAGGAAAAAACTGAACTATTACTGTTGCTAAGGAAAACTGATACATGTAGAGGAGCTTAAACAGTGTATTTATGATGATATTCATCTTCATTTGTGTTTTTTTTTATTAACTCCCAAGGTTAAAGTCCGTTTGGTTTTCCCGTTAATTTCACCAAATTCAAAATTATAGTCCGATATCTTTGTCCATTAGACATACATGCGGTCAATCTTCAAAAACCTCTAGGAGGGTAACATTAGCGTGTTTCACATTAGAGTGATATTCGTTAGTGTTATACTAGGCTGTCTCTCGGGTTCCCAGAACTCCTGCAGATAGATGTTGACTGTGGATGTTTTTTTTCAGACACAGCCCCTTTGACTGTTCAGAGATGTCACTAAACCCACCCAAAGATGTAAACAACTATGCATGAGCAGTACCTATTAGACGGAAGGTGTCCTACAGCTGATCAGTTCCAGTCAATCCACCAGGAAGGATACGGCTTGTGTTGTCTGCAGTTCAACCATGCCTTGAAGGTCCATACCGCAGTTTGATCATGTCCGCATTGTTACTTTGTGCCAGGAAAGTCTCTCAACAAGGGAAGTGTCGAGGCATCTTGGAGTGAACCAAAGCGATGTTGTTCGGACATACCGTGAGACAGGGACTGTCGATGGCATACCTCGCTCAGGCTGCGCAATGTCTACTACTGCAGTGGATGACCACTCACTACGGATTATGGCTCTGAGGAACCCTGACAGCAACACCACCATGTTGAATAATGCTTTTCATATAGCCACTGGATGTCATGTTACAACTCGAATGGTGCACAATAGGCTGCATGATGCGCAACTTCACTCCCAACAGCCATGGTGAGGTCCATCTTTGCAACCATGACACCATGCAGTGTGGTACAGGTGGGCCCAACAACATGTCAAATGGACTGCTCAGGATTGGCATCATGTTCCCTTCACTGATGAGTGTCGAATATGCCTTCAACCAGACAATTGTTGGAGATGTGTTTGGAGGCAATCCGGTCAGGCTGAACGCCTTAGACACACTGTCCAGCAAGTACAGCAAGGTGGAGGTCCCCTGCTGTTTTGGGGTGGCATTATGTGGGGCCGACGTACACTGCTGGTGGTCACGGAAGGCACCGTAATGGTTGTACGATACATAAATGCCATCCTCCGACTGATAGTGCAACCATATCGGCAGTATATTGGCGAGGCATTCGTCTTCATGTATGACAATTCATGCTCCCATTATGCACATCTTGTGCATGACTTCCTTGAGGATAGCGACATCTCTCGACTAGAGTGGCCAGGACCTCCAGACATGAACGCTATTGAAAATGCCTGGGATAGATTGAAAAGGGCTGTTTTTGGACAATGTGACCCACCAACCACTCTGAGGGATCTGCACTGAATCTGTGTTGAGGAGTGGGAAATCTGGATCAACAATGCCTTCGTGAACTTGTGGATAGTACACCCCAATGAATATAGGCATGCATCAATGCAAGAGGATGTGCTACTGGATATTAGAGGTTCCGGTGTGTACAGCAATTTGGACCACCACCTCTGAAGGTCTCACTGTATGGTGGTACAACATGCAATGTGTGGTTTTCATGAGAGGGCAGAAATGATGTTTATGTTGATCTCAGTTTCAATTTTCTGTACTGGTTCCAGGTTTCTCAGAACCAAGGTGATGCAAAACTTTTTTTGATGTGTGTAAAATGAGTTACTTTGTAACTATGATTTTAAGCTTAGGTTTAATCTTTTTAATTTATTTTCTTATCTTTTACTACTTGACAATTATTAGTTTCTAATCATTCACTGTAGCCCATCTCTCTCTCTCTCTCTCTCTCTCTCTCTTCCCAAGTCTGCGGCCCCATACATACAATACATCCTAAAACCTTAGGGTGCATTTACACTGCAGTCTCGCTGCTAGCACATCACTAGCTGAGTGTATTACTTGCAGTGGTGTGAAGTGAAAACGATATTCCCTGCTTTGTCTGAAGGTAGCAACAGTGGTTTGTGCACGACAAGAATCTGGTTATTGGCAAAGAAAAAAAATCCCTTTGAATGCAGAATGTCCAGAACGCAGGTACTTTCAGCTGTTCCTGCGATAGCTGAAAAATTATCCTGAGTACTTTTTCAGAGAGTTATGAACATTGCAACAAATTTTCCAGTTTAGTTTAAACATTATTGAGCCAGAAATTGTTTAACATATGAAGATTCAGCCCAACATAATTATTTCAATTTGTGTGGATGAATGATTTGTAGGCCTACTCATTCTGAGGTAATATTTTTATATGTGGCTGCAGGCTTCGTCAGCATTTTTCACTGATTAAAATCTTCTCGAGTGATCAGCCAAGTGGTGACACTGTATTTTGAGGATGTCACCACTTGGCTGATCACCTGAGGAGATTTTATTGCCGTGACATTTTTAGCTTTTATCCACATCTACTTCAAGTACAACACCCTAGATTTATCAGAAGAAAAGGAATGATAAATTAGGCAAAACAGAGGAACTAATTTCCAAACATTCCTACACCTAATGAAGCCGGTATGATGGTCTACACATCTGTTGTCCCAGAGTCCAGAAATGGCCGAAATAAATGGCTGTTTAAAATAATCCCTTCTAGTTCTCTCTCTTGAAATTATGTCGTGAGCTCACAGCAAACATTACTGTCTGTGTATGGTGGTTTCATTGGTAGGATACTGGGAAAATGCAGTCAGTTTACAAAGAAGATAGTTTACAATACATTTGTGCAACCCATTCTAGAATATTGGTCAAGAGAAATCAATAGATATTAAATGTATACTACACCACTGGTTACATGTATATTAAATGTATACTACACCACTGGTTACATGTATATTAAATGTATACTACACCACTGGTTACATGTGAGGCCAAGCTTCATGGAAATGCAGAAAAATCTGAGCATTCAGATGCTTGAAGACGTAGATGCAAAATATCCTGCAAAAGTCTACTTGAAATCTAGGTATATACTGCAGTCCCGTATGTATCATTCTTACAGGGATCAAGAAGACAAGATTAAACTATAGCTTGAACTGACTCATTTAAGCAGACGCTTCCCATTGCACCATATGTGGATGAAACGGGAACAAAAACCTGTATAAGTAGTACAATGTTCCACGCACCAGTGGTTTGCAGAGTATCAATGGAGATGGAGGTGTAGATGTATGGAGTGTGCGATTCCGCGTAAACAAAACACAGGTCTCTAAACAGTGGCATTTCTACAGTGATCCTGAAGCAGCCAACTGCCAACCGGCAGTGGTTGCAGCTTGGAACACACACCAGCTCAATATCCTCGCCTGGCAAGTATTGTAGCAAGCAGCAAGGCAAGCAGCAATGCTGCAGGTTAAATGTGTTGGTCTGATAACTATCAGTGGCTCGTTTCACCATCACCGGGCTATGCTGGCAAAGCGCAAGCAGTGAAATGGCAGCATAAACATACTCTCAGTTAAAATTATACTGGTGATAGAGGATCCTAAACTGGGATATTGAACTAATGGTTGAAAATGCATATGTAGTTTTTTTTTAATTGACAAAAACAAGTTGCGGCTTATAGCAACAACTTAAGCGCATAAAAAATTCAAACCGTAGGAAGTTCAGTGCTACATATTGTACTGGATAATCCATTGACATGACATAACTGAGCTCTGGGTTCAAAATAATGCTTAGCCCATTGCTTGCACACATTGTTTATCATAAGAGTTCTACCAGTATCTTCATTCTTGATGTGTGCACTTTAAAGCAAATCGACAAGTGCTTATAGATTAATCTTCTCCTACATGACCTAACACCATTTTCTCAAATTCTACTGTGACAAACAATCTTTTTTAAAATCTTGGCAAGCTCTCTGAAGCCTGAATGACCAAGTTTCTCATAATTTCTATTCATGGCACTGAAATTTCTTGCAGTTAGGACGATGCCTTTTACAAAACTTTTCTCTGCACATTCATTTGGCTTTGTAGGCATTACATCCGGAAGCATTGCACATTAACTGCATCTTTGCTAGTTTCTATAATTATAATACTCAATCATCAATAGTTCTGTAAACAGTTTTAACATATTGACTACCATGAGGCTGCCAGCGGACACAGCTGTTCCTTATCTTTGATGCCGTGTGCCAACTGGCATCCACATGCTCCAATCTGTGTAGTACAGTATGTGGAGCAGTACTTTGCATTAATTTGTATTTTTTGATTGAGTTGACACTGGTGTACAATAAATAAAGTGTAATATCTTATTCAAAGCATTGGATTTTGTTTTGGAACTTTGTCTTCAACAGAGTTTTTTATTTCCGTGATGAGCAACCAAATGAAAACTAAGCACCTGCCACAACAGGACCAAGAAATGATTCCATTCCAATGTAAGCATCACAGGCATTAAGTCATTTATCCCACTGGGAGACAAGATGATCAAGTCCTGTTTCATCTACATCTACATATATACTCCGCTACCCAGCAAGCGGTGTGTGGCGGAGAACGTGGTTGGCCACTGACAACTCCAATACCACAGTCATTCTTTCGCTCCCTAATCCGACTGAAATTGACATCCACAGGTCTTTCTTCTGAAGGCCAAAGATGTGAAAATCTGTACAGAGGATGTTGCAGTGTTTCCCAACCAAATCAGTGAAGTAAGACTTCATCCAATTGGCAGTGTGGGAGCAGGCGTTATTGTGCATGAGGATGATTTTGTCCATCAGCCTGAGGACCAATGGCAGAGCCAACAGTGGGATTTTTTTTTTTTTTTTTTTGGACTACATTAAGGAGAAGTCCCCCTCTGGTGTTTTTTTGTTCCGTGGGACCACATTAAAGACAATAAGGAGAAGTCTCCATGGTCATGGAACGAGTCAATACATGAAATTATAACACGATTGTAGAAACAGATAAAATGAAATATAAGAAACATATTCAAACACATTCAGGCAACAAGTCGTTAGTTTAAATAAAGAAAACCAAGAGTGTAACACTGGAATTTGCTTAATTTTTTAGCTCTTGCAGGAGCTCCTTGACAGAATAGAAGGAGTCAGCCAGGAGGAAACTCTTCAGTTTAGACTTAAAAGTGTTTGGGCTACTCCTAAGATTTTTGAGTTCTTGTGGTAGCTTATTGAAAATGGATGCAGCAGAATACTGCACTCCTTTCTGCACAAGAGTCAAGGAAGTGCATTCCACATGCAGATTTGAATTCTATCTAGTATCAACTGAGTGAAAGCTGCTAACTCTTAGGAAGAAGCTAATATTGCTAACAACAAATGACATTAGAGAAAATATATACTGTGAGGGCAATGTCAAAATTCCCAGACTATTGAGTAGGGGTCGACAAGAGGTTTTCAAACTTACACCACACATAGCTCGAACAGCCCGTTTTTGAGCCAAAAATACCCTTTTTGAATCAGAAGAATTACCCCAAAAAATAATACCATATGACATAAGCATATGAAAATATGCGAAGTAGACTACTTTTTGTGTTGAAATGTCACTTATTTCAGATACTGTTCTAATGGTAAATAAAGCGGCATTTAGTTTCTGAACAAGATCCTGAACATGGGCTTTCCACAACAGCTTACTATCTATCCGAACACCTAGGAACTTGAACTGTTCCATCTCGCTTATAATAGGGCCATTCTGTCTGATTAAAATATCAGTTCTTGTTGAATTGTGAGTTAGAAACTGTAAAAACTGAGTCATACTGTGATTTAGCATCAAATTATTTTCCACAAGCCAAAAACTTATTTCATGAACTACATTATTTGATAATGTTTCAATATTACACACACGATCCTTCACTACCAAGCTGGTGTCATCAGCAAACAGAAATATTTTTGAATCACCTGTAATACTAGAAGGCATATCACTTATATAAATAAGAAACAGCAGTGGCCCCAGCACCGACCCTTGGGGAACACCTCATTTGGGACTGAACATCACTACCACTCTCAATATTGCGGAGAATTACCTTCTGCTTTCTGTTCTTAAAGTAAGAGGCGAACCAATTGTAAGCTACTCCCCTTACTCCATAATGGTCCAACTTCTGCAGTAATATTTTGTGGTCAACACAGTCAAAAGCCTTCGTTAAATCAAAGAAAACACCTAACGTTCACAACCTTTTATTTAATCCATCCAAAACCTCACAGAGAACAGAGACTACAGCATTTTCAGTTGTTAAGCCATTTCTAAAACCAAACTGTACATTTGACAGCAAATTATGTGAATTTAAATGCTCAAGTAACCTTGTATATACAACCCTCTCGATAATTTTAGCAAACACCGATGGCATAGAAATAGGTCTATAATTGTCAACATTATCCCTGTCTCCCTTTTTATAAAGTGGCTTCACTACCGAGTACTTTAATCGGTCAGGAAACCGACCACTCCTAAAGGAAAAGTTACAGATATGGCTAAGTACTGGGCTAACATACATGGAACAATAATTCAGTATTCTGCTAGATACCTCGTCATATCCATGAGAGTTCTTGGTCTTTAGTGATTTAATTATTAACTCAATCTCCCTCTTGTCAGTATCATGGAGGAGCATTTCAGGTAACAGTCTCGGAACATTTTTTCTATGAGCGCTATATGATTCCCTGTTGGAACTAGGTTTCTATTTAGTTCACCTGCTATATTCAGAAAGTGATTACTAAATACTGTACATATATGCGACTTATCAGTAACACGGACATTCCCACTATGCACTGATTCTATATCCTCGACCTGTCTCTAAAGACCAGCCACTTCCTTTACGACTGACCACATGATTTTAATTTTATCCTGAGACTTAGCTATTCTATCTGCATACCATATACTTTTTGCCTTCCTAATAACTTTTTTAAGCACCTTACAATACTATTTGTAATGGGCTGCTGCACTTAGATTGTGACTGTTTCTAACGTTTTGATATAATTGCCACTTTGTTCTACAAGATATTCTTATCCCTTTAGTCAGCCACCCAGGCTGCCTGTTTGTGCTAGTACCCTGTTTTGAACGTTCTAATGGAAAGCAACTTTCAAAGAGCATGAGAAAAGTCTTGAGGAAAGCTTTACATTTATCATCTACTGTATCAAAACATCTTGCCACTCTTGTTCCTTGATAAGGTTTACAAAAGTCTCTACAGCAACTGGATCAGCTTTCCTAAAAAGTTGGTAACTATATTTAACATTTGTTGCAGCACAAAAATCTTTTAGACTTAAAGTTTGTGCATCATGATCTGAAAGGCCATTCACCTTTTTGCTAACAGAATGCCCTTCTAGTAATGAGGAATGAACAAAAATATTGTCTATGGTTCTTCTACTATTCCCTTACACTCTCATTGAAAAGAATACGGTTTCCATAAGATTATATGGATTGAGGAGGTCTACCAGCATCCATTTCCTTCCACAATCACTTGTACAATTAATATTGAAGTCACCACATATAACTAACTTTTTGTATTTCCTATAAAGTGAACCAAGAACCTCCTCTAGCTTTAGCAAAAATGTTGTGAAATCGGAGTCTGGGGATCTATAAATAACAACAGTAAGAAGTTTAGCTCCATTAAATTTAACCACACCTGCACAACATTCAAAGACCTTTTCAATTCAGTGCATAAATTGACTCAAATGGGATACTGTTTTCACATACATGGCTACTCCCCCACACCGCAAAGAGCTCCTAGAAAAGCTGCCAGCCAACCAGTACCCTGCTCAATGAGTTCTTCAAGTGTGGAACCACAATCAATGCGCAGAGCTATGTAAACACTTTGCAGAAACTGTGGTGTGCCATAAAGTTAAAACCATCGCAAATGCAGAATCATACTGTTGCATGGTAATGCCCGCCCTCCACACTGCCAATCTGACAAAGACTATACTTCAGGAATTTGGTTGAGAAACACCACAGTGTCCTCCATACAGCCCGGGCCTTCACCATGGGATTTTCACATTGTTGGATACCTAAAGAAAGATGAGTGGACATCGATTTCAGTCACATGATGAGGTGCAAAAGTGGGTGGGATTGTGAATCAGTTAGTGGCCGATTGCACTCTACAAAAGAGGAATTGGTCATCTTGTCTCCCTGTGGAATAAATGTCTTAAAGCATGCGGTGATCACTTTTAATTTGATACGTTCCATAGTTTCATTGTGGTGAGTCTTTAGTTTTCATTTGACTGGCTCTTATAACTCTTAAGAAATTTCAGTGCCACTCTACATCCATCATAAAGCTGAATAGTAATTTATATCTTGTACTGAACAGTGAAATTTACTGAATCTTAAAATACAAACGTAAATGGATTTAGCTCAAGCAGATCACATACTGTCAACCAGTATGACAGCAAGACATTGAAACCATTAAAAACCGATTGTTTTTCACTGATGAAGAACTACTGTGGCTATTGGATGAATCAGATATTGTACTTGGAGTGGTCAAGCATTATTGGCGTTTTCTGAAGAAGAATGTGCATTTGTAGACATGGCTTATAGCGACAGGAATGATGATGACAATGACTGTGCTGATATTGGTGATGGCAACAAACTGCAAGAAATTTACAGCAAGTAGAACTGTAAGAAGCACCAACCGTGACCAAGGCTAAACTGCTGCTGTCTCACTAACCCAACATTGCATTTACAGCCCATGTTCATCGACAGTATGTATTTCATCAACAAGCTGTTTGTGACTGTGACTGTATTACAAACATGTCCAGGCATGAGACTCTGTTGTGTCCGCTGGCACCTTCTTAGCCATCAGCACGTAAAAAGTTCACCAAAGACGTCCCAGATAATTGAGTATTTATTCAAAGCACTGCCACAAATTTCTAAGTTAGTTACTTGTTACAAAACACAACCACTTATCAAACAAGTGTTTCACATGCACTGGTCATTCAGGACATTGTGCACCCTGAAATATTCATAAATACTCAGAGTAGGATCCTCTCCTGACAGTGTAATTGTAACCTTTAAGGTTTTGTGCACACCGTATACACTTTCCTTTGCATATTATCCTTCATTATTCTACTGAAGGAAATTTAACTTTGTTCAGATCTTCAGCTGCTGCAAAATAAACGCACTGACAGAAAAAAACTGCAACACCAAAATATAATTAGAGAAATGAATTTTGGGAATACATTTGTCTAGGTAACATACTTAAGTGACAAACATTGCAAGATTGCAGCTCAACGTAAGTGCAAGATAAGATATTGCAATCGTGAAATTCCAGTACATTAATAACCAGTGTAACTTCCAGAATGTTGGATGCAAGCTTGCATATGTGCATGCATTGTATTGTACACAGGTGCTGGATGTCAGTTTGTGATATGGAGTTCCATGGCAGGTGCACATGGTCAGGCAGTGCAGGGATGGTTAATGCTGGTTGTGAATGACACTGGAGTTGCCTTCCGATGGTGTCCCATATGTGCCTGATTGGAGACAGCTCTGATGATTGAACAGGCCAAGAGACATGTCGACACTCTGTAGAGCATGTTGGGTTACAACAGTGGTATGTGGGCAAGCGTTATCCTCGTGGGAAACACCCCCTGGAATGTTGTTCATGAATGGTTGGTTAGCAGATTGAGGTACAGTTTTGAAGTCAGGGTGTGTGGGGTAACCGCGAGAGATAGGTTGAATGCAGACCTACAACTGGTCTTCTCCTAATCATCACAAGGCTATCCTGACACTGGAGTGCAACCAGCTTTCATCAGAAACACAACAGATCTCTACCCTATCTTCCAATGAGCTTTCGCTTGACACCACCGAGGTCGCAAATGGCAGTCATTTTGGTGAATGCGATGCACGCTACAGTGTGTCTCACACAGAGCTGTCCTTGAAGTAACTGATTTGTAAGAGTTCATTGTGTCACAGTAGTGCCAACTGCTGCTCAAATTGATGCTGCCGATGCAGTACAATGTGCCGGAGCCACACACCAAACACAATGGTCTTCCCTCTCAGTAGTGCCAACTGGTTGTCCCAAGCCCCATCTTCCTGTGACCACCGCTGCCAGCCATCATGTACTGTGGCTACATTCCTGCCAAGTCTTTCTGCAATATCACAGAAGGAACCTCCAGTATCTCGTAGCCCTATTAAGCGACCTCATTCAAATTCAGTGAGGCATTGATAATGACATGTTGGTCACCTTAAAGGCATTCTAGACTCCACCTTGTTGCTGTGACTTTTTTTTACCGTCCATATATTTTGATATATGATTAAAACTGTTGGTGGAAAAACTGTGACATGTGTGTCCATAGTAGCAGCTTCTGAAATCATAGCTAATGGCTTACTTCACTTGTCATATTGATACATAGGCAAAGCAGCTATACCATGAACACTCTGATTACACAAGTCATCGAACATACATTGTGCAAATAACTTACGGGTTTGCTGCCGGGTGACGTCGTCGGACATCGCCGATATTTCGACAGGAGCACACCCTGCCATTTTCAAGGAAACAAATGCAAGGAAGAAAAAAATGTGCAAGCAAATTTAATACCTCGGTTCATAGAGGAAAACAAGGAAGATACCACACACAGAACAAGTGTCAACCAAAGATAACCAACCTCAGAAATATCGATGTTTACTATTAATCAACAGGTGAGGTAGCACTAATTTTGTCCCTCTGTTTTTTGAGGAGAGACAGAGCCGGATTCCAGGCAGTATTTAAACAAAATCCACCATCTTTGTTAATAAGGTTGCTTGATAGTCTGCTTTCAACAGCTTCCTTAATAACACTATCCCAATAGTTTGACTTGCAAGCCAAAATTTCCGTGTTGTTGTATTCCATAGGATGACCGGTGTCAAGGCAATGATCTACAATAGCGGATTTGCTCGGCTGTTGTAAGTGTGTGTGACGCTTATGTTCAATACACTGGTCTTCCACAGTCCTGATTGTCTGACCAATATATGACATGCCACAGCTGCAAGGAATATGATAGACCCCAGCCTTACGCAAACCGAGATCATCTTTTACGGCCGCCAACAGGGATACTTTTGTTGTGTGGCCTCATGGTAGTGAGAATTTAAACTGGTTTTTGGAACATCTGAATTCAATCCACCCGAGTATTCAGTTCACTATGGAGGTGGAAAAGAATGGATGCCTTCCCTTCCTTGATGTGTTGGTCAAAAGGAAGACTGATGGTACGTTGGGACATTCTGTTTATAGGAAGCCCACACACACTGACTTGTATCTACGAGCTGATAGTTGTCACCATCCAGCTCAGCGTGAAGGAGTACTTCGCACCTTGGTTCACAGGGTCCAGCTAGCACATCTTGAAGTCACCTTTCGTCAGAAAGGTTATAGTGAGAGGCAGATCAAACCTGCGTTCCGCCATCAGCCTTCTGTGCAACGGGTGAGTGACGATAGCAACGAAGTGGCACCTAAGTCTACAGCCTTTTTGCCTTACACAGGAAGCATTCCCATCAGGATTGGCCGTATTTTACAGAAATATGACGCGAAATGTGTTTTTCGACCACCTTCCAAGATTAAGGCCCTGTTGGCGTCCATAAAAGATGATCTTGGTTTGCATAAGGCTGGGGTCTATCGTATTCCTTGCAGCTGTGGCATGTCATATATTGGTCAGATAATCAGGACTGTGGAAGACCGGTGTATTGAACATAAGAATCACACACACTTACAACAGCCGAGCAAATCCACTATTGCAGAACATTGCCTTGACACCGGTCATCCTATTGAATACAACAACACGGAGATTCTGGTTCAAATGGCTCTGAGCACTATGGGACTCAACTGCTGTGGTCATTAGTCCCCTAGAACTTAGAACTACTTAAACCTAACTAACCTAAGGACATCACACACATCCATGCCCGAGGCAAGATTCGAACCTGCGACCGTAGCAGTCGCACGATCCCGGACTGCGTGCCTAGAGGAGATTCTGGCTTGCACGTCAAACTATTGGGATAGTGTTATTAAGGAAGCTGTTGAAATCAGACTATCAAGCAACCTTATTAACAGAGATGGTGGATTTTGTTTAAATGCCACTTGGAATCCAGCTCTGTCTCTCCTCAAAAAACAGAGGGACAAAATTAGTGGTACCTCACCTGTTGATTAATAGTAACCATCAATATTTCTGAGGTTGGTTATCTTTTGTTGTGTTGACACTTGTTCTGTGTGTGGTATCTTCCTTGCATTTGTGCTTTGAGAATGGCAGTGTATGCTCCTGTCGAAATATCGGCGGTGTCCGACGACGTCACCCGGCAGCAAACATGTAAGTTATTTGAACATTCGATCCGCCGGGAAAAGTTAAGGTCTCATACATTGTGCAGTTACAAAATGTGCATTATTATATGGAAATTGGAATGTCACTCACATGCAGTTTAAGGGCACAAAGCAAGAGGAACTGCATGTCCACAAAAGTACTATAAACTCTGACAGGTATGCAAGATATTCTTGGTCAAAAGTATGCTAAGAAACTACTACAAACAAGTTTAGTATACTTGCACAACTTCTTGTTGCAAATTTAGCACAAATAACTTCATTCCAGAATTGTCAATTTTTTTGAGTAAAAGAAAGAGCTGATACTTTCTCATCTATGTGAAGCAATTTCGGTACACAAAACTCACCGTACCCAAAATATGTCAAAAAAGCTGCTACACAGCACAAGCCTAGAAGATGCAAACTGAATTTTCAACCAATGAAAGCTGTTGGAACCTTATTTAATAAGCGAATGTGCCATTTCATGTAGGGCTGGTACATAAAAGCTATTTTCAATAATGATAGAAGCTGAAGAAATAAATTAATGTTTGCATCACAGCGAGGACTTGAACCCGGATCTAATGCTTGCTAGGCAGGTGGGCCAGCCAGCCATTACACCACCTTATTGGTGTGGCTAAAACAGCCGCACGGACTACCTTAGTCCAGTGCCCTCCCTAACATGAACTTTGGACATCTGCCTCGTAAGCAGGACACCTGTGTTCAAATCCCAGCTGTTGCACAAATTTTAATTCATTTCTTCAGCTTCTACCATTATCAAATATAAAGCTGAGAAACATACATCTCAAGGTAATTGTAATTCCATCAGATGAAAGCTATTCATTTACAAATGGATCACTAGAATTAGTCCCCGAGTTGCCAGAGTCAGCAGTCGTGTGCATGAGTTGTGCTTGCTTGTATGTCTGAATGGTGTGCGTTTCTCTTTTGCTGTTGATGGCTGTGGCTGAAAACTTTATATAAGTTTCTTTTAATCGTGCTTGTCTGCAGCTTAATGTGTCTTCTATCTTTTCCTACATTGTTGATATCCCTACCTGGAGTTTCCGTTGTTTAATACAATTAGTTCCCACTCTAAGTGCATACAAAGCCCTTACTGAGGTGTGGAATTTACTTCAGAAAATCACTTTTGAGAGCTGAGGTATATCCAATGGTAAAAAAAATTAAACAGTCATGAGCAATCGAATTTGAGATAGTTGCTCTATTGGGGGGGGGGGGGGGGGAGGGGGAGGGAGGAGAGAGAGGGGGGAGGGAGAAAGAGAAAGAGAAAGAGAGAGAGGGAGAGGGGGAGGGGGAGAGAGAGAGAGAGAGAGAGAGAGAGAGAGAGAGAGAGAGCGCTATTGTCTCTGTGGTGAATGGAACTGGTTGGCAGAAGAGTCAAGCTCTCAATGGAAATATTAACTAATTTGATTGAGCCAGGATAAGGGCATCTCCTGATACATCGGACACACTATGTCGGGAGAACAGAGGCAGTTAGATTTTTCACATGTCACATACCTAAAGTACCTCACTTTGGGACAAGCCACTGCTGCTGACACCAGAGCCAACTGCTGTGGGCAACAATGTTGATGGAGGACTGCCATTCAGTATCACTAACTTGCTATGGGTTACAGAAGTCACTCATGTGCAGCACCAGGCACAGACAATAGCTTGAGTGTGGGAACATCACCACTGTATGCTAATCATGGGGAAAGGTCATCTGCATTGATAAGTCTTGGTACACCATGATTTCAGCATATGAGTATGTACAATGACAATCACATGAGGCAGTGTATCTTGTACCTAAGAGGTGGAGTTGCTGCTGCCTTCTGTGGGGGATGTTTACATGGATGAAGTGAGATTCCCGATACTAAATGCATATTTTAAAGTGGCACTTTTCTGATCACAGAAAGTCAGCTGTCTTCAGGATGTTACTGAACGTTTACACTTGTTGCCAACTCTACCTGTGTACCAATAGCGTGTGCTGTAGCATTACGTAGCCATTGTGAAAGCATCGTTGATGCATTGTGGTTATTATTATTATTATTGTTATTCAGAAAAGTGAGCCTCCTTCTAGTGGTTGGCCATCAACTTTCACGTCAGTTCTATGATACATTAACCCAATACAAGTTCATTTCTTTAGTGTGTATAAGCTGACTGCCCTTGGAGAAGGCAGGGCCTGTCCCAGCAGCCAATGTGCTATGAGCCAATCGTAAGATTTCATTCCCAGCATCCTGTAAGGAACATCCACCATAAAATGTGTGATTAACATATATGCCTTTATCTGTCTTTGAAAAACAGTACGTGACACTACGAGGTGCATTCAAGTTCTAAGGCCTCCGATTTTTTTTCTCCTGACTGGAAAGAGATAGAAACATGCGCATTGTTTTAAAATGAGGCCGCGTTCATTGTCAACGTGTCCCACAGATGGCAGCACCGTACGGCAGATGAAATTTTACCACCAGCAGCGAGAATGAGAACTGTTTTAAATACTTAAAATGGCGACATTTTCCTTACTTGAACAGTGTGCAATCATTCGTTTTCTGAATTTGCGTGGTGTGAAACCTATTGAAATTCATCGACAATTGAAGGAGACATGTGGTGATGGAGTTATGGATGTGTCGAAAGTGCATTCGTGGGTGTGACAGTTTAATGAAGGCAATACAACGTGTGACAACAACCTAGGGCTCGCACAAGCCGGTCTGGTGACATGATCGAGAAAGTGGAGAGAATTGTTTTGGGGGATCGCCGAATGACTGTTGAACAAATCGCCTCCAGAGTTGGCATTTCTGTGGGTTCTGTGCACACAATCCTGCATGATGACCTGAAAATGCGAAAAGTGTCATCCAGGTGGGTGCCACGAATGCTGACGGACGACCACATGGCTGCCTGTGTGGCATGTTGCCCAGCAATGTTGACGTGCAACGACAGCACGAATGGGACTTTCTTTTCGTCGGTTGTTACAATGGATGAGATGTGGATGCCATTTTTCAATCCAGAAACAAAGCGCCAGTCAGCTCAATGGAAGCACACACATTCACTGCTACCAAAAAGATTTCGGGTAACCGTCAGTGCTGAAAAAATGATGGTGTCCATGTTCTGTGACAGCGAGGGCATAATCCTTACCCATTGCGTTCCAGAGGGCACTACGGTAACAGGTGCATCCTACAAAAATATTTTGATGAACAAATTCCTTCCTGCACTGCAACAAAAACGTCCGGGAAGGGCTGCGCGTGTGCTGTTTCACCAAGACGACGCACCCGCACATCGAGCTAACGTTGCGCAACAGTTTCTTCATGATAACTTTGAAGTGATTCCTCATGCTCCCTTCTCAGCTGACCTGGCTCCTAGTGACTTTTGGCTTTTTCCAACAATGAAAGACACTCTCCGTGGCCACACATTCACCAGCCGTGCTGCTATTGCCTCAGTGATTTTCCAGTGGTCAAAACAGACTCCTAAAGAAGCCTTCGCAGTTGCCACGGAATCATGGCATCAGTGTTGTGAAAAATGTGTACGTCTGGAGGGCGATTACATCGAGAAATAACGCCAGTTTCATCGATTTTGGGTGAGCAGTTAATTAGAAAAAAAATCGGAGGCCTTAGAACTTGAATGCACCTCGTACTCTTCAATCATGTGCATCTGTTTGTTCATCTTCACTATCCTCACAGCTGACCTGCATCTTTTGGAAGACAATTCACTGGAATCAGATACACTAAACACATGAGAGATGCTTGTGATCAATACCTGTGTGCCTCGGACTCAGCATGAACCAACCAACATGAGTTTTATTGGAATTAGATTAGTCATAGATCAATACAGCTCCCCAATGCCTTTGGTGTCTCTTTGAGTTCACAACACATTGCCACTGTTGTCAGGTTGACAGCACTGATACTTTCTAATCTATTGAAGCAATCCCTGTATAGAAAATTCACCATACCAAAAATATGTCAAAAAAGCTGCTACATAGCACACATTAACATAACAGTGTGTCTGTCAGATCCACTTGCTAATGGGTGTATATTTCTTCCAGTTCAGTATTTTGGTGATCAATGGATTGTTCATTAACCCACAGCTTAAATCATTAGTGAGGAAATGTAACTCTTAAGATTGTCAGTAGTAGGATGTTATGTTAAAGTCAATGTCTTGTTGTAAGGCAAAACCTTTCCCAACCAGATGTCTCTGCATGTTGCTAGCAAATTATATTATAATCCTTTTGGTTCATTCCTCCGTCTGTTTTCACCAGAGCTCTGACTTTATTGACTCTTTCCCAATGGTCTGCTCTCCAGTGTTGATGTGCTGTAGACCACTGAGGCCTTATAGTCTTGTTAACAGGGTGCAAAAATGGTATCCTTGTTTTTACATAATCCTGAATGTTGTTTTCAGTCAGGCACCATCTCACTGTTGACTCACTCCCTGGAGTATCCCCACTTGTATTTAGTTCAGCAATCAATTTGTTGAAAAATTCGAATATCTTAAGTTTACTGATCAGTGCCAAATACTTTTGCTGGTATTATATTATTTTCCTGGATCCTCCTGAGTGAGGACAATCATTCTATGTTGATATCAAGTGTATGATCTCAACAACTCTGCTGATGGAAATCTTCAGTTTATTCGATATTTGTCAGATACTATTGCCTCTTGGTGCAAAGTGATATCTTCGCCCATGAATCATAAGGCTGTGGCACTTTGGAGCCATGTGTGTCCTACCTTCATACAAACTGAACTACAGCTGAACAGAAATGTAAACAATGTACCACTACATGGTCATGCTGTCTGCTGGCACCACCTGGCTTGTTTAGTGGAACTGCTTGGAGAGGTAAAGTCAGTTTGTATAAAACTGAACAATGCCAATATTTATGTATCTGTACAAATTGAAATTATTCTTAATTGTTATTTGAGCATACTGTTCTACATTCTAACCAATAATTCACATTGATCACTCTCATCTTACTCTGTTGCAATAAGCAGCATGGTGTTTCCAAACTTATGGAGGATAGATAGAGAGAGAGAGAGAGAGAGAGAGAGAGAGAGAGAGAGAGAGAGAGAGAGTGTGTGTGTGTGTGTGTGTGTGTGTGTGTGTGTGTGTGTGTGTATTTTATCAATAAAATGATCAAATTTTGAAAATAAAGTGTAATTGGATAGATAAAAAAATTGTAAAATTTACACACCAAGTGGCGACAGGAGAGCACATATACAAAAGGAATTAAAGTTTGGAAGCTTCCAGAGCTCTGAAAGCTTGCAAACATTAATAACTTTATAAGTGTGTTCTCCTGCCACTGCTGTACATATAGTTTCATTTAACAAAATAATAACAGCAAACAAACAATGTAACAAATTTTATTTACAATAGATACAGTGTTATGAAACACCAGTAGTCCATGTTATGACTCATTTTCTGCAGTTAAAAGGCATCCTTCTATATCTTGTTTGTCTTCCTTGTCCATATCCACCTCCCCATCGAGATCTTCACCCGGCTGACAACTGTCCTCCTGGGGCTCGTGTTGCAAAGCAGCAAAGTGCCGTGCCCTTTCTCGCCTCGTCTTAATAAGAATGCGGTGTCCAGGACAATCCTTATCTTGTGTATAACACAGTGTTCGGCAGCATGCTTTGCATAACTGGTGCTCGCATTTAGTGCCCTGCAACAGGATGGCAGAGGCACAGTTTGAGAAAGAACTTGCACTATATTTACACAAGTGAAACACTGTGTTGGCATATGTATCTCATCTTTACATTAAGCACACATAACAAAATAATGGGAAAATTTTGACAGTAGTGGAGAAGTATCCATAAAATATTCTTGTACAGGAGTCAAAGAAAGCTCAAGGATTTTAAGTTTGTGCATTCTGGAGCAATATAAGAAGCCAGACAAAACACTCCAAAGCCTTTGGAATAGCAGGCACCATGGTCAACATGAACAGGCACTCCGAGCTCCAATAAATTAGAAAAACTGAAAAGAAATGTTAAGCATATTTCTTTATTTGGTCAAAGAATCATTTTAAGTACATTGTTTTCGGTATGAAGTGACATAATACATGAATAATAATATTTGGTAAATGAGTTTTACTTATTATGATGCTTCACAAGTTCAGAGTAGAAACACTGGTCAAGCAAGAAATGTTTCAACTGTTATGGGACACCCAAGGAAATAGACATAGAACTGTAGTCACCATATAGAGCAGGTGCCAAGTTGCAGACAGGCCAAATGAAAGCTTTTGGCCAAAAGGCTTTCTTCTAAAGTAGACAGAATACACACATTCACGCAAGCACAACTCATACTCACATGATTACTGTCTCTGGCCACTGAGGCCAGACTATGAGCAACTGCGCAAGATGGGGGAAGCAGTCTGGGTGGTGGGGGTATGGAGAAGGCTGGGGAGGGAAGGAGGGACTGGAAGGGATGGCAGGGAAGTGGGTGGGAGACAGTAAAGTGCTGCATACAGGGACATGGCGGGGCAGAGTAGGACAACTAGATACAGTGGGGACGTTACTCAGATGAGGGGATGGGGGTGCTGAAAAGGAGAGACACAGAGGACAGGAAAAATGATTGTGGGTGTGTTGGGGGAACAGAAGGCTGTGTAGTGCAGGGCTGGAATGGGAGCAGGGAACATGATATGTGCATGCAGGACAGTGACTAATGCAGGGTGAAGACAGGTGGATTATGGGAATGTAGGATATACTCCAGGGAAAGTTCCCACCCACACAATTCAGAAAAGCTGATGTTGAAAGAAAGGATCCAGATAGTACAGGCCATGAAGAAGTCATTCCGGCGAAGAATGTTGTGTTGGGCAGCATGCTCAGCAATTACCTGGTCCACCTGTTTCTTCACCAAAGTTTGTTGGTCATCACTCATGTGGACAGACAGACTGTTGGTGTCATGGCCTCTTAGCAACAAATAATCCTGAGTCAAATTTGAGCATCAAAACTGATACAAGGATTAGTGAAAACAGGGTTGTCGTAGTGAGACCGAATGTTGTAGCTCAAAAATCTTATAATATATTATAAATAAGTGAAAAATGTACCCATTCAAAAAAGCAGATAAAAATTCACTTGATGCCTTCCTGAGAGACAATCTCCACTCCTTCCAAATTAACAATGTAAGTGCAGACCAGATGTGGCTTCAGTTCAAAGTGAGATATTTATACCAAATAAATTAACAAAAGATGGAGCTGATCTGCCTTGGTACACAAAACAGGTCAGAAGACTGTTGCAGAAGCAATGAAAAAAGCATGCAAACATACATGAAAGCAAAACCTCCAAGATCAGTGATCTTTCACAGAAGCTCAAAATTTAGCACAGAATTCAATGCGAGATGCTTATAATAGTTTCCACAACAAAATTTTGTCTCAAAACCTGGCAGAAAATCCAAAGAGATTCTGGACGTATGTAAAATATGCTAGCGGCAAGACACAGTCAATGCCTTCTCTGCATGATAGCAATGGAAATTCTATCGATGGCAGTGCTACCAAAGTAGAGATACTAAACACAGCCTTCTGAAATTCCTTCACCCAAGAAGACGAAATAAATATTCCAGAATTTGAAACAAGAACAGCTGCCAACATGAGTAACTTAGAACTAGATGTCCTTGGAATAGTGATCAATTTCAATCACTTAACAAAAGCAAGTCTTCCAGTGCAGATTGTATAGCAATTAGGTTCCTTGCAGAGTATGCTGATGCAGTACCTCCACACGTAACATTCATATACAACTGTTCGCTCAACTAAATATCTGTACCCAAAGACTGAAAAGCTGCACAGATCACACCAATATTCAAGAAAGGCAGCAGGAGTAATCCACTAAATTATAGGCCCATATCATTAATGTCGATATGCAGCAGAATTTTAGAACATATAGTGTGTTCAAACATCATGAATTACTTCATAGAGAATGGTCTATTAACACACAAGCAAGAAAGATTTAGAAAACATCGTTCTTGTGAAACACAACTAGCTCTTTACTCACATGAAGTGTTGAAGGGTTTTCAAACTGATTCTGTATTTCTAGATTTCCAGAAGGCTTTTGACAATGTACCTTACAGGCAACTTGTAGTCAAATTCTGTGCTTATGGAATATTATCTCAGTTTATGTGACTGTATGTGTGATTTTCTGTCAGAAAGGCTACAATTTGTACTAACTGCCAGAAAGTCTTTGAATAAAACAGAAGTGATTTCTGGCATTCCCTAAGGTAATCTTATAGGCCCTTTGCTGTTCCTTATTTATACAAATGATTTGGGAGACAATCTGAGCAGCCTTCTTAGGCTATTTGCAGATGACACTGTCATTTATCAAGTAGTAAAGTCATCAGAAGATCAAAATAAATTGCAAAACAATTTAGAGAAGATATCTGTGTGGTGCAAAAATTGGTAATTGACTCTAAATAATGAAAAGTGCGAAGTCATCCACATGAGTGCTAAAAGGAGTCCATTAAACTTCAGTCACATGATAAATCAGTCAACTCTAAAGGCTATAAATTCAACTAAATACAATTACGAACAACCTAAATTGGAAAGAACACAAAGAAAATGTTGTGGGGGAGGTGGTAGAACAATTAGAAGATGCAACAGATCTACTTAAGAGAATGCCTATACCAAGCTTGCCCATACTCTTTTGGAGTACTGCTGCATGGTGTGGGATCCTTAGCATGTAGGATTAATGGAATACATCAAGAAAGTTCAAAGAAGAACAACACATTATGTATTATCGAGAAATAGGGGAGAGTGTGTTACTGACGTGATACGGGATTTGGGGTGAACATCGTTAAAACAAAGGTGTTTTACACTGTGGCAGAACCTTTTCACAAAATTTCAATCACCAACTTTCTTCTCCAAATATGAAAATATTTTGTTGATGTCGACTCACATAGTGAGAAATGATCATCATCATAACATAAGGGAAATCAAAGCTCTCACGGAACAATATAAGGGTTCATTTTTTCTGCATGCTGTTTGAGATTGGAATAACATAGAATTATAGTGTGTGTTTCGATGAACCCTCTGCCAAGCACTTAAGTGTGATTTGTAGAATATCCATATACACACATCAAAAAAAGTTCTGCATCACCCCGGTTTCCAGAAGTCCTGAACATAAGCATTGACTGTGGATGTTGTTTCACAGACACAGTCCCTTCAACTGTTCAGAGATGTCACTAAACCCGACCAAAGATGTAAACAACTGTGCATGAGCAGCGCCTATTAGATGGAAGGGGTCCGATAGTTGATCAGTTCCAGTCATTTCAAAAAGAAAGACGTACACAGCTTGTGTTGTCTGTAGTTCAACCATGCCTAGATGGTCAATACCATGGTTCAATCATATCCGTATTGTTACTATGTGCCAGGAAGGGCTCTCAACAAGTGAAGAGTCCAGGCATCTTGGAATGAACCAAAGTGATGTTGTTCGGACATGGAGGAGACACAGAGAGACAGGAACTGTCAATGACATGCCTCACTCAGGCCTCCCGAGGGCTACTACTGCAGTGGATTACCGCTACCTATAGATTATGGCTCAGAGGAACGCTGACAGCAATGCCACCATGTTGAATAATGCTTTTCATGCAGCCTCTGGACATCATGTCACTACTCAGACTGTGCGCAATAGGATGCATGATGTGCAACTTCACTCCCGACATCCATGGCAAGATCTTTGCAACCACAACACCATGCAGCGTGGTATGTATGGGCCCAACAACATACTGAATGGACTGTTCAGGATTAGCATTACATTCTCTTCACCAATGAGTGTCACATATGCCTTCAACCAGACAATTGTTGGAGACGTGTTTGGAGGTAACCCAGTCAGGTTGAACTCCTTAGACACACTGTCCAGCAAGTGCAGCAAGGTGGAGGTTCCCTGCTGTTTTGGGGTGACAGTATATGGAACTGACATACGCCACTGGTGGTCATGGAAGGCGCCATAACGGGTGTACGATACGTGAATGCCATCCTCTGACCAATAGTGAAACCATATCAGCAGTATATTGGTTAGGCATTCCCATCTTCATGGACGATAATTCATGACTCCATCATGCACATCTTGTGAATGACTTCCTTCAGGATAAATACATCACTTGACTAGAGTGGCCAGCATGTTCTCAAGACATGAACCCTATTGAGCATGCCTGGGATAGATTGAAAAGGGCTGTTTATGGATGAGGTGATCCACTAACCACTCTGAGAGATCTGCACCAAATCGCCATTGAGGACTGGGACAATCTGGATCAACAGTGCCTCGATGAACTTGTGGATAGTATGCCACGACGAATACAATCATGCATCAATGCAAGAGGAAGTGCTACTGGGTATTAGAGGTACCAGTGTAAAAAGCAATCTGGACCACCACCTCTGAAGGTCTCACTGTATGGTGGTACAACATGCAATGTGTGGTTTTCATGAGCAATAAAAAGGGTGGAAGTGATGTTTATGTTGATCTCCATTCCAGTTTTCTGTACAGGTTCCAGAACTCTTGGAACCGAGGTGATGCAAAACTTTTTGATGTATGTAGATGTAGATGTAGATGCAGAATGCAGCACAGTGGTTGCAGCTTAGCTTGCAGATCATGTGACTGCTTTGACAGGTAGCCCTGCCTTTGACTGGATAAGTAATCCTTATGACCAGACAGGAGAAGGCAGTGGTTGGAGGATGTATGGGACAGGTCCTGCATCTACAGTAGGTTTATTACAGTGATATGAGCCATGAGGCAATGAGTTGGGAGCAGGGATGGACCTCAATGTTGTGTAGGTGGAATATCACTGTGGGAGGGGTGAAAGGACAGTGGGTAGGACATTCTGTATTTTAGGGCACGACGAGAGGTAGTCAAAGCCCTGGCATAGAATGTGATTCAGTTGCTCCAGTCCTGGGTGCTACTGTGTCACAAGGAGAATGTCCCATTTTGGCTGGACAGTGGGACTTTGGGAGGTAGTGGGTCAGCTTTCCATCCTGGATTTTCCATAGTGTGATACATAGCAGTAGTCCAATCTTTCAGCGTAGTGGCTGAGTGTATACTTGGAACATGTGTTGTAATAATTATGGAATACCCAGGCTGGAAAATAAAAATGATTTGCATAGCTTTGCACACAAGCATACATAGAATGAAATTATGCTTAGGTTTCAATTTTATTATTATTACTTGATGTTGGTGTGCCAGTGAACAACATACTGTTCTATATCTACATTCCAAATATAGAGCCTCCACAAACCACCTTATGGTATGCTGTTGAAGATGCAACAGCTATCATTTCACAATGTGTGTGTGTGTGTGTGTGTGTGTGTGTGTGTGTGTAGACAGGGGGGAGTGGGGGAGGGGGGGGGGGGAGTAATATTTTTCTTTTCTTTTAACAGTAAATCTCTACTCTTGTGCTTAATATATGAGCCTGTGGTGAAATGAACCGCTCTTCTCTTGATCTCCCCTATCTCTCTTATTAATCTTGCTTGTTAAGGATACCACATTGATGGTCAAGCAAGAGTAAGCCACTTCAGTCATAAGAGAATTGCGTTTCCTTAACATTGTTCCAATAAATCTCAGTTAGGTACCTACTAGTTTTATGTGGTTGTTCCAGTCTAGATTGCTCTGAATGTATAATCACCATTTTGACTGTTTACCATGATTGTAAACAAACAATAATGGATCACTCCATCTATTTATGTATAACACATTGATTCTGTTTATGTTGAAAATCAACTGCCAGTCCTGATATCATGCATCGATACTCTGGAGGTCTTATTGCATTTTACTACAACTACTCAGTGTTGAGAAATACACATATATAACAGCTTTTGCTATCATTTTTGCATTTGTGTTTAGTTACAACCATGACCCATCAAGCAGTATTACTAGCAAGTTTTCCTGCTGTACCTATCTTTCCTTCTTATAATGTTGTAGCAAACAGTTTTCATGTGCTGCTGGCATTGTCTGACAAATCTACATACAAAGAAAATAAGAACAGTTCTACCAATCTGCAATGGCATACATTTAGCATTACCTCTGTTCTGGTGGGTCCTTTTTACTTAAAATATTCCATAAATTCTGATATTCTGTAATTTCATATATTGTTCACTAGGGGAAAGTGCAGAACTTTACTGAATGCCCCTCAGGTGTAAATGACTACTGTATCATTCTGGTCATCATTATCTACTCCCTTACATATTTTACGAACAAACAGAAGATTCTTCTTCATGTGATGAAATCAATGAAACATGAAACCTGAACACATGAATACAGGAATACACACTTCTGAAGCTACAGTGTGCAAAAATGCAGCCTAGATGCCTTTGTACACATCTTGACCTCTCTTATCTTCTTGTTCTTCTGGGGGTTATACAATGTGTGTAGTACTACTAAGTCTACATCTACATCTACATGACTACTCTGCAATTCACATTTAAGTGCTTGGCAGAGGGTTCATTGAACCACAATCATACTATCTCTCTACTATTCCACTCCCGAACAGCGAGCGGGAAAAACGAACACCTAAACCTTTCTGTTCGAGCTCTGATTTCTCTTATTTTATTTTGATGATCATTCCTACCTATGTAGGTTGGGCTCAACAAAATATTTTCGCATTCGGAAGAGAAAGTTGGTGACTGAAATTTCGTAAAAAGCTCTCGCCGCGACGAAAAACGTCTATGCTGTAATGACTTCCATCCCAACTCGTGTATCATATCTGCCACACTCTCTCCCCTATAACGCGATAATACAAAACGAGCTGCCCTTCTTTGCACCCTCTCGATGTCCTCCGTCAATCCCATCTGGTAAGGATCCCACACCGCGCAGCAATATTCTAACAGAGGACGAACGAGTGTAGTGTAAGCTGTCTCTTTAGTGGACTTGTTGCATCTTCTAAGTGTCCTGCCAATGAAACGCAACCTTTGGCTCGCCTTCCCGACAATATTATCTATGTGGTCCTTCCAACTGAAGTTGTTCGTAATTTTAACACCCAGGTACTTAGTTGATTTGACAGCCTTGAGAATTGTACTATTTATCGAGTAATCGAATTCCAACGGATTTCTTTTAGAACTCATGTGGATTATCTCACACTTTTCGTTATTTAGCGTCAACTGCCACCTGACACACCATACAGCAATCTTTTCTAAATCGCTTTGCAGCTGATACTGGTCTTCGGATGACCTTACTAGACGGTAAATTACAGCATCATCTGCGAACAACCTAAGAGAACTGCTCAGATTGTCACCCAGGTCATTTATATAGATCAGGAACAGTAGAGGTCCCAGGACGCTTCCCTGGGGAACACCTGATATCACTTCAGTTTTACTCGATGATTTGCCGTCTATTACTACGAACTGTGACCTTCCTGACAGGAAATCACGAATCCAGTCGCACAACTGAGACGATACCCCATAGCTCCGCAGCTTGATTAGAAGTCGCTTGTGAGGAACGGTGTCAAAAGCTTTCCGGAAATCTAGAAATACGGAATCAACTTGAGATCCCCTGTCGATAGCGGCCATTACTTCGTGCAAATAAAGAGCTAGCTGCGTTGCACAAGAGCGATGTTTTCTGAAGCCATGCTGATTACGTATCAATAGATCGTTCCCTTCGAGGTGATTCATAATGTTTGAATACAGTATATGCTCCAAAACCCTACTGCAAACCGATGTCAATGATATAGGTCTGTAGTTAAATGGATTACTCCTACTACCCTTCTTGAACACTGGTGCGACCTGCGCAATTTTCCAATCTGTAGGTACAGATCTATCGGTGAGCGAGCGGTTGTATATGAGTGCTAAGTAGGGAGCTATAGTATCAGCGTAATCTGAAAGGAACCTAATCGGTATACAATCTGGACCTGAAGACTTGCCCGTATCAAGCGATTTGAGTTGCTTCGCAACCCGTAAGGTATCTACTTCTAAGAAACTCATGCTAGCAGATGTTCGTGTTTCAAATTCTGGAATATTCCATTCGTCTTCCCTGGTGAAGGAATTTCGGAAAACTGCGTTCAATAACTCCGCTTTAGCGGCACAGTCGTCGATAACAGTACCATCGGCACTGCGCAGCGAAGGTATTGACTGCGTCTTGCCGCTTGTGTACTTTACATACGACCAGAATTTCTTCGGATTTTCTACCAAATTTCAAGACAATGTTTCATTGTGGAACCTATTAAAGGCATCTCGCATCGAAGTACGTGCCAAATTTCGCGCGTCTGTAAATTTTAGCCCATCTTCAGGATTTCGCATTCTTCTGAACTTCAACACTCTTTTTATAATTTTGATTATTTAAACTTGCCCAACCATGTTTCACAGAAAGAAATTGACTTTCTTCTGTCAGTGTAAGGTTCCTGATCTTCCCCATAGCTTTCTCATGCTGACAGACATAGTCAGTTACAAGTGTAGCTGAATGCCACTAAATTCCTCTTATTTCCTCACTAATCCAACCTGATGATGGGCACTAACTACTCACTATTCATTTAGAGGTCTCACAAAAATCTTTCAGATGGACTGCCTTGGAGATGCTCATAGACACATCTATAATTTTGGCAATAAATGGAAGCCATCCATTTGCACTTCACATGTCCATTTCTGTGTGTTGCTTATACTTTGTAATGCTTGTTTAGCCCAATCTGTGTGCAGCAGCCACCAGAAAGATCATGGGCGTCGCACATCGACACAGCGCGTCACGGACAGTAGTTGCCGCAAGTAGAGTAACATCCACCAGAGGGCAAGCGAGAATTCGGACGCGACATCTACTGGCGTAACAACTACAACAACTCAGGCAGCATGGGCCATGCCCAGACAGTTAACATCGGGCATGCCTAGGACACAGTCCCGGTCTACGCTAAGTGAAGTGTGACGTAAACGTGAACAGTGTTACTACACAATTGGCGACGAGTAGCGTCGTTCTTTCGCGTGTTGCGTCGTTGTTCCGGTTTCGCAGCTTCTCCACGGCATGGAGGATTTAGTGCGGGTTTTGATTGAGCAGCTGACGGAGCTCATGGCCACCATTAAACAAGTGCTTCTGGCATTGCTATCCAAGCAGTGTGCTCCAGTGCCATTCCCTCCTCCTTTTCCCCCGTATGATGAGACGGCGGAGGATTGGGAAGCATATGAACATCGCCTTCAGCAGCATTTCCAGGCGTTTCATGTTGCCGATGCGGAGGTACATCATGCTCTCTTCTTGTCTTGGATCTCTCCCTCGCTGTATCAAGTTTTGCGGCAGCTAGCGCCATTGCAGGAACCCTCATCCTTGTCTTTTGACGCATTGTGTTCATCGCTGCCTTCATATTGTCGCCACTGCACGCATGTTGTGGCGGCTAGGGTCGATTTCTATTGATGCAGGAAACAGCCCCATCAGTCTAACAGGGTGTGGGCCGCTACCCTGCACAGTCTTAGTCACAAACGTCATTTTGTCACGGAGCAGTCGCGATAGTCGTATGCCCACGTTATGGTATGCGACGTCATTGTTCGTTCAGCCCCTGATAGGGAGGTCCGACAACGGGTCCTGGAGCTGGAAGACCCTTCCCTCAAGGAGGTCCTGTCCATTGCTCAATCGTATGAAGTCTCTCACACCACAGGTCAACAGCTGGAAGCATGGTGCGACGTTGCGGCGGTTCAGGGCGGTGCCTCCACGTCCACTGCGTCCGGGGTGGACGACGTGCGAGCAGTACAATCCGGCCGGTACGGCGGCTCCCGCATGGCGTGTAAACAGAATTCCGGCTGCCGGCCCCTGTTGCCGTCCTGCGTGTCGTGCTATATACATCATGATCGGTCGGAGTGCCCCCAGCGTTGGGCCGTTTGTCACAAATGTAATAAAAAAGGTCACATTGCTACAGTTTGCTGCTCAGCCTCAAAGGAATCGAAGGAAGCAGGTACAGAGGTCATGGACTTTTACATTCAGGAAGTTTCATCGGGCCAGGCTCCCGACGCATCGGCCCGCAAACTCTTTATTGAGGTGTTGGTTCGGTCGCGCCGGTTACAACTGCAAGTATATACGGGCCCGGCAGTTTCATTGTTAAATGCACAAACTTATTCCGACCTTGGATTGCCCCCATTGGTGCCAGTTTACCGGCGTCTACGCGGTTATGGTAAACAGTTTATTCCCCTACTGGGTCAATTCACTACCGACGTGACTTGCAAATCAGTCACTCGGCCTATTACTTTTATTGTTGTCAGTGATGCGAGCTCAGCTAACCTTTTAGGCCTGGATGCCTTTCAAGCTTTCGGTTTTTCTATCACTGAACCATTCAGTTGATCTCTGAAGACGTTCCCTGTCAATCATTGGAATCTTTGATCTCAGACTTTCCAGATATCTTTGAGGAGGGCCTGGGGCATGTTTCGGATTCTGAGGCTCACTTAACGTTGAAGGCGTTGGCTCGCCCGTGTTTTCTACGTGTGCAGCAGACCCCCTTGGCTCTCTGCCCTCAGGTAAAGGAAGAGCTAGACTGGCTGACAGCCCTAGGGGACATTCTTCCCATTTCTTCTAGTGAGTGGGCTTCACCCCTCATTATTGTAAGGAAGCCCTCAGGAAAATTATGTCTTTGTGGCAATTTCAAGGCCACCATTAATTCCCAATTGGTGGTGGACACCTATCCTTTGCCTCGTGCTGATGAATTGTTCTCCGCCGTGGCAGGAGGCCAATATTTTTCGAAAATTGATCTTTCGGGGGCTTATCATCAGATACCTCTTGATGAGGATTCCAAATGGCTGGCGGTCGTCAACACCCCGTTTGGCGTTTACCAATACCAGCGGTTGACCTTCGGAATATCCAGTGCCCCGGCAATATTCCAGCTTTATCTTGAGCACATAAAGTTGACAATCCCTCATTGTATTAATTACCTGGATGACATAATTGTCACAGGCCGCAGCACGAAGGAACACTTGCACAACCTTCGCACCCTCTTTCTCAAATTCAGGTCTGTGGGCTTGCTTTGCAACCTATGTAAGTCAAACTTCTTCCAGCCGTCCATTGAGTATGTGGGCTACACCATCTCTCGGCAAGCCGTCCAGCCACTAGGAAGTTTGGTCCAAGGTATTGTCGACCTTCCTCGGCCTGCTTCGCTGAAAGAGTTACAAGCTTTTTTAGGCAAGATAGCCTATTACCACCGGTTCATTCCCAGGGCTTCCACCATAGCCCGTCCCCTGTACGGCCTTCGGCGCAAGGGTGTTCCTTTTGATTGGTCGCCTGCATGCGAGCGACTGTTCACCTCGTTGAAGGGCCTCCTCACGTCAGCACCTTGTTTGGCTACTTTTGACCCCCATAAGCCGTTGGTCCTGGCTACAGATGCTTCACAGTATGGGGTGTGGGCGGTCCTGGCCCATCGCAACGCAGATGGTTCCGAGCAACCCCTGGCATTTGCATCTAAAACTCTTAGTCCCGCACAGGCCCATTACTCCCAGATGGAAAAAGAGGCTTTGGCCATTGTCTACGCTGTTACCAAGTTTCACCCTTTCTTGTATGGCACGAAGTTTCAGTTAAGCACGGACCATAAGCCGTTAATATCATTATTTGGCCCCATCTCTCAGATTCCGGATAGGGCGGCCCATAGACTACAGCGCTGTTCCTCTCTAAGTACCATTATGACATTTATTATCGCCCTACCGGACAGCATGCCAACGCCGTCGCTCTTTCCCGTCTTCTAGTGGGCCCGGATCCTATGTTCCATCGAGAGGAGATTATGCATTTTCATTTGGAAGTGGCATCCCGCCAAGCGGTTGATCTCCTTCTGGCTACTGAGGATACAGCTCCTCGCACGGTTGTTCCTGCAAATTTACGAAGGGAGGTCCTCACGTTATTACATGCAGAGCACTGGGGTGTTTCCCGTACTAAAACCTTGGCTCGCAAACACGTGTACTGGCCTGGTATTGACAGAGAAATTGAGCATTTGGTGGCCGCCTGTTCCCAGTGTGCAAGCCAACAGGCATCTCCCAGGGCAGTGTTCTCTTCATGGCCGCCGGCATCCCAAGCATGGGAACATGTTCACATCGATTTTGCGGGCCCATTTCTCATTGGCTTTTGGCTCATTGTCAGTGATGCTTATTCCCGATTCCCATATGTGGTTCGCTGCTCCTCAAACACTTCAGAAGTTGCAATCCAGGCACTAGCAAAAATCTTTTCTGTGGAAGGTCTAACAATCACCCTGGTCTCGGACAATGGACCGTAGTTTATTTCACAGACCTTCCAGGATTTTTGTAGGCATTCCACTATTCGGCATGTTTGCTCTCCCCCCTTCCATCCACAATCGAATGGGGAAGCCGAGCACATGGTGTGCACATTTAAGACACAGATGAAAAAGTATGTGCACGAATTTTCTGTGGAAGAGACATTGACGTTTTTCCTGACAGCCTATCGCACCACACCAATGGGAGAACGCAGCCCCGCGGAGCTCCTCCATGGGCGCCAACCTAGGACTCCGCGGCACCTCCTCCGGCCTGGTCCTCGCCAGTCTTCGCAAAACGGAGTACCTGGTTTTCCACTGGGTATGTCGGTCTGGGCACGTGGGTTTGGTCGCAATCCACAATGGATACCGGCAGTGGTCCTGCCCCGAAATGGCCGCCGGCTCTATACCTTGCAGGCAGGGGACCGGGTGGTACGTCGTCACCAAAATCAGCTATGTCCACGAGTGGGCACCCACCCTCTGACCTCTTGGACACCGGCTTCCCCATTGCCGGCACCCGTGTTGGTTTCTCAGGGGACATTACCACCTCCCCCCGCTGTGACTCTGCCCACTGAAATGGTTCTCAGCCTTGGCAGCCTCCAGTAGCTCCAGCACCGGCATTGCCATCGTTAGCAATGCCCCAGAGAGAGCCGGTCCCCCTCGCAGGCCTGGTTTCTCAGGAGGCTGGTTCACCTGTGGTCGTCCCTTCCCCATTGGCCCCACCAATGGGTCTTGCCCCCCCTGAGGTGAAACAAGATCTGGAGTTCAACAGCTTGTCGCACATTCCGTCCCAGGCTCCGCTGGTGGGACGATGGCGGCCTCTTCGTGAGGGTCACTTCCAGCCGTATTTGAAGGTTCCGGCTCGACAGTTGGCAGATTCCCTCGACTCCGACCTTCCAATGGATGTAGAGATCATCGCTCCTGCCCGACGCTCCACCTTCCGACACAGTGGATCACAGTGGCTCCACCCCCCGAAGGAGGAGGAGTGCAGAAGCCACCAGAAAGATCGCGGGCGTCGTACATCGGCACGGTGCATCATGGACGGTAGTTGCCGCAAGTAGAGTCCCATCCACCAGAGGGCACATATCCTTGAGAAGGCAAAATTTATGAGCAACAGTGAGATTAAAAGCTTACCATTGGATTGGGACATTCTGCACACTTCTCTACTCCCTTTCTTCCATTGAACACTTTGTTTGGGTTCCTCTGTAGTTTCCTCATCTTCTTCAATAACCTTTTTGATTGAGATTTGCTGCAAGTGGATTCTACACTGCTCTCCCTTTGCCTTTTCTGAGACACACCATCATGATTCTGGAACAATGAGATAATGTGAAAAGACACTGTACCAGAATTAGGCTTACTAGAAGTGGTACTCTGTAGCTAAGTCACTATAGTCACAGAAGGATTAGAAGAAACAGTAATTATGATCATTAAGAAGATTAAAATGACAGATAGATACCTCTTTCTCTGCATCACCACCAACAGTCGTATCCACCTCCACAGACTCTGAAGTGGCTCCAGCTGTCTGATTTTGTGCCACTTTTTGAAGGTGCACCTCTGGGGGATCACGCACATATGGCTGACAGATCCATGGAGGCAGCACCAAATCATATCCTGAAATACAAATATGTAAATGCAATAAAACGGTACATGATAGAGCAAATACATCTGATGCATTTCCTACCATTAACTTGCATTTAGAAATGTGCACAAACCCTTTTTTTATCACTTGTATACATTTAACACTGCTATAAAATGAAAGTGAAGTGAATGAGTCTGCAGAAATTATACTTATATGTATGAAGGGGTACAGAAAATTATTATTTAAAAGCTATACATTTTCAAATTGTTTACAAAACAACCTTATCCCCTTCAAAATACTCTCCATTACAACTAACAAATATGTCCCTCTCCTGTCTGCCACACACACTGTCGCACAATCTTCTTAAAACTTCTACATAAAAGGTTTGTTTGATGATCTTACCTGAAGTAACAAACTCTCGTATTTTCATCGAATCGAGCAGTTGATGGATGTACAGAATGAAGTTTGTCACCAATTGACATCCCATTTTTAAACCAAGTATACCATTCATACAATTGAGTTTTTCCCATAGTGTCATTTTTGTAAGCTGTTCTCAACATTAAAACAGATTCAGCAGCATTTTTATCAAGAAAAAAACAAAATTTAACAGCTGCACAATGTTCACTTAACCCGGTGAGGATGTGGTGCAAAAAGTGTACATCAAGGATATGGAGAGTCATATTGATCCTGTTTCTCGTTTACATTTTTTAAGTATTTATTGGCACATTTTAACAAAAGATGGGAATTAAATTTAAAATTATTTATTAATTAAAGGATTTTCATAGAAATAAACACCATTAACTGCACAAATGCTTTATTACTTAATTTTTACATAAAGTCTGCAAAATAATCATTTAAACAGCTCTTAACATTACATTTTTTTTAATCTACAAAACAATACATTCACCATTTACAAAACCAAAAATTCGCATCAGTAACTCAGATTTTTTGCTAAGCATTTACAAGATAAATCTTCTTCGAACACAAAATAAAAAATAAACATTTGACATAAGATGTAAATCATCTCTTGCCATAGCACATTGTCACAGAATGGAACAATGTGATCTTGACATATATACCTATGACAGCCTTCACAAACAATAGGTGTCTAGCATAGGGACACTCTTGACATCTTTTTCATACACCTTGGAATCCGGCAGTCGATTCTTGTGAAGATTCTCCACTAAATTCTCTGATTCTCTTACTCAAAGTGCTTGGCAGTTGAGGTATTTCTTGTTGGCCACTCAAATGTTCACTGACGAGCATACAGCATAGGGTTTTTATGAAATTATGACGTTTTTGGTTTTCATTGTTATTTGACCACTGAACAATAGCAGTAGTTAGGCTGGCCAAATTCAGTATTGCGTAGCAGACAGTCCGAGGCCTTTTTTTAAGTTGCAGCTTCATCATAAGTCGCTGACCGCTTATCTGCAATGTCACCTCCACCTTTCATGGAATTATTATAAAACATGTTTATTTCTGGTTTCTTTTATGTCCTGTCAATTCAGTAATTTCAACATAGAGGTGAACATAGAAGTGAACACTAGACATAAGCAAAACAACTTCGATTTTCTTTGGCATATGAGAAAAAAGTGTAATATCCTTTTGGAAACTGAACTTAGATGAGTAGATTTCTCTACCACGAGTTTTGCAAAATTTAGGAGGGATTTGCCTCTTGTTATTATGCACTGTTGTGACAGAAGTTAGCTTATGCTCTTTCAGCAGATGTGAAACTAGTTCACAGCTTGTGAACCTGTTATCAAAAGTCACATTATTGCTTGTTTTTGAAATGGGTTGCATCAGCTGATTCACCACATCAAAAGGTTTATTACTCAAAGAAAGCGGTTCCTCTGGCTGCTTGCCAGTATACATTTCAAGGTTGAAGATATAGAAATACTTTGTGTCAACCAAGGCAAATATTTTTATGCCATATTTGCCCGGTTTTGATGGAATGTATGTCTAAATTTGCATCTGCCTCTGAATGCAAGATGCATTTCCTCTATGGTTGTATATTCTCCAAGTACTAGGTTTCTTGCAGTTTACATGAATATTTCAAATATCTGACATATTGAAGCTAAGTTATCCAGCTGTTTTCTTTCTTCATGTGTGGATTTATCATCAAAACAAAGACAGCTTTGAATAAAATGAAAATGTTGCCATGTCATTGTCATCTGGAATATTTCAATGCCTGTTCCTTTTGAAAGGTCAATGGTGTTGTGCCTCCCAAATCGGTAGAATCCAGCAATGTACAACAAGCTTATGTAAGGCTTCAGCTCACTCATGGTCATTTCCTTCATAAAATAGTGGTTTGCTGCTACTTCACAAGCTGCTTTCCTTTCTGCAGTTTGCAAGTTTGTGTATTTCAAGATAATACAAAGTCTATTTTCATTGCAGAACAGACTCCACCATTCAGCCTCTGTCTTTGCTAATCTTGCCACTAAACTCATGCCAGGTACCTGCCTGATGATATTTTCAGAAATGGTCCAAACATGTTGCTGAGGTGGATTTTTTCACAACTTGGATCCATTTTTACCAAAATAAAATGGACTGCGTGTCCGATTTTCCGACTGCTCGACTAATTCCTGTAACACAGCATTGCGGGCAGTATTTTGTAGCTCATTTGGTGGTATATTACCTGCTTTGTCACTGCCTCACTTGCGCTCTTGCTCAGTACCACTACTGTCACTGCCCTCACTTACATAATCTTCATTTTCACTACTGTCTGTTGTAAAGCCACTTTCACTGTCTGATAATTTGCAAAATCACGTAAAAAAAATTATGCATGCACTCTCAGCCTCCGTTTCCTTATTGTCCATTTTGACTAAAAACCCCAAAACATACGAAACATTCATAGAAAAAGATAAATGGCACAGAAATACTACTTTGCAGTTGGGTTGGGTTGGGTTGTTTGGGGGAGAAGACCAGACAGCGAGGTCATCAGTCTCATCAGACTGTGGAAGGACGGGGAAGGAAATCGGCTGTGCCCTTTCAAAGGAACCATCCCAGCATTTGCCTGGAGCGATTTAGGGAAATCACGGTAAACCTAAATCAGGATGGCTGGGCACGGGATTGAACCGTCGTCCTCCCGAATGCAAGTCCAGTGTGCTAGCCACTGCGCCACCTCGCTCGGTCTACTTCGCAGTTGTGGAAGGGTCAAAAGTACACTCTTACTGTTTGCACTCGTTTATCTCTTTTCACGGACGACAGCTGACTGAGTGCGTGCACGCATTAGGGAGGGGGGATCAGTAATTACAGCTACTGAGAACCTTGACAATGTGCAACAAAGAACTGCTAACAAAACAAAATTAGCGGGGTCAAACTGACTCTACCACGTCCTCGCCGGGTTAAACTTGCCATCATAAAAATGACACAAGAACAAAACAGCACTAGCAAAAACAATCACTGCAGATTAAAAGAGAAAGCCAGCTCGACAACACAGGCAGCACTGAACTGGCAATGAGTTTCACTATACACACCTAGCAGCAGAAATGCGTACTCACAAGCTCCACTCCAGACAATGTTTTTTTCATTTTTTTGGATACCCCCTTGTATGTAAATCTATATAAGCAGCTGTTATGTCTTTGCTTGTGTGTAAACTTTTCTTTCCCCATTTAAGCATCAACAGACTAGTTGTGTTAGTGACTGCAATATCTTAGTAGTTGTCACGGGTGATCATTCAACAATATGAAAGTTATTTGAAACTATGCAGAAATTTAGTGACGAACCACATTAATTACATCTATTGTGAAGATTGTTGCAAAAATTCTAATTTGCGGTTTCACACTATGTAACCTTTACCTCAGTAACTGAGCTAATCACCACCAAGTTACAAATGAACCACTGACATTACAATACGAAGAGCACTGTTGACAAAAGTAGAGAACACTGGTAATTGAGTGTGTGACTGAAAAAGTCCCACTTTCTTGACACTTACAATAATGATACATCCACTCCATCTGATATGTAATATTACAGGCAATACCCTTTTGTGTCGAGAAGTCTCTCTATATTGGTGAACTAGTGTAATGTGTAAGCAGCTTAGTGGGTTTATGAAAAGAACAAAATGTGGTATATGGTTTTGCATCACAAACTGTGTGAACACCTTTTGTTGCTGCTTTAATGTGCAGCATCTACAGGTTACACAAAATTAAAGGAGCAAAGAGATTACTATGCTTATAAAGATATCTGGGTCCTCATCTGGGCACAGCTTGTAGTTCCTTCATTTTCAACATGACGACCATAGGTATATGCCATTAATAAACATATGTTCCACCAAGGATGTGAGTATTAAGTAGGCAGCATTCTTATGGAAGAAGCATTTCTTGAATTCAGCAAAAAAATGTAAATATTGTCACAGCAATAGGTTTATAAAGGAAACTGAATAATGAGGTATTTGATGCTCCAAAGTAATCAGTCAAATTGATTGAGTATAAAACAAAAATTGGAAATTATGACAGCTGATTTGGGAAAAAATGTGGATATGAGCAATAAAATGATGGAAAGTCCACTTTAGATATCAACAATATCAGAAAGGGATAGACTGCAACTTACCGTAAAGATGGCGCACTAAGTTGCAGACTGGCACAATGGAAAGACAGAACCTTCTTCAGAAAAGAAAAATGCACACACATTTGCACAAGCAAATACACCTCACACACATGATAGCTATCTCTGACCAGAATACAACAGAAATGCATCAAACTGGAGCAACAATTTGTAGCAGGGTGGGGAAGGAGGAGGGATACCACAGTATAGGTGGGGGAAATGCTGGAAACACCGGTGGTGCACTGGAAGAGAGCAGTGCACACTGAGAATGAGGGAAGGAGAATTGAGATGGTGATAGGACAGATGGGGTGGAAACAGCTCCCCACTCCCCTCTTCCTCCCCCACAGCCTCCCAACACTGCACTTGGTATCCCTGTCCTGCCACCTCTAGTCCCTGCATGTTCCATCAGGAGTGCTGATTCCTCTTCCCACACCTGTACCCTGATATATCAGGAGTGCTGATTCCTCTTCCCACACCTGTACCCTGATATCTCACTCTTCCCAACCTGCTTGGGATTGTTGCTCCCATTTGACGTGTTTCTGTTGCATTCTAGTTGGAGATAGTGGTTTTTGTGTGTGTGTGTGTGTGTGTGTGTGTGTGTGTGTGTGTGTGTGTGTGTGTGTGTGTGTGTGTTTTCTTTACTGAAGAAGGCTTCAACTGGAAGCTTATACTTAACAGTCTGTTTGTCGTGCCTGACTGCAACTGAATGTTTCATTTTTATGGTACACATTGTCGATATGAGCAACTAGGTATTTTCGAAGCAGATACCACTCATTCATTCTTTCCATATCCAAATCCTGCCTGAAGGAGAGTGTTCTGTGAGGTGGAACAAGTCAGGTTATATGGAAACAGCCACACAGGCTACTTCTATTAAATATATTAACAACCAGACACAACTAGTGCCAATCCAATCACAAGGTTAATGGCAGGAATAACTTCTAGATTACCTTTCATATGCATTATAAATCAGGATATTATTTATGTTAGTAGAAAAGCAGATAATCTGAAGAAAAACTACTGCTTGTTTCAATCTACTACTTCACACTAACATGGCGGAGATGTTGTGTGTACAAGTGAGTAGTGTTCCTGCGAAAAATGAAAATAATATTGGTAAAAGTACAGTGTGTGTGAATTGTAGGGACGAAATTATGAAGTTAATTGAGTGTATTTCTAGCCTTCAGCAAATCGTCAGTGTATTGAGTAGTGAGATGTCAGAACTTCGGAAAAAAAAGTGAGTCTTTAGTCAAACAAAATGCAAGTTCTCTTCCGCAAAAAAAACTCTTAACGAGTGGACAAATATACCATATAAAAACAGAGGTGTGAATACAGAAGCATCACCAGGGAGTAAAAACACCAAACGATTGGCAGTTAGAAACAAATTTCAAGTTCTTTCCATAAGTGAAGAGGCGGATTTAGGCCTAACATTGGTAAGAGAAGATGAACTTTTAAACAAACTTTGTAATCAGAATGGTGATACAGGCTCTGAGTCCAGCATTAACGCAAACAATGAAGGTGCGAAACTGAGCATGCCATCTATTGTAAATAATAATGGGACATCTACTGCACCCAGTAATGAGAAAGACAGTATCAATTAAAACGTACAACAGTGCAAAGACGAAAGTAATGTATTATTTTTAGCGGACAGTCACAGCAGAAAAGTGACAAGACTATTCAAAGAAAACATGAAATACTACACAACAAGTTTTGTGAAGCCAGGAGCAACAGCAAAAACATTATTGGTGTTGATTTACAAGACAAAATGTCGGGAAAAAATGACTATGTCGTGTGTATAGCGGGTGCAAATGATGTTGCGAAAAACGAAGCAATTAACTGTCTCACTTAACTAAAGAAATTCCTGGAATGCAGCAAACAAAAAAATAAGATAGTTGCAACATTACCACACAGATATGATCTAATGTATCACTCGTGTGTAAATAAACAAATTCGTAAAACTAACATTAAAATAAAGCAGATGTGTTCTTTGTTTGGAAAATGTAGCGTCCTTGATATAGGCAAATTGGACAGATGCCAGCATACCAAACACGGAATGCATCTAAATTATGAAGGAAAAAAACTTTGTATGTAAAATGATAAATGAAATCATTGCTAACAGAGAGAGAGTGAACAGAAAAATTCCATGTACCGGTATGGGACCAGTCTCAGCAAAAGAAGAAGAAGCATCCTCAAAAGCAGCAGAATCATCAGTAACCAACTGCTAAAACAACATATTCAGCGGTAACGATTGCCCATCCTACATGCAACAGAAAACAAACTCAGCATTTTTTATGGTGAGTAATATGAGAGATGAGGATTCAAAGTTGCATGAAGCATCTCTCTCGTGTGTTCAATATGAGTTTTCCACACCTCAAGCAATACTATCAACTAGTGTACTAAAAAAAGCCACTCCTAGCAAACATCACGCAAATGCAGAGGTGAGAAAAAATCAAACTTTGTCTTTATTCCACCAAAATATATGTAGCCTCAAGAATAAAATAGACCAGTTGCTAATAAATTTAAAAGACGAGTGTGAAAGTGAGCCTGATATACTGTGTTTCTGAGAACATCACGTTATGAGTGGGATCCACATGATACAGATTGAGAACTTTAGTTTAGCTACTCATTACTGTAGATCTGTTATGGAAAAAGGTGGTGTTGTAATAATTATAAAAAAAATATAGTGTATAAATCCCTAGATTTAAGCAAATACTGTGATGAACAACATTTTGAGGTGTGTGGCATTGCGTTAACAGCAGACAGTGCAACTGTTATTGTTCTGGCTCTTTACAGGGCACCTGCTGGAAATCTAAATGTATTTCTAAGACAAACTGAATCACTTCTGGCCCACCTATGTAGGAAAACTAAATCTACAATTGTTATGGGTGACTTCAATGTGGACCTTTTAACAGAAAATAGAAACAAGACAGATTTTGAACATTTAATGTGCTGTTACAATTTAGTACCAGTGGTGGACACTCCAACTAGAGTAACTGCCAGCTCTAGCACTTTAATACACAATGTATTTGTAGATAAGGATATTTGCAATAATTTAACCATGAAAAATATTATAATTGGTCTCTCTGATCATGAAGGGCAATTCCTCACTCTGAACCAAATGAAAGTACAAAGAAAAGAAAATTTCATTTGGAAAACATTTAGGGTTATAAACAGACACACCACTGAAACCTTTAATCAGCAATTACGGCTTGTGGACTGGTCTCCTGTATATGCTACAGTTGATGTTAATTCAAAATTTAATATATTTATCAATGAAGTTACATGCCTTTTTGAAGAAGCGTTTCCTAAAAAATCAGTGAGAGAAAACTTTTTCAAATCTGGAAACAAGCCTTGGATTACTAAAGGCATCAAAATCTCTTGTAAAACAAGAAGAGAACTATATGCTGCAGCCAGGAGTTCAAATGATAACAGTAGGATTACACACTATAAAAGTTCTGAATAAGACCATTCAGGCAGCAAAGAACATGTGCTTGAAGGCAGAAATTGACAACTTGAGCAATAGTAAAAACTATCTGGAAATTTGTAAAGAAGGAAATGGGGAAAATGCAGTTTGTAGTTAAAATATCCAAATCAAAAGTGAGGGTAATCTTGTTAGCGATCCAAAAACAGTTGCAGACACATTCAACAACAATTTTTTAACCGTAACAGAAAAAATAGATTTACAAGGGTCCATGAAGCAAGCCATCAATCTTTTGAAAGCTAGAGTACCTGGTTCAGTACAACACATGAAAGTAAAAACAGTCACTGTTCAAGAAATTGAAAGAGTTATTAAATCCCTGAAAAGTAAAAACTCTGCTGGAATTGACAACATTTCTAACAAATTATTAAAATACTGCTCCAGCCATGTAAGTAAAGTCCTTTGCTACATTTTTGATGCGTTACTTAAGCAAGGAATAGTTCCAGAGAGGCTGAAGTATGCAGTTGTAAAACCGCTGTATAAGAAGGGGGATAAGACGGATACTGCTAACGATAGGCCAATATCACTACTGACAAGCTTTTCAAAGGTTTTAGAGAAACTAATCCATGCCAGGATAGTTGAGCACCTCAGTGAACACAATAGCTTCAGCAAAAGTCAGTTTGGATTTCGATAGGTTTGTCAACGGAAGATGCAATATTTGCTTTTACTGGCAAACTCTTGGAATCTATCAACAAAAAACTGAAAGTGATTGGCATATTTTATGACCTAACAAAAGCATTTGACTGTGTAAATCACCAAATTCGTTTACAAAAAGCTGCACATCTCGGTATAAGTGGTGCAGCAGGGAAATGGCTCAACTCATATCTGTCAAAAAGGAAACAAAAAGTTGTAGTAGATAGTCAAGATGATGTCCCAGTATCTTCAGAATGGGGTACCATCACATGTGGAGTGCCGCAGGGCTCAGTTCTGGGCCCCCTACTTTTTATTATATTCATAAATGATCTTCCTCTCTACGGAATATTGTAGATACACCATTTTCACGGATGATACTACACTACTTATTGATAATTCAGTAGATAAACTTGAGGTAATGGCAAATAAGGTTTCAACATTGATGGTCTTATTTTAAATTACCGTAAAACAAACTACAGTCAGTGCCACAAAACACCCAAAGATGAGGAAATATTTGTAAAGATAGGTGAGCAGACAATAACCAGGGTAGATTCTTCAAAATACCTAGGTTTTCATATTAATAGCAAACTGAATTGGTCAAACTGCATCATGGATCTGTGCAAAAGACTAAGTTCAGCAACATACGCATTGCACATTGTTTCTTCTTACAGAAATTTCTTACAGAAATATGGAAACCATGAAGTCAGCATATTATGGTTACTTTCATGCAGTTATGGCATTTGGAATTATATTTTGGGGAAATCGGCCACTGGCTAAAAAAGTACTGTGTGTACAAAAAAGACACATAAGGATCATGTGTGGAGTCCATCCTAGAGCTACATGCAGGAATCTTTTTAAGAAGCTTGAAATACTTGCATCCACTGCACAATATATATTCTCGTTGATGTGCTTCATAAGGAAAGAAAAACCAATCTTTAAGCTGAATAGTGCATATCACAGCCACAATACTAGAAGGAAACGTGATATCCATTATGAACAGCCAAATCTAAGTATGGTGGAGAAAGGAGTCCATTTCAGTGGCTGACCGATTTTTTTGCCCCCCCTCCCCCCCCTCCTTCAAGAATTAAGTGTTTGGTAGATGATGATCTCCTGTTTAAAAAAACCTTAAGGCAGTTCCTATTGCAAGGATCATTTTATACATCAGAAGAGTTCCTGAACTACAGTGTTTAACATATCTTGTATTGTAAATTGCAAATGTATGCCCAAATTTGTATTTGTAATACCGAATATTTTTATTGTAAACATATATTTTGCAATATTTATTTCTCTGTAACACTTATTATTTTGTAATCTTTATCTATCTCTAAAATGTATTTTTGTAGTGGGACCTAAGTTACTGTTTACTGTTTTTTGTTTTGTAATCTCTATCTATCTCTAAAATGTATTTTTTTGCAGTGGGACCTAAGTTACTGTTTACTGTTTTTGTTTTACCATAAATTCTGGCCAAAAGCTTGTAAAATTGACACGTTCCATATCCTGTGATAGTGTCACAACACAGATCACCGGAACAAGGGATAAATAAATAAATAAATAATAATAATAATAATAATAATAATAATAATAAAATACTTATTTCAGAGAATACTACCAGCTGCCTATTTGGAAAATTTACAACCTGCTTCAAAAAAACATAAATATTAGCCAGAATCTAAATCTATGAGTCCAAATATTCTGATATAGGCTAAAAGGTGTGACTGTTAAGGTTTTCTTTTATTTCATCCTAACTTTTCCTGGCCACATACTGCTCCGGCTCAGTCTGTTTAAATGGAAAAGAAAGAAAAGAGAAAACACGTGTTACTAATACGAATGGAAATTGGATATACATCCTAATCACCTTCTCCTCCGGTCTTATTTCCAATTTCTATGTGCATCTCCTCTTCCTTTCCCCCTCCTTTGTCTATCATCCCCTCCCCCATCTCTCAGTGCATCTCCTGCTCCTGCTTTCCGTGTCCATTTCCTCCCATCTCTCTGTCCATCTCCTATTCCACCTCTCTGACCTTGAGCTTCGTTTATTGTTATCGCAAATTCAGATTCTGTAGTAGTTCTAATCATAGGCTAGTAAGCCACAAATACAACTTTCCTGACTGCTAAAGATTTCCCCTTTAGATATTCAAAATATATTTATATACTATATATATTAAAATGTACATCCTATGTCCATCCAAATGGATGGTCAGGAACTTTGCGATATTTTGGTAATAACTTTTCCCCTTCATACATTACATATTTATTTATACGTTACAGAAATAGGTATACAATAATGTGAATTTTCAAACGCAATGTTGTGTCAAACTATTCCAGCAATCGTTGAAGATCTTTCATATATTTAAGATTTTCAATAAATGAATATATACATTTTTATTTATAAATTAAAAACAAAGAATCCAAGACTTACCAAGCGGGAAAGCACCGGTAGACAGGCACATTGTTAGCAAAAATCTCATATTCATTTGTTCACAATCTTAAATCTCCAAAAGATCTTCATTGATCCCTTTGAAATTTTGACACAAAGCTGCTTTTCAATATAAACATCTGTATATTAAAATTCAAGGTTGTGTCAAAATTTCAAAGGAATCAGTGAAGAAGCTTTGGATATTGAAGATTTTGAACAAACAAACATGAGGTCCTTGCTAACAACTTATCTCCTTAATTATTACATAGATATTTAGATACCTTATTGAGCGCCCATGAGCCCCAACACACCACACCAGATACCTTATGGCACTCCAGTAAGTTAGTATTCAAATCCAATGTTGTATGAAAACTTTAAAGCAATCGGTGCAGGGACTTTTGGAGGTATACAATTCTGAACAAATAAACATTTACATTTTTATTTGCACAGATTTGGTTACCTTGTTCATGCCTATTTATAACTTGCTAAAGACTTTTTTGCTAGAATACATAACCCAAATCTAAATCCTAAACCAGGATGTGAAGTAGGCCTTTAGATGGAAATTTTCTCATGATACTCCTGCAAAGTATTGAACAGAGGATACTAAAAGAATTACAAATCATATTTGAAATCATATGTCATTCAGTACAGCACTTGGTTATTTTAATGATTACTGTGCCGAGTTGAGTTCCCCAACTATAGAATGAAAAGCTTTATGTTTCTCTGCTTCAGTTCCTAGAGTTACCCCAAATTTAAGTCTATCCCCATGATAACCCATCAGGCTGCAAAGCTAGTAATCAGCCACAGACTGCTGGCAAACATTTCTTGATGTTCAGCACATATGTTATGAATAAACATACTAGATCGAGTCCTTATCGTATATAACATGCAGATAGACTGTAGCACGAGTGTTGGATTTCTTGCTAAATTTCAATTTCATCCTTATTGATATCATTCTCATAAATGTTCAAGTCCAGAGGGAGGAGTTATCAGCACCCCACTAACTTGAAACAACAGATTTTCTTATCTACAATGGTGTGAGGGGCAGCATCAAGGAATAAAACGAAGGTTTGAAGACTGCATGTTTGAAAGCTGTGTTACAGGACCCAACATATTGTTTATGTTCCTATCAATTACTCAACATTTCACATGGTATGTAATTGTCTTTCTCAGACTTGCATTTTTTTGTATACATAACTATTGTTATTGTTCATCAAACCTCTGTACAAGTATCAATTGAGCACAATTATGAGTGCATACCTGTTTCCGGTGGTGGCTCCCACGGTCTTGGGGAGAGTCCCTCATGCAGAGGCAGCAAACGATCACGCAGTTCCTGCACAGCATCACCCATCTCCTCCAATGAACCAGCTGTTGCTATTCGACTACGAATGTCTTTGTGTTCCTCAAGGCAGAGGCTGTACACAAACAACAGAGAAATTACCAACTCGTATTTCCCACAATGACTATATTATCGGTAAACACTAGTTACAATGTACAGCACTCACTTGGCATATACTTCACTGACTACCACAAGCAAAAATTGTTCCTGACAAAAATACCCCTTCCAAAAGAACATGAAAATCAGTTTTCTTGCAAGTGTTGAAATCAGGCATTGCAAAAGTAGAGAACCACTGGATTACTCAGAAATGAAAATTAATACTGTCTTAGAAGAAGTCTGTATAATTCTTGATAGCTGCATATGAGACAACTGAAACATAGTTAAAAGGCATATGACTGAAAAATCAGACACTGAATCTTCAGTTCTCAGAGCATCCCTCTCAGGATAAATTAGCACCTGTGATTTATTGACTGCATGATGCTCATTTATAATAGCCTACAATTTGATCAATTGCTACAGTTCAATTATTCCCTCCATTTCCTTTTATTTCTCTCCCATTTTGGGGGCTTGATGTAGCTTTTTCCTCCTGTACTACATTCTCACCCCACCCTTCTCCATCACCTCAGCTTTGGAAGTCCCTAAAAGCTAGAGAAACAACATATATTTTTATTTTTTCCAGCAATGGCTGGAAATGCAACCTATGGCACCTTGACTGATCCATCAAATGATCCCATAGAAAATGTCTGGGATGATTTGGAGCAGCAAGTGGATAGCAGTAATCAATGTTACAGCAAATCGGTAGTTCTGCGGGACAAAATCTTCCATGAAGTGTGATCAGCTGTAGATAGCATACCTGAAGAAACTTTTGGACTCTTTTCCTTGCCAAATTGATGCCATTATCAGGGCTAGAGATGATTTACATTGTAATATAACTCATCAACACTCTGCAAACCACAGTAAAGGGCATGGACAAGGGTATTTTCCAATGTAACACTTATTACGGATTCTCTCCCTTCCACCTTTGAAATCCCTTCACGTATGCCGTAATTAATTTAATCTTGAAACTTGCTGACAGATTAAAACTGTGTGCCAGACCGAGACTTGAACTCGGGACCTTTGCCTTTCGCGGGCAAGTGTTCTACCACTGAGCTACCCAAGCACGAATCATGACCCATATTCACAGCTTCAATTCTGCCAGTACCTCGTCTCCTACCTTCCAAACTTCACGGTTTGGGTGGGGCTCGAACCGTCGACTCGTACATGTCCATCTTACAAAGTTCGAAAACTAGCCACTCGACCACCAGACGAATAAGACTTGAAGCATACAGGCATGCACAAGACTTATGTAGACAGACCCTATACAACACATGTAGACAACAATGGGAGCTATTTGTAACAACATAAACAGAGCAAAATATATGGGGGAATCATACAAAATACTGATAGAGAAGATAAAAACCCCAATAGTTCTGGGAACGCTAAGGCGGGGTGACAGCACGATGACGAGGGGATGGAGGAATACAGGGGAGTTTCTGCTGTATAAACTGTTCACTGACGACATTATCGATACAGACACACAATATCATGCAACACTACGAGAAAACCTACACACACCATACAACACTGCAAGTGTCACCTGTCCTTTTGCGCAAGAAGAGGATGCGCTAGCAATCTCAGAGCTCAAAAACAAAAAGCACCTGGACCAGATGGTATTCACTCGGAAACACTGAAAAAACTAGCACCGCAGATCAACCTGTTCCTAACAACGTTACTGAATGATGCCTTACGGCTGGGCAGGGTACCTACAGTATGGAAAACCTCCAAAGCAGTCATTATTAAGATATCAGCGGACAGGGATCCTTCAGATCCAAAGACTTACAGACCAATATGCCTAATAAACACCCTAGCAAAGATTCAGGAGAAGCTACTGTGTAAGCACCTGCAAACACATAGAGCTCTTGGGGGTATGAGCCAACACCAGTTCGGCTTCAGATCTGGCAGATCAATAGACGATGCCATCAACCAGGCCCTGCACATAGCTAACACCACAAAACAGAAATATGCCATGGCAATAATGATTGACATTGCCGGAGCATTTGATAATCTTTGGTGGCCCACACGGTTTCAGAGGCTAAGACATCTGGAGGTACCGCAATCACTGTACAACAGTTTTCTAGACTACTGTAAGGACCGAGTAGTCGAATGGCAGATGGACAGCCGGAAAGTAATTAAAACAGTTACCAAAGGCTCTCCTCAAGGGTTGATCCACGGCCCCATCTTCTGGGACATAACAATCGAACCCCTCTTACAACTTCTGGATGGGGATGACAGGTCAGACAGAACTGTCATTACGCAGATGACCTATTAGTTGCAGTCACTACAAACAACAGAGCCCAGTTAGAAGAAAAAGCCAGTGGAATACTACAAACAGTTACTCAGTGGTGTCACAACAAAAAACTCAGGATAGCCGAAAACAAAACAACATACACTTTACTGAGAGGATCACTCCAAAGGAATCCTTCGGTTAAAATTGGGGACACAAACATCAAATGAGCACGCACTATGCGCTATCTTGGGGTACACATAGATGAAAAATTGAATTTCCACGAACACATAAGGCTAACAACAGACGAAACAGAAAAAATACTACACAAACTGGTGAGGCAACATTCAAAACAGTACAGACTACCTCTACCAGTCATACGTACATACCACTGTGCGCTCTTTGAATCAATACTCAGCTTCACAGCTAGCATGTGGGCACATAGACTGAACGTGGTCACCAACAAAGCATCCGTCAGACAAGGGCAGAGAAGTGTCCTACTTAGGCTACCACCTCAGTGGATGCGCTGTGTGTGGTGCTTGGAAAATGCCCCACAGATATCACGATCAAATACAGAGGTGCAAGGTACTGGTTAAAGGTGGGGAGACTAGATAAGGTACACACAATAACTGGTGTTCCCATAGAGACAATACGTCACCTTAAAAGTTGGCGTTTGGATACATGGCAAGGAGAATGGGATGTAAGTGATAAGGGACGTAGACTGCACGACTCCCTCCCTGACATAAGGGAGCGCTTGAGAATGAGACATTATCGATCCCAGCTGCGGTACGGTACATTTCTTAACCGGACACGGACCTTATCCCACGCACTTAAACCACGTGAGTTTGAGTCTGCGGGGAAGCAGGTTCCACAGAACACACTGTCTTTTCTGCAGGCAATACACGAACAATAGACATACACTACACTTAGATTACACAGATACAGACATAGATATATACACAGCAATAAGAGATGAAGAACAATGGGCACAATTAAACGCACTGACAAACAGTATTTCAAAAACACCACACGAAGAGTATATGTGCACTCGACATTACAGACACGCCTATGGGCAGTATAACATCAATCTCCAGAGGATGGACAGCGATAACCACAGTGACAACGAAAATAGTGACAATGTGGAGGAACAGGAGGAGGAAGCTGAGATGTGACAGTAAATAAGCAAAAGTGCTGGCAATCTAGCCAAGAAAACACCAAATTCTTACATGGATGGGCACCTAAAGTAGTTAATACATAGTGTGTGTGTGTGTGTGTGTGTGTGTGTGTGTGTGTGTGCGCATACTGTAAGGCCTTTGGTACACCCACCATCAGTTTAGTTGACTTGTCGCTCTAACGAAGTAGGCAAGTGTCAGCAATATGTCTCGTGGTCTTATCGTGGCGTGTTTATCTTCTGCCATTTGGTGAGATGATAGAAATGCCACTTGAACGCTTAGAGTAGCAGATTGACGGTGACTAACTTTAAACAGAACTTGATTAATTATCACACACATTTATTAAAATAATAAAAAGCATAGACATTAAGGACATTGATTCTGGATGCTGTTTACAATTGACACTCTGAAGTTCCTCTGGTCTTGATATGTTAAGCTTATTCTCACATATCTCTGATACTTGACAAAGTGTCTATACATATATCTTCATGGCTATGTACAGGAATACGATAATCTTATTAGGCGCAGACTGAAACTTGACTATAGACTGGTACAGACAAATGCAGACTGGTACAGACTAATGCAGACTGACTGATCAGAGGTCCGTACACTCGTTATAAAACCTCGCACGTTCAGGTATCACTGCACGAGTGTGATCTGCGAGGAGAAAAGATTCTACGTTAGCAGCAATCTCATTGGCTGCGTTACATATTAATACGGGGATCGGCGGAAGCAGAATTTGGTCCGTCTCTAAGGCAGCACCACCTCGTAGTGCAGATACAGACGAGCGCTGCGCTTGTGCTGTTGTGCTTAGTGGGGCGCACTCCAGTGGGAAAGTTATGTATGCGCTGGCTACACAGAACTACGTACACAACATTGTGTGTGTGTGTGTGTGTGTGTGTGTGTGTGTGTGTGTGTGTGTGTGACTGGCGGTCAATGGCTCGAAGAAACCATTCTGAGGTATTCACTGTCAGTCACATTCGGTGATGGTACTAATAAATCTCTGATCTATCCTATCTTCTTTTTATATTCTTCTTAAAAAAAAAAAAACAAAATTTTATTTATATTTGAACCTTAAGTTATTGTTACTTTGAAAAGTATCATTCTTTGTAAATGTTGTAGATAAAACAAATTAAAGAATTGTTAGAGTAGTGCACCTTCCAAATTGCACATTGTTGTTGAGTGGCCTACTAGAGGTGTGCCGCGGACTCTCCTTGTGAACCACTTTTAAAACTTCATGTCTGGTTAGTTTAAAATCAAACGCAAAATTTGAAATGGGAAGGCAGGCGAGAAAGCGACGTAATGAGAAGGCGCGTGCGGGCGACTGACCAGTGCTGGAAGAGCTTGAAGAGGTGCCCTCGCACGACGGAGGGCGGGCAGGGGTGCCGCGCGGCGAGCTGCAGGTAGCGCAGCGCGGGCTCCCAGGCCGGCGGCGAGCGGCCCGCGAACAGCGCCGGGTTGCGCAGCTGGCCCTCGGCGCTCATGACGGCGGCGGCGGCCGTCTCGCGCAGGCAGCGGCGCGCGTCCGCCAGGCAGCGCACGTTGCCGTTGGCGACGACGGGCAGGCGCACGGCGCGCGCCACGGCGGCGATGTGCGGCCACGAGGCCAGGCCGGTGAGCGGGCCGCGCTGCTCGCGCGTGCGCCCGTGCACGGCCAGCAGCTGGCAGCCCGCGGACTCCAGCATGCGCGCGTACGCCACCGTGCGCTCCACCTCGGCGAACACGCGGATCTTGCACGTCACCGGCACGCGCAGCGCGCGCCGCAGCGAGCTCACTGCAACACGACGCACATCCCTCCCACAGCCGTCTCCATACACAGCCAAAACATTGTGATTGCCTGGTTTAATAATACGGGGTTGGGCCCCATTTGCCCATAATACAGCTGTGATTCTTCTTGGAACACTGGTGTATAGTAAATGTCCACTATGTGATGAAAAGTATCCGGACACTTGGCTGAAAATTACACTACTGGCCATTGAAATTGCTACACCAAGAAAACAATAGGTTTTCATTGGACGAATATATTATACTAAAACTGACATGTGATTACATTTTCACGCAATTTCAGTGCATAGATCCTGAGAAATCAGTACCCAGAGCAACCAACTCTGGCTGTAATAACGGCCTTGATACGCCTGGGCAATTGAGTCACACAGAGCTTGGATGGCGTGTACAGGTACAGCTGCCCTTGCAGTTTCAACACGATACCACAGTTCATCAAGAATAGTGACTGGAGTCTTGTAACGATCCAGTTACTCGGCCACCATTGACCAGACGTTTTCAGTTGGTGAGAGATCTGGATAATGTGCCGGCCAAGGCAGCAGTCGGACATTTTTTGTATCCAGAAAGGCCCGTGCAGGACCTGCAACATGCGGTCGTGCATTATTCTGCTGAAATGTAGGGTTTCGCTGGGATCGAAGGAAGGGTAGAGCCACGGGTCGTAACACATCTAAAATGTAACGTCCACTGTTCAAAGTGCCGTCAATGCGAACAAGAGGTGACCGAGACGTGTAACCAATGGCACCCCATACCATCACGGCGGGTGATACGCCAGTATGGCGATGACGAATACACGTTTCCAATGTGCGTTCACCGCGATGTCGCCAAACACGGATAGGACCATCATGGTGCTGTAAACAGAACCTGGATCCGTCCGAAAAAATGACGTTTTGCCATTCGTGCACCCAGGTCCGTCGTTGAGTACACCATCGCAGCCGCTCCTGTGTGTGATGCAGCGTCAAGGGTAACCGCAGCTATGGTCTCCGAACTGATAGTCTTTGCTGCTGCAAAAGTCGTCAAACTGACTGTCTGATTGTAGCCTATCGTGATTGCGGTTTATCGCACCGCGACATTGCTGCTTGCGTTGCTCGAGATCCAATGACTGTTACCAGAACATGGAATCGGTGGGTTTAGGAGGGTAATAAGGAACGCCGTGCTGGATCCCAACGGCCTTGTATCTCTAGCAGTCGAGATGACAGGCATCTTATCCTCACAGCTGCAACGGATCGTGTATCCACGTCTGCAGCCCTGAGTCAACAAACGGGGACGTTTGCAAGACAACAACCATCTGCACGATGAGTTCGACGACGTTCGCAGCAGCAAGCACTATCAGCTCGGAGACCATGGCTGCGGTTACCCTTGACGCTGCATCAAAGACAGGAGCGCCTGCAATGGTGTACTCGACGACGAAGCTGGGTGCACGAATGGCATCACGTCAGTTTTTCGGATGAATCCACGTTCCGTTTGCAGCAGCTTGATGACCGTATCCGTGTTTGGCGACATCGCAGTCAACGCACATTGGAAGCGTGTATTCGTCATTGCCATACTGGCGTATCACCCGGCGTGATGGTATGGGGTGCCATTGGTTACACGTCTCGGTCACCTCTTGTTCGCATTGACGGCGCTTTGAACAGTGGTTGTTACATTTCATACGTGTTACGACCCGTGGCTCTACCCTTCATTCGATCCCTGCGAAAACCTACATTTCAGCAGGATAATGCACGGCCACATGTTGCGCGTCCTGTACATGCCTTTCTGTATTCAGAAAATGTTCGACTGCTGCCCTGGCCAACACATTCTCCAGATCTCTCACCAATTGAAAACGTCTGGCCAATGGTGGTCGAGCAACTGGCTCGTCACAATACGCCAGTCACTACTCTTGATGAACTGTGCTATCGTGTTGAAGCTACATGGGCAGCTGTACCTGTACACGCCATCCAAGCTCTGTGTGACTCAATTGCCCAGGCGTATCAAGGCCGTTATTACAGCCAGAGGTGGTTGTTCTGGGTACTGATTTCTCAGGATCTATGCACTGAAATTGCGTGAAAATGTAATCACATGTCAGTTTTAGTATAATATATTCGTCCAATGAATACCCCTTTTATCATCTGCAATTCGTCTTGGTGTAGCAATTTTAGTGGCCAATAGTGTAGAATATAAGATGGAGTGTGCATTTCTTTTGGAGTGGCCCTCGGATTCCTTATTACACTGCCAAATTTCTTTGACATAAATATTTGACGTATCAACTTCGATGGAATAAATGTCGTAGTGTGCCAGCGGCGTCAGCGCCGGACTCACCGATGTCGGCGAGCAGCGGCCAGTCGTCCTGGAGGAAAGCGCCGTAGCGGCCGCGGCGCGCGATGGCCTGCGGGCAGCCCAGGTTGACGTCGATGGCGTCGCAGTGGTCCTGCGCCAGCAGCGCCGCCGACACCAGCGTCTCGGGGCAGTTGCCGCACAGCTGCAAGCCAGGCAAACACACACACATATATATAAACACACACCACTCTGCCCTGCCGCTATGGTGGCTGTGGTGTCACCGCCAGACACCACACTTGCTAGGTGGTAGCCTTTATTGGCCGCGGTCCGTTAGTATACGTCGGACCTGCGCGACGCCACTATCAGTGATTGCAGACCGAGCGCCGCCACAGGGCAGGTCTAGTCTAAGACTCCCTAGCACTCGCCCAGTTGTGCAGCCGACTATGCTAGTGATGGTTCACTGTCTACATACGCTCTCATTTGCCGAGACGACCGTTTAGCATAGCCTTTAGCTACGTTTATTTGCTACGACCTAGCAAGGCGCCATATTTAGTTACTATGTCTTCTGAACAGATAAGATTGTGACTCATGTACCGTCAAGAGCGACGTTCATTATTACTGTATTAAAGTTAAGTGTCAAACTAGGTACGTCCGCTTTCTGAATTCTAACTCCTTGTCATGTTCCAGTCCTCACTTCAGTATAGCACTTCCCTCCTCACGCCAGCCTGCGTGAGCTATAACGCGTGCATTTCGCCCTCCACTTGTAACACGGTGTTGGCTCTTCTGCTAACACTACAATGGCACCCTCCGTAAAGCACTCAACCGCTACATAGATGACAGAGGGATAGAAAAACAATTAAAATGGCTCAAAAGAGGAAAGGCAGCTGGACCTGATGGGATACCAGTTCGATTTTACACAGAGTACGCGAGGAACTTCCTCCCCCCCCCCCCCTTCTTGCAGCGGTGTACCGTAGGTCTCTAGAACAGCGTAGCGTTCCAAACGATTGGAAAAGGGCACAGGTCATCTCCGTGTTCAAGAAGGGACGTCGAACAGATGTACAGAACTATACACCTATATCTCTAACGTCGATCAGTTGTAGAATTTTGGAACACGTATTATGTTCGAGCATAATGATTTTTCTGGAGAATAGAAATCTACTCTGGAGGAATCAGCATGGGTTTAAAAAAGACGGTCGTGCGAAACCCAGCTCGCGCTATTCGTCCACGAGACTCAGAGAGCCATAGACACGGGTTCCCAGGTAGATGCCGTGTTTCTTGACTTCCGCAAGGCGTTCGATACAGTTGCCCACAGTCGTTTAATGAACAAAGTAAGAGCATATGGACTGTCAGACCAATTGTGTGGATTGAAGAGTTCCTAGATATCAGAACGCAGCATGTCGTTCTCAATGGTGAGAAGTCTTCCGAAGTAAGAGTGATTTCAGGTTTGCTGCAGGGGAGTGTCGCAGGACCGTCCCTATTCACAATATACACAAATGACCTTGTGGATAACATCGGAAGTTCACTGAGCCTTTTTGCGGATGTTGCTGTAGTACATCGAGGGGTTGTAACAATGGAAAATTGTACTGAAATGCAGGAGGATCTGCAACCAATTGACGCATGATGCAGGGAATGGCAATTGAATGTCAAAGTAGACAAGTGTAATGTGCTGCGAATACATAGAAAGAAAGATCCTTCATCATTTCGCTAGAATATAGCAGGTCAGCAAATGGAAGCAGTTAATTCCATACATTATCTGGGAGTAGGCGTTAGGAGTGATTTAAAATGGAATGACCATATAAAGTTGATCATCGGTAAAGCAGATGCCAGACTGAGATTCATTGGAAGAATCCTAAGGAAATGCAATCCGAAAACAAGGGAAGTAGGTTACAGTACACTTGTTCGCCCAGTGCTTGAATTCTGCTCACTAGTGCGGGATCCGTACTAGATAGGATTGATAGAAGAGATAGAGAAGATCCAACGGAGAGCAGCGCGCTTCGTTACAGGATCGTTTAGTAATCGCGAAAGCGTTAGGAGATGATAGATAAACTCCAGTGGGAGACTCTGCAGGAGATACGCTCAGTAGCTCGATACGGGCTTTTGTTGAATTTTCGAGAAAATACCTTCACGGAGGAGTCAAGCAGTATATTGCTCCCTCCTAAGTATATCTCGCGAAGAGACCATGAGGATAAAATCAGAGAGAATAGAGCCCACATAGAGGCATACCGATAATCTTTCTTTCAACGAACAATACGAGACTGGAATAGAAGGGAGGACCGATAGAGGTACTCAAAGTACCCTCCGCCACACACCGTCAGGTCGCTTGCGGAGCAGATGCAGATATACATGCAGAACACCTACAGAGGCTGGACAAGAAAGATCGTCAACTCGCACGTGAGCGTATGGGGAGTCATAAAGTTTTCGTACAATCTCGGAAACAAAAAAAATTACGTAGTTAATTTGTTATTTGCAGGCACCGCGCGAGACAGTCAAACAGGGAGATCTGAGAACTGCCATGGTGAGGGATAGTAGGAGTGGGGGGGGGGGGGGGGGGGGAGGGGACTTAACCTTGGGTGTTGAGACGGGTGACAGCTTTACAAGGGCATGGAGGTCAGCCAAGTGCGCAACATGCCGAGGCAGTCATGCCTCCATTTCAGCTCACATTTTATCATATTTAGGTTACACAGTTACGACAGACGGCCGGAGAGCATAGGAACGAAGTCGAGTCATGCCCGTAACTCCGATTATATTTACTTCTTAAATGTTGGTGCGGAGTTCCGACTAAGATGATGAAATTGTCCACACTGGCGGCTTTCAACTTACAATTTCAAAAACCCTAATTTCAGACTAAAAAACTTCACTTGATGTTATACAACGTGTCCCATTTATCTTGACCGCTGTAAATAACTGTTTGTCCAGATGCAAATTACAAAATGTTTGAAGCAGATGGTCTTTAGCCATCAGAGGGGTATCAAACAGCATGATTGCCTTCGTTGTAGATTTGTTTTTTTACAAAGATATGAACAGCGGTACGACCTTTTTTAAATGGCACTCTGTATTTTTTTATTCAGTAATTCATTTCCTCTTCTAAGACCTATTCAAATATGTATCACAATGTACCATTCACAGAAACACAACGTTATTAATTACATAACACAACACTGACTTTGATCCCTGAATCACAAACTCGCCCACTTGCTGGAGTTGTCAGAAAACAAATGAAAACCAGGTAAAAACATAACACAAAATTGACTTTGACTCTCCTGAACCATTGCCCAGGAGTAGAACATTCAAAGGTGCTCAACGTGGTGACCCTGGACACCGATACACTGGTGCACTCGTTGAATGAAAGAATTATTTAGTGCTTCCAGTGTTGTCTGCTGAAGAGAATTGCAAGCAAGCACGTCCTCTGGAGTTGTTGGAATATCACGACAGACAACGTCTTTAATGCATCCCCAAAGAAAAAGTCTAGAGGATTTAAATCAGGAGACCTAGCAGGCCAAGTAACTGTTCCTTCTCGACCAGTCCATCTGGCAGGATACCTTCGGTTCAGAACACGACGTGCACGCAAGCCATTATGTGCTGCAGATCCATTGTGTTGATACCATATAAGCATTCTGGTTCTTCGCGGCACTTTATTCAGAAGAGGAGGAAGAATTCGTCTGAGGAAGTTGCCATACGCTGTTGCCGTTTAGACTACCATTGACGAAACAAAACGATGGTGACGGAATGAGGGGTGTGCATTCTACTATTGTCCTCTGTCAACGTCAGCACGTCGATGGTTCCATTACCCCGAGTGCCTGCTCTAAGCGCTGGGAGCGTCAACGTCAGTGTTGTGTTATGTAATTAATAACATTGTGTTTCAGTGAATGGGATACTGTGATACATTATTGAATAGGTCTCTAGGAGAGGAAATAAATTACCTAATAAAAAACAGAGGGTGCCATTTAAAAAAGTCATACCGCTGTTCATATCTTTGTAAAAAAAACAAAGCTGCAGCGAAGGCAATCATGCTGATTGATGTCCCCCTGACGGCTAAAGAACATTTGCGTGAAACATTTTGTAATTTGCATCTGGACAAACAGTTATTTAGGGTGGTCAATATAAAAGGGACACCCTGTATATCATTGTGGCAGACTGAAGACGAGAGTGCCCTGAGCATTCAGGCATGAAACTGTCGATTTAACTCATCGTGCAGTCTAGGACAAACCTTCACACAGTCTAGAACTATCTTCCACACCTGCAATATATTGGTGATACTAATGGATATTTTGTCTTATTCAATTAAAATTGAAGTTTAAAGCAGCCGAGGAAAATGTTTTTAAGCACAGCCTGCGACTAGTTTTCTGTGAGGCGATTTGTGTGTGGATAGAATGTTACGTTATTCAGCGTAAAATTGAACTGTTAATGAAAAATTGCCTAGGGAACATTCATATGTGGTTTCTATACGTCAACAAATGCATGTGATGACAATTGTTACAAATTATTATGGTGCTCAATAAGTGATAGAGGGCCTAATAATACTCCACAATCTTTGATGCAAAACCTTAATACCAGACTGACTCTTAGAAAATGTTCGTTATAATATACCATTTCCTGATTTTGAGATTGAAGTACCAAAACATCAGGTGGACTCGCAGTATTTTGAACTTTCATTATTGTAGTGTCGTGATACTCCCACACGCTATCGCAAACATTCGCTGTTTAATGAAAGCATGTTACGGTCTGCGCCGAGAAAGAAGAAATCCAGCGTGAACAACGAGACAACTATAGTAGACACAAGCTAAGCATACCTCTCCCAAGTCAGCTAGGAGAAATTATTTGAAGGAATAGATGAGGCAGTGTAAAAACAAGCCAGGCCCACGACACCATTGATCGTGTGTATGAAGCTTTGGAGGAAGCCCACGAAAATCAGCCAGACCCACAGTGCAGTGCACAGTAGCCTCTCCCAAAAGGATGGTGCAGCACGTCACATCGTTGCAGTGTCAAGGGATTTCATTAGAGTCGCATTTCCTGGTCGTCTCATCAGCAGGAATACCAATAATCACCGGATTTATTGGCCCCGAAGTTTTATTTATTTACTTTTTGGAAAACCATCCAGCAACTTGAAACGGCGAATTCGTGAAGAAATGAACAACATTCCGTTGGAGATGCTACGTGCCTTCAAGAGCGGATTCACCCTCAGGCTCTGACAACGTGAGCGAAACCAAGGAAGCCATTCGAGTGATACTGTACTAAAAAAAATGATAACTTTCAAGGCAATCTATTACTTTTCACTCATGTGCATCAGATTCAGTTCAAAAAAATTAAAATTTGTGCGAATTTTTTATTCTTCCTGTTTGACTCCTCCACCCTGTACATTTCTGTGTTTTAGTACACACTGAAATCCCCGCACTGCATCACCAGCGTATAACGGTCCTAGAGGAGGCAAATCGACAATAGCGCAGTCCATTGATAAACTGAAGTAACGTAAACGTAAATATAGACTCTGTCCAGAGGCCCTGGCGGGTCCATCGGGACCGACCGACCACCGTGTCATCCTCCGCCAATAGCATCATCGGATGCGGTATAGAGGAGCAGTGCCAGCACACTGCTCTTCCAGCCGTTGTCACTTTTTGTGATCGGGAGCCGATACTATTCCGTCAAGTAGCTCCTTTGCAGTACCGGGAATAGAACCCGCGCCTGCCGCATGGCAAATCAGCCATGCTGGACATTCAGTTACGGAGGCGGACAATAAAGTGAAGCGGTGTGCAGTAATTCGTTTTCTGTATTTGAAGGGTAGCAATGCTAGAATCATTCATGTTGGATTGAAGTATATGGCAACAAATAGACGCTGTAAGTGCGACCAGACAAACCTGAATAACGAAGAATAAACTCGCAGACCATCTCTCTCCCTGTGAAGAACCGGGAACCGTGATAGAAGTCGAAGCACGGAGTCTTATAATCGAGACAAGAACGGAAAAAAAGGAAAATCTGTCATTATCAGTTTCCAACACACTGCACGATATTCAAACATGACAAACGTTGTTGCCCACTGCATTCCGTGAATGGTCACACACATGAAAAAATCCCCTCAAACCGAGACATCAACGGAAAAAAAAAGGTTCAAATGGCTCTGAGCACTATGGGACTTAACATCTGTGGTCATCAGTCCCCTAGAACTTAGAACTACTTAAACCTAACTAACCTAAGGACATCACACACATCCATGCCCGAGGCAGGATTCGAACCTGCGACCGTAGTAGTCGCGCGGTTCCGGACTGAGTGCCTAGAACCGCTAGACCACCACGGCCGGCACATCAACGGAAAGACCACTCAAAGTGTTTTGCTTCGTCGGTTTAATCACCACGGAAATAGTGGTGGGTTTACGGTGGAGACAATACTGGGTTTATCTCTTTGACCCCCGAGACAAAGAGCAAATCAAGCTGAAAAACATGTGCATTCAACACCGCTGAAAAAGATGAAGACCTTAGCGAGTGGTTCAAATGGCTCTGAGCACTATGGGACTCAACTGCTGTGGTCGTCAGTCCCCTAGAACTTAGAACTACTTAAACCTAACTAACCTAAGGACATCACACACATCCATGCCCGAGGCAGGATTCGAACCTGCGACCGTAGCAGTAGCACGGTTCCGGACTGCGCACCTAGAACCGCGAGACCACCGCGGCCGGCTTAGCAAGTGGTTTCTGGAACTTGTAATTTTTCCAGTTCGCAACTGAGAAACTTTAACTTAATTTTTAAGCGAGTGAGGCTTTGAATTGTTGCAAAATTTTGGTGTGCGCTCAAGATACTACCCAGGTTTATTTCAGTTCTCGCACTGGCAAACAACATTCAGTACTGGCAATTCACAAACTAGTTACTGAAGAAAAACAGGAAATTAAGCGAATTTTATTTTTTATATAAACTTTAATCTGTTAGTGTAGTACGCAAAATCCTGCCTGCATTTAAATGACTTTTTTTTCTTTTTTGTAGTTGAGGATTTTAGGGGGAATGTGACGAAAGATTGGTTGGCTGCTAGATTTATACATAGCCAAATTACATAAAAAAATTTCAACCATTCACTGTGTTCCCTGACAGAGTGCTACCAACTGGAACATTGATACACTGATAACCTGCACAGTATTGTTGGGGGCTCCGTGAGAACTCAGTTATATTTCGGCATAAACTTATGAGACAGTTACAGTTCCTTTTTTATTTTTATTTTAACGGTCTGTGTGCACCTGAACAGAACACTCAGGTCGCGCACATATATACATACATATATTAGTCCTTAGTTCCATAGATCATGAATACGACATTTCGTAATGATGTGGAACGTGTCACTTTAACATAAGTTTTCTTTACACAAATTAATTAATTTTTTTTACAGTTCCTACTTCATACGTAAGAATTCATCTATTTTGTAGAAGGAGTTGTCATTCATAAATTATTTTAATTTGCTTTAAAATGTTGGTTGTCTATCTGTCAGGCTTTTAATACTATTTGGCAAATGACCAAAGATCTTTATGGCAGCATAATTCACCCCTTTCTGTGTCAAAGTGAGATTTAATCCCGAATAGCGGATATCAGCCTTTCTTCTAGTGTTGTAGCTATGCACAACGCTCTTATTTTTGAACTGGGGTGGGTTATTTAATGACAAATTTCATAAGTGAATGTATGTATTGCGAAGGTACTGTGAATATCCCGAGTTCCTTAAATAAATGTCTGCAAGGTGCTCTTGGGTGAGCTCCAGCTATTATTCTGATTACACGCTTTTGTGAAATGAATACTTTCTCTCTTAATGACGAATTGCCCCAAAATATTATGCCACATGAAAGCAGTGAATGAAAATAGGCATAGTAGGCTAGTTTACTGATATGTTTATCACCAAAATTTGCAATAACCCTAATAGCATAAGTAGCTGAACCTAGCCGTTTCAGCAGATCATCGATGTGTTTCTTCTAATTCACTTTCTCATCAATGCACATACCCAAAAATTATGAGTATTCAACCTTAGCAACTGACTTCCGTTCATAGTCTATATTTATCAATGGTGTTATGCCATTTACTGTACAGAATTGTACAAACTCTTTTTTTCTCAAAATTTATTGAGAGTCCATTTGCAGAGAACCAGTTAATAATTTCCTGAAAGACATTATTTGCAATTTCCTCAGCTGATTCTTGCTTCTTGAGTGTGATTACTATACTTGTATCATCAGCAAAAAGAACTAACTTTGCATCTTCATGAATATAGAGTGGCAAGTCGATAATATATATTAAGAACAATAAGGGACCCAAGACTGAACCCTGTGGGACACCATGCAGCAGACTGCTCAGAGACCAGGAGGCCTCTACTCACTAATCAGTGAAAACTCCCATCTGACAACGCAGACTGGACTCTCCATTTACAGAATATTTCTGCAGTCTGACCTTGTAATATTGAATTCCCTAACGATTTCCAAAACTGAACCCATCGGAAATCTTTTCACCCGAATCACCTGCGTATAAATGACAGCTCCAACAGTGCAATGCCCTTTTATACCTTGTGTACACGATACTATGGCCGTATCACTATCCCATAACTTTTGCCATCTAAGTGTAAGTGACATTTGTATCTGTGCCTGGGGCACAGTTGCTAGGAGTTACATACAGGGGGGCAAACAAGACGCGAAAACACCAAAACATGAATCACATTACTATGCCTAATATGGTATCGGAAAATCATTCACATTAAAAAAAGTTTCCACTCGCTTCAGGATGGATAGATACAAATGTCACTTACACTGAGCAACACTGCGTGAATTGGTCGCAGAAATCAATATGGGACGTACGACGAACGTATCCGTTTGGACAGCACGGCGAAATTTGGCGTTAGTGGGCGATGACAGCAGATGACCGACACTAGTGCCTTTGCTAACAGCAACCATACATCGTGACCATATTAGTTGGACCCTAGACGATTGCAAAACGGTGGCCTGACCAGATGCATCTCGATTTCAGCTGGTAAGAGCTGATGGTAGGGTTCAAGTATGGCGCAGACCCCAGAATGCCACGGACGCAATTTGTCAACAAGGCACTGTGCAAGCTGATGGTGGATCCATAACGGTGTGTACTGGGTTCTCTGGTCCAATTGAACCGATCACTGGCTGGAAATGGTTATGTTTGGCTACTTGGAGACCATTTTCAGCCATTCGTGGACTTCTTGTTGTTGTTGTGGTCTTCAGTGCTGAGACTGGTTTGATGCAGCTTTCCATTCTACTCTATCCTGCAAGCTTCTTCATCTCCCAGTACCTACTGCAACCTACATCCTTCTGAATCTTAGTGTATTCACTTCTTGGTCTCCCTCTACGATTTCTACCCTCCACGCTGCCCTCCAATACTAAATTGGTGATCCCTTGATGCCTCAGAACACGTCCTACCAACCGATCCCTTCTTCTAGTCAAGCTGTCCCACAAATTTCTCTTCTCCCCAATTCCATTTAGTGTCTCCTTATTAGTTACGCGATCTACCCATCTAATGTTCAGCATTCTTCTGTAGCAACTTGCCATTGCCAGTCTACATTTTATATCCTCTCTACTTCGACCATCATCAGTTATTTTTCTCCCCAAATAGCAAAACTCCTTCACCACTTTAAGTGTCTCATTTCCAAATCTAATTCTCTCCGCATCACCCGACTTAATTGCACTACATTCCATTATCCCCGTTTTGCTTTTGTTGATGTTCATCATATATCCTCCTTTCAAGACACTGTCCATTACGTTCAACTGCTCTTCCAAGTCCTTTGCTGTCTCTGACAGAATTACAATGTCATCGGCGAACCTCAAAGTTTTTATTTCTTCTCCATGGATTTTAATTCCTGCTCCGAATTTTTCTTTTGTTTCCTTTACTGCTTGCTCAGTAGACAGATTGAATAACATCGGGGATAGGCTACAACCCTGTCTCACTCCCTGTTTCTGTGTAAATTGTAAATAGCCTTTCGCTCCTTGTATTTGACACCTGCCACCTTCAGAATTAGAAAAAGAGTATTCCGGTCAACATTGTCAAAAGCTTTCTCTAAGTCTACAAAAGCCAGAAACATAGGTTTGCCTTTCCTTAATCTATTTTCTAAGATAAGTCGTAGGGTCAGTATTGCCTCACGTGTTCCAACATTTCTAACGAATCCAAACTGATCCTCCCCGAGGTTGGCTTTTACCGGATTTCCATTCGAGTGCAAAGAATTCGTGTTAGTATTTTGCAGCTGTGACTTATTAAACTGATAGTTCGGTAATTTTCGCATCTGTGAACACCGGATTTCTTTGGGATTGGAATTATGATATTCTTCTTGGACTTAATTTTCTCAAATCACGATGGAATTTTTATGGATGACAATGTGGCATGCCACCGGGCCACAATTGATGGCGATTGGTTTGAAAAACATTCTGGACAGTTCAAGCGAATGATTTGGCCGCTCACACTACCATCCAATATTTGTAGCACATAAGTGAGAGATCAGTTCGTGCACATAATCCTGCAATGGCAACACTTACGCAATTATGGGTGGCTATAGAGGCAGCAGTGTCAATACTTCTACAGGGGACTTGCACCGACTAGTTGAGACCATGCCACGCCGAGTTGCTCCACTATGCCAGGCAAAAGGAGGCCCGACAGATATTAGGCGGTAACTCATGACTTTTGTCATCTCAGTGTGTAATACACATATTTAACATATTCCGGATACATTTGCAGACGTAGTTCACCTGAGTCTTTAGAGAGTGTCTCCTTGCAGTTTCGTTTTCACGCAGATCAATGTGTATGACGTCATATCTCCTGAACTATGGGTCGTACAAAAATGGTTCAAATGGCTCTGAGCACTATGGGACTCAACTGCTGTGGTCATTAGTCCCCTAGAACTTAGAACTACTTAAACCTAACTAACCTAAGGACATCACACACATCCATGCCCGAGGAAGGATTCGAACCTGCGACCGTAGCAGTCGCACGGTTCCGGACTGCGCGCCTAGAACCGCGAGACCACCGCGGCCGGCTCTTGGTCGTACAATGATATTGTTTTTTAGGTCCATTTAGCGGTATATTTGGATACTGTCTGCAAAATGTGTTGCTTTACAGCTAGCAGCGATGAAGTAATAAATTTAATCGTCATGCATGATGCGGTAGTTTTACTGCATGAGCAGTGAAAATGTGGTAAGCGGTAAGCTGTTTTCCTTTAGTCATTTTGTGGGGTTGCCAGCAAGTAAAAGTAAGTTGGCACCATTCAGAATGCTTTGTGCCGATCATTCTCTGTTTCGGATTGCTGCGACCCTCAGGCCGACTGTAAGCGGGATACAATACGAAAGAGATAAAAATCAAGGAGAAGCAGGAGGGGAGTGAGGTGTGGTTCTGCCGAGAATGCAGTTGGAGGTCCCTGGAGGATAGCACACGATGGGGGTCGCACACTCTGCATCCCACCAGGACTATTACCGTGAAAGGAACGGGCAACACAGATAAGATGATAAAAGATTAGGAAAGATAAAATATTAAAAACGGCATATGTAAAACGACAAGGAGAATAAAAAGTTGGGAAGGGTAGGGACCAGGCCGGACCAGACCAGATCGCCGAGCAAGGGCCGCGATGGAACTCCTGAGTAACAGCAGGCGAGGGGTGCCCCTCCAACCCCTCAGGCGTTCAACGAGACCAAAATATCCCACCTTACAGAGACGAATAGAAACATTAAACCAGGTCAGCCGCTTTGGCGTCGTCCGTTCTCACACATGGTTCAAATGGCTCTGAGCACTATGGGACTTAACTTCTGTGGTCATCAGTCCCCTAGAACTTAGAACTTCTTAAACCTAACTAACCTAAGGACATCACACACATCCATGCCCGAGGCAGGATTCGAACCTGCGACCGTAGCGGTCACGCGGTTCCAGACTGAAGCGCCTAGAACCGCACGGCCACACCGGCCGGCCCCGTTCTCGTCACTGCCATGTACTACAAGAGCTTTAATTAATTTAATGTTGCTTGCTACAATTAAGTACTGCATTTGGAAAAGGCCGTGTGTATAATGCGCATCCCAATGAGGCGTAGCTTCGTATACCGATCCTGCCTTGGAGGCGGTTAAGTGGGAGATGTGTCTCAGAGCTGGATAGTGACAGATGGTGACGCGAGACTGGACGCGCACGTAGTTTATGTATCAGCCGATGGAGGACAATATTGGATAGGGGACTGATTTAGTTTCGATTGTGCCCACTAGAGTGCACTAAAGTAATAGAATGTTCTAGTATTTTCATAAAGTGTTATTATGTCTTTTTGAGTAGGTAAAATGTTATAAATGTGTTTTAGCAGTATGAATGATGCGTGAGTGTGGTTTAAGGTTAATATGAAGATAATTGTTTAACGAGTTATGTAGTGGGGTTTAGTGTGGGAACATTTCGAAGATGTATGGATGTGGACAAAAGGGATTTTTGTAGAATATATTGTAAAGTAAGTTTCTGGTAAAGGGAAAGTTAATTCAGGCATAAATAACAATAGTAAATAACTTTATGCATAAACAAAACTTCAGCATTTTAGATAATTACGTCGGTAGAAAGTGCAGTCGTTAGGTTTAGTATTTTGCGATTGGTTATTGATGAAAAGCGCGGACTGACGCGAGAGAATTTTGTTTTGCTATTGGCTGTTGACTAAACTGGCCAATGATAAAGCAATATTCTTCGCGCCCTTGCTCTGCTGGTAGAGAAGACAGTGTATTGTAGAAGAATCTGAGCCTAGCTATGAAACAGTTCGGACGTTTGTAGTAGTAGTTCCGATGGAAATGATAAGTTGCCGGATATAGAAGAGTTTCTTACATCAAAAGTGGTGTAAAAGGACGGAATAATTATTCCGATGGGTGTGTAGAAATTTCGGAATTTTTAAGTGAATTTTGTGACGAGAAAAAAATTCCGCGTGGCGTATTGAGCAGGTCGGTGGCTAAGAACTATGACTGCATTAGGTACCGACAGGCTTAATATTTGTCGAGCATTCTCAATCAAAAACAGTCCTATTTTATTAGCTATTACGTTTTCGGGAAATGCAACACCATGAACTTGCTAACGTGAGTGAAAGGGATTGTGAGTGACTGTGTTAAGACTAGCACGGGCTTGGCAGTGATACATGTTCACCTAAGTTTCAGAATATATTAATGAAGGACAAAATTTCCAACCTGTCATTTCGTGTGAAAGCTTTCTCCCGAAACGTAGATTAGTGACTTTAATTGCGGCTTGGTTTACGTCGAAGTACAGTAGGTTTCGCTCGGCTTTCCTACTGATGATCTGCTGAGACAATGTTCACAGGTAGGTGCAGGTACGTCCTAAAGGGACGGAATGAACTGCGCCGCCGCATCATGTTGCTTCCGCGTCAAAACCTACGCCATAACAGCCAAACGGTACAGGTCCCACACACCCACCAGCTGTCACTACTGGGAGACAAACAGTAAAAAATTCCCCCCCCTCCACATCTTCTGATTCTGCAGCGCCCGCTCTACTTGCACCTCTGAGAAAAGTGGCCAGCTTGACTTAGTTCACGGCCAAATTCATGAACGTCACTTGTAATTAAGCTGTCTCTGGAAGCACGCTAGTGTGCAAAACTTAAAGACGAAACTAACTTCCTGTTGAAATGTCACAGCCAAGTACGAGGATTAACTGAAAAGTAATGCCTCCACCTTCGTAACTCTTCAACAGTTGGCAGCATTGGTATGCGGCAGGTGCTGGCTTGTTCCGTAGCCTCTTCTCTACAGCTCCAGTTGGCGGGAAGCCTTAGCATTGAACGGTTGTGTTGTAACAGTGTAAAGTATGCAACGCTGCGCAAACGATCGGTCAGTGCGATTTACGCAACGTGCTGTCATTGAATTCTTGACAGTAGAAGGTGTCAACCCAAAGGAGATTCACCAGAGAATGAAAGCAGTTTACGGTGACTGTGCTGATGTGAGTACTGTGCGTCGTTGGGCGTGTAAGTTTAAAGATGTTGAGACGGGAACATCTGACCTGTGCGACAAACAAAGAGTTGGATGTCCTGTGACAGCAACCGCAGAGTTTCACAAGCAAACTGTTGACAGACTGGTTCAGGACGATCGTCGTATCACTCACAGAGAAATCGCAAGCACAATCGGCATTTCAGGAGAACGAGTGCGTCACATTATTCCTTTGCACATCTACATCTACATGATTACTCTGCTGTTCACAAAAAAGTGCCTGGCATAGGGTTGATGAACCACCTTCAAGCTGTCTGTCTACCGTTGCTCTCTCGAACGGCACGCGGGAAAAACGAGCACTTAAATTTTTCCGTGAGGGACCTGATTTCTCTTATTTTATCGTGATGATCATTTCTCCCTACGTAGGTGGGTGCCAACAAAATGTTTTCGCAATCGGAGGAGAAAACTGGAGATTGAAGATCCCGTCGCAATGAAAAACGTCTTTGCTTTAATGATTGCCACTCCAATTCACGTATCATGTCTGTGACACTATCTCCCCTATTTCGCGATAATACAAAACGAGCTGCCGCTTTGTACTTTTTCGATGTCATCCGTCAGTCCCATCTGATGCGGATCCCATACTGCACAACAATACTCCAGAATAGGGCGGACAAGCATGGTGTAAGCAGTTTCTTCAGTAGACCTGTTGCACCTTCTAAGTGTTCTGCTAATGAATCGCAGTCTTTGGTTTGCTCTACCCACAATATTATCTATGTGATCGTTCCAATTTAGGTTATTTGTAATTGCAATTCGTAAGTATTTAGTTGAATTTACAGCCTTCAGATCAGTGTGACTCATCGCGTAATCGAAATTTAGCTGATTTTTTATTACTCATGTGAATAACTTCACTATTTTCCTTATTCGGGGTCAATTGTCACTTTTCGCACCATACAGATATCTTATCTAAATCATTCTGCAAGTATTTTTGATCATATGATGACTTTACAAGACGGTAAATGACAGCAGCATCTGCAAACAATCTAAGATGGCTACTCAGATTGTCTCCTATCTCGTTAATATAAATCAGGAACAATAGAGGGCCTATAACACTTCCTTGGGGAACGCCGGATATTACTTCTGTTTTATTCGATGACTTTCCGTCTATTACTACGAACTGTGACCTTTCTGACAGGAAATCGCGAATCCAGTCGCATAACTGAGGCGTTACTCCGTAGGCAAATGGTTCAAATGGCTCTGAGCACTATGGGACTTACCTTCTGTGGTCATCAGTCCCCTAGAACTTAGAACTACTTAAACCTAACTAACCTAAGGACATCACACACATCCATGCCCGTAGCGGTCACGCAGTTCCAGACTGAAGCGCCTAGAACCACACGGTCACACCGGCTGGCTACTCCGTAGGCACACAGTTTGGTTAGAAGACGGTGGTCGAAAGCCTTATGGAAATATAAAAATATGGAATCAATTCGACAACCCCTGTCGATAGCATTTATTACTTCATGAGTGTAAAGAGCTAGTTGTGTTTCACAAGAATGATATTTTCTGAAACTGTGATGACTATGTGTCAATAAATCGTTTTCTTCGAAGTACTTCATAATGACTGAGTACAGTATATGTTCAAAAACCCTACTGCAAATCGCCGTTAGTGATATAGGTCTGTAATTCAGCGGATTACTCCAACTTCCCTTTTTGGGTATTGGTGTGACTTGAGCAATTTTCCTGTCTTTACGTACGGATCTTTCTGTGAGTGAGTGGTTGTATATAATTGCTAAATATGGAGCTATTTTATCGGCATACTCTGAGAGGAACCTGATCGACTTTGCTTGGCTATCAGAAGATCTGTCCACGATGGGTACCCGGATGCTGACACCTGAAATGAAAGCTCACCACCGTACGGCATCCTCCATACAGTCCAGATTTAGCATCGTCTGACTTCCATCTGTTCCTGATAATGAAAGACGATCTGCGGCGACATCATTATGCTTCTGATGAAGACGTTGAGAGAACTCTGAGACTGTGGTTGAGGAAACAGAGTATCGACTTCTTCCGTGACGGCTTCAGAAAACTTGTTCACCGTTGGCAAAAATGTATCCAATTGGTTGGTGATTATGTGGAAAATGAATATTGGTAATTAAAGATCACATTCTAAGGATTATTTCTGCGTTTGATTTATTAAAACATTCTCATCCAAACCCTATTAACGAAGGTGGAGGCATTACTTCTCATTCAACCCTCGTAACTTAGCTCGATGAACCTTGGATCACAAAGAGAAAGAACTGGCACAGTACAGCAGAGCACAGAGGATGACTGAAAGAAATACGCCATGAGACGAACTGAAATGACACGCTTATTCAAAGGCAATAATTACTCTGAAGTCACCGCATGTGTTGACAGCTGCTGGATGATCGTTGGTTTATGTGGATGTGCTAAATACGTCTCCGCCAGGCTTCCATACATGCTCGAAGTGATCTGAGTCGGGGGAATGGGCTGACCAGACCATTCGCCGAACATCCTCTCCTTCCAAGATCTCCCCCACCACAGCTGGAGCATGCAGTCGCGCACTGTCATCCATAAAAAGGAAGTCAGGGTCGAATGCGCCCCTGAAAAGACGGACAGGGGAAGGACTTCAGTGTCACAATAACCTTGACCGGAGAATGTATCTTGTTCAGTGATTTGGGGATCAGTATGCGTAACATTATACCTCCCCACACCATAACAGTTGACCCACCAAAACTATCATGTTTGACAGTGCTGGGCCCACCCTCAAACGGCGAGAGGTAGGAACACATAATCCACCCTAGGAATATGTCGAACATGATCGTTTTGGTGATTGAGGTGTTATATTGTGGGGAGGCACAATGTTCCATAGGCGGACCGACCTCCAAATCTTTCGGCACTGTGTGCTCACCGCATGATGTTACGGCGTCACTGTATTCCTTCCCCATCTCCGTCTTTTCAGGGATTCAATCGCCGCTGCCTTCATTTTTATGGATGACAAAGTGCGTCCGCATTGAACTGCGGAGGTGGCGGAGCTCATGACACGAGAGGATATTCGGCGTATCGACTGGACGGCCCATTCCCCTGAGTTAAATCCCACCGAGCACTTGTGGGATGCGTAGCGGAGATGTATGGCAGCACGACCACATGAACTAAAGACCGTCCAGAAGTTGTCACCCGCGCTGGTTGGGATACGAAACGCCATACTACAAAAACTCCTTACCAACCTGTTGGTCAGAAAGGCAGCACGTTGCAGAGTATGCATTGCCACCTGTGGTGATCACACATCCTATTAAGAATCATGTTCCGCTTTTAGTAACGTTCACTGGAAGATCATGAATTTCGGTGACTTCAATGTAACTATTATCTCTGAATAAAACTGTCCTTCGCGTTCGTCTCAGTGCGTATTTCTTTTAGTTACTTTTTGTACTATACTGTAACAGTGGTTTCTACGCTGAAGAGCCAAAGAAACTGGTACACCTGCCTAACATCGTGTAGGACCCCGCGAGCACGCAAAAGTGCCGCAACACGACATGGCACGGTTTCAACTAATGTCTGAAGTAGTGCTGGAGGGAATTGACACCATGAATCGTGAAGGGCTGTCCACAAATCCGTAAGAGTACGACGGGGTAGAGATCTCTTCTGAACAGCACTTTGCAAAGAATCTCATATAAGCTCAATAATGTTCATGACTGGGGACTCTGGTGGTCAACTCAGAAGAGTGTTCTTGGAGCCACTGTGCAGCAATTCTGGACGTGTGGGGTGTCGCATTGTCCTGCTGGAATTGCCCATGTCCGTCAGAATGCACAATGGACATGAATGGATGCAGGTGATCTGGCAGGATGCTTAGGTACGCGTCACCTGTCAGAGTCGTATCTAGATGTATCAGGGGTCCCATATCACTCCAACTGCACAAGCCCCACACCCTTACAGAGTCTCCACCAGCTTGAACAGTTTCCTGCTGACGTGCAAGATCCATGGATTAATGAGGTTGTCTTCATACCCGTACACTCCATCCGCTCGATTCAATTTGAAACGAGACTCGTCCGAGCACGCAGTCATCAACAGTCCAACGACGGTGTTGACGGGCCCAGGGAGGCGTGTTGCACAGTCGTCAACGGTACACGAGTGGGCGTTCGGCTATGAAAGCCCATATCGATGAGGCTTCGTTGAATGATTCGCACGCTGACACTTCTTGATGGCCCAGCATTTAAATCTGCAGCAATTTGCGGAAGGGTTGCCTTTCTGTCATATTGACCGATTCTCTTCAGTCCTCAGTCGTTGGTCACGTTCTTGCAGGATCTTTTCCCGGCCGCAGCGACGTCGGAGATTTGATATTTTACCGGAGTCCTGATATTCACGGCACACTCGTGAAATCGACGTACGGGAAAATCCCCACTTCATATCTACCTCGTAGATGCTGTGTCCCATCGCTCGTGCGTCGACTATACCACCACTTACAAACTCACTTAAATCTTGATAACCCGACAGTGTAACAGTAGTAACCGATCTAACAACTGCGGCAGACACTTGTCGTCTTATACAGGGTGTTACAAAAAGGTACGGCCAAACTTTCAGGAAACATTCCTCACACACATGTGTCCGGGAGCGCTTACTTTCCATGTTAGAGCTCATTTTCTTACTTCTCTTCAAATCACATTAATCATGGAATGGAAACACACAGCAACAGAAAGTACCAGCATGACTTCAAACACTTTGTTACAGGAAATGTTCAAAATGTCCTCCGTTAGCGAGGATACATGCATCCACCCTCCGTCGCATGGAATCCCTGATGTACTGATGCAGCCCTGGAGAATGGCGTATTGCATCACAGCCGTCCACAATACGAGCACGAAAAGTCTCTACATTTGATACCGGGGTTGCGTAGACAAGAGCTTTCAAATGGCCCCATAAATTAAAGTCAAGACGGTTGAGGTCAGGAGAGCGTGGAGGCCATGGAATTTGTCCACCTCCACCAATCCATCTGTCACCAAATCTGTTTTTGAGAAGCGTACGAACACTTCGACTGAAATGTGCAGGAGCTCCATCGTCCATGAACCACATGTTGTGTCGTACTTGTAAAGGCACATGTTCTAGCAGCACAGGTAGAGTATCCCGTATGAAATCATGATAACGTGCTCCATTGAGCGTAGGTGGAAGAAAATAAAATGAGCTCTAACATGGAAACTAAGCGTTTCCGGGCACATGTCCACATAATATTTTTTCTTTATTTGTGTGTGAGGAATGTTTCCTGAAAGTTTGGCCGTACCTTTTTGTAACACCCTGTATAGGCGTTGGCGAACGCTGCGCCGTATTCTGGCTGCTTACATATCTCTGTATTTCAATAGGCATGCCTATACCAGTTTTTTTCTGTGTATGGTCCAAGTTTCAATAAGCTATGCTGCTCGACAGTGACATAACATGCAAAATCTTCGACAATGTTAATGACGTTTCTTTCCCGAGTGTTATTCGTACGAAGAAATGTCACTGTGGCAAACGTGCCTTCGCGCGATGCTCCTGGTGTTCGGAATTTCTGTTTCGAATCTTTCTACGATCAGCATCAGATCTTCCTGAAGAGTAATCACAAGAACAAAATATAAGAATTAAGAATTGATATAAGGATGAAATATAAGAACATGAAAATTTAAAAAGATTGTAATCCCTAAAAATACCATAAACGCATAATTACATAATAAATGTATGACATTTGTTGTGAAACCCAGTTGTAATTTTACAATTGATATGACGCCCTTGAATCCCCTAACGTGATAAGAAACATTCGTTTAGTAACCTTCTTCGGGCATGGGCAGGTAAATGAAAAAAAGAACAATAATCGCGTTTCGGATACGGGACGCAAAAATGGTAGGCCGCGACCTAGGCACTACGCCACCAGTTCAGCTCAGCTTATCGCGCGCTAAAAGGCGTCTTAATTCTGTCGACAACTTTTACGATCGTGTTCTCAGAAACGGTCGAATATCTACGGATTAGCGTTAACAATTATGAAGGGAAAAGTATTAGCTGCTAATGACTCACCATGTGCGTCTGGAGAGCGACATAAAATGAGTGTCCGGGAGGTGCAAAGACCAACCTTCTACGGGATGCATATATTACACTTCACAAAATGGACATCGTCGACATTCAAGAAATATTCAAAACAAACCATTAACTTGCACCACGAACACCGAATGAAAAATGGTGCGCCACAGTGATCACAAAGGTTCGCAACATCGAACTCGAAGGAGAACTACTTGGGAGTTAACAAACCATGCAGGACGTTTAGCTAGGTATCCAGTCTTAAAGAAAGCTTATAGACTCATATTGGTGTGACGGGGTGATGAGAACGCAGACCACGAATCAAGCACAAACAAGTTATTTTGATAAACTATTGGCTAAAAGTAGTGCCATATCTGTAGTTTCCTTACGCCCATTTTCCCACTCTTCTTGCTTGCACTGACGTACATGTTCCATACTGTCCCTGCAAGATCATGCACACGAAAAAGAACCGTGAGGGTTCCAAATTACTCGCAGCAAATAAATAACTTTCCAGCCAATTTATCACGCAGTTTAACATTGAGGATAACTGTGTACGAATGCTTTAAGATGTTGATGTTAGTTGATTTTGATACAACTCTCTTCGTACCTCTAATTTTCAGCGTTCTTTCCATATCCATTTCCTCTTCGAATCCCGACTGGTGGCAGTTGAAAACAAAATCCGTACTGAACGATGGGATAAGTTTACCTCAGCTTCAAATTTTCGGGCTGATACAGCAGTTTGCCGTGCATCTGCAAGTGGAAGCTTTGTTTGAAATTTCGTTATCTTAGGTCTTGCAGTTGTATAGCACTGTTTGAAGTTATACAACCATTCACTGCTTCCTTTGAAATCACTGTTAATCTACACAGGAGAGCCAAAGGAACTGGTGCCCCTGCCTAAAATCGTGTAGGGCGCCAAGGAACACTCAGAATTGACACCATGAATCCTGCACGGCTGTCCATAAATCCGTAAGAGTACGACGGGGTGTAGATCTCTTCTGAACAGCACGTTGCAAGACAGCACGGAAATGCTCAATAATGTTCATGTCTGGGGAGTTTGCTGGCCAGCGGAAGTGTTTAAACTCAGAAGAGTGTTCCTGGACAAAATTGTAGCAATTCTGGACGTGTGGGGTGTCGCACTGTCCTGCTGGAATTGCCAAAATCCGTCGGAATACACAATGGACACGAATGGATGCAAGTGACCAGACAGGATGTGTACGTACGTGTCACCTATCAGAGTCGTGTCTAGACGTATCAGGGGTCCCATAGCACTCCAACTGCACGCTCTGCACACCATTACAGAGCTTCCTATCGCTGGTGCGCCGACTATAACACCACGTTCAAACTCACTTAAATCTTGATAACCTGCCATTGCAGCAGTAGTAAGCGATCTAAAGCTGCGCCACACACTTGTCTTATATAGGCGTTTCCGACCGCAGCGCCGCATTCTGCCTATTTACACATCTCTGTATCTGAATACGCTGTCCTATACCAGTTTCTTTGGCGCTTTAGTGTATATGGCGCCTAATATGATGTGTCTAACGTAACAAGGCACTATCATGCACATGCTGTAAATAGTGTCGAGCACCCTTGAAACGCGTAAACAACGATGTTTGTGACCTTGCCTTGTCTTCCCTTGAATATCCGTAGTTTTTCTTGTGCCCTACACGGTCTTATTGCTACCGGCTTATTCAAAATCTGTTCATAGTTGTTTTTTCACTATGCTGCAAATGATCTTCCGTCCCTTACTACATTTCACTGGTGACGGGATTTGTCGCTCCCTGTCCGACAAGGATGAACTACATGGTTCTACACCTGTTTCAATATCACTTTCGCATGTTAAGCACATATCGTCATCGTTGTACTCCTCATATAGATTGCCCGCACAAGCGAGCGTATACGATGACACACTTTCCACTGACTCTCAGGCGCCTTGTCACGATCCTTGCGGCTGCCCCCGTCGGAGATTCGAGTCCTCCGTCGGGCACGGGTGTGTGTGTGTGTGTGTGTGTGTGTGTGTGTGTGTTAATCATAACGTAAGTTAGTTTAAGTTAGATTAGGTAGTGTGTAGGCTTAGGGACCGATGACCTCAGCAGTTTGGTCCCATAAGACCTTTCCACAAATTTCCAATTTTCATCTTGGAGAAACGGTAATATTTCATCTCGCACTTGTTTCTCACTCTGCGAAATTCCTTGGGTTACTTTGTGACGAAATGTAAATTTCGGCAACTGTTGTTGTAGAAATAATGCAGTGTTTAATTAGTTAACCGCCGGCCGGAGTGGCCGAGCGGTTCTAAGCGCTACAGACTGGAACCGCGCGACCGCTACGGTCGCAGGTTCGAATCCTGCCTCGGGCATGGACGTGTTTGATGTCCTTAGTTTAGTTTAGTTTAAGTTGCTCTAAGTTCTAGGGGACTGATGACCTCAGCAGTTAAGTCCCATAGTGCTCAGAGCCATAATTAGTTTACCGTTGCCACTGCTCTGCTCTGCCGGCCGCGGTGGTCTCGCGGTTCTAGGCGCGCAGTCCGGAACCGTGCGACTGCTACGGTCGCAGGTTCGAATCCTGCCTCGGGCATGGATGTGTGTGATGTCCTTAGGTTAGTTAGGTTTAAGTAGTTCTAAGTTCTAGGGGACTGATGACCACAGCAGTTGAGTCCCATAGTGCTCAGAGCCATTTGAACCATTTTTTGCTCTGCTCTGTATCAATACTAGCAGCACTGTAGCACTGTTGTGAGTTACTAATTGACTAAGCAGCTCAACTAAGCTCCATAGCCTCATGCTGTACTCTGGGTCTGTTCACTGTTGTCATTAGCAACCAATATTGTGGTTGCATGATAGACAATATGTCGGACGTCGAGTGCCGTAAACATCATTGGCCTTTTGCGACCTGGGACTCAAGTGGTTCTTGTGAGTGGAGTTTCTAACAAATCGGGTTACGGCATTTTGCACGCTCTCGTTGTGAGCAGGAAATGGACTGTCTAAAGAATCTGTTAACGGTACTTCATGCTTTTGGATGCAGCTGTTAGTTGCTAGATGCATGCTCTAAACTCCATGCGAAAAGGCCCCAAGGGACCGACCAAGCGCCGTGTCAACCTTAGGCGATGGGCGTCACCGGATGCGGATATGGCGGGGCATGTGGTCAGCACATCGTCACTTTTCGTGAGTCACTAGTTCTCAGTTAAGTAGCTCCTCAATTGGAATCACAAGGGCTGAGTGCACCCCGCTTGCCAACAGCGCTCTGCAGACCGGGTGGTCACCCAATCTAAGTGCTAGAAAAGCCAGACAGCGGTTAATTTCAGTGACGTGACAATAACCGGTGTTATTATTGTGGCAAGGCCGTTGGCTTGATAGATGCCTTTGTTATAAAATGCAGCTGAAAACCGCGGGCCGCACAAATACTCGATTCGTTCAGCTAGCAGCCCACTGGCCGCTGTTTGATGACAGCAACTTCACGGCCAAATTCATGAAAGTCACTTGGACTATAACATTTCTTATATCAAGCGGTTCAACTAAAGTGCAGGTCCTCACAGAGGTCCATTGTGGGCTGTAATTTTTTCCTATTTTTTCATATAACAACATCTGAAACCCACCGCCTTGACAACTAAGGTGGGTTGTTAACTTACTGAATTCAGTATATATGCAGCAAGTCATGGTCTCTTAGCCGTTGCACGAACGCACAAATGTTTCGTTTGCTGAGAGGTGCCTGGCAGAGGGTTCATCGAACCACCTTCACAATTCTCTATTCTTCCAATCTCGTATAGCGCACGGAAAGAATGAACTCCTATATCTTTCCGTATGAGCTCTGATTTCCCTTATTTTATCGTGGTGATCGTTCCGCCCTTTGTAGGTCGGTGTCAACTAAATATTTTCGCATTCGGAGGAGAAAGCTGGTGATTGGAATTTCGTGAGAAGATTCCGTCGAAACGAAAAACGCCTTTCTTTTAATGATTTCCAGGCCACATCCTGTGTCATTTCTATGACACTGTCTCCCATATTTCGCGATAATACAAAACGTGCTGACTTTCTTTGAGCTTTTTCGATGCACTCGGTCAGTCCTATCTGGTAAGTATCCTACACCACGCAGCAGTGTTCTAAAAGAGGACGGACAAGCGTAGTGTAGGCAGTCTGTTTAGTATGTCTGGTACATTTTCTAAGTGTCCTGCCAATAATACGCTGTCTTTGGTTAGCCTTCCGTACAACATTTTCTATGTGTTCCTTCCAATTTCAGTTGTTCGTAATTGTGACACCTAGGTATTTAGTTGAATTTACGGCTTTTAGATTAGACTGATTTATCGTGTAACCGAAGTTTAACGAGTGCCTTTTAGCACTCATGTGGGTGACCTCACACTTTTCGTTATTTAGGGTCAACTGCCACTTTTCGCACCATTGAGATATTTCTTTCTAAATCGTTTTGCAGTTTGTTTTGATCTTCTGATGACTTTATTAGTCGATAAATCTGCAAATAAATTAAGACGGCTGCTCATATTGTCTCCCTAGTCGTTTATATAGATCAGGAACAGCAAAGGGCCTATAACACTACCTTGGGGAACGCCTGAAATCACTTCCGTTTTACTCGATCACTTTCCGTCAATTACTAGGAACTGTGACCTCTCCGACAGGAAATCGCTGCCGTCCGACAATTACAACACACAATGGACCTCCGTGAGTAGCTGCACTTTAATTATAACCACTCGGTAGTTAATGATGGCGCTCTGTATTGGTCGATTGCGGGCAGACCTGTACGATGAGCGGCCGGTCCTCGGGGCAGGAGGCGAGCGCGTCGCGGCGGTATTTGGGATCGCGCGCGAAGACGGCGGCGTGCAGCATGGGCGAGTAGCAGAGCTGTGCGCCCAGTTCGCGGCTCAGCAGGCGCCACGCCAGCTCGCTGGCGTCCACCATTGGCGCCAGCACGAAGCGCGGGCTGCCCAGGGAGCGCCACCAGCGCCACGCCTCGGAGCAGCCATCTTCTCCTTCCTTCAGCTCTGACGCCGCGCATCCGCTGTCGTCCTCGACCGGTGTCACCTGTATCTCCTGAAACAACAACACCGCGCCTACGTCAGGAAACGTTGGCGACAGCCCCGGACATTTGCACAAGCCCCGCCCATTTACCGTACACCTACCCCCGCCACGTCAAACAAGAGCGCATCAATATGATCTTTGGTAGTCCTCGTCGCTGTCGTGTTTTTGTTCGTCGTTTTTTGTTTTACCGCCGTTGTTCATACTAGCAGTGTTGTGCTGTTAGTACTTCTTAGCAGTTTGTGTAATACTGTCAAAATGAAACTTAGATATGCACTCTCAATAAATCTTTAACCACTAATACGACGTTTTTCATAATTTTGTTACAGCAAATCTTACCAATACCGACCCGTTTTCGAGAGATTCTCGATGTTTCGTATTTTCAAACAGCATTTATTCGTTGGACATAAGAGAAACGAGTTGCTGCTTAAATTCGTCCGCTAGAATAGCTAACCATCCTTTATAATTACAGACCAACTCCTTAAATTAGTTTTCAGAGTTTCTAAAAATAAACTTATTTTACTTAGAGACCTTAATGAATATTACTTAATATATATGTTATCGGATTCAATGCTTGCTGGTTTCAGTTTTTTGCTGCTTGTAAATAAGTAAATCATTTCACTTTCGGGATTGATTAAGGCGTTTTAGAGTTAATTCTTGCCAAAACTTTAATTTATCCCTTATCCACAGTACCGACGCCATGAATGCACAACTTTACATATTTATAAACGACTAACATTGATGTCAATGTACCCAGAGTAAAGAAAAACCTTAACCTCAAGTTTTCTCTACTTGAGGTGAGCGTTGATCGTTTCGGACGTCACTAAAATCGATACACGGCGTTCCGTCTTCGATACAGCGTGTGACGTCAAAATGACGTCAAGTTTCCGCAAAGTAGTGGGAACTGTAGATCATCCCAAAACTGTCGGTGTTGTGAGAGCTGTCAGCTGTGCAGTTTGGCATCGGAAAGGCGAAACTGAGGACTGTGCCTTTTACGAAAAAATCGAATTATAGTAACAAGAGGCAATGATTACCGAGTTTATTAATGACTACAGCAAAATTCGTAATGAAAACTGTTGTCGAACATCGTACAGTAGATTCGTATGCCTGAGTACTGAATGAGTAGAAGTGTCATTTCAGAACATATACATTTATTTGCTCGTGAAAATATATACTTGCAAACACTTAAAACAATATCTAGGACGCAGTAATAGCGCCTTTTAGATTTGTCGTTTGCATCTCGTTTTCTTAGTGAGTGCTTTCTGGATACAGAAAATGTTCGACTGCTGCCCTGCCCAGCACATTCTCCAAATCTCTCACCAATTGAAAACGTCTGGTCAATGGTGGCCGAGCAACTGGCTCGGCTCGTCACAATAAGCCAGTCACTACTCTTGATGAACTGTGGTATCGTGTTGAAGCAGCATGGGCAGCTGTACATGTGCACGCCATCCAAGCCCTGTTTGACTCAATGCCCAGACGTATCAAGGCCGTTATTACGGCCATAGGTGGTTATTCTGGGTACTGATTTCTCAGGACCTATGCACCCAAATTGCGTGAAAATGTATCCACATGCCTGTTCTAGTATAATATACTTGTCCAATGAATACCCGTTTATTATCTGCATTTCTTCTTGGTGTAGCAATTTTAATGGCCAGTAGTGTATTTATCGCATTAAGTAATCATACATTTAAAGCCGTTTTACACATGGGAGTTCGCTTTTTTAAAGGATTTGGTTTGTCTCTGAAAGGTCTGACAATACTAGTCATGGATAAGGATTTGGTTTGTCTCTGGAAGGTCTGACAATACTAGTCATGGATAATGTATAACGGAAAACGGTGAAAAAAGTATGTAAATGAAAATACTCAAATCCGGAGATCAAGTCAAAAACAGGGATATAACTAGTTTCATCCAGTCGTTTCATTCGACTGAAAAAAAAACTGACTAAACAAAAAAGACAATCGACTAGCCAGTAAATAGCCAAAACCGGTCATTTGTCCCACCACTACCTGTTTTCCAGCGCGTGCCACCGTGGTTTTCCTTTCTGCGGAGTCTTCAGAAGTGATCCGTTGTAAGCACTCTGTGGGGGGAAGTATGCAAACGAAAGACAAATTATTGCACTGAATTTTACAGTCACGTCTTACAAGTGCACTAAACAGAAATTCTCGAGTAGTAAAGTCGTCTAAGACCGAAGCATTGATGAAAGCTGTAGCTTTTTTCGAATCCCGGGCATTATTTTGTTACTATAATGTAGTAATACCTTTGCCAACGGATGTAATAATCTAATAGTGACATGTCAATCCATTCTACTTAATGAACTTCACCCAAGCAATCATCAAATTAATACAGTAATACTGATGAAACAATTCACCATCCGCAAGGAGAGGAGTAACTGTTAACGAAATGAGCTCTATAGATGTGTCACGCCAGAATGTATAGCACTTAGGGTAATGAAGTTTCGCTTGCGTCGCTTTTAAATGCAGAACAGCTCATGTCAACGACGTTCCAGACAATAGCGTATTAACTGGGCGTGGAAGGGGATAGGGGGTTAGGGAAGGTGTCAGGAGTGGCAGTCCCCACCCCTGCTCCCCCATACTTAAATCTCTGAGGGGCGCGAGATTGGTTACTGTCTCCCCCCCCCCCCCCCTCCCCAATTCACTTGGAGTTTTATTTGTCCTATAAGCAGTGCCAGTGAATAAACTATGCTGCCGTGAAGAAATATGGGATCGGTATTATTGTTGGCAATGATTTTTGCTTTTGACTGAAGCATCTTATAACACCTACTACCCTCCCTTCGTCCCGTTTTTTAGCCTGTGTCACCCAACGGGGGACATCTTCTGTTATGTATATGGAGGAGGAGATTAGTGTTTAACGTCTCGTCGAGAACGAGATCAGTAGAGACGGAGCACAAGCTCGGATTCGGAAGGAATGAGGGAAGGAAACCGGCCGTGCCCTTTCAAAGGAACCATCCCAGCATTTGCCTGAAACGATTTGGGGAAATCACGGAAAACCTAAATCAGGATGGCCGGAGACGGGTTTGAACCGTCGTCCTGCCGAATGCGAGTCCAGTGTGCTAACCACTGCGCCACCTCGCTCGGTTCTGTATCTATAAGTAACAAATTCTGCACGGCACTTCTGGACAGTAGTTGAGACTGATCGAGTCCTATGTAGTATAGGGGAACTCAGAGTAGCCAGAGCGACGAATTTGGGGGAGGCGCCCCAGACTTCAGGCAGAAATCTGGCTGACTGTAAAAAAGCGAATATGCTGTCCGTTTACGTTGCTAACAGTTATCCTCTGCGCCTGCGTAATAATACACTGTTCAAAGCGAGTATTACCACCGCCTTCATGACTTACTCTTTGATTCCCCTTGAACCCAAGTCCACACACGTTTGCAGATCTGCAGGTGGTGCAAAAAACTTTTTTTGATCAGTTTAGTCTCGCGGTCACGCAGGCACAAGTCGCGTGCAGTCCTGCCGAAAATGACAAACACCGGCCAACAATGCTCAAACAGCAGCAGGTTCGCCTGACCTGGCTCGCCGCTACGACAATTTCCGCCGCACTCTACGAACAAACCAACTCTGGCAGGGTTACAGAACGCTTTCCGGAAGTGATTCGCCTCATCGTTCTGATTCTGACTGTTCCAGTATCGTCATCATCATCTGAGAGGTCATTCAGCGCCTTGAGACGACTTAAAACAGATCAACTGAAGACATGAAGTCTGAAAATGAGTCCGTGATCATATTTTTGGCACTTTATTTTTACATATCCGTCTTGATCGCATAAATTTTTATACATTTCACTATGACCCTTTTCGGCCACTGCCATCTTCAGATCATAAAATATTCAGATGTAGTATCAACGTCAAACTAAACTTGAAGGTACATAGTAAGTGCTCAAGACGGATCAAGACGGACCTGTAAAATAAATTGACTTAAAAAGGCCTCACATCAACAATGACTCCGTCGAGATTCACCTACTCCTCCCCCATGTTCATCAAGATAGGGCTGAAAAAATTAATCTTATGGATGTCATGAAAGAATTTTTTCTCCCGAACTGTCGAAGGAAAACTACATTTGGAAACAGTACATGAAATTTTTTCCTGAGGATAGTTTTGTTCTGTCGTTGCAATTACAAAACGCGTGCCTTTTTTTTTTCACGGTGGGCGTTTCGCTTATTGAGGTAAAGCATCATCAGTGGTCTGTAATTAAGTTATTTACATTTTGATTTGTTGTAAGATCGAAAAACAGTTCGTTAACTATATGTTGGTTTGCACTTCCGGTGATTTTCGCTTACGTCGGGAAATGCCGTCTGCCAGTATATCGTTGATGTTTTTCATCTTTAGACACTGGTAGTTGTAGTCTAATTTTTAGTTGTCCTGCAGCACTATGCATTTCTTATGCTTTCCGCACCACGCTTTTCCCGGCGGAGGTTCGAGTCCTCCCTCGGGCATGGGTGTGTGTGTGTTTGTTTGTCCTTACGATAATTTAGGTTAAGTAGTGTGTAAGCTTAGGGACTGATGGCCTTGGCAGTTAAGTCCCATAAGATTTTCACACACATTTGAACATTTGAACACCACACTTTTTCGGACTGTTATTTTTTATACTCCCAAGTATATGTTGTGGTCTGTGTTTCGTAGTGTTTGCCAACCTATCCTTGCCACATCTACATCTTTTTTTTGCTTTTGAATTGTTGTGTGTGTTAAGTCTATTTAATTATGTTGCTGTGTATTTGTAAACAAACAGTAAACAGTGGTGTGCGAAGAAGTGTGGTATGAAAACCACAAGAAATGCATAGTGCTGCAGGACAACTAAAAATTAGACCACAACTACCAGTGTCTAAAGAAGAAAAACATCAATGATGTTCTGGCAGACGGCATTTCCCGATGTAAGCGAGAAATCAAGCGAAAATCACCGGGAGTGCAAACCAACATATAGTTAACGAACTGTTTTTCCATCTTAAAGCAAATCAAAATGTAAATAACTTAATTACAGATCACTGATTATGATTAACTTCAATAAAGCGAAACGCGTCTGATGAAAAAAAACACGTATTTTGTAATGGAGATGACGGAACAAAAATACCTTCAAGAATTGTAAAAGGAACTACGAACAACATGGCCACACAAATGAAATTTTTTTTTTGTCTAAATAAAAAAATGAATGGAATCTTCGTTTTCAAACAAATTACGTTTTTTTCATTAAGATGTAATGTACAGTGTTTGTAAAATAGTAAGAATAACAAAAGGTTTCACTCTGACCGATTGATATTGCGGTCTACAGCAAATATGAACTCCTATTCGTAAATTCAAACCAAAGTAGGACCAATGTCTTCCCAGATAAATGATATATTTTTCAAAATTAAAGCAACTAAATTGTTTTCAAGAGCACGACCTATAATAGTGGGTCTATGCTAGTATTAATGAGCTGTTTCTCTCTGTAGAACAACACGGCGCTGATTGCCTAACACACCTTCCCACACTATCGGTATGCATGTATTCTTAACGGTTTTGCTGAAAGGCGCAAGCAGTAAATAGGTTTGCTTGCCACCTCCCCCCCCCCCCCTCTAAATAAATAGTTGGTACCACATGGTTCCAGAGGAGCTGCACTTGGCAGAGCAGAGGTGCTGCAAACAGAAACCGCGCCCAGTCGGATCCGTGGGTCGCGGGTGGTCTGCCGCAGGTAAAGTAGGGGCCTCGTTACGCTGTGGCACTGTACAGCACGGCTGTCCAAAGATGTAGAGCCCGCCGCCGGCTAAACCCGCTTCTGCAACTGAGGCCGGGGGCACGGAGTTGCAGAAGCTCAACCGCTGTATTCTCACAGAGCATAGAAACGCTCTGCGGGTATTCTTTTCCGCTGGTCGCAGTAGTTCACGGCACAACGGCAGGTTGGAAAGTATCCAACTTACTGAATTTCAAAATACGATACAACTTTCTTCAAATAAGAAGGTCACGGAACTTTATACTATTGAGTACCATGCACCGATCTTCCCCCAGTATATCTTGAACATTTCTTCGAATTCTTCTGTAATTATTCTGGTCAGCAGTTTGTTATTGTTGTTATGGTCTTCAGTCCTGAGACTGGTTTGATGCAGCTCTCCATGCTACTCTATCCTGTGCAAGCTTCTTCATCTCCCAGTACCTACTGCAACCTACATGCTTCTGAATATGCTTAGTGTATTCACTTCTTGCTCTCCCTCTACCATTTTTACCCTCCACGCTGCCCTCCAGTACTAAATTGTTGATCCCTTGATACCTCAGAACACGCGCTACCAACCGATCCCTTCTTCAGGTCAAGTTGTGCCACAAACTCCTCTTCTCCCCAATTCTATTCAATACCTCCTCATTAGTGATGTGATCTACCCATCTAATCTTCAGCATTCTTCTGTAGCACCACAATTCGAAAGCTTCTATTCTCTTCTTGTCTAAACTATTTATCGTCCATGTTTCACTTCCACACATGGCTACACTCCATACAAATGCTTTCAGAAACGACTTCCTGACACTTAAATCTATACTCGATGTTAACAAATTTCTCTTCTTCAGAAACGCTATCCTTGCCATTGCCAGTCTACATTTTATATCTTCTGTACTTCGACCATCATAAGTTATTTTACTCCCTAAATAGCATAACTCATTTACCACTTTAAGTGTCTCATTTCCTAATCTAATTCCCTCAGCATCACTCGACTTAATTCGACTTTATTCCATTATCCTTGTTTTGCTTTTGTTGATGTTCATCTTATATCCTCCTTTCAAGAAACTGGAAATTCCGTTCAACTGCTCTTCCAAGTCCTTTGCCGTCTCTGACAGAATTACAATGTCATCGGCGAACCTCAAAGTTTTTATTTCTTCTCCATGGATTTTAATACCTACTACGAACTTTTCTTTTGTTTCCTTTACTGCTTGCTCAATATACAGGTCGAATAGCATCGGGGATAGGCTACAACCCGGTCTCACTCCCTTCCCAACCACAGCTTCTCTTTCATGACCCTCGACTCTTATAACTGCCATCTGTTTTCTGTACAAATTGTAAATAGCCTTTCACTCCCTCTATTTTACCCCTGCCACCTTCAGAATTTGAAAGAAAGTATTCCAATAAACATTGTCAAAAGCTTTCTCTAAGTCTACAAATGCTAGAAACCTAGGTTTGCCTCTCCTTAATCTATTTTCTAAGATAAGTCGTAGGGTCAGTATTGCCTCACGTGTTCCAACATTTCTAAGGAATACAAACTGATCTCCCCCGAGGTCGGCTTCTACCAGTTTTTCCATTCGTCTGTAAAGAATTCGCGTTAGTATTTTGCAGCTGTGACTAATTAAACTGATAGTTCGGTAATTTTCACATCTGTCAACACCTGCTTCTTTGGGATTGGAATTATTCAAATGGTTCAAATGGCTCTAAGCACTATGGGACATAACTTCTGAGGTCTTCAGTCCTCTAGAACTTAGAACTACTTAAACCTAACTAACCTTAGGACATCACACATATCCATGCCCGAGGCAGGATTCGAACCTGCGACCGTAGCAGTCGCGCGGTTCCGGACTGAGCGCCTACAACCGCTAGACCACCGCGGCCGGCGATTGGGATTATTATATTCTTCTTGAAGTCTGAGGGAATTTCGCCTGTCTCATACATCTTGCTTACCAGATGGTAGAGTTTTGTCAGGACTGGCTCTCCCAGGGCTGTCAATAGTTCTAATGGAATGTTGTCTACTTCCGGGGCCTTGTTTCGACTTAGGTCTTTCAGTGCTCTGTCAAACTCTTCACGCAGTATCGTATCTCCCATTCCATCTTCATCTACATCCTCTTCCATTTCCATAATATTGTCCTCAAGAACACCGTCCCTGTATAGATCCTCTATATACTCCTTCCACCTTTCTGCTTTCCCTTCTTTGCTTAGGACTGGGTTTCCATCCGAGCTTTTGATATTCATGCAAGCAGCAGTTTACAAGCGCGATTTGCCACACTAATCATGAATCTCGTATTTATCCCCACTTGCTCTCTTTGATAATGCGCTTTACAGGAAATTTGTTGATGAGTCATCCGTTTCTTACAGTTTTCACAGCATATCAACGACCTTATAGATTCTATTCCTAAAGATTTCACTAACTCCGAACGTATATCACCTAGACCTATTCAGATGATTCATTACACTGACAAACTCCGACTGCACTACTGAAACACCTATTTCTTCCGCACCAGCTTGCTTCTCCTCCACTTCTTCTATCACACTTTCGGAGAGTTCCTCTACATCCTTCTGTTACCCGTTCTACCCTTCTTCTGCATTTAATGGAGGATTTTCTTCTACATCTCGTGGATTAACACCTTTGCATTTTACTTCGGCAAACTTACGTTTAATGTTTCTGAACGCAGAATCAAGTTTTCCTACAATCATATGTTTCTCTACAGCTTTATATGTTTCGCTGGTCCATTCTAATTATTTTTGTGAATTGAGACTCCATCAGGAGTTGCGTGCACCACGACCACCACACCAGTATTAATAACAAAAGGAAGGTGAGCATTGGTCGTACAAGTAGAAATCTTTATTTCTGTTGCAAATCGATTGCCGTCACTACTTCCCCAACATCTGTACTAGTATTGAAGCCTTGCGGAGTTATAAATACAAGCAGCAAAATTGCTACATCTGTACATATCAATGAAGAGTACGTGTCAGAGCGAAGGTACAAATGTCATTTTAAGTACGTTTGCACTTCCTGTTAATTCAATTCCTGAGCAACATATACTGCAACTAAAGCTATTTTGTCTAAAACTGACATGGTGAGACCGTGGCTGTATACAATTAATGTAGGTTGATTCTTACAAAGAAGAAAACAGCAACCAGCCACTATTAATACTGCTATTTATTTAAGTAAATAGTGCCGTAACCGGTTTCGAACTGAAAAGTTCATCTTCAGACGGCTGTTCGCAATATTTATAAGACGCACATTACATAATTATCAGTTTTTGATATTTATGCTTCCACTGCAGCGAAATATTCTTGGTGTGTTGGTGCCCTACGGTAGAAAACAGTGTTATAAGCGTCCTATGTGAACATACTAACCTCCAAACGATGAAATACAGAGTAAACAAATATGTGAGGTTAAGTGGTTAAAGTACTTACATCGAAAATTCCGCGAAAATTTTTTGTGAAGTAGCAGGATTGCATTTTTCAAATATTGTATAGTATATGCGGCACTTATTTGATTTGCAAATGACCATATTGTGCAAAGTAACACACACACACACACACACACACACACACACACACACACACACCAAAAAGTATTTGCCACATGTGTTGACACAAAGATTGAAGGTTTACAAACACAACAGTGCCAGAGATGTTCTCTATCAGAGATATTCCTATATACAGATTGTTTGATTTCACAGTATGTTATTAAAGAAGACATAACATAATGAAAATTGAAACACAAGGAGCTTCTATTACAATATAAACATTGCTAAAATTTGACAATGGACTAATGGTTTTTTCCCCCCTACAAGAATCAAGGTAACAGTACAGGTATTTATATTACAAAGAATAAATGTTATATTGTGAGCATACCATATTCTGCGAGCGTTAATTACAATTAAATTGGAAAAATGTGGTGGCAAGTTCGTATGAATGTTACTTACATGGTATTATATAAATACTGTGCCATAAACAGGCAACAACAACATGTACATGAGGTACATGAATAATGTGACAGTAGAAATTATATTAATGTAGTACGGCATACCACCTTTTTTTTCCAATCAGTTCTAAAGTTGCAGTAATGTGTGATGGACAGGCAGCTGTATTGTGATGTAATACTTTGTTGGAATATTGATTGCGTGTTGTTGTTAAAAGGAGCAGTGTTTATTTATGTTTTAAACTGGACAGTAGGTGAGTGAAATTTTGTAGGAAGGTTGCATTGGCTAGGTCTGTCTGTTCATTGAGGATATGAGGTGGTGATTTGCTTTTATGTGTATATATTTCTATCTCTTCAAGCAGATTCATGAGGCTACCTTTCTCGGCATGATGCAGTATTTGGATGTGGTCTTCAATGTTTTTTACTTCATGTTTGCTGATGGTTGTGTGCACTGCAAATGCAGATTTTGAAGGATTGTTCAAGCGCTCAAAATTTGCTCGTAAAATCGATCTGTTGTAGGCGTGCGTGACATTGTGTATATGCACGCTCCCGTTATAGGCCGAGGTGTAAATTGAAGAGGTCAAGGAGACGCCTCCTCGCTAAGGGATGCTCGCACGCGATCTTTGCCGAGCGGACGCCACAAAAGGCCAAGTCGATCTGCCCTGTTGGCCGCGCTAGTTGGGAGGCTATCGTCAGCACGCGCACACCTGCTCGTTGCCCTCCGAGCCTCCAGTGCCGTCTCGTAAGAAAACACTTCTGCACGGATACGGCCGAGCGAGGCGCGCGACAGTCGAGCGAGCCTTACCGCTGACGTCCGCGTGGTGCACTTTCCAGAGCACATTCTTAGCACAAAAATGTGACGTTTTTGGACGAAAACTCGTTTCTCTCTGTTCATTTCCGTTACATTAATTTCATGTAACTATCACGTCCACTGATTACTTTCAGTGCCAGGACTATCTGATGATGGCGTACGCAGAAACGCGCCATTTTGGATCAATAAAGCCATTTTGTATTCAATTGCTGACTTATTACCATGCGACCTACTCAGCTTTCTACGTACTACAAATATGGTTGACCATGGTCGCTTACCTAATACGCAACATTTTATGTCACGGCTCCGTAATTCTCGGAAAAATCGGCAGGGATTCAGAGAAAAGCTATTCGTGTGAACCAGATTCGCTTTAGTCACACTAGTAATAAATGCCTATGAAGATATAAATTCCGTCATCCTTCATTTCCGTAAGGCGTTCGACATTGTTCCTCACCGTCTACTAGTAAAGAAGAGACGATGACACGGATCTCTCTCCAAAGACGTGATTGGATCGAAGAATATTCCGCTCATAGACCCCTGTTCGTTATACAGAGGGTCGACAAAATATGGAAGCATCAAAAATACGATACATAGCCATCGTAATACGGTGTAGGAAAACGGGTGGCACTCAAAACAGCTTCCAGTCGCCTCGGAATGGATAAATACAGATCCCGTAACATTTTCAAGCGAATATAATACCATTCCTCCTGCAACGTACGCTGGCAAAAAAATCGCAACACCAAAAAATAATTGACGTAGAGTAATGAAATTTCGCGAATACTTATGTCTAGGAAACATATTTAAGTGATTAACATTTCAAGATCACAGGTCAGTGCAAGCACGAGATAAGCCATCAGAAAGCTGAAATGCTGGTACGTTAATAACAGGTGTAACCGCCAGAATATTCAATCCAAGCATGCAAACGTGCCGGATGCCAGTTTGTGGGATAGAGTTCTATGGCTGCTGCACTTGGTCGGACAGTACAGGGAGCGTTAAAGCTGTTTGTGGACGACGATGAAGTTGTCGTCCGATGATGTCCCATATTTGCAAGATTGAGACAGATCTGGTGATCAATCAGGCCAAGGAATATCGACACGCTGTAGGGCATGTTGATGAAACTGGAGTCATCGTTCGATGACGTCCCATTTGTGCTCGGCTGGAGACACATCTGGTGATCCAGCAGGCCAAGGCAACGTGTCGACACTCAATAGAGCACGGTTGGGTTTAAACAGCGGCAAGTGGAAGAGCACTATCCTGTTGGAACACATCCCCTGAAATGCTGTTCACGAATGGCAGCGAAACAGATCGAATCACCAGATGACGTACAAAAATGGTTGAAGTGGCTCTAAGCACTATGGGAATAAGCATCTGAGGTCATTAGTCCCCTAGACTTAGAACTACTTAAACCTGACTAGCCTAAGGACATCACACACATCCATGCCCCATGCAGGATTCGAACCTGCGACCGTAACAGCAGAGCGGTTCCGCACTGAAGCGCCTAGAACCGAACGGCCACAATGGCCGGCACTGACGTACAGATTTGCAGTCAGGCTGTGGGGGATAACCACGAGAGTGCTCCTGCTGTCATACGAAACCGCAGCCCAGACCATAACTCCAGGTGTACAGCTGGTGTGTCTAGCACACAGGCCCTCGACTGACCTCCTCCTAATCGACACAGGGCATCACTGGTACCGACGTAGAATCGTCTTTCGTCAGAAAACACAACAGACCTCCACCCTGCCCTCCAATGAGCTCTCGCATGACGCCACTGAAGTCGCGAATGGCCGTTGTCTGGAGTCAGTGGAATGCACGGGACAAGACGTCTGGCTCTGAGCTCCCTTGAAGTAACGCATTTATAACAGCTCGCTGTGTCACAGTAATGCCCACTGCTGCTGCACATGCAGTACGACGCGCCAGAGCCGTAGGCGAAACACTATGGTCTTCCCTCTCGGCAGTGCCACGTGGCCGTCCGTACATTCTCGTGACCACCGCTGCCAACAAGTATGTGCTGTGGCTACATTCCTCAGGAGTCTTTCTGCAATATTGCAGAAGGAACGTCCTGCTTCATGTAGTCCTATTACAGGACCTCGTTCAAACTCAAATGAGGTGTTGTTGATGGCGTCTTTGTCTCTTTAAAGGCATTTTTGACTAAAATCAGCTCACGATGTCCAACCTCGAAGATAAATGACGCTCAGGACCGCTACAGCGTGTATTTAACCCTTTCAGGGGAAGTGGTTCCGTTTGAAACCACCTACAATTTTCTCATTTTGTGGCAAAAGGGCAGTGGCTACATTTGGGGACACCATTCAGCAGCCTAGTTGGTGCTGCCCTCTAGCGGCTGTCACTAAAACCGCTTCAAAATCTGTAAATATTAGCAAGTAATGAGGCGAGTTGGATAGCCATTTTTGTAAGTTCTGTGCGAACGTCTTTGTTCTCAAATTCTGACTGAATTCTTCTGTATTAGGTAACATTTATGCATGTATTAAATGCAGAATACTGTTCTGTTTACATTAATACTATATGTTCTGCGATAATAACCAAAATAATGCATTTATTTCCGTGAATGTTGTGGTGGTTCCATTTGAAACCACTGCTCCTGTAACGACAGCATTAGTAGGTGTGACGAATTTTTTTTCCAGTTTCACGTGATGTATACTCACAGACTAAAGGATGAGGAACTTCTGGAGTGCCTTTTCGCAGGTACTCCTTCAGATCCCGACTCACAAATTGACACTAGCAGTGACAGTGTAAGTGATCTGCTAGTTGAACACAGTGATCTGGATTTGCGAATGAAAACACCTGTTTTATCTCAAATTATTTCCGAAAGTGAGGGTGAGGACCATTTTGCCAATGACAGTGATGATAGTTTCAGCACTAATGACGATTTGCCACTGTCTTCCATTGCGAATTTTTCATGGAGAAAGGACGTCAGAGCAATGAACTTTGCCGCCAATTTTGCAGAGGAAGCTGGTGTACGAGGAAAACTTAAAAATGACAGTGAAGGTATGCAACCAGTAGATTTTTTTGCGTCTGTTTTGTGACAATATGTTAGAACACACAGTTTTCCAGTCTAACCTGTACCCAACACAGAAAGGTGGCAATTTCAGTCCTCTTTCTAAAGCAGAACTAAAGTTATTTTTTGCTATAAACATTCTAATGGGAATCAAGAAACCTTGTTCTTATCGTGACTGCTGGTCATCCCATAAGGAACTTCGAAATGAGTACATTTCATCACTAATGTCGGTAAAAAGTTTCGGCTGGATTTTGACACATCACTGACAACGCTGTTATGCCTTCAAGGGAGAGCAGAAATTATGACAAACTATATAAAATCCGTCCACTAATCAATCACATACTGATAAACTTCAAAGAATTCTGTGCACCTACTAAGGAGCAAGCTATAGTTTAATGCACGATGAAGTTCAAAGGACGAATGGCATTCAAACAATATAAGCCCCAAAAGCCAATTAAGAGGGGATACAAAATCTGGATCAGAGCTGATAAGCATGGATATAGTTGTGATTTTCAGATATATACTGGAATAGTTGAAGGCATAGTGGAAATATCCTTAGGAGAGCGTATGTGTAAAGGCTTGGAAGCGAAGGGATATCACATATACTTTTGACAATTTTTTTACCAGTGTCTCACTTTTACAGAAGCTAAGAGATGACGGACTTTTTGCCTGTGGAACAATTAGATCACACAGAAAAGGACTTCCTACGCTAAAAGCAGACAAAGAGTTGCAAAGAGGAGAGTTTGACTGGTCTGTTCGTTCTGATGGCATTGCCTGCATCAAATGGAAGGACAAACGTGTAGTCATGTTGCTATCTACAATTGATTCGCCTGTATGTGTTGAAGAAGTCAGTCGTAAAGAAAAGGATGGAAAAATCACAAAGGTACCTTGCCCAAAAATAGTGAAATCATATAATGCTAATATGGGAAGTGTCGATAAGGCAGATATGATGAACAGCTTTTATGCAGTAGACAGGAAATCACGAGGGTGGTGGCTAAGATTATTTTGGCATATAGTCGATATTTCCATTGGAAATCCAACAACGAAGCAAGTGCTAAGGGATTTTCGAAGACGTGTTGCCACAGGCCTGGTAGGCAGTAATGTCTTCAAAGACAGTCCTGGCCATCCCAGTACACGGCCAGAATCATCTGCAAAAAAATACAAAACTGTTGTTCCCCATGAGAAACGTATATCGAAAGCAAAACATCTGCCAAAACATGGAACCTCAAGGCACTGTGTGCACTGCAGCACAAAGAAAAAACCCCACAGAAGCAGATGGACATGTAGTCACTGCCAGGTAGCCTTATGCTTATGTGCAGAAAGGAATTGCTTCTTACTGTATCATCAAAAGTGATAACATGTAGCGGGCAGTATATTTCATTTAATATTTACATTTTTCTGTCTCACTGTATGGAAATTAATACAATAAATACAAGGAAAAATTAAAAATAATTTTTTTTTTATTTTGCCCCTGAAAGGGTTAAAGTAAAACTGATTTGCATCCTCATAATGGCGCTACTAGCGCCTCTGTTGTGGGACTGGCACGAAGTTTGAATACACGCGATGTTTCAGGTGTTGCAAGACTCCTTCTTGGAGTTGCGATTTTCTTCCGTTAGTGTATTTGGGTAGGCGAGTGCAGTGCGTTTTGGGGACTGACACCTTAGCCAAATTCAACAAACTAAAAAAATAATTTCAAACATTTTCTAACTTTTCTTCGCTTATAGTGACCGGGCCAAATATCTCACGAAATAAGCGTCAAACAAAAAAGCTACAAAGAACGAAACTCGTATAGCTTGAAGGGGGAAACCAGATGGCGCTATGGTTGGCCCGCTAGATGGCGCTGCTATACGTCAGACGGATATCACCTGCGTTTTTTTAAAAACAGGAACCCCCATTTTTATTACATATTCGTGTAGTGCGTAAAGAAATATGAATGTTCTAGTTGGACCACTTTTTTCGCTTTGTGACAGATGGCGCTGTAATAGTCACAAACGTATAAGTACGTGGTATCGCGTAACATTCCGCCAGTGCGGACGGTATTTGCTTCGTGATGCATTACCCGTGTTAAAATGGACCGTTTACCAATTGCGGAAAAGGTCTATATCGTGTTGATGTATGGCTATTGTGATCAAAATGCCCAACAGGCGTGTGCTATGTATGCTGCTCGGTATCCTGGACGACATCATCCAAGTGTCCGGACCGTTCACCGGATAGTTGCGCCACTTAAGGAAACAGGAAGTGTTCAGCCACATGTGAAACGTCAACCACGATCTGCAACAAATGACGATGCCCAAGTAGGTGTTTTAACTGCTGTTGCGGCTAATCCGCACATCAGTAGCAGACAAACTGCGCGAGAATCGGCAATCTCAAAAACGTCGGTCTTGAGAATGCTACATCAACATCGATTGCACCAGTACCATATTTCTATGCACCAGGAATTGCATGGCGACGACTTTGAACGTCGTGTACAGTTCTGCCACTGGGCACAAGAGAAATTACGGGACGATGACAGATTTTTTGCACGCGTTCTATTTAGCGACGAAGCGTCATTCATCAACAGCGGCAACGTAAACCGGCAAAATATGCGCTATTGGGCAACGGAAAATCCGCGATGGCTGCGACAAGTGGAACATCAGCGACCTTGGCGGGTTAATGTATGGTGCGGCATTATGGGAGGAAGGATACGTTCCACGTTCCACATCATTACGAAGTGTCGTATTCATGATCTATGGAACAAGTATTAATCTAATCTAATCTAATCTAATCTAATCTACTGGCCTCCATTTCATCGATGGCAATCTAAATTGTGCAGTGTATGCTGATTTCCTACGTAATGTTCTACCGATGTTACTACAAGATGTTTCACTGCATGACAGAATGGCGATGTACTTCCGACATGGTGGATGTCCGACACATAGCTCGCGTGCGGTTGAAGCGGTATTGAATAGCATATTTCATGACAGGTGGATTGGTCGTCGAAGCACCATACCGTGGCCCGCACGTTCACCGGATCTGACATCCCCGGATTTCTTTCCGTGGGGAAAGTTGAAGGATATTTGCTATCGTGATCCACCGACAACGCCTGACAACATGCGTCAGCGTATTGTCAATGCATTACGGAAGGCGAACTACTCGCTGTTGAGAGGAATGTCGTTAGATGTATTGCCAAATGCACTGACGTTGACGGACATCATTTTGAACCATTTATTGCATTAATGTGGTATTTACAGGTAATCACGCTGTAACAGCATGCGTTCTCAGAAATGATAAGTTGACAAAGGTACATCTATCACATTGGAAAAAACCGAAATAAAATGTTCAAACGTACCTACGTTCTGTATTTTAATTTTAGAAACCTACCTGTTATCAACTGTTCGTCTAAAATTGTGAGCCATCCGCTTGTGACTATTACAGCGCCCTCTATCACAAAGCGAAGAAAGTGGTCCAACTAAAACATTCATATTTCTATACGTACTACATGAATATGTAATAAAAATGGGGGTTCCTATTTAAGAAACACGGTTGATATCAGTTTGACTGGAAAGGAACTAAAAAAATGTTGTAGTTTAATCTCAAAGACACTAGAAGAAAATTTGTTCGACTGTCATAGCAGAGGAATACTCTAAAAAACGTTTTTCATCATTGAGTGACAAAGGACTAATTTCGAGATTCTTTTATTACTTCTAGTATTAACTAACCTTTTTGTTCTGATGTGCTGGCGTAAAGACGTACTGTATAGTTTCATGTCTATGTGTGTGTTGAATGAAGCTGTTAAATGATGAAAAATGTGTTTTATAATTTCTGTTAAGATCGAGCCTAAATCCCATACCAATGCAGTACAAATTATTCTGTTAATTCGAGAAGGCGAATTTTAGCTGGAGGCGACAATCTTTACGACAGCGCTGCTCAACGATAGAGGTACGTGATTATGCTCACTTCTTTCCTTTGGTGGCCGCTAAGATTAATTTCGATGTGTTTTTGCCGAGACATTCAGCACCTGCAATCTTCCTTTTCGTATAAAAATAGGAGTCCGACTGAAAAAGAAATATTCTTAAATTTAATTAATTGCAACTCTTTTACCCAGGCCACGGGGAATGATAGAAAGTACGTGCCTCTACCCTGATTGTACGTTCGCAATCTCCGAGTGTGTTACGACGTAATTATTTTACACAAAAAAAATTAAGATAGATCTTTCTCATCAGATCGCAACCACTCGTACGCGAATGTACGTACCCTCTGAATGTGTCTAGTCAGACGTGGTCATTGTTCTAAAGCTTCTCTGTTAATATTCTGTGGAATGCATCTCCGCAGTTAATTTTTGTTTATGCCGCAAATCGCGTTTCTCGCGAAGTATTTATTACGAAGGTTTCAGGCTCTATTTAATGTCAAAAAATTCCGAAGTATGGCTGACTAAGAAATCGCTACAATAATTTCATATCTCTACAACTACGATAACAAAAAACAATAACAAAAACAATAACAGAGAGAGGGTACGTTACATGACCTATGGCAGTGCCATCTAGCGGGCCAACCATCGCGCCATCTGGTTTCCCCCTTCAAGCTAGACAAATTTCGTTCTTTATAGTTTTTTCGTTTGACGCTTATTTCGTGAGATATTTGGCCCGGTCACGATCAATGGACCACCCTGTGTGCTTGATTTCAATTACGTAACACATTAACTTACTCGTGAAGTAATCAGTTGTTTTACACACGGTAGTCCGATTATTTATAGAAATCGGGGGAGGGGGGATTCTCACTGGTTACACACAGTGATATACCGAGCACAGCACAGGAGCGGCTGCAGAAAGAACCGCACTCGCGTAGTGTGTGCCGCACATTGTCGGGCGGCCTGGCGGTTACAGATGTGGGAAACAGAAGCTGCAGACCTCGCGGGTCGATAGAGGCGCAGGCGGACGTTCGTAAATCCGTCACCACGGCTGCCGCCGCCGCCGTCGCCGTGGCCGCCGCTGCGCTCAACAGGCACCGCCAGCGCCGGCTGGCGGGCTGCCAGGGCACTTAGGTTCATTAGCGCGGGCACACGGCGGCCCAAAGCGGCCCCCAACTCGCCTCATTAGCGGCGACGTCATTAGCATCGCAGACAGGCACTTGTCTGTGCCCTGCTGTGCGGCAGCAGAACTAAACAGTCCGGGGCGTTCCGAAACCGCGCGGGCGGACCGCGCTCGATACTGTTCCTAATGAACAAAACGCGAGGGAACACAGTATCCAGACAGCTCTGCGACTGGATCGATGAGTTCCTAGCAAACAGAATACATAACGCCCTGATTAAAGGGATGCTGCGTGTTCGGCGTTGTTTACCCGGTCTTGTATGGTATACACTGATCAAACAGAACATTATGACCACCGACCTACTATCGACAGCAACCAGTCCAGGCGATAGCAATGTCACCTGGCGAGGAATGACAGCTAGTCAGACACACGCACTTTGCATGCCGTATCAAATGGTTCAAATGGCTCTGAGAACTATGGGACTTAACTTCTGAAGGCATCAGCCACCTACAACTTAGAACTACTTAAACCTAACTAACCTAAGGACATCACACACATCCATGCTCGAGGCAGGATTCGAACCTGCGACCGTATCGGTCGCGCGGTTCCAGACTGTAGCGCCTAGAACCGCTCGGCCACACCGGCCGGCCACCCAGTGGACCGAACACTGCGAATGATGGGCCTCTGCAGTCGACGACTCATACATGTGCCAATGTTAACACCACGACATGGACAACTACGAATGAAATGGGCACGTGACCATCAGCACTGGATGTGGATCAGTTGCAGAATTTTGGAACACGTATTATGTTCGGGTATAATGACTTTTCTGGGGACAAGAAATCTGCTCTGTACGCATCATTATCGGTTTCGAAAAAGACGATCGTGTAAAACCCAGCTCGCGCTATACGTCCACGAGACTCAGAAGGCCATAGACACGGGTTCCCAGGTAGATGCCGTGTTTCTTGACTTCCGCAAGGCGTTCGATACAGTTCCCCACAGTCGTTTAATGAGCAAAGTAAGAGCACATGAACTATCAGACTAATTGTGTCATTGGATTGAAGAGTTCCTAGATAACAGAACGCAGCATGTCATTCTCAATGGAGAGAAGTCCTCCGAAGTAAGAGTGATTTCAGGTGTGCCGCAGGAGAATGTCGCAGGACCGTTGTTATTCACAATATACATAAATGACCTTGTGGATAACATCGGAAGTTCACTGAGGCTTTTTGCGGATGATTCTGTGGTATATCGAGAGGTTGTAACAATGGAAAATTGTACTGAAATGGAGGAGGATATGCAACGAATTGACGCAGGGTGCAGGGAATGGTAATTGAATCTCAATGTAGACAAGTGTAATGTGCTCCGAATACATAGAAAGAAAGATCCTTTATCATTTAGCTACAATATAGCAGGCACCAACTGGAAGCGGCTAATTCCATAAATTATCTGGGAGTAGGCATTAGCAGTGATTTAAAATGGAATGACCATATAAAATTAAACGTCAGTAAAGCAGATGCCAGACTGAGATTCATTGGAAGAATCCTAAGGAAATGAAATCCGTAAACAAAGGAAGTAAGTTACAAAAATGGTTCAAATGGCTCTGAGCACTATGGGACTCAACTGCTGTGGTCATCAGTCCCCTAGAACTTAGAACTACTTAAACCTAACTAACTTAAGGACATCACACACATCCATGCCCGAGGCAGGATTCGAACCTGCGACCGTAGCAGTCGCACGGTTCCGGACTGCGCGCCTAGAACCGCGAGACCACCGCGGCCGGCAGTAAGTTACAGTACACTTGTCCGCCCACTGCTTGAATATTGCTCACCAGTGTGGGATCCGTACCAGATACGGTTGATAGAAGAGATAGAGAAGATCCAACGGAAAGCAGCGCGCTTCGTTACAGGATCATTTAGTAATCGCGAAAGCGTTACGGAGATGACTGATAAACTCCAGTGGAGGACTCTGCAAGAGAGACGCTCAGTAGCTCGGTACGGGTTTTTGTTGAAGTTTCGAGAACATACCGTCACCGTGGAGTCAAGCAGTATATTGCTGCCTCCTACGTATATCTCGCTAACAGACCCTGAGGATAAAATCAGAGAGATGAGAGCCCACACAGAGGCCTACCAACACTCTTTCTTTCCACGAGCAATAAGAGACTGGAACAGAAGGGAGAACCGATAGAGGTACTAAAAGTACCCTCCGTCACACACCGTCAGATGGCTTGCGGAGTATGGATGTAGATGTAGACGCTGGCGCAGCGGCAGAGCGTTTCATGGTCTGATGAATCGGGATACCATTTTCATCATGCCGATGAGAGGGCACGAATCCGCCATCTTCCAGGGGAACAGCTCCTTGGCACCTTTGCTTGGGACGGAGACAAGCTGGCGGCGGCTCCATCATGCTCTGGGGAACATTCACGTGGGGATCCGTGGGTCCACTGGAGATCCTGCAAGGCACCTTGACGGCCAGGGAGTACCGTACTTTGGTTGCGGACCACATACACCCCTTCATGACGATCACGTTCCCCGACGGCAGTGGCATATTTCAGCAAGATAATGCACCGTGTCACAAGGCCGGAGTGTGGGGAGAGGTTCGAGGAACACAGTGGTGAATTCCCCCCACCTCCAACTCGTCATATATGAACCAGGTCGAACACTTCTGGAATGTGACTGAATGTGGCGTCAGAGCTCAGCGCCCCTCTCCCCGGGATATACGGGAATTAGGTGACTTGTGTGCCTGCAGACGTGGTGTGGTGCCGACTCCCTCCAGCGACCTACCTAAGCCTCATTGCTTCCATGCTGTTAGCCGTGCCAAAGGTGGACATACCGACTATTAGGCAAGTGATCATAATGTTATGACTGATCAGTATATAACGCTGCGTACATATTAGGCCAACGAACGACGGCCAATCGCTTTGTAGGAGATCTGTTCAGTGTTTACGGACGGCAATTCGGAGTCAACGAAGCGTTTCGCCTTGGTTGCTACCGGGTCTACTGGCGGTAACATCCAGGCATCTGCGTTTGGTTGGTGCTGGGACCCCTCTCCTACTGAGGACGCCAGGTCGAATGTTCGTTGGCTCAGTAGAGGTTTCCTGTGTCTCTGTAACAGCTGTGTATTTAAGTTTTACAGGACATCCCCAAGTCGCACTCAGTATGTTTTACTCTAATTTAACAAGAGCATCATCAGAAATTCTCGAATTTACAGTTTAATCTGCAGTACTTGGCTGTTAAATTAAGGAGAGAAGCCGATCAATAACACATACAGAGTGCAACTTGTGGCTGTCCTGACAAACTTAAGTTCAAAAGTCGCTGTTTTCCCTACAGATAGTGATTACTCTCGCTAAGAAAGTGTATTTATTGTGTATGTAAATACTTGTGTATAGAGTGGTATATGGAGAAAGCATTAAAGCTCACAAAGTTGTATCGTGACCAGGAATGTTTATGGGTCCCTATGATCTGCGATTAAAAAAACAAATTCAAAAGATTACACGGTTGCAGGGAAATAAACGAGCCGCTAGAAGAAAAAATGTACATGATGCGGAAAAGAAAATATAGTCTTTACTCTTAAATTAAATTTTACCTGAGACACTTAAGTCTCTAATTTATCTACGATAACGTTGGAAGCTGAAGAAGTGAATTAAAATATGTGCTTCGGTCGGGACTCGAACCCGGGCCTTCTTGCTTACTTGACAGATAAAATGGTTCAAATGGCTCTAAGCACTATGGGACTTAACAGCTGAGGTCATCAGTCCTCTAGAACTTAGAACTACTTAAACCTTACTAACCTAAGGACATCACACACATCCATTTCCGAGGCAGGATTCGAATCTGCGACCGTAGCGGTCGCGCGGTTACAGACTGTAGCGCCTAGAACCGCTCGGCCACACCGGCCGGCACTTGGCAGATATACTGACCATTACACCAACACAGCATTGTGGTCAACATAGCTGCACGAACTACCCAAGTCAAATACCCTCACCAACACAAACTCCAATTCACATCTCCCCTTATATTGCCTCTACTACCAGAGCTCTCCGACATTGGAATAACACCCCAGCTTTGGACGTAATGGGGAAGTGCTGTACTAACTGTGATCTTATAGATCTTAAATTAAATTTTCCCTGTGACATTTAAGTCGGAGAGCCCTGGTAATAGTGACAATATAAGGGAAGACGTGAACTGGAGTTTGTGTTGGGATGGATATTTGACTTGGGTAGTTCGTGCAGCTATGTTGACCACAATGCTGTGGTGGTGTGATGGTCAGCATATCTGCCTAGTGAGCAAGAAGACCCGGGTTTGAGTCCCGGCCGCAGCAGAAATTTTAATTCACTTCTTCAGCTTTCAACGTTATCATAATCTTTATTAACATCTTTACGCCTTGAACGAGAAACAAACAAAACTGGGAGTGGCTATTTACTTTCAGTTGCAGGTACAGCTCTCCCAAAAGAGGTGTGATGCTAGGAAGTGTTAGAGCCTACACAATTCAATAGCAATTCGAAACCTGGAGTTTCCGTTCGGAAAAAAGTTATGAAATAGCCCATTTTCCAATTCATCTTTAAGGTAGATAATTTTCTTCCACTGCCCTGCTCCCTACGTTTTAAAACAGATGTCGCCTGACAGCGTCGCTTCTTGTCTTTTTTTGTGATCAGCTTCTTGCAGTAAAATAAATGCTGCACGTGCGACGATTGCTACATCCTCCGCTCCTGTCATAATCTCGGCCGGTGAAAGTGTACTTAAAACGCTACTTTATAACAATAACAAAAACTGTAGCAACGTCGACAAGTTATCAGAGCCAACTGCGATTCCGCACGGCAGAACCCCTTCGCCGCACGCTGTTCGTTTGGTGAGGAAGAGAAGCCGAACGCCGGTGCATCGGTGCAAACGTTTGGCTGAAACCAGTGTCTCCCTTCGTTGGCCTAGTGTGTACGCGTCTTAAGGGGGCGTGAACAGCGTCACATGTTGAGTGACCACTGTCAAGGACACTGAAACCCCGTGTACTCATGTGAGGCAGCGTTGTCAGCACCTGAGTTTGAAATGGGTCTCGCTGTTGGTCCCAGTTTGGCCGGCTGGGTCGAATCGTGTAGTATTCAGGCATGTGGAGCATCCGGATGTGGCACTGGCCCGATTTTGCACTGCGCGGGAATGACAGTACACGCAAAATCATCGTAAACGTTCCAGCAGACCACATCTGACCACCGAGAGGGAGGATCGCCATATAGTGCACCAAGCACATCGCAGACCTTCACAACCGTGCCCGCGAGCTGTGAACAAATAACGGGCTCCCTCCAACACTTCATGTCACACCATTCCACTGGTCGCAGACCAGCAGTAGCCGCACTATGGAGTCATCATCCAAAGCTCAGGCTGCTGTCAGCACCGCAACATAAATCGCTGCACTTCCAGTAACGCCATGACGGAGAAGCATGGACAATGGATGGGTGACCTTACCGGCCATCGTGTGTACGACCAACAGTGAAGTACGCACGAGGTGGTGGGTGTCACGGTATGGGGGTATTTTTCGTGCTTAGGGCATGATCCCGTTCTTGCGCTTAAGAACACTGTGTATGCGGAAGGATACGAACACATTTAACAGCATTGTGTACAAGTACTGGGACTGTTCGGGGATGCTGATGGATAGTATCAGCATGAGGATACACGCTGTCATAAAGAAGCAACTGTCAGGCAGTGGATGATACACCGAGATGACAAAAGTCTGGGATAGCGATATGCACATACACACGTGGCGGTAGTATCGCATTCACAAGGTATGAAAGGGCAGTGCATTGGCGGAGCAAGTTATTTGTACTCATGTGATTCACTTGAAAAACTTTCCGGTGTGATTATGGCCGCACGGCAGGAATTAGTAGAGGATGTCAAATTAAACACCTTTCAGCCGTCAATTTTCAACCTTATTTTGCTGGGCAACCAGTTTCAGCGTTTTACTTCGCTATCTTCAGGCCCCTGACTGACGTGTGGGAATAATCTACCTCGATTGTGATCAAAACAGTACTGGTATTTGTTACGGCTGAAGTGGTCACTGCAACAAATATTTACTAATACCAGTATTGCTGGCCCCTGTTTTGATCACAAGCGAGGTAGATTATTGCTACACGTCGATTAGGGGCCTGAAGATGGCGTAGTAAAACGCTGAAACTGGTTGCCCAATAAAATAAGGTTAAAAATTGACGGCTGAAAAGTGTTTAATTTGACATCTTCCATCGAACAGCCGAGTCCCGCAATCATCGCTAAAAAGATGGGCACACAGGAAATTAATAGACTCTGGACCTCTTCTGTAAAAGGTCGCCAATTTTGGAGATTTTGCGTTCGTTTATATGTGGCATGATGTTTTCGTTGTTTCTGCAACACTTGCAGAAAGTTCTCTCAAGTAATTATCAGGCAGTAACTATCAGCGAAAACTTTTCCTCAGTGCAAATAATTCTGCGAGTACTATCTGAGAGTAGCAAACTGTCAGAGAGTGAAAAACTTTCAAACTTATCCCAGCACGTGCACGCACTGCTACGCCCCTGCATCCTTGGCCACTCCTGCTTCACGCACGACGTCTGCGGCCCGCGGGTTGCCGCCACTTGCTCGCAGGCGCTCCTGCGTCTGACAATGAGACAGTTAACGCGTTTCATCAGCACACAGCGTGTTTGGTTTCGGTGCTGATTGTAAACATTCTGTTTACAGACTTAACGTTAGCTGGGGTCACCTGGGATCGCTACCATCGTTCATAGGCAGTGCGCGCAGCAACAACGGCAGAGATGCTATCTGGGACCAGCTTGCGACGGCGGGTGACGTGAACTTGCGGCTATCTCTCCGCCGCAGTGTACTTGAACCGTGGCGCAGCCATCAGCGGCCTGTGACGGGGCATTGCACGGTACAGGAGATAACAGGGGAGCGTATAACAGAAAAACGGCCCATTAAATCTTTGGAAGTTTGAAACATGGCAAAAAGAAGGGGAAACATCTGATAAGGGCCATCGGGTCTTCTTCTTCGTCCCCAACTTCCGGGAACAGTTGAGGCTGAGACACATTGACCCAAGCTGCGGTACGGTACACTTCCTTACGGGGCATGGCCAATGCCCTACACACCTGCATCGCTTTGGCCTTATCCAAAGTGAAACATCTAAATGCAAGGAACGTGGGCCCCTGTAAACATAACACTACAAAGCGGCACACTTTCACACGCAAGACCGTTGACAGGAATCGAACACACTGGGTAACCTTTAAGAACCCAGGATAACTGAGTATATTTAACCGCATCACTGATAAAATGTCAAGAGCGCTACACGAGACTTTTACGCAGCAGTGACCATATACAATAACACGTTTATTTGGCTGGCTCTGAGCACTATGGGACTCAACTGCTATGGTTATCAGTCCCCTAGAACTTAGAACTACTTAAACCTAACTAACCTGAGGATATCACACACATCCATGCCCGAGGCAGGATTCGAACCTGCGACCGTAGCAGTCGCACGGTTCCGGACTGCGCGCCTAGAACCGCGAGACCACCGCGGCCGGCCACGTTTATTTGCATGACCATCTTCTGCAGCAGCTGTTAAAATCAGTTATTACTGCTTTTCCGTCTTGAGCTTCCTTGCAATTTAAATAAAGATAATTTTATATCATATGCGTTCCGATTTTATTTATAAAGCATCTTCCGTGGTTATTCTGCAAATTGGATGCACATGTTTGTACATTTTTGGTTGTTTTAGATTACAAACAGTGTTCTATTTATAAGGCTGGAGTGTAAGTTACTTACGGTGTTCCTCTACATATTCTCCAAACCACTGCTTCTTCCCTCCCTGGTATCAGCGGTTGATGTCGAAAGGCTTAGTTATAAATACGCACTTCGCAGGTTTTGTCATTCTGCAGTATTTCTTGGGCTACATTTTGGTTTTTTACGCTTCAACTTTGTAAATCGAACAGACATGAAAACTGTAACACTGTTCAGAGCGACAAACATAGATAGCTTCAGTTCGATTTACAAAGGTGGTTCAAATGGCTCACAGCACTATGGTACTTAACATCTTCCGTCATCATTTCCCTAGACTTAGAACTACTTAAACCTAAATAACCTAAGGACATCACACACATCCATGCCCGAGGTAGGATTCGAACCCGCGACCGTAGCAACAGCACGGTTCCGGACTGAAGCGCCTAAAACCGCTCGGCCACAGCGGCCGGCTACAAAGTGAAACCAAGCAAGGTGACGCAGTCGTTAGCACACTGAACTCGCATTCGGGCCGACGACGATTCAAATCCGCGTCGATGCATCCTGATTTAGGTTTTCCGTGATCTCCCTAAATAGCTTCAGGCAATTTCCTCGCCGGCCGAAGTGGCCGTGCGGTTAAAGGCGCTGCAGTCTGGAACCGCGAGACCGCCACGGTCGCAGGTTCGAATCCTGCCTCGGGCATGGTTGTGTGTGATGTCCTTAGGTTAGTTAGGTTTAACTAGTTCTACGTTCTAGGGGACTAATGACCTCAGAAGTTGAGTCCCATAGTGCTCAGAGCCATTTGAACTATTTGAACCAATTTCCTCGATGGTTCCTTTGAATGGGTACGGCCGTCTTCTAACCCCATTCTTCCCTAATCCGATGGGACGGATGTCCTCGCTGTATGGTCCTCTCCCCGCAAATCAACCAACCAACCAACCAATGAACAAACGGGCTAGGTTTGTGACTGAATACAGGACTTCCTTGCAGATAAAACACAACACATCATTCTTGGCGGGACAAGAATTTGGATACGCCCCAAGGGAGCGTTACACGGCAACTACTGCTTACCGTCTATGTTAATGACGTGGTGCACAAGGTTGGAGGCACAGTCAGGCTATTCGCGGACGATGCTGTTTGTCTACGGGGAGGCAGCAAAGCGAGGACTCTGTGCTGGAATGCAGGAAGACCTGCAGAACATCGACGATTGGTGCAGAGTCTGGCGGTTCACCGAGAACGTAGACAGATCACGGGTGTTTCAAACTGAATGTCGGGGTTTTTAGGCTTTGTAGCATTTATTACACTGAACTTACATAATGAATAATACATCAAATGAAAGGGCAACTCAAAAAGTTTTTCTTACGAGTGTTCAGAGTGAGCACGATTCACCACACATCGAATCGATACGCGAGTCCTTCCCAAGTCTTGATCAGCGTATCTGGAGTAACTGTTGGAACAATGCTGTTTCTACAGTCGGGTAGATCGGCTGGTAGCCGAAGAACATCTTTTGTGAGCCCAGAGAGGTAAAAATCGCATGACGCCAGATCGTGTGTGAACGTGGGGGTTATGAAAAAAAAGAAAAAAAAACTCTGTCATCTGGCTACTTGCTGGATTGGTTGTCGGACAAGTCACTTCTCTTCCCATCATATCACACATGATTGGAGACAACTTCGGAGATCCTGCACGTCTTGCAGAGCACGATGAGTTACACGTGCACTGTGTGGGCGAGTATCACCCTGCTGGAACAAAATATCAGCTTCCAAAAGAACGGATCTAGTAACGTTCTGCACGTACCGAGCGTCATGCTGTGGTAGCTTACGACTTGGCACTGCTGCCCTTACAATATGTCGTTTCTGGCCGGCGCCCGTACTGCGTGCACGTCCAGAACCTCTTCTAAAGGAGTGAGAATGTTCACGTGACCACTGATGCCAGCATCGTTGTACAACTGACGCAGCACGTACAACTTGGGTGGCAGTTCTGTAAAGGACCATCCCGCCACTCAGAATGCCACAAATGGACCCCTTTCAAACTCGCTCTATTGGCTGTAGGAAGCAAGAGTTCATATCCGTAGCATTGTTGCCTTCTTGTTTCACAGGTCTGCATTACACTAAGTCTTCCAGCTGTGAGCATTTCTTGTTAAAGGGTACACATGGGCGGCGCTCTGTTAGCTGCACTACTACGGCATCTGCTGACCGGCGACGCTCAAACCATTGTAGATACATCAGCTATACCCCAGTTGGCATATGCTGCCACCGGATCAACATCGAAGACGTCTTTCCAGGTGTACTAATTTTTTTACCGGCTGCGTATATCGTGGAGGTCATGATTCCAGAAATTTACAGGCCTCCAGTGGCAAAGTATAACATGTTTCTCTTCGCAAATGGCAAGATAGCGCCTTTGGCTGTCTACCAGAAGACTGAGCATACTTCCCAAGCAGGCGTTTCGTGGAGTTCTCAGTAACTGCTTTGGGAGGACCCAATGGTGTTTCTACTTGAGTTAACGTCACCTCTATGACCTAGCCTCCGATGGGCCGCTAAACTCTTAACCTTCCATCCTACTCGTTTCAGTAGCGAGCAGAGTGCTACTTGACCTGGAACAACCCGTGGTTACGTTATTACGCTGACCCGACAGTGGCGGTTTCAATGCAGCATGACCTTGCTCTTTATTTATGCGTTCGCGTGACAATTCGATACGCCGTGAAAATATTCTCACGCACAGTGGAAGGGCAGGATCCCTCGCGTTCGTGATAGCCTGTTCCGATACGTAGTGAAGCATTTGAATTCGATTCCAGGAGGCCTGCCTCGTTACCTCTTTCAATGCTGTTCCCTTTGTCCACATTCGTAGAACGACTAGTACTTTGTACCTGAGTTTCCTCAACACGGAACTGAGTCAGATGGCATGCCTTAAGCACGCCATATTAACAACAAGTGGTGTAGAAAACGACCAGCAAGTTCGATTCCTACATGTGACGCAACTTTGCGGAAACTGTAGTCTGTTTATCTCTTTTTCGCATCACACGCCAGCAAAGGAGCCAGTGAAAACACGCGTGAACGAGAATGCACAATTCTTAAAGGTGTACGTAGCGCTACATACCACACAAGTGGGTATAGTTAACAAAGGAAACTGCACACTTTTAATCGCGTCTCCCGTTTCCCTTCTGTTAGCGTAACAAATGCGCCAACTTTGCCGAACTGAGCATCGTGGCAGTAGATTATCTGATCAGTGGCAGCTAGTGGGTATACATTCTGGGTGTTCACAAATTTTTAGATTCAGATAAATTTGAGAGCGTTAAATTAATAGCATCTGCTGTGTAACAGTTATGCTTATCAAAAAGTTTAAACACTTAAAGCCACTGCCAGTAGTAATAACAACAGTAATAATAATAATAATAATAATAATAATAATAATAATAATATGCATAAATTAGCCTACAAAAGAAATACTTGTTTTGTGGAAATTTGTTGTTTTGTACATAATTAAGTACAGTTTAGGACAATAAAGAAGTAAGGTTTAAGCTTTCGTAACTCTCCATTCGCATTTTTGTGCAAGAGGGAGTTTTCGTGCTTTTCCAGTTTTTCGGACAAATGAATGAGATCCCTAACAGATATATTAATTCACGAATTTACTTCGGGGTGAAAATCGGATATTCTTACGCTGCGCCCAAGCAAAAACTTGTGTTAACTGTAGACTTCCTTGATAAATGTTCGCTTTTAGTCACGCTTATTTAAAGGGCTCATTTCAGTAGTGGTACAAGTCCATTTTTGATCATTTTGAGATTCAGAGTCCTAAAGTTAAATGAGCGCTGAAAAATCTGCAGTTGAGATACCAGAAATATTCAAGCATATGGCTTATTTCTAGAGATGAACCTTTCTTTCTGTTTGTTTGGATCATTAATTTCAGAAGTATTATGCGCAGAAAAGTGGAGGTAATGGACTTGTACCACTACTGAAACAAGCCCTTCATTTCATTTCGTCACTCTCTCACTTAAGGGATCTGTTCTGGCAGGCCCTAGATCCTCTGCGGCTAACTTTTTCCTGGTAATTTACTTTTGTGTTCCCAGAATGAGTTTTTCACTCTGCAGCGGAGTGTACGCTCATGTGAAACTTCCTGGAAGATTTAAGCTGTGTGCCGGGCCGAGACTCGAACTCGAAACCTTTGCCTTTCGTGGACAAGTGCTCTACCGACTGAGCTACCCAAGCACGATTCACGACGCATCCTCACAGCTTTACTTTTATGTTAGCATTTAACATAGAGTCAACATAGTTCATGTTTACACTCCACACGAAAGCCAGTCCCCAACAGTAGACAGCCAACTCCAAACACAAAGTGCCGTTTGTGGAAATGATTAAACTCCAGTAGTAACGTCTACCAGCTTGATCACTTGACTGGAATACAAATGAGGCGCTGAGGTCCACGAGGGCCTACAGCACACCACCGTCGACACCACATTTAAGTGAATATCAGAGGAGTAAGTGATGCTGCTTTTCGTGAATTTTCATATACACAATGTGGGCCTACAGCTGAGATAAACCTGACTCATCATAAGATCAACGGATTTCAGAACCCTGAATAAATGCTACAGTGTCACAATCGACGGCGATGTCCTTTAGACTATTATGATTCTCAGCGCTTCAAATGGATTACTAAAAGGATAAAACTCATTGCTTGATATACTGTAACACAATCACAAGCCCACGAAAGAGGTTTACTGTCAGTACAAAATGTACTGATGTCCGATTTAATTTTACTACAGTATACAGGGTGGTCCATTGATAGTGACCGAGACAAATATCTCACGAAATAAGCATCAAACGAAACCAATACAAAGAACGAAACTCGTCTTGCGTGCAGGGGGAAACAAGATGGCGCTATGGTTGGCCCGCTAGATGGCGCTGCCATAGGTCAAACGGGTATCAACTGACTTTTTTTAAAAAAAGAAACCCCCACTTTTTATTACATATTCGTGTAGTACGGAAAGAAATATGAAAGTTTTAGTTGGGCCACTTTTTTCGCTTTGTGATACATGGCGCTGTAATAGTCACAAACGTATAAGTACGTGGTATCACGTAACATTCCGTCAGTGCGGACGGTATTTGCTTCGTGATACATTTCCCGTGTTAAAATGGACTGTTTACCAATAGCGGAAAAGGTCGATATCGTGTTGATGTATGGCTATTGTGATCAAAATGCCCAACGGACGTGTGCTATGTATGCTGCTCCGTATCCTGGACGACCGTTCGAAGGATAGTTACGTTATTTAAGGAAACACGAAGTCTTCAGCCAAATGTGAAAAGTCTACCACGACCTAGAACAAATGATGATGCCCAAGTAGGTGTTTTAGCTGCTGTCGTGGCTAATCCGCACATCAGTAGCAGACAAATTGCGCGAGAATCGGCAATCTCAAAAACGTCGGTCTTGAGAATGCTACATCAACATCGATTGCACCCGTACCATAGTTCTATGCACAAGGAATTGAATGGCGAAGACTTTGAACGTCGTGTACAGTTCTGCCACTGGGCACAAGAGAAATTACGGGACGATGACAGAGTTTTTGCACGCGTTCTATTTAGCGACGAAGCGTCATTCACCAACAATGGTAACGTAAACCGGCAGAATATGCGCTATTGGGCAACGGAAAATCCACGACGGCTGCGACAAGTGGAACATTAGCGACCTTGGCGGGTTAATGTATGGTGCGGCATTATGGGAGGAAGGATAACTGGCCCCCATTTCATCGATGGCAATCTAAATTGTGCAATGTATGCTGATTTCCTACGTAGTGTTCTACCGATGTTACTACAAGATGTTTCACTGCATGACAGAATGGCGATGTACTTCCAACATGGTGGATGTCCGGCACATAGCTCGCATGCGGTTGAAGCGGTATTGAATAGCATATTTCATGACAGGTGGATTGGTCGTCGAAGAACCATACCATGGCCCGCACGTTCACCGAATCTGACGTCCCCGAATTTCTTTCTGTCGGAAAAGTTGAAGGATATTTGCTATCGTGATCCACCGACAACGCCTGACAACATGCGTCAGCGCACTGTCAATGCATGTGCGAAGATTACGGAAGGCGAACTACTCGCTGTTGAGAGGAATGTCGTTACACGTATTGCAAAATGCATTGAGGTTGACGGAAATCATTTTGAGCATTTATTGCATTAATGTGGTATTTATAGGTAATCACGCTGTAACAGCATGCTTTCTCAGAAATGGTACAGCATGCGCTCTCAGAAATGATAAGTTCACAACGGTACATGTACCACATTGGATCAACCGAAATAAAATGTTCAAACGTCCCTACGTTCTGTATTTTAATTTTAGAAACCTGCCTGTTACCAACTGTTCATCTAAAATTGTGAGCCATATGTTTGTGACTATTACAGCGCCCTATATCACAAAGCGAAAAAAGTGGTCCAACTAAAACATTCATATTTCTGTACGTACTACAAGAATATATAATAAAAAAGGGGTTCCTATTTAAAAAAAAAACACAGTTGATATCCGTTTGACCTATGACAGCGCCATCTAGGGGGCCAACCATAGAGCCATCTGGTTTCCCCCTTCACGCTAGACAAGTTTCGTTCTTTGTAGTATCTTCGTTTGACGCTTATTTCGTGAGATACTGGACCCGGTCACGGTCAATGGACCACCCAGAATAGTGAGTGAATTAGCATATCTGAGGAGTGTGCTTCCGTCTAGCAGGATTTATGCCGAGAGAATGGGAATATAAGTCTGCCGCAATGTGCCATCACCTGGTGGCACCGACGTAAACTTCCAGGTGAGTGGCATCATGAACCGTGGACGTCTTTTATCAAATGCGTATGTATTTGGCCCGTGAGGCAATAACACGCATGCGCAAAAGCTCCTCAAAACGTGCATACTGCAGGTGTGCTCGTGACCCTGATGCCAAATTTCACGGAGTCTAGAGGAGCAGTACCGTGGTAGATTTAAGTGCCGTATCTTTCAGATTGCAGCATCCACGTTATGTTTAACAACAATCAAAGAAAAATAAACAATAAATAAGTTAGGGTGACGACGTGCTCTTACACAGCAACCGCCACTGTGTCTGACGCAGAACTATTCATGTTTACTCTTAAGTGAGGTACAGCTTCGTTGCACTAAATAACCGCTAAGTTCCGGTTTTTACAAGGTCATCTCTGTGTCCTGAAAAATTTTTAGTTACTATGAACCGAAGTTATGTAACACAAATTCTGTGGACTTAGCGGACACGTTTTATAGCGAGTGAGTGGCGTGCCGGCCAACTTTACTGCTCGGCAGAGCAGTCATTCTCGACATAAACAAGTAGCGACGCATGTAATGAACTTAGTGCTGCGTATAAACACAGATGGCAGCTACACAAATAGGTTACAGTATCTGGGGACCTAATTCTCAATACCGGAGCAAATAAAACGTTGGGAGCTACTCGAGTACATAGGAAATAACTTACTGCACCGAGTTAACAGTTCCACTTATGTACGATCAATAGAGCCAGCTAGCTGCTAGTGTGCCGGAACTGATCGGCGCGACAGGAGGGCGCGAAAAGTTCTCCCTGGAGGCAACTCGAGTAGCATGGGGGTTGAAAAGCAAACGGGAAAGAACGTTCTGGACATACATTACCACAAATTCTCTTGTAGCCTATCTGCAGTGAATTGTTACTTTAAATAACTTAAGAGTCTTATCAAATGAACGAAGTAACTTCAACTACGAGAAGAATCACAAAGGCAATTCTAATACTACCTCCGGAATGATATAAATTAAGAGTCAGAGCTAGTGCTTCAGCCCGATGTTACGGACACTAATATCGAAACATGCAAATAAGAATCGCTCGAATCATGGGTAAACTACAATTTGAACCAAATTATTAATTGTCGTTCCGCGAACAGATTTCTATGAACATGAACAAATCGACGTATCCATCGAATTGGTTAGCACAAAGCATAGAGTTTACTATAAAGTAAGATCCAAACGAAAATCAGTGTCTATATATACTGATGAGAATGTGAACTCGAAAAAGGAACATGTATACGTAAGTAGTTTTTGCAACTTACGTGACGTGCGCGTCAAATCAAAGAAAGACACAGTTAGTACGGTTTATGCATTCATAAACTGAGTACGAGAAAGAAAGATAATCTTATTAAATGTTTCTGACGGAATAAACTAGTCAGTGATAAAAATATTAGGCAATTCACCAAGTGGCGTGGGAAAGGAAGCTGCAATACTTTTAAAAATATGTTCTCTTGACAGAATCATTCTATATTGATATGTTGCTGTTGTTGTTGTTGTTGTTGTTGTTGTTGTTGTTGTGGTCTTCAGTCCTGAGACTGGTTTGATGCAGCTCTCCATGCTACTCTATCCTGAGCAGGCTTCTTCATCTCCCAGTACGTACTGCAGCCAACATCTTTCTGTATCTGCTTAGTGTATTCATTTCTTGGTCTCCCTCTACGATTTTTACCCTCTACGCTGCCCTCCAATACTAAACTGGTGATCCCTTGATGCCTCAGAACGTGTCCTACCAACCGATTCCTTCTTCTAGTCAAGTTGTGCCACAAACTTCTCTTCTCCCCAATCCTATTCAATACCTCCTCATTAGTTATGTAATCTACCCATGTAATCTTCAACATTCTTCTGTAGCACCACATTTCGAAAGGTTCTATTCTCGTCTTATGTAATCTGTTTATCCTCCATGTTTCACTTCCAAACATGGCTACGTTCCATACAAATACTTTCAGAAACGACTTCCTGACACTTAAATCTATACTCGATGTTAACAAATTTCTCTTCTTCAGAGACGCTTTCCTTGCCATTGCCAGTCTACATTTTATATCTTCCGTACTTCGACCATCATCAGTTATTTTACTCCCTAAATAGCAAAACTCATTTACCACTTTAAGTGTCTCATTTCCTAATCTAATTCCCCAGCATCACCCGCCTTAATCTGAGTACATTCCATTATCCTCATTTTGCTTTTGTTGATGTTCATCTTATATCCTCCTTTCAAGACACTGTCCATTCCGTTCAACTGCTCTTCTAAGTCCTTTGCTATCTCTGACAGAATTACAACGTCATCGGCGAACTTCAAAGTTTTTATTTCTTCTCCATGAATTTTAATACCTAATCCGAATTTTTCTTTTGTTTCCTTTACTGTTTGCTCAATATACAGATTGAATAACATTGGGGAGAGGCTACAACCCTGTCTCACTCCCTTCCCAACCACTGCTTCCCTTTCATGTCCCTCGACTCTTATAACTGCCATCTGGTTTCTGTACAAATTGTAAATAGCCTTTCGCTCCCTGTATTTTACCCCTGCCACCTTCAGAATTTGAAAGAGAGTATTCCATTCAACACTGTCAAAAGCTTTCTCCAAGTCTACAAATGCTAGAAACGTAGGTTTACCTTTTCTTAGTCTAGCTTCTAAGACAAGTCGTAGGGTCAGTATTGCCTCACGTGTTCCAATATTTCTACGGAATCCAAACTGATCTTCACCGATGTCGGCTTCTACCAGTTTTTCCATTCGTCTGTAAAGAATTCGCGTTAGTATTTTGCAGCCGTGACTTATTAAACTGATAGTTCGGTAATTTTCACATCTGTGAACGCCTGCTTTGATTGGGATTGAAATTATTATATTGCTGTATATTATATTATATTGCTATAAACTGATTGAATGGAAATAAGTAGTGTTACTCGTAAACGTGAGTGTGTTTGTAGCTGCCATTAAAGCCGCAAACCGTAGTTTTGTGATCCTACAGGACCAGATGCATAAACATATAAAACACAGAATTAAATTCTTTTTTTTAATGTGCAGTGAAATTGCACTGATATGAAATTTCCTGGCAGATTTAAAATGTGTGCCGTACCGTCCTCACAGCTTTACGTCCGCCAGTACCTCGTCTCCTCTCTTCCAAAATTCATAGAAACTCTCCTGCGAAGCGTGCAAAACTAGCACTCCTGAAAGAAAAGATATTCCGGAGACATGGCCTAAGCACAGCCTGGGGAATGTTATCTGAATTAATGAATGAAAGGTCCAGAGTTAGAGACTCGGTTTAGCACACTGTTTTAATTTGCCAGGAAGCTTCATATACATCACAATCGAAAGAAAACAGACTTTGTATACTGACGATTTGACTCACATCTTAGTGATAGTGCATAAACGGCTTCTTCCTGAAAAGGAACGACACTTATATATCATCATCATTATCATCATCTTCGTTAATAACATTATAAAAGTCCTATCGCTATTGATCTGCATAAGGCACCTAGGAAGATAGCCATTCGGTTCTATTTTTAGCCAAGTTCTTTATTCAATATTCTTCCAGTGCAGTTATTCTTCTCTATAGGACATTTATGTCTCCCTCGTTCACACTTCTTTCTACCTGTTAAGACTTCTGTTAATCCGTGTCCTTTCCATCCAGTCCATTCGGTTTTCTTGCAAGACCTCTAAAACTCCGCCACTTTAGCTTTTTTATTTCAATATTCTGGCTATCTGGCACTTCTTCTTTGTCGAAAGAGAGAGATTTTAAAAGTTTTCCCTGTTTTCACACTGATGAAGGGTGTCGTTCAGATTACAATTGAAAATTCCGATCTGAATTATTTTGCGGATATTACACCCATTCCATATTTTCCATAATTGACTGGACACACCGTCAGCTTCATGTGCCCAGGTTTTAATGTCTTTCTGCGTCATACTGCATCGTTACAGCGCCCCCAAGGTAAACAAACAGTACTTTCCGCGCCGCTGAGGCGGTCTATTTCTCACCGTCGTAATCCTGGTAGCATGGATCCGCACCCAGGCTGCCTTCGCTTCACTCTCATTCCCGTATTTTGTCCTTTTTGTCTTTGACCCTAAGCAAGAGCAGGTAGATGCCACCACCAAAGCCTAAAGCCTCAGAATAATTTTCTTGGGACACTTTATTCCTCTGCTATATTTTTAGACAGTTCTTTCATTGCACGCTGAACCACTACGGAAATACGGTAAGAAAGAGGACATATCCAAGCCAGACTTTTTTCGAACTCTAGAAGCTTTCCATCAAAGACGATTAGACATTCACATTATTTACACAGTCCACGAATTATGTGAGTTATCTTTGTTGGTCAGTCATGTTTATTTATATTCCTCACCAAACATAGTGGTAAAAATACTTAAAGATCTACATGACAACTCTGCAATTCACACTTAAGTGCTTGGCAGAGTCTACATCCAACCACTTTCAAGCTGTTTCTCTACCGTTCTACTCTCGAACAGTGAGCGGGAAAAACGAACCATAAATCTTTCGGTGCAACCTTAAATCTCTCGGCGCGAGGACTGATTTCTCCTATTTATTACACAAGCTGCGAAGTAGTTTCCGATTAAAATAATGATTAAAGACGTGTAGAATAATTTTTTTCCGTCATGATCACAAAACGTTTTGGTCCTTACACTACGGGTTTCGGTCAGCGATGATCATCTTCAGATCACTTGCGACTAGTGGACAGTTTACACATTAAAACGGTCCACAAGATGTATTAGAGTTTCCCATGCTTTGCACCACATCTGTAGATGGCCTGGCTGACTGAAACCGGTAGACTAATGAATATAAAGTTTTGTGATCATTGACGGAAATAAAAGAAATTTATTTTATTACGATGATCATTTCTCCCTACATACGTCAGTCTCAAAAATTTTTTCGCATTCGGAGGAGAAAGGTGGAAATCGAAATTTCGTGAAAAGATCTCACCACATTGAAAAAACGCCCTTGTTTTAATGGTTGCCACCCCAACTCGCATATCGTATCTCTGACAGTCTCTCCCCTATTTCACGGTAATACAAAACTAGCGGCCATTCTTTGGACTTTACTCCGTCAATCCTATCTGGTAAAGATCTCAAACCGCACAGCGATTCATTAGCAGAGGACAGGCAAGCGAAGTGTAGGCAATCTCTTTAGTGGATGGTTCAAATGGCTCTGAGCACTATGGGACTTAACATCTGAGGTCATCAGTTCCCTAGAACTTAGAACTACTTAAACCTAACTAACCTAAGGACATCTCACACATCCACGCCCGAGGCAGGATTCGAACCTGCGACCGTAGCGATTGCGCGGTTCCAGACTGAAGCGCCTAGAACCGCTCGGCCACAGCGGCCGACTCTTTCGTCGATTTGTTGCATCTTCGAACTGTTCTGCCAATAAAACGCAGTCTTCGGTTCGCATTCCCCGCAACATTATCTATGTGGTCGTTCCAATTTAAATGGTTCGTTATTGTTATCCATAGATATTTAGTTGAATTGAAATCATTTAGATTTGTATGATTTATCGGGTAACAGAGATTAAACGGATTCCTTTTACAAGTAGTACTCATGTGGGAGGCTACACACATTTTGTTATTTAGGGTCAATTGACGATTTTCACTCCACACAGATATTTTGTCTAAATCGTTTTGCAATTGATTCAGATCTTCTGACGACTTTACTTGATGGTGGATGACAGCATCATCTGCAAACAATTCTAGATAGCTGCTCAGATTGTCTCCCAAATAATTTATACAGATTAGGAACAGAGATAGGGTATTTAACACTTCCCTCGGGAACGCCAGACATAACTCCTGTTTAACTCTTATGACTTTCCGTCAGTTGCTGTAAACTGTGACCTACCTGACAAGAAATCACGAATCCAGTCGCACAACTGTGACCATACTCAGTAGGCATGCAATCTGAATAGTAGCTGCTTGTAATGAACGGTATCAAAAGCCTTCTGGAAAACTAGAAAAATGTAATCAATTTGACAACCCATGTCGATAGCACTCATTACTTCGTGTGAGCAAAGAGCTTTATGGTGTTGCAAAACAACGCTATTTTTTGAAATCGTGGTACGTGTCCATAGATCGTTTTCTTTGAGCTACCTTTTTCGAAATCTATAAATCCTTATATAAAGGACCTTGTCTAGTACCAAGATTATTCAGAGGGCAGTAATAAGATGTAACCAATTTCCATTTGTAGGAAAGCAGGTATAATTTATCGTAGACTAGCTGAGTGCCCGTCGTTTCCGGGTATGTATTTATTCCAGTCTTCTAATAGTTCATCTGCGGCTTCATCCCCTCTTTGTCCACTTCCTCCATACTCACCATTCTCTTTCCATCTCCTCTCCCCCACTCTTTGTCCATTTCTCCTATCCCTTCTAAGGTCATCTCCTTCTCCTATCTCTTGTCCATCTCCTCCTCCCTCCTTCTCGCTCCACGTTACGCGTTGGTGGTTCTTACTCCCCAAAGTATTTATTTGCACATCTTAAATAATATATGTACCATATTTGGTTGAAATCTTACCAGGGGTTTAGGACGAGCTTTTTAGCTGTGACTTTACCCGCGTACGCAGATGTCAAATATATTCCACACATATTTAAGTTATTTCATACGTTTTTGTACACATATTTCAACTGTATCGCTAGCGAATCTCGCGCTGTAGTTTCATTTTCACGCAGCTGAGTGTTTATGACGGCATAATTCCTGAACTATGTTTCGTACAGTGATATAATTTTATTAGTGTGTTCGGTGGTATGCGTCAATGGCGTCTGCAAAATGTGTAGCGAATGTATTTATTAGTAAGTAATAAATTTAAACGTCATGCTTCAAGCGGCAATATTGCTGCATGGACAGAGAAAATGTAGTAAGCGGTAAACTTCTTTCCTTTGATCATTTGTGGTGTCTGTCAGCGATAAAAAGTTTTGTAAACGTTTGAAATTACGTGCAAAGTTTGTTGCAAATCAGTAAGTGCTCTCATTCTCAAGTACTGGATGATTATAGAAAGGGGTGCTGTCGCGTCGTGGGCTACGCTGCTTTTTCACCCCCGCCCCACCACCCCCTTGACAGGCACGTGGTTCTTAGCCTCAAACAGTTTTTTCCTTTTTTCAGCAAGAAAGTGATATGTGTACAAAGTTTTATTCAAATAGATCCAGTAATTTAGAAGGAGTTGTGGAACATACATGCATACGCGTACATCCATTTTTATTATATGTATGGACAGTTCTCCCAGGGACAATATTGCCCTCTCGAGGCAGAGTTTTCATACTAATTTATCAACAAACAGCTGAAAACGTTTGCAGCTCACACGGTATTACAAAGTTTCTTCCTCTGAGAAAATGTTGTTGGGGCAAAGTTAACGGACAGTCAATCGGAATGGCGTATCATTTTGTTGGAGGTGGATTTCGCGATAACACTTTGTCAAAATAAGTAATTATATCGGAGATGAAGCACGCGTTGAAAATGAACAAGCTCATTTTTTTCGCTGAACCGAGATAGAACACATTTGATACACATAGTTATTTATTTTATATACTATTCAATACTTTGTCAGGTTGAAAGACGCCAAGCTCTCGTGGCTTGTCTCCTTCCATTTTTTGCTTTGATTCAACTTTTTCTCGTTGAGTTCCCGAGTGGTGACGACCAATTAAGGTCACTGGAGGAATGAAATCTGGAATGAGAGCTCTGATTTTCCTTAGATTGTAACTGGATGACGGGACTGGCTCACTGTATTAGGCGTGGGACGATCTTTGGCGGCACGGGTACCTGAGCGACAAGAGCAGAGCACTGCCCGCTCATTGCACCACAGGGGGAGCCGGGCGTTTTCGTCTTTTGTAGCGAGGCGAGCAGGGTATCTTCAGCATGAGCGGCCCCGGCGCCTCGCAAATCGTTATAGTACACTGGGTCCCAATGCTCGTCTACCAGACGACGCCGGACGGGTGCGTTCTTTGCGTCGGTTCGGAGAATTTTAATGTCTACGTCCAAGCCAGAGGCAGTATTGGGCCTATGCTTTCCCGCACACAGACCGACAGATGCCACCTGATTGGTGAACCGGTATCACGTGTGCCGACTCAAAAGAGCGCACTCCGAATTTGGCGGGGCGACCCGCGATAGGAGGAAAATTTGCTGTAATGGTTTGGAGGGGAAAGAAGCGGAAGAATCTAAGAGTATGATTGGCAGCTGTTTCTGTGCCCTCCCACAATTGGAGATTGCCTGCGCGGTGGGGACAAGGCGCTAACCTTTCGGTGTGAAGGTGAAGTAAGGTGTGTGGGGGGGATTACCTTCTGGGTGGCTGGAGAGGTTGGTCGTGTCTCCCTTCTGGACCACCAGAGCGAACGTTAGAGTTCTTCGCGTCTGGTCAGCCAGACTGAAGGTGATCGCAATAGTCAGAAGTATTACTGTCACTGTAGTCCTGGCAGGGCCTGTCTGTTACCACTTGGTGAGCGCGGACGGTATTGTTTGCCGTTTTGCGACTGCGCTATTTCGTTCGGGTCTTTATCTTCAGGCGCGGACCGCCACTGAAGAGCATCAACAACTTCATCCTTGGGCTCTGAGCTGTCGGTGCGTGGCCAGTCTTGCAGATGGTAATGCATTTGCAGCACCGTCCCAGTAGGGACTTGTTTAATTAATTTGACCCCTCCCAGCCTCGTCAACATACACCATACACAGCCAGGCTTGCATGTGTCATCTGTTTCAAGAGCTCTAATTCCCAATCAGCATTGTTCGTAACAGTCAGGGGTAACGTGTTAAGGCATACTGTCACTCACAATGTTTGTAGCGCTCCGTAACGTGATACTTCATCCTACTCTTATATGCGAATTCTGCCAAATCTCATTACGCAAGTTACATTGTTCTTATTTATAATCCGTTCAATATTTTTGTCTTGTGATACTTTAGGAATTCTTCGGACAAATCACCTTGTGATACCAAAATATTTGTATTATTTAATAGTTTCCCGGATACGAGTGATCAGCTATCAAATTAACATACGTAGACTTATGTCGAAGCCGCAATTCTTAAACTGGCCGCAAACAGGTCATATCATAATGTTCTTCATAAATTGTGTGTTGCGTGATAGATATTGTGGTAGTTCAAGGAGGACTCAGTGTATTAGCCTAATTAATACGGATTTCTTTAATGAATTTCGGTGACATGTCCATCTCTAAACCCCGGCACCTCGCAAGGTTTAGACATCTATGCATGTACAACAGTTGATAAACATTACAACGAGCGTTTTACAAAGTATCTATTGAAAAATACGTATTTTTAACATATTCATATTGAAGCATGATTGTACAAGTCACTTTGCAAATGTTGTACAGTTCACGATAAATGTTCAGATATCTCACCGTCAACCTCAATGCATTTGTGCCCTCTTGGGAGGATACGTTGTGTTGCTTGTCAGAGTGACGCTGCGTGTTCCATTATGAGGGCAGCAGGGTCCATGATTCGAGCAAGAAATTCACTTGCACATTCAGCTTTCGTTTTTACACCTCAGACTTCGTCCATTCCCTTACACGAAAATCTGATGGCGTAAGGTATGGTGACCTGTTAATTGTCTACCATGACCAACACAGGGATTAGGGTCAGACACACACTAGCCGAAAACCAAATGTATATTTAATGCGTTCTATCTCGTAAATCATTTGGATCAGGGCATACGTCGATACTGCCTCAAACGAGCGTTCCTGCCGTATCCCTGAATATTGACCGCCCCCCCCCCCCCCCAGACACCGTGTATATGGCCTGTGAGAAAGTAGAACAAAATACTGTTTTCTAGAGGGCCCCGCAGGAAGTGGAACAGCTAATTTGTACGAAACTAATACAACCAATATAATCAGTGGTTTGCGCCTTAAATATAAAGGTTGTACGGAACTAATACAACCAATATAGTTAGTGGTTTGCGCGTTAAACTAAAGGTTTTACACCCACGAATCTGTTATGGTGTCGTAATAGGAGGAGAGGTGTACACCTACGTGGCGCGTCCCAGGTGGCGGGTAGAGGAGTCCTCGTCAGCTTGCTGGCGGACTTGAGCGAAATAAAATAGCTCTCGCCCACCAAACACACATCTCATCAATTCCATTTTTTACCATCCATAATTCACCCATCGCCTTTCCAGATCACACCTGGAATTGTAAACCCTGACCTGGTCATTGATCGGACAAGAAAACATACATGAGGAGTCTTCTATTGAAAGAATCCATCGGTTTGGACAGTCACGACGAGATTATCCAGGCGAAGACACCATTCGGATACGGTGGGGTGTCTCATATAGGACACAGGCGAGTCGGAACGGCTAGTGATACACTGAATGGGCAAACAAATGTGCAACATATTCCACATAAGAAAGTGCTAAAATATAACAAACCAGGAATATTTTCGTATTTTGTAACAGTACATATTAATTCTTTAAAGAAAGTTGGTAAATTGAGACATTTAACAGATGTCTTAGATCAACAGAACATAGTTATCACAGCCCTTCAGAGATACGCAATACTGACCAGGACCCGATAGCATCAGGAGGATATCGACTTTATAAGGGACCACCAGGAGAAAGGGTAGTAGAAAATGTTCCCTAATTCGGTGGGGGGTTTCTTGGAACATAATAAAATATTGGATTCCACTGAGGATATTTCATCCAAATCCTCAAGAACGGCATTGTTAACAATTAAGGTGGAAAACAAGAGATACACACAGATAAATGTTCATGCTCCAACTAATGTTAAAAACAGAACTGACAAGGATGGAACGGAAAAATTCTGCGATGAACTTGATCAACTAGAAAGGACCATACCGGATACTAACACTGAAATTCTGCTTGGAGACTGCAATGCGAAGATAGGACGAGAGAAGAAATTTCGAGGTGTCGTGGGCGACGGCCAGCGCATAAATTTACAAACAGAAACGGAGAACGGTTAATTGAATTTTGTACTACAAATGGATTGGTTTTGAAGAAGACCACATAGGTTAATGACATGGAAATGCCCTAAGGTCAAGCTAGGACAGTACCAGATAGATATTGTGACCATGGATCAGAAAGTCCTTACGGAAATCGATAATATTAAAGTGCTGCGTGGCGTCGATGTTGACTCAGACCACTACATTTCAAAAATTAAAATGAAACTGACACCTAAAAGAAAAAGCAAATCTCAAAAGTTAGATACAAAGAGAACATATGACCCTAGTTATATTATTAATAATCAGATATATTACGAGAGATCAAGACTACCTTTAAGTGACAATCTAGAAGCCACTGTCAATCGATTAAAAGCCTTGGCTGAAGAAGTAGCTCCTGTACGGAAACGCATGAAACATGCTTGGTGGAAAGAGGAATGTGATGTAGCGATTCAGCATAGACAAAAGACCTGGTTAAATGAACAACAAAAGAGAACTGAAAGCTCCAGGGAGGAATTAATAAATGCCAGACGGTCAACCGCCAAAGAAATTAGAAGGGTCAAAAGGCAATTTCATAAGGATTCACTAAAATCTATCGAGGATGCCTTCAATCACCACATGACAAGAGATTACTATCAGACATTCAAACAGTACCAGTCGAAATACACTCCACCTACTCTTATGATGAAGGATACAAACATATCAATTATCACAGTTCCATGATATTGGCTAAATATTTCAAACAGTTACTAAACAGCGCGGAACCTGGACATCTTTTGGAATTTGAACCCTATCCAAGAAACAAAACGCATTTAAAAAGAATTATACCACCACATCCAGATGAAGTACAAGCAGCGATTAACTCACTTCGGAATTATAAAGCAGCAGGTGAGAACCAACTAGTGGCAGAACTTTGGAAATATATACAAATGCACAAACTATTCGGAATACACAAACACCTCACTGACATTTGGAATACTGAGAAGTTACCAGAGGAATGGAATGTTGCAATACTCCATCCATTAAACAAAAAAGGAGATAGATAGGATTCAAATAATTATAGGGGTATATCCCTGCTGGATACTACTTATAAAAAAAATTCCGAGGTTCTGTATTTCAGAATTCATGAACAGCTTGATGGTGAACTAGGCGAATATCAAGGAGGCTTTCGTCCAGGAAGAAGCTGTCCTGATCAAATTATTAGTCTCAAATGGATAATTAAACATCATAGGATCAGGAACAAGAAGCTAGTGGTCAACTTTGTCGATTTTAAAAAAGCCTACGATAGTATCCATCGTGAATCTCTACTGTCAGTTCTTAAAGAATTTGGTTTACATTAGAAACTTTTCAACCTCGTTGCAGTCACCCTTCGAAATACCAAAGCTAGAGTAAGGTTCAGAAATGAATGCTCTGAACCTTTTGAAATTCATACTAAATACTATGAGGTTTGCCGATGACATTGTAATTCTATCAGAGACAGCAAAGGACTTGGAAGAGCAATTGAACGGAATGGGCCATATTTTGAAAGGATGATGTGAGATGAATATCAACGACAGCAAAACGTAGATAATGTAATGTAGCCGAATTAAATCAGGTGATGGTGAGTGAATTAAATTAGGAAACGAGACACTTAAAGTAGTAAATGAGTTTTGCTATTTGGGAAGCCAAATAACTACTGATGGTCGAAGAAGGGAGGATATGAAATGTAGACTAGCAATGGCGAGCAAAGTGTTTCTGACGAACAGATTGGAAGTCTTTTCTGACAGTATTTGCATGGAGTGTAACCATGCATGGAAGTGAAACATGGACGATTAACAGTTTAGACAGAAGAGAACAGAAGCTTTTGAAATATGGTGCTACAGAAGAATGCTGAAGATTGGATGGGTAGATCACATAACTAATGACGAGGTACTGAATAGAATTGGGGAAAAAATGAATTTGTGGCACAACTTGACTAGAAGAAGGGATCAGTTGGTAGGACATGTTGTGAGGCATCAAGGGATCACCAATTTAGTACTGGAGTGAAGTGTGGAGGGTGAAAGTCGTAGAGGGAGACCAAGAGATGAATATAGTAAGCAGATTCAGAGGGATGTATGTTGCAGTAGTTACTTGGAGGTGAAGAGGCTTGTACAGGATACAGCAGCATGGAGGGCTGCATCAAACCAGTGTTTGAACTGAAGGCCACAGCAACAACAAACATGGCTGATCTTTCAAATTAATACATCTTCATGGTCCTTTGTCTTTTGAATACACATTTTCCGCATTTTTCTGTTACAGAGTATGAATTTTTAATAGCTGAAAGATGGATGAGTATGAGATACTTTGATCACAGCACAATTGGAGATCTTACACGCCTGCACTGGCAAGAATGTTTCAGCAGCATCTCTAATATCAAAGAAATCAGTTCTTTGCAGTTGAATGCCAATCGGAACTCATGAGGGAAGAAATGCTTGGTACAAAGACCATACACCTTCTCGTAATGAATGTTTGAAACATTTGCCGTATGATTTTAAACTTGGAACAAGTGTAGCGACATGCAACAGAGCACCGGTACCGAGAACATAGCACTGAAAACGTGTTTTTGAAGGAAAAAGAGGCACTTTGAACGCTTTCCATTTCATTTTTCAAACGTACACATTAAACTATTTGAACCCTCCTACGTTCGGCACACGGCCGGAAAGAATTCAGACGATTAACGGAACTTTCCTGAGAGCAACGAATTGGAATCACAAAACCGCCCAGTCGTGCATGAATCGCGTGCGGAGAAGAAAACACGCGTGCATGGAGCAACGAAACTTGTTTGAGATGTCGAATCGATACTTCGAGTTTCGTTGAATACTCGGTACCCGGTATGGAATTTGTGGCTCCGCTTTGATGCAAACGCTTTGATTCTTAAGAGCGTTTTATACGCACAGACATTTGCACCGACTCGTCTGTATATACAAAGTGATTGCACAGACAAATAGTTGGGTGTGAACGAAATGCCGACTGATCAATATGTTTGTGTTTGGCTTGTGCGAACTCTGGCAGCCCTTGAATTTACGCGGACTGTGTTCCAACAAATCCGTACAAATCTGAGCATGTAAATGCTACGCAGACTATACTGCAGACAGAAGGCTGGTTCAAAAAAAAAAGGTTCAAATGGCTCTGAGCACTATGGGACTCAACTGCTGTGGTCATTAGTCCACTAGAACTTAGAACTACTTAAACCTAACTAACCTAAGGACATCACACACATCCATGCCCGAGGCAGGATTCGAACCTGCGAACGTAGCAGTCGCACGGTTCCGGACTGCGCGCCTAGAACCGCGCCTAGTAGTGTCGTGTTGTGGTGAGGTTTCCTAATGAAGAATAGCTTCACAGGATTCGCATAGTTATACATTAGAATTTATGATTGAATTCATTGAACTGTATATATCATTGTCAAGTCTTTGGAAGATTAAGGGAAAAGAATATAGCGACTGTAATTAAAAAATAAATAAAAAAGCCACGCGGATCATAAGATATTAGTTTCCAAGCTTAAAGATAAAGAGAATTAGGACTGAAAATGAACAAACTCCGGAGCTCATATAGAAGTGTACTGAAAAAACTTATTATCTGAAATTCAACTATATACCTAGGAATTACAATTACGAACAACTTAAATAGGAAAGACCACATAGAAAATGTTGTGTCGAAGGCAAATCAAAGATTGCGTTTTACTGGCTGGACACTTAGAAAATGTAACATATCTACTAAAGAAACTGCCTGCACTACACTTGCCCGTCATCTTTTGGAATACTGCTTCGCGGTCTGAGATCCCTACTAGACAGGATTAACGGAGTACAGGGAGAAAGTTCAAGAAAGAGGAACACATTTTGTATTATAGCAAAATAGGGGACAGAGAGTCACGGACATGATACAGGATTTGGGGTGGACATCACTAAAACAAAGGCGATTGTCGTTGCGGCGGAATCTTCTCACTAAATTCCAATCACCAACTTTCTCCTACGAATGCGAAAATATTTTGTTGACTTCAACCAACATAGGGAGAAACTATCATTAGGATAAAATAAGGGCAATCAGGGTGCGGACGAAAAGATATATCTTCGTTTTTTCCGCGAGCTGTTCGAAACTGGAATAATAGAGAATTATTGCGAAGGTGGTTCTATGAACCCTCTGTCAGGTGCTTACGTGTGATTTGCAGAGTATTGATGCAGAAATAGATGAAGTGAAGTTTTGAAGTAATTAGTAAGAACGACCGCAGCTTGTGGTCTAGTAGCTAGCGTTGCTGCATCTGGATCACGGGATCCCGGGTTGGATTCCGGGCCGATTGGGATTTCTCCCTGCCCGGAGACTGCGTGTCTGTGTTGTGCGCATCGTTTCACCATCATCATCATTCGTGACAGTGGCTAGATTGGACTGTGTAACAAATTGAACTCAGTAAAAATTGAGACTTTGTACGGGCGCTAACGACCGTGCAATTGAGCGCCCCACAAGTCAAACATCAACATCATCAATTAAGAAGAACGGTGTTTGGAGAAAGTACGAACAATGCAATAACTCAATGGGACAGTGAGTGCCTTTGTACCATTTTCCATCCAGGGAATACAAACGCCTTTTTTTTGTTACTCGTGTTGTGAAATAAACTATGTAATTCCGCGAAACTACGTAATGTCATCATGATTGTTTATGTCTTATACGTATCTGCTTCTTTCATAGTACACTACTGGCCATTAAAATTGGTACACCACGAAGATGACGTGCTACAGACGCAACATTTAACCGACAGGAAGAAGATGCTGTGATATGCAGATGATTAGCTTTGCAGAGCATTCACACAAGGTTGGCGCCGGTGGCGACACCTACAACGTGCTGACATGAGGAAAGTTTCCAACCGATTTGTCATACACAAACAGCACTTGACCGGCGTTGCCTAGTGAAATGTTGTTGTGATGCCTCGTGTAAGGAGGAGAAATGCGTGTCATCACGTTTCCGACTTCGATAAAGATCGGATTGTAGTTATCGCGATTGCGGTTTATCGTATCGCGACATTGCTGCTCGCGTTGGTCGAGATCCAATCACTGTTAGCAGAATATGGAATCGGTGGGTTCAGGAGGGTACTACGGAACGCCATGCTGGATCTCAACGGCCTCGTATCACTAGCAGTCGAGATGACAGGCATCTTATCTTCTTGGCTGTAACGGATCGTGCAGCCACGTCTCGATCCCTGAGTCAACTGAGCGCCTGCGATGGTGTACTCAACGACGAACCTGGGTGCACGAATGGCAAAACGTCACTTTTCGGATGAATCCAGATTCTGTTTACAACATAATGATGGTCGCATCCCTGTTTGGTGACATCGCGGTGAACGCACATTGGAAGCGTGTATTCGTCATCGCCATACTGTCGAATCACCCGGCGTGATGCTATGGGGTGTCATTTGTTACACGACTCGGTTACCTCTTGTTCACATTGACGGTACTTTGAACACTGGACGTTACATTTCAGATGTGTTACGACTCTTGGCTCTACCCTTCCTTCGATTCCAGCGAAACCCTACATTTCAGCAGGATAATGCACGACCGCATGTTGCAGGTCCTGTACGGGCCTTTCTGGATACAGAAAATGTTCGACTGCTGCCCTGGCCAGCACATTCTCCAGATCTCTCAACAACTGAAAACGTCTGGTCAATGGTGGCCGAGCAACTGGCTCGTTACAAGACTCCAGTCACTATTCTTGATGAATGTTGAAACTGCATGGGCAGCTGTACCTGTACACGCCATCCAAGCTCTGTTTGACTCAATGCCCAGGCGTATCAAGGCCGTTATTACGGGCAGAGGTGGTTGTTCAAAATAGTTGAAATGGCTCTGAGCACTATGGGACTTAATTTTTCAGGTCATCAGTCCCCTAGAACTTAGAACTACTTAAACCTAACTAACCTAAGGACATCACACATATGCATGCCGGAGGCAGGATTCGAACCTGCGACCGTAGCGGTCGCGCGGTTCCAAACTGGAACGCCTAGAACCGCTCGCACACTACGGCCGGAGAGGTGGTTGTTCTGGGTGCCGATTTCTCAGGATCTATGCACCCAAATTGCGTGAAAATGTAATCACATGTCAGTTCTAGTATAATATATTTGTCCAATGAATACCCGTTTATCATCTGCATTTCATCTTGGTGTAGCAATTTTAATGTCCAGTAGTGTATATTCGATACGTGTATGCTTCAGACATAGTATTATTACTTCCGTGGAAGCCCGCCTTTAAACTGATCTCCTTCACTTGTACTGATACTTATCGCCACCTGCCTTGTTCGGTATTTTGATTTGGTACACTGTTCCTTTAGGGCAATGGTATTTGGCAATAGATTTGCAGCGGGCCTCTTTAATCCCGGTCGGCGAGAGTGCCTGGCGATGCGAGTGCTGACAGGTCGCGTTAGGGGTGGGTGCCGGGGGAGGCGGCAGGCCGGGAACGCCGCGCTACCTGCTACCTGCCACTTGTTCGGGGCGACACAAAGGCCGGAGCGCCCGCAGCCCGGACGCGGCGGGTATGGATTCGCGGGTGACGTCATCGGCGAGTGCGGCGTCGATAGCCGGGCCGACGCCCGGCAGCTGGCGGCGCGCGGCCACGCCCGCCCGCCCGCCGCGGCGCCGCCTCCGCAGCTGCAGCTGCAGCTGCAGCCGCAGCCGCAGCCGCGCGCAGCTCGCCGCCTCCAGAGGACCGAGCCGATGTAACGGCGCGCGGGCGGCGGCGGCCTTGGCCGACCCAGCCGCACCGGAAGCGCCTCCGGCGGCTGCGGGGTCGCCCGGGAGGCATCTAGATGCGCCCCCATACAAGTACTCGTCCGGCCCGCGTGCCTCATCCGTATTCTATAATAACAAGCATCTACCGCCATAACAGCCGAATCCGGAAACGTCAACTAATATTAAGAGCTTCTTAAGAAGTTTTCGATGAGGCACAGCTAAGGTCATCAGTAGTTTTTGAAAGAATACACCACCACTTAACCGCTTCTATCATATTTTCCTTCTATGCAGTCTACACTACTTGCCTTTAAAATTGCTACACCAAGAAGAAAATGCATACGATAAACAGGTATTCACTGGACAAATATATTATGCTAGAACTGACATGTGATTACATTTTCACACAATTTGGGTGCATAGATCCTGAGAAATCAGTACCCAGAACAACCACCTCTGGCCGTAATAACGGCCTTGATACGCCTGGGCAATGAGTCAAACATAGCTTCGATGGCGTGTACAGGTACAGCTAGCTGCCCATGCAGCTTCAACACGATACCACAGTTCATCCACAGTAGCGACTGGCGTATTGTGACGAGCCTGTTGCTCGGCCACCATTGACCAGACGTTTTCAGTTGGTGAGAGATCTGGAGAAAGTGCTGGTCAGGGCAGCAGTCGAACATTTTCTGTATCCAGAAAGGCCCGTACAGGACCTGCAACATGCGGTCGTGCATTATCCTGTTGAAACGTGAGGTTTCGCAGGGATCGAATAAAGGTTACAGCCAATGGTCGTAACACACCTGAAATGTAACGTCCACTGTTCAAAGTGTCGTCAATCCGAACAAGAATTGACCGAGACGTGTAATCAAAAGCACCTCATACCATCACGCCGGGTGATACGTCAGTATGGCGATGACGAATATACCATCCAGTGTGCGTTCAGCGCGATGTCACCAAACAGGGATGCGACCATCATGATGTTGTAAACAGAATCTGGATTCATCCGAAAAAATGACGTTTTGCCATTCGTGCAACCAGGTTCGTCGTTGACTACACCATTGCAGGCGTTCCTGTCTGTGATGGAGCGTCAAGCGTCACCGCAGCCATGATCTCTGAGCTGATAGTCCATGCTGGTGCAAACGTCGTCGAACTGTTCGTGCAGATGGTTGTTGTATTGAAAACGCCGGCCGCCGTGGCAGTGCGGTTCTGGCGCTGCAGTCCGGAACTGCGGAACTGCTACGGTCGCAGGTTCGAATCCTGCCTCGGGCATGGGTGTGTGTGATGTCCTTAGGTTAGTTAGGTTTAAGTAGTTCTAATTTCTAGGGGACTTATGACCTACGATGTTGAGTCCCATAGTGCTCAGAGCCATTTGAACAATTTTTTGTATTGCAAACGTCCCCATCTGTTGACTCAGGGATCGAGACGTGTCTGCACGATACGTTACAGCCATCCGGATAAGATGCCTGTCATCTCGACTGCTAGTGATACGAGGCCGTTGGGATCCAGCACGGCGTTCCGTATTACCCTCCAGAACCCACCGATTCCATATTCTGCTAACAGTGATTGGATCTCGACCAACGCGAGCAGCAATGTCGCGATACGATAAACCGCAATCGCAATAGGGTACAATCCGACCTTTATCAAAGTCGGAAACGTGATGATACGCATTTCCTCTCCTTACACGAGGCATCACAACAACGTTTCACTAGGCAACGCTGGTCACCTGCTGTTTGTGTATGCGAAATCGGTTGGAAACTTTCCTCATTTTAGCTCGTTGTAGGTGTCGCCACCGGCGCCAACCTTGTGTGAATGCTCTGAAAAGCTGATCATTTGCATATCTTCGTCCTGTCGGTTAAATTTCGCGTCTGTAGCACGTCATCTTCGTGGTGAAGCAATTTTAATGGCCAGTAGTGTAGATTTTACGCCATTACCGAGTACCATGCTAAATTAGAGCATTAACACATTATAGCTCGTAAAGTGATATACACTGGTGTCCAAAACTAAAGCAACAAATGGAAATTTTGGTAGGTTGCGTTTATTTTGCCATAAAACGGTATAAACAGGCGATAGCAAAGTAGAAAGAATGTGAAGAACACAGAAAGTGTATCCATAACAATGGATAAAAACACTTTTTTTTTTCAACTTAACGCATTTACACACGCATTCCGACAAGACGGTCAATGCCTTCACGGAAAAACGCTTGCGATCACCTACAGAACAATGAATTTGCCCAGGCGTGCAGCTCGTTACCCAAAGCAAGTCGATGGCCACAAGAGTCGTTCTTCAGGGCTCCAAAAATATGGAAATCGCATGGGGAGAACTCGGGACTGTATTGCGGACTTTCCGGTGAAATTTCTGCAGTCTAGTCGAAACGACATTGGCATCATTTCGTGTCAGGATAATGCCCTTCCGGGTGTTGCCAAGGCTGTCTCGACTAGGTTGAAGATGTTTCGCTGGGAAGCCTTTACATACCATCCCCCCCTCCCTGTCTCTCTCCATGCGATTTACACATTTTTGGAGCTATGGAGAAAGAATAGCGTGGCCACTGATTTGCTCAGACGAAGAGGTGCATCATGGCTCTGTAGGCAACAGCAAACATTTTTCCATGAAGGTTTTGATCGTGTTGTGTCACAGTGGAATAAATGATCCAGAATTACGGCGATTACTTTTGACATAATAAACAGTTCACTTACTTTTTTTCCATCTGCCTCGATTTCGTTTGACGGCCCCTTATAAATAGATTAGTTGTTTTTGTGATTCTAGAGCGAACTGAACTGTGACGTAGGCTAAACCATCGAAAGTCCTAAGTTTCTTTGCTAATGACTGTGCTTGTTTAACCCACGCAGTCTGTCTACCAAATGTCACAGGTCAGTCGTTTCGCTGTGCCTGCAGGTCGTACCCATATGGGCGTATCGTTCGCGTGCGCGCATCCGAGCGCAGATGAAATCACAAAACGATGCTAGTTCTGTTGGTGGGGAAGGCGCGCGGGGGGGGGGGGGGGGGGGGGGGAATTGCAACTTTGACAGTACTGCAGGAAACGTAGAATTGTCTCGGTACTGCTCTGCACCATCTTAATCCAGAGAAAAGTCATCAAGCAAAGCACTACTGTTACTTACGTCGGACAGTGGGAGAAGAATACAGACTGGGCTAAAAGAATTTGATGCTTAAAAGACTAAAGAATTTGTTGGATGTAGGCATGCGAGCGAGGAAAGCATCTGGAGGTTCCACAGAGCGGTTACTGAGGCGAGAGGATCTCCCTTGACATGTGACGTAATGTCAGACGCAGTCGCAGGGTGTGACGAAATATAATGGATACTAAACACAAAAGCACACAAATCAACCAAGAAGAAATGCACAACAAATGAGACCGAAACGTCGGTGTTATTCAATCACAGCTGTTTCACAATATGTCGCGGTACTATACGCAGAAGCCTTTTGTGTTAACTGACTATGTCCTTGGAAGCCTACGCACTTACACGCCTCAATATTGTTTTGAATTGGGAATCAGCGATTCTGAGTAAGAGCCGATTAATTGGTCTTTTCTATTAAGTCAATCGCTTAATCATGTCGATTAATTCATAATAGTAGATTATGCGATTAGTTCTTATATTTTTATTTTTAAGTTTATTAAGCAATCTCCCAAATTATATTTTAACGATAAAAAAGTTTCTTCTACAGAATAATAAAGTGATGCTGTTACATATATATCTCTGTTCTTGTGGTATGAACGTTCGATACCACACTCGTTAGGGGTTGCAGTTATCGACCGCGGTACGTACTAGTCTCGCTGGACCCGCAATTCGAGACTAGCGCCGCTCCGCGGCTTGCCACAAGTCTCTAGCGAGCGCTCGGCTACTCTTGCTCGGGACGTCAAGTAGGAAAGTAGTATAGCCTTCAGCTGATAGGAAGCAACCTCTAACAAGGCGCTTCGTTAATGTATGGCCTATGTGATGCCTCTATAGCTCTCTGTTTGTAATTATAATCAGCCTGACTATGAAGACTCCTGTACCACCAGTTAAGTACAATATATTATTTTTTACCAATGACTTCTAATTATTTTAGTCGTTGCAGACCCAGACCGAGTAGGCAGCCCCTTATCGACTTCACTGAGAAACCTGCTGTATATGCCAAGGAGAGATTTGTATGTTTCTAATTAGTACAGGCCACTAATCATTGACATTGGCGACGATTCGTTCGTCGTCATCATAACACTTTTTATTTTTAGCAGAAGCATCACCTATTGAACATTTATCAGTAAAACTGATTAATATAGTTTTTTTTTAAACAGAGATACTTCAGTGAATATGGTTACAAGCACCTAAATTGCCCAGGCAGTGAACTCTGGAACACTAACTCAGGTAACCTGTTTCCACTGAGTCTTCAGCAACAAGCTGTTGCTGTGTCACCTGCCTTAGGAAACAGTCTTTCAGAAGGAACAGAGGAGGCCACTATTCCCAGGTTTGGCAAATGGAGGCGCTTGAAGTCAGAATTTAAAATCCTGCGCAGTGCCAAAAGTTTTGTCTTTGCAACGTTATGAAAGCGTCTTTGGTATTGTTCTTGTAGATTCTCTTTCGGACATTTTCATTCTTGAGTCCAAATACGAGGCCTGTTCAAAAAATCCCCGAACTTTGCCCACAAAATTTTTCTACCCTTACCTGTGCATGGTCTCCTCCGAAATATTCTCCTCGACAATCGATAAACCTCTCCCAACGTCGCTTCCACTGCCGGCAGCAGTCTTGGTACGTCTCTTGCTGGATCGCAAGAGGCGCCGTCAATGAATTTTCTTTTAGCTCGTCTATATTTCAAATTTGCGTTCTTTCAATGCGGTTTTCAACTTTGGTAATAAAAAAAGTTCCGCAGGGGCCATTTCTGCACAGCACAGAAGATGAGGCAGCACATTGATTTGGTTGTTTGTGCGACTGTCATGCACCGAGAGGGATGAATGTACGAGTGCGTTATCGTAATCAAAGAGCCATTAACTGTCTCTTCACATTTCAGGCCGTTTTCTTCTCACATTTCATGACATGAACCAACTGACATCTTACATTCTTCTGCAACCTCTCGGACAGTCAGTCTTCGATTGGGACGCACAATTTCGTTGGTGTTCCTGACATAAGTGTTCAAAAATGGGTCAAGTGGCTCTGAGCACTATGGGACTAAATATCTGAGGTCATCAGTCCCCTCCATGCCCGAGGCAGGATTCGAACCTGCGACCTTAGCGGTCGCGCGGTTCCAGACTGAAGCGCCTAGAACCGCTTCAGTACGATCGCGGAGATGCTGTGTCCCATCGCTCACTTAAATCTTGATAACGTGCCACTGCAGCAGCAGTAACCGATATAACAACTACGCGACACACATGTTGTCTTATATAGACATTGTCGACCACAGCGCGGTATTCTGTCTGTTTACTTATCTTTGTACTTGAATATGCATGCCTATTCCAGTTTCTTTGGCGCTTCAGTGTACAATGCAATTCAAAAAGTGCAATACGCACGAGAATATCAAAAGCACATTGCTGTGAAATAAACTTCTGTTAACTATGAAACGAAAACAAACATGGAAGACTATAAACCAGCCAGGCTTCCTGTATCATTTCTTGTGTCTCTGCAAAGGTTTTCTTGAGTTTCACGCAAAATTTAATGCAGACCCGTTGCTCTGCTACCTCGAAATTCCCCAACTGTCCGACACAACGTTCTACACAATACAGCACTGAACAATAACAGACATACTACAATGAAACTTCCAGCAGTTATACCCCGTAGTTATCTTCATTAATTTTCCTGACAGCAAACAAACATTCCTGGCGTTAAGACAGCAAATACCGTACGCTATCAGAGAACACAACATGGATATTGATCATTCGATAAAATACAATAAAACAAAACTTCAAAATTTTAGAAATTTATCAATGAATCAGTTGAAATATGACTTATGTTCTTATCAGTCGGGAGGGTGGTTTCCAGTTAGATGATGAGTGGAATTCTGTTACAGAAAAAATTCCGTGCTCTGCGAGGCCGGCGTAGTTGTGCGACTTTACCGTGTGACGACGATCGACCAGATATCGATGGGGCGAGCTTTCACCTGGGAGGGCGCTCATAGCGGCGCGCGGACTTGCAGCAGACGCGCCTGCAATCTAGAGACGCATGCGCAATGACACCCCGGTGCACCGCGAATGCGCCGATGTAGCTTTGAACGGGGAAACTCAGTGTACTTTCGCCAGTATACACCTGAAAATTACTATACGGCTTTGCTGCGAAATATCGTGACAGCAAGTTATTGACATGCAACAATTCGCCCGAAATTTCATTGAACACAAAATACACAAATTGCGTTACTTCGCTTCCTGTACATGACGCGAAATAAATATTGATATATCCATAATCGATTACCAGAATAGTTAAGATTAATCGATTAATTGAAACCAATCAGCCCTCCCTAGTTTGATTGAGCTGGGAGCGTTAGGGAGAGGGTGAGTCACGGGGTAATACTCATTTAGGGACTTCCGGTAACGCGACCTTGGTTCTCTGCCAGGCCACTTGGAGTGTTGCAAGTTTGTCAATCCATCCTCTAGCTTTTCTTACAGACTGATCTATAGTCTTCCACGTCTGTTTTCGTGTCATAGTTAACAGTAGTTTGTTTCACAACAATGTGATATTCTCGTGCGTATTGCACTTTTTGAATTGCAATGTGCACTGAAACGCCAAAGAAACTGGTATAGGCATTCGTATTCAAGTACAGAGATATGTAAACAGACAGAATACCGCGCTGTGGTCGGCAACGTCTATATACGACATGTCTCTCGCGTAGCTGTTAGGTCGGTTACTGCTCCTACAACGGCAGGTTATCAAGATGTAAGTGAGCGATGGGACACAGCATCTCCGAGATAGTGATTAAGTGGAGATTTTCCCGTACGATCATTTCACGAGTGTACCGAATCAGGTCCGAACCGCACACCGCACAATAGCCGCGGTTCGGTGCGGGGCGGCGGTGGAGTGAGTGGACTGCTGTAGCCTGTTGTGGGGTTGTGAATCACTGAGGGCTATGACCGGGGACGAAGCCTCTATAAATTGCTCTAAGCACTATGGGACTTAACATCTATGGTCATCAGTCCCCTAGAACTACTTAAACCTAACTAACCTAAGGACATCACACAATACCCAGTCATCACGAGGCAGAGAAAATCCCTGACCCCGCCGGGAATCGAACCCGGGAACCCGGGCGTGGGAAGCGAGAACGCTACCGCACGACCACGAGCTGCGGACGACGAAGCCTCTCTGTCGTTTGTAGGTCCCCCGTTCCATACAAAACAATACAATACAATACAATAGAACGGATGTAGATGTAGACGAGTATGCTTTGCAGTGTTGGTGACCAGAGCATTCTTTTTGCCAATGCTAAAGATGCGACAGTAGTTATGCAAATATTTTCACACGATATCAATAGTTCTTACAAACAGAAAATTTTAGCAGACGCGTATGAAAATTTCGGTGGCCTCCACAAACGTAAGAGTACGACAAACGGATGGGAACACCAATAACGTACAATACTAGCATTATACTTACAGTGCATTTAATTTGGACAGTTCACACACAGATTCATAAACAGTAAGGAATACACATGAGTCCACAGAACACTATGCGACGAAACCAGCTAATGTTCCATGTGAAACAAAAACAAATTGGAATCATTTACGCCACCCAATATCAGGGAGGACAGCAAAAATTAAGCAGAATACGTGTGACATATTTATATTTCAATTCAAAGATTGCAATACGCACAAGAAGGTAGTCACCAGGAAAATAATTTTCACATTGTAACGGTCACACGGTCGAAATTGAAATATTGGGTTTTACAAATCAATACACTTTAACACCAGACTACGAAATCCCCCTATTAAGTATATATGAATCCCGTATTTCGCAAATCAAGAATACATGTTATCGTCTTCGATTTTCTCGAATTCGAAATTCACAGTCACGTCACTCGGAGCGCTACTGTCGCTCACCGTTTCTGTATCATAACATGGGCCTTGCACGTGTTACTTTGGTGGTCTGTGGGGCGAGTGTGAACCAGGACGCCATAGCGTGTGCTAGCGACCTTGGCTATAAGGGCAGGTTATTATGCTAATGCGGAATGCGAATGGTCAGAGGCGTGACACGCACTGGCGTCGTTCCAACGCGAAGCACAAAAGGCGCTGGTTACCAGAGCCATTGTACACCATGCGAGGAGCAACAGGCTGCAGGGGATGAAGTGGGGCGAGGGGTGCCCGTCCCGAAGACGAGCAGACAGAAAGTCGCTGCATCCCACTCTGGGAGCTCACCACCTAGGACGGAGTCTTGAAGTCGGCACGTGCGACGCCATTTGACCGTCTGGTACGTCGCTTTGCATATACTAAAGTGCGAGGTGGCGCATAGGTTCAAAATGGTTCAAATGGATCTGAGCACTATGGGACTGTAGCGCCTAGAGCCGCTCGGCCACTCTGGCCGAGGGACAGACACTCGTCAGGACCACGGTTCATATCCTTTCGAACCATCCAGTATTGTGTTCCTGCGGTTTTCCTAAGGCGATCAAGGCGCGTGCCGGGATAGTTCCTTTGAAAAAGGAAAACTAGGGTAAAGTCGTCTAAGCGACCCTTCCCTTCCCACCGTACCGACGTCTCCATTTTTTTGTTTGATCTTCATCAGTGCTTAGTCTGTTCGTCCATCGAGATCAACATTACAATGAAGTGAAAGGTATACATTTCAGTAATCTGTTAACATGGTAAAATTCGAGTTCGTAACACTTGTGCGGTGATAGAATGTGTTGACACTTCTGCGGAGCTCAACGCACTTCAGGAAGTTTTTCGCTTTCGATTTGGTTGGGTTCTCCAACACACAATTAAACTGTAGCATCGCAATCTAATCTACATCTCGGGCCAACCTGGGGGCTGCGACTCCTCTTCTTCACCGATTTCGTCCAAACTTATGGAGCATGCAGGGCTTGGCCAGAAATGAAAGAGAGATAAGTGAGAGCTCCAGATGGCGATACGTTTAGAAAAAAATAGTATTGTTGGCGCGCGTCGCCGGCTGCTGTGGCCGAGCGGTATTAGGCGCTTCAGTCAGGAACCGCGCGCCCGCTACGGTCGCAGATTCGAATCCTGCCCCGGGCATGGATGTGTGTGATTTCCGTAGGTTAGTTAGGTTTAAGTAGTTCTAAGTTCTAGGGGACTGATGACCTCAGATGTTAAGTCCCACAGTGCTCAAAGCCATTTGAACCATTTTGGAGCGCATCGGTCGGCGATTGAGCCATTTACGTTACTGTAGTTTCCAGGCAGTGGTTGGTGCAGCGGGAAGAGTACAGGTCGGTAATCAGTGGGTCGTCGGGTCGAGTCCCTAAGGGGAAACTTTTTGTTTTATTTTCAGTTTCTACGTTACATTGCAAATAAACAGGAATAATGCTCAATATATTGTATTTATCAATATTTTCGTAAAAGGCAAGACAAGGAAAGACAAAGGAAAATTTGGTATTGAAAAGAAATCTCCATGAAGAGACTGCAACGCGCACACGAGAATTTCGTGTCTAAAATTACATATTTGTATTATGTCACATTAGGTTACTTACACGTAGTGCGTTGATATTCGTCATGTAAACAGGGGAAGCAGTAATTTCCTCATCTTCCACACATTATAAACGCCACATTTTTACAATTACATGGTTGTTTTAAAGTTTCTACAGAAAACCAAACTCGTTTTAACATTCATCGTACAGTTTGGCAGCAAACCACACGCACTGCAACATCTGGCCAAAAATTGGCCAGGATAACTGGCCATCTACAATGGAATTTATTTTGATGCAGTATTCTGGTGTGGTGTGTTCTTTTTCTCTCTCTATGACTCATAAGAGCAGTTCTGAAGCTTTCTGATTAGATTCTTTAGCTGGCGAGAAAAATAGCCATCGCAGAGTTGCTCAAGCGGAGTGCATTTTGGGGGTGGGGAAGAAGGGGAGGGAGGGAGGGAGAGAATCAATTTAATTCTGTACGATGGCAATCGTTCTTCGTCGTGAAAAAATCTCGTTTACACGAAGCATTTATCTGTCCTCGCCAAGAGTCAGTTAATAGAACAATTTTGTTATCCCGCTCTTAGGGCTTCATAACATCAGTCAAAAAGTTTTTGTGTGCGGATGTTAAGTTTCCGAGATTCTGATGAAATAATGACGACATTCTGTATTTTGCTGCGTACTGAGTGTCCTTTTTTGAACCGTTTACCCAAAGTTTTCCTTTGTCTTTTAAGAAAATATTAATAAATACAATACACTGAGCACCTTCGGCTTATCGTTCTGCACTCTTTTCATTGTGGTAACTGCTGCTATGAAGTTCCCGTAACATACATCGTTCATGCTGCCTCCAACGCGCGCCAAAAGATTCTATTCTTTTCTAAAGGCTTAGTCATCTTTAGCTCACACTTTTGTCACTTTTCATTTCTGTCCAAATCCAGCATAACTTTGGAGGAAGTGGGCGATGAAGAGATGGCGCCGTCTCCTTGTAAGCTACAGATCAGTTCGTGACACAACCAGGTTTTCTGCTTTCACATTCGTTGGCTTCGTCATCTCTCATACATAATACCTGCACAAAAAAAAAGCAGCCTATCCCATCAAGATGTCCACGAACCGCAGAAACGTCTCTCCGAACAAGTGTTCCCATTCAAAACACAGGAAGACACGCAGCCCAAATCAGAAGGAAGGGTATACAGGTAAGGAGTGTTGGAGTTGACTTCCCTTTCTTGTGCTGATTAGGGACAGCAGCAAGTGATTTAATAGATAGTTTGCTTCTTCCTAACCATCTGCCAAACAGTAGTATTTAATTTTTAATAGTGCTCTTAGTGGTCGGTATCATAGATTATGAGCGCCTGCAGGTTTGAAGTTTTAGGTTGTCAAATTGAGTTTATATTTTTGTAATTAATGAAGAGAAAGCTGTCGCTGTTGCTACGTGGTAGAACCCCGCCCACTTCTATCTAGTTAGGGAAGGGTAAGTGGGCACTGGCCCCTCCAGGGGCTTTCCTGAAACGTACGAGGGCTATTCAGAAAGTAAGGGCCAATCAGTCGCGAAATGGAAACCACTGTTTCATTTGCAACAGTTTGCTACTGCTTCCAACTACTTATCTATATAGTGGTCGTTCCGACTTAGATATCTGCCATAACGCTGTACCAACTTTCCAATACCCTCATCACAGAAGGCAGCCACCTGTGCTTTCCGCCAATTCTCTAAGCTGGTCTACAGCTCTTTGTCTGTGCCAAAATGTTGTCTTCATAGCCAGCGGTTCGTGTGAGCAGAGATGAACTCAAGAGGAGCAATTATGTGCTGTATTGTGGGTGATCAAACACTTAAACGCTGCAGGAGCATCTTCATTGCGCCTGCAGGGTGCGGCCGAGAATTGTCGTGTAGAACGAAACGCATGACAGGTATTTTATTTCATAGCCTCAGGCGAATTCATTCAACAGGGCCTCATACTTGGCGGGAGACACTACTTTCCCGCCATCTTCACGTTCTGACTGAGAGCTCAGGACTGAAAAGAGCGACATGCCGCGATCGACAGGCCTGCTAGAAACACTCCCCAACACCTGTGTGCAAAGCTTCGTCATATTTCACTGTGGTTTCCATTTCACTCTCGATCGGACCCTTCTTTCTGCATACCGCTCGCAATAATGATATAGACTTCGTAAAGCAAAACTACTGTAACAAACAATAAACAAAGTTGTCGAATAAAAGTACAATTGTGTAATACAGCAGAGGGTTTTTTTTTGCTCCTAGGTAACATACCAGTAATGTACTGTTAATTGTAAAAAAAAAAAAAAAGTCCAAAGCAGAAGTAAGTTTGTATCGCACGATTGGCTGGGAGTCACTCAAGAGTGATCTTCAGTCGCCTGTCTGCCGCTCTTTCAACTGGAAGCTGCTTTGGCGACTTATCTGTCCCTAACGTGCACCGGTAATATTGCTGGGGAAAGGCCACCTATACTTTTACGGGAAATCCAATCCACTTTTCGTCTTGGCACATCTTCACATCACTGAGAGGTGAAGGCTAGCCCAAAGGCAGACTGCAAAATTCCGGTGTCTGATCAGGATTCGACCTTGCAACGTTAAGGCCTCCAGGCTCGCTCTTTTCTAACACTAGACCACAAAGCCCGACACAGTCCAAGACCGCAACTGCTTACAACATAAATGTGATTCTTTTTTCATTGTTTGATTGCTAATCGCTGCAGAGCCAACACAAACAACGCATAACATACTCGTTATACTCTCGTTGCGTTGATTCACCTTACATAACGAGATTGGCCCTATCTACTTGATGGTAGGTAGGTAGGACATGTTCTGAGGCATCGAGGGATCACCAGTTTAGTATTGGAGGGCAGCGTGGAGGGTAAAAGTCGTACAGGGAGACCAAGAGATGAATACACTAAGCAGATTCAGAAGGATTTAGGTTGTAGCAGTTACTTGGGAGACGAAGAAGCTTGCAAAATTGGGGTATTTGGGGGACTGAGAATCAGCATTTCGCGATCGAGAAGTCTCTTCAGCCTCAAATGGCTCTGAGCACTATGGGACTTAACTTCTGTCCCCTAGACATGAACTACTTAAACCTAACTAACCTAAGGACATCACACACATCCATGCCCAACGCAGGATTCGAACCTGCGACCGTAGCGGTCGCGCGGTTCCAGACTGTAGCGCCTAGAACCGCTCGGCCACCCCATGGCGGCTCTTCAGCCTCAACGGGCGACTGTGTGATGTGCAATATCCAGTCACGGAGTAATCGGTGGGATATTCCTTGATAGCACGGTGACTACCGAACGGCACGTGAAGGTTTTGGAAGATGATTTCGCCGGCCGCGGTGGTCACGCGGTTCTAGGCGCTCAGTCCGGAACCGCGCGACTGCTACGGTCGCAGTTTGGAATCCTACCTCGGGCATGGATGTGTGTGATGTCCTTAGGTTGTTAGGTTTAATTAGTTCTAAGTTCTAGGCGACTGATGACCAAAGATGTTAAGTCGCATAGTGGTCAGAGCCATTTGAAGATGATTTCATCCCTATTATCCAAAGTGATCCTCATTTCGACAAGATGGGCTTCGTGCAAGACGGTGCTCGATCCCCTCCAAGCAGATAAGTGTTTGATGTCCTGGAGGAGCACTCCCAGGTCCGCATTCTGGCTCTGGGGTACCAGAGGCCATTGGCATGGGCCTCGATTGGCTGCCTCATTCTCCGGATCTGAACACATGAGACTCCTTTTTGTGGGACTATGTTGAAGATAATATGTGCAGCAATACGTCCAAAACCATTGCTGAGGTTAGAACAGCCACTTAGGAGGTCATCGACAGCGCCTATGTTACGACACTTCAGCGGGTCATGCACAATTTTGGTATCCATATGTTCCACATCATCGCCAATAATGGCAGGCACATCGAACATGTCATAACCTAAATCCGACTATCTTTAGTGAAGTTTATATGTTGAATAAAGTGAGTGCACGTCGTATTTTGTAACTAATTTACGTTTTTTCTTTGTATAGTTCAATAATTGTCACCCTATATATACGAGTAGATTCACTCAGGTTTTTGGCTATCGGACGAGAGTGAAGGGGTTCGTGTCACTAATTACGCAGGCGATCATTGTATGAGTCTCGTGCCTAGACCAAGATGTGCATTGGTTCCAACACACACAGCGATTCATAATTAATGATTTCTTGAAATGATGAGTTTCTCAATGAAACCCAGATTATTAACTGACAGACGATATGAAAGTTTTCTGGGTACGGTACAGCGTCATATTGTATAAAACAACTGATGGATAAAACCAACGTTTCGGCCACGGACGCAGCGGCCTTCTTCTGGGTCTACAGTGGACCCAGAACAAGGCCGCTGCAACCGTGGCTGAAACGTTAGTTTTATCCATCAGTAATTTTATACTATATGACGCGGTACCACACCCAGAAAACTTTCATGTCGATTGACTCTGGCGGCGGAAACCTACGCAGTTATAACAGTTTATTAATTGTTCTGCAAACGATTTGTACCTGCTCATCAGATACTCTGTATCGAACAACACAGCTCGCTTAGCCATAGATGTTGATTACCTTTCACTGTAGCGCTTTCACTTCACACATCAATTACTTAAATACTGAACCGCGAACACAGTTATTATAACTGACCTTTCACCTTTATTCTCGGCATACTTTAGGATCATTCTTTTACTAGCGACTCTGGGCTCTAGGGCAACAGTTCTGCCAGGGCCACTCGCCACCGATCGATTCATCCCGCGCCGTAAAAACTCGCGCAGTCTCCCTTGGCGCGCACCTGTAACTGATCGACATTCTCGAACACAAACTGTATTCAAAGAAATAATTTAATAAGGCACCGAAAATGATGCCCTTACATGCCCTCCATTCATTTTCCCTTCTTGTTCTTTTTCTCCTTCCCCCTCCCTCATCTCTTCTTGTTTTTCCTCCGCCTTTCATGAAACTACAGGCTTACAGAAGCTTTTGAAGACTCCTTCCAGTGATAGCAGCAAAACACGTGGGACTGCCTCAAGCCCTTAATAAAGTCTGTGGCCACGATGGTACTGATGTCGGCGGATTCCGCCGACGACAGACATTAGCGGAAGACGACCCATGTTTCCAAATTAGCAGCGCCTACGCCACTGTGTGTAGCCAGTCTCATCGTCCGATCATGCAGATCGACAGACGTTCTCATGTACGAAGCAAGGACTGTGAGTATCTGATATGTTTAGTCCAAGGAAGAGTGAGTATGTGGCATCCTCAGGCTAAAAAATATCATAATCTAGATATGGTTCCAAATGTATCTGAACTCGGTTTATTGGAAACTACAAGTAGGCAAAATCTTTATCGGAAATTTTAGGATTAAATTACAACTTTAAAAAATAATTTGTTCGAGTGAGAAGGACGGCTTGCAGTTACTGTAGAGGATCTTTTCTGAGTTGTGGTACGTGGGTATTAGCTGTCTACAAATTATTATTACTGCTTACAGCGTTTTTATGCCAGTAAGGTGGTGATTCTGTTGTATGAAGTGGTTTGCAAGTGTGGTGTGGCAGTACGTGTTTCAATTTTTCAGTGCTTTAGGTGTTCACAATATCGTATTCCAAAATTTACGTTTGTCTTCCACACGTATTCTGAATACCAATGACTGAAGGTTAGTTGACGTATTTCTGCAAAACTTCAAATAAATAAAGCAGCACAGAGAGTTTGTGATCTTGTTTTTCAAGGTCACCGCGAATCAACTGAGGTATGTAACAGAACGTTTGCCTTCACATCATACATTCGCAAGAGTTGCCTGGCGTTTCTGATGGCTGAGGACAGAGTGTACAGTACTCGCCACGTTCTTCCGCTGCAGATAACAGCAATATTCCTCCCTCAGCTGGAGTATGTTTATGAACTTGCAGGTCAGATTCGCCCGCCTGTAGCTGTTCTTGACATGTAGAATGAGGGCTCGAGTTTCCTCGAGCTCTTTCAAAAATTATGAAGAAGAAGAATTTATGAGACAGATGCAGCTCGCTCATGTGGATTTAACGACACACTGTGCTCCGACCACAACCAATTTAGGGGGATCGCGGTAAGACTGACCCTATCATCTCTAGGCTGACATTAAGGCCGCTTCCTGCTGCTACCGCGAACTGCCCCCATCTCGTGGTCGCGCGGTAGCGTTCTCGCTTCCCACGTCCGGGTTCCCGGATTCGATTCCCGGCGGGGTCAGGGATTTTCTCTGCCTCGTGATGGCTGGGTGTTGTGTGATGTCCTTAGGTTAGTTAGCTTTAAGTAGTTCTAAGTTCTAGGGGACTGATGACCATAGATGTTAAGTCCCATAGTGCTCAGAACCATTTGAACCTACCGTGAATTGGCCCTGGCGCCCACAATAGTGAAGTGATAAGACCAAGGACGCGGCTGAGAACAATATATTGCTACTGACACATCTGCCCTTCTACATCTTTGGTGAATGTTTGTAACATAATCGTGGAAACATCCTGTAAATAGATGCTAAAAGTTAAAGGAACAGGTACAGCTAGTTAGTTGGTTGATTCGGAGGGGGGGGGGGGGGGGGGGGAGAGACCAAACAGCGAGGTCATCGGTCCCATCGGATTAGGGAAGGAAGCCGGCCGTGCCCTATTCAAACGATCCATCGCGGCATTTGCGTGAAACGATTTAGGGGAATCGCGGAAAGCCTAAATCAGGATGGCCGGACGCCGGTTTGAATCTTCGTGGTTCCGTACGCGGGTCCAGTGTGCTAACCACTGCGTCACCTCGCTCCGCACAGGTAGAGTGCGGCACGAAGTATTACAGAGAATAGACTAAGGAAGAACAGCAAAAGAATTGAGTGATCTGAACAGTGATAGAGAAATTTGGCGGGAGACAAAGATTGTAAAATGAAGCACAGTTTACTGATGTCAGTGGGTGACGCAGAAATGGAAAGAGATAACTGGATTCCGATGCCAAATTTAAAAGAAAGCAAAACCTCCCAGATTCGGGAAGTTTTACAGAAACTCGAAATTTAGCAATCACTTCAATACGAGATGCTTATAATAGTTTACACAACGAAACTGTGTCTCGAAACGTGACAGAAAATCCAAAGAGATTCTGGTCGTGTGTAAAGTATCGTAAGGCAGGACACAATTTCTGCCTTCTCTGAGCGATAACAATGGATACCGAAGACTGAGCTACCAAAGCAGAGTGAGTAAACACAGCACTCCGAAATTCCTTCACCAAAGAAGACGAATGAAATATTCCAGAATTCGATCAAGGAAAGCTGCCAACATGAGTAAGTTAGAAGCAGCTATACTTGGTGCAGCGAAGTAACTTAAATTACTAAATAAGTGTTCTGATCCAGATTGTACATCATTAGGTTGCTTTCGGAATATGCTGATGAAATAACTCTATTTTTAGGAATCTTCTGCAACGGCTTGCTAGATGAAAGATCCATACCCCCCTAAAGACTGGAAAGCAGCACAGGTCACACCAGGACTCAAGAAAGGAAATACCATCAATTCCACACCAATATCACTGACATCGATTTGCAGTAGGATTCTGGAACAAATGCTGTCTTCGGATATTATGAAATAGCTATAAGAAAACGATCTGTTGACATAAAACCATCGTGGATTCACAAAACATTGTTCTTGTTACACACAACTGACTCTTTCTTTACGTAAAGTAATTAATGCATCATGGACTGTGCGGCTGGTCCCGGCGGAGCTTCGACTCTTCCCTCGGGCATGTGTGTGTGTGTGTGTGTGTGTGTGTGTGCTTGTGTGTGTGTGTGTGTGTGTGTTTGTCCTTAGGATAATTTAGGTTAAGTAGTGTATAAGCTTAGGAACTGATGACCTTGGCAGTTAAGTCCTGTAAGATTTCACACACATTTGAACATTTTTTAAATTAATGGAGATACTAGGGATTTCAATAACGTATGTTTTTGGGTGGGTTCCCCCTTTAGCAAAACACAGTTTTGTTTATTGTCCCAGACATATTTCACTGTAGCTGTAGCATCATCAGTGGTGTTTTTATTATTATGGCTGTTCTTTACTGTTTAAATACACGTAAATATTAGTTTCTAAATCATAATTACAGGTTTCTGAACAGCACATAAAATTGTATATTCTTACCTTCTTACCACAAAGTGTGGTTTTTCTGCTGTATTACGATTTTACAGTGTCTATTTTTCTTTAGTTTGACACCTGCAACTGTACACAAATAACTGTCGGCAAAATATTTACGCTAAAATTACGATTTCTAAACTGTTATGGCTATATCTGAGATTAATAATTTATGTGAAAGGTTTTGTGTGGGTGTGTGTGTGCGCGCGCGCGTGCGTGTTTGTGTGTGTGTGTGTATGTGTGTGTGTGTGTGTGTGTGTGTGTGTGTGTGTGTGTGTGTGTATTTATATTATGCTTCAATTACGTTTTCTTTTTTCGTTATCTTCTTCATTGCCAAGTTCGGTATATTGAGTTCTCACTGTCTACCAGCTGTAATAACAAGATGGCGGACAGTGGAACAGTTGAAGGTGTGAAAACAAGATGGCGGATGGTGGAACAGTTGAAGATGTCATTGACAGTTGTTTTGAATATCTCAGAGGTGTGTGTGTGTGTGTGTGTGTGTGTGTGTGTGTGTGTGTGTGTGTGAAAAGAGAGGCAGAGAGATGGAGCGAGACAGCAAACACAGACAAAAGAGCTTCAACCTCAAGATGATTAGGGATTTCAAGTTTATTCCACATTCCTACAAGTACAGAAGGCTTCTGACACCATTCCTCAGAAGCATCTTGTAATTAAATTGCGTCCCTATGGGGTATCGATTGGATTCGTCACGCCCTGGGAGAAAGGTCACAGTTCGTAGTAACTGACAGGAAGTCATAAAGAAAAAAAAACGGATTTCTGCGGTTCTCCAAGGGAGTCTTATAGGGCCTCTGCTGTTTCTGCTCTACACAGGCGATGCTGAGGACAGTCTGAGCACCCCTCTTAGACTGTTTGTATATGATACTGTCGTTTGCCCTCTAGCAGCCATCAGATGATCACAACCAATTGCAAAATGGTTTATACAAGATATCTGTACGGTGCCAAAACTGGGAATTGACCCCAAATAATGAAAAGTATCTTAGGTAATCCACAAGAGTACTGAAAAGAATCAGTTAAATTTTGGGTTACACGATAAATCACACAGATCTAATGTGTGTATATTCAACTAAATACCTATGGATTACAATTACGAATAATTTAAACTGGAGCAATTACAAAGAAAATGCTGTAGATACTAGGCTTTTCCGTCCTATTCTGGAGTATTGCTGTGCCTTATGGGACCCTCACGACGTAGGTTTGACGGAAGACATCGAAATGTTCAAATAAGGGCACCTCGTTTTGTAGTGTCGGGAAACAGGAAGAAGAGTGACACGGATATAATACACGTGAAATATCAGAAAGAGTGACAAGCATATGATACTTAGTTGAAATGATGGAAATGATTAAAACAAAGGCGTTTCTCGTTGCGGCGATATCTTGTCACGAAACTTCAGTCACCAATTTTCTCTCCCGGATGTGAAAACGTTTTGTTGACGTCCAGTTACATAGGGAGAAATGACCAGGCTAGTAAAACATGAGAAAGCAGAGATGGTACGGATAGCTTTAGGTGTTCATTTTTCCCATGTGCTATTCGAGAGTGGAACAATAGAGAAATAACAAGTTTGTTTGCGAAGCCATCCTCCGCAGCAAAGAAAGAAATATTAGTTTTGTGAATAATACCGCGTTTTCTTGCTGTTCTGTAATTTATTTTTACTTTTTACAGATGCGTTTCGCCCCTCCCCCCCCACTCTCTCCTCCTCCTCCTCCTTCTTCTTTTTTTGGTATCTAAGGCATCTTTAGTGGGTACTTGTTGGTTGGTTGTGGGAAGAGACCAAACAGCGAGGTCATCGGTCTCATCGGATTAGGGAAGGATGGGGAAGGATGTCGGCCGTGCCCTTTCAAAGGAACCATCCCAGCATTTGCCTGGAGTGATTTAGGGAAATCACGGAAAACCTAAATCAGGAAGGCCGGGACGTGGGATTGAACTGTCGTCCTCCCGAATGCGAGTCCAGTGTGCTACCACTGCGCCACCTCGCTCGGTCAGTGGGTACTAGAACGATACAGTTTTGTTTCGATATGTGTTATTTTCAGGTTATCAAACAGCTCACGTCGTTTTTTTAAATGTAACTAAGTAATTACTTACACTTTGTTGGCATCTGCGTTTCCTCTCATCTGGTCCGGAGGCCGCACTACCACTTCATTTTCGAAACATAAGCACATTTTTATGTTCCGAACTTTTTCTTCGCATTGTTCAACATGTTTACCTTTATTTTTGTGGTGTACTGTTACTCTTTTGCCACTAGCTGTAAAGACGCCAATAAACGGTAACTAATTAGCTGTTTACGTAAAAGACGCGACGTGAACTGTATGATAATCTTTTTAAAAAAAGAAACGAAATGCATCTGCGAAAAATAAATTACAGTTCAGCATGAGAAGGCGGTTTTATTTACAAAACAAATAATCGAGAAATACTCTGAAAGCGAATTTGGGTGTCAGTGGTTTACAGAGACAGCGGTCTCGGCTCGCTCTGCGCCAGCTTAGGCGTGGCGCACGCAGCCAGCGAGCGGTGCCTGGCACAGCGCAGCCACACGTTCCTCCGGCTGAGAAGCCAAGTCAAGGCGCAGGCGCCGGCGCCGGCGCGCGTCGTCAAACCGTGCCGTGTCTTCCGCTACGAGCGCGTCTTGATCACGATCTGCATTCGGGGACTGGCCGGCCAATCGCGGACCTTCACCGGGAATACCGACTTGAGACTCTCACGGAGGTAATCCACAAGACTATACAGAAACTCCCAGACATTCGCAGAACCCGTTTATTCTGAATCTGGAGAACTACGACCACAACCATCGATGGAAACATAAAAGACCAAAAGACATACTTGTAAGGACATAACATCTATGGCCAAGCATACGCAAACATAACAGTACAGGTGGGCCCCTGTTAATCAGACGCCATTACTGGATATCCAGCTGAAATACACTGCCGAATAACTGGCACCACACAGGGAAGCCGTACCGTACACTGCATGCAGACAAACTCCACACAGTGAGATGATCTATGGCCGATCTCCCACTACTGTATAACGATCTTGATTGTTCCAGGAATGTAGCAGCTGCAGCAACTGGGACACATCGCCATCGCTTGTCACGGTAATGGTGCATGATACCTATACTAACAAATCCAACCTTGCATGAACTATCGCAGCTAGTAAGCCACTACTGCTCTTACTACCCATCCCACTGTCGCAGAGGTTTTTTTCCCACGGCACGAGCCAAGGCACTTTTTTCCCTCTGCTCTTCAAATCGCTACCCTCACTCGCGTTTCGTCCACTATCTATCACCTGATGGACCGTGTTAACGCGTAGTCTTACCCAGTCGCACGGATAACATCACAGCCCAGCATCCTGTGATCCACATACTAGATAACTAACATGTTTACGGAGGTGACAGTAGAACTTTTCGTCTGGTCACCACGTTGGTGCGGGCGTGGAGGGACCCCATATAAAGAAGAGGCCAGCCAGTTCCTCTTTCTGTGAAGCAACGATGTTTGTTACGATGTGCTCATCCAACGGCGCTTTCACAGCGATCCACTATTTTCCTCTCGTGACACAGTTACTTTCGACCTTACTTATGGACTCCGATGTTGAGCGGTCAGTATGTCAGCTTACTACAACTACGCGCACACGTGTGTGTGTGTGGGGGGGGGGGGGGGAGGGGGTAGTTTAAGGGCGCTCAACGTCGAGCTTATCACCACCGTTAGATTAAAAGAAATGAAAGCAGACAGAATGGCTAAAAAGTTGTCACATACTGAGGCGCCAACCTAGAAAATGTCACACACTCACTCCCACCTCACTCGCGTTGATCCTCACAATAACACGACGTCACATGCCTTAAGACAACGGAGAAAGATGCTACACGAGGAAGCAAAACATAAGTAAAACGACAGATGAGTTAAGATAACAGCAAAGAGAAATTTGAGTCGCTGACCACTTACAAAAAACATAGTTGAGCCAGTCACCCCGTTTACACATTAAGAACATCTCTCTAACAATTGACCGAGAGAGGTGGCGCAGTGGCTAGCACACGGGACTCGCATTCAGGAGGACGACGGTTCAATCCCGAGTCCGGCCATCCTGATTTAGGTTTTCCGTGATTTCCCTCAATCGCTCTAGGCAAATGTCGGGATGGTTCCTTTGAAAGGGCACGGCCGACTTCCTTCCCCGTCCTCCCCTAATCTGATGAGACCTATGACCTCGCTGTCTGGTCTTCTCCCCGAAACATCCCCAACCCTAACAATTTTATAAACATCTTCAGTTTTTGTAGTCCTGTCTTCCTCAGTTGTGTGTAATATTACGGTGTTTCGATAATTTTTTACTTTTGGACAGTCTAACTACAATTGAATGAGCTTCTACAATTGAATGAAGCTCAATTTTCGTGCCATACACATTTCGCCTTTATTCTCTACAAGGCATCTTCAGTGGCCTGGAATATGTACATATTTTTACTATTTAGTTTAGAGTTTGAGGCTCTATAACTATAGGTTTTAAGTATTTCTGGTGGTTGATTTTTTCTATGTTATAGTAATATTTTAAATTTATATTTTATATTTATATATTTTTTTAAATGTTAGTACGTCATAGCAAAAACCAACTATTTAAACCTACAGTTACATTGCATCAGACTGTAAACTAAATAGTAAAAATATGTACATATTCCAGGCCACTGAAGATGCCTTGCAGAGAATAAAGGCGAAACGCGTATGGCACGAAAATTGTGTTTCATTCAGTTGTAGTTAGACCGTGCAAAAATTAAAATCATCAATATACCGTAATTTTATAAACAAGTTGGTCGAATCACAAAACTTTAAAATTCTAATCACATTCATTTGAATGTCACTTAAAACAGAGGGAAATCTGCCGCTACCCTCTGATCTGAAAATAAAACACAGTTTAGTAAAACGTGGTAACCACATATCGACGAGTCCTCTCGCCGGAGCAACAAGCCATGCGCCAAAGGACTGTGCCCTACACGAAGACGAGTAGGAGAATCTCACTCCACCTGTGAGGCAACAATAACTTCCTCCAAATTGTAATACGTCACCAATTGGTGCAGAAGCTGATCATTCACGGAGGCAGCAACCAAACGTTCAGGTACCAGTTACGATTTAAAGTAAAAATCTCAATCAAAAATATCTCTCTCTCTCTCTCTCCAAACACATATATAAATATTCATACTATTAAGATAAAAGTCATTTTAAAGACACCAGTTATACAAAGTTACTAATTATCTCTGTAACAAGTTCACACCCGAAAGCAGCAAGAAGGTATTTAGTCCGACCTGATATTTTGAACAGTCACTGACCCACAACTACCTGAGAGATAATATATTCAGTCGTTCAGTACCCTTCCTATAAAGAAGTGCTCGCCATAATGTCTCGTAATCTGTATGAAGCACTCCACGCAGAGTTCATATACGACATGAAAGGTTGACACGCGAATGTCTCATAAAGTAGACCACTCACTATGCTCAGACTTCCACGAAATATTCAACACTCTAGTCGCTTTTTTGTCAACGACACGAGAACCCATCAAACACACGAATTTCTTCGTTCTGGTATAAATTTGATCAGCGCGATTTAACATAGACGTTTACCAGAAGGCAGCTCCCAAGCGACTCTATCTACTCACAGATCTGAGGCACAAATCCCTCCTCAAACTCACGGGAAAATGCTGAATTCCTATTGGCTAGTATATTAAGCAGGAAATCAGATCGTCTCGAGCACTTCTGTAGTCGCGGTATTTATAATGTCAGCCAATCAGATTACCACAATTAATATACAAGAGAAATCTAGTAATTCCTAAACTAAATAAAAATTAATGAAAACAAAATACGATTCTTTTAATTACTAATAAATTTAATACCTCATGCCCCTTCTGGTTACGCCTTACAAAATCAAGCTCAATCAGACATACGTCACAAATTCCCCTATTGCACAACTCTCTCACGCACTCATTACATAGTTTTTATAAAATATCAAAAATGGTTCAAATGCCTCTAAGCACTATGGGACTTAACATCTGAGGTTATCAGTCCTCTAGACTTAGAACTACTTAAACCTAACTAACCTAAGGACACCACACACATCCATGCCCGAGGCAGGATTCGAACCTGCGACCGTAGCAGCAGCGCGGTTCCGAACTGAAGCGCCTAGAACCGCTCGGCCACAGCTGCCGGCAATAAAATATCACATTCTCACTTTACGTATGTCATCCGTTCACTCTCTGTCTCTACAAACCACTCACACAACCAAAACACCATGAAATAATAATTTTCCAAAGTATTTTTAACTACGTCAGAAATCTGGGGTAATGGAGCTGAAGAAAATTCCAGAAAATTAGGTTAAGTGAACCTATTCTCTTGGTTCTAGTTTCAGTTGGTACTGTAGATGTACATTCCAGTCCTTAACTAGGTTTCACAATGCCAACACGGTTATTATGTATTTTATGGAGTAATATCTCCAAAAGTATTGAAGCTCTTGATTTGAAATTTTAACAGTATGTCTGTGTTATCCATAGAATTTGGTAAACTAAGTATGAAAAATATCGATTAATATTTAACAGTACTTCTTCAGATTCGTAGAGAGTATGTGTAAGGTATTGAACGCAGTGTTGATCAAGTACACGGTTCGCTGGACGCAGTACGTAGTGTCAGCTGTAACAGCGTGAAAATCAAAATGTGCTCTCCTCCCAGCTCCCAGCTCCACGGCAAGCTACGCCTTGAATGGAAGAAGAAAACTCGTAATAATTTGCTACGTTGCCGGCCATTTATAAGTGGATCGCTACTGATTCGGCAGCACAGGAGGCGTGTATTAAATGAACAGTACGTACTTTAGTCCGAATAGAATCATGTCAAAGACATAGAAAAATCAAATGGCGGAGTACTATTGATGCTGATTATCGGAACTGCTGCCTTAATTTAACTTCCTGCCTCTATCTCCAATGGCTTAACTGAAAGGTATTCTCGTGTCCTTCGCCGTGGCAGCATAGGAACCCACAGTAGATGTTTCAGTCGAAAAGTGTTGCAGAATTAGGGACGGGAGAAAGAGCACAAAGAAATAGCAGACAGGCAGAAAGTCTATAATTTTTGTATATATTAAACAATAAACGCAAATGTAATACGAGGCAATTTTTCATACCTTTTCAAATATTCCGGGCTGTTATGCCGACGAAGGAAGAATTTCTTTTTTAAACCCAACGGTCTCTCCGCTTCTGCGGAGGAAATCATAAATGGCTCTCAACTAACTTATGCTCTTTTCAAGGACTGACTAATATTTTATTCATACATGAAATGTATACCCAGTTGCGAATATGGACAACCATCAGCTGTGTAATGGGATGCTGAAATTGAAAATTTATGCCGGACCGGGGCCCGAACCCGGATTTCCCGATTATTCCGGGCGAACGCCTTGCCATTACGCTATCTGAGCACGATTCATGTCCTAGGAACACTGGATCGTAATTCAGAATAACACAGGCACTGCATAATCGAATATTTTGTGTGGTGAGCTTTTTTTGACGTGTACATAGATACTAAACTGAATATATTATTAAAGTGTGATGTGCTGCACAGGGCATTAAAGGGAAACCCATAAATTCTGACTATGATCAAAGCTTCGGCTTCGCTCCTCTCATTGCTGTTGTAGCTAGACACTGGACTCAATTCGGGAGTACGCGGCTCGTTAGGTTTACCATGATTTCCCTAACTCGTATGAGGTGAATGCTGTAGTAGTTCCTTTGAAAGGCCATGGCAAATTTCCTTCTCCAATCCTAGCTTTCTTTTAGTTCACGAGACCTGAAACCTTAATCGTACTTTTTTCCGTTTTTCCTCTCATACATGGCGCAAAGTATGTCTCTTTTGTGTTTACTTTTCTGCTCTTTCTTTTTTAAGCAACTCACGTTTATGTAAGTGGTAAATCTTGTTTAAAATATGATTATGTGTTTATGAAATTTCAGTGTTTCATATGTGAACCATGTAAAAAAAAAAAGTCATAGGTGGGTTAAGACAATGAAAGGGACTCGAAGCAGAAACCGACAAGAAACAGCCTGGCGGGAAATCATCAACTGAAGTGGCAGAGTTGGCCGCTCGGAATTGCAGCGACAGCTACGTACTAACTATTGTTACGAGTACTGAAAAAGACATTCCTTTGTCGATAGTAATTAGTTCCTTAGCGATACAGTATGAGACTGTCAGCAGTGAAGTTGATCATCTGGTCCTAAAACGTATATAACTGAACGGAGATATTGCGCCACAAATTATGGAAGCTACCAACACGTATGGGTGAGTCAAATTCTGTGGATTCTATTAAACTAGATCGAACATGGGACTTTGTGAGTCTATCTAAAGATTTACAGCATCGTCTACTATCGGAGAATAGCGTTTATAGTCGCTTGATGAGGAAACTGAATCGAGTTAGTACAATCTGCTATATTAAATCACTGGGGACCGTAGTGCAGAAAGGAGCTAAAACCCGAAGAAATTGAGATCCGCTAAAATTTTAATAACGGATAGGGTTAAAGTGGCGGTGGTAATTTGTTATGATTTTTAGGATAGGTCAAGTTATAGTATAATAGGTTGTGCAGTGGAACTCGATTTTAGCAAACGTAATGACCGAATTGCAACTTTTTCGTTAAGTTCATTGCTACGAAAGTTTCAAATACAATCCACTTCTATTTGTAACAGTTTAGCCTTAACCTTAAAAGTAAAGATGAGTTAATATCTAAGAAAAATATAAAATGAGGGACCGTAGTCAGATAATTAATGAGTAACAGGAATTCTTTCTGAAAGGAAAAACAGAAAAGAAACCTTGAAAAAGGAAGAGAAATGATTACGTATGTTGAAAATGGCCGTGTGTTAAATTGTAGCATTTCTGAATGAAGCGCTATTAGATCCTTCTCGTATTGTTGTGTGCACAGAGAAAAGGAAGAGAAATGATTACGAATGTTGAAACTGACTGTGTATTAAATTGTAACATCTCTGACTGAAGCGCTATTAGATCTTTGTCCTATTGTTGTGTGTGCAGGGACGAAAGAAGAAACTTTACTTGAATTTCAAAAGATTTCGTACGTCAAATTAAATATTTTTATTCTACGAAAAAGTATTAATCATAACTGACGAGCCGTATATCATCTGAAAAAGGTGAGAATACGTGTTATCATTCGACGTTTATTATATAACAGCAAAATTCAAACACTGCTTTTATAGTATCATTGTGCCTCGGCAAATAATTCAGCTACACCAAACGCTTGCCCGCATCTCGTGGTCGTGCGGTATCGTTTTCGCTTCCCGCGCCCGGGTTGACGGGTTCGATTCCCGGCGGGGTCAGGGATTTTCTCTGCCTCGTGATGACTGGGTGTTGTGTGATGTCCTTAGGTTAGTTAGGTTTAAGTAGTTCTAAGTTCTAGGGGACTGATGACCGTAGATGTTAAGTCCCATAGTGCCGGAGCCATTTGAACCAAACGCTTATAGTAACGGATTTCGATTTATAAGTGAACCCGTCCTTTGGAATTCGGATATTGACCAATTACCTATTAAAGGTTGAAACTATCCTTTCTGTCAAGAGAAACGTATTAGCAGATTTTGCAACTGACTGTGATGACTAGTCATTCGCTTGGCGCACAGCGAGCTAGAGGGTGGTGACACGTGTGGCAGTCATGCGTCGCACAACGCCTGACCCACAGTTGGCGCGGTCGTCGCCTCCTGCGTTAAATGTTAACGAACTTCCGTGAGCGGGGGCGTAAGCGAACCGCCCCTCTGCAATTTACGTGCTTCCTGTTCCGTGCCCGCTACGTGGCTAAGTTCTAACGTGACTCGTGTGTCACCACTTTGCGCACTTACTTCTGGCGTGTAGCCGTTAAAATAACGAAGCCACAGATTTTAAGTACCCCTGTACCAAATGGTATGTGTCTACCTGTAACATTTCACCGTAATCAATCTTAAAAATGTGTTGGATTGGGAAGTGAACCCTGCTGTTTGCCTTTCTCTTGCAATGTATCACGAACTGAGATATTTAAACACGCCTCAAGGTCTGATTCATGTCTTGCCAGTGTGAGCGCTGTAATTAGTTTAATGTTGTTTTCGTGGTCCCTAAATGTGGTTGGTTGAAACAGTGCTTCACTAGGCATGGTCCTGTTCGAAGTGGTATGACGACGTGTTGCTCGCAGTCCCTGTGGGAGCGATAAAACGGGGGGCGGGGGGGCTTGGAATACATTCATACGTCCCTCAGCACCGCTTCTTGACGCTTTTTAAACAGGCTTTCGCGTGATAGTAGGTGTCTACAGTCAAACGTTTGCCACTTTAGTTTTTCAGAGCCTCCATCACGTTCCCCTGTGACCCAAATATACCTCTGATCACCTATGCTGGTCGTCTTTGTACGCTTTCAATGCCCCCGTTAGTTCTGTTTGATGTGGATCCTACAAACTTGAGAAAAGTTGTTTTGTAAGCAATCTCCTTTGCAGATTCATTCACTTTAGCAGTATTGTACCACTGGACCGAAACCTACGACTTGCATTACTTACCTACAACTTAGCCCCTTGCGGCCATTTAATTCCATACACCCAGATACTGTATTAGCTGGCTCACTCCAATTGCGAATACTGGAGTCGTAATATACTACGCTTTCGCGTTTTATTAAGCATACAGTACCTCAGTTCTGAATATTTCAAGCAAGTTGCCATTTTTTGCATCACTCTGAAATTCTATCAAACTCTGACAATGTTTGCTCAGCTTTTTTCAGCCAATAACTTCACCTAACTGCAAGAAAGTCTGAGATTACTGCTCATATTGCCCGTCAGGTCATTGGTATATAACATGGATAGCAACTGCCCCAAAACACTTATTTGGGCCACGACAGAAGTTCCTTCTACTTCTGTCGATGACTCTCCGTCCAAGGTAACTTGCTCTGTGAGCTCTAACGAGAAATTCTCACCCAGTTAAAAAATTTCATTTGTTATCCCATACGATCTAATTTCGTAAATAAGAATTTGTGTAGCACTGAGTGAAAGGCTTTTCGAACTACTGGAAACCGCGCTTTTGAGGCGCCATGTCACGGACTGCGCGGCCCCTCCAGCCGGAGGTTCGAGTTCGCCCTCGCGCATTGGTGTGTGTGTGTGTGTGTGTGTGTGTGTGTGTGTGTGTGTGTGTGTGTGTGTGTGTGTGTGTGTGTGTTGTTCTTAACATAAGTTAGTTTAAGTAGTGTGTAAGTCTAGCCATCGATGACGTCAGCAGTTTGGTCCCTTAGGAATTCACACACATTTGAACATTTTTTTTAACTAAAGAAATACTACACCAGCCTCGCTGCCTTCATCCGTAGCTTTCGGGATGCCATATTGACATAAGCTCGAGTATGGTTTCGCATGACCGATGTTCGCGGAATCCATGCTGGTTGGCATGAAGGAGCTCATTCTGTTCAAGATTCTTCACTATGTTTGAGTTCAGACTATGTTCTAAGATTTTACAACAGGGAGCTCTCAATATTGGTGGATGGTTGTTCTTTGGCTCACTTCTGGTATCCTTCTTGTAGACGGGTGTGACATGTGGTTTCTTCCAGTTACTACAGGGCAAAGTTTTTTGTTCGAGGAATCAACGGTAAATTATGGTTAAAAGTGGGGCTAACTCGCATGCAAATCCAATGCAGAATCTGACAGCGATAGAATCGGCGCTGAGGCTTTCAGCTGTTTCTCAACGCCATTGACACTCATAAATACACCAGTCATCTTAGCAGGAGTGCGAGGATTAAACTGGACAATACTAATGACTTTTCCATCGTAACAGGATACTTGAAAACGAATGTGTACTTTTATCTGTGACAAGCCGTTCGAATTACTTCTCTTGATATTGTTTTTGATGTTACTAATATATTGCTGGAATGTATATTAGCTTCGGATGAGCTTTAAAGCATCACACAGCTATGTTAGTGAATTAATGCGCGTATCGCAAAAGGCTACTTTCGTTACACTTAGTGCGTTAGGTTTTTCTCTTTGTTAAAAGGGCGATTTTTCATTCCGCCTTTCTCCGTTGCTGACCATATGCCTGGTCTAGAATTCTCCTCCACTCTTTCGGGCACATACCTGCCATTATTATCATTCTTCTTCATCAGCCACACCCGCTTTTAAGCGTCTTTGTCGACGCTGTAGTCCCATCTTACCACCAGCGTCTCTCGTCTTCCCCCATACATCGCACGCTTCAACATTACTACGAGTACAGTACTTGACATCCACATTAGACGTCTTGTTTTAAGTGCGTTTTCTTGTTTTATTTTATGGAAAATAGCAAACTACTTTCCCATTTTTTAAAATTATATCACACTGGAGTTTCAGTTTATAGGCTTGAAGTCCCGATTAATCACGAATATCCCAGTTTTTCACTGTTCGTCCTGGTGTCCAAAAAACGCTCAATCGGGATGCTAAATTTCCTGATTTTCAAGTAAAGGAATCGAAGATTTATCTTCTACTGATTCAATATATCAATATGTATTAATGTATAAAACACAGGTAGCTGCCAGCTGCTTACTTTCATACTATGTCTAGTTTCTTTGATTCCGGTTGGCAACGCTGTAAAACAACCAATATTCACTTCTTCATATTGTTGAGTAACTAAGAGATCCATAAATTCGTTTGCTATTAAAGTGCCTGTGTGTGTCATTATAGTTTGTGAGTTCCACTTTTGTGATGCTAAGAGCGCTCTTTCAATGACGGATACACAGAAAAATAGCCTTTCATAAAGAGAGGCAACACAGACGGAGAAACTTTCCGTAAATTTTGTTCCTGTTATTTTTCAACTGAGCATGTTGGGAAATCTGACGTAAGTTATTATATTGAGACCCAAAAGCGCAAAAAAAGTACTCAAGGAGAGCATCCAGATTAAAATTCACAATTTTTTTGTAAAACCGGATACAAGAGAAAATAACTCATTGCTACCGCTGAATTGACAACAGCATACAAAATTGCAAAACACCACCATTCATTTGAGTCACCCGATTGACGAAACTATGTTTATTTGTGTATCCCGGTTCTGCGATTGCTGAACAGCAAAGTGTGGCAAGAACAAAAGTCACAACAATAATCAAACATATGCTTACTCCTCATTCCGTATACATACGAACTTTAGGTTTGGAAAAAAAGAAAACTCCGTTTTACGGTATGACAACTGATGGCAAGCAATCAATTATTTTCTATAGTTGGTCAACTATTTTGATGCAGATGAAGGCATAAAAACTAAAATAATTAAGCTGGATGAAATGAAACACAGGAGGTTATTCCAACTTACGCATTTCAGCGATCTTAAAGATCAATTTAAAAACTGTGTAGCATTTGCGATTATCACTGCATACCAATTTCAAAGGGTTGAACCATAGAAGTGAAAACAACATATATTCAATAGCTTACAAACGAAACTGGGGAACAACTTGGAAGCAGTGGGCTGTTCAGCACACATTTTACGTGACACTGTTTCAACTGCTGCAGTCATTTTATCTGTTGATATCGAGTTAATTGCGCAAATTTTTAACTAATTTTCCGTCTAAACAATCATAACACAAAACTTGTTGACTTTTGTGAATTTATGGATACCTGCTACAGAGTACTTTGGACACCTGCTACAGAAAAATTTTAACGCCTGCAATCGCCGCCATAGATCTTGGTAGAATTTTTCTCTGATCTTTTAAGTGTTGCTTACTTTTGGTTTATTCACCGTCAGCTGAGTTTGTTGAGTAAGCAGATAAGGAAAACTGAGTGTATACTCCGATTAATATTACTTGATAGCTGACGTCCGTTACTTGCCGCTAGTGTTGTCACATATGCACAAACAAGCCGGGTCACTTCACAATTGCTGTTAATGAGTAACAGGGCGCAATGTTGGAAGAGGCCACCGTGAGGTAGGTCGGAAATGCAGGATGCTCTGATGACAGCTAATTTTAAGTGATCAATGAATAAACTGAGACAGACAACGGGTTCTGTAGCTCAGAATTTAAGCTCATGTCCTAAGCTAAGGAGAAAACGACGGTCAACAATCTGTGGCAGAACTAAAATCACGATCATTTTGTTCATGACGATTAATGCTAACCTCTTCGAGCAAACTGAAGGCAAAAAAACTTAGTTGCAGCGCTAAAAGCAAACTGTAATTTTTCTCTATCATTAGTTAACTAATCAAACTCTTTTCATTAGATCTATATATCATAAAAATTCCATTACTTTTGACGAGATTCGAACCTATGACCATCCTCAAGTCAGGGTTATACGCTATCCATTATTGCCTATGCGACAACACCGCACGAAGTTGTTATCTTTGACTGTAATGACCCAGTCGCAACGATGGATTGCAGGCCTCAAAAATTCGGTTTCATGCAATGTCATGCGAAGTTTACCTAATGTATGCCGATCCCTGTGATTATGATAACGTATTTGCGACTCTGAATCGCGTTTTGTGCGGAAATTGACGACAACTACGTTGACTATTTCTTCTGTCTCTAGTATATTTGACCTTAGTGTACGATAATTTTTCAATAACAAAGAAAGAAATCATGCTGAATGACCCTACCAACCACTCTTATCTACCGACCAACCACCACTAATTGCAAATTAGTGCAGCTCTCATGGTTACAGCTAAATTAGAAATATGCGGCAGGCTTACACCTTCTTCTGGTTCATGTGTAAATTTTTTCCCTGTTAAATCGCCTCTAAAGAGTTTTTTTGTCGACGGGACGTTAAATCTAACCTATTTTTCTTACTACTAAATAAGCTACACCCCTGGTTCCTTTTTTCCTTACTTTTTACATTCAGAATTACAGGTCGTGTTTCAGTTTGTGTTAAATTTAGCGCAAGATTATTCATCTATTAACCGACACAGAAAAGAAATCGTCTCGTTCTGAAACAAAATTTGGATTCTGGGACACTAATATTTACTATCTTTTGTCTTCATTTTATTATGAATGGTAGGCCAAAAATTTCCATTTGCGGTGTCTAAGGTACTCTAACACAAGACCTTAATAGTATTTACTCAACTTCAGCTCTTATCATGTATTGTTGCTTGACAAATTATGGCAACCTTCCGCCAATTTTCTAGATATGAAATGAACCATTGGTGAGCATTTTTTTCCACTTCCTTAATGCTCCAACTAATGCGAAAGTGTAACATAACCAGCACATTCAAATGCTTTTCGTTAAACCATGGAAGATATTTAGTGCTCTCAGCTTATCATTTCGTCCTACAAGAGTTTCGCACACTAAAGATTAATTTCTTTTTCTGTTGTTAATGGCGATGTTAGAAGCTCGATTCATCATTCAGTTATCTAAATTAAAACTTGAAAATACGTACTTAAAAGCAATAAAGCAAATTGGTTTGGTCTTTTCGAAATGTGTATGTGAACATTTTCAGGTATCCAAAGACTATAGAAGCTGTAGTAGAATCTGTGGCAGTTTCCAAGTAGCGATTACATCTCTTATCGCCTATGAATCAAAAAGAAGGGGTTATGGAACAGTACTGCCGTGCGACATGCAATGTTCGTTAAACTGGAGAGGTACAAGGCCAAAACAGTGTTGTGGAGACTGACATCAGCCGCTTTATATTGTCGCAGTATTACAGGGAGCTGAGTAGACACACTTGAAAATTAACACTTTATAGTTGCACGGTTGGAATTTAGTTTGTCACGGAGAAAATGAGTGTGCCGAACAGCACTCCTGCATTCGAGCTATTTGTCCTATCAGTTTGTTGCCGCAGTACAGACGAAATTTCGATGTTCGACGAAATTTCGATGTTCGCGTCACGGAACAGCATTCCAATGCGGCCACTAAACTTTCGCAAACGTAACTCTGCGCGTGAAACGTAAATACAGGGTGGGGCGCGAAATGTGTTACCATTTTGTTTTTGAATATAAACTTTATTGTCAATACAATCTGAAAAGAACGTATACTACAATGAAGAGCCGTCCATGGTGATTTGTTCTAACTCAGCACATGCTCAATATGTCCACCATTTCGTTTCCTAACTTCCTTCAAACGGATACTGAAGTTAGTGATTACTCTACGGCACATGTCTTCCGTAATTTCACTGCAAGCTTGAAGGATAAGTCTTCTGAGCTCCCAGCCGGTGTGGCCGTGCTGTTCTAGGCGCTTCAGTCTGGAACTGCGTGACCGCTGCGGTCGCAGGCTCGAATCCTGCCTCGGGCATGGATGTGTGTGATGTCCTTAGGTTAGTTAGGTTTAAGTAGTTCTAAGTTCTAGGGGACTGATGACCACAGATGTAAGTCACACAGTGCTCAGAGCCATTTGAACTATCTTCTGAGCTCCATTAAATCACGTGACGTTTCGGGAAAATTTTTTCCTTTAGGTACCCCAAAGAAAAAACTCACATGGATTGAAGCCTGGACTATTGGGGGGCCAATTTTGTCCGTCATTGAAGAGATCTGGAAACCTGAGTGAAATGATCCGCATGTCGAAATGCTCGTGTAAAAACTCCAACACAGTGTTTGCAGTATGTGGCCTTGCTCCATCTTGAATGAACCACTGTGTGTTGAAGGGCAAGGCAGTAGCAAGAAGTTGTGGAACGAAGCTATTGCGAAGCATGCTCAAATAACGCTTGCTGTTCACAGTTTCTACAAAGAAAAAGGGTCCAGTAAGTCCGTGACTGGAAATTGCTGCCCACGCAGTAATCCTCGGAGCATAATGTTGTCGTCCTTGAAGCACTTGTGGGTTTTCAGTGGCCCAAAAGAGTAAATTTTGTTTGTTAATCACACCGTCTAAATGAAAATACGCCTCGTCTGAAAACCAAACGTTGTTGAGAGTTTCTTCCCTATCCTGCGCCCACTGAGCAAACACTAGTCTCGGCTGCTTGTGTTTTTCAGTGATCTTCTGTGCACAGGTCATCTTGTATGGGTACATATGGAGGTCACTTTTAAGAATTCGTTGAACGGAGCGTCTGGATGTTCCCAGTTACACTGCGGCCTTTCTACACGATTTACCGGGACTTCTCTGTATAGCAACTCGTACCGCTTCAATATCCTCCGGCGAACAAACAGGCTTAGGCCAGGTCGCTTCGCTTCCAATACTGTTCCTTCTTGTACAAATTTATCGTACAACCTGTGGATGGTCTTCTTGCAAGGGAGCCATCGTGTGTTAAACTGTTGTCGAAAACGCCTCTGAGTCACAACAAGGCTTTTAGTTTCATGAAAAAGTAACACAATTGCCGATCGTTGCTGTGTCGTCAGTCTTCCATTGTCAGCCATTGCTGCTTACTAGTCTCCTAGCGGCAGTATCGTGAATTACACGTCATTTCGTAACTCATTTGTTTTTCCAAGCTCTGCTGGTACTGCGGTAGAGATCCCAGCGGGATATCTAACGTGCGTCGTAAATTGTGAATGAAACAATTGGTAACACATTTCGTGCGCCACACTGTACCACGTAGTTGTAAACTTGTTACTTACGAAGGACAAATACAGCATTCCAAGACGGTCATTGTTAAATAGTAATACAACGCTATTCATGAGCACCCCATGTTTACCAGTCACAGAACAGTTCCAAACACAGCCAATTGTGTTGTGGTGTTAATGGCATCCTACGAATGGGACAGTAGTTTCTTAGTCTGAGTGGTGCTACTCTCCGGCCAAATGGTGTGGGATGAGACAGGATGTTGCAAGGAATCCATCACTTTGGAAGACAGGTACAGATGTGAAGGATTTACAATGTTACCCGTCCACGTCGACCTTCCCTTGTGATGGTCACACATGTTCGACTGGAACCTTAAAGACGGCTATGCCTGTCCTCGGTTTACCGTGTAGTCCGACTTCGCGCCACTGTCACGTCGAAAATTTTGATACTGCACATTTGGCCAGGGAGGCTAGAACGAGAGCCCTTTCCATCTCTGTCAGGTGCTGACAAACAGGATCTCACACGAATCTGCATCTCCCTGTCCTTTACAGTGATGACGCAACATCTGACGCCGTTCACGACCCTTACATACCTTACGGGTCCTGGTAACAACACTAAACACGAGCAACACTAATGAGGTCTCGCGGCTGTTCTACCCCTCACAGAGAACTGCTACTCTTACGATTCACATACCCGGTGACGGTCTGCACGCTTACGAAGCTACAATTAAATTGGATCATGTCTTCTGGGTACTTAGCGTTATTATGTCAGACTGTGTATTCGAAACGAAACTCCTCATACAGGTATAAGATTGTAGAAGAGTAAATCTTACCGGAAATGACTACAAGGAAAGTACTAGGTGCGTTACCCAAAAGAGAAAATGCAATACAAAGCGAAAGTAACGAGAACTTTACGTCTTGAAACTTAACCCTCTTACCCAGTGTTTATCCGCTGTTTTGCTAATTTGGCAAATTTATTTTATTTTTATCTTTGTGTCCAGATGTCATTCGCTCTTTCCAAAATCATCACTTAAACTCAGGAAAGAAGTCGTGTGCGGCATTTGTGTATTATTCTTGTACACTTCGTACAGTGCATTCTCGCATTTTAACTGTTTGTCTCTCCTAATAACAACAAAGAAGGGATATGATTCTCCCCCCTCCCACGAGACGTCACGCTGATACCGTGCAACATCGATTCGAGACTTGAGAATGGCCTCATTTCAGCGAAGAAGAGTCCACAAGCTGCTTCTCGTGTGCCGTAACCAGCTGCAGTCCCTCATTGGAGATCAGATCCTGCAGGGATACTGACTGGTACTTTCACCTGCTGTTACATATAGCCCAAGATGTTTTCCATAAGATTAAAATCGGATGATTTACGGGGCCAGTCGAGGTGTGACAGCTTGCCTCATTGTCACCAATCCAGCCCTGAGAACACATTTGTCATCTTGCGAGATACATATTCAGAATGAATATGTAGAAGAAAGGGCGCAATTTGTTCGCTGAGAATGTCGAAATAAACATCATGGTTGGTGTTCACAGTGATCCTAAAGTGTGAGCCCCTGTCACAGTACGATAAACACCCTCATACCTTGACAGAGCCACATTATACCCTGAATACACTGCTGGCCAAACGCCTCATTGGCCCTTCTGTGCACCTGATGCCTCGCATCATTTGAGACGAGGCAGAATGGTGCCTCATCGGAGCATGCTACACGACTCCAATCAGCCACTGTCCAGTTTCGGTGTTGTCTAGCCCACTGAAGGCGCGTAACTGTTCCGGCTGTGAAAAATAGCCTTTTGCTAAGAGCCCGACACCAAATGTCCGTTGTACGCAGTCCCCAGCGCCATCTTCTTCTTCTTCTCCTCGTCCTTCGCGCCGGCCGCGGTGGTCTCGCGATTCTAGGCGCGCAGTCCGGAACCGTGCGACTGCTACGGTCGCAGGTTCGAATCCTGCCTCGGGCAGGGATGTGTGTGATGTTCTTAGGTTAGTTAGGTTTAAGTAGTTCTAAGTTCTAGGGGACTGATGACCACAGCTGTTAAGTCCCATAGTGCTCAGAGCCATTTGAACCATCTCCTCGTCCTTCCTCTTCTTAGCGCCGTTCCGTTGGAGCGAGGTCTGCTTTTTGGGTCACCGCATGCCATTTGTTACGGCGTTTCCTATGGATTTAGGCTTCTCGATCTTTCATCTGCGTTTATAGTGTCTGGCCACCGTAAATTAGGTCTTCCATGTCGTCTGTGGCCTGAGCTGATGGCTGAAGTAAGTGGTCCAGAATGAGATTTTCACTCTGCAACGGAGTGTGCGATGATATGAAACTTCCTGACAGATTAAAACTGTGTGCCGGACCCAGACTTGAACTCGGGACCTTTGCCTTTTGCGGGAAAGTGCTCTACAGACTGACTACCCAAGCACGACTCACGACCCGTCCTCACAGCTTCAATTATGCCAGTACCTCGTCTCCTATCTTCCAAACTTCACAGAAGCTCTTCTGCGAAACTTGCAGAACTAGCACTCCTGGAAGAAAGATATTGCGGAGACATGGCTTAGCCAAAGCCTGGGGAATGTTTCCAGAATGAGACTTTCACTCTGCAGCGGAGTGTGCGCTGACATGAAACTTCCTGGCAGATTAAAACTGTGTGCCGGACCGAGACTCGAACTCGGGACCTTTGCCTTTGCCTTAGGTGGTGTCCGTATGATATGTCCACACCACCTATGCCTCCATTCTTGCACCTCCGACGGTAGCCACTCCAGCTAACTGTCACATCGTTGTATTGTTGATGTGGTCGAGCAAGCAAATGCTTAATGATTTCCGCCGTACGCACATTTCCTTGATACTTAGTGAGTGCTCAGCACTTCTGGGTTTGAGGCAATACTCGTCACCATGAAATGCAGCTGGCCTCACCACTGTAAGGTATATATTTGATTTTAGGCAGATAGGCATCCTCTGATCACAAAGAATACCAGTGACGTCCATGAATCGCATCCAGGTAGCTTTGATTTTTGCTCGCATATCCTCATTCACGCAGCTGTCACTCTGTAGTCGAGAACCTAAGTATCGCAGTATTCCCCACCCCCCTCCCCCACCTTGGTAACAGAAGCTCCATTAAATTGTATAGTTCCAGGAGACGGAAACGTTTCGAGGTACTAAGTCTTTGTAGACGATCATACCATGTTTGGACGTTTGCGTTTCAAGATAGTCAACAGAATCAGCCGCAAGCATCCCCTTGTTCAAAAGGATTCAAAGAGCTCTAACCACCATTGGACTTAACATCTGAGGTCATCAGTCCCCTAGACTTAGAACTACTTAAACCTAACAAACCTAAGGACATCACACACATCCATGCCCGAGGCAGGATTCGAACCTGCGACCATAGCAACTGCGCGGTTCCGGACTGAAGCGCCTAGAACCGCTCGGCCACAGCGGCCAGCATCCCTTTGTTATGATCACTTGCAAACCCTTTCATATGGATCTTCATTCATTCTGCTACCGATATCAGAAAATACAGCACAGAACAAGATTAAAGGGCAAGAACTGGGAGTCTTCAAATTTTAATATTCTTCTGTTTATGCTAAAAGGTGTGCAATTTCTTCGTTACCAGTGGCGGTAAATTACATCTCTGCGAGGGTAAAAAATTCAGTCCAGTGTGTGATTCGGGATTTTCTGAGCCAGGCTATGAAGTGGGTGTGGGGAGTAGTGACGCCAAACTGTTACTTTCGTCTGGTGGCTATAGAAACGCTGGGCGACCCTGTTCAATTATTGACGGTGATGGCGGAGTGGAGACTAACTTAGGGTGTTTAGCTGTTCTTCCTTTAGCATCTCAGAGGGAGGCGACCAAATTGCTCTCGCTGCAGCGACGACACCCAAGGGAGGAGGAAACATTAGAAGCGGATGGCGTGAAAATGCGTTCACAGCCATCTAGCACTTTCGCAACAGAATCCCGAGTAGGACACGGGAAACGGCAGGTAAGTCTGGCGGAGGGCGCCTGAGTCTTGCTCGTGCAGTGCGTAAAAATTTGTAGCTGCCATTACACTTCCTTCCCTCTATTGGTAATCATTTAGAAATTGGTAATCATTTAGAACGCAGGTGGAATGGTGTCTGCATTATGCTACCACGTAGTTTTCGGATTCTGACCTATCTGTACTTGAAAATAGCGTCTCGCCTTTTATTCTCTAGTTCCTGGAACAAACTGACTTAATGGGAGACGTTTTGCAGAAAAGGTATCACCTACTCAGAAGAAATCTCACCCAACAGGAGTCTACAGAGCTTGCTCCGTTGTCAGCAAGAACCGAAAGGGAATAGCGTGCCGATGAGAAATATCCCGGTGGTGTCCCGATTGCAGTGTAGTTCTTTGTGTGTCTGAGCGTTTTCAAAACATACGAGGGCTGTCGGGAAAGTGAGGTCCGATCGGTCGCGAAATTGAAACCACTGTGAAAATAAAAAAAATTTCATTCGCAACAGTTAGCCACACCTTTCAGCTACCTCTCTAAATAGTCGTCGCTCCGATTTACACATTTGTCGTGGCGTCGTACAACCTTTCCAGTATCCTTGTCACAGAGAGCAGCCACCTGTGCTTTCCACCAGTTCTCTACGCTGGTTTCCCTTTCGTTGTTTGTGCCAATATGTTGTTTTCGTAGCCAGCGGTGCATGTGAGTAGAAGTGAACTAAATTGGGGGTGCCAATCCCAGTCAAGGGAGCGAATTAAGGACTGTGTTGTCGGTAATCCAACACATCCCATCGAAAACGCTGTACCTGCTGAATAGGGCTGAGAATTGTCTTGAAGAAGGGAATGCATGCCATTTATGTTAGGTGGGCTGCATAGCTTCAGGCCAAATCTCTCACCAGATCCACATACTTGGCGGGAGACACTGTTGTTTTATTTTAATTTTATTCATATTTTGCAGCTTCAAACGTGACTGTGCTCAATACATTCGAGGCATGAATTAAAAAACGCCTTCAGTCACATTTTTTCGTGTTTTATTCAGTACACGATGAATTTCGGACCGTGTGGGTCCATCTTCAGGTGTAATTCGGCTTAATACATGCTTTATTTGTCCTCTTGAATGAGATGAAATGTATATTCCTGTCACGAAAAGGTTTGATGTTAGGTTATGAATGTCCACGTCTGACTTAAGAAATTCGTAACCTAACATCACCTCGACTGTTGTTTTAGGCATTTCTACGTAATCACTTTTCGCTCTGAACTGCAAAGAGCGACGTGAAGCGATCGACAGGCACACTTAAGACACCGTCCAACACATTTGTGCAAAGTTCAATCGGATTTTCACTGTGGGTTCCATATCGTGCGAAATCGGACCTTACTTTCCGAATACCGCTCGTATCACTCTCAGAAAATTATATGTACAACTGCGTGTACAAGCTTTTTTTCGGAATAAAAACAAGGTTCAGCAATACTGTTTCTATATCTGTTAATTTTACAATCGCATAATCCACCCTTTACGAATATTTAATGCAGGTTTCTTCATTTCTGTGACACATCACTGAATTTATTGCATTTCTAGTTACTATTCAATGACAGTCGGAAAACGTATGAAAAGCAGCGCTCCGGCTGCTCCAACCACGGCGACTGATTCCTGTCTCGGAAGCGTAAAACTGCAACCGTTATGAGACTGTCAGACATGAGCTAGCTAATTAGTCCACAATTCGCCGGCACTTGCGAGCTACTTGCCTTCACTACGAGTTAGGTGGCTAACACATGACGAACCGATTAAGAGCAAATCTATCTGTTTATTTATAAAAAATCATCGTATGTATGTAGATTGCACGTTTCCTAAAGTACTGGATCAATATCAGCCAAACTAGGTACACTCTTAGTACCTACTATCTGGAAATAATCGCTGTCAAAGTAATAAATGTACCTCGGCCTCTAAGATCACCTGACTTCAATGCTCTGGATTTTTCTGTTTGGGGTCATCTCGTAAGTGAAGGCAACATAGCTCCCTTTGATACGGTTCAATAACTGGAGAAGGGAATTATACAGTCTTGTCAAGATTTACGATAGATCCAGAAGTGTTTCTATGAATTCGGAGCTCACTGCAGTCTCAAGTCCATTATTACATCCAAAAGCGACAACGATACGCCAATGCATTTGTACTAACCAAGAATAATTTTCTGATGAAGCGAGAGACGGCTCCTAACCACACCTTTCCAACTATGTCGTCAATGGCTGGTTAATGACCCATGTTTACTGTAACGTTTTAGCTTCCTTTATCGTATATGTTCACCCGTTCCAGTTTTCACTACTAAGTACGATACAATCAGCGCATAGCACCTAGTATTACTTGCAAACAGCAATGTATGGTTTTCAAATAGTTAGCAGGGCAACAGCAGGTGCCGCTGAAGAAAAAGAAAATAATAATTTCAGTATCTCAAGAGCATCACAATTAAATGTTTTCCATCAGATATTATGGTATCTGAGAACAGACACCCGTTTCTAAATATTATATTAAAAGCCTCCTTGGTTGCTATTCATTTTATATGTTGTCTGCATGTATCTGGAGAGCTTGTTTGTCACAGACAGAAAGTCGGTACGATATAGTATCCTGACAACATAGCAGTGCTCGCTAAAAAATGGAACAAGGATTAAATCAATTGGGTAATGGAACGCAACGTGTACTAGCTGGTGGCTAAAATACGCACTTCAACAGTAATAACAGCGTTCGCAGCATGTGGATAAATTTTGGTAAATCTGAAGTAGAACAGGTAAACGCGAGACAGATATAGCACCAAGAACTGCGCAAGGCAAAACACCTTTCTATGATAATAAAAAAAGAAACCAGCTAATAACATGCATGAACTGTAAATCCTGAGACCAGAAAAAATAGATGTAAAGCTCCTTTGCTGCACAGCTCGGTATGGTGCGCAACATTACCAGTGGGGAAGAAAGAGCGAAGGATTTGATGCTTTTGGAATTTGGTGTTACAGAAACTGTTGAAGAGCAGGAGGATTGACAGTGTCAAGAATGAAGGCATCCCGTAATGAGTCAACGGCAAAAAACCGCTAATAAAGAAGATAATGAATCGACTAGACACAACAGGTGAGCGCATACTACAAGAGTCGCCGATGAAAACTGCATTTGAAGAGATTATAAAAAGAAAGACTCGAATGCAGGCCTAGATATGAGTATAGAAGCCAGACTGTTAATGATGTAGCATACAACAGTTACGCTGAAGTGACAAGGTTATCTGGAAAGCGAAAGGTTTGGAGAATAGCACCAAATTAATTGTGATGCTGACAACCGAAACTACAAAAGTACCTTGTGCTGCAATATTCACTATGCGTCCACTATTTTCGGAATAAATCTTCAAAGACACAGGTAATGCAGTTACATTTACCTTGACCACGACAAATGAGTAGCACTTCCGCCTTTCGTTGGTGTAATACGCTGTGCTCACACAAACCCTCAACTGAAGACTGTTGGTTGAACGACCGGCTTGCAGTTTCACTGTGTCTCCTATTGCTTACTGCCAACACTAGCAAGTGTACAGTACGAGTTACCTTATCCAAGGTTATAGTTTTAAACAAAGTCATGTTTACATGAATGGTAAAGTATAATCGGTTTTGAAAAGGTCTTAAGCAGAGGAAGTGGATTACCAAATAAAAAAATATAGGGTGCTATTCAATAAAAGACTCGCGGTTGTTCATATCTTCCTTACGAACGAAGTTACTAGAAAGGTCATCATACTGGTTAATCTCTTCCTAATAGCTAAACAACAATTTGCTTGATACATTTGTTATTTTGCTTCTGGACAAAGGTCATTTGGAGTGATCACGATAAATGAGGCAAGCAGCGGAAATGTCGAAGGCGACGATGATGTCTTTTGAAAACATTACTGACTATTCGTAGTTCCACTCGCTGAAGGTTCTACTGCTTCACTTTAGGCCTACGGTAGCAGACACGTGTACTCTTACACCGTGAGTGTGCGCCAAATGTGTCTTTTACTCGGGGGTAGCCACACATCGCGTGTCCGGCAGCCACCCCACCGCAGAGACTTCGGTCAATGACCCTCGCGACGTTTGCTCTCAATGATCAGGTCACACACGCAAGCCTTCAGTGCAGACTGTCCAACACGCACCAAGGAGCTTGCTGTCTGCGTTCAAGTATCTCCACACGAATCCCATTACTTTAAGAGACAAATATCTCAAGTATACAATATTGTTAACGACGTCTTATAGAATTAAACCATTTTCATTTAAATAGCGTTTAGTCCCATCACTTAGTGGTATCCTGCAGATTTAACAAAAGCGTAATGTACCTTAAGACATAAATGTCACGAATTTTTCAAAAAATCGGGAGAGAATAGTGATGCACGGTTGCATTGCAGAACGTGGTATTACAATCAGAACTGTCGCCTGGATTTAGGGTAACTCGAACCGGTAGAGTCAAATTAATGAAGATGGTAGTTGATTTCAAACTGTGTACTTTCAGCTGAGGACAGGAAATACATAGTAGGTTTCCAATGTAATGGCTAGAGAGTCAAAACATTATGACCCTTTTAAGCACCTAGAAGAAGACCAACATCCTTCACTGAAAGTTATGGAATTATAAAATTTCTAAAAAAGAATGGGCTCATGTTGTGTTTATGGAATTTCAAATAGAATACTGAAAAGTTGCTTTACTTAATAATGTCCTTACTGACATACGTAATGCAACACTGGCAAAGACAATTTTTCCAGAAATATTAAAATATGCAATTGTTACACCTCTTCATAAGAAGGGTGACAATAAAAACTAAAATAAAAATAATCATCATCCCGTTTCCTTATTGACATCAGAATATTCGAGAAAGTAACGGAATCAATAGTAGTCTGACACTTAAGTAATTTACTTGGCATACTACGGTTTGAATTCCAGAAGGGTTACTCGACTGGCAGTGTTATTTATTCATTCATCCACCAAAAACTGAAAGCCTTAAATAATAAAATATAACCATTTGGTATTTTCTGTTATATTACCAAGACATTCGTCGGCGTAGATCTTGTTACTCTTAGCAAAACTTAATTTTCATAGAACTGATGGCTTTACACACAACTGGTATGGATCATACTTAACAGAATGCAAAGTGTTGTGCTGAATAATTTAAAAAATGTTGGAGCCGTAGAAAATTTTAGTGGCTGTGGAGATATCACGAAGAGAATTCCACAGGGTTCAATTTTGGGTTTACTTCTGTTCTTTATATACACGAATGACTTTCCAGTAACATTAAACAAGAAGAATTGGTTTTTTGCAGTGTTACAATAAATGCCACCAGCGAATACGAAACATGAGAGACTGTGAACGATGTTTATCAACGAATTATTAAGTGGTTCCCTGAAAATGGACTAGCCCTAAATTTTGAAAAAAAAAGAACACAACGTATTCGACTCTGTACAACAAATAGAGTCATACGAAAAGTACAGACTAATGCTACAAATTTACGGTGTACATATTGATGAAAAATAACTAGAAGAAGCATATTAGTAAGTTTCTCAGACAATTTAGATTTAGACTTCGTATAAATGGGGTAATTCATCACTTAAAGTAGAAGTATACGCGGTGTTCATCCACGATTGTCACGTGGGTACGTGTTCAAGGAGTTGGGCATTTTAACTGCACCGTCACAAAACATATTTGAGCTAATGAAACTTGTCTTAAATAACCCATCACAATTTGAGAAAAACAGTGATATCCATACGTATAACATTTCAGGAAAAAATGACCTTATTACTCAGACAGCAGCGATTCTGTGAGGCGCGGGTCCCTGTTAGGTTTCCAGAAGAATGTGCCATCAGATGCCTACGCACAGGTTACGCAGTTTCCGAAAGTTATTGCCGGTGGTTTGTGGACGCGGAGCTGGCGCGCGATAGCGTCCCAGATGCGGTCTATCAGGTGACTTTGGTGGTCAAGACGTCAACAGCTAAAGCCAATTCTGGTATTGTGTCGCGGGCAATTATCCTCTGGAACATGCCAACGCCGTCGGGGAAGACATCAGGCATGAAGGGATGCATGTGATCCGCTATAATATTCACGCAGTCACATGTGACGAAACTTATAAGTGTGTGAATGGTGCTTTACATTATACAGTTTTCGATGCTGCAAGATGATAAGCAACCTGCACTGGAACGTAAAGGCGCGGATTCTTCATTGCCATCACCACACCATGGAACTTTAGTCAGGTGGGGAAACAAAACACGAAATGTGAGTGCAAGCTTTCACGGCGAATTTCATACATGAATTCTTCACGGGTTGTCAGCCGAGTAGCGTCGTCGTCTCGTAGCAACGTTTCGATGGAATTCGTCTCCATAATCTTCAGGCGAAGTGTCGGGATATCGTCGCTAACGAGCTGATCAGCCATACCTTAGTGACCACCGAAATACAATACGTGATCAAAAGTATCCGGACACCTGGCTGAAAATGACTTACAAGTCCGTGGCACCCTCCATCGGTAATACTGGAATTCAATATGATGTTGGCTCACCCTTAGCCTTGATGACAGCTCCAACGAGTCAAGTACAGTTATACAACTATTTAATAAATCTGACGTTTGCAATCTTCCTGTCCCAACAGAATCCTTACAGGGCATCACACAGACCACTGTGGACGAATGGGACAGTATCCCACAGTCTTATCTGGACAATTTACTAAGGAGTATGCCTAACCACACATAGAAGTGTCTCAAATTACGAGGAGGCCCAATTGGTTCATAAACAATGTGATCTGGTTCATAAACAATGTGATGTGCAAGATTACAGGAGGAAGAAACTGTTGTGTTTGCAATGGAATCTATTGTAAGGTTTTTTTGTGTTTGTGAAATGGAAATGAGTTTACATTATTTAATTTTGTTTTCTTGTGACTTGCTTAAAGAACAAAACCAGTTTTGTTTCCCATTATTTCCAGTATTCACAAAAAAGCATTATGAAACATTTATTTTGACCACTGTAGAACTAAACTGTTTCTTGGTTCCCACAGCAGTCTCCAACGAGACAAATACAGTTATACAACTATTTAATAATCTTGACGTGAAGAGTCAAATTTATTTAAAACTGTGATTTTTCTGTACTTCCTGAAACAAGTTAAATAACACTCCCATCCGCACTCGTCTGATTTCGAGTAATGTGCCATTTTGAAGCTAATATCTTTTTTAGACTAATCTGTTATCTAAGGCAGTTCAAGAATTCAAGCACCTGGGGTTCCTTCCTGACAAATGAAAGTGAAGTGATGAGAGAAGTGCACCAAAAAACAATAAACGCTGTTTAGTCTGAACAATATATTCAAATCACGACTGATACCACAGAAGAATAAGACACAGCTATATATGACACTAGTACGGCCGGTACTTTTATTGGTTCTGAAACCTGGGCGACGTCAGAAACAACTGAAGAAGAAATCTGTGACTTCTACAGGAAGGTACTGCGAAAGATCTATGGATCCGTCTACAATACTGTGGAAGGTAAATGGGAACGAAGAACGAAAGAAGACATGTACCAGCGATTTGGAAAGCCACACATTGGCCGAATGTTAGAACACAAGAGGCTACATTGGCTTGGGCACATCCTTCGAGTAGGCAGATGCCTCCCATGCCAGGTTCTCTATTCTCAACCTCCTGGAAAATGCCCAACGGGACGTCCAAGGAGGCGCTGGAAGGATCGAGTGTTGTCAATCCTTAAACGAGTGAAACCAACAGCGTTGGGCGATGAAGCTAGAGACCAGACAACCATTTGCAGTAGATGTGACTGACCGACCACGTTGTTTAGTGTGCTTTTTGTACTATGTTGTTTTATTATTTTTAGAGTTTTTTTCTTCGCAATAAATGATTATTATGGTGATGGTGATATATGACAGGATACACAGGGCGGCCAAAATGAAACTCGCCTGGAAAATTTTTGTGGGTGTGAGACGAAATAACTTATCCTTGCAGGATAGCAGTCAGCTACAGAACAATCACTCTAAGTCGCTTCTGTCCCGAATTCTAATGATGTCTCTGTTGTTTATATTAAACTATCACGAAATTCCAAAAATATCTCGTCTGGATAGTTTTAGTTTGGTCACTCTGTAGCATGAGGGGTATCAATCCAATATCTCAAACGGACACAATAACGAACACTGTATATTTGAAAATGTCTATCTGCAGTCCACATGAGGCTGAACGTGGATATTTATATGTTTGTATTGTAATTCTGTCAAAGACAGTAAAGGACTTGGAAGGGCAGTTAAACGGAATGGGCAGTGTCTTGAAATAAGGCTATGAACATCATCAGAGTAAAACAAGGGTAATGGAAAGTAGTTGAATTAAATCAGGTAATGCTAAGAGAATTAGATTAGGGCATGAGACACTAAAAGTAGTAGGGGAATTTAAATATTTCGGCATTAAAATAACTGATGACGGCCGAAGTACAAAGGATGTGAAGTACAGACTGACTGTAATAACAAAAACATTCCTGAAAAATTATGAACTTAAGTATTAGGAAGTCTTTTCTGTAGGTATTTGAAGTGTAACCTTGTACAGAAGTGAAATATGGACGATATGCAATTCAGATACGAAAAGAATAGAAGCTTTTGAAATGCTGAAAATTAGATGGGTAGATTGAGTACCTAATAAAGAGACACTGAATCGACTACGGGAAAAAATGAAATTTATAGCACAACTTGATAACAAGAAGGGATCGGTTGATAGGACAAATCCTGAGACATGAAAGATATCGTCAATCTAGTAATGTAGGGAAGTTAGAGGATAAAAGTTGTAGAGGGAGAAAAAGAAATGAATACAGTAAGCAGGTTGAAATGGATGTCGGTTGCAGTAGTTATCTAGAAATAAAGTTCATCGCGCAGGAGAGAGTGGAGAACTGCATCAAACCAGTCTTCAGACTGGAGAACACAGTAACTGCAATAACAGCAACATCGTGGGACTGAGTTATGCTGCGTGTGATAATTAGTAGACTGTTGGTTATAGGCAATGGACTGCTGCAGTTGACACAGTATTACTTACTAACATTAATAAATAAATAATTGTAACTTATCCTGTCTTCCCACGATATAGCAACACACAGTTCATTAGTCGAAATCGGCCGAAAACAATTATAACAAATATTTTACAGTCAGAGGCGGACAATGACTTATTTTTAGTCAAAAATTTCTTTTATCCTTCTACACAAGTGGGGCCGAGAAAGTTTGATTAGAGATCGAGTATTGTACGGCGAGATTCAACAATCTTTGGCGTACTAATCACATCTTATTCGCAGTAGCTTTTGTACAAGTCATTTAGAAGGTGTTCGGTTTCAGTCTCGTTACTGTGATCGTAAGGACTGAAATTAGTCATCTAGTGACCGAAAATTAACTGTGATTAAGCGCGAAGTGATATCTGAGTGTCAGACTGTCAGTGGAAATCAAATTGTTAGAACAGTTCTGAGCTACCCATGCGCGACTCGCGACCCTCCTTTACAGGCCTTGAAACACAAGGTTCCCGGTTCGAATACCGGTCAGCCACACAGTTTCATTCTGCCAAGCAGTTTGATAATTGCGCACACTGCGGTACAGAGCGAAATATATGCACTCTGAAATCCTTAGACTTCAAAGAGTGATACTGTCCAACTTCAGTTTCAATCTCAAACAGTTTCTAAGCAACTCTTATGCAGAGTACTACAGGCAGAAGTTGAACTGTCTAGACGAGAACATCTGATCAGCTTACTGGGATCCTTTCTTTCTTTTCTTTACTTAAGTAATCACCAAACGAAATGTGTACACCACGTTTATAGTTTCACACGAAATCAGCTTGTAAAACTGGCATAAACTTCCAAATAGGGAGAATTACAACTTGCTATGAGAACCAGAGAAAAGTTTAAGTCTCGACTGCATATCCACTTCGCATGATCTTTTCACAAACGCTGTATTTTTTTCACAGGGAGCTGAAGCAAAAATTCTATTCAAAAAAGATCTATATTTCTCTCTCGATGGTTAGTTAAGCTACGATAACACGCTGGTCCGTATTTACTATTTTATAAGTTCCTAGTGATTACTCAAGGTAAAAATAGACCGTAAATGTTTTTATGTGCCAAAAGGTATTTGGTATGACAGAGTTAATCAGTAGGCACCGCAGTATGACGAAAAAGACCAAGGAGGTGACTGGATCAGATGCCCAGCATAAAGATTTTGTCACGCGACTTTCATTTCAGCACTAGAAAATACGACGTGCATGCGGAATACGAGGGTCTAGTCATACTTCATCACTCGGAAAAGCTAAAGTTAGGTAATTAACACATTCTTTCTTTGCAGGCACATATCTGCAGACATGGATCACTCTGAAATTCTCGCGGAACAGTACCGTAGCACATTGCTTTGACGAGGCTAAACAAAGTGTGAGTAAGGCGCGGCAGTTTTTTTTTCTTCGACATTTGCTTTTTATAAATTATATTCTCGTCAACTAGGTAGTAAGAAATTATATGGAACCATTTTAACAATTATTAAGCTTTCACTCCGCTGTAACCTCAGCGGAATCTTTATATATTATGTTCTTTGTATTATTTTTAAAAAAGCATTAACAACTTTATACCAATAAGATTGTAACAATGAGAAGTCTTTGCTGTTAGATTTAGAAGCATCCGACCCACCTTACATTTCAAGGCGGTGGGTTACTCTGAACTGTTAATGAAACATATAAATAAATATGTTTCAATGCACAGTGCAGGAAGATTTCGTTATGGGATGCTAGAGAGCAGGTAGGATCACAAGGCAGACTCGTCCAACTATGCACCGAATGGTGACATAGAGTGAGATCGGCCTTGCAAGCAAAATCCCTATCATACTGGAACAGACACAGTGGGGATCCATCTACAACGACGGACGCCAGCAAATGAATCTTTTATTATTTATATTTACTGCTTGAATATTAATATACAGCGCCAGCCGTGCTGATGACATTACTTGAACTGAAAACTTATTAATATTAATTTCAATAGCATTCAATTCATCAGGGGCAACGGCCTTGCCGCAGTGGATACACCGGTTCCTGTGAGATCACCGAAGTTAAGCACTGTCGAACGTGGTTGGCACTTGGATGGGTGACCATACAGGCCGCCATGCGCTGTTGCCATTTTTCGGGGTGCACTCAGCCTCATGATGCCAATTGAGGAGCTACTCGACCAAATGATAGCGGCTTCGGTCAAGAATACCATCATAACGACCGGGAGAGCGGTGTGCTGACCCTACGCCCCTCCTATCCGTATCCTCCCCTGAGGATGACACGGTGATCGGATGGTCCCGGAAGGCCACTCGTGGCCTGAAGACGGAGAGCTATTTTTTATATGCAATTCATCAAGAAAATCCGATGGAGAATCCAGAAGAACGGTCCTTTTCAAGGCAGTGTGTTGGTACCGCTGCTGTACATTACTTACACCAATGACCAACCTGTCGAAACAGACACAAGATCTTTCATACCTGCCGACGACAGAGCAGTTGGCTCTGAGCACTATGCGACTTAACATCTGTGGTCATCAGTCGCCTAGAACTTAGAACTAATTAAACCTAACTAACCTAAGGACATCACACACATCCATGCCCGAGGCAGGATTCGAACCTGCGACCGTAGCAGTCGCGCGGTTCCGGACTGAGCGCCTAGAACCGCGAGACCACCGCGGCCGGCAGAGCAGTTGCAGAAGACCTATCGAGGAAGTGGAAATGAAACTGACAGCAACCTTCCAAGATCTGGGAGAAATCTGCAGCAGAAATAAGAGAAACCAGAGCTCGAACGGAAAGATTTAGGTGTTCCTTTTCACCACGCACCATTCGAGAGTGGAATGGTAGAGAAGCACTATGACAATGGTTCGATGAACCCTCTACCAGGCACTTAAGTGTGGATTGCAGAGTAACCATGTAGGTAGTAGATGTAGGTACTATGACCATAACCACCTAAAGCCTAACTCATCCTAAACACAGGTCTGACCGTTTCACTTATGAAGTAGACAAGCTAACTTGGAGAGGAAAGACACTACAACACTCGGAGTAAAGCCGACCGCTCACTTTACTTTCAAAGACCATTGCGAAAACATGAAGCTCGAAGTCTGCAGCAGAATATTATATGCTGCCCACTAGCAGCACATCGGGGGCTCAACCAAATGCCCTACGTACGTCTGCTCTGTCTCTATGTTTACGTTTCTCTGCGGCAGAATACGTTGCACCAGTCTGACAGAACTCCGCACGCAGCAGGCACGTTGACAGGCCGCATTATAACTGTTTGCCTACGAGGAACTCCAGCTGACAAAAATCTACCCTCTTACAGACACAAGACCCCTGGATTTCAGATGAAGAAGAGCGACAGAGGTAAACGCTTACAGGCATCCCATGTCTGGAAGCGAAGCATCATGTCCTAAGCTGAAGTGGAGAAAGCGCTTCCTCCGAACAACTAAAGCCACTACATTATCACCTTACGCTCGCCGAATAGTGCTGTGGCGAATCAAGGCACTGGTAGCAACAAACAAAACCTAAACGAATACCCCACTGCTGGTTTCCAACTACCCTACCAGATGTGGTGGTGGTGGTGATTAGTGTTTAACGTCTCGTCGACAACGAGGTCATTAGAGACGGAGCGCAAGCTCGGATTAGGGAAGGATTGGGAAGGAAATCGGCTGTGCCCTTTCAAAGGAACCATCCCGGCATTTGCCTGAAACGATTTAGGGAAACCACGGAAAACCTAAATCAGGATGGCCGGAGACGGGATTGAACCGTCGTCCTCCCGAATGCGAGTCCAGTGTGCTAACCACTGCGCCACCTCTCTCCCTACCAGATGTGGAAGACTTTGAACATAATGCGAACTGGAGAAAAGCGGTGCAAACAAAACGTGGAGAGGTAACGTGCGAATGTGGAGAGCTTCAAGACAGGGAACACCTCTTGGTTTGCCCGAAATTGCCTGAAGCCTGCACGCTGGAGGAGCAAATGTCTCAGCAATCAACACTCCTGAATTTTGGGCCACAAAATTAATTTGACATGCACGAAGTCTAATGTATATATTGTATTGCATTATTCTGAATTTGTAAATAAATGTACAGTACTGTCCCTGACACGAAACTAATAATTACAAATATTAGTGAGACGACTATCAGTGTTTATTGCTGGAAAGGATGGACAAATCACAAACACGCCCTGAAATGGTAGGCGCCAAACTCTTAAGTAAGATAACTCACTAGGCAGTCTACCGATTGGTTTTCGAGGTGGCAACACACGAACTACTGTGTGAAGTGCAACTCCGCATAAAGACGGAATTAATTGTAAAATGTTGATTCTAAGATCGTTTGAAGTATTGTTGTGATACTTTTACGGTAGTCGGAAACTAATGATTAATGAGCGCGAGTCTTGTTATGAACATTAACGATAGACTGACTCTCAGAATCCTTTTCTCGTTTTTTGGGACCTATAAATACAAATAAAATGAAGTGCCACTCCAATGCTCCGAAAATAAATCTTTTTTATAGCACTGAATTCTTCGCTATTTGCCACTTCGTTATGCACTGTTTACTGTATGCACGTCAGGGCCTGCGGCCAGTGGGCAAGAAGCCGACTGGGACTGCAGCTACTTGTTCACAAGACGAGAGGTAAGCAAGTTTCCTCCATTCGTGGTAGGGATAGTGAGTGTGGACATTCACCGTGTTTGTTAATCCTGGCACACTTTTTTCGTGGGAAGTGTTATATTCAGGGACCAACTGTGACGTATTTGAGGGTAACAATTTGCAACTTTTGTGAATTACACCTGACGTATCCTCACGAATACTTTACAATATGTGCATGTAAACACACAAAAATTGCTCACGTAATTTTATTTTTCATGGTGATAATTATAACGTTGTGGCTACTCCTCCAGACGGATAAACTTAGAGTGTTTATTTGGGAGGAATCGACTTCCACATCGAATAATTTTGGTACATTAGAAATAGCGGTCAAACTTCGAAGTATTGCGGATTTTAATACGTAAGACCAGGACGGGAAAGTAGGACACTGTCAAGTAGAAGACACGATCTGTACACAGACTGGTAGCTCTTTATTGCGAGACATTAGCGAAGTACAGAGTTAACAATGCGAAACGAGACACACTATTCTTGTCTGACACACTGAGAAGCACACACAGACACACAAGAACGAACAACTGGGAACACTGTTCCCGGCGGTGGTCTTTCCTCTTCGGCGCCGAACTGCGCACAGTCTAACGTGCGCGACGGGCCCTCCTAACCGGAAGGTACCCGGAGACGGGGGACAGGGAGGAAGACGGCCGCTCGAGGGAAGACTGGATACGGGTGGCGCCCCGAGGACGTCGCTGGAAGGCACGCGGGGGCGGACGGGGTGCAGGAGTGCGGGGGAGTCGTTGTAACGAACAAACGGCAACAGTGGCACACGCAGTCCCCACTGTATGCTGATGCGGCGGATCACTCGGAGTGACGCAAGTGGACGATTTCGTGGTGCGGCGTTGCTGGCGCGTGCGGGACGGAACTTCGGACGCAGCGAACGGTGGACGTGCTGTGCAGACGGAGACGAGTGCTGACTGGACGTGGCGAGAAAGCGTCGGAGGCGGCAGTGGCGGCTGCCGCTACACCTGATGTGGGGGCGGCGTGGGGCTTCAGGAGGCGTGCGGAGCGCGGGGGGACCCGGGGTTGGACAGGCCGGACTCGCGGATGGGGGACAGCCGCGGGGACGCGCGCCGGTGGCGGGTCTGCAGCGGCGGCAGCGCCGGGGGCGGAAGCGCGGGCGGCGGCAGCGCCGGGGGCCGGTTGTCGTCGCGCAGGAAGGCCAGCGCCGCTCCCAGCTCGTGCAGTTGCCGCTGCTGCTCCTGCTGCTGGGCGCGCAGACGCAGCAGGCGGCGGGCGGGTGGAGGCAGCGCGGGCGCCGCGTGAGGGGGCGGCGGGGGCGCGGGAGCGGTCGGCGGCGGCGGCGCAGGTACGGGGGCGGAGGGTGGCACCGCGATCTTCCGCGGAAGGTCGGGCGCCACCGGGGGCGGCGGCTCGGAGCCGCCGGAGCAGACCGAAGGCGGCCAGCGGCGTCGCGGCCTCGGCGCCTTCAGCAGGTCGGCGACCACGGGCGGCAGCGGCGGGCCGCCGATGACGGCGACTGTCGGCTGCCGGTCGCGGCCGGCGGTGGCGGGCGCGGAGCGACTGCGGCGCGGTCGGCGCAGACAGCAACAACAGCAGCAGCAGCAACCGCCTCCGGCGCTACCGTCGCTGCCGCCGGGTGAGCTGTCTCGGCGCGCCAGGGGCGGCAGCAGCAGGTAGGGCGGCGGCGGGTACCACTTGGCGGGTATCTCCGGCGCCGGGGGCGGCGGGGGTGGAGGAGTCGCGGCGGAGGAAGGAGGGCGGCGGACGGGCGAGCCCGGCGCCGGCGGCGGCCGCGGAGACGGGTCGCGGCCGGAGCGCCGGCACAGGCAGCAGAAGGCGGCGGCGGCCGCGGAGCGTCCGCGGGGCTCCGGGGGCGGCGGGGGCGGCGCCGGCAGCGAGACGGGCGCCACCGAGTTGCGGCCGAGGCCGCCGCGCTCGCGCTGGCGCCGGATGTACTCGTAGGTGGTGATGCCGCGCGCCGCGATGTAGGCGTGGAAGGCGGCCAGGTGCAACAGCAGCGCGGCCGCCACGCCGGCCACCAGCGCGACGGCGGCGGCGGCGGCGCGCGCCAGGGCCGCGGACGCCTCGCCGGCGGCGTCGGGCGAGCGCAGCGCGCGGTCCGCTGCCGTCGCCGCCACCAGCAGCGCGCCCGCCGCCGCCGTCGCCACGCTCGCTACGAACGCCGGGTAGTTGCGCCGCCCCACGCACTGGTTGAGCCACTTGCAGTGGTGGTCGAAGCCTGCGACGCACTTGCGGCACGCAGAGCAGTGCTTGGTGCGCGGTCCCGAGGGCAGCGCTCCGCACAGCCGGCAGCGCCGCCCCGCCGCCGAGTCCGCGGCGGCAGAGGCGGCGGCGTCGGGGCGGCGCAGGCTGGGCTCCGCGGGGTCGGTGAGGCAGGCGGCCAGGTGGGCGGCCACGTGGGCGGCGAGCAGCGCGGCCAGCGGCGCGGCCAGCGCGGGCGGCGGGCGCGGCCGCAGCGCGCAGAAGAAGGCGGCGGGCAGCAGCGCCAGGCACAGCCAGCCCAGCAGCTGCAGCGGGTGCAGCGGCGCCTGCAGGCCGTGTCGGCGCGCCGCCCGCGGCCGCTCCTCGCCCCCGCCGCCGCCGCCACCGTTGCTGCCGCCGCTGCCGCTGTCGTCGCCGCCGCCGCCGCCTCCGCCGGGCTTGGCGCGCGGCGCCGGCGGGCAGGAGCGAACCGTGTTGCGGGCGGCGCCGACTCGGGCGCACAGCGCGTGGGCGGCGGCGGCCCGCCCGTGACGTCAGCTGGCGTGCGCGCGCGGCGGAGGGCGGCCGCCGACTGCCGCCGCTGCCGCCCCCGCGCCGCCGCCCGATCGATGCCGGCGCCGGCGCACGCCGCCCGCACACCTGCGCCGCTCCGCACGTGCCGCGCGCCGAGTCTACGTGCGAGGCGCAGCCAGACGGCCCCCCGTTGCGCTGTCCGTGCCGCTGAGCCGCCGTCCGGAGATCTCCTCGACGTGACTGATCAGTCGGTATCGGTATCGTCACCTTCCTGGAGACCGACAAAGTCCTCTTCTTCCGCGATACACAGAAACCGGTAGATACCGGCCCGTGGTCGGCGCTGTATTACTTGATTTGCAGAACGCGTCCGATCAAGTTATGAGCTACCGCTTGATGAACAAATGACCGTACCAAATATCAGACCGAGTGTAATTATTAAATTTCCGCAGACGATGCTGTTGTGTACGGAGAATTTGCCATGCTACAAAATTGTACGTAATAAAACGAAACACCTGCAGCCGTCATTTAGATTTTATTTTATTATATGGCAAGCAGTTTCGGTGACTCAGTACACTATCTTCAGGCCTTAGTTGATGCTGAGGCTGTGAACTCCGACCGTATACACGATTCCATCTGCGTCCGACGTATAGGAACTGGCTTGCGTAGAATGAAGTAATAGCAATGTTATGCCTGGAACCGTCAACCTCCACACATCGCTGTTAATGGTTGTTGTGTAATAAAATAACATCAAAACGACAGCTACAGGCGTTTCATTTCATTACGTAAGTGCACGGCCGAAATCGCGAGGACCATCGATCACCAGGCTCGACGTGCAGAAGCCAGAAAATTGTAACGAAATGCAGGGGCATCTATAGAGGATCGACGCTTGACCCTCTGCATAAACAAACGTAACGTATTGCGCATAGATATGCGGAAGGACCCATTGTTATTGTACGGTTACATGATTCCAGAACCATCACTGGAAACGTGCGCGTCCATTAAATATGTGGGAGTATGCGCACGGAGCGCTTTTCAGCACAAGGACCATATAAAACTAATCGCACAAAACGCATATGACAGACAGATTCATTGGGAGAATCCCCAAGAAGCGTAGTCCACTCACAAACGAGGTCCCTTTTACTCTCGAGACGTAGCTTCAACGTGCTATTCGTCGCACTTTCGTACCCTTTTGCCTTCCAGCGAAGACTCGCTGTACACATGACAACGCATGGATTTATTTTTACATTTCTGTATTACATCAAAAAGCCCTGACAAAAGGTCACGACAAGAAAGCGTGATGTCACGTTCATTATGTAAAACGTACTTGAGATCTACTTTGAGGTTATGGAAATGTTCCTGTCGTAGTATGTGTGTCTCAATAAATCATATGCTTCTCTCTTTGCATTTTGCTGATGACCAAATCATTTTCTAAGAGTATGACGATGACACGAAAATGGTTTTAACCATTACTTTCCACAAAATGGAATATATGATTACTGGAGGAGAGAATCAAGTCCTGACCCCAGATTCTGGAATAGTGAGGTCTGTGCACTCTCTTAAATATTTGAGAATCATGATTAACAATGCTGGATCCATTAAAGGCGAAATTAAGAACCACTTTCGCCATGGTAAACAAGCAACCAATCAATTAAACAGAGTTCTATGGAGCAGATATATATATATATATATATATATATATATATATATATATATATATATATATATATATATATAATTAACAGCAAAGATAAGAATATTTAAAAACAACTGTAGAAAGTATAGCGACGTATGGAGCAGGAACATGGGAAATAACTGATAGGTTGAAGAGGAACTAATTGTCAACAAAGATGCGACTTTGGATTCTGCTTTAGGTCGACAATCCGGGATAAAATTAAAAATAAAGATACATGCGAGAGAACGAACTGTAGTGGATGCAGTAGAGTCAAAAGGAATGACACGGTATTGGCATGCAAGCCGTTTGAGTGAGGACAGCTGGCCTAAGATGATGAAGGAATGGATTCCAGCTAACAGAAGAAAAAGGGAACGCCCAGAAACAAAATGGGAAGAGGAAGTAAGAAGAGCTATGTCAGAGATAGGAGACTTTCGAAGTTAGGGTTCGGGCAACAACTATAATGTTGTATTACATCATAAAAGATCCTTCTCTGGACATAACTACTAAACATTCGAGACTATTTTACAATTTAGTATCTATTACTCTTTACAGAGTGTGTATTCGTGAATCAGTGTTCTAACTGTTTAGTACCGCCTATTTACACTGAAGAGCCAAAGATACTAGTAGACCTGCCTAATATCGTGTGGGGCCCCCGCCAGCACGCAGAAGTGCCGCAATACGATCATGGATTCAACTAATGTCTGAAGTAGTGCTGGAGGGAGCTGGCACTATGAATCCTGCAAGGCTGTCCATAAATTTGTAAGAGTAAAACGGGGTGGAGATCTCTTCTGAACAGCACGTTGCAAGGCATTCCAGATATGTTCAATAATGTTCATGTCTGGGGAGTTTGGTGGCCAGTGGAAGTGTTTAAACAAAGATGAGTGTTTCTGGAGTCACTCTGTAGCAATTCTGGACGTGTGGGATATCGCACTGTCCTGCTGGAATTATCCAAGTCCGTCGGAATGCACAATGGACATAAATGGGTGCAGGTGATTAGACACGATGCTTACGTACGTGTCACCTATCAGAGTCATACTCTGACGTATCAGGGGTCCCATATCACTCCAACTGCGCACGCCCCACACCTCTATAGAGCCTCCACCACCTTGAACAGTCCCCTGCCGACATGCAGTGTCCATGGATTCATGAGGTTGTCCCCATACCCTTACACGTCCGTTCGCTCGATACAATTTGAAACGAGACCAGGCCACACGCTTCCAGTCATCAACAGTCCTATGTCGGTGGTGATGGGCCCAGGCGAGGCGTAAAGCTTAGTGTCGTGCAGTCATCAAGGGTACACGAGTGAGCCTTCGGCTCCGAAAAGCCCATATCGATGATGATTCGTTGAATGGTTCGCACGCTGACACTTGCTGATGGCCCACAACTGAAAGCTGCAGCAATTTGCGGAAGGGTTGCAGGATATTTTCCCGGCTGCAGCGATGTCGGAGATTTGACGTTTTACCAGATTCCTGATTTCACGGTACACTCGTAAAATGGTCGTACGGGAAAATCCCTACTTCATCGCTAACTCGGAGATGCTGTGTCCCGTTGCTCGTGCGGCGACTATAACACAACGTTCAAACTCACACACATCTTTATAACGTGTCATTGTAGCAGCAGTAACCGATGTAACAACTGCGATAGACACCTGTTGTCTTATATAGGCGTTGCCGACCGTTGCGCCGTCTTCTGCCTGTTAACATATCTCTAGATTTGAATACGCATGCCTATACCATGTTCTTTGGCGCTTCAGTGTACAATATCAGACTAAGAGCCCAGTCTGAGTTATGCTGTTAATCTGCTACAATGTCTTCTGCTTATTGTACTGTCTACCTCTAATCGGTCTTGCAATACAGGTATGCCAGCTTGGTCGGAAGCGAATTTATCGGCATCAAATAGTTAATTATCTGCTGAACGTTTGGATCTGACTGCCTGTATGTGCATATAGGTTCCCGTCCGCATGTATTTTCCGCGCGGAGGAGCGGACATGCAAACGAATTTCTGGCACTACGTGGCTACAAACGTTCACGCTCAGGATACGCTGATTTACTTCTGCTGAAGTCATTTAAGTTATTTGCATTTTTATTTTACTTTTTATACATTAATTACTTTTCAGTGCAACGTATTTCATGTTGTTGTCGTTGTAGTTTTCAGTCCAGAGACTGGTTTGATGCAGCTCTCCATGCTACTCTACCCTGTGCAAGCTTTTTCATCTCCCAGCATCTACTGCAACCTACATCCTTCTATTTCATGTAGTGATGATTATTATGTATATAGATTTTTGATTACGGAGGCAGGTACATCAGACACGTAATAAATTAGCGCTTTTGCATTGTGTGTTGCTGAGGCTACATTTTTGTTTTCACATTTGAATACAGCCAGGACCTCACATACAATGATGGGTAAATTTAACGATAGATTTTTCTTCCAAGTATTAGGAGGTTCTCTCGGAACAGCGTAGTAAGTATGGAGATGAGGATCTAACGTCTCGCCGTGCGGGATTAGCCGAGCGGTCTAAGGCGCTGCAGTCACGGACTGTGCGGCTGATCTCGGCGGAGGTACGAGTCCTCCCTCGGGCATGGGTGTGTGTGTTTGTCCTTAGGATAATTTTGGTTAAGTAGTGTGTAATCTTAGGGACTGATGACCTTAGCAGTTAAGTCCCACAAGATTTCACACACATTTGAACATTTTCAACATCTAACGTCTCGTAGACGACGACAGCGTTGGAGACGGTCCACAAGCTAGGATTGAGGAAAGAAACTGCTGCACCTTTTCAAAGGAACCATTGTGGGTTTCGCCTAAAGCGATTTACGGGATCATGGAAAACCTAAATCTGCATAGTCGGACGGGGATTTGAACCGTCGTCCTCCGGAATGCAGTTCCAGTGTTCTACCATTCGTGCACTAGTCGAAACCCCCAAGCGGAGAGCCGGCCGCCGTGGTCGAGCAGTTCTAGGCGCTTTAGTCCGGAACCACGCGGCTGCTGCGGGCGCAGGTTCGAATCCTGCCTCGGGCATTGATGTGTGTGATGTCCTTAGGTTCGTTAGGTGTAAGTAGTTCTAACTCTAGGGAACTGATGACCTCAGATGATAAATCCCATAGTGCTTAGAGCCCTTTTCAGCATTTGAACCCAGGCGGAGGCGACATGGTGACCGAAAGTCACTCTAACCCTGTCAGGGCAGCGTATGTTATTCTATTTGTATCCATTCCGCCGAGAGTGATTTGCCGACAATTATTTTCACTTGAAAAGGTATATCACTCGCAGAATGTCCATGTTGTAAAATATGTATCTTGCATTTCACAGACGTATAGTTTATTAGCTGCAATTCTTGTCAAAAAAAAGGATGGAAACAATTTTTTATCTCACGTTACGTGATCCTTTCGATTCAGTTAAATTATTTTTTGCATTTCAATTCACTCAGTATGAATTTTAATTCAATGACGATTCAAGTTAAGTTACAAGAAGTATGGGCATTTTTCCTTCAACGTTTACTGTGCTATCAGATCAATTTTTGTGTAAATAAAAGTAAACTCATTATTTTCAAAATGGTTCAAGGGGCTCTGAGCACTATGGGACTTAACTTCTGTGGTCATCAGTCTCCTAGAACTTAGAACTACTTAAACCTAACCAACCTAAAGACATCACACACATCCATGCCCGAGGGAGGTTACGAACCTGCGACCGTAGCGATCGGGCGGTTCCACACTGTAGCGCCTAGAACCGCTCGGCCACCCCGGCCGGCTATTATTATCCCTTATTTTAATCTGAAAAAGACACATAATTTATCTGTTGCATTATTTAGTTGTTGTAAGATGTGAAATTTCCTTGTACCACGTCTATGGATTAAAATATCTTACGAGAATTTTAAATTTGTTTTCTATGCTATCAGGCCTTACCAGTCCCGATCTCTTGCTTACCTTGCCCAACAATTAATTAACTGTGTGCAACATTCTACATCTTTTTTCTTCGTGTCTACGAATTTGCAGCCCTCTACCACTAGAGGGGCTCCGAACTGTAGCGTATAACATGGCGGAGTGTAGTGTAACTGTGTCGGTGCGAGAGGAACAGAGTGCTGTAACCGAGTTTCGAATTCGGAGAGTTCGTCCACACATAGAACACCCTCTCCTCCAGCACGACAATGCACGGCCAAACACACCAACGCTGCGACATCTGCAACAATCCGATGCCTTGGGTTCACTGTCATCGATCATTCTCCGTAATGTCCCCGCTTGACTCCATCTGATTTTAATCTGTTTCCAAAACTTAAGAGCACCTTCGAGGACTTCACTTCGATAGTGATGAAACGGTGCAAGCAGAGGTGAGGTTGTGGCTCCGTCAGCAAAGTCAAACATTCTACAGTAACGGTATTAACAAACTGGTCTCTCGTTGGGAGAAATGTGCTCGACGCCTGCGTCACTATGGTGAGAAACAAATAAGCAGACAGGAAGATTAAAGACGTAGAATGTTAATAACGTTTGTTTTTTTAAAAAAAAATCTTTAAGAGGCTTCACATAAAAAATTCAGAAACATTAGTTTTCCAGCAAAAAAATTAGCACGTTTACTTTGATTCCATATCATACTGTGTCATTTTTTGCGGTGACTCATCAAGCCAATTTAAAGTTTTCCGAGGTCAAAAAAGACTAATGCGAATTATTTGTAGTGTGAACTCAAAAACGTCCAGGAGACGCCTCCTCAAGGAACGTGGATACTAAATACTGCTTCTCAATATATTAATCACTTAAAGAAATTTGTCGAAATAATGTATCTCTTTTTAGAACAACCTCAACTCATATAACAAATAGCAGAAAGAAGAATAATCTTCACAAAGATTTAAAGTCACCTTCATGGGAAAAGGTGCCCATTATTCAAGAACTCGCATTTTCAATAACTTACCAGCAGCCATAAAAGTTTTACTACCAATAAAGTTCAGTTTAAGAAGAGCCTAATGGATTTATTGGGAGCAAAATAATTCTACACAGCTGACGTAGAACCGACTGATTTGTATGTATCGTTAATAATATCCAATAATGTAAATACTACGTAAAATTTGACTTCTGTAATCTTCAGTGCGGTGCTGCGATGAATGTAAATAAATGAAACTGATTTTTCTCTTTGACGCCGTCTGGCTACAACATCCTAAGAAATATCATATTCGTCTTCAGAATAGTACACATTTACATGTTTTATGGTCCGCACACCCTTAACTGAGTGGACAGCGTGGGCCCTGGTTCGATTCCCGGCCGGGTCGGAGATTTCCTCCGCTCGGGGACTGCGTGTTGTGCTGTTCTCATCATTTCATCACCATCGACGCAGGTAGCCCAATGTGGTGTCAGCTGAAAAGGCAACTGGATGGCAGAACTTCACCAGAAGGGAATTTTCTGCAATTGATGCCTTACGATCATTTCATTCACATGTTTCACGTCAAGATATTAGCAGTAAATTTTCAGTGTTCGGAATAAAGTTCCTGAATTTACTGCCCTCCAGGAAGCGTGTGGCGCGCAAATTATTCTCGGGACTGAGACCCTGAGATAGGAAGTTCTGAAATATTTAGTGAGGGTTGGAACGTGTATTTGAAAGACCGATTAGACACCGCAGGAGGTGGTGTCTTCATTGCAGTTGACAAAAATATTGTGTCTACTGAGGTCGAAGTAGAGCGTGATTGTGAAGTTATCTGGACACGTTTAACAGGTCTCGGGGAAATAAAGTTAATTGTGGGGTCTTATTGCCGGCCACCAGGTTCCACCGTGACAGTTCTAGAATCATTCAAAGGGAGTCTACATTCTGTTTCGCAGAAGTACCCGGATCATGCTATATTAGTCGGAGGCGACTTCAACCTACCTAGTATAGACTGGGATGTATATGGATTCATTACAGATGGTACAGACAAGCCGTCGTGTGAATTACTTTTGAACACATTATCCGAAAACTGTCTTGGGCAGCTAAATCGACAGCCAAAGTGTAATGGAAATATTTTAGATCTGGTAGCCACGAACAGACCAGACCTCATCGACGGTGTCAGTGTTGAGACAGGGATTAGTGATCATGATGTTGTCATTACGATTATGGTTACGAAAGTTAAAAAGTCGGTCAAGAAGGCTAGGAGAGTATTCTTACTGGAAAGAACAGATAAGCAGTTGTTAGCATCCCACTTAGTAAATGAATCGACTTCATTTACTTCCGGTACGATGGACGTGGAAGAATTATGGGCAAATTTTAAACACGTTGTAAATCACACATTGGACAAGTATGTGTCTAAAAAGTGGGTTACGGACGGAAAAGACATATCGTGGTTTAACAGCGCAATTCGGAGAATGCTCAGGAAGCAAAGGCAGTTGCACCCGCGGTACAAGAAAGATCGGGAGAATGAGGACAGGCAAAAGTTAGTAGAGACTTGTGCTGCTGTAAATAGAGCGATGCGCGATGCTTTCAACCACTACCACCGTCATACCTTAGCAAGAGATTTTGCTGAAAACCCAAGGAAATTCTGGTTTTACGTAAAATCGGTAAGCGGGTCGAAAGCTTCCATCCAGTCACTCACTGATCAGTCTGGCCTGGCAACAGAAGACAGCAAAACGAAAGCTGAAATTTTAAATTTAGCATTTGAGAAATCTTTCACGCAGGAGGATCGTATAAACCTACCGCCGTTTGAGTCTCGTACAGATTCCCGTATGTACGTCATAGTGATAGACATCCCTGGGGTTGTGAAGCAGCGGAATGGGTTGAAAATAAATAAATCGCCAGGTCCTGATGGGATTCCAATTCGGTTTTACAGAGAGTATTCTACTGCATTGACTCCTTACTTAGCTTGCATTTGTCGCGAATCTCTTGCCCAACGTAAAGTCCCGAGCGACTGGAAAAAAGCGCAGGTGACGCTTGTATATAAGAAAGGTAGAAGGACGGATCCTCAAATTTGCAGCCCAATATCCTTAACGTCGGTTTGTTGCAGGATTCTCGAACATGTTCTCAGTTCGAATATAATGAATTTCCTTGAGACAGAGAAGTTGCTGTCCATTCATCAGCACGGCTTTAGATAGCATCGCTCCTGCGAAACGCAACTAGCCCTTATTTCACATGATATCTTGCGAACCATGGATGAAGGGTATCAGACGGATGCCATATTCCTTGACTTCCGGAAGGCGTTTGACTCGGTGCCCCACTGCAGACTCGTAACTAAAGTATGAGCATATGGGATTGGTTCCCAAATATGTGAGTGGCTCGAATACTTCTTAAGTAATAGAATAATGGTGAGTGTTCATCGGAGGTGAGGGTATCATCTGGAGTGCCCCAGGGAAGTGTGGCAGATCGACTGTTGTTTTCTATCTACATAAATGATCTTTTGGATAGGGTGGATAGCAATGTGCGCCTGTTTGCTGATGATGCTATGTTGTACGGGAAGGTGTCGTCGTTGAGTGACTGTAGAAGGATACAAGATGACTTGGATAGGATTTGTGATTGGTGTAAAGAACGGCAGCTAACTCTAAATATAGATAAATGTAAATTAATGCAGATGATTAGGAAAAAGAATCTCGTAATGTTTGAATAATCCATTAGTAGTGTAGCGCTTGACACAGTCACGTCGATTAAATATTTGGGCGTAACACTGCAGAGCGATATGAAGTGGGGTAAGCACGTAATGGCAGTTGCGGGGAAGGGGGTAGTCGTCTACGGTTCATTGGTAGAATTTTTGGAAGATGTGGTTCATCTGTAAAGGAGATGGTTTATAAAACACTAATACGACCTATTCTTGAGTACTGCTCGAGCGTTTGGGATCCCTATCATGTCGGATTGAGGGAGAACATAGAAGCAATTCAGAGGCGGGCTGCTAGGTTTGTTACTGGTAAGTTTGATCGTCACGCGAGTGTTACGGAAATGCTTCAGGAACTCGGGTGGGAGCCTCTAGAGGAAAGGAGGCGTTCTTTTCGTGGATCGCTACTGAGGAAGTTTAGAGAACCAGCATTTGATGGTGACTGCAGTACAATTTTACTGCCGCCAACTTACATTTCGCGAAAAGATCACAAAGATAAGATAAGAGAGATTAGGGTTTGTACAGAGACATATAGACAGTCATTTTTCCCACGTTCTGTTTGGGAGTGGAAATGGGAAAGAAGATATTAGTTGTGGTACGAGGTACCCTCCGCCACGCACAGTATGGTGGATTGCGGAGTATGTATGTAGATGTAGAATTTTGTTATTACCTTTCAAACCAAAATTGCGAACCCTGGCAAGAAAAGTGACACGCGTCAATAAACGACGATTTTTAGTTTACGTTACTAACAAATACATGTCAAGTGCCCCAACGTAAACGGTAACTATAATGAAGTTTACTGTCAACGATACTTACTTTAAATTTAAAGGAGGCTTGTGCTAGTTCAATATAAGATGTATAAATATCGGGTTTTCCCACGTATCAGATTTTTGAGTTGTGTCACTGTTTTTACTAGGGGACGACATGTTTAAGATTTTTTTTACTTCTGCCGCTCACATGAGGGCTATTTCACTTGCGATCTGTGAAAGACACATAAGCGTATACCTTTTCCTTTGTAGATCTTCATTGTATATTCTTGAATTCTACCATGCTATAGACTATTGAGGATCTCCTCATTATGGATCTACGGAATGTAAAGTACACTGTTTTTTCACTCGCTGCCCTTATTTTACGACCCACCACCTGATTTCATACGGTGGGTCTGTATTGACCGCCTGGCCGCTGCGGCCGGTGTACGGGCCCTGCTGTAGCCTCAACCTCCACCACGCCAGTTCCCGCATCCGACCGCACTGTTGCCCGTGTGCCGCCACGTGCAGGCGGGTCTTATTAGTTCTTATTTTGTTTTTTCTCTTGTCGTTTTAATTTATTATCATTTTGTTTTCTATTGCATCATTATGTTTTCCTTTTCTACTTTGTTTTCTTTTCGGTAGCTTTCCCAAAAACCATTTAACAAAAAATTTTAAAAATGAAATACAAATAAATAGGCGAGAATTAAGAAGAGGAAAGAAGATATGAAAGGAAGTAAATTGTAGTCCCGCCACCCTGGGCCCTGAGGATGAAAGCCTTGGAATTGATCGTCAAGCCGTTGATCCTCAGGCTCCAAAACCTTTGGTTTTAACCCTTAAATCAAGAAGATCAATACTACACTAGAGCTACTACTAAACTAGTTACCAGAAATATTACTAAACTAATTAAACGATTTACAGGTTTCAAGTGGCTTTTTTGCCTATGGCAACTGCGACGGTGCGTCGACACTGTTTACATTTAGGTTCAAGTTTGGATCTAGTCTAGTGATAACATAAGTTCGAGTATAATGACTTTTTTGGAGCCGGCCGCGGTGGTCTCGCGGTTAAGGCACTCAGTCCGGAACTGCGCGACTGCTATGGTCGCAGGTTCGAATCCTGCCTCGGGCATGGATGTGTGTGATGTCCTTAGGTTGGTTAGGTTTAAGTAGTTCTAAGTTCTAGGGGACTGATGACCAAAGATGTTAAGTCCCATTGTGCTCAGAGCCATTTGAACCATTTGAACTTTTCTGGAGACTAGAAATCTACTCTGTAGGAATCAGCATGCGCTATTCGTCCACGAGACTCAGAGGGCCACAGACTCGGTTTCCCAGGTAGATGCCGTGTTTCTTGACTTCCGCAAGGCGTTCGATACAGTTCCCCACAGTCGTTTAATGAACAAAGTAAGAGCATACGGACTATCAGACCAATTGCGTGATTGGATTGAAGAGATCCTAGATAACAGAACGCAGCATGTCATTCTCAATGGAGAGAAGTCTTCCGAAGTAAGAGTGATTTCAGGTGTGCCGCAGGGGAGTGTCATAGGACCGTTGCTATTCACAATATACATAAATGACCTTGTGGATGATGCTGTGGTGTATCGAGAAGTTGTAACAATGGAAAATTGTACTGAAATGCAGGAGGATCTGCAGCGAATTGACGCACAGGGAATGGCAATTGAATTTCAATGTAGACAACTGTAATGTGCTGCGAATACATAGAAACATAGATCCCTTGTCATTTAGCTACAAAATAGCAGTTCAGCAACTGGAAGCAGTTAATTTCATAAATTATCTGGGAGTACGCATTAGGAGTGATTTAAAATGGAATGATCATATAAAGTTGATCGTCGGTAAAGCAGACGCCAGACTGAGATTCACTGGAAGAATCCTAAGGAAATGCAATCCGAAAACAAAGGAAGTAGGTTACAGCACGCTTGTTCGCCCACTGCTTGAATACTGCTCAGCAGTGTGGGATCCGTACCAGATAGGGTTGACAGAAGAGATAGAGAAGATCCAACGGACAGCAGTGCGCTTCGTTACAGGATGATTTAGTAATCGTGAAAGCGTTACGGAGATGATAGATAAACTCCAGTGGAAGACTCTGCAGGAGAGACGCTCAGTAGCTCGGTACGGGCTTTTGTTCAAGTTACCTTCACCGACTAGTCAAGCAGTATATTGCTCCCTCCTACGTATATCTCGCGAAGATACCATGAGGATAAAATCAAAGAGATTAGAGCCCACACAGAGGCATACCGATAATCTTTCTCTCCACAAACAATACGAGACAGGAATAGAAGGGAGGACCGATAGAGGTATTCAGGGTACCCTCCGCCACACACCGTCAGGTGGCTTGCGGAGTATGGATGTAGATGTAGATATTATTATGGCTATAATTATGTTAGATTTAGGATGCTACTTCTAGGTTCAAGATACTTCTGTCGGGTCTTTTGTTTTGTCTTAGTTCTCATCCTCCACACTATGGTGTCCGTCTGGGTGCTGCGCATAGGTTTGTCGTCTGTACGGCCTCTCGCGTCTGTATTCTTTGTGGCATTCGTCTGATATTTTTTCTGTTAGCACACCTAATCTAATCACCATACGATGCTTGCCATTACTCCAGCTGCCGTTGCCACTGGTCAGACTCTGGTGATGGAATATTCTCTCCGCCAAGAGTCGAACGGGCTACCGCAGAACGGACTCTCCCCATAGCACCCCCCTCAGATTTGGTGGAAAGATGGCCCAGTAAATAGCCCGTCAAAAACTAAACACATATCAAGCACGAAAACAGAAAGAAGATGTAATAAACAGCGAAAAGAAAGGAAATTAGAAACAGTGAGCACTCCAAGAAGAAGAAGTGCCATAAAGAGCAGCCTGAAACAGCAACGGCGTCCTGGGTGAGTGGTCGTGGTGTCGGACTGCCAAGCGGACGAGCTGTGTCCGAAACTCCCTCGAGCCATTTATTTATTTATTTGCTTTCATAACATTGTGAACTGTCCGTCCAATCATTTCTGCTGTTTTGGCTGTTGTCATACTACACACTGGTTGTAGAGTATGAGTCATGTGGTAAAAATACGTTCCGTAGCAGTTGAATGTGATGAATAGCGAGAGCAGACGAGATGCCACACAGACGTCTCACAGAAACTAAAACAACAAATAAACGCGTGTAAACTATGTTACAACGAAGGAATTCAAGAGCCAAGACTTCCAAAACGGAACCCAACATTAAAAACATGTTTTGACAGAGCACAGAGACACTGTGAGATTGTGAAACTGTTGTGTTCATTTGTTGCAGCTTCTGTAGCAAACTATTACGTTCTCATCATTTCGTTGGGAGTAATCACATTCACATTCATACGAACACCTATATCGAGCAAATACGCATATCTCACTCACTTACCAGTTGTACAAATTAGGTGCGTCGATAAGAGTTCCGTATCACACGACACACATACTGTCACTAATGCCGAGTGTGACACACACCAGACAAGTTTTCCGGTGCAGGATTCGTGTCGCCTTGTCATCAAGCGTTTTCGGTTCCCATTCGAAAGCCACTTCCTTTCGGCTGCTAACAGAGTAGCTGTGCGGAATCAACTGTCGTTATAGGTCCCTACTTTACACCTCCCTGTTGCAAACGCACATTACACCACGACACGTACACAGATTTGAATACAGCGAACAGCGAAAAAAAAATTGGCACACGGGAGGTTTGAACACGGCTCGCCCACTTGGCAGTGCAATACCATTACCACTTAACTACAACACCATTACTCTTCCCGGGTGCTCTATAATGTACTTCTTACCTTTGGACCGTTCACTGTTTTTTTTTTTTTTTTTTTTCCCACTGTTCAACATACCTTCTTCATGTTTTCATGCTTGATCTGTGTTCAGTTTCTGACAGGCTGTCTACTGGGCACTTTTGCCACTAAATCTGGAGAAGGAAGGGAGGGGGGGGGGGGGGGGGGGGGGAGTTTCCCTAGTCAGTGTCGAGCCCATAGCGTTACCTCGATGTAACAGCCTTATTCGCGGAGCTGGATTAAATAATGTTTCACAATAAGAGAAAAGTTTGTCGGAAATGGAACGGCCCTTCAAAACTACTTGACAACGAACGACGAAAATGAGGTGCCGTAAAACAAGAGTCTTTTTGATTCGAAAGCTACTCGGTTACAAGGGGGACTCAATCAAACCAAGCCGTCGTCCCGTACTACGGAACGCCATACCGCAACGGCAACATTCACGGCACAGTTGGCGCGAACAAAAGGCTCCCGCGGCGCCGTTCGTCATCGCTTCCAGAGGGCGGCGGCAGGGAGGTGCCCTTTAAAAATGCCACGCCCTGCTCACTTTGCGCTGCCCGCTGCTATTCCCGGAATACTGCTCGCGCTGCAATCATCCTCGACGCGACCTCCTTTCGCCGCCGAGTTCTGCAGCTGAATGAGAAACACAGATCTTTTGTCTCCTCCTTCTATTATTCCTTTCTTCTTCTCTGCACAATTTCCCCATTCAGCTGCAGCGGGTCCATCTTCAGTGTTGCTCCCAATCTCCCCGCTCGCTCGGGGCCCTTTTCAACACAAAGATCGCTGGTCCGCCTTTTTTGTTTCACTCCTCCCGAAAACAGAGCCTTAGAAAGTGCGAGGACAACCGCTGCGATTACTGAAGACACCGGAGGCATACTGCATACTCAGGATGTAGAAACTGTAACTCTACGCCGGATGGTGTGGCCGAGCTGTTCTAGGCGCTTCAGTCTGGAACCGCGCGACCGCTACGGTCGCAGGTTCGAATCCTGCCTCGGGCATGGATGTGTCTGATGTCCTTAGGTTAGTTAGGTTTAAGTAGTTCTAAATGACTGATGACCTCAGATGTTAAGTTCTATAGTGCTCAGAGCCATTTGAACCTTTTTTTTAGTAGCTCTACACCTTCTCATTAACGAACGACACTGAGCATTTTATTTAATTATCCATTTTTCTAGGGTAATAACAGCATATGGCGCGCACAAAAGAACAGCCTACAAACGCTCGCTCCTGCTCTCTTTAGTATTTACGCTAAGGAGCACCCCACTGCAGAACACTCCAGCTGCGGCGGTTGGACACAAATTTGGAAATACCGCGAGACATTCATTCTTGAACATAAATCCAGATGCTAGCCAGCCTACAGGTAGCGCTGCCGTATTTTGACCAAGAAAGGTACCTGTGCAATGTCCTCAAGTTTTAACGAAATACTTGAGGGACATGAACTGAATAACTGAGACAAGCAACACTGATTGCGTGCAGAGCCCTATTCCCATACCGCCTGTGCGTGGACTGGCCGACTTTCCATCATAGTTGGAATCCGCCACGTGCAGGATTAGGGGGGTGGGGGTCAATGCTACCGATAAGGACATGCACCGGAAATGACGTAGGATAAGTTAGTTTGTAGGACTTAGATCAGGGAAATTATGCTAGGGAACTGCAGCGAATCAACACCGTGGACTGCCCAGTGCCAGGGGCACGCTCTTCGGGTTTAGCTCGGTGAGCACGGCTATCCAAATTAGATTTATATCTCACTGGCACACATGTGACGCTGCAGGCGATAGGAACTAGTTATAAGAAATAGATATACGTTCTAGGTACTAGACATTAAATGCCCATTGTATGTAATACTAACTGTAGCTCACATGAAAATTGTAATTAGCTGCGACATAATTACCAGTTGTATAATTATTATGACCGACTAATCAGATAAGGAAGTGGGTTAATATTGTATAATTATTATGGTTTGCAATATAGATTTTTAAAAAAAGTCCTCAATATGTTGCAAGTGCCCGTCGTGGTCGAAACGGTGTTCTGCTTATCTGTGAGTGCGCTATGCCGGAGTTAAGTGAACTCGAACGTGCGCATATCGTTGATTCTCGTATGGTGGGTGCCTCTGCAACCAAGTCACCTGAAGTGTTCTGTGTTTTATGACACGCTGTGTCGCAGATTTACATCACATACAGGGAAAGCGGAAAAGCATCTTCCGCTAATTCACATCACGGGCGGAAGTGGCTCTTGAGTGATTGTGACAGATGATGGTTGAAGAGGATTGTGACAAGAATCAAAAGCTTCAAAACTCGCGGCAGGAATGAGTGTCGCACTCGCGAACCTGTCAGCACCAAAGCTAGGGAGCAGGGAAGTGCAGGGCGAACTGCAATTCCGAAATCTCTCATCAGTGACGTAAATGTCCGTAACAGGAAAACGTGCTGCTTTAGTCGTAAAACCTGAACTATGGAGCAATGGACGAAAGTATGAGTCTTGTTGCCCTAACGGTTGGCCGTGTGGTCTAACGCACGACTTTCCGGGCGGGAAGGAGCGCCTGGTCCCCGGCAAGAATCCGCCCGGCGGATTAGTGTCGAGGTCCGGTGAGCCGGCCAGTCTGTGGATGGTTTTTAGGCGGTTTTCCATCTGCCTCGGGGAATGCGGGTTGGTTCTCCTTATTCCGCCTCAGGGGGCAACACTATGTCGGCGATTGTTGCGTAAACAAGTTATCCACGTATGCGTACACCACCATTACTCTACCAATCAAACATAGGGGTTACACTCGTCTGGTGTGAGGCGTTCCTTCGGGGGGGGGGGGGGGGGGGGTGTCCACCGACTGGCCGGGGTCGAACCGCACAGTAACCCTGGGTTCGGTGTGGGGCGGCGGAGGGGTGAAGTGAACTGCGGTAGTCGTCGTGGGGTTGCGGACCACTGCGGCTGCGGTGAGGACGGAGCCTGTCCGTCGTTTCTAGGCCCCGGTTAACATAACATAACATAACATAACATAACATAACATAACATTAGTCTTGTTGCATGCTATATGCAACTTCTGGCCGAGTTTACGTCCCAAGAGTTCAAAACATAGCGCGGGTTCGGTGATGACTCGGCAGCCATATCGTGTTTTTTCATTGCGCCCCATGGTTACTCTCTAAGGTCATTGTTCTGCAAAGGGTTACGTGCTCATTTTGGCCGATCAGATCCATTGTATGGGACAATGTTTCGTTTCCGAAACGTGACGCTGTTTTCCAAGACGACAAGGCCCCCGTTCCCACAGCACGCATCGTTCAAGACTGGTTTTGTGAGCACGAGCATGAATTGTCGCATCTCCCCTGGCCACCATAGACACCAGATCTCAAGATTTTGAGCCTTTATGGTCTTCTTGGAGAGAAGGGTGCGTAATGTCTAACCACCTCCATCATCGTTGCGTAAACTTGTAAATATATCTTGCAGGAAGAAAGGTATAAGATTACCTTGAAAATCACAGAGAACCTGTATTTATTCATCCCGAGATGACTGAAAGCTGTTGTGAATGTCAGCGGTTTTTCTTCTTCATATTATGCATAATAATGAGTTGTGTTTTTGGTGTTTCCAGATCTTCGTAAGGCGCTGCAGTCATGGACTGTGCGGCTGGTCCCGGCGGAGGTTCGAGTCCTCCCTCGGGGATGGGTGTGTGTGTGTTTGTCCTTAGGGTAATTTAGGTTAAGTAGTGTGTAAGCTTAGGAACTGATGACCTTAGCAGTTAAGTCCCACAAGATTTCACACACATTTGAACAGATCTTCGTCCACCTCCTGTATTTCATCTATGCTGACGATACGGCAGTGGCTGCGTCTGAAGACATGGAAGAAACATGGAATACACTTGGCCTTTAATATGTGGTCGACCATCTAAGGCCAGATGCCAACAAGACTGGCGTGCGTATTTCACTGACGCAGTAACGAAGCTCGCGCGAACTGCGCGTCACATAAAAAGGCAAACGACTTCAACATTGTCCGACATCTGTATTTTTGGGTGTTACTCTCGATCGTGCACTAGTCTTCAAGAAACATTACCATGACATCGGGTTGAAGGTCAGTGCAAGAAACAATATTTTGGGGAAGATCACAGCCACCATCTGGAGAGCTGGTCCTCAACGTTGTGAGAAATTCAGCTCTCGCTATATGAGTGTAGAATGAGAGTACGTCTCTCCTGTGTGGAGTGTATCTTCTCACACCAAGTTGGTTGACATTGAAGTGAACAAGGCTGTCTGAATACTCTTGCAATGTTTAAACTCCTGTCGACAATCTCTACCAGATTGTTGGAACAGATCACAGATTCCCCCCCCCCTTCCCCCGCTGCTAGAAGGGTCACTGCTGCCAATGCGAAGAGCACGAAGTAGATCAACGAGCTCCGCCGTCCACAGAACGATCATCAGGCTGAAGTATACCGTTTGAAATCTAGAAAGAACTTCATCGCTAGGACTCAAAAACACTGGAGGGAGCACCGAGTCTAGCCACGTCACGGAATGGAAGAGTAAGCTGTGCCGGATATCCCAGGAAAGGAAAAGCTAGCCCCAAGATAAACGATTTGCCCTGTTTTGAGATCGCTCATCCGTTTTAAGGTGGGCGTCTCCAGTTGCAAGACCAACATTCAAAAATGGGGCATCCTACCAGCTGATGGAGACGCGTCGTCCGAATGCGGAACAACACAAGATTCAGGCCACTTGCTCATATGCGCTCTACTGGAAATGCATTGCACATCACAGGACCTGATCAAGGCAAATAAGATGGCCATCGCGGTTACTGCGTTCACTTGAACCGGGCTCTCACAATGCACGACGCCTTGTCGAAACCATCATCATCCTCCCTGCTCTTAATACAAAAGTTGGCCTAATGAAAAACTTCGTTAAGGCCATGGGCAAAACTGGGGAAGGATTTCTCTATTTGCGCGAGAAATTTCTACGTCTCAGTGAAGCGAAGATAAAAAGAGGGGATTTTCGTGGGTTTCCAGATACACGAACTGTACAGAGACGACCATTTCAACGCCATCCTGACAGCTGATGACAAGTTTGCTTGGGATGTCTTTGTTCAAGTGTCGAGAAACTTAAGGGCAGAAAACTTTACGGATCTTGTGGCAAATCTTCTGTACTGCTATAATTGACTGGGGTGCAACATGTGCTTAAAGTCACATTTCCTTGATTCCCATTTGGGCTTCCTTCCCGACAACTGCGGTACTGTAACCGACGAGCACCAGCAAATTTCGGACATTGAAATGAGATACGAGGGAAAGAGGAGTACATCAACGTTAGCCTATTACTGCTGGCTATTAATCAAGGAATCACCAGCTGAAAACTAGAAACGGTTGTGCGTTCTGTGACCTACTTCCGAGGGAGAACACCAAGGGGTAAATACAGGTATAGCTTATTACATACCCAAAACGTAAAGTTATAACTTCAGAATGAGAGCTACTTTTGCATTATCATCAATATTTTCTTTATCAGCATACTGTTTTCACGCCAATTGCGGAAAAAAGTAAAATTTTGGTGGTTAGTGGTATCTGAAGAGTGAGTTTTTAAGTGACCGAGGTTCTAGTAAATGAATTGTGTGAGTGAACAGAACAACAATAGGTTTCAATGTACCGCAAATAGTTCACCGTGGCTGAAGTACTAATTGGAACTTAAATCTGTTGTGTGGCCAAAGCAGTCTGTGAACAGTGCAGCCCACAATTATGTATTTTGCAAATAGAACATACGTGGATATTTAGCAGATATTTGTGGTCATCATTATACTGGGTGTTACAAAAAGGCATGGCCAAACTTTCAGGAAACATACCTCACACACAAAGAAAGAAAATATGTGGACATGTGTCCGGAAACGCTTACTTTCCATGTTAGAGCTCATTTTATTACTTTTCTTCAAAGCACATTAATCATGGAATGGAAGCACACAGCAACAGAAGTACCATCGTGACTTCAAGCACTTTGTTACAGGAAATGTTCAAAATGTCCTCCGTTAGCGAGGATACATGCATCCAACCTCCGTCGCAAGGAATCCCTGATGCGCTGGTGCAGCCCTGGAGAATGGCGTATTGTATCACAGCCGTCCACAATAATAGCACGAAGAGTCTCTACATTTGGTACCGGCGTTGCGTAGACAAGAGCTTTCAAATGCCCCCATAAATGAAAGTCAAGAGATTTGAGGTCAGCAGAGCATGGAGGCAATGGAATTGGTCCGCCTCTACCAATCCATCGGTCACCGAATCTGTTGTTGAGAAGCGTACGAACACTTCTTCTGAAATGTGCCGGAGCTCCATCGTGCATGAACCACATGTTATGTCGTACTTGTAAAGGCACATGTTCTAGCAGCACAGGTAGAGTATTCTGTATGAAATCATGATAACGTGCTCCACTGAGCGTAGGTGGACGAAACTAAAATGAGCTCTAACATGGAAACTAAGCGTTTCCGGGCACATGTCCAAATAACATCTTTTCTTTATTTGTGTGTGAGGAATGTTCCCTGAAAGTTTGGCCGTACCTTTTTGTAACACCCTGTACACACACACCCCCAACCCGAAGCTAATTAAATACTATAATTATAGGACAGTATTGCTGCTGGTGGCAGTAGCAAAGAGAAGACAGGCGCTGATGAGAAAGAGGTACCTGCGATCTAGGCACATGGTCATCAAATATTCCGATGCACGAGCCTGTGTTGTGCAGCTGTCTGCGAGACACTGTGGACGGAGGAATTAAAAAGTTTTAACATTGACTCCATGCCCTGCTCCCCCCCCCCCCCCCCCCTCCACCACCCGCTCATCCTGCTTGAAAATTAGTAGACGTGGTCGGCGCATTGCTGGTACCTTCTCTATTTACAAGTCGTCCGTTTGACGCCGAAATGTACGCTTTGCTAACTAAAATACTGCAAGAGTAAGGCAGACTGGGACTTTAAAAAAAGAATTTATGCGCGTGACAGCCTGCAGCATGGATAGAGCCGCGCGGCCAAACTGGGGTGTAAACTCGCATGATGGTGGATCTCGTAGGAGAAAACGCACCAAACAGAACAAAAGGGAAGCAGGCTCCAGCAGAGCGAGCCAACAAAGAGAGAGAGGAAGAGGGGGAGGACGGATCGGCGGACGAGTGCTGCCTCGCGCTGGCGCATCTGCCTTGCAAATGTCAGCCAGAGGAGAGGAGGGAAGGCAAGGGACGGGAAGGGCACGCTATCTGGGTCAGCGGCGCTCATGCATAGGGCATCAGCTACGCTAAGGTCCTGCCGCGGGGGCCGAAGCGAACACCAGCCGCGGCTGGGGCCCTTCGCGAAGCCGAGTGCATCGACGCGGAATCCACACTGACATGCGACCTCAGGGGCACTTGCTGCGGAAAATACAGGCACATATGTCGTGTCTGAAAAATCAATTACGGAATCCCTCATGACATCGCCCATTACTTACAGACAAGTAATCCATCCCGATATCGTGAACCGGAGGAATATACCAATACCTCTGCTCTTTAATTTGTTCTTCTCTTGTGTGGCCTTTAGGGACGGTGGTTATCCCGGTAGCAACCGGTTCAAAAATGGCTCTACGCACTATGGGACTTAACATCTGAGACCGATGACCACGCTGTCTGGTCTCCTTCCCCAACCCACCACTTAACATCTGACAACATCTGACAAGGGAACCTCCCCATCGCACCCCTCCCCCCAGATTTAGTTGTAAGTTGGCACAGTGGATAGGTCTTGGAAAACTGAACGCAGATCAATCAAGAAAACAGGAAGTTGTGTGGAACTACGAAAAAAATAAGCAAAATATACAAACTGAGCAGTCCATGCGGAGATAGGCAACATCAAGGATAGTGTGAGGTCAGGTGCGCCGTGGTTAGCATGAGCAGCTGCGAAACGAGAGGTCCTTGGTTCAAGTCTTCCCTCGAGTGGAAAGTTTACTTTCTTTATTTTCGCAAAGTTATGATCTGTCCGTTCGTTCATTGACGTCTCTGTTCACTGTAATAAGTTTAGTGTCTGTGTTTTGCGACCGCACAGCAAAACCGTGCGATTAGTAGACGAAAGGACGTGCCTCTCCAATAGGAACCGAAAACATTTGATTGCAAGGTCATAAGTCGACCGATTCCTCTCTCTTCCGTGCGCTGTGGTCGACTGACGTCGTGTGTTTCGATGTTTGTTTAGGTATAGCGTCCCCATACTACGGCGCAGTTACCTCGCATCGGACGGACGGACGGACAGATAATAATTGTGTGACAATAAAAAATTTAAACTTTTCACTCTAACCACGAGACCACGGTGCTCCTGATTCGGCTATCCTTGATGTTGCGTATCTTGCACAAGGACTACTCAGTTTGTGTATTTTACTTATTTTTTTCATAGTTCCACACAACTTCTTCCTGTTTTCTCGATTGATCTGTGTTCAGTTTTTTAAGGCCTATCCACTATGCCAACTTATAACTAAATCTGAGGGGGGTGCGATGGGGAGGTTCCTTTGTGAGGTCATCAGTCCTCTAGACTTAGAACTACTTAAACCTAACTAACCTAAGGACTTCACACACATCCACGCCCGAGGCAGGATTCGAACCTGCCACTGTAGCAGCAGCGCGGTTCCGGACTGAAGCGCCTAGAACCGCTCGGCCACGGCCACAGCGGCCGGCTTAGCAACCGGTTTTCAGTTATAATGGGCATGTCAGTTTAATGTGACTGTTAAAGCTACTCAAACTAATCGGTTTCTAAAATAACCCGTTTTTGAACTAACCGTTTTCCGTTTTTTTATTCCTATTATTTGCTATAATAGACGTAGAACTCGAATTAAGATTGAAAAATTTTGAGTCTTTCCATTTCAAGGTACACAGAATCAAAATATTAAATTAAGTGGCAAATAAAACTTAGTCCGTCCATTGATTACTGCTTTTCTCGAAAAGATATAAATGGTTCAACACCACAAAAAGTACTCCCCTATTGATTCTATTTTTTTTAACTCTGCTGAAAAAGTAGTTTTGCAAGTGGGGATCATACAAATATTTGGGCATTATGAATAGCCGGTGTTGAAGTCTGGAAATCGAGGTTGAAGAACTTTTTTTTCGCGTGAATTTGTCCGTTTTTCAGGTTACAAGCAGATAAAGGAATATATGTAGACACAGGCAGCAGGTCAGCTTATTTCTATTTTTAATTATACTATGAATGAATTGTGTTACGTTTTTAATTTATTACTGTTACCATAACTAATTTCGCCTTTTTTAATAGAAATGGCAGACCATATCTTTAACCTCTCAGAGTACATGAAGCATCGTAATTCATTGTTTCGTCACTTCGTGAAAATATACCCTGGCTGGCAACAAACTCCCTCATAGATCAGGTAGGAGCGAGACTTGCACACGGCACGGACACGCGTAAACCACGACACACGGCAAAATGGACATTACTGTCTCAGCAAAGCTGTACCAATTCTGATGTCATGTGGACCGCTATATCGCTGACGTCGATCTGTTGTGGGATTTTGAAACATGTTTTATGCTCGCTTGTGTAACGTTTCTGGAGACGGAAAATCCCCTTTGTGTGAATCAACATGGGTTTCGAAAACCACTATAGTGTGAAACCTAGCTCTCTCTGTTCGTTCACGAGAGCCAGAAGACAGGGGATACCGGCGCCGAGCTAGATGCCGTGCTCCTCGACTTCCGGAAAGCAGTCGATACAGTTCCGCCCTGCCGCAAATTACGAGCGTACGGAATATCAGACCACCTGCGTGACTGGACTAAGGAGTATCTAGCAAACAGAAACAACATGTCTTACTTAAGGAACAGGGATCTCAGTTGCAAAAGTAGCATTGGGCCTATCCTGAGGGAGTATCATATGACTCTTCCTTTTCACAATATATATAAATGATCCTGTGGATAACGCCGGAAGTTCCATGATGCTGTTGTAAACAGAAAAGCCCACAACACATGCAGAGAATAGATACTTGGTGCAGGGATCACCACCTGATTAGATTAATACTAGTTCCATGGATCATGAATACGATATTCCGTAATGATGTGGAACGAGTCAATCTATGTTGTGGGAACCAAGATGGGTTTCGAAAACCACTATCGTGTGACACCTAGCTCCCTCTGTTCCTTCACAAGAGCCAGAAGACTGTGGATACCGGCGCCGAGCTAGATGCCATGTTCCTCGACTTCCCTCAACATAAGCAAATGTAGCGTAATGCGGATAAAAAAAGCTAAAGACCCATTACTGTGTGATTACACACCTGGAGAACAAACATTGGAAGCAGTTACTTCCATAAAATATCTGGGAGTATGTGCACGGTCCAGTTTCAACTGGGACGACCACGCAGAACTACCGGCAGACCAGGTAGAAGCCAGACTGAGATTCACTGGAAGAATCTTCTGGAGATGTAGTCCTCCCACAAACGAAGTACAGTAGCTTACAAAACACTCGTTCCACTTGAATACGGCTCCTCAGCCCGGGATACGTACCATATATGACTGATAGAGGAAATAGACAAGATCCTACTAACAGCTGCATGTTTTGCTATATGCTCATTTGATAGGAGCCAAAGTGTCACGGAGATGCTAAACCCACACCAGCGGCACAAGCTGCAAGAGAGGCGTTCTGCATTATGGTGTGGCCTACTTGTTAAAGTTTCAAGAGCGTGCGTTTCTACAAGAGTCAACAAATATATTGCTTCCTCCTACGTCTCTCTCTCGGAAAGACCATGGAGGTAAAATAAGAGTGATTCGAGACCAAACAGAGGCTTATCGGCACTCGTTCTTCCCGCGCACCAATTGGCGATTGGAAGAGGAAAGGGAAGTAATGGCAGTGGTGCACAAGAACTACAGCTACACACAATATGGTGGCTTGCGGAGTGTAGATGTAGAAGTACAAGAGCTATTCGGAAAGTAAGCAAAGATCGGTCGCGAAGTGGAAGCCACAGTGAAAAGCAAATTATTTTATTTGCAACAGTTAGTTACACATTCCAGCTACATCCCTACATATTCGCCGCTCTGACTGAGAAATCTGTCGTAGAACTGTGCAAAGTTTCCAATACCCTCGTCACAGAAGGCAGCCACTCCAACTTTCTGCCTATTCTCTAGGCTGATTTGTAGCTTGTTCTCTGTGCCAAAATTTTGCCTTCATAGCCAGTGGTTTTTGTCAGCAGAGGTGAAAATCAGAACGAGACAATTCTGTGCTCTGTTGTGGGTAACCAAAAACTTCCCATCGGCATAGCTGCAAAAACGGTTCAAATGGCTCGGAGCACTATGGGACTTTAACTTCTCTAAGGTCATCAGTCCCCTAGAACTTAGATCTACTTAAACCTAACTAACCTAAGGACATCACACACATCCAAGCCCGAGGCAGGATTCGAACCTGCGACCGTAGCGGTCGCGCGGTTCCAGACTGTAGCGCCTAGAACCTCTCGGCCACCCCGGCCGACTCATAGACGCAGGAATGACCTCATTATGCCTGAAGTGTGCGGACGATAACTGCCATGAAGACGGAACTGCATGACAGTTACGTTTCGTGGGGTTGCAAGAAATCGGGCGAAATCTCTCGGCAGGCACTCTTACTTGGCGGGAGACACTATTTTGTAGGCATCTTTACTCTCTCACTGTGCACTCAGAACTGAGAAGAACGACGCGACGTTATCATCGCGTATACTAGAGACACTGCCCAACACATCTCTATAAAGCTTCATCGGATTTTCATTGTGGTTTCCAATTCGCGACCGACCGTTCGAATTCAGTGCCGTGTCCGATGTTCGCTTACTTGTGACAGCTTTCTGATGTAATGGAATGTCGAACGTAAGATGCCACCACTGGCTGTTTTATGCCAGTAAAATCAAACGCGTATGATGGCATCACAAAAAAATATTCATCAGATAATTAATTTCGGTACCTAATAACAATGTTCAAATCCATAAGATACAGAGGCAATATGTCGTCAACGTATACATATAAAATTGTAAATACCATATGCACAGTTGTAAAATGTATACTGACACTATGAAGAAACATACTCGAATATGGTACAGCTACGACTGACCTACAGACAGACCATATGGTACTTCAAATTGACCTGCAGACACTCAACATGCTATGGTAGGCGGTGCACTCTAGCGACCACTTTGTTATTTTTCCCACACTATTGTCATTAACCACCCTTTGTAATTTTTAGTATTTTCCAGAAGTTATAGTCATTTTTGTAATTATATTCCATCTTTTACCTTCTCGTATACAAGCAAGAACGAAAATATACGTTGTATATGCTGCGATGTTGTTTGTTGCACTTGTATTTTACCATTTATTGTAAAACGCGTTGTACATAGTGAAATATATCACATTATCATGTTTTTTAATTCCTGATTTCATTATTTATTTTATTTTATGATGGAGGAATCTCTCCGACGCTATTTTAATGTACAACCCTATAACATGCTCACGTCATGTGATTACACAAAAAATTTTAACCTTCCTACAACCTTTGTATTTTACTTTAGCTGACAAACTACACTTTGCGGCGCCAGGTATGTGTGAGTCTCTCACTATTTTGTTGTTAATGGTTGTTAGTGTTTATAATATCACAGTTTTGTAATTTTCATCGTAGTTCCTTTTTTTCTGTTCCAACTATAGCTGCAGATAATCTGCAGTCGTTAATAATAGAAGTGATTCATTATAACAGGCCAGATCACAGTTTCTATGACGTAGCGTCAACTACGACGGAAAACCTTTAAGGAAATGGTAACTTGTATCGCCTACATCATTCAATAAACGGGCCCACTTCAAATATAAATTAAGAGATGTAGAGCAAGACGCTGCAGACCAACACAAGGAAACAGGTGATTACAGCGGTGCAAAAAAAAACTAAAAGCCAGAGTATTCAGCGCACTTAACTGTTCTACCGGTAATATAAAATTTAGCAATTAGCTGCTCGATTCACTGTGTTAGCTCATAGACCTCTTCTCCTGACGGCGGTACAGTGGTTCACAGCGCTGTTATACTGTTACTACTACTCGTATATAAGTTCCATACATGTTATATCGCTGAAGTCCTCTTCGAAGGACCTTACAATGTCACACAAAAATTGTAAGTTTCATTTAAAAAGGAAAAAAAAAGTCGATGTGTGAATCGGCAGCTGTAAACTCGCGTACCGATGTATCTGGAAATTCGCCACAGGGTCCGTTAAAACATATCTACAGCCGCACAGCGACAAATTTCCTCGTTCTGGATATATTTCGGCTGGCCTTTCTTGGTTCTTTCACCTGTAAATGACACAACAGGTGGAAATATTTCTTACTCCTGTTCACTGATATACTGTATGGTCAACGGACTATACAGCCAACATTACTTTGCCCCACTGAGATTACTGATGAATCTTCAGAACACCAGCAGTTCACCAGTAACAACAACCTCCGACCAAAACAACATAAAGGATGGTCGGAAATTCCAGTTACAGGCTTCTAGGGCTTGTAGAAGGGAGTGAGTACATCGTATTTCGAATAGGAACCCATGCCTGGAAACGTCATCCAACGAGACCACAGAGGGTCAAAGTTATACACGCGGGCGTCTCTAAATGTAGGTATACACGGGGAGATCCCGTGATGATGTTGCAAACATTCTAAGATGATGGAGAACGATAAATGTATTAATTTGAAGTAAGGATCCTTGTACGGGAAACGAACGAGTCGAAAGTTATAAACGAAAATCTCTCTGATACATCTGACAGTTGAATACATGTATCGGTTCTTCTGCTGCGAAGAGTGTAGGGTTGCTAACTTTCAGAGGTGGTAGTATGGACAAAAACAAGAAAAAATGTCCAATAAACGTGGGCTCTAAAATGCATACCTGAGGAGCTATGACCATTCGTTCATCTTGACTAACGTGAAACACATCTCCTCTATTGAGCAAGTGTTCACAGCTGTTAAGGTACGCACTTTAGAGTCCACGTTTATTGGACTTTTTTTCTCGTTTTTGTCCACACTAAGCAAAGACGGGAAAGCAGAAAGGTGGAAGGAGTATATAGAGGGTCTATACAAGGGCGATGTACTTGAGGACAATATTATGGAAATGGAAGAGGATGTGGATGAAGATGAAATGGGAGATACGATACTGCGTGAAGAGTTTGACAGAGCACTGAAAGACCTGAGCCGAAACAAGACACCCGGAGTAGACAACATTCCATTGGAACTACTGATGGCCTTGGGAGAGCCAGTACTGACAAAACTCTACCATCTAGTGAACAAGATGTATGAAACAGGCGAAACACCCGCAGACTTCAAGAAGAATATAATAATTCAAATCCCAAAGAAAGCAGGTGTTGACAGATGTGAAAATTACCGAACTATCATTTTAATAAGCCACAGCTGCAAAATACTAACACGAATTCTTTACAGACGAATGGAAAAACTAGTAGAAGCCGACCTCGGGGAAGATCATGTTTCGATTCCGTAGAAATGTTGGAACACGTGAGGCAATACTGACCTTACGACTTATCTTAGAAGAAAGATTAAGGAAAGGCAAACCTATGTTTCTAGCATTCGTAGACTTAGAGAAAGCTTTTGACAATGTTGACTGGAATACTCTCTTTCAAATTCTAAAGGTGGCAGGGGTAAAATACAGGGAGCGAAAGGCTATTTACAATTTGTACAGAAACCAGATGGCAGTTATAAGAGTCGAGGGTCATGAAAGGGTAGCAGTGGTTGGGAAGGGAGTGAGATAGGGTTGTAGCATCTCCCCGATGTTATTTAATCTGTATATTGAGCAAGCAGTAAAGGAAACAAAAGAAAAATTCGGAGTAGGTATTAAAATCCATGGAGAAGAAATAAAAACTTTGAGGTTCGCCGATGACATTGTAATTCTGTCACAGACGGCAAAGGACTTGGAAGAGCAGTTGAATGGAATAGACAGTATCTTGAAACGAAGATATAAGATGAACACCAACAAAAGCAAAACGAGGATAATGGAATGTAGTCGAGTTAACTCGGGCGATGCTAAGGGAATTAGATTAGGAAATGAGACATTTAAATGGAGTTTTGCTATGTGGGGAGCAAAATAACTGATGATGGTCGAAGTAGAGAGGATATAAAATGTAGACTGGCAATGGGAAGGAAAGCGTTTCTGAAGAAGAGAAATTTATTAACATCGAGTATCGATTAAAGTGTCAGGAAGTCATTTCTGAAAGTATTTGTATGGAGTGTAGCCATGTATGGAAGTGAAACATGGACGATAAATAGTTTGGACAAGAAGAGAATAGAAGCTTTCGAAATGTGGTGCTACAGAAGAATGCTGAAGATTAGATGGGTAGATCACATAACTAATGAGGAAGTATTGAATAGGATTGGGGAGAAGAGAAGTTTGTGGCACAACTTGACCAGTAGAAGGGATCGGTTGGTAGGACATGTTCTGAGACATCAAGGGGTCACCAATTTAGTTTTGGAGGGCATCGTGGATTGTAAAAATCGTAGAGGGAGACCAAGAGATGAATACACGAAGCAGATTCAGAAGGATGTAGGTTGCAGTAGGTACTGGAAGATGAAGAAGCTTGCACAGGATAGAGTAGCATGGAGAGCTGCATCAAACCAGTCTCAGGAGTGAAGACCACAACAAAAACAACAACAACAACAACAACAACAACAATACCACCACTGCAAGTTGCCAACCCTACCCTCTTCGCATCACAAGAACCGGTACATGTATTTAACTGTCAGAGGTATCAGAACGGTTTTCGTTTATAACTTTCGACTCGTTCATTTCCGGTACGGGGTCCCTTACTTCAAATTAATACATTTATCGTTCATCATCATCCTAGAATGTCTGTAACATCATCACGGAATCTCCCCATGTATACCTACATTTAGAGACGCCCGCGCCTATAACTTTGAAGCTCTGTGGTCTCGTTGGGTGACGTTTCCAGACATGGGTTCCTATTCAAAATACGATGTAATCACTCCCCTCTACAAGCCCTAGAAGCCTGTGACGGGAATTTCCGACCACCCTGTATAATTACTGACGGGTCGACTGAGAAAGAATCCTTCGATAAAAACTGGGGACACAAAAATGAAAAGAGCGATCGTTCCACGCTATCTGGCAGTATACATGGATAAAAGATGAAAATTTAATGAAAACATCAAGAGAACTACATCCAAAACAGAAAAAAATTCTACACAAACTGGCAAGGTTTAACTCAGCAGAATATGTACTACCTTTACCAATTACACGAACACACCACTGTGCACTCTTCGAGTCAGTGCACGGGCACACAGAGTAACTGTCGTCACAAACAGAACAGCTGTTAGACGAGGGCAAAGGAGTGCCCTGCTTAAAGTGTCAAATCTGCATCAGCGACAACACTGTGCGTGGTGCTTGGAGATACACTGTCAGATATCGGGCTGCAGCGCAATGGTTAGTCTAATAACCGGTGTACCTATGAATATAAGCACCAACATAAACTCTGGTAAGGTTATCCCACGCACTTAAACCGAGTGAGTCAAAGTCAGACACCAATTTAGGGGGACTTGGGGGAATTAGAAACTCCAGAACACACAGTCCTATTCTGCAGGAATTACAGAAATATCAGAGACACCTCACAGGTAACCAATATAATCAATATACGACGCCATTAGAAAAGTTTATCAATGGAAGAATCTAAACAAATTAGCATATGGAATTTCTAAAACAACTTATAAAGAATGTCTATGGTCTAGGCCATACAGAGGGCCAGTCAATATCCAGCAAAACCAGAGAATCCGTAGATGAAATAAGAAGAGGAAGAAGAAGAAGAAGAAGAAGAAGAAGAAGAAGAAAAAGAAGAAGACTCAAACATTAATTCACTGTGAACTACAGACAGTTTCACAACAGACATATTGCATTGTTGTTGTTGTTGTTGTTGTTGTTGTGGTCTTCAGTCCTGAGACTGGTTTGATGCACCTCTCCAAGCTACTCTATCCTGTGCAAGCTTCCTCATCTCCCAGTATCTACTGCAACCTATATCCTCCTGAATCTGCTTAGAGTATTCATCTCTTGGTCTCCCTCTACGATTTTTACCCTCCACGCTGACCTCCAATGCTAAATTTGTGATCCCTTGATGCCTCAAAACATGTCCTAACAAACCGGTCCCTTCTTCTAGTCAAGTTGTGCCACAAACTTCTCTTCTCCCCCATCCTGTTCAATACTTCCTCATTAGTTATGTGATCTACCCATCTAATCTTCAGCATTCTTCTGTAGCACCACATTTCGAAAGCTTCTATTCTCTTCTTGTCCAAACTATTTATCGTCCATGTTTCACTTCCACACATGGCTACACTTCATACAAATACTTTCAGAAATGACTTCCTGACACTTAAATCGATACTCGATGTTAATAAATTTCTCTTCTTCAGAAACGCTTTCCTTCCCATTGCCAGTCTACATTTTATATCCTCTCTACTTCGACCATCATCAGTTATTTTGCTCCCCACATAGCAAAACTCCATTTAAATGTCTCATTTCCTAATCTAATTCCCTTAGCATCGCCCGAGTTAACTCGACTACATTCCATTATCCTCGTTTTGCTTTTGTTGGTGTTCATCTTATATCTTCGTTTCAAGATACTGTCTATTCCATTCAACTGCTCTTCCAAGTCCTTTGCCGTCTGTGACAGAATTACAATGTCATCGGCGAACCTCAAAGTTTTTATTTCTTCTCCATGGATTTTAATACCTACTCCGAATTTTTCTTTTGTTTCCTTTACTGCTTGCTCAATATACAGATTGAATAACATCGGGGAGAAGCTACAACCCTGTCTCACTCCCTTCCCAACCACTGCCCCCCTTCATGACCCTCGACTCTTGTAACTGCCATCTGGTTTCTGTACAAATTGTAAATAGCCTTTCGCTCCCTGTATTTTAGCCCTGCCACCTTTAGAATTTGAAAGAGAGTATTCCAGTCAACATTGTCAAAAGCTTTCTCAAAGTTTACAAATGCTAGAAACGTAGGCTTGCCCTTCCTTAATCTAGCTTCTAAGATAAGTCGTAAGGTCAGTATTGCCTCACGTGTTCCTGTATTTCTACGGAATCCAAACTGATCTTCCCCCAGGTCGGCTTCTACTAGTTTTTCCATTCGTCTGTAAAGAATTCGTTTAGTATTTTGCAGCTGTGGCTTATTAAACTGATAGTTCGGTAATTTTCACATCTGTCAACACCTGCTTTCTTTGAGATTGGAATAATTATATTCTTCTTGAAGTCTGAGGGTATTTCGCCTGTCTCATACATCTTGGTCACCAGATGGTAGAGTTTTGTCAGGACTGGCTCTCCCAAGGCCATCAGTAGTTCCAATGGAATGTTGTCTACTCTGGGGGCCTTGTTTCGACTCAGGTCTTCCAGTGCTCTGTCAAACTCTTCACGCAGTATCGTATCTCCTTTTTCATCTTCATCTACATCCTCTTCCATTTCCATAATATTGTCCTCAAATACATCGCCCTTGTATAGACCCTGGATATACTCCTTCCACCTTTCTGCTTTCCCTTCTTTGCTTAGAACTGGGTTTCCATCTGAGCTCTTAATATTCATACATGTGGTTCTCTTATCTCCAAAGGTCTCTCTAATTTTTGCTGTAGGCAGTATCTATCTTACCCCTAGTGAGATAAGCCTCTACATCCTTACATTTGTCCTCTAGCCATCCCTGCTTAGCCATTTTGCACTTTCTGTCGATCTCATTTTTGAGACGTTTGTATTCCTTTTTGCCTGCTTCATTTATTGCATTTTTATATTTTCTCCTTTCATGAATTAAATTCAATATTTCTTCTGTTACCCAAGGATTTCTACTAGTCCTCGTCTTTTTACCTACTTGATCCTCTGCTGCCTTCACTACTTCATCCCTCAAAGCTACCCATTCTTCTTCTAGTGTATTTCTTTCCCCCATTCCTGTCAATTGTTCCCTTATGCTCTCCCTGAAACTCTGTACAACGTCTGGTTTAGTCAGTTATCCAGGTCCTGTCTCCTTAAATTCCCACCTTTTTGCAGTTTCTTCAGTTTTAATCTACAGGTCATAACCAATAGATTGTGGTCAGAGTCCACATCTGCCCCTGGAAATGTCTTACAATTTACTTTAGGCTGAAACCACATCAGTCACTGTTATGGAAAGGTCACTTTGACAATGCATATAAGGTACCATCTTTAACACTGTCAGCGTATTGTTGCCCAAGGCACTACAAAACCCGTATGAAAGCTTAGTTCAAAGTATATTACACTCGACTGTTGTATCTAGCTTAATCAAATTGTCTTTCCACTAACATACAAGCGGCAGACGCAGCATGCTAAGTTACGCTTCGGGTCTTGTACCAAGCAGTAAGTGAAAAAAGGTGAAAGAAATATGTCCAGCAAGATACAAGTTTAGTGACTACGTTTGTCGCAATATTCGGATGATGCCACCACAGGTAAGGGCGTCTACCAGCTAAGGTTCATGGGAACGAGCAGAATTGTAGGTGAAAAGGGTACAACTGCCGCTGACAGCGAGACACAGTAAAATAACAGTAATCTCTCGTCATATCACCCAGTGACCGAACAATACGGGGTGTACAAAAGTTCGGGAACTCTTTCGATTATTTATTGCACAAGAACCAAATATTGTACAGATATCATACATATGTCATTTTCAAGACAAACCCTGAAAGTGTTTTTTTTTTTTTTTTCATGTGTAGTGCCACAGCGTAATTTGCCGATAGTCAGCGCTAGTCGCAAACATGGCGTGGAGCGAGCTTTCTGTGTGTTGGAGTTCGACAAAAACAAGTGAGCTACAGCTGTTCAACGTATGTTTAGAACCAAGTACGGTGAGAAGCCACCAAATAGGAAGGCCATTTACCATTAGCACAACAAATTCGTTACGACGTGATGTTTGTGCCCGACAAAGAGAAGCGGCCGTCCCAGTGTGAGTGAAGTGAATATGGAACTCGTGCGAGAGAATTTCATAAGGAGTCCAAAGAAATCGGTGCGTCGTGCATCCCGTGAACTCTAAATGGCTCCCGTGTCAATGTGGAAAGTCCTGCGACAGAAGCTGTCTATGAATCCATTCAAAATGGACCTAGTGCAGAAGCTCAATAAAAACGGAGCTGCCGCATCGATGAATCGTCCGTGCTACACAAGGGGCCAGCTGTTTCATGAAATTGCCTCCCCGATCACCAGATCTCATTCCGTGTGACTTTTTCTGTGGGGACACTTCAAAGATATGATGTATGTACCGCCTCTATCACGTGATGTGGCAGAGTTCCAGGAGAGAATACGGGAAGCGACTGCCACAGTCGACGATGCCATGACGGCTAAGGCAAGAATTCGATTGCCGTATTGACGTCTGCCCGTGTCACAAATGGTTCGCATATCGAATGTTTGAAAAAAAACCTTTCACGGTTTCTCTTCAAAATGCAATATGTATGACATCTGTACAATGTTTAGTTCTTGTGTAATAAATAATTGAAAGTGTTCCCGGTCTTCACGTACACCCTGCAGTTTCGGATGACGAAGTTCGCAGTCTGAAAACACCAATTTCCGCCCACGTCAGAATCACAATCCACATCTATATGCGTATTCCAAAAAGCGTGTCTATAGTGCATGGCGGAATGTACTTTCCCCCAATACTGACAAGTTTCTGCCCTATTCCATTCACATATTGAGCCTCTTGTTAGCCTAAAATGTTCCCTGTATTAGTCATGTCTCTATGTGAAACATACGAAGAAACATATAAACCTATTCGAAATATTTGGTTAATTATGATTGGGATTCAACTAAGAGTAAAAGCCTGTTCATAAAACGATTTTCAAAACGGGCTGTATTAGGTAAATATGTCTAAGACGACACGACAACGTGAAAAACTGTCTCCAGTAGAAATATTGACCTCTATGTTGACGATACGAACGAACATACAGCAGCGCTTTCTGAGGGCTAATGACAAGGCATTTTAATTTGTTTCATCGATCAAATAGGAAGCAGTAACCTTGGGGAACGACCAATGCAAGCGTGGACACGCAGCAACAGGACATGCGACCGCTTGGGAAAACCTAGTCAAGATTTTTTGTCACAAATTTATCACAGCCTCTGTGCTAATTTCTGTTAGGCAGTATAAACTGTACGTAGTTTTATACCACTTTCTCATGAAGCTAGTGTCGATCTGTTGTTATTTTTATTATTTTAAGGCAAATTCACAGACTTAAAAGGCACACGATATTGTGTTAATGTCAATACTGTAATCTTCATACTTCATGAGAAATAAGAATTATAAATAAGAAAAACGACTGTTGGAAAACGTCAGGCGATAGTAAGTTGCTTCAACAAAGAAGAATCTGTCTTCACCCAACAATCGTACAGGGCAAAAGAAGGGCATGTTATGTATCAAGTAACTGTTTTTAACGTACAGCACCATAACGAATAATCAGTACTGTGTGATTTTCATGATGTCTTGATATAGCTATTACCACATGTCGTTACCATATATCAAATCTAAAATATAAAACTCGCTACATACATACACATGGCACAAATTTGACGAGTAAACTTTCTACAGGAATTTTTTATTTGTTTCGTAAATTACAATCCTTGTGTCAAAAAAACATTCTTGTTCATATGCCTCACACATAGTGTCAGTGAACTAAGATTTTTCACAGAGGAATTGACCTTACACATTAGAAATAGGATGCCAGTTCTGCATATTTATTATGATAAATGTATTGAGAAAGAACATTAAGAATTTCGAATTAGTTTGTCTCCCCATACACTAATTAGAACTCACACTAATTTGAACTCTCGCCGTATCGATGACCTGATACGATGTAAAAGACGCGAGTTGTTTACCTGAAAAAAATTATCTACATGATCAAACAAAATCAACATAATGATCTTTCGTAATTTTTGGCGAACATCCCACTGAAATAACAGCAGCAGGTTGAAACACAGGTCTATGAATGAAAGGAACTTGCAGACATTTATTTAAGGAACTCTGGATTATTCACAGTACCTACGCAATACATTGATTCACTTACAAAATTTGTCATTAAATAGCCCATCGCAATCCAAAAATAACAGCGAAGTGCATACCTACAACACTAGAAGAAAGGATGATATCCGCTATTCTGGATTAAACCTCACTTTGGCACAGAAAGGGGTGAATTATGCTGCCACAAAAATCTTTGGACACTTGCCAAATAGTGTTAAAAGTCTGACAGACAGCTAAGCAACATTTAAAAGGAAATTAAAAGAATTTCTGAATGACAACTACTACTACTCAATACATGAATTCTTAGATAGTAATTGTAAAAAAATAAAAATAAAAAAAATAATTATTTCGAGTAACGAAAACTTATGTTAAAGTGACACGTTCCACATCATTACGAAACATCGTATTCATGAACTATGGAATAAGGATTAATATATGTATGTAATCATTCGGTGAAACAACGATTTCACTACTCCGCTACATACGCATGTTCCATTTTTTTTATTCCCTCGACAGATTTCCCTATCGACTACATACCAAACAGAGTGTACTCGTTCATAATGGTCTCCTCCTTGCTGATGTAGCTTTAAACGATTTGTTTTACGTAGAGTCAGTTTTTAACAAAACGTGAAATCGGAAATTTAAATGAGGAGAGAGCAGTTGCATACAATCGGAGAATGGGCAATGTGAGTCAACTGTTCAGCAGATGAGCTATTTCGGGCATTTGAAACAAATACTAAGTTTCCTTCGCACGTAAACAATATAAAAAATATAAATACAAGGGCTGTTTCATGTGTGTGGTAAGAAATCAAGTTCAAATGGCTCTGGGCACTATGGGACTTAACATCTGTGGTCATCAGTCCCCTAGAACTTAGAACTACTTAAACCTAACTAACCTAAGGACATCACACAACACCCAGCCATCACGAGGCAAAGAAAATCCCTGACCCCGCCGGGAATCGAACCCGGGAACCCGGGCGTGGGAAGCGAGAACGCTACCGCACGACCACGAGATGCGGGCAAGAAATTAAGTAAACAGTTTTAAAACAGAAAATCCATTTTATTTGATTGAATATCCACTTTTTTAAATTCTGTAATAAATTTCGTCAAACTCTTCAAAGCACTCACTCACAGATAGCAATGCTTCCCGCCAAACGAAATTTTCAAATTTGGAACACCAAGGAGTCGCTTGGATGATACGAGTGAACGTGGAACACATTAGAACGTTAAATTCACACGCTTTTGCTTTTGTGGCTGGTGCAGTAGAACGATACTTTATTCTGGTGAAAGAGCACAGTTTCGTCTGTCAACGTTGTCGCTTTTCGTTCTGAAAGAAAAAAAAAGAGGGTTTAACGCCCGATTATCATGCGTTCGCGATTTACCTCTCTCTGCTGGAATGTTACTAGTTACTTTGGTTCTTTTTAGTCTGTGGACCCTCCAGCCATATGTACATGATGGTTATGTATATGTACGAGAATGCGAATGACTTTTCAGAACATAATAGGGTGGAAAAATGACGACTTGCAGTTCAGTTCCTTATAGAATATTCCGTTGCTTCAAAAATGCTATGTAGCTGTATAAGAATGTCTATGATTAAAGTCTCAGTTTCAAAACGCTATAGGAAGAGAACCACTGCTCAGAATGACGTCAAATTTGAACAGCGTGTTATTGGTGCAAGGAGGAACATCACGAGAAAAAAAATTAAAATTTGACCACTAGATGGTGCTGAAGCGTCTGAACATGCACACTAACAGACGCGTAGCACATGTCTGTTCCTCAGTTTGCCTCCGAGGCGCCCAACACGAAGGACAGCGCGCTGGTGGTAAAGCTCTTATTACAAGAACAGTGACTGTACGCCAGTAGCTCTGAGGATGTTTCGGACATTCGTGAGTATGAAAACAGGCATTAGTCCGATGTCCGCAATGAGCCTGGAAAAAAGTGATTACGAAATTCGGAAAGGCAGGTTCTTTGGAAGTGCAATGTGGCAGAGGGAGAGAAGCAGTTGATCCGACGTCTGTCGTACATGTTGCCACAGCATTGCAGAAAGGGGGAGGGGGCGTCGAGCGATAGTGTGGAAACATGCAGTGCACGAGAAATAGCCCGAATGTTGGAAATGCCAGCGATCACGGTGCATAAAACCCTGCGAAACATTCTGCAATACTATTCAAACAAAATCAGCTATTTTCATGTGATGCTTCCTGCTTACCTGCCAGCAAGACAAAGTCGCTCTGGAATTTCTCGCTCGCTTGGAAGTGGGGAATGAATGGCCATCGAACATTTTATGGACAGACGAAGCCCATCTCATTCTCCGAGAACATGTCAAAACACAGAAGTGCAAAATAAGGGCAATGGAAAAATCCGCACGCACACCAACCCGTACTTCATTCTGCAAAGATGACTGCCTGATGCATCGTAGACCATATTTCTTTCGAGGAGATGGGTCCTGTTGCCGGTACCATCGCTGGTAAACGCTACGAGTGTCTTTTGCGCACCAACGTCATTTCAACCCTTCAAGAGCGTGCATATGCCGGTAGGATCATTTTTATGCAAGATGGTGCTCCTCTGCATATAGCACAGCCAGTGAAACGGTTGCTGCAGAGGCATTTCGGAAATGCTAGAACTATCAGCCGTCATTGCACGACAGACTGGCAGTCCAGATTACCTGATATTAATCCGTGTGACTTCTGGATGTCAGGCTATCTGTGAGACGTGTTCCGTGCTCCCATTACGAACGTAACTGAACTGAAGGCAAGCATTGCGCAACGCATTTTTCAACGTGACCCCCCAATAGACTCCGATTTGTTATGGAACTTGCTGTTTCTCGATTTCAACTTGTGGCAGAAATCGGTGGACAGCATACTGAATATGACTTGCGCCACTCTCATGATAATAACCGATGTCATTTTGGTTTTTATGCCGTTTGTTGTCCCCGGACAGTTAAAAGCCGAAGCCATTTTGTACGACCTTACCGTGATCGATAGGCTTACCTAAGAGCGAACTTACGCAGTCATGTACATGTTCAACTGGTGTAATGTAAAACCAAAACCACAGCCGTAGTACAGCAATTCATCTGTCATTTGTAGCTGATCCCATTTATTTATTGGTCTTTTCTTCCACGAAGCGAGAACGAGAAACAGAGAACTAGGTCTATTCTCTAGAACACCGACAGCTCGTTGGAATCGGGAACTTCGCCGTTCTCAGTCCGCCCATAGCAGAGCATTGTTTTGCTGCTTCAGTGATGTACCCACATTCAGTCCACAAACGCTGCTTTGAAATATTATTGTGGGTGCGGCTTTTTCCCTACACTCAGCAAACCTGCCAGCAACAGCTCATTTTTCTTTTCTTCACATGTAATTTTCTCGACGGGTGTTACGCACTCGGTTCAGTTGAAACATCTACAGCTTCAACTTACACTCCTCTGTACAGCAGTATGATATTATGGAATTTTACAATGCTCTCCTCGACGTGATCTCAGCTATCCGCCGTCCCCCCCCCCCCCCCCCCCCCCCAAGTAAAAATATTTAACAAGAACATGAAACCATTTTTCTCCCTCCTCCCCCCCCCCCCCCCAATTTTCTGCACTGCTAGAATGATCAAATCAAATGGCCGTCAACAGTTAACAGCCAGATGCATCTAGCTGTATAAATTCTACAGTGTGGGTTTCCTGGTTAAGCTACTACTTCGTTTTCATTTACTCTTCCAAGCTCCACAAGCTGTTGTACTATGGTAGTCTAACATGTGCTTCATGCTTTGCTGATGAGCAGTTTCGGAAAATTGGTATTTATTCAACTTTAGTTATATGTTCTCCAAACCAACGTACGGAATGTAGCGTATGGCACCCCGAAACACTTATCTCTGGTCCGTGCCCCACAACGTTCACATACAGTGCACAACTTCTATGCACCTGACACTATTACTCGACCTTATCGCTATACTGCTTCCAAAATGTGTCGTTTACAACTTCTGGCGAATACAGGTGCTTCTCATTTTAAAAACATACCTTCCTGTCACAATCTTTCCATTTTAATCTGTGAAGTAAATTTCAATGTGATCATGTCTTCTCCTCGCTATTGCAATGTTCACGAAAAGTGGTGTAGCTGACTTTGTCAAGCATGGCTTGTCATTAGTTTTCCACCACTCTTATCCCCAGTGATTCATGACCTTGTTCCAAAACAGTAAGGGTTCTGCATTTCAAATAGCCTCATTGATGACAGTACCTGAAGGACTAAGAGACATCCCACCTACCTTTCATCCAGAGCAGTGTTCCAAGATGGCTAGGGAAGCACAGCAGTCGTAATGTGAAATCCAAGTAGGACTTTTCTCCACATTTCACATCTTAGTCAGTGTGCAAATAACTGGCTACGTCATACTCCAATTGTGTTCATGTGTTTAGGGTTATCCTTGACAATTTCGATTGCTACACATTACTGATTACCTTAACAGCAATGAATGTAAAAAGGAACAGTAAACACCTACATGCAACCACAACACAGGGAACAAACTCGCATGGCCTCAACCTTTGTTAGTCCCTGTCCTTCACCCACTTATCACGTTCCTTCCTCCAATCCAGCACTACACTGCCTTCTATTCCAGCAATGTACCCAAAGTACTTTTTCCTCTTCTCTATATCTCCACTTTTCTGCCCCCCCTCCCCTGAATTTAGCAGCACAGTGATATTTTATTTTCAGTGTGTATACATACTCACTGTGTACCCTGGCCTGTTTCATATCCCAGACAGCTCTCGTTCTTGACGGGATCTGTGGAACATCGTGAATCAATGCACAGAAGAAAAAAAAAATCACAACTTGGTTGTGGTGATAGGCTCATCTGTGGCATAGCCCGAAGTATGGTTAGATTGAAAGGTGAAAATTTGGTTGAGAACTGTCGAAGTTGGTTGGTTGGTTGGTTTATTGGGGGGCGGGGACACCAATCAGCAAAGTGGTGGCGAAGGAAGTCAACTCTGCCTTCTCAAAGAGCTGGCAAATTTTAAATGCCTCGGTGGAGGCTGTAATTAATCTTGTTGTTGAGAACAAGGTCTTTAGTGCTTGAGTGAAAACAGACTGAGATGAGTGTCAGTAAAATACACAAAACAGGAAGATAAAACAGCAAGTAAAACACTGTGCTGTTGGAAAACTGATCTTAACCACACACAACCACGGAACGACGTATTGCATACGTAGTAAAACATTAATGACACAGGAAGAAAGTGGTTAAAGCAGATCAATGTGGCTCACCGACTGTGAGAATAAAATAAAGGAGAAGCAAGCCACTCTGCAATGCACTAGAACTTCCACCCTAAAAGTTTAGGTCAGAGTCCAGACACATCACAAAACTTTAAAACCTTAGTCACACTCATCTCATCATGAGCTAAAATAGGGGGCAGATCCCCACCAATATTTGCTTCTGCCCTTGGATCACAGTATAAAATGCACTCTGTTAAAATATGGCAGATAGAAATGTGCACACCACAAGCATCACAAAATGGGGGATCCTCTTGCCACAGTAAAAAAGCTATGAGTGAGAGGGCAGTGTCCAATTCTAAGACGCATGAGTGTCACTTCATCCCACCTGAGCAATCTTGTCGTAGTGGCCCTATTGTAGCTATGACAATACAGAACCATATAAATCAAGTAGTTACAAAAAAGATGCACAACTGTGATTTACTATTTGATGACAAAGTGTACTGTAACTGCAGAGTATTGTTTCCGACGACTGTGGTACATGCGGACTAGCAGTGTTCATTATAAATCTGCAAGTGCTAGTATACTGTAAACAAGCCACTCTTACTACAGATGATGGTAACAATTTTCTTTGAAAAATACCATTACAATCAAGTAAATATTAAGCAAACAATATAAGATCATCTTCATGGTCGACTACCCAATCTGTTTCATTCAATTAGGAATTCCGAGATAATCCTTCCACCTCTTCCATGGTCATACACCATCCCTCTGCAGTTGATTTGAAGAGCAAAGCCTTTTTCACAGGCCTTAGTTTTTCTTTACTAAGTGACCCTTGAGCCAATAAAAAGTTGTTCCTTTTTATACACTGTTTTTTATGGTGTTCTGTTTGGTATAGTTGCTGTCAGTAAATATAAAAAATGGCAGAATCTACTGGTTCACAAAAGTAAAAATTATTTAATCTTTGCATACACACATTCATTTCTTAAGGTCTTACACATAAATGCTGCATAAATAACGCTCCCAAATAAATACGTGGAGAATTTCGTAATGATGTAATCACAACCCGTGCTAGAGCTAGTGCCAGTACATCACTATGCTGCAGCACAAAAACTTGTCATGATGCCGATAATGTTCGTTGAGCATAATCTGAGACAAATTAATACCTCAAAGTAGGTGACTAAATGACAAAAGTGGCAAAGATACTAAAATGCAATATGAATCTTTCTCTGAAGATATATAAAGTTGTAATATGAATCGTAGCATGGACTGGAAATCAGATTAACACATTGACATTAACAACATTTAAAGATGGAGCACTGAGTCAGTTGGGGAATACGAGTGGAAATAAGTGCTGGCCTTTTTCAGTCCTGAAAATCAGATAAAAAGGAAGGGACAGTTACTAGGACTTGAAGGAATTTTCTGGTACCATTTTTATACGAACTGTCTCAACATTCACTTTTACCAGTTTGGTGTACACGGTTTGGAAACCAAATACAAGTCTGTTGCCTTAATCAATGTATCATCCTGCTCAGTGGAATTCAGGTGTAGTGACTTAGAAGAAACTAAATCAGTATGACTAAATAGGGATTAGTGTCCATGATTAATACAAATCCAGTATCCTATAAGCTACCTCACATGGTGAAATGTATCTCAAAAGACCGGTGCAAAATTTAACAACTCCACAAAAAGTGATGTAACTACAGTAATAAATTAAATATGTTTTAAATGATATGTGGCGCACTACACAGAACACCGTGTGGCAAGACAGGGAAGGTGACAAAGCCAAAATTTTACAAAGTGATGGCTATCCCTTTAACAATACATTGAAGTGAGTCTTAGTCTCTAACTAAGAAAGACAAAAGGAAATAAAGTCGGCTGAAATGAAATTTTTAAGGAATGTTAAAAGATGTATCCTCAGCGATCAAATACAAAACAAGATTAAAAGAGAAGAACTTAACACATGTTCTGTAAATGAGGAAACAGATCAAGGATGGATAAAATGGAATCAACATATCAGTAGAATGGGGGAAGAAATTAGTAAACAAGTAATAAATTATAAACTGTCCACCGCTTGGTTGCATGGTCAACGCATCTGACTGCCATGCAGCAGGCTCGGATTCAATTCCTGGCCAGGTCAGAGATTTTCTCCACTCGAAGACTGGGCATTGTGTTGTCATCATGATAATTGACATGCAAGACACCCAATGTGGCATCAACTTAAAACACTTGCAATTTGGCAGCCGAACTTCCCCGGAAGGGGGTTGGGGGCACTCCCAGCCATATATACCATACAATCATTTCATTTCAGTTATAAACCAAAAGGAAAGAGTGATGCAGGAAGACTGAGAATGGCTTCAGTGAAGAAGAACAACATTTACTGAAAACAGTCTGAATTTGAAACTGACAGGAATTTCTGGTGACAAGTTGGTTTCAGTTTTTTTTCCCCAGCCAAAGGGGGAAGACTTATTATTTTAACAGTACACAGTTAGCATATCTCTCCAGTCATATTTCCTTATTCAGAATTTATTCATTTCCTGAAGTCCTGTTGGGGCAGGGTCCAAGTCGCTACATGTACCCAGAGTGAAATTTTCACTACGCTGCGGAGTGAAAAATTTCATTCTGGAAACATCTCCAGCCTGTGTCTGAGCCATTTCTCTGCAATATTCTTTCTCCCAAGGGAGCTAGTCTTGCAAGAGAGCTTATGTGAAGTCTGGAATGTAAGAGACAAGGTACTGGTGGAAGTATGGCCATGAGGATGGGTCATGGGTCATGAGTCATGCTTGGGTAGTTCAGATGGTAGAGCACTTGCCTGCGAAAGGCAGAAGCCCCAAGTTCGAATCTCGGCCCAGCACACACTTTTAATCTACCAGAAAGTGTCATTTTAATGATGATGTAAATAAAATAAAAAGAAACTTCCACATGGGAAAAATATATTAAAAACAAAGATTCCAAGACTTACCAAGCGGGAAAGCGCCGGCAGACAGGCACATGAACAAAACACACACACAGCATTACTAGCTTTCGCAACCGATGGTTGCTTCTTCAGGAAGGAGAGGGAAAGACGAAAGGATGTGGGTTTTAAGGGAGAGGGTAAGGAGTCATTCCAATCCCGGGAGTGGAAAGACTTCCCTCTCCTTCCTGAAGAAGCAACCATCGGTTGCGAAAGCTAGTAATTCTGTGTGTGTGTTTGTGTGTTTTGTTCATGTGCCTGTCTGCCGGCGCTTTCCCGCTTGGTAAGTCTTGGAATCTTTGTTTTTAATATAGAAAGTGTCATTTACTACATATATATTTCACACACTGCAGTAAAAGAAAAAGAGGCAGTATTCTCTGCAGCTCTAGACGAAAATTATCACATACCTACATAAGAAAGAAAGAAAGAAGGCATATAGGTCAATGGAATATATCTGAATCATATTTGCTGATGACATTGTTTTGCTCATAGTGCAGATACATCAACTACTAATGAGAGAAGTTAATCAAACACAGGAGTGAAAATATATTCAACTTAGTATGAACCCATTATAGCATGCACTACTAGTTCGCCTACATGGGCTACAATAAAAAGGGAAGAATGCATGAATCCAACAGATTTTTAAGAGGTATGGAAGGCAAGACAAGAAAGGATAAAATCAGAAATGAGGACACTAGAAAAAGGACAGACAGGTCAAGATTAAAGGACAAGACAGAAACAACAAAGCTGAAATGATATGAATGTATTGGAAGAATGGAAGAGGAGATAGTGACAGAAGCTTAACTAGTAAGAGACCATAAGGAAGACGTAGAAGGAGATGGCCAGATATTGCAAGAGTGCCCATAGAGAAGGCAAGAATACCAGGAGATGTTATTAAAGCAGAAGTGAGGTGGTGCAGAGACAGGCAATGATGGGAGTTCTTGATTAACAATACAATCCACAAATCTAACAACAACAAAGAATAGGAGGAGGAGGAGGAGGAAGAAGGCAATGTGCCTAAAAAGTGAGGGCCACCAGTTCTGACTTACAAGATTGAGATATGGACTTTCAATAAGAAAATAATCAAAAAATGAGGGGTTCCTCTGCAAGCTAAGGAGACATAAATGTTGGAAATTACTAGGAAACACAAATAAAAGGGTTAGAGAACATATGGGAATAGATGCTATAATTAAAACTGTATTAAAAATGAAATGGAGGTAGGCAGGAAATATACCTAGGTGAAAAGATGGTTAACAGACCAAAAAAATTACTTTGTCGGATTTAATGAGACAAGACATGCTGAGATGTCTCTATAGGCCCTCGGGCTCAGCAGCTGTTGTGGCTCAGCACCTGAAGAATAATTTGGAAAATATTTCGAGTAGATTTCCCCACCATGTTATAGTTCTGGGTGGAGATTTTAATTTGCCGGATATAGACTGGGAGACTCAAACGTTCATAACGGGTGGCAGGGACAAAGAATCCAGTGAAATATTTTTAAGTGCTTTATCTGAAAACTACCTTGAGCAGTTAAACAGAAAACCGACTCGTGGCGATAACATATTAGACCTTCTGGTGACAAATAGACCCGAACTATTTGAATCAGTTAATGCAGAACAGGGAATCAGCGATCATAAAGCGGTTACTGCATCGATGATTTCAGCCATAAATAGAAATATTAAAAAAGGTAGGAAGATTTTTCTGTTTAGCAAAAGTGACAAAAAGCAGATTACAGAGTACCTGACGGCTCAACACAAAAGTTTTGTCTCAAGTGCAGATAGTGTTGAGGATCAGTGGACAAAGTTCAAAACCACGGTACAATAAGCGTTAGATGAGTATGTGCCAAGCAAGATCGTAAGAGATGGGAAAGAGCCACCGTGGTACAACAACCGAGTTAGAAAACTGCTGCGGAAGCAAAGGGAACTTCACAGCAAACATAAACATAGCCAAAGCCTTGCAGACAAACAAAAATTACGCGAAGTGAAATGCAGTGTGAGGAGGGCTATGCGAGAGGCATTCAATGAATTCGAAAGTAAAGTTCTATGTACTGACTTGGCAGAAAATCCTAAGAAATTTTGGTCCTATGTCAAAGCGGTAGGTGGATCAAAACAAAATGTCCAGACACTCTGTGACCAAAATGGTACTGAAACAGAGGATGACAGACTAAAGGTCGAAATACTAAATGTCTTCTTCCAAAGCTGTTTCACAGAGGAAGACTGCACTGTGCTTCCTTCTCTAGATTGCCGCACAGTTGACAAAATGGTAGATATCGAAGTAGACGACAGAGGGATAGAGAAACAATTAAAATCGCTCAAAAGAGGAAAGGCCGCTGGTCCTGATGGGATACCAGTTCGATTTTACACAGAGTACGCGAAGGAACTTGCCCCCCTTCTTGCAGCGGTGTACCGTAGGTCTCTAGAAGAGCGAAGCGTTCCAAAGGATTGGAAAAGGGCACAGGTCATCCCCGTTTTCAAGAAGGGACGTCGAACAGATGTGCAGAACTATAGACCTATATCTCTAACGTCGATCAGTTGTAGAATTTTGGAACACGTATTATGTTCGAGTATAATGTCTTTTCTGGAGACTAGAAATCTACTCTGTAGGAATCAGCATGGGTTTCGAAAAAGACGGTCGTGTGAAACCCAGCTCGCGCTATTCGTCCACGAGACTCAGAGGGCCTTAGACACGGGTTCACAGGCAGATGCCGTGTTTCTTGACTTCCGCAAGGCGTTTGACACAGTTCCCCACAGTCGTTTAATGAACAAAGTAAGAGCATACGGACTATCAGATCAATTGTGTGATTGGATTGAGGAGTTCCTAGATAACAGAACGCAGCATGTCATTCTCAATGGAGAGAAGTCTTCCGAAGTAAGAGTGATTTCAGGTGTGCCGCAGGGGAGTGTCATAGGACCGTTGCTATTCACAATATACATAAATGACCTGGTGGATGCCATCGGAAGTTCACTGAGGCTTTTTGCGGATGATGCTGTGGTGTATCGAGAGGTTGCAACAATGGAAAATTGTACTGAAATGCAGGAGGATCTGCAGCGAATTGACGCATGGTGCACGGAATGGGAATTGAATCTCAATGTAGACAAGTGTAATGTGATGCGAATACATAGAAAGATAGGTCCCTTATCATTTAGCTACAAAATAGCAGGTCAGCAACTGGAAGCAGTTAATTCTATAAATTATCTGGGAGTACGGATTAGGAGTGATTTAAAATGGAATGATCATATAAAGTTGGTCGTCGGTAAAGCAGATGCCAGACTGAGATTCATTGGAAGAATCCTAAGGAAATGCAATCTGACAACAAAGGAAGTAGGTTACAGTATACTTGTTCGCCCAATGCTTGAATACTGCTCAGCAGTGTGGGATCCGCACCAGGTAGGGTTGATAGAAGAGATAGAGAAGATCCAACGGAGAGCAGCGCGCTTCGTTACAGGATCATTTAGTAATTGCGAAAGCGTTACGGAGATGATAGATAAACTCCAGTGGAAGACTCTTCAGGAGAGACGCTCAGTAGCTCGGTACAGGCTTTTGTTAAAGTTTCGAGAATATACCTTCACCGAAGAGTCAGGCAGTATATTGCTCCCTCCTACGTATATCTCGCGAAGAGACCATGAGGATAAAATCAGAGAGATTAGAGCCCACACAGAAGCATACCGACAATCCTTCTTTCCACGTACAATACGAGACTGGAATAGAAGGGAGAACCGATAGAGGTACTCAGGGTACCCTCCGCCACACACCGTCAGGTGGCTAGCAGAGTATGGATGTAAATGTAGAATAAAAGTGGGAGGGTATGTGGAAGAGGCCATAACCCAGCTGAGTCAGTCTAATTGCTAATGATGATTAATATTAGGGCACTGAGAATTGGTTTGGCACAGAGATGGCAGTGATGTCTTCTAATTTTTGTAGGTACATTCTATACAATTCCATAAGACAAAAGTTAACTCTATTTGCAGAAAACCTTTGTTCGTGCCACCTTTCACATATTGACTGCCACATGCATAGTGATGGATGTTTCACCACCAGGTCAGGCTGGGATACAGCGTCAGACATGAGGCTCTGCTGTAGCCACTGGCGGATACATGGCTTCAGGCATAAGCCTCTACTGTTGGCGGCTTTCTCTTCGCAAGGCAAGTTTATCAACTCACCTTCCATCAGGTATGTGAGTGCACTCAGCGACTGTGATACAACTTTCAAATGACAGAGCACAGCAATCAGTCATACTTTTCTTTCAAGTTTTATTAGGCAAATCTGGATTTCAGCTACTGCCTAGCCATTATCAATGCACTATTTCATGGTATCAACACATCTTAGTAGGTCAGTACCCTGTTGTTCCGGCTTCTGTCACAGTTCGTTCAAGACTACCCGAACAGCAAGTGGCTAACGCACTAAGATTTGCATTGATACCACGAAATAGTGCATTGATAATGGCTAGGCACTAGATGAAATCTAGACTTGTCTGATAAAATCTGAAAGAAAAAGATAACTGCTGCTGTGCTCTATTATTTGAGAGGCAAGTTTTTATCCATCAAACAAACTTATTAGCAAGTTGCTTCAGTTTTTTACAGTGTCTGTTCCATCTCAAAAGCTAAAAATTATTCAGCCGAGTTAAAACTACATTTTTTCTCAATGAGAATCTACACAAAAGACGTGCCTAAATGAAGCCACAGGCATTTCAGAAGAAAGATAATGGTACACCTCAAATTAGCAATTAACTATGTAAAAGTTACGAGCAGGATAGATATAATATTTTTTGAAGATCAAAAGGGAGTAAGGATACAAATTTCTCAGCAGCATTCAGACTCTCTTAAAATTAACGAAAACTGATCTTGTGCACCTATTTGTTTTTGTTACACCACCTCAAGCCATAAACAAAACAGCAGGTTAAGCGATGAGTGAAAACTGGAGGCAATGTGATCAAGAAGTCACCTCTTAAGATTTGACACAGCAACACACACAAAAACCTGAGCACTGTGGGATGATCGATCAGAACAACGCAAATACTTTATAATACATGTGCATGTCATTGATACAGAGAGAGACTGCTTTGAACAGTAGTGCTGCTGACAAGATCTCTTGTGTATACTATTACTTATATATATGTGACAATGCTGGCGGTGATTTTGTGTTTAGCTTTTGACAATGCCACTAAGGTTCCAGTACATCAGGACACGTCTTTATAAAACAGGTATGCCTCATCGTATTTAAAGCACAAAATTTTCATATGTATGGCAGTAATATTATTCATCATGGTCTAGTTTATTGTTTTGAGCTGTAGACAATTTGCTAGTTGCACACATATAAAAAGAAGTTTTGCATCACCTCTGTTCTGAGAGTTCCAGAACCTGCACAGAACATTGGAAGAGAGATCAACATAAACATCATTTCCATCCTTTTTATTGCTCATGAAAACCACACATTGTAGTGTGACCTTCAGAGGTGGTGGTCCAGATTGCTGAACACACCAGTACCTCTAATACCCAGTAGCACATTCTCTTGCATTGATGCACGACTGAATTCGTTGTGGAATACTATCCATAAGTTCATCAAGGCGCTGTTGGTCCAGAGTGTCCCACTCCTCAAGGGCAATTCGGAAAAGATCCCTCAGAGTGGTTGGTGGGTCACATCGTCCATAAACAGCCCTTTTCAATCTACCCCAGGCATGTTCGATAGGGTTCATATCTGGAGAACATGCTGGCCACTCTAGTCAAGCAATTTCGTAATCCTGAAGGGAGTCATTCACAAGATGTGGATGATGGAAACATGAATTGTTGTCCATGAAGAAGAATGCCTCACCAATATGCTGCTGATTTGGTTGCCCTATCAGCCGGCGGATGGCATTCATGTATCGTACAGCCATTACAGCGCCTTCCATGACCACCAATGGCAAATGTCAGCCCCACATAATGCCACCCCAAAACAGCAAGGAACCTGCACCTTGCTGCACTCGCTGGACAGTGTGCCTAAGGCGTTCAGCCTGACTAGGTTGCCTCCAAACATGTCTCCGACGATTGTCTGGCTGAAGACATATGCGATGCTCATTGGTGAAAAGAACATGATGCCAATTCTGAGCGGTCCATTCGGCATGTTGTTGGGCCCATCTGCACTGCACTGCATGGTGTCATGGTTGCTAATATGGATCTCGCCATGGACATTGGGACTGAAGTTGCACACCATGCAGCCTGTTGCGCGCAAGTTGAGTTGTAACACAATGTCCTGTGGCTGCACAAAAAGCATTATTCAACATGACGGCATTGCTGTCAGGGTTCCTCCGAGCCATAATCTGTAGGTAGTGGTCATCCACTGCAGTAGTAGCCCTTGGGCGGTCTGAGCAAGGCGTGTCATCGACAGTTTCTGTCCCTCTGTCTCCCCTCCATGTCCAAACAACATCGCTTTCGTTCACTCCGAGATGACTGGACACTTTCCTTGTTGAGAGGCCTTCCTGGCACAAAGTAACAATGTGGTCGCAATCGAAACGCAGTATTGAACGTCTAGGCAGTTGAACTATAGACAACACAAGCTGTGTACCTCCTTCCTGGTGAAATGACAAACTGATTGGCTGTCAGACCCCCTCCGTCTAACAGGTGCTGCTCATGCATGGTTGTTTACATCTTTGGGCAGGTTTAACAGTCAAAGGGAGTGTGTCAGTGATATTTTGCTGCAGTTCTGAAGATGTTCATTGCTGACTGAAACCAATAATCTGAGGATCAACAAGTTTGTGACCATACACATAAAATAAAAGAAATTTATTCTAGAGATTAAAATCTACTCACCAAGTGGTGGCAGGAGCAAACACAAGCAAAAGTTAAGGCGAATGTGCAAGTGTTTGGAGCTTCTGGCAGAAATGTTGAAGGGGAAGAAAGAGGGATGAAGAAAAAAGATTGGTTAGTTTTAGGAAATGGGGAGGGTTACAGAGAAGTCAACCAAAACCTCAGATCAGGGGTTAAGCTCTTAGCTTCTCGAAATCTCATCCAGTGTAGTCCCTGACAACCAGTATTTCCCTGTCATCCCTTCCAGGGAGTCTCCTCTGACTGGAGTTCTGGGTGACTTTTCCATGCTTCTCAACATCTCCTAAACCTCACCAGTCCTTTTTTTCATCCCTCTTCCTTAACCTTACACAAATCTGCCACAAGAAGGAGCCACTGGCTCCTAAAGCTTGCATATTTCATTAACTTTTGTATGTGATTGCTCCTGCCACCACTTGGTGAGTAGATTTTTTTTCTCTATCAAACTTATTATGTTCTCAAAAATTTATTATTTTTGTCGGCATATTAGCTCTACAGTTTTTTTTGTTGTTTTACTGTTAGATGTGTGATGTGGGTTTATGTGTAATTTTCTTTAAAGATGTGGAGATCAGAACTGATGTTGAAGTAGTTTCTTATGAGAATGTGGATTGGGTTGTTAGTTGAAGTTCAGAATTACTACTTGTTACTGGTGGGTGTCGTGGAGTGTGTTGTTATTTTGGTTAAGTCAAGCTTTTGATAATAGTTACATCTATGAGTTGTGGTTTGTTGATATCGTGGACTTCATGTTGTATGGGTCAAGTGAAATTTCTAGTACCAGTTTCTAGATTAGGTGTGGGTTTGTGGTATTGTGAAATCGTTTGAGCTATATGGGTCAACTGAAATTTCTGGAATTTTTTAAAATTTTTGTTGAGGATTTTGTTTGTTTGATTTTTGCATTAGTATTTGTTTTGGTATATCTTCATTATTTGAATTGCCATGTATTTAGTTTGTCCCTGTACAAAACCCCATCATTATCATAACCGTCCCACGGATTTCAAGTTATTTCTGCAATTAAATATTATTGCATTATTTGTGTCTGTCTGTACTTGTAATGAGTGACACCACAGTTATCATATTGTGTCATTTCAAAATAGGAATATCCCCCCCCCCCACCTCCATCTTGATGGAGTACTGGGTCAAAGTTGACAGGTGGCACCGCTATTTTTGGTTATCCTGATCAAGTACTGTGTTGCTTATTTTATGGTACGAGACGTCTTAAACCTAAGAGTATACGATATTTACTTACATTTGCCCATTCTGTTTCATGACCATGCAAACAATTTTATAGCACAATTGAGTTTTGTGTTTGATTTACAAATAGTGAAAAATGAAACTTATTTTACTATTACATGTAATCAGAATATTCTCTTACTGAAATAAGAAAGAGTGGTAATGTAGACATGTTCTTAGTTGTATCTCACTTTTTCACATCTGTGATACATTTTATGGTGTTGGGAAGCCGCTTGTATAGTTTTTTATCCATATGTTAGGCTCCTTTTTATATCCATTTGTTAATTGTAAAATGAATATTATCTGGCTGTCTTGTACAATGATAGCGAAAATCTGAATTTTGGGATACCACACGACAAAAATGGAATGTAATAATAATGGCTCAAAGGAGGAGTAATTTATGTAGCTTACCACCTTCTTTACATATAACTAAGCCTGTAAGAGCATTGCTTAGCATAACCTCACAAATTGTTGCACTCAAGTATTTGTACATAAATGTGTACATATTAACAAACTAGGTATTGCAGCTCGCATCCCAGGGAAACAAGTAACTGAGTTTTGTTCCTGTTACGGTCATTATCATTACTGTTTGAACATTAATTTAAGCCACAAACGAATTATAACCTAGCTATAACCAAATTATAAGCTAGCCTCGATATGTAGAACAACACGATATCTGTTTGCCACCACACCCACGACTTCAGGAGGGCAGGGGAGGGGTGGGGGGGAGGCAGAGGCAACATCACACTCTCCCTGTAGGATGTAAGATGGCTATAATCCTACCATCCTGCAGCCCAGAACAGCAGCCCTACAATTAGCATTAATTTTATCTATCTTAACTATGGGTTGTGGCAGATGACATACTTATTACTCAAGAACGAAAACACTTTCAAGCTTTATTTCTGTTGGGCTGTGTTCTATTATGTTTCTGATCAGAACGTTAAAAACTTGATTTCTTGTGTAAACTAAGAAGTTGTGAAACACTGGCAAAATAGTGTGCTTTGTTGTGCAGTTGATACTAGGCCTATGTTTCTTTACTACACAATAAGTCACATACGACTCTTCTAAATACTGTTGCTCAGGTGAGACACTATTCTAGAATACATCATCCTCTCAAAAATTTTGGAAAATGTCGGTAGGGAAACAGGATGGCAGCCTCTTCTGTGAAACAGGTCAACAGTTATTGACATCCTAATATGAAAGAGGTCAGCAGTTACTGACACCTCTTCCGTCGCCTTTCTTATATAGGAGTTTAACAATGGAATATTTCAATCTCTTTGGAAAAATGCCTTGACTCGGTGATGCATTACATGTTTCACAAAAGGCAGAGCTTACTATATGGGAACAAAAATGCCATACTCTGTTGCAAACACCATCAAATTCAGATGATTTTTGATAAAGAATTGATTGGGCTTTTTGACTACCAGTACTGCTTCACAGTTATTCCCTCATGAAGACTGTTGTAAATAATCCACTGCATTTTAAAAGGGACTTAATTACAATACCAGAAGAAGAAAAAAAGGTGATCATTACTCCACATTAATGCTGTCTTCATCATAACATTGGGTGCACATTGCTTTAACTAAAATTTTTGATCATTTGCAGTGAATAACATGTCTGATGTACGGCCAAGTAGTACTTGAAAACAAACTAAGTTTTTCTTGAAAACTACTCCTATTCTGGCAGAAGAATGTCTATTATTCTAATGTGTAAAAGATGGTGGATAACGTTACTAACTCACATCTGTATGGTTTTAAAACAAGCAACCAAACTTAAAAATGTTCTGCTTTACAAACTGATTTTTAATGTGAATGTAAAATGACTCGTTCCACAACATTAAGATTTATAGCACAAATAATCCAGGGAACATGAAACTAACATATGATAGAGCAGCTTATAAAGCAATTACCATTCTTAGAAGGCTCATAATACTGTTTCCAAGGCCATCAGAATGACGGTGTAGGATATGCTTACAGGGCAGAAACACTTAGAACACTGATTACATCAACACTCTGTCAAAACGCAATTAACGAGGGTTCAATGGTGGAATTTGGTGTGTACGTGTAAGGAGTGATTCTCGCATGCCTGATCACTTAACTCATATTCGACGTTAAAAATGTGTGATATGCTGCTAGTCGGATTGTGTCAGTCGTTAACGCAATGCAAACTGTTGCAAAGTTCTACCTATTGCTGTTCATGATTTACAACATATGTCGTGCTTTCTTTTAGACATTCATCACACAATCTACGTACACAAACTTCCTGACAGCACGTGGTTACAAAAAGAAGAGTCATTGAGAAAAATCATTACGACTGATTCGCACTTTCTTTTTAATCAACACGCGCGCACAGCAGGATGATGCTGCAGTGACAATTCACGGAAGCAAACGAGCGTGTACAGCACGAATGCTTATATTTTTTACTACGTTATAATGCACACTATGAATTATTGGTACTACAAGACAATCACTGCAACGACGTTACGTTGGTACCCACGTATCAAACAATTCTTTAATTTCCATTACATATGTTGGCAGCTCGTCAGCATGGTTTCACTTTCGCGTAAGGAAATTACTCTTTTTCGTTGTCTACAATGAAGAAATAATGACACCAAATGGAATGCCTCAAAATTCGTAATCTTAGGAAGAGGAATTGCATCGACGCTTACCATTTTCTCACTGAAGTCGTGTTGTTGGCACAGTGTTTTTCACCACAGCTGATCCATCCACGCACATCAACGTCAGAGATATTCTAAACTGATGCTACAGCGACCAACACGTGCAAGCGATACTTTGGAATTTTGGATTAATACAGCCGTCAAAGCACATGCGCCACGAGTTCTGAATGGACATCTGAGCAGCACTGATGGCAGCTTGTTAATGAGTCTGTGCATTGCATCGTTGTTGTTTCGCCGAAGTATGCCGCCACTTCAAGTAGTTGTTGTTGCCATAGTTGTTGACAATCCATCTGTTTGGTTTTGGTTTTTATATGGCCCCATTTAATGTTATGTACGTAGTGTTTACTGTAATACGGAGCAGCAGGTCTTCATATAAAGTCTCAAAATTTTTAATCGTCTTAAAATGAATTTTTGACTGATTTATGGTAATTCTGTATGGTAAAGTTGAGTACATTAGGCCAGTTTTAAATTTTTCTTTTTGTGCTTATAGTTTTCATAATAAGTAACTGTTGAGCACATCACTGTTGTGTAATCAATGCTTTGAAAAAATATTAAGGGCCTAATTCACATATTAACAAAAGAAGACACCCAAGTGTAACACAGTTGCAAGTAGTCTGCTCAACCCCCTTGCAGGTGATCATCTGAACCATTGCCAGTAACAGGCATACATAATACTTATCAACGTAGTTAATGACTGCCCAGTGTAATACAATATGACATACAAACTGCAGTGAAGGCTTTCGTAGCCATTTATTGACAGGTTGCTTGTTGGCTTCTGCCTCTGTTCTTTGGCCAACATTTGATTTTTCTGAAGTTTTGTCAGCCACTAAAGTCAGAAAAATCGTCAAATAAACATCATCTGAAGAACCAGAGGCAGAAGCCAACAGGCAACTTGTAAATAAATTGTAGCATTACAACAACCTACAAATGACTAATACAAGTTGGAAGTCATTCAACTACAATTAAGGATCCTGTCCATCATATCATTTATACGGATAGAACACAAGACCAGTCGTATCACTCTTCCTGGAGTACCGGTAGTCCTGATAATGCTATTGTATTTGTGATTGATGCCAACGTACTGGTTTCTATTACTTAAGAAGTATTCAAACCATTCACATATCAGGGAACCTATTCTGTACACTTGGATTTTTATTTGCAGTGTGCTGTGGGTTTATCATGTTGAATGCTATCTAGGAATATGGAATATACCTGTTGTCTTACATCCATTGTTTGCAGGATATATTGCTAGAAAAGGGGAAGCTGAGTATTGCCTCAGTGATGCTTTCTAAATCCATGCTGATTTGTGGACAGCAGCTTTTCTGCCTCAAAGAAACATATTATGTTTGAACTTAGAATACATTAAAGAATTCTGCAGCTGACTAGTATTGAGGATACAGGCGTGTAATTTTGCAAGTCTGTTCTTTTTCTCTTCTTATGTACAGGAGTCACCTGCACTTTTTTTCCAATCATATGGAATTTTATGCTGGGTGAGAAATTCATGATAAACACAAGCTAAGAGGCCAATGCTGTAGAGTATTCTCTGTAAAACTGAAAGGGTATTCCATCAATATGTGACAACCTACTTGTTTTCCGCTGTTTCAGTCCTTTCTCAGTGCCAGAGATGCCCGTTTCTATACGTCATCTTTGTCAAATGAATGCATGTCTGTGTGATTTCTCCCGCATGAATGATTTTTCAAATTAAAAACTTCCGCTATCTCACCAGATTGGTCAGTGAGTGACTGGGCACAAGCTTTTAACCTGCTTGTCTCCTCACATCTTCACAACAGATGTACCTCTCATACTGGGGTCTGAGTGACGTATTGCTCCTTTATAAGGTATTTCTTGGCAATTAAATGTTGCTGATTTACATACAATTGTTGTGTGGTGTTACTTGGTGTTGTTGTAGTACTAGTTGTGGTCTTCAGTCCAGACTGGTTTGATGCAGCTCTCCATGCTGCTCTATCCTGTGCGAGATTCTTCGGCTCCCAGTACCTACTGCAACCTACATTCTTCTGAATCTGTTAAGTGTAGGCCTTTTCATCTCTTGGTCTCTCTCTACGATTTTTACCCTCCACACTGCCTCCAATGCTAAATTGGTGGTCCCTTAATGCCTCAGAACATGTCCTACCAACCAATCCCTTCTTCTAGTCAAGTTGTGCCACAAATTTCTCTTCTCACCAATTCTATTCAGTGTCTTCCTATTAGTTATGTGATCTACCCAACAAATTTCTCTTCTTCTGAAACACTTTCCTTGCCATTGCCAGTCTCCATTTTACATCCTCTCTACTTCGACCATCGTCAGTTATTTTGCTCCCCAAATAGCAAAATTTATATACTAATCATTTCCATATCTAATTCCCTCAGCTTCACCTGATTTAATTTGACTGCATTCCATTACCCTTGTTTTGCTTTTGTTGATGTTCAAGTTATATCCTCCTTTCAAGACACTGCCCATTCAGTTCATTTGCTTGTCCAGGTCCTTTGCTGTCTCTGACAGAATTACAGTGCGTCGGCAAACCCCAAAGTTTTTATTTCTTCTCCATAGATTGTAATTCTAACTTCAGACTCACAAAGCAGCCACAGTGGAACTTAAGTGTCAGCCAGATTACAAAATACCTTTCAAAACAAGTTTACAGAATTTCACTGTGATAGACTATCTTGGGTAAGGAAAATGCTACATTATTATGTCACAAAACATATAGATGTCCATGTTTGGTGTAATTATCTGAAAACAGCTAGCATGAAGTATTTTATTAATCTCAGTCTCACAAGTAACTGCTCAAAATCTGATGTATTCTACATCATTTGAACCTGCTGTGTATATTTTGCATATAACACGAGCTGGCTGATTTATTTTGAACCATAAATATATCATATAAAAAAGCCTGTTTAGCTATTACAACATTGTTAACAAAAGCAAATTATACTGTTTTTTTAAAAAATGAAAAGCATTACAATAAATGCAACAAAAATCAAAATAAATATATTGTAAAACATATAACTTTGTGATTTTTACCACTGCTTACCGAATAACAAGGGCGATGTACGTAAGGGCAATATTATGGAAATGGAAGAGGGCATAGGTGAAGATGAAATGGGAGATGTGATACTGCGTGAAGAGTTTGACAGAGCACTGAAAGTCTTAAGTCGAAACAAGTCCCCGAGAATAGACAAAATTCCATTAGAACTACTGATGGCCTTGGGAGAGCCAGCCCTCACAAAACTCTATCGTCTGGGAGTAAGATGTTTGAGACCGGCAAAATACTCTGACTTCAAGACCATAATAATTCCAATCCCAAATAAAGCAAGTGTTGACAGATGAGAAAATTACTGAACTATCAGTTTAATAAGTCACAGCTGCAAAATACTAACATGAATTCTTTACAGATAAATGGAAAAACTGGTAGACGCTGAACTCTGAGAAGATCAGTTTGGATCCCGTAGAAATGCTGGAACGTGAGGCAATACTGACCCTATGACTTACCTTAGAAGTTAGATTAAGGAAAGGCAAACATACATTTCTAGCTTTTGTAGACTTAGAGAAAGCTTTTGACAATGTTGACCGGAATACTCTTCTTCCAATTCTGAAGGTGGTAGGTGTCAAATACGGGGAGCGAAAGGCTATTTACATTTTATACAGAAACAAGGAGTGAGACAGGGTTGTAGCCTATCCCCGATGTTATTCAATCGGTCTACTGAGCAAGCAGTAAAGAAAACAAAAGAAAAATTTGGAGTAGGAATTACAATCTATGGAGAAGAAATAAAAACTTTGGGGTTTGCCGACGCACTGTAATTCTGTCAGAGACAGCAAAGGACCTGGACGAGCAAATGAACTGAATGGGCAGTGTCTTGAAAGGAGGATATAACTTGAACATCAACAAAAGTAAAACAAGGGTAATGGAATGTAGTCAAATTAAATCAGGTGAAGCTGAGGGAATTAGATATGGAAATGATTAGTATATAAATTTTGCTATTTGGGGAGCAAAATAACTGACGATGGTCGAAGTAGAGAGGATGTAAAATGGAGACTGGCAATGGCAAGGAAAGTGTTTCAGAAGAAGAGAAATTTGTTGAGTAGGTCACATAACTAATAGGAAGACACTGTGTGTGTGTGTGTGTGTGTGTGTGTGTGTGTGTGTGTGTGTGTGTGTGTGTGTGTGTGTGTGTGTGTGTGTGTGTGTGTGTGTGGGCGCGCGCGCGCAACACTTCAGATTAGGCAAATGAAATTTCATGTGTTACAAGGAATCTTAATGTCCAGTTACATTTTAATTAACTGTACAAATTGTTCATTTTTCAATGATTTAAATAACATCAAGAACCCACCACCCTGCAAACAGGATTGACAGTTGAATTACAGGGTGCTTTGTGTTATAACGCTTACCAGTCCCTTCATATTTGACACAGCTCCTAATGCATTCCCATTTAGCTGATAGATAACAATGAATGCTACCTAAGGGCCTCCATTTCTAGCATCCCATATTCTTGGGTACAAAGTATTGTCAAAGTTACACTCATTTTCAGTTCATCGTGGTAACAGTGAGCGGAGTGTTATGATAGCTAATTAAATGATGTGAATTTTCATTCTGTCCTGAGGTTTGAGCTAAATCTGGGAGATTAGTTTTGCCAAGACACCTTAAAATGGTCCTAAGAATGCACAGTTCATCAGCACTAGTAATCAAATCAAGGCTCTAAGTGTTTCACCACTCTCCTTGATGAAACAATTAGCCACTGCAGGAACTGAGCAACTATCTTTGTGTGCTTACTACGGAGATTTAGAATTAAATTTTTGTGCTCTATACAGACTTAACAGGCATGGCCTAGCAAACTTAGTGTTACTCATTTTGAAACTACTGGGTGGTAATTATGAATTTTTGGTTGGTCAGGGGCAGACAGAACAGCAGCAACAAGCATTCATTCACACAATGCAGAGGCTTTCATAACAATTATTACCCAATGACTATAGATATTGCTGTGGCTACTCTTAAACCTTAGGTGATTTGTGCTGTCTGCAGGCTACAACATTACAATCCATTGGAAACTTCTTTAGGAGTTCCCTCAGCACTATTCACAATGTGTGAAACACTGCGCATTTACAAACAGTTGTGTGGTTTAAGGAAATGCTTTCAGTCATAGTGCATTTTCTGCAACAGTTGGTCTCATTGGTTAACAAAGAAATTGCTGAAGCAGCACACAAATTGTTTGGGGTCACTCATAGTCATTTCATTGTTTGTCTTGTACCACTGGATAAAATCGTCTCCTTTCTCTTTGCAATTCTTCAAAGTGTTAACTGTAATCTTGTTGCAGCATTACAACATATTAGCAATGTGCCCAATATATTAGAAGAAATAGTACAGGATAGTGATAAAAAATCTGTTTAGTGTGACCTCAAAACTTGCAGATGTAATAATCACAGTATGATTGTGTCCACAACGAAATATCGAGATAACAGACCTGATCCCAAAGGAATGTTTATGTAAAACAGCCTTACTTTTCTCGCAGCGCATAAGAAACACATTCCATGACAGGTTTCAGAGCAATCAAAATTTAATTAAATTTCTTTGAGCATAATTCTGAGAAAGTGCTTAGACTGCAGTACCAAAGATAATTTGGAGTCCTTCAAATTTTATCAACTGATGTTGGCAGAACTCTTGTCTGCTTTGAAACAAAAATAGGTGAAAAATTAGTGTAGTAAAACACCAGAGAATGCTTTGGCAGTATTATAGACCTACAATCCAATTTCCTCCCAATATTAGAGCTCTCCTCCAAATACTAGTCATCCTCCCAGTTGCAACAGTAATGCCAGAAACATCATTTATGACATTAAAATGTTTAGAAACCTAAGGAATAATATAAATCAGACTGAGTGGCCTTATTATTATATTAAATCACTTTTCCAAACTGCCATCATGAATAAATAGGCTGGCAGATATTCTGTACATGTTTCTCACAATATTTTGTGGGCTTTTTGGAGTGTGGTGATAAATAACCCACTACATTTGCTTTAATTTCAGGCTTTCTTACCTGTTTAAACTTTCTGTAGTCCCAATATTTATACAGGGAAGAAAATAAGCCTCTGGAGATCTCCATAAAGCTACATTACAAAGGGTGACAAGTAGTATACAGCTACTTATCTTCACAATAAGCTATCAAAATTTAATGTTTCTTGCTTTTTTTCCCCCCTAACATTGTCATGTGGACTCAACTTTGTTCTTAATTCTGGGAATTATTTCATAAATAAAGATGCAAACAAAAGAATACAGGTTAGAGTTTAACAACCTGACAATTTTGAGGATAAGGTTGGGGCGTATGGATTGTAAAACATTTTTTGCAAGTTTTTGTTTGTTTTAATAAAAACAAGGTTGATGGAGGGGAATAAACAAACAGAATTTACATCAATACAGACAACTGTTGTAGATAATTTTATTTGTAATTCAAATTCTGTGAGACTTTGAGGTACCGTATCATGCATCAGTCATACAAATACAATATCTTCCGAGATAACTGTAATAGGGACATAACTTACAGCTAAGTACAGAAATTTACATTCTGTCCATTATATAATTTTGTGGCAAACTACATCAGAGTTCATTGTTTCATAACAACTTAAAAAATATAAGTGAACCATGTCACTTACATTAGGTTTGATACTATACAATGATTTGCTAAAGTTTTCACAGATGAATATATTTTATTATATATACTTGAGTTTTTTCACATTTTTAATTCAGCATTTCACAATTATTTTAGGGTGCACTGCTTAGGAAGTATGTAGGCTGCACAACTGTTACTAGAACTTTGTTTCATGAAACTTTGAAATTCTGTGGTATTTTAGATGACAGTTTTAGAAGTAACTTAAAATTTAAATACAAATGCTTTATTCACATTGGGGCATATTTACATGCAAAATAGTGCCATCGAAGTTATATAAATAATACAAATTAGGTAAATGACAAACAATGAATAATTACACAAAGCAATTACAAGATAAAAGCAGAATGTAAGGTATAAAGCAATACAAACATATCCTGAATGAAATAAAATGTCTTTGAAATGTCAGCTATTGAACTTACTGACATTCAACTAGTTATTATAACTGTATAAAGATCCCCTGATGCTGACATAGAAGAATTCCTGTGTAAACTTGAAATAATGTTAAATATTGCAGAACCGAAGAAAAAGAAATAATTTGTGGAGACTTCAATATAGATTTTTTGAAACCCTCAAACTACAAAGATGAATTACTATATATGATGAGTTTCAACTTAATCCCCACAGTAAATACACCAACAAGAATCACTGGGCATAGCCCAACAGCACCAGACCAAATTTTTATTCAAATCTTTTCTCCATATAGAAGTGAAGCAGTTAAGAGGGGATACAGTGATCATGAGGCTGTGTTGCTACCTCTGGAATTATTTTAATGTTAGATATTTTCTCAGAATATAACTTAGTGCAGGGATTTCAGTGATGGCAATATAGCAAACTTCTGCAACATATTAATGAAAAAAGACTCATAAATTTAGATGCATACAAACTTCTGAACTGAAATCAACATGGCTTCCGTTCAGGCCACAGCACGGAATCAGTCTTCTGTGCCTATACTGGAGAGATTGTCAGGAATCTTGACAATAAAAACTGTGTAGTGTGAATAAACATAGACCTAATGAAAGCCTTTGATGCAGTAAATCACCAAAGTTTTTGTTAAACAAAATGGAGGCAATAGGGGTAAGAGGAGTTGTGTGGAAATGGTTTGAATCTAACCTTCAGGAGAGAACTCAGGTTGCAGAAAACATCTCAGATCACATTAACCACACAATCAAATGGGTTTCAGATGAAGAAGGAAAAAAAGTGGAAATAGGTTTCTCGCACGGCAGTGTTCTTGGTCCTTTATTACTCTTGCTTTGTATAAATGAAATAAAGAATGCAAGTATCGCTACCACAATTATGTTGTTCACAGATTGTTATGGAACTGACCAATAGAGCCCATTTTGTTATGCAATATTACACACTAATTTAAGCTGAAACAAAAGGAATAATGTGCTTGTTACTGAAGACAAGGTTTTTCTTGAGAGCCAAGCTGGTCAGAACAATATAGTATTTTAGCAGATAGGAAACATGCCTGAAACTAATGCACATAAATATTCAGTGCCTCAGAAATAAACTAGATGTTTTACAAGTTTTTGTGACAAAACATGGCTCCATGTCATTATCATTACTGAACATCATCTTAAAGCTGAGGAATTAAAATTTTGTAAATTAGAGGGTTATATTCTTGCTAACAGCTACTGTAGACAGCTACATAAAGGTGGTGGGGTGGCTATTTTTGTCCGAGAAACACTACTACTAAAATGTCATTCCTGGACAAAGACAGTAGTGAAAGAAATCTAGAAATTATTGGAATTACTCTTAAATTGAAGGGAGAGGGTAGTAATTATACAAATCACAAATTAATAGGAATTTATCGCCCACCAAATACAGATTTGTCTCACTCTTTTTAGTAGTTCCAGATCAGTAATTAGTTTAAACAGCCCTAGTATCTTACTATACTTGGGGATTTGAATATTAATGCAAACTGTAACGACATGCCTAGATTGAGGCCGACAGATATACTGAATTCATATAACCTTGTAAACACAATAGACACTGATACATGAGTGACTAAACTACACTTCCAGCAGGATAGGTTATGTGATAATCAGTAAACTTGCCACCAACAGTGTCTGCCACAGAAATATAGAATTTCACTACTCTGACCACTATTTTCAGTCCATTGAGAATATTGGTGTAAAAACAGCAGAAGAAACGAATGTCACTGAACAGAAACAAATCTTGAACAAATCGCCTTAAACATAAACTAGCCAAGGAGGAATGTAGCTGTGTTTGTAAGGTAAAAGACTCAAACAAGAAATGGGAACAACTCTATGAAACAATTTTGAGACATTTTAATCAATGTTGCCCGGTTACAGATGTAAAAAGGACTAATACACAGAAAGAAACCAAAGCTGAAACTAACAAATAGTTTGATTAAACTCAAGCAGAATGTTCATGACCTCTTCGTTCTTTAAAAACCAAAAGAGGATATCATCCTTAAGGAAAAGCATTGTAAAGCCAAGAAAATGTTTAAGGCAGAGCTTTCGAATTTCAGGAAAAAGGTACACAGTGATACAGTAATTAAATTTGACAAATGTGAATAAAGCATCTTGGAAGCTCATCAATCAATACTGGAAAGCACCATCAAATGTGAATACAAAAGAAATTAGCATGTTGCTTGAGGGGAAAATTAATAGAAGATCCAAGAACAATCTGTGACATTTTTAATAAATATTTCATCACTCCATGTAGCATTCCAACTCAACCTGTTGACCAAAACAGCAAGATAAACATTGCTCACCCCAATGTACAACTTTGAATTCGGAACTGTGAGTGAACATGAAATAAGTCGAATAATCTGCACATTAAAGACCACACAGTCAGCTGTATGGGATGAGATATCTAGTGCCCTACTTAAAAAGTGCCACAAAGAATTAGTTAAATCTATTACCCACTATTACCCATCTCATTAACTGCTGTATTAGAGAAAACACCTACTCAGACTCATTAAAAATGAGAGTAGTAAAACAAGTATATGAGAAAGGATCTAAAACAACAAATAACCTACTTACTGAAACACAACATGGTTTCAGGAAAAGCCACAGCACCATATACACACCGATCTCTGAATTCTTACATAATGTACATAGTGCACTAGTTGAAGGAAATTTGGCAACAGCCATATTCCTTGAACTTACCAAGGCATTTGATTTAGTTAAACATGACCTATTAATAAAGAAATTCCAGGCATATGGCTTAAAAGATTCAGCAATACTACTGCTAACCAACTACTTGACAAACTGGAAGCAGTGCACAAAGCTAACATACCAAATTAATGACTGAGTTGCAATCGCCCACTCTTCTAATGGAATTTGTCAAACAAGGAGTCCCCTAGGGATCTATTCTTGGTGCCTTTCTCTTTTTAGTCTACGTGAATGATGTCACCCAGCCACAAAACTTCATAACAGTGAGCTACACAGATGACACATCTGTTGTTTTTAGGCAAAAATACCTGTGAACTTATATCTTCTGCAACAGATGGAGTAATAACTATATTTAAGTATTTTCAAGAACAAGAGCTAAAGGTCAATCTTAATAAATCACAATTATTATTATTCAAGACTATTAACTCTCAGCATGCCTCTACAAATAATATATATGGAATTGAGGCAGCAGACACTAATAGCTGCAAATTCTTGGGCCTATAATTAGACAAAAACTTGTGGTGGTCAAAGGATATTAATTTTGTGTGTGGAAAGATTAATTGTATATTATATCTACTCAGTCATCTTGCAAAAATAGTTACAAACCCTCCTATTCAAACTGTTTACTATGGAACAATATATCATTTACTAACTTATGGTATTGAACTTTGGGGCTGTGCTGCTGATACACACTTCAATAGATTAATGTCATTGCAGAAGAAGGCAATTAGAATAATGCATGATCTGGGACATAATCATTCTGTTAGAGAGATTTTTGTGCAACATCAGCACCTTACAGTGTATACCCTGTATTTATATAAGGTAATATTTTTTTTTTGTAAATCATTAAAAAGATTCGAGAAGATGCAATGACATACATGGCCACAACACTAGAAATAAAAATAGTTACTTTGGGCAAAGACAAAGTTAAAAATAACAGATCACAGCCCGTACATAAGTGGCCAAATTTGGTTTAGCAAAATGCCAAAAGACTTATGTGCTATGATGTAAATATCTTTAAAACGAAACTCAATTTATTCCTGGCAATTATTCCTCAGTAATTGAGAGCAATTGCTTCAACTCCTTTCCGAATAATAAATGGATTTACTGTGGAGAAGGACTGAACGTCTTCAGCACATGAGACCATGGTGCAGCGGGAAGGGTCTTTCAGTCATTAACCTCTTTACATTAATGTTGCATAGACATTGATTGGGAAGATGGTTGACTCATTGCAAGAAAATCTCCCATGATTGCCAGTGTCTCCAATGGTGTGCTGCTTCCAACTGGGGGCTCCTTTCACAAGGGGGGCGCACCCACTTTAGGTGACTGTTCACATCTCCTGAATACCTGACAGAGGGACCAATTGGCAATTTGGGAATGTTGCAGCTCAGGCAATCACCCCTTCCTGCTGGGCCTGGCCTGTACCCTGGGGGTACATGCGAACCCTACCTGTCAACCCAGTGCTGGGAATTACGTGTTACCTAATCATCTGCTACATGTCAGGTGCATGGGCCAGCCTTCAGGGGCATACAGGGAGGATGAAGGAAAAGAGGAATCCCAAACGCCGAAGAGGAGGAACAAGAGGAGAAGGGAAACAAAGAAAGGAAGAGGAGAAGGGAGTGAAAAACAAAGGTAAGACTGTTCTGACGTTAGCAACAGAATGCAAAACATTCCCAAAAACATCCCATACGTGTGCCCCAAGGGAGGCAAAAAAGAATAGGGTGGCAAGCCCCTTGAGGATGTGCTGTACAGTAAAAAGTGCACTGAACACAGGTAATTTAAAATCGCAAATGGAGGCAAATCCATAATATAATGATGTGTGACAAGCGCTAATACCCCTGCCCCCCCCCCTCCCCCCCCCCCCAAAAAAAAAAATTCCAGATAAAGGAATTGTTCTGATGCCAGCTAGTGAAAAGGCAGTGCTACATGCAAGTGTAACTAAATACAGCATTTACATGTCAACCAGTAACCGTGAAACTGTGGTTGACAATACCAGTAGTGTTATGGTAGATAGAGCACTTAGACATACAAAACAAAATTATGAGTCGAGGAATACAGTGCAGAAGCCGAAAGTTTTAATAGTGAGTGACAGGCAAGGCAGGCACTGTAGAAACGTTCAGGGAAAAAAAAAGAGAACTCTAATCAAAGTATGACATTCAAAGCTTTCTTAAGCCAAATGCCACTCTCTGTGAACTTTTTATTCAAACTGATATATCAGCAGAAGACTCCACTGAGAGTGATACTGTTGTATTAATGGCAGGGCCAAACGAGACCGAAGACTCGTATGATAACATTCTTGAAAACACTGATAACCTCTTACCAAGTATTCTCCAAATCAGGAATAAGGCCAATGTTATTTTACAGCCAATTCCCAAAAAATTCAGCAAAAAAATATATAAACAAGAAAATCAGCATGGTTAATCATTAGTTAGTGCAAACAGTGAACTGTTCAAAACCATGCAACAAAAGCAGAATATCCATAATCACTGAGATGGAAAGACTGTGTGGCAATCTTAATGTACACATAGGTGAAAATAGTACAAAAGAGAGAGAATTCTTGAATTTATTAAATAGTTGTGGTCTCTTTAGAGCAAACAGACTTTCAACTAGAGGTGAGACCTGCCTAGAAACTATTATTACAAATTTAGATACCTTGAGTTTATAACAATACAGCCCGACCCGTGGGTTAACTGAAATGACTGATACCAACTGTTTTTTGATATGTAACTGTGTAGTTATTGGACAATTCAGTGCCCTAGGGATTTGTATGTGTACCTATGTGTATTTATATATTAGTCTGTCGCATTTACTAGTAATATTCTGTATTCGTTGTGAAAAGACTTTTATTGTCGTCATTGTTGTCATTAACGGAATTACATAATAAATGCCAAATTAAATGATTCATCAGCAGGGTGAGCTAAGAAATGTAAAGTAACGGATAATAAGATACTGTAGAAGTATTGGTATAAGTGGTCAGAGCCACTAATTACGATCATTTGGAACAAGAAATGTATTAGTATAGAAAAAGCTTCATTATCTTGAGAAACAGCTTTTTAAGTGATTACCAAGCAATGTATTCGTACTTGTTATTCATTTTATATCCTATTTTGAAATTAATGTACTTTGTAAACACATTTTGATTAACTCTCCAATTGTTTGCATCACACAATGTTCAGATTTTTCGTATTTCAGGGCGTATTTGTAACTTCCTTGTATACAGTCTGATAGAAAGCAGAATTTGTGATGTCATTAAATGTTAGTATCTGAAACCGAACTGTAATTAATTAAATAACTCAAAATTCACAAAAGACATTATTGTAATTAGAACCATATCGATTTTTAATATTTAAACCTAGTAATGACACTACAAAAATTACGTCAATTAATATTGTTAATTTTTCCTTATTCGGATGTAATGTCTGTTCGCAAACATTTTGTACATTTTAATTGTAACTTTGAAATTCTTCAGAATTAATAATGCAATATTTTGTGAGTGATTGTTAAAATTCTATATAAGCAGAGATGATGCGAGGTCAGAGTCAGTCAGTTGTTTGGGATGATTTCGGCTGGAGAGTCTGTACAAGTGACGCCTGTAAATAAATAATGTGAAGTGTGAAGAATTCTCCGATTTCTTCATCTAAAAATGAACCCCCAAAAGTTAAGTTTATAAATATAAAGCTGCTCGACGAACAAGTAGCTTTATAAGTTACAAAATAAATGTAGTTGACGCCATAGTAACAGACCACAATGCATTAGTCATGAAACTACAAACGAAGACTCTGGGTTACCAACAGACAAAGACATGGCAATCAAATTATGTGTTTCACAGAAGAGAAGTGCCAAAAGAAAAACTAGACACTTTCAATGCCTTACTGTCCAGTACAAACTAGCACCAATTAATTACAGAAGCCAAACCCAATGATGCCTTAAATGTTCTTTTCCAGACACCAAAAACCAAATTTGATGAGATGTTCCCACTGATACTAAAGAAAAGCTGCACAGGTAAAGCATAAGGAAAACAGAAAATAGTAAATGCAAAAACATGGTACACACCTGAGCTAGCCAATCTGAAAAACATTGTCCTAATGTGGAATGACTGTGCCAAAGCAGCCACAGATTCAAATACAGGTAGTAAACAATTGTTACACAGCCATTACTTAGAGGCCAAAAGATTTTACAGGAAAAAGCAGAAGAAGCTAAAAGGAGGGGGAATGATAGATTCACAAGAGAAGCCTATAATCTGTGCAAAGCAGGCTGTACTGTACTAAATGAACATAGGAAGAAGCCTACTTCCTCTTCTAATGCCTGCTGTTCTGACAACTTCACTAACTACTTTATCAAAGTTATAGAAAACACTGTTGTTGAAACAAAGTTATAGAAAACACTGTTGCTGAAATCCCAGACTCTGTTATAGATCCTGCTGTTTACTTACCAAATAAAACTCACAGTGAATTTGAAACATGGAAAAAGTACATGCAAAAACATAGTGAAAATAGCAAAACCTTACAAATCTTCAGTGGGTCAAGATATCTAGGGGATGTCCTGTAGTGCCCTAAAGAAAATTATTGGAGAAATAGCACAACCATTAGTAACAGATATAAACAACTGCCTATCTACAGGAGTTTTCCCAGATTTCTTTAAACATGCAAGGACAGTATCAGTTTACAAAAAAGGAAACCCAGATAATGTGTCAAGTTTTAGGCCAATATCAATCATTCCTATACTAGCAAAAGTGTTTGAATCCATCATGAAAGATCAGATTGTAACTTATTTTGAAGAAAACAATATCTTCAAAGATGCACAACACAGGTTTCAGAAGGGAAAGTCCTGTACCACTGCAGCATTAGACTTATTAAGAAAAGTAATGCAGGCATTCGAGGAGAGAGAGTTTGTGGCACTCACGCTCTGCGAACTGAGCAAAGCTTTCGACTGCAAGATCTTGCCCAAAAAACTAAAATGTTATGGTGTGGGAGGTACAGCCCTAGCTACACTTCAGTCTTACTTGGAGAACAGAAGGCAAATTGTTTCAATCCAAGGAGCAACATCCCAGGAACAGAAGGTAGAACACAGCGTGCAACAAGGTTTGATCATAGCCCCACACCTCTTCCTCATTTTTGTAAACGAGGAAGTGAATTTGGTGAGAGACTACAATTTACGGACGACACCACTCTTATTGCCAAAGGGGAAAATTCTGCCCAAGCAGTCATGAAGTCTGATGTACAGTTCAAAAATGCTAAAAATGGTTCATCGCCAACAAGATGAAAGCAAACGAAGAAAAAAACCCAGATTATGGTATGCAGCCATAGAAAAAAACACTCATTCTGACCATATAGAATCTGTGAAACTGTTAGGCTTCACAATAGACCACAAACTCTCATGGAATGGACACACTGTGCATGTATGCAAGAAACACTCGCATGTAATATATCTCCTAAGAAGATTTTAAAAAAGTGATTACAGACCAGTTTCTGATAACTGTCTACTATGCTTTGTTCCATAGCCACATTTTGTATGGATTACAGCTATAAGGTCATTCTACAGGCTGCAAGGATGCGCTGCTACTGAAAAAGAAAAAAAGGGGGGGGGGGGCAATAAGAATTATTACATCGAGCAGCGGCTAGGAATACGGCAGATCATTATTCACAACACTGGGAATAACGACTGTCTATAGCCACTATTGTTATGCCTTATCCACATAAGCGAAAACCTATACACATACAGCAAGAGGCATAACAACATCCATAAACATAATACCCACAGCAAAGAAGACATAAATCTACCAACCTGCCAACTGTCCAAAACAAGAGACAGTTTTCCAGTGATCGCTGTGAGGATATCTAACAAACTACCTGTTGAATTGCAGACACTGCCGCTGGACAACTTCAAGAAACAAATTGCTGAAGGCCTGAAACAATGCCCACCATACTCAGTCCAAGAATTCTTTGACTGTGAAGAAAGCGAATGGACACAGTGAACATGACATAGTCTATGTACATTACTTGTATAAAGTTCGGATGTTATTCTGTAATTCATTATATTGTAAATCACTTGATTGTAACTTTGACGCAGTCTGTCCAGCCATGGTTGGTGAACGACGAAGACATGGTAATAAATCGTAATGTTATGTGATAAAACCACGTCACAGTTTTCACTTGAACAGACAGGGGAAGGAGCAAGTATGCAATCGGATTTCTTCATTAATTAAAATTATCAGTTGTGTAAAACAGGTGCATTCATCTTTGAAGTGACAAGTCTGCATGAAGACATCAGTGTTTCAACAAAATAAGTACAGTTTAGAAGCCAGTGAGATACAAGTGCCAAAAATGAAAAAATGCTTCAACACATGGATTATAATTAGAAGCACAAAAACACAAGACAAGCAAGACCTAGATACCAGGGAACCAAGACATCACCCACCTCTCAAAAAGAGGACGATTTTTTACAGTTAACAACACTAGATCAAAACAAAGAGGTAAGTGGCCAGGCAAGACACAAAAAAAATCCCTAGTTCAAACTTTAAATTGTTCCACCAGAATGTTCAGTCTCTTTCCAGCAAGGTGAATGAAATAGATAACTTGTTAAACAATCTGAGTGATATTTCTGTTTTATGTTTCCCTGAGCACTGCTTGAACAGAGTCATGTTAGATCAATCACACACACCTATCTCAGTACAAATTAGGAGGCACATTTTATACAAAAATACTCAGGCATTGTGGTAGCTGCATATATGTCTGAGAAAATATATGGTTCACTAATATAATCAAATTTGATAGCTTATTCATAGAAAGAGATTTAAAACTGACAAATCAAAATACAGTTATCATCATCTGTGTATATGGGTTATCAGATGGTGATAAAACAGAAGTTTTTTTATAATAATATGGAAGAGCTGTTACAGACTTTCAACACCCTCAAAAAAATATTTTCACATGCGGAGGCTTCAATGTTGATTTATCCGAACCCAATAAATTTAAAGATGAAATTAAAGATCTACTGAAGACCTTTACCTTAAAAGCAATTGTAAGTAACCCAACTTGTATAATGAAAACTTCTGCAACAACCATAGAACCAGTTTTTGTAAATACAGATAAATATACCTGCAACACACCAATTGTAAACACTCGTTTTAGTGATCACTGTGCCCAAATACTAACAGTAGCTATTCCAGAAAACATAAAACTCCAAGAAACTAGAGTTAATATCAGGAAGTTCAACGATGAAAATGCAGATTACTTTTGATGTCTCTCTCAAAGCCTCAGATAGCGTTGATTACTATGATTTATCATGTAACTTATTGAAAAATATTATTGACTGTGTAGTTGATCCCTTAACCTACTGTGTAAATAAATGTCTAACTGAAAACAAGTTTCCTGATGTACTAAAAATATCTAGAGTGGTCCCAGTATATAAGAAAGGTGATAAGAACTGTCCTGATGGTTACAGACCAATATCGTTAACTCCTGTTTTCTCAAAAATTCTTGAAACAATTATGTATAATCAAGTTAGCACGTATTTAGATAACAAACTTAATAAGTGATAAACAATAAGGGTAAATCTACAGAATTAGCAATTGCCAGTCTAACAGAAGACATTTTACAGTCCTTAGATGAGAAAAAGGTTCTCTCTGCAATGTTTCTGGATCTTTCAAAGGCTTTTGACACCATTGACCATGAAACGCTGATACAAAAATTAAGGAACTATGGCATTTGGTGGCAACCAGGTGAATGGATAAAATCATACTTGTGCAACCGCAAGCAGTATGTATCATTAGGAAACTCATACCAATCAGAAACCAAACCCATCAAATATGGAGTGCCGCAGGGTTCGGTAATGGGGCCATTGTTATTTAATGTGGTCATTAATGATATAGGTGTTGAGGAGGAAGAAAAGAAAATATTGTATGCTGATGACATGACAATACTAAATAGTGACCAAAATATGGAACAGCTTGAGAGAAGAGCATACATATCTGCAAATGTCACAGCTCAATGGCTGTTGGAAAATGAGCTGGTTATAAAACAAAAAAAGACTATGTATGCAGTGTTTAAAAACAAGGAAAAGGCTGTAGACATGGATTTAGATGTTGATGGAACAAGGCTGGAAGAAGTAGGATTCTTAGGTATTCTTGTGGATAGTGAACTTAAATGGAAAAAAACATAATAATGTCTGTAAGAAACTGAGCTCTGTCATATTCTTAATGATGCAGCTATCACAGTATTCAGACAAGAAACTTCTGTGTACAGTGTATCATGGACTTTTTGAACCATACTTACAGTATGGAGTGAATGTGTGGGGAAACTCAAACAAACAAGAGACAAAATGAGTGTTCACATTGCTTCTTTTTTTTTTGCAATTAGGGCCATTTTAAGAAGAAAGACCTCTGAAATGTGCAGAAACTGTTTCAAGAATTTAGGAATCTTAACTTTTTCAACGTTGTATATATACAAAACAATGTACATCACAAACGGTAGTGAGGACTGGATTACAAATGCTAGTGTACACACCCACAATAAAAGAAGGAAGAATGAAGTAAGGAGCATACCCCATCGACTGGCAATGCTAGAAAAAGGACCCCAGTACTCTGTTATCAGACTACTAAGAAGTCCGTCCAAAAACCTGCGAGATAGTGAACTTCACAATGACTATCTCATTGAAAGAGAGTTTTACAGTGTTGCAGAATACTTATGCCATCAAATTTGTATATATTGTTATTCATTATCAGTGATGTAAAAATGTAAGCTAAAGGTGTAGAAAAATAAGTGATAATGAATGTTAATACTTTGACATGTCCTATATTACACGTACATTTACTGTACAAAATGCAATCTTACATAATCAAATAAAATTCAATTCAATTCAATGAAAGGTAAATCCACAACAGATGCTATGGATTCTCTTGTAAAATTTGTTCTGGATGTGTTTGAGGCTAGGGGATTTGCTCAGGCTACATTTTGTGATCTGAGCAGAGCGTTTGACTGTGTGGACCATGATACTTTACTGAATAAGATGTCCTATTATAGTTTTGCTAATAACAGCATAAATATGATTAAATCCTTCCTTGAGAACCGCCAACAAGTTGTATGCATTAACAGGGAGAAGTCAGATCTGATTAATGTTAGGTCTGCTGTGCCACAGGCTCAGTACTTGGACCTCTACTGTTTTTACTTATGATTAATGGCCTGCCATCTTTTGTAAACTCTCACACAATAATGTATGCCGATGACAACTTTTTAAAATAAAAGCTCAGATTTAAACACACTAAAAATATAGTTAAAGATACCCTTGCTCAGAGTTCATTATGGTTTAGAGCAAACGGTTTTCTACTAAATGAAAGTAAGACCCAGGCACTTTCCTTTAGCTTAAGAGAGAATCATGACTAAGAAACTATAAAAATTTTTAGGTGTTATAGTAGACAACAAGATGACATGGGAACCACACGTCAAACATTTATCTGCCTCACTCTCAAGAGTTATCTATTTAATTAGAAACTTAAAAAGACATCCCTAATAGTTATATAAGATCTGCTTATTTTGCTTTCTTTCAAAGTATCATATCATATGGAATCTTATTGTGGGGCAATAGCAGTCACGTAAAGGGCATTCTACTTTTACAAAAAAATTAGTAAGAATAATAACCGACTCAGATAAGTTAGAACACTGTAAACACTTGTTTGTTAAATTGCAATGCGTGACGGTAATAAACTTGTACATCTATAATGTGTTGCATTGATGTACTGGTGGATATTGTGTGGTATGACTCCTGTAGTTGATAGTATAATTGGTATAATGTTAACTTTATCCTGATGCCACATATCCTTGACTTCCTCAGCCAGTTGGATGTATTTTTCAATTTTTTCTCCTGTTTTCTTTTGTATATTTGTTGTGTTGGGTATGGATATTTCGATTAGTTGTGTTAATTTCTTCTTTTTACTGGTGAGTATGATGTCAGGTTTGTTATGTGTGGTTGTTTTATCTGTTATAATGGTTCTGTTCCAGTATAATTTGTGTTCATCATTCTCCAGTACATTTTGTGGTGCATACTTGTATGTGGGAACGTGTTGTTTTATAAGTTTATGTTGTAAGGCAAGCTGTTGATGTATTGTTTTTGCTACATTGTCATGTCTTCTGGGATATTCTGTATTTACTAGTATTGTACATCCGCTTGTGATGTGATCTACTGTTTCTATTTGTTGTTTGCAAATCTGCATTTATCTGTTGTGGTATTGGGATATTTAATAATATGCTTGCTGTAATATCTGGTGTTTATTGTTTGATCCTGTACTGCAATCATGAATCCTTCCGTCTCACTGTATATATTGCCTTTTCTTAGCCATGTGTTGGATGAGTCTTGATCGATGTGGGGCTTTGTTAGATGATACGGGTGCTTGCCATGTAGTGTTTTCTTTTTCCAATTTACTTTCTTCGTATCTGTTGATGTTATGTGATCTAAAGGGTTGTAGAAGTGGTTATGAAATTGCAGTGGTGTAGCCGATGTATTTATATGAGTGATTGCTTTGTGTATTTTGCTAGTTTCTGCTCGTTCTAGAAAGAATTTTCTTAAATTGTCTACCTGTCCATAATGTAGGTTTTTTATGTCAATAAATCCCCTTCCTCCTTCCTTTCTGCTTAATGTGAATCTTTCTGTTGCTGAATGTATGTGATGTATTCTATATTTGTGGCATTGTGATTGTGTAAGTGTATTGAGTGCTACTAGGTCTGTGTTACTCCATTTTACTACTGCAATGTAACTGTTAAATAATAGTTAGATGTGAATGTGTTGACGTGAACTTCTTTAGCCAGAAATTTGCTATTTTATCTTTTCCAGGGGCTTTCCAATTGTGAGAAGAATTAATTGCTTTGGTGACTTCATGTTGCAAAATTATCACTTCAGGCATTTGTGGTATCATCTTGTATGTGTCTGTTTCTACTTCTGTCCACCGTGCATGCCTGTTATGTTGTACCAGGTTTGACCATATGTTGCTCCAGAAGTGTTTCCATGTCTGTTATGTTTGGTGGATTGTCTATTTTAATGTTTGTGTTATCTATTGTCTGGTAAAATTTCTTTTGGTTTATGTTGAATGTTTGGTTTTGTTTCCTTCTATTTTCACTTTTTTTTGTATCTTCTAAGTCGTTTGGCCAATGCTTGTAATTTCTGCTTCTTTTCATCTAATTGCTCTATCGCTTCATGTTGTGAGATTTTACCTAACCTTTTTTGTTTTTTTTTTTTCTTTTTTTTCCCTGACCTTTGATGTCATAAATTGCGTTAGCTGTCCAATGTCTCTTCTCAGTTTTTCTATTCTGATCTGTAGTCTGTGTTTCCATGCTGGTTTTGTGGGTTTCCTCTGTGTGTTAGTTAGTTCTGATCTCTGCCTAGTGTGTATATTTGGTGTAGTGAGTGCTCCTATATAAACCAGTAGTTGTAACTCTTCCATAGTTGTGTTTTCATTTATTTTGTTGTGTATAATTGTGTTGATAGTTTTTATTGTTGTTTCAACTTGTTGGTTATTTGGCAGTCTATGCAAGAATGGTCTAATGTCTGTATTTGTGTCTTTGTATTCTATATATGTCAGCTGAAATTTTCCTTCTATATCTAACATGTGTGTCACTTCGTGTTCTATTTGTGGTTGTTCTGGTGGCAGTCTTAAGATTTCGTTTTCCTCTGATTGTTTAATTGATGTATGTTGTTCTTTGTTTGTTTGCTCTGGGATGTTTGAGTCCATTACTTTATTTTCTTCTTCTTCTGATTGCACATTATTTTGTTCCAGTATTTGTTGTACTTGTTGTTTGATGTTTTCTACTTCTGACTGGGGTATCCTGTTATTTTTAATTATTACACGGATCTGATCAGCTAGTCGTCGTTCTGTTAAAAATTTTAATTCTGGGTATCTGGTAATAAATGTTGTGTTGGTTCCTAGGTTTGTTTCTTGGTAATAACAGAACATGAGGTGTCGATTAACTTCATCTGACCATCTCATCCTCTGTCTTTGTTTTCCTTCTAGGGTGGTTTTAGGAAGCATATCCTGCAAAACACCTCTATTTGGATTTAAATCATTTTCCAGTTGGCTAGCAGAGTCATTACCATTGTGGGCGGGCATAGGGTTCAAGCATCATCCCCGACCATGACGGCGCTTGTCCAAGGCTTCTTTAGTTGTGTCCTGAACCAACTAATCACACTAGAAGGGGGGGGGGGGTTTAGCCCTATTAGTGGTTTGTTCTTTTCGTTGCCTTTTACGACTGGCAGAAATAACGGAGGCCTATTCTTTTCCCGGGCCTCCACGGGGTTTATTATTATTATTATTATTATTATTATTATTATTATTATTACTACTGCTCATTTTTTTCTTTTTTCACATCTATACATCGACCAGTATGTTATGTGGAAGGTGAAAATTGTCTGTGTGTTAGTTCCGCGATTTTAAGCAAAAATTGCGAAAAGAAATGTGTGATTAGTGAAAAACATTCTGTGTATTGTGATGACAAGTGTATCGTGTGATATATAATCGCTAACGTTGCAGAAAAAAGAAGCATAAATGAAGTAAACTCTGTTAATGAAGCCATGTGCTCAGCGTCCACTTCGTTACAAGATCGAACATGTACAACTAAGGAACTGATAGAAATTAATTACTGCTATTGCAATATACGTGTGTTTGAAGGTGTTTCGTGCATTAAATACAGGACTGTTTATCATTACAGCTGTACGAATGTTAGCAAAAAGCAAAAAATCTGGATATGTCGAAGATGCTGTAAACAAGGAAAAGGTCAAACGTTTAACAGTAAAGACGAAGTTATCTCGATGATATTTGACAAGTTTCAACTTCTCAAATATTAAAATGATGCACTACTGGAAAAATACCTACAAAGTGAACCTGGAATACGTAAGAGTCGCACTCTTCTTTCTAATTAAAAACAAAATGCAGTAACTAATAGTCCTACAGTGCACAATTTGAAACCAGCAACCATTACCGTCAATATTCCGCCAAAAAAGAATACTGCTGCAAAAAAAGGCACAACAGAACGGAGTGGAACGCCCTTCAACTGAACAAAAACAGTTGCTGTTAGTCAAATGATTCAGATCAAGCATAAAAACAATATACTGCTGTTTTCTGATAGTCATGTGCATCACTCTTAAATGCAGCTTTCAATTACAGCACGTCAGCAATAGTAAAATGATGATACCAGTTTTGGGACAGGGTGTTCATGTGATAAACAGAAGTGACATTGTTTTCCAGTCCACTTCTCAGCAGATAAGAAAGTCATAAGAAACTGTCAGCGCACCAACTACACATATAAACAGAAGTGAAATCATTATCCGGTCCACTTCCCAGCAAAGAAGAAAGTCTCCAGGAACTGTCAGCACACTGTCTACACATATAAATGTCATGTTGTCATCTCCAGGTCAAGTGGGTCAGTTAAAAGGAAGTTTTCAGTCAGTGAATAAGAACATTCATAGAGCAGATGATTTAATTGTAAGTGTTCAGCCAGAAGTGTAAGCAATCAAGCTGTAAAAGTGAGAAAAGCAAGTACGCAAGACATGAAGGAAAACAAACAAGCTACTGTACGTGCATCTTCTAGAGTGAGATTTTTTTATGGATGGCACCAGGGAAATCATCTCGTCATCATCTGAATCCAACATGATCAAGATACTAGCCAGAGCCGCCATTGCTGACCCCCTTGCCGCGCACTTTGCTACGAGCTCTGCGACTGCAACTTCCCCTCCCGGCTTTCGCTCTCTAAAGGAGCGCGCCAAGCAGATGCCGTTATCATTCCACACACGTCGTTCTGAAAAATACAATGCTCCTTTCAGCGAGAGGGAATTCCTCGCTGCCCTTGCCGATTGCCCTGATACGGCACCAGGACCGGACTGCATCCACGCGCAGATGCTGAAGCATCTCTCCAGGGACTGCCAGAGACACATCCTCACCATCTTTAACCGCATTTGGAGCGAGGGCGTGTTCCCGTCGCAATGGCGAGAGGGTGTTATTGTCCCCATCTTGAAGCCCAGTGTGGACCCTCTGGCGGTGGACAGCATCATCCCATTAGCCTCACCAATGTTTTGTGTAAATTGCTTGAACGTATGGTGGGGCGGCGTTTGTGTTGGGTCCTTGAGTCACGCGGTCTCCTCGCTCCATCCCAGGGTGGCTTCCGTCAGGGCCGGTCTGCTGCTATCCTTACGGCCTTTGCCCGCCATCAGCATCTCGTTGCTGTATTTTTTGATCTGCGGAAGGCATATGACACAACATGGAGGCATCACATCCTTGCTACGCTGCGTGAGTGGGGTCTTCGTGGTCAGCTCCCAGCTTTTCTTCAAAACTTTTTATTGTGCCGCCAGTCTTTCCGGGTGCAAGTCGGTGCCGCCTCTAATTCATCTTATAGACAGGAAAATGGGGTCCCGCAGGGCTCGGTGTTGAGCGTTTCCTTATTTCTAGTGGCCATTAATGGTCTGCCTGCAGCCGTGGGGTCGTCGGTGTCTCCTCCTTTGCATGCCGACGACTTCTGCATCTCATTTAGCTCAACGACTACGGGAGTCGCCGAACGCAGGCTGCAAGCACCCGTTCGCAAGGTGGCATCATGGGCTCTGACTCATGGATTTCAGTTCTTTGCAGCCAAGACTCGAGTTATGCACTTCTGCAGGCGTCGGACGGTCCACCCTCATCCGGAACTTTACCTCGACGGTCACCTACTTGAAGTGATGGACACTAGCCGCTTCTTAGGACTCGTCTTTGATGCCCGGCTCACATGGGTTCCTCATATTACTCAGATGAAGCAAAAGTGCTGGCGGCATCTCAACGCCCTCCGCTGCCTGAGCCATGCGTCTTGGGGTGCAGATCGCTGCACCCTGTTGCGATTGTACAGAGCCCTTGTGCAGTCCAGGCTTGATTATGGGAGCCTGGCCTATGGGCCTGCATCACCCTCAGTGTTGACGTTGTTGTACCCCATACACCATTGTGGGGTTCGGCTTGCAACTGGCGCTTTCTGTACGAGCCCCGTGGATAGTCTACTGGTGGAGGCCGGGGTTCCCCCACTGCGGATTCGCCGCCACCGACTGCTCGCCAACTATGCTGTCCATGTGCATTGCTCACTGGGCCATCCCAATCATCGCCTACTTTTCCCGGCCAGGGTCCTCCCTCTGCCCGACCGGCGACCTAGGTCTGGGCTTTCCATTGCTGTCCGCATCCAGTCCCTGCTGTCGGAACTGGGGTCATTCCCTCTTCTGCCACCCTTCCGGGTCCGTGCACCCACGCCTCCCTGGTGTACGCCCTGGCCGTCCGTCCGTCTGGACTTGGCATGGGAACCCAAGGACTCGGTTCCGCCTGTGGCCCTCCGTCGCCGTTTTCTTGCGCTCCTCGCCTCATTTTCAGGCTGTGAGCCTGTCTACACTGATGGTTCCCTGGTGGACGGTCGTACTGCCTACGCTTTTGCTCACGCTGCCCATGTTGAACAGCGCTCCTTGCCGGCTGGCTGCAGTATTTTTACTGCAGAGCTGGTGGCCATATTGTGCACTCTTGAGCATATGCGTTCCTGCTCAGGTACATCCATCGTCATCTGCAGTGACTCCCTGAGCAGCCTCCAGGCTATCGACCGCTGCTATACCTCTTCTCCTCTGGTATCCTTTATTCAGGAGTCTGTTTTTGCCATTACCCGCTCTGGTCGTTCGGTGGTCTTTGTTTGGACGCCAGGTCACGTTGACATCCCGGGGAACGAACGTGTCGACAGGCTGGCCAAAGGGGCGATCGACGCCCCCACTTTGGAGATCGGCCTCCCGGCTCGTGATCTGCAGCTGGCGTTGCGCCGTTAGGTGCTTGGGATGTGGCATGATGAGTGGCGTAGCCTGACTTCGCCGAATAAACTGCGGGCTGTTAAGGAGACTACCAATGTGTGGCGGTCCTTCCTGCGGGCTTCTCGCAGGGACTCTGTCATCCTGTGTCAGCTCCACATCGGCTATACCTACCTGACGCACGGATATCTTTTGCATCAGGAGGATCCCCCCCTGTGTCAGTGCGGGTCCCGGTTGACGGTCGCCCACATTTTGTTGGACTGTCCCCGACTGCGCACCCTCCAGCAGTCTTTTAATCTCCCGGGCACGTTGCCTTTGGTTTTAAGTGATGATGCCTCCATGGCTGACGACGTTTTAAATTTTATCCGTGGTAGTACTTTTTATGGTTCCATTTAGGAGGGTCCTGCCCCTTTCCCTTTCTGTGTCTCTTGTCCTCGAGTCTCTCATTGGTTGCAGATTTTAGTGTGTATTCGAATGGTTGACTCTTTCCCTTTTTTTGTTCTCATGGTCAGTCAACCAGTCTCCGGCCCTCTTCTTTTCTTCCGTTTCTTTCTGTCCGGTGTTTGTCTGTACTCTTCTTGTCTCTAGCGTTCGCTGCCACATTGGTGTACTTTCAGTGACTGGGGGGAGGGGCGTCTCCTCCCCCCTTGGGGTTTTACCTGCTCCGTAAATGTTTGTCTCGCCTGTTTTTGGAATGGGGGACTGATGACCTTAGCTGTTTAGTCCCCCTTAAACATCCCAACCACCACCATCACCATGTAAGTACACCATCAATAAGTGGCAGAAGAATGTACAAGCAAAGTGAACAAACTGATATACTGCTACAGAGGAATCCAGACCTAACCCCTTTGTGAGGATGACTTGATTATTATTTGTACATATAAATATCAGGTCATTAAGAAACAAAACTGATGACCTGAGTTTTTGTGTTAGGAGTGAACAAGAATATTTTATTTTGTATCAATGAACACTGGTTAAGTGAAGACCAACTGGAGTTATATGTACCCCCAGGCTTTGATTTAGTAACAGGTTATTGTAGACCAACACATAACTATGGGGGAGCCTCTATATATGTTAGTAGTGTTACAGACTTGGATTACAGCGCCCTTAGTATTAAATTATTACTGTATAGAAAATGTACTGGACATAGCAGCAATGTTACTGCCCATTGTGTGTGTATACCGCACAGGCCTTACAGAAACTGATACTACACCTTGATAAGTGCCCTAAATATAGGCTTTTAATTTTTGGTGACATAAATATTGATATAAGGCAGAACACACCTAAACAACTTAATCTTCTGAATATGCTGAGATCACATGACCTAATATGCTGAGATCACATGACCTGCACTGCGTTAATGGAAACCCAACAAAGCAGCCTGACTGCCTTGATAATGTTGAGACAAATCGGTATGAACTAGGGCTATCTCATTTTTTATCAGACCATAAAGGTATTTGGTTAAAATTGGTAACAAAAGAGCCAGCATCTGTCTCCAATAAAATTAAGTACATTAGGCTTTTGAATGAAGAGAGCATTGATAACTACAGAACACAAATAAAGGTGAAAATTGGAATTGCATTCTGCTGGAAAGTAATCATATTGAAAAAGCGTTTACATTATTCATTAGTGCATTGTCAGATAGATTTAAAAGTTGCTGACCTGAAGTAATGAGAAACAATAAGGGAACTATGAGGAAACATGGTCTCACATCAGTGCATAACTGGTTCACACCTGACCTACAAAGGCTCAGAACTCTGTTACTAATTTCCTATGACAAATCAAAAAATAGTAAAGCCGAAAAAGCAAACTACATAACAATAAAGGATGGCAGACGAAACAGTTGCAGGATAAAAAATTTTATTAAAATTCTTGACCAAGGTTTCGGTATATATAAATATACCTTCATCAGAAGTAAAAAAATCCTAAACAGGAAGACACTCTCATTTCTGATGCTAAGGTTTTGCTAATGAAAAACACATTTCCAATGCTACGGTTTTGCTAATGAAAGTGTCTTCCTGTTCAGGATTTTTTACTTCTGATGAAGGTATATTTATATATACCGAAACATTGGTGAAGAATTTGAATACAAATTTTTATCCTGCAACTGTTTTGGCAGTCATCCTTTATCGTGAAGAATTTCAACAGTTGCTGTGTGAGCCATGTTTAAAATCTCAAACTACATAAGTTTGAGAAACAAATACAAGACAGAAATTAGGTTAAGCAAGTGCAAGGCAAATGATGATTATATTAATAAGTCCCAAAATAAATTCAAAGCAGCCTGGACTGTTATCAAGACTCATCTGGGTAGAAATAAAGATGTTAACAAAAATAATTCATGTGATGCTTGTATCACACTGGATGATTTCAACACCTTCATTAATGCTGCCAGTATGAATAACAGTGTTGCAAAGATGTTAGGCAAAGATGGCCACGAGTGTGGAAGTCGCGAATTTTAACACGAGAAATAGTTATAGTTATGTAGTTAAAAAGAAAACCTGCGAAAATTGTAAAGCTGTAATTACAACCCTAAACGAACGAATTTCAAGCCTACAATTCATAGTCAATAATTTAAAAAGGGAAATAGCTGGACTGAAGAAAGAAATCGGCGAAGTACAAACAGTGAAAAATTCGTGTGAGGTGAAACAAGATACACGTGATAAATCATCCGAGTGGATAGCAGTGTCGCAAAAAGTTCGGTCTCAAATCACGAAAACTGTTAAAAGTGTTACTTTCTTAGACAAAAACAAATATGATGTCTTGAGTCATAACGAGTGTACAACTGATCGTGACGTTGTAAAAACCTGCAATTCGGACACCAACAGTAAACTTGGAAACAGTGGTAAGGGCAAAAACGTATCATTAAGGAAAAAGTGTGGTATTCTCTTGCTTGCCGACAGCCACGGCAGAAAGCTATCAAGCATGCTCCGAGAGAAAAATCGACAAACGGCAGTGACTAGCATAGTGAAACCTGGAGCGGGAACACACCATGTCGTTGACACCGATCTTCAGATGAACACAATACAGGATAATGACTTTATAGTATGTATAGCGGGTTCGAATGACATAGCTAAAAATGAAACTGATGCCTGCATTAAAACACTACAGAACTTTCTAGAAGTGAATAAATCTAGGAACACACAATAATAGCCACTGTGCCTCATAGACACGACCTAATCTACAGATCGTGTGTTAATAAAGAAATTAGGAAAACTAACATCAAAATTAAGAAACTGTGTGCTGAATACGCAAAGTGTGATGTACTGGACGTAAGTAAACTACATCGAAACCTACACACCAATCACGGAATGCACCTTAATTACAACGGAAAAAGTGTTATGTGCGATCACATCAGCGAAATAATTAAAGAAAGACTATTACGAAATAGATCTGTCTATCAGCTTCCTGAAAGACTTACAGGCAAAAATGAGGAAAGCAAATTCGACAAGAACGAAGAAAGCAGGAAAGAGGAGACATCAGAAGATCCACAAAGGACTGCAGCAGTTACACCTGTAAGAGTTAATTTAAGATCAAGGCAGAATATACCCAAGGAGGAGGATTTTTTCTATCCCCCTCTGAGAAAACAAAAAACTTAGCATCACCAAACAAGTTAAAGATAGCATCATCAAACAAGTTAAAGATAGACCATCAGCAAATTGTAGTAAATAAGGTAAAGTCTGAACCTCCTCACCAATGTGTAAAAAAATTAAACAAAAAAAATCTTGATCTAAAAGTATACATCCATAATGTACAAGGGCTCAAAACCAAACTTAATGAATTAGAAATTTTGTTATCAAGTGCAAGTGAACTGTCAGATACACAGATATTATGTATTAATGAACATTTCATGAGGTATTTTGAAATAGAAAGTGTTCTGATACCAAATTTTAAACTCGTAGGTCACTTCTCAAGAACATCTTACAAAGCTGGAGGTAGTTGCATATTTGTAAAAGACAACATTACTGCTACACCTCTTGATATTTGCAATTTGTATAGTATTGAAAAAGATATAGAACTGTCAGGTATAGAGCTTACAGATCTAAATGTTTATATAATAGCACTTTACAGGTCACCCTCTGGTAACATAGGGACTTTCTACAAAAATCTAGCACCAGTAATAGAAAATCTAAGTAAAAGAAAATCATATAGTGTTCTAATATGTGGTGACTATAATATAGATTTTCTCTCAGAAAACTCTAGCCATCTAAGCATAAAAATTTTTATGAACAGCTACAACCTAGACCTAATGGTTAACACTCCAACCAGGATAACAAATCACAGTACCACTTGTCTAGATCAAGTGGCAAGCAATATAAATTGTACTGTATCCTCTGTCAAACTAGGATTTTCAGACCACAATGCATTAATTATGCAGGTCTGGTTGCAAAATAACAGCCATGAACACAATAAAATCACTGTACAGAGGAGAAACTTCAATAAAACCCACATGCATACTTTCCTCTTTGATATACAAAATGAAAACTGGCAAAATGTATATGAGGCTCAAACAGTAGACAGCAAATATGAAGCATTCTTGCATATTTTCTGTTATTATTTTAATTGCCACTTTCCCTTACAAACAAAACGTATCAACAAAGATAGGAAACTCTCCAGCTAGGTCACCCCAGGAATCATTAGATCATCACAAAGAAAAAGAGAACTTTTTTACATTATCAAATCCAAACTAGGCAGTAGTGAAGCATTTAAGTCATACTTTACTCTATATAAAAAGATATTAAGGAACGTAGTAAATGCAGCCAAAAAGCTACAGAATGATAAGTGCCTCAAATTGTCATCAAATAAGAGCAAAAGCATGTGGCAACTTATTAATATGAATACTAATAGAGGAAAACAACTACAAAGTGATATTAGCTTAAAAATAAATGGAAAATTAGTCTCCAGTGGGAAAGAAACAGCAGAGGAATTCAATAACTACTTTACAGAAACAGTAGAAAACCTGGCTAACCATCTTAAAAATAGCTGTCCCTTACAACTAGAACCAAACTTATGCTCTGAGACTCTATTTTTAAGACCTACATCTGAAACTGAAATAGAAAAGACACTTCACAGCAGAATTAAAAACAAAAAAAATCATCTGCTGGACAAGATCAAATTCCATGCTTCCTCCTTCACAATTGCAGTAACTTTATCAGTAAACCCCTAGCCCATATAATAAACTTCTCATTCCTGAATGGTGCATTTCCTGGTATGCTCAAAATTGCAAAAATTATACCTGTCCACAAAAAAGGAAGCAGAGAGGATCCCAGTAATTATCGACCCATTGCACTGCTTTCAACTTTTAGTAAAGTATTTGAATATATAATGCCCACAAGAATCATATCCTTTCTAGACAAAGAAAATATCCTGTCACCTGCTCAGTTCAGCTTCCAAAGTAAGAAAGCTACAACTGATGCAATACAAGAATTTCTAGATCATGCACTGGAGCTTGTGGACAAAAAACTCCCAGCCATAGGTGTCTTCCTAGATCTAACAAAGGCCTTCGACATGGTTAATCATAGTATACTTTTGCAAAAAATGCATTCCTATGGAATAAGAGGAAATGCCTATGACTGGTTTAAAAGCTATCTGGAAGATCGACAGCAGTATGTCGAATTAAATGAAACTAAGCTCTCAGGTACAGCTAGCACTGTACATTCCTCCATGCATACCATAAAGCAAGGCGTTCCCCAAGGCTCCGTCCTGGGCCTCTTGCTGTTCTTACTTTACATAAATGACCTTCCTCACAGCCTACCAAACACAAAAACCCTTTTGTTTGCTGATGACACTTCTATACTCATATCTGCACCCGAACAAATTCTCCAATCTCATATAGATAGGACCACAGATCAAATAAGTCGATGGCTTCAAAGTAACAGGCTGCTGCTAAATGCAAAAAAGACAATTGGAATAACCTTCCACACGGCCCAAAACAGAAATCCATTACTACCAACTATATCACTGGAAAAAAATAATGTTAAACTTGAAAATGAAATAAAATTTTTGGGCGTCACTATTACTGAAAAGCTCACATGGAAAAGGCACATTGATGTTACCAGCACAAAACTTAGTAAAGTATGCTTCATGATTAGATCAATAAGGAATGTCACTAACACAAGTACCCTAACCACAATGTACCATGCACTCTTTCACTCTGTACTTAGCTACGGAATCATCTTCTGGGGCCAAAATTCTGAATCAATTAAGATATTCAAACTGCAGAAGAAGATAGTCAGAACAATTATGTTCAAAAAACAAAGAGACACTTGTAAACTATTATTTAAGAAACTAAATATTTTGCCCCTCCCATGCCAATACATACTAGAATTATTATTCTTTACCAAAAAAAGTATCAACAAAATTAGCAAAAATATGGATTACCACGATTATGACACAAGATCAAAAACCTCTCTAAGAATACTTACCCACTCAACAAAACTGTACAGTGATGGTGTCAAGTGTATGGGAATAAAATTATATAATCATCTTCCAACTTTTATACAAGAAATCCAAGAAATAAATAAATTCAAACAGACAGTGAAGTCTCTTTTAATAAAAGACTGCTTTTATACCATCCAGGAATATTTGGAATCAAAATTGTCTTAGTGCATGATAATGTATCAAAGCTGAATGTTGTTAAGTCAATTTTGTCAGATCATGTAACAATTCTCTGTAAAGCCATAACTTTAGTAACATAATTTTGTAAGTAATGTAAAATAATAATTCTTCTGTGTTCTTGTTTACTGTTTTAGACTCCTGTAAACTGTATATTTGTATTGACTTATCCCATATCAGTTGTACAAGCCATTGTACTGATTTGATCTATGGGACAAATAATAAATAAATAAATAAATGAACATATCCATAAATGTGACACCAACCATATCTCAAATAATAGAAATTCATTTATACAAAATTTTGAGGATATGATTCCTGTGTTTAAATGGAATGAAGTAAAATTAACAGATATTAAAACTGTAATAGCAAAATTAAGTTACTCGAAATCAGAAGACATTTATTGTCTCTCCAATTTGGTAATAAAAAAATAGCACATGTAATAGCACACCCACTCTGTTCTCTTATGAACCGGATGTTTGTCAGTGGCAGTTTCCTTTCAGCCTTAAAAATGGTAGTCGTTACTCCATTGCACAAGAAAGGTGACAAGTCTTGCCCTAATAATTATCATCCAATCTCCCTTGTACCCATCATATCAAAAGTAGTGGAATATTGCATACAGCTCCAAATCTGTCAACAACTGCTATGGTATTAGAGGCTCAGAACTATCTCTGATCAGATCATATCTGAGCGACAGAAAACAAATTGTGCATTTTAACAATATGAAGTCAAATGTCTTGGATATCATGTAGGGTGTACCACAAGGCTCTGTGTTTGGACCTTTACTTATTATAATATATGTAAATGACTTTCCCAGCCACCATGTTATGTAAATCCACACTCTATGCAGATGATACAACTTTTGTTACAGCAGGGAAAGATTTAGGAGAATTAAACGAGGAAAGTGAGGCTCATCTCAGAGCAGCCATCAAGTGGTTCCAACTCAATGACTTACATATAAATCATGATAAAACTGTAAATATTCTCTTTAGCTTGTGTGTTAAGAGTGATAAGATGGATTGTGTCTCAGCTAAACTACTTGGGATCCATCTTGACACAAAATTAACGTGGAAGAGTCATACCAATTATATTTGTACTAAGTTAGCACGTGTGACATATTTGTTAGGTAAACTAAGGTCATGCATACTATGCCTTTTTCCACACCCATTTAACATATGCCACTATGTTGTGGGGAAACTCACCTGGATCAAAACAAGTTTTCATTTGGCAAAAGAAGGCAGTCAGATGCATCCCTGAAGTCAGAAATAATGAGTCTTGTAGATCATATTTCAAAAATCTAAAAATACTAACAGCTGCAGCCCTCTTTATACTAAGTTGTCTGACACACAAAAGAAAACCAACACAGTCTCAAACTACGACAAATCTATCCATCACCATGACACAGGTATAAAACAGAAAATTGACATCCCAGTTGCTAGACTAAAGAAAACTCGAGATAGTTACAGGTACATGGGAGTAAAACTATTTAACATGTTGCCAATAGAGGCACATAATGTGTCACTGAATGAGTTTAAAGTGTCACAAAGAAATGGCTTAGAGAAAAATCTTTTTATACAGTAGAGGAGTTTATAATGTGCACTAAAGATTATCTTAAGTGCCGGAACTAATATAGTTTCACTTGGATTAAACTTATACATGTAAATATAATGCAAATACCTTGTGCAGCATCAAGGACAAATTTTTGTATCTTATTAGACAATAATGTTCTACAGTATATTACACCATTTCTGTTAGTTATGTAAACTGAATGTGTACACAAACGACGACATCAATTGCATTTTTTAATGCCTAAAGATTGATAATAAAATAAATAAATACTTTTTCTGAGGTCATGTGCATGACGTCTCTGTTTCGGGGTTACTCTGACCACCGCTCAGGCTTACAGATACACTCTTGTAATTGGGTTCTTATGCTTCTAATGTTCTCCTACACAGGTACAATATGCTGAGAAGTCATAGAAAGGTGACTGGTGCAAGACAGTATAACACTTACAGTGAAGAAGACATACAGATTGCATTAGACGAAATTAAAAGTGGAACAATTTCAATAATGCAGCATCAAAGAAATACAGTATTGTAAGGTGCATTCAAAACATGAACCTAAATGTGGAAGACCAAGTGTATTTACAAATGAAGAAGAAAAAACATTTGTTCATTATGCTTTGACGATTAGTGGATGGGGTTTTCCATTTGATATGCAAGACTTGCAATATTTGAGAAAGCTATATTTAGATACAAGAGGAAAAAAAGGTATCTAAATTTGGTACAACCAATACACTTGGTGGGCCTGCAGTTTTATGAAGCGTCATAAGGATCTCTTATCCCACCGGAAATGCCAAAACCTGAAGACCTCAAATGCAGAAATTACTGTAGGTTCACTTCAAGAGTATTTTGATCATCTGAAAGTCTCATTAACACTAACATATTCCACTGATATGTTACACCCTTGTAGAATTCTCAGTTATGATGAGACAAACTTATGTAACAATCCAGGAAAGAAGAAATGTCTTTTTAAGTATGCAGAACGTGTGAAGGGCTCCAAGTAATCAAGTGTGTCAGTTACGTTTTGTGGATCGGCATCAGGGTACATTCTTCCACCTTACATGGTGTACAAAGCTGGACACATGTGGGACTCTTTGACAGAAGGTGGACCAAAGTTTGCTTGGTACAACAGAAGCCAATCTGGCTGGTTTGATGCTAACATATTTTGTGACTGATTTCAAAATTTATTTATCCAACATTTAAGAAAGTTTGGCAGTCAGGTTGCTCTCATAGGTGAAAATCTTTCCAGTCATTTCTCACCACTGGTGTTACAATTATCAAAGGATCACAACATTGTCTTCATATGCCTTCCCGAGAATGTGACACGTGTGTCAACCACTAGATGTAGCATTTTATGGCCCTATGGAGAAGTATTGGAGGCAAATCCTTGACACAAGGAAACAAAGGCAAAGGAGGAAGTCACAAGCAATCCCTAAGGAGAGCTTTCCCAAGCTTTTGAAAAGTCTTTGTGTGAGAGACTGTGACATGAAGCAAGGAGACAATGAATCAGTATCAAAATTTGATTGCGGGTTTCAAGAAATGTGGGACTGTGCCCTTTAACCAGGATAAAGTGAATGAATGCTTGCCTGATAATCCCTCTAAGTGTTTGGATACTATTTCTCCTATTGTTTCAAATTGTGTTGTGAACAACTTGCAAAACATGAGACATGGAGCTGAGGGTAATTCTGGTAATGCTGATAACAGGCGGAGAAAAATAAATGTACCCCCAGGACAGGGAATAACACCACAGAAGAGTGACACTTCCTCTAATGCCAAAACAACTGAGAAGAAAATAAACAAAGGACAGAAAAGGAGATGCACATCACATGCTGAATCTGTGAACAGCTCCAATATTTCATATACGGATAGCTCAGATTGTGACTATGCAAAGGAACTCAGCATAGATGAGCAAGCACTGGACATCAATGATCCAAGATATCAGCATCCTTCTGAACATAATTTATTAAACAGTGTTGATGACAGTGACAGTGTAGAACTCACAAACGTTAACTGTCAGTATATAGATGGAGGTTCCTTTGTGATTCTTAATATACCTACAACAAATAAAAACAAATGTCGGTCATACATTGATCAACTTATAAGTGTGTGTAGTTTAAGCAGTGGTTCAAGTGTGACGTATAACGTTAAATATCTCAGAAAGCAAGGGAAGAAGTTTGTTTGGTCGGAAATGCCAAACACATACTTGATACGTGAAGAACAGGTAGCCCTAATTCTCACTGCACCATATGTTCTAAAACGGGGATTTAGGTTTAATTTGGATGAACTTGAGAGTATTATGCTGAACTTATTTTTGGGGCTATATGTGTAGTTCTCCATCCTGGTAACTTTCATTATTTTTATAATTTTGATGATAGATCACTTTGTTTCATTCATGTACCTCACTATGTTTTCTCTTTTATAATGTTTAATAAAGCCCTTAAGATAAATTTAGACCAATGTATTTATTTCTGGATGGTCAAAGTTTCACTGCGCTGTTGACATATTGACCACAGATGGGATTGTAGTTGACAGTTGTGGCGGAGATAGAGGCCGGTCAATGTAACCCCAAACCCATGGTAACATTGGCCACCAACAATTTTCTCCATAACTACCTCTGTATTTTATAAAATGTGTTTTACCTATCAATGTGTTATCCTTTCATACAAGCCCCCAAACTGAGAAACATAAACATCACATCAGTTAAAAAATTGTCATGATATCACAATTGAATCTGAAAATCGATCAAAGTACACCAATAACTGGTTTACGGGTAAGTACTTGCAGCAAGATGCAAGAAACTAGAACGAATTTTCACATTGCAGCAGAGTGGGTGCTGACTTGAAACTTCCTGAGAAATTAAAAGTGTGTGCCAGACCAGGACTCAAAGCTGGGAACCTGGTCTGGCCCACAGTTTTACTTTTGAAGGAAGTTTCATGCAAGGAACTGTTATCACTAATTTGCAAAGTTCTTGAATTTGACTAGACTAACGGACGTAGATAGGAGGAACGGGTTGCAGATATGGTCGTTCGTAATATTCCGCCCGCTTCTGTGATTGTATGGATAATGCACCACAGCACAGCTGAGAAGTTCAGCAGAATACCTAATAAATATGAGATCAGGATTACGATGTTAGAGTAGTTGCGAGAGTGGCAAGTGAAATGCAACGACTCAACGAAGCAGTGTCCACAGTTGTCTAAAAAGCAAAATAAACCAGCCATGAAAGTGTGAGCAGATGCCATAAAATAGTCCGTCTATCACTCTACAACAGTGATTTAAAGCGATAATCCACCAGAAAATACAATACATCAAAAATAAGGCAAGCCAATTATAAAGAACACTAAATGAAGAAATTCCTGACGTTATAGCACTAACAGAACATGGACTAAATGAGCATGAAATTGTAAATCCTACCACAGCAAATTACAGTGTAACAGCTAGTTCATACAGAAGAAATAGTAAAGGAGGGGGTAATGCTATACTAATCCAAAACAATATAAATAGAAACTGTGTACATAGTCTTGATTTTCACGAAGACCCAAGAGTTAAGATGGCGTCACATATACACCAATAGTAAATCGTTCCGCGAAAAACGGCAATTTATTTTATCTAAAATCAATAAAAACCAGAAAAATGTCAGTCTATGCTCAATAACTCATGTGTGGATCCACTCTTTTGGAATGTTCGTACATTTATATCGATATATGGAATCCAATGAAGAGTGATACATCTTTATAGCACCTTTTTGTTCTTTGCGCATTTTCTCTCTCACTGTAAAAAGATGGATGTGTGTAGTTGTAGCGTGATTTGTACTTAACCTTTGTTCCGAATAAATATTATCAACATGGTAGCAGTTCGCGGTTGTAAACCACAAACGACGTGTGTCCCTCAGAATAATAGTGATTGGCTGTAAATTAAATGGAAGACTGGTATACGAAAAAGTGTGATTTGTGAAACTGAACATGGCTGGTATTAAGATACTGGTATTTGATTGAGAAGACTACGGGAACTGGAAAAGAAGAATGGAAATGTACCTGAAAATGAAGAAATGCTACACAGTGGCTTCAAGAGCGAAAACAAGCGCGGACAAGACGGATATGTGGGAAGAAGAAAATCTGATTGCAATGAACTACATATATGGAGTGTGGCAGAACTGCCAGAAAATATAAATATCTTTGCTTTTTTGTACTTCGTTTTACTTTTTTGGTTGTTGACTAGTTGCTGTGAGACATTCGTCATGACTGTTACGGTGACTGTCGAAAACTATTTGTTTGTGTTTTGACATTTTATACTCTCAATTTGGAAATTTATCCTGGAAAACAGCTGCCTGGACCCTTCTTGACTGGCATGTCTCCATACAAACTGGTGATGCATGTGACGAAGCCTATACACAATATCGGCAGAAGTATTACTATGGACAACTGGTTTAGTAGCTTTTTACTGGCCAAACAACTGTTGAATAAAAGGTTGACATCAGCTGGGATAATAAAAAAGAATTACCACCTGGAATTAAAGTTAACAAAATTTGTATTGCAAGAAAAAACGCTTATCCTCTTATCTAGTATCACTTGGATGGGAGACCATCGAGGCTGCCATGTGCTACTCGACCCAATAGTAGCGGCTTCGGTCAAGAATACCATCTTACAACCGGGAGAGCGGTGTGCTGACCCCATGCCCCTCCTATCTGCACCCTCCACCAAGGATGACACGGCGGTTGGATGGTCCTGGTAGGCCACTCGTGGAATGAAGATGGAGTGCTTATCTCGTATGCATCATGCTACTGTGATTAAAAGTGAAACAGGTTTCTGGAACATTAGAACATTGGGAGAAGCCAGCAGACTGAAACAATTTACAAAGGAGATGACGAGTTACGGGTTGGGCATTCTAGGACTTAGTGAGGTGAGATGGCTAGATTTTGGAGAAATCCAAATAAGATGGATATGCCTTTTTATACTCTGGGGCCGCTGAAGAGGATGCAGAGCACAGAAATGTAGTTTTACTTTTGTTAAACAAAGGAGCGAAAAATAGCCTTATGGAATAGAAACCAGCTTCAGAAAGACTACTGACAGCACGTTTTAAGACAAACATTCGAAATTTCACAGTCATCCAATGCTATGCTCCTACATAAACCTCAGATACTGAACAGAAAAAGAGAGTTTTACCTCTCTGTAAGTGACACCATTAAAAGTAGCAGTAAGATAGACATCTTGGAAAACAGATATGACCTGTTGCTTCAGTTAGAAACTGGTGAGCCTCAAGCAGTTGCAGGTGTAGACAGGGCACAACAAACTTTCAGCAGCAAATTGAAAAGTAATGTAAGGAAATCAGTAAAGAGAAAGGAAGTGTTGTTGTTAGGTAGTTCCCATGGAAGAGGCATTCGCCAACTTTTGCAGGATGAACTAGGATCAGAATACCAGGTCACCAATTTTTTTACACCTAGTGCTGGTCTAGAGCAGGTGACAGAGGATTTAGGATCACTTTGCAAAGATTTCACTAAGGAAGACACCGTGGTTATAGTGGGTGGGGCAGGTAACAGTATTGACAGAGATTCTGGGTACAGTATACAGTGTGACCTGGCGAAGATTGCATCAGCATCTAAGCATACTAGTGTCGAGTTTGTATCTGTTCTTGGGCGCCATGACCGACCTCATTTGAACTCGACAGAAGAGAGTTAATTTGGAGCTGGAACGGCTGCTTATGTCGGGTGCAGGGTCACACATTGGTGTGGTTCCTGTTGATTCTCTCAGTAGGTGGGATTATACGAGGCATGGCCTTCACCTCAACAGGAAGGGGAAGGGTAAATTGGCTGGGGAAATAGCAGGAAAGTTAAAGGGGGGAGGCACTGTCATGAGTGGTAAAATACCAGTGGTTATAGGGTTCAGAAAAGGCCCTTTTTTAGGGTGGGGAGGACAGAAAGAAAGCAAATTTTAAGAGAGGTTAGAACTGAGACAAACCTTAAGTTTGAGAAAGAAATCAATAAACATAATTCCACCTTATTACATCAGCATAAACAGCTATTGGTTAAGACTTTTCAACAGTCAGCAGATATTATAACTCTACCAAATTTTAACTCAGTCAATGTGAAATGTCAGCTATATTTATTGCATCAAAATATTCGAGGACTGAGAAATAAAATTAATGAATTAACTATCTGCATAGATGAATTAGAGTTTTCAAACACAGCTGACATAATCTGTCTATCTGAACATCATGTGACCGCAGGTATAGAACTTTTAAGTGTTGCATGGTTTAGGTTAGCATCTCACTTTTGTAGATCAGAAATGGAGAAAGGAGGAGTTGCCACATTCATTAGGAATTGTCATAAATTTAAGAACATAGACATTCATAAATTTTGCCTAGAACAGCATATGGAAGCACGTGCAACAGAATTAGAATTTCACAAAAAATCCTTCATAATATTAAGTGTATATCGAGCACCTGCAGGTAACTTTAATCTGTTTTGTAAACCACCTTGAAGCTGTTCTGGCCCATTTAACAACCAAAAACAAACAAATAGTGGTTGCTGGTGATTTCAATGTAGATTTCCTTAAAGACTCTCCCAATAAGAACTTATTTGAGTTAGTAACACTATCACTCAACTCAATTCCCACAGTAAAATTCCCCACTAGGGTAGCCACTTGCTCACAAACAGCCATTGATAATATCTTTATAGAAAAGTCCAATGAACAAAATTATATTACAAAACCAATAGTCAATGGCCTCTCAGACCATGACATGCAGTTCCTTCTGTTAAATGTTAATACTGAACAGCATATAGAATCTGTTAAATCTGAGCTCAAGAGGGTAAGTAATAAGCCAAAAGTTGATTATTTTAGGACACTTCTCAGAGACATTCAGTGGACTTATGTTTACAGTGCTCATGGCATGAATGAAAAATATAACACTTTTGCTAATAAAGTGCTTACCTTATTCAAACACTGTTTTCCCCCAAAACTTACCAAGGTTAGAGCAAAGTCTACAAAAAAGCCGTGGATTACTCGAGGAATAGGGGTATCTTGTAAAACAAAAAGAAAACTGTATCTGCCAATCCGAAACAGTTCCGATGTGGATGCTATAGCACATTACAAGAAATACTGCTAAATATTAAAGACTGTAATACAGATGTCAAAGCAAATATATTACAAGGAAAAGATAGTCATATCAGATAACAAAATAAAGACAATATGGGATTTAGTGAAGGAGGAGACCGGTAGAACCAGACATGAAGAGGAACAAATAGCATTAAGAGCAAATGATACATTGGAGACAGAAGTGTATAGTGTTGCAGAACTTTTTAATAAACATTTTATAACTGTCACCGAAAAGATGGGGTTGTCAGGTTCAGTAGATGCTGCTATGGGATACCTCAGACCAGAAATTTCAAGCAACTTCCATAATATGAATTTGACCCTCACTTCCCCTACAGAAATAATGTCCATCATAAAATCTTTAAAATCAAAAACATCTAGTGGGTATGATGAAATATCAACAAAGTTAATTAAAGAATGTGATTTTGAGCTAAGTAACATATTAAGCTATCTGTGTAACCAGTCATTTATCAGTGGAATATTTCCTGAATGGCTAAAATATGCTGAAGTTAAGCCTGTTTAAGAAGGGAGATAAATAAATAGCATCAAATTTCTGTCCAATTTCACTGTTGCCAGCATTCTCAAACATTTTCGAAAAAGTAATGTACAGTCAGCTTTATAACCATCTTATCTCAAATAACATACTGCCAAAGTCACAGTTTGGATTTCTAAAAGGTTTTGATATTGACAAGGCTATCTACACTTACAGTGAAAATGTGCTTAATTCATTAGACAAAAAATTGCAGGCAACTGGTCTATTTTGTGACCTGTCAAAGGCATTTGACTGTGTAAATCACAATATCCTTTTGAGTAAATTAGAATATTATAGTGTAACAGGAAATGCTGCAAAATGGTTCAAATCTTATGTCTCTGGCAGGAAACAAAGGGTGTTATTAGGAAAGAGACATGTATCAAGCTATGAGGCATCATCCAACTGGGAACGTATTACACATGGGGTCCCACAAGGTTCCATTTTGGGGCCCTTACTTTTTCTTGTGTATATGAATGACCTTCCATCAGTAACATTACCAGATGCCACGTTTGTTTTGTTTGCCGATGATACAAACATTGCAATAAATAGCAAATCAAGCGTATTCTTAGAAAGATCAGCTAATAAAATATTTGTGGACATTAATCACTGGTTCCTAGCGAATTCTTTGTCACTAAACTTTGAAAAAACACAGTACATGCAGTTCAGAACTTGTAAGGGGTGTCCCACGAGTATACGTCTAACATACGATGACAAGAAGATCAAGAAGTGGACAGTGTTAAATTCTTGGGATTACAGCTTGATAATAAATTCAACTGGGAGGAGCACACCACAGAACTGCTGAAGCATCTTAACAAATCTCTGTTTGCAATGCGAATTTTGTCAGACATAGGGGATATAAAAATGAAGAAGCTGGCATACTATGCTTACTTCCATTCCATAATGTCATATGGGATTATTTTTTGGGGTAATCCGTCAAGCCAAGCTAAAGTTTTCCAGGCACAAAAACGTGCAGTAAGAGTTATATGTGGTGTGAACACAAGAACATCCTGCAGGAGCCTGTTTAGGGAACTAGGGATACTAACTACTGCTTCCCAATATATTTATTCCTTAATGAAATTTGTCATTAAAAATATATCACTTTTTCAAACCAACAGCTCAATTCATGGAATCAATACTAGAAATAAGAATAATCTTCACAAGGATTTAAAGTCACTTAGTCTTGTACAAAAAAAGAGTGCATTATTCAGGAACACACATTTTCAATAACTTGCCAGCAGCCATAAAAAGCTTAACAACCAATGAAATTCAGTTTAAGAGAAGCCTAAGGGATTTATTGGTGGCCAACTCCTCCTAGTCCATTGATGAATTTCTCAGTAAAACCAACTGATTTGGGTATATATAAAACTTCTGCACAATTTCAGTGCAGTAATGCATTCAGTGTGTGTGTGTGTGTGTGTGTGTGTGTGTGTGTGTGTGTGTGTGTGTGTAAGTAAGTACAATCTAACTTCTGCACCATTTCAGTGCAGTAATGTGTTCATTGTAAATAAGTATTATAGTAGTTGTATTACATGTTTATTACCTTGTAAATAAATAAAAAACTTTTTTATTTTAAATCCAGTGCATTAGTATTTGTAAAATGACTTTCATATAGTGTTCATTAAAAAATGACAATCATTCCACTTGGGACCTGTGGTACATTAGCTTATTTGTTTTAGTTGTAAATATTTGTCATGTATTGTTGTTTTTCTGACATGTTTCACATCCTGGAGGACCTCCTCACTATGGATCAATTGGAATGAAAGTAAATCTAATCTAATCTTGATTATTATGGGAGACCTAAATGCAAAAATTGGAAAGAAGAATGAAGGCCCAGAGCATGTAAAGGGAATCCACAGTATTGGAGAAATGAATGAAAATGCGGACATGTTTTCAAATTTCTGTACCAGTCACGATTTAGTGATTGGAAGTACATTACTCCCACACAAGACTAGCCATAAGGTTACATGCGTATCCTCTGTTCACAGAATGGAAAACCAAATTGATCATACAGCGCTAAGCAAAAAATTTAGAAAGTCACTGATGAACGTGAGAAATAAACGTGGAGGCTGATGTTTTCAGTGATCAACACTTTACTGTTGCAAATTTTAGACTAAAAATCATGGTTACAAATAGAAAGTTCGAACAATGGAACAAAAAATATTATGTGGGAAATCTTAGAATAACAGCAAAACAAGAAGCTCTCTATATTGAGCTATGGAACCGCTACACGGCACTCCAAGAAGCACAGGAAAGTGATTAAAATAGTGTTGTAGATGATACATGGACTCAGATTAAGGACGTCTACTGCAAAGTGGCAAACAGGTCCTTGGCTTTAAAAACCACTTGAAGAAAGATTGGGTGAAAACGTACATGGAATTTGATCAGCTGTAGGAAGGAGATTAAGGCAAAATTAAATATGAGTAAAACAAGACTGCAGAAAACTCGAATGCAAGCTGAGTATGCAGCTACTAACGCTCAAATAAAGAGGAGTGTGAGGAACAATAAGAGAAAGTGGATGGATGAGCAAGGGGTGATGCAAAGAACTGTACCGCATCACTAGAAGGTTGTCCAAAAAAGGTTTCAACTACAACACATCTGTGAAAAGCAATGAGTGTCGACTGTTGACGACAGAAGAAGACCAACTTAGAAGATGGAGAGAATATTTTTCTGAAGTCTTAAATGGAGAGCAACCTGAAAAGAGGGAGAGGCAATGGAATTTTCCAGATGCCAGTGAGAGAACTAATGTAAACACATCAACTAAGACCGAAATTAAAATAGCTCTTAAACAGATAAAGAACCGGAAGGCTCCAGGAATGGATAATATTGCGCCTGAGGTGCAAATAGCAGACATTGACGCCACTGTAAATCTACTGCATCTATTGTTTGAGAAGTTATCGTCAGAAGAGAAAATACCAAAAGATTGGAAAGAAGAGTTGATTATTAAGTTGCCAAAGAAAGGAGATACTGCCAACTGTGATAACTGGCGAGGCATCACCCTCCTATCTGTACCAAGTGAAGTACTCTGTGGATTGATGCTACATCGTATCAAGGACTCAGTCGAGGCACAACTGAGAAAAGAGCAAGCTGGGTTTACAGAGCACAGAAGTTGTGTCAATCACATCAACACACTGCGTATAATACTTGACCAGAGTGCAAAATGGCAGAACACATTCTACCTTACATTAATTGATTTTGAAAAGGCATTTGACTTTGTTAATAAGAGTGTTATGTGGCATATCTTGGAACAATATGGAATACCGTCAAAGATAATAAATATTATTAAATCCATGTATGATGGATATGAATGTAGGGTATTACACAATGGTGGGGTGAGGCAGGTATGTATTATGTCACCTATCTTGTTCTTGTTGGTACTGGACAGCGTAATGAAAAGAGTTATTGATGGCAGGAGAAGAGGTATTGAGTGGGGAATGCAAGACAGGCTTGAAGACCTTGACTTTGCTGACGATATCTGTCTGCTCTCGCAAAAATTGCGTGACATAAATGAAAAGCTGGAAAGACTGAAAGAGGAAGCAGAAACTGCCGGATTTAAAATACATGTTCAGAAAACTAAGGAAATTAGAATGCGATCTGAGAAACAAGCGAAGTTAACAGTGTATGGAAAGGAATTGGAACAAGTAGACTCCTTTGAATATCTAGGAAGTACCGTCTGTACAGATGGAGGGGTCGAAGAGAATGTAAAGAGTCGGATATGAAAGGCAAATTGAACCTTCGTACAACTGTACCCTGTCTGGAGTAATAAGAACATCTCGAGACGAACAAAGCTGCGCTTGTTCAATAGGAATGTAAAGTCAGTCAGTACTGTATAGTTGCGAAACATGGAAGGTAACTTACATGACTGTAAACCAGCTGCAAGTCTTCATAAACCGCTGTCTTCGGCAAATTATATATGTGAGGTGGCCAGATGTTATATCAAATGACGAATTGTGGGAGATGACAAACCAGAGACCAATCCGTGAACAAATCAAGAAAATGGAGGTGGATTGGTCACACAATACTCAAACAATAAGATGCTGTTGAGAAGGCTACACTGGATTGGAACCACAAGGAACACGAAGACGTGGCCGCCCGAAAAAGACATGGAAAAGAACGGTGGAAGAAGCAGCTCTGAAAGCCGGTAAAACATGGAGTGAAAAATGTCTGGCTGCCAACAGACCAAATGGAATGTCTTCACTACTGCCTTATGATCCAACAGGAAGTACGCCAAGAAGCAGTTAGTGCAGCACACGCCCGCTCGTGCGAGTTTCACAGACGCGCCCACCGGAAGGTTAAGCAGGCAATATTTCCGCGAGTGCCGCCATCGATTTCGTGTCAAGCACAAAACGCGGGCAGTGGTGCAAGCACTGCTGCAAGCAGTTGACAGATGTCAAGATGGGGAAGCTGTGTGTGTGGAAATGAATAGTGTTCCTGCGAAAAACGAAAAAAAATGACGATAAAATAAAGTGTGTGTGACCTGTAGGACCGAAATCGTGAAGTTAAATGAGAGTATTTCTATCCTTCAGTTAATCATTAGTGTACTCACTAGTGATATGTCTGAACTTCGAAAAGAAATGAGTCAGCCATTGGGCAAACAAAGGTCCCTTTCTTCCCCGCTTAAAAATTCTGAGTACACTAACATATCATAAAAACAAAAGTTTGAGCACAAAAAAATCGCCAGGAAGTGAAAACATCGAACAACTGGTGCTTAAAGACAAATTACGGGCTATTTCCGTGAGAGAAGAGACTGAACAAATACTGGTAAGTGGAAATGAACATTCAGAACCACCGAGTCGATAGAATGGTGAACCGTCGTCTAAATCTAGCATTAGGAAAGACAGCCACGTTGAGAAGCTGTCAGTGGCGTAGCGTGAAGGGACACTTTGAGACTTAGTCTCCCCTGTATTCGTGCTTAAAAAAGATACAATATTAATTCATAACAAAAATATAAACTACTTTCTAATAAGACATTAGTTCTGTAGCCCGCGCCGCACCCTGAGTATTGGTGTATTTGCCTGCTTGAGGTTGCCGCGCGGTCTCAGGCGCCTTGTCACGGTCCGTGCGGTTCCCCCCGTCAGATGTATGAGTCCTCCCTCGGGCATGAGTGTGTGTTGTCCATAGCGTAAGTTAGATCAAGTAGTGTGTAGGCTTAGGGACCCATGACCTCAGCAGTTTGGTGCCATAAGACCTTACTACAAATTAAAAAAAAAAAAAAAAAAATCCTCCTTGAGACTCGACTGCTCTCAGTCTCTGTCTCCCTTCCCTCAGCTGGCTGTATGCGCCAGCGCTTTAGTGGCATTCTTGGCTCCCCTTTTCAACGAAAGCAGGTACCAAGACCAGTGCGTTTAAAATTAGTTGTGACTTTTGACGTTCGGCTCAGTGGCGGGGAAGTGACGCCGTTGTCCAGGTAACACCAATGACGAGCCGGCTTTCCCTACCATGCCGCCAACAGTTTGGTTGGTAACGCTCCCCTTTTGCCACGCCGTGGGTAAACAGTACGACGTGGTGTCGCGCATCAAAGGTACCTACGTTTATTAGCTCTCGTTGCAAAGTGATAGTTTCTGGCGGAGAAGTGTTCTAAGTTGTCAGGTATTCTGAACGTGTATTTCATGCTGGCGCTGCATTAATAGCAACAGTGCAATACGTCTGAAAACACAGGATCCACAATACAAGTGGACGTTCTGGAATACATTCACTGGCTGTGAAAATAATGTTCTGCTGCAAAACATTACTCCGAATTCGACAGTACTGGACATCACGCCATACCACTTTGCTGTGATGAATAAAGCTACAACGATGAAGTGAATGAAAGCAGATATTTGGTCCTAGGTTCATAGAAATGTTTCACTGGATAAAGTTGAACGTAGCACGTATAAGGCAAAGTTAATGTTACTTGTAATGCTGTACAAGCCACAAACCTCACGGTACCAGGTCGAAAAACTAACTGACGCTAAAGGACATAGTTTAATCAGCCTTCGTCTGTATCAAGCTAATTAAAATCCGACTAAGTATACGCTCAGTGAAGCTGCAATTCTGGAAGAAGCCAATGGAAATGTTTCACTACAGGGCAAGTCTCGAGTTGTCAGCCATACCAAGAAGGTAGTTGGGAGAGCTGGATTAACAAAGGACTATACAAAGATGGCGGCAAGTAGTAGTGAAACGGTTCTTAGCTCGTGTAAAAACACTTCTTTAGACGATAAAAAGTGTAGAAAGTGCGCAAAAATGTTGAAAACTGGAATCACATGCAGGGAATGCAACAATTCGTTTCATTTTCGATGTGCTAAAATTGACTCATCAGTGAAAGAAAACAACGAATTTACGACAAGCTGGAACTGCATTCAGTGCTGCCTTAAAAACTCAGGTAAAATTACAAATGCAAAAAGTTGTGACTGTAAGTGCGAATTCTCAGCATTAGTTGAAGATTTAATACGTGAAATTCAGTGTTTAAAAGCTGAGGTTACATCACTAAATAAAAAGGTGAACGAAATTGATCGGCAGTGCCTGTTGAACGGTTGTTGTTGTTGTCTTCAGTCCTGAGACTGGTTTGATGCAGCTCTCCATGCTACTCTATCCTGTGCAAGCTGCTTCATCTCCCAGTACCTACTGCAACCTACATCCTTCTGAATCTGCTTAGTGTACTCATCTCTCGGTCTCCCTCTACGATTTTTACCCTCCACGCTGCCCTCCAATGCTAAATTTGTGATCCCTTGATGCCTCAAAACATGTCCTACCAACCGATCCCTTCTTCTAGTCAAGTTGTGCCACAAACTTCTCTTCTCCCCAATCCTATTCAATACCTCCTCATTAGTTACGTGATCTATCCACCTTATCTTCAGTATTCTTCTGTAGCACCACATTTCGAAAGCTTCTATTCTCTTCTTGTCCAAACTAGTTATCGTCCATGTTTCACTTCCATACATGGCTACACTCCAAACAAATACTTTCAGAAACGACTTCCTGATACATAGATCTATATTCGATGTTAACAAATTTCTCTTCTTCAGAAACGCTTTCCTTGCCATTGCCAGTCTACATTTTATATCCTCTCTACTTCGACCATCATCAGTTATTTTACTTCCTAAATAGCAAAACTCCTTTACTACTTTAAGTGTCTCATTTCCTAATCTAATTCCCTCAGCATCACCCGATTTAATTTGACTACATTCCATTATCCTCGTTTTGCTTTTGTTAATGTTCATCTTATATCCTCCTTTCAAGACACTGTCCATTCCGTTCAACTGCTCTTCCAAGTCCTTTGCCGTCTCTGACAGAATTACAATGTCATCGGCGAACCTCAAAGTTTTTACTTCGTCTCCATGAATTTTAATACCTACTCCAAATTTTTCTTTTGTTTCCTTTACTGCTTGCTCAATATACAGATTGAATAACATCGGGGAGAGGCTACAACCCTGTCTCACTCCTTTCCCAACCACTGCTTCCCTTTCATGCCCCTCGACTCTTATTACTGCCATCTGTTTTCTGTACAAATTATAAATAGCCTTTCGCTCCCTGTATTTTACCCCTGCCACCTTTAGAATTTGAAAAAGAGTATTCCAGTCAACATTGTCAAAAGCTTTCTCTAAGTCTACAAATGCTAGAAACGTAGGTTTGCCTTTTCTTAATATTTCTTCTAAAATAAGTCGTAAGGTCAGTATTGCCTCACGTGTTCCAACATTTCGACGGAATCCAAACTGATCCTCCCCGAGGTCTGCATCTACCAGTTTTTCCATTCGTCTGTAAAGAATTCGCGTTAGTATTTTGCAGACGTGGCTTATTAAACTGATAGTTCGGTAATTTCCACATCTGTCAGCACCTGCTTTCTTTGGGATTGGAATTATTATATTCTTCTTGAAGTCTGAGGGTATTTCGCCTGTCTCATACATCTTGCTCACCAGCTGGTAGAGTTTTGTCATGACTGGCTCTCCCAAGGCCGTCAGTAGTTCTAATGGAATGTTGTCTACTCCGGGGGCCTTGTTTCGACTCAGGTCTTTCAGTGCTCTGTCAAACTCTTCACGCAGTATCGTATCTCCCATTTCGTCTTCATCTACATCCTCTTCTATTTCCATAATATTGTCCTCAAGTACATCGCCCTTGTATAAACCTTCTATATACTCCTTCCACCTTTCTACCTTCCCTTCTTTGCTTAGAACTGGGCTGCCATCTGAGCTTTTGATATTCATACACGTGGTTCTCTTCTCTCCAAAGGTCTCTTTAATTTTCCTGTAGGCAGTATCTATCTTACCCCTAGTGAGATAAGCTTCTACATCCTTACATTTGTCCTCTAGCCATCCCTGTTTAGCCATTTTGCACTTCCTGTCGATCTCATTTTTGAGACGTCTGTATTCCTTTTTGCCTGCTTCATTTACTGCATTTTTATATTTTCTCCTTTCATCAATTAAATTCAATATTTCTTCTGTTACCCAAGGATTTCTAGCAGCCCTCGTCTTTGTACCTACTTTATCCTCTGCTGCCTTCACTACTACATCCCTCAGAGCTACCCATTCTTCTTCTACTGTATTTCTTTCCCCTATTCCTGTCAATTGTTCCCTTATGCTCTCTCTGAAACTCTGTACAACCTCTGGTTCTTTCAGTTTATCCAGGTCCCATCTCCTTAATTTCCCACATTTTTGCAGTTTCTTCAGTTTTAATCTACAGGTCATAAGCAATAGATTGTGGTCAGAGTCCACATCTGCCCCTGGAAATGTCTTACAGCTTAAAACCTGGTTCCTAAATCTCTGTCTTACCATTATATAATCTATCTGATACCTTTTAGTATCTCCAGGATTCTTCCACGTATACAACCTTCTTTCATGTTGAACGGTAGTAGGCCTAAATCAAAAACAAAGGAATGCTTTCCGACTATTGTAACTCAAAACAGGTATCAGATTCTTGACGAAATACCGATGGCGGAAGTTGCAGCATTAAAATCCGTGCAAACTAAAAACAACCGTTCAAACTGTAAAAAAATTGCCAGTGATAATTTCAAAAAACGCCAAGTCCCAAACTCATGTATTAATGCTAACCTAGTGAGTGAACATAAACAAATAGTTCACTGTAACGACAGTGAAGTCCGTGAAAGAAATGACAGTGTAATCCATGAAAATGTATGCAAGAAACTATTCCAAAACGGCAGTAGAAGCGAGAAGAACCAGAATGTAGTACAAGAAGGGCCGAATTCTTATCTATGGGGACAGTCATGGTCGCGAAATAGCTCAAAACATCGTGAATATCCAAGACGATTTTACAACTGTGGCTCACATTCAACCTGGTGCACCTCTTTCTGCTGTGGTGAAGCCGTGTGTGCAAGATAGTGAATCTTTCTCAGCAAATGATTATGTCGTTATCATCGGTGATACAAATGATGTGGCTAAAAACCAAGCAAATGACGCTATCAGGCACATGAAAATAACACTCGGTAAGTTGACTGGCACGAAAGTAATTGTTGTTAACGTTCCACATAGACATGATCTAATGGACCAATCTATTGTGAACTTGGAAGTGCAAAAGACAAATGTTAGGCTTAATACAATATGTAATAAATTTCGCAATGTGTCTTTGGTAAACATCAGTAAACTAGAAAGAAACCTGCACACAACTCATGGTATGCACATGAATAAGAGAGGTAAAAAGTTTGTGAGTAAATTAATTATTAATGAAATCAGACGAAACAATACACAAAGCAGTGTAAATAAGTGCATTGCTATGGAATGGCACAACCCACCCAAACAGGACCTACCACACAAACAGCTACTGCTGACAAGCCAGGGAAACTTGTAAGCCCTGCTGGACAGCCTGGTAGCTCTAAATCTCCCTGTATGGTCCAGCAGGAGAAACTCAGCCCTAATATCATACAGCGGAACCCTTGTAGTCTTAAAAACAATCAGCCTGGTAGGGTGACACCCCCATCAAGTGTTCAACAATCCAAACTCACATTCAAATTAATTCAGCAGAACTTTCAAAGTCTTAGCAATAAGCACAATGAGTTGGATACCATTGCAGCAATTGATAACCCAGATGTTTTAGTTATAAGTGAACACTGGTACACAGATGAGCTAATCAGTGTATGTAAGCCACTCTCCATGATCTTTTGCTCTGCCTTCAGTAGAAAAGAGAAACGTGGTGGTGGGGTAGCTATCTTTGCTACCAGCAGTAGTAATTATAGTGTAATAGATGTAAGTGCTTTCAGCATTGAGGGAATAATAGAACTAGCAGCAATTAATTATAAGTGGGGGAAAGAGAACTTAATTATTATAGGCCTATATAGACCTCCATCTGGTAGCCTAGATATTTTCTTTGATGTTCTTAACGACCTGCTTGTTGACATTGACAGTAAACACTGCAGTAAAAATGGCTGGGTTAACATAATACTAACTGGAGATATAAACATTGACCTGTTGTCCAATGACTCTATCTCTAAGAAACTAATGCTAATACTAGCACAGTTTAACTTAACATTTCTGATAAATGAGCCCACTAGAGAGGTCAATAGTATCAAATTATGCATTGACAACATTATAACTAACATGTCCCACTTTACATGCAGTGCATCAGTTCTGAAGCTTGCCATTTCTGACCACCACACAATACAGGTATTGATAGAAGCTGAAAATACTCATGTCAATAGAAAAGTAAACAATATGTAACAAAAAGAATCACCAATGATGACAATGTTAAAGATCTCAACAGTTTGCTGAAAAGCTTACAATGGGGTGAAAAAAACAGCATTACTTTCAGTGAATTTGCATCAGATTTTTATTATTGCTTCAGTATTTCATGCCCAGAAATGACCTTTACAGTAAATGACTGCAAAAAGAGACAAAAAAATAACTGGATAAATCATGAAGTAAAAACAGCAAGAGAGAAACTTAGACTTTTCCAATATGCAATGGTAAATAATAACAATAATAATAGACTAAAGGTAGAATTTAAGAACTATCATGATTATTATAAAGATCTGCTGCTAGAAACTAAAAGTAAATATGTAGCCACAATGTTAAGGAACTCTACTAACACTGGACTAGCTGTCTGGAAAGTAATAAATAGCTTTAGGGATTGTAAGGACAGATCTACTAGTGATTTTACTATAAACCATAAAGGGCGTATCATGAAACTTCAATGTCAGATTGCAAATGTTTTTAATGAGTACTTTTCTTCTGTTGGAAAATCTGTCAATGACCATTTTAAGAATCTTCAGTATAGATATAAGGGCATTCCAATCAAACAAAGCATATACTTGGCCCCAACCAATAGCAAGGAAATCCAAACCATAGTAAGGTCATTAAAAAATACAAAATCAGCAGGCTATGATGGATTGTCTATCAGTACACTGAAAAGATGCATAGACAACATATCTGATGCCATGGCCACAGCAGTAAATGATGTAATTGCATCAGGTTGTTTCCCAGATAGTCTAAAGATAGCACAAGTAACCCCGATTTACAAGAAAGGTGATAAATCAAAAATTGAGAACTACCGTCCCATCTCAATCTTACCTGCATTTTCTAAGGTAGTTGAGAAAGTTATTTATACTAGATTAATGACATTCCTGAGTCAACACAATTTAATATTTGAAAATCAGAATGGCTTTATGAAAAACAAGTCAATTTCAGTAGCCGCAGCACAATTAATAGACAAAATAATAACTGCCATAGAGAATAAGGAGTATGTAACTGGAGTGTTCCTTGATCTAGAAAAGGCTTTTGATTGTGTCAACATCACCATATTACTTGACAAGCTATGGAACCTGGGTATTAGAGGAACTGGCTATGATCTAATAAAATCCTATATGTGCAATAGAAAACAATTTGTCTTGCTTAAAACAAAAAGTGGGTCTTTCAAATCTAAAATTACTGATATCGAATATGGAGTGCCTCAAGGTTCTGTCTTGGGACCCCTTCTTTTCTTAATTTATGTTAATGACATACAGTATTGTTCCCCTACCTGTAAAAAAATATTGTATGCAGATGATACATCAATTGTGTGTAGACACGAAGACTATGACAGTCTGGAGGTGCTGTGCAACAGTGTAACTAATGAAATAGTGAAGTATTTTAATGAAAGCCATCTAAATGTAAGTGCTTCAAAGACTGCAATGATGGAATTTAACACAAGGAAACAAATAGAATTTGGTATGAAATTATCCATAGGAAATGACATTGTGAAAAAAGAAAAATGGACAAAGTTCTTGGGAATTACAATCCAGGACAGCCTCAAATGGGACATGCATATCGATTCCTTAGCCTGTAAGCTGTCGAAGAATGTATTTGCTATAAATATGATGAGCAAATATTGTAAGGATATGGGTGTACTAAAAACTGCTTATCATGCACTATTCTCATCAAATTTAAACTATGCTGTAGAAATATGGGGTGCAACAACTCAAGCCAACCTAAGCACATTATTAATACTACAGAAAAAAGTTATCAGAATTATTTGTGGTGCCAAACCCAGAGAATCATGTCGAAATCTGTTCCCAAAATTAGGAGTGCTTACCATTATAGGTTTATACATATTGAAAGTTATATTGCTCGTTAAAACAATAAATCCAAATTTCAACTGTGACCTGCACCAGTACGATACAAGGCAAAAGTTCAGATACCAAGTAAATAGCCACAGAACAGCTTTATATGAAAAAAATGCACTTTATGCTGGGCTGAAGCTAGCTAATGCCCTACCAAAAAGTTTCACAACCCTTCCTAGTAACAAATTAAAAGATCAGCTAAAAAAAATTCTAATTGAAAACCCTTTTTATTCCTTAGACGAGTACTATATCTATATGAAAAGTGCTTCATAAGTATGTCAAGCTCATAGTTTAAAGTAACTTACAACTAATACGATGTTGATAACAACAATATTTGTAATATTGTGATTGTATACTACCAAATGTAAAATGCATTAAATGTAAAATTTATTAATACAAACAAACCATTAGTTTTTAAATTTATAAACTGACGTATTCAGAAGAATAATCTATATGATGTCCTGAAACTGTATTATTTCTAGGGATTGTATTTGATTATTCGATGTTGAATAAATATTATTATTATTATTATTATTATTATTATTATTATTATTATTATTATTACTATGACAAGTTTTGAGTAATACGTAACTTCTCTTGCTGACATGTTAAAAGTGGTTTCTTTAGTCGAAACGCAGCTCAGTTTACAAATATCCATCCCACTAACATTCTAATACAGTTGAAATTGCGACAGAATCATGAAATAATGTGTTATTAAACCAGTAACTGAGGGCAAGTCAGGTCAACAGTTTATGAAACAGCCCATTCTCAGAATAAAATAAAACACGTAGCTTCTTGATTTATATTGTCACAAATCACACAGCAATTCTCGTTTCACCAGCTATCGATAGTCCTTTAAATAATTACATTATCCCACTGAAAGAAATTTGTAGTTGCTCAATTATCAATGCGGATATGAGAGTTTCGCTTATGAAGCATATGGCAAAATACTCTACTCTTTGTGTGCTATCATTTGCCAAAATCTTGTTTCGATTCCTCGAATGGTTTATGAGGTACGTGGGATTTATGACTATTTCTTTCTGGCTTTTTCGCTGCCTCGTGCTTTCGTGACAGAGAGGTTTATAGGCATTCCATTTTCTCGAGACTGCGGACAGATCCCTTTAAGTTTAAAGAAAATTTCAGTATGTTTTCTACATTTCATACAAAGCAACATATGAAGTAAGATGCACGAAACGCAAATTCATGGTGGCTCTTATTTTTCACTGAAAACGTGAAGAATTTCTTGCAGTAGTTTACCTAGTATCCCAATAACTACGAGCACTAACGAAATGCTACACAGTTCACCATGAAGCTGACGAATTAGCCTATAAGATGTGCGAGAATCAGATGTTTTTTAGCTGATAGTTCCCTTAAAATCGTTTGAGAAAGATTACCGATGCTGCTTGCTGTTCGCGGTCACTAACGCGTTCAGCACATGCTGGTCACTCCTCTTCCCTCCACCCGTTCAGCCCTGAACTGTCAAAAGTTGCAACTATTTTTAAACACACCATAGTCTCTGCCGCTTCTATGCCGACTTTTAACACGGAAGTGAACAGTCGCACGGCTTGTGTTCATATCAATTCTTTGTGCGATTTTAGTGCATATTTTCGTTTCGCAAACATAAGTGAGCCTGCAACTGAATACCTTATAGAATTTTTATTAAAACGCCTTTTTCTACATTAACGTACGAAAAAAGTGTGAACTGGAGGACAAACGACCTACTGCTATACTCAGTGTAGTTTTAAGTAAAGCCAAAGTAAAACGCACTTTTCAGACTGACTGGTACGAAAAGTATACTTGGCTGACTGCGAATGCACTTAATAATAGATTATATTGTTATGTATGTCTTCTGCTTGGTTGTGAAAAGGAATGGTGCAGTTAGGGCATTTATATAATAAAGAACTTTGACAGGAAAGCACAACAGCATCAGATATCAAAACGTCACCTGCAGAGCAAAGAATAATTTCAGTTATTAGGCAAAAGTAGAATTGAGCACGTCCTTTCTGAAGCCGCTCGTCCGACAGCAATAAAATACAACGAACAAGACGCATCCAACATGAGAGTATTGGCTCGTCTTATTTAGACAATTATATTTCTTTGTAAACATGAACTAGCCTTTCGCGGCCATCGAGATTTGGATTTACTAGCGCAAGGAGAGCAGTTAATCCCAGACCACCTGTCATCTTCAACCTTTAAGAAGCTTCTGAAGATATACAGAATGATTTAAGAGAAATGAAAACTCTGGCAGTTAATGAGAAAATAAAAGCTGAAATTCATAACTGCTATTTCATTTCAATTCAGGCTGATGAAACATTAGACGTGTCATGCAAAAGTCAAATGAGTATAATATTCAGGTACTGTATTGCACACAAAATTGAGGAAAGATTCGTTGGAATTTATGATGTTTCTGGAGATAAAACTGCTGAAGTTTTTTTTAATCTTTATTATCCATCAATAATAATAATTATACAATATAACCCACTTCCTTATATGATTAGTGGGTCTTAATTTGTAAGTTTGTTAGGTACAATTTGCAGCTAATTACAATGTAGTGTATTGTGAGCTACTGCTATACTCTAATTACAACGGCCAGCTATTCTTACAAGTATTAGTATTTAATTCCTAAAATCTTAACTAACTCTATTGCCTGCAGCGTCACAAATGTGTCAGAAATATGTATATAAACCAATTTTATTGCCTTGCCCATCGAGCTAATCCCGATGGGCGTGCCCCTGACACTGGGCAGGCCAGGATGTTATTCGCTGCAGGTTCCTAATACTAATTTCCTGATCTAATTTCTACTAACTAAATCTAACCTAAGTCATTTCCGGTGCACCGTCCAGTCCGTGATGTTATTCCCCACTCCTCCTAGTTCCGCACGTGGCGGATTCCAGACTATTAAGGCCGGCCTATCCACGCGCAGGCGGTAGAGGAGCAGGATGCGTGTTTGGTATCAGAATTTCTCTAGTTTTATTTTAATTTATGTTAATTTATTTCCCTCAGGTATTCCTTTAGCACTTTTCGTGATACCTCGTCTGCTAGTTTATTTAGAGTTTGAAAAGAGTCTTGTTGTCTTATGAGGTGGTATGTGTCATGGTCAGGTAGTTGGTCACATAGTGTGGAAGCAACATCATTGAAGAGGGGGCACTCGTAAATCACATGATCGGGAGTGCCCTCCGGTTCACCACATTCACACGCGGATGTCGCCCTTTTCCCGAACCGACATAAGTATGTCGGCTAAGGCCCATGTCCAGTGAGAAAATGGGTTAGTCCTCTGGTGGGTTCAAAGTATTCCATTTTTAATCGTTCCCTAATGTTTGGAATAAGTTCATATGTCCTACACCCTGTTTCATCCGTCTCCCATAGTTCTTGCCACAGTTGTTCACCCCTTTGCCGAATCTCACCCCTGTCCCTAACCCCAGTGCCTAAAATCTCTTCTATCTTCGTTACATTTCCTTTCTTAGCCCAAAACCATGCGGCCTGCTCCCTAATTTTGATGTACAAGGGGCAGAGCCCCATTATGAACAATAGTCTCCCCCTGGTGATGTTCTATAAGCCCCCACGGATCTGAGTATCCTGTTCCTTTGAACCTATCTCACAGTTTAGTAAACTGTAGCTTTGAAAGCCCGTCTCCTGTATGCGCAATTTAAGTGTTTCATAAAACTATGAAGAAAGTTCGAGTATTAGCACTGTTAAAATGTGTATATCATCGTATCCAGTATAAATGAGATTAAGATGGCGGCGAGTATAGACGTTATAGTAAACTGCTCCGCGAAATTTAGTAGTATTATTGATATAAATTGCGTATTGTGCAATGAAGAGGTTATAGAAGGTATCAGATTGTGTCCAGTGATTAATAAGTGGCTTCACTCATCGTGTTTGTGTAAAATAAATACGACAGATCACTCATGTTGTTGTGGCCAGGCGCAGTGTGATCCACAAGTAACTGCTCTCACGAAATTTTTAAATGGTCACAATGAATCCGTTGAAGATTGTTTGAAACAGGATTTACAGAATGCAAGAAAATACGTCCTCGACATTGAAAAAGTGGTAAGTTCTTTTGAAAAAAGAAGAAACTCGGAAGAAAGTGTTATTTGTAATCGTTTCCCTAATCCTATAGAAACGATCCATTCAAATCATCATGAACCTATGTTAACATTATTCTCGGCAAATACTAACAAGTGCAGCAAGCTGTTATTATACAGGCCTACTGAACAATTAAATGCTGCGAGTGTGATGTTTAAGTCTGCCAATGATGAAAACAGCAACCTCAAAAAAGTGAGTTTAACTTGTAAATCTACAGGGAAGAAACTTAATGTCAATCCAGTGTCAAATAAAAGTGAAATATGTATATTATGAGATAGCCATGCCAAAGGAGTAGCCAGTATAATGATAGCTATGCAATCTCGCTACAAAATTACTAGTGTTGTGAAATCAGGTGCACCTCTTGGCGAGATTGTGAAAAACTGTGAAAAGCTAACAAAAAATTCCTCTGTCTGTGTCATAATAGGTGGTGCAAACGATGTTTATCGTAATGAAAGCCATCATGCAACAAGAGCACTCAAAGAAACTTTGGAAAAACTCTCACATATAAAAGTTTTCGTGCTTAGTGTTCCACATAGGCATGACTTAATAAGTAGCTCGTGTGTTAACCTAGAAATTAACAAAGTCAACAGGAAAATAAGAAAACTCTGCTGCAGTTTCCCACAGGCTACCTTTATTGACGCAAACAGCATGGAGAGAGCTCACTTTACAAAGCATGGTATGCACAGGAACACACAGGGAAAGGAAGCTATGTGCAAACAATTGTTAAATACTATTAACTGCAACACAGTGGAAGGTCGTGCTGTAATCCCTCTGCCAGTATGCTTAATAACAAAAACGAAGAAAATGAATGGATCAGAAGTTTCAGTACCTAGATGCACAGATGATTCTGTTTCTTCACCAAACATAGATAACTCAATGGTTACATGTACTGCAGACGAAGAAAAGGCAGCATTTCCACTCTGTGAACCTACAGCAACACAACTTGTGCACCTGCCTACATGCAGTTCGTCAAAAATATCACTGCCAGCAGAAACACCAGCTGCAACAGCAGTACAACCCCTGGAGCCTACAGCAACAGCAATCTTATCCCTACCTGCAAGCAAGTCAATAGCTCCATCATCTTCAAGGGAATTGACAGCATCAGCTCAAGGTAAATCAACAAGCAAGTCAACAGTTTCATCATCTTCAGTAAAGAAGGAAGCATCTACTGAAGAAAAATCGACATCATCACAGAGAACAGGAGGTAAACGTAAAGTTGTGTGTCCTCCTCATCTGAAGGATTTTTTAACCACAGGCACGAGAAAGAAGAAACCACCAAAATAGGTAATAATCCAAACAACTTCTCCATTTTTCATCAAAACATAAGGGGAATAAGAAGCAAACTAGATCAATTAGAAGTTAACATAAATAACAAAAACTTTATGAACAATGCTCAGATCTTATGTTTCTCAGAACACCATATTACAGAAGGAATTGAAATGTTACATATAGACAGTTATAGCCTTGCCACCTACTACTGTAGAGATAGCTTGAGAAAAGGTGGAGTAGTAATTTTCATTAAGAATAATTTAACTTTTAGATCTGTAGATGTAAGGAAATATTGTAGTGACCAACAGTTTGAAGTTGAAGCAAAGCAAGCGCAGTATCTTGTATAAGATACAGAGGCGAGCGAGTGCACGGGACTTACCCTAGTTCACTGCTAGTAGCGTCACGTCATCGTAACGCGCCTGCATATAGTATTGCACCACATTTAACATAAAAGTAAAAATTAAGATTTGTGTGTAAAACTTTGTTAAAGTATAGTTCTATGTAATAATGTTTCAGGTAACAAATCTTAATGTTATAAAATTAGTAGTTTACGTAAAATTCACGTTTTGAAAGAAAAATCAGAGGCGCGAAATAATAGAGCTACAATATTGAAAATTGGTAGGATGCTTCAGTTCACCCTAATAATAATAATGGAAATACCACAATCAGTTACCTCTTCTAGTTTTTTAGTAATTTAGTAAAAACTACTTTTGTGAGTAAAATGTACATAAGCATTATAGATTAAGTACTTTAAATTTTAATGATAAAACAAATTCTTTAAGACCAATGATCAGATAGGACAATTAACAAAGCTACACCAAGTTTTAGTCTTGTAGCATAATTAACAGCTGATACAAGTCTTGATAAAGCTATGGTTCAGAGGTAACAATCTACCGTTAGTTCCATTGTAAAAATTCTAGAGAGTAAAGTTTTAATTTTAGCGGGCTGAGATTTTCTACGTGCTTCTGTACTGCTCAGATGTATGTATACAAAAATTGAGAAGTTTGTAAAGCTATTATTAAATGTGATATTTAAGATTATGTGCCTGAGATAGCGATCATTTGGAGGCTGCAGGAATCTGCATAGGAACGGAAAGAACAGATGCTCTCTTGGCGGTACGCGCCGGAGCTATATAAAAAGAGCGGCAGAGGCAGTAGTAAGCTCACTCCGCATTAGACCAACGCCTAGTCCACGCGAGCTTAACGTCCGATCGCGCCTCGCCTCGGGTGACGTCATAGCGGGCTGTGACATGCGCGTACTTAGCAATGTAAACGGACATTGAAAATCGCGAGGACTGTACACCGTCCTGGATCGTTTAGACTTCGGTAACAAACTGTTATTGTGCCGTCCGTGTGAAGTATAATTCCGCGTGGCAAGTGGTGACTAACTCCACTTTTAAGGCGAGCATTAATCTTTTTTTTTTTAACATTATTGCGAACTATTAATAGAGCACCGTTAGTTAGAGTAATGAACTATTCGGGAGGAACTTGCTGTAGAAGTCGCCTCTGAACTATTAAACGATTGGCTGAATTAACAATATTTAATGTCTTTAGCATTTTCAGAAGTTTCGAGTAATTTGTGTGAGCCTTTAAGATAATAAAATCTTGTTTGGAACTTTAAATTTTATTGAAGCAGCCCTAATCCCGTGAAGAACTATGGATATTTTTCGTTTAGCTGGGCTGTACAGGAATGTGGCCGTGCAGACTGGGAACTAAGGTCAGTAAGTTTCCCTTCGCTTTCTGACTGGCCACCAAATTAGTTGCCAGGCTCGCGTGATTTAAGGTGGCAATGTTCAACTTTCATTCAACATTAAACAACGACTTCTTCGCCGCCCCACATATGGTGCTTATCGGCCGGGAAAACTGAATTAAAAGCAAATAAAAGTGCTCGATGTGTGAAAGCGATTGGTATAAATTAACGAACTCGGTAGGCAATAACAGGACACTGAATTGAACTAGTGTGGGAACAGTGTTACCAGTAAAGGCGGGTGTAGTGTATAAACAATAAGTGTCTACCGCTGTACGTTGGTTAGTGACGATGGTGAGGAAGGCGACGATGCTGGATCGCGGCTGCCGACGGCGCTGAGACTAAAGGAAGACGGTGCGTCATCGCGGAGCTGCGCTGATCTGCGAGACAGCTGCCGGCTGCGCCGAGCGGTCAACGGTGCCTTGCTGCCTTGAAGCTAGTTAAAAGCTATTTAGGGGACCCTAATTATCCAAAGGTAGCACAATATTACTGTCTACACAAAGGAATTTTGTTCCGTAGGAGGAAGGTAACTTTAGCAGAATGGAAAGTGTGTTTTCCTTCACAGCACGTAGATCTGCTAATAGATTATGTACATCTAAGGTATGGTCATTATGGTACAAAAAAGTGCATTGCTAAACTAAATGAGAAAGTCATCTTTGATAACATGCATCGTACAGTTGCAGAAAGGTTAGCATCCTGTGTTATTTGTCAAAAGGTAAGAGCAGTAAATAAAATAGTGCAAGGGGATATGCATCACATAGACCCAAGTGAACCCTTAGAGTTATGTGCAGTTGATCTTTTTGGACCTCTCCCGACATCTAAAGGAGGATGTACGTATGTTTTTGTGGTGATTGATGGGTTTAGTAAATATGTTAAACTGTATCCGATTAAGAGAGCCAATGCCAAAACACTTGTAGATAAATTGGAGAAAGATTATTTTGTGAAAATTGGCAAGCCAAAGAACCTATTGTCAGATAATGGTCCTCAATTTGTATCAGAAAAATTTAAGTTGTGTCTTGAAAGGAGTGGAACTCGGCATATAAGGATTTCAGCATACTTTCCGCAAGGAAATATGAGTGAAAGGGTTATGCGAGAACTGAATAGACTATGTAGAACCTACTGTGCTAGGAAGCATTCAACATGGGCTGATCATATTAAGTATTTTGAAGAGATAATTAATAATCTGAAACACGATGCCACAGGTTTTGCTCCATGTGAGCTGATGTTCAATCAGGAACCACATAATATCATTCCGAGTATGATTGACTTTCCAGTTCTAAGTCAGAGTACATTGGATGAGAAGAAAGCACAGGCCAGGGCAAATATACGCAAAAGAGCTTTAGATAGGAAAAAGAGGCATGATGCAAGGGCTTCCCCCACTAGTTTTAAAATTGGTGAGCTAGTGCTGGTCAAAACAAAAGAAAAATCAAAGAAAATTTCTGCAGAAACTAAAAAGTTTATGCATGTATATCATGGACCATTTAGAATAGTAAGTAAACCTCATGCAAATGCCTATCGTTTGGAATATCCAAAGAGTAAGAGAGAACTAGGTCTAAGAAATATTGTGGATCTAAAGGAATTTAAAATTAACAGTAATTAATTACTGTAGGGAGTCTGCCACTCTTTGGCGGATACACGGTTTGGCGTACCGTGCAGTCCCAGCTGGGTGAAACTTTATTTCCTTTTCAAGTTTCATTCCCTTCTTCTGGTCTATCATAACAGGTAAGAATCACACATGTCTTCATGTTGTATATATGCTATTAGGTTTTAAGTATTCTTAGTAAGGATCTACCTAGTGAATGGCAAAACAAAAGTCTGAGTACCAATAAGAGGCAAACATGGCTAAAATAAATAAATTAAAATATTTCATGTAATTGTAAAGGGTTAGAAACTACAACTAAGAGAGACACTTTGCAGTATACGAAGTACGGTATGAATATGAATAATCCATGAGATTATGCAGAAGGTAGAATGTTGCTAGAAATAAGGTTGTCTGAAGGAAAACAGCGTAAGAAGGTAATGCTCATAGAGGCAAGCAATGGCATTTTAGAATTAAATAAATGGAGATATGTGGAAGTGGTGTGAGGATCGCACCAAATATATAGAAACAGGACGTCAATAGGCTGACAAAAGGAAAAGGGAGAAAGAAGTGGAGAAATGAAGTATTTTGAATCTGGAAGAAAAGGGAGAAAATGAATAAGGTGAAGAAGTGAAGTAAGTAAATTGAAGTAAATGATGTAGGATTAAAGAATAATTCCCTCACGTCTCGTGAAATGGTGAAAAACGCTAAATCTTGCTTGAGGCAAATAAATAGTTAAACAGACAACAGAAACACACAAATATTGGAAAATGCAGAAATTTGGAATCGGTATACTGAAAATAACTAATTTCTTTAGTAATTCATACAATAAAGCAAAGTGCTGGTCAGCAAATGACTTCTTTGATGAACTAATCCATACGATAATTAAGCCAGAGTACATTAAAACTAAAAGGTTACTCAATTTTCTAAGTTGAAGCAAGATCTTAATATATTAATTTGCTAAAAGAATTTTCACTATTTAGGAACCTAAAAGATTATTTATGAAAGAAGAAAGTAGGAGCTATTGTATCAGATACGACTTAGTGCTAAATGTCTTTCTGACAACTTCACAATTAGTAAAATAGTGCCAGAATATAAACTATAAAATGTACTTTGTCCTACCTTAGATATAAGTTGAAAACAGAAACTTAGACTGTATTGTCTGTTTCTCAGGGACATGCAGGCTGCATGAATGACTGACAACAAGCGGTAGGGAGATTGGAAGTAGAGACGCAAACCACAGTGAATACAATTTCCTCCCACAATTTTGTCAATCAGTGAAATTAAATGAGTGTTACAATAGGACACCCACCACAGTGCCGAGTATTATAGTAAAAGAAAAATGTGAGTGCGTTGCAGTGATAAAAGTCGTGTGTATTTTCTTTTTCAGGAAGAGACTGATTTTAAAGAAAAAAAAATAACTATTTTGTAACCATTGAAAAATTTATATTTCCATGTAAATGTATGTAAATAATTTGTGAATGTCTTCTGTACTAGGTTTTCTATGTGTATATGAGTATGGTTATTTTGTGTATGTAGTAATAAGGAATTTCCTAAGAAGAAGCAACTTAAGTTGAAAGAGGTATACTAAAGTAATCCATCGCTTGTTTGTTCTTTTAGAAATTTAATTTTGTTCAAAAATAGATTTTCACGAAAATTAAAAAGGGGGTGATGAAGCAAAGCAAGCGCTGTATCATGTATAAGATACAGAGGCGAGCGAGTGCACGGGACTTACCCTAGTTCACTGCTAGTAGCGTCACGTCATCGTAACGCGCCTGCATATAGTATTGCACCACATTTAACATAAAAGTAAAAATTAAGATTTGTGTGTAAAACTTTGTTAAAGTATAGTTCTATGTAATAATGTTTCAGGTAACAAATCTTAATGTTATAAAATTAGTAGTTTACGTAAAATTCACGTTTTGAAAGAAAAATCAGAGGCGCGAAATAATAGAGCTACAATATTGAAAATTGGTAGGATGCTTCAGTTCACCCTAATAATAATAATGGAAATACCACAATCAGTTACCTCTTCTAGTTTTTTAGTAATTTAGTAAAAACTACTTTTGTGAGTAAAATGTACATAAGCATTATAGATTAAGTACTTTAAATTTTAATGATAAAACAAATTCTTTAAGACCAATGATCAGATAGGACAATTAACAAAGCTACACCAAGTTTTAGTCTTGTAGCATAATTAACAGCTGATACAAGTCTTGATAAAGCTATGGTTCAGAGGTAACAATCTACCGTTAGTTCCATTGTAAAAATTCTAGAGAGTAAAGTTTTAATTTTAGCGGGCTGAGATTTTCTACGTGCTTCTGTACTGCTCAGATGTATGTATACAAAAATTGAGAAGTTTGTAAAGCTATTATTAAATGTGATATTTAAGATTATGTGCCTGAGATAGCGATCATTTGGAGGCTGCAGGCATCTGCATAGGAACGGAAAGAACAGATGCTCTCTTGGCGGTACGCGCCGGAGCTATATAAAAAGAGCGGCAGAGGCAGTAGTATCACAACTTACCTGTCATCAAAGTAGCGCACATGACATCATTCGATGAAAACACTCAGAAAAAAGTGACTTTACGTCACTTTCAAGTTACACTTGAAAATACCGAAGAGGCGAAAAGAATATACGACCTCAAAGCAATGTTTCACATGCAGGTGACAGTTGAAACATATCGAAGTCCACAGGGATTGACCCAATGCCACAATTGCCAGGGTTATGGACATGGGTCGCGTAACTGCACCCTTCGTCCAAATTGTGTCAAATGCGGGCAACAACACAAAACAGCAGACTGCCTAAAGAAACCAGAAGCAAAACCAACTTGCTACCACTGCAAAGGAGAACACACGAGTAGCTTCAAAAAATGCCCAGTATATTTAAAACTCTTGCAGACTCAGCAAGAGAGAAAGAAAGCGAAAACCCCTGCACAAAACAGGCTGGAGGAGGAAAGAGCCAAACAAACAGTACAACTAAATCCCACAAACTTTCCAGCACTGCGGAAAACAAGAGGATGGGCAAAACCAAACAATACCCTCACAACAGAAGAAAACAGCAACACCTCCGAACCCACATCACAACCAGCATCAGGTATTGGTTCAGACATCAAAGAACTCCTAGGATTCATCACGCAATTTGACATTCCAAACATATTAAGCACAATCAAGACAGCAGCAGAGCAGCTAAGACAAGCACAGGACAATTTCACCAAAATCACAATTTTATTTCAAGCCGCTGTTAGCATTCTTGGCGGCAAATAAAGCAGTAAAAATCATGAATTGGAATGCCAATGGCATTATAACTCAAAAACACACTCTAGCGGAATTCCTAGATGAGCAAAAGATCGACATTGCGCTCATCACAGAGACTCACCTGCAACCAAACCAGACCTTCAAAATCAGGAATTATGTGGTCCACAGAAATGACAGACCGAACAGACCAGGTGGAGGAACAGCCATTCTGGTCAAAAACAAAATTGTACACAGACGTATCACCTCACCTCATCTCACTAGAATGGAATCAACAGCAATTGAAACAAGATTATTCAACAAAACCATTACCATAGCAGCAGCTTACAATCCACCTACAGGAAGGAGCATATGTCCGCAAGACCTTGAGAACCTTTTCCAAATGCATCAAAAAGTTCTGATCGGTGGTGACCTAAATGCTAAACACAGATCCTGGAATTGTCATGCCACAAACACCAATGGCAGAACGCTCCGTAGATTTCTGGACAACAAGCCGAACATCTCCATCATAGCTCCAGACAGGCCAACACACATTCACTACGACACAAGATGCCGCCCAGACATACTGGATATTTTTCTATCAAAAAATCTGACATGGAATACGACAACCGAGGTGGTTAACGACTTGGACTCAGACCACCACCCCGTAATATTAGAAATCAATGGAAACCTGGTCAACTTTCATGACAACAGAACCATCAAGGAATCCACAACAAACTGGATAAAGTACAACCAACTACTCACAGCATACACTCCAGAACTACCTCCTCTTCAATCAAAAGCCCAAATCAACAGAGCCATAGAAGAAATCACCACAATCATAAAGGATTGCAGCAAAAGATCTACAACAACAATAACCCACACCACAGGTAGAGACACACTACCCCCACACATCCGGAACCTAATAGAGGAAAAAAGAAACACCAGAAAGAGATGGCAAAACTACAGGGACCCAGCCGACCGACGAAAGTCAGAACAATTGGCCAGGAGGATCAAAAGAGAGCTCCAAAACCACCGTAGCGAGGCATGGGAGGAAACGTTACGAGAAGCAGAAAGGAACCAGGAAAAATTCTGGAAAATTCTTAAAACTCGTAAACTAAACGAAACATCTATACAGCCGCTCCATGGGGAACGTGGAATAGTCTACGACCCCACAGACCGAGCTGAAGCACTGGCGGATTCGCTAGAAAGGCAATTCCAAGCACCAGAAGCGGTAGATGACGAAAGTGATGATCACCAGGAAATGGTACTCAGAAGGGTAAACAGCATCCTAAGTGCCCCGATCAGAACATCTTTCAATCCAATAAACGCAGAAACCATATCATACCACATCAGAAACATACATCCTAAGAAGGCATCAGGCCCAGATTCCATCAAACCGCAACTACTACATCATCTACCTCCAGCAACTATCAATTATCTAACATCAATATATAATGCTTGCTTAAGATTAAATTACTTTCCCAAAACTTGGAAACAGGCCCGAATCATCACATTACCAAAGCCAAATAAGGACTTATTATTTCCGCAAAACTATAGGCCAATTTCCTTGTTAGACTTCCTAGGAAAAGTCCTCGAAAAGCTCATTCAAACGGAACTGAAGAAATTCCTAAAGGATAACAACATAATCATCCCAGAACAATTCGGATTCCGCGAAGAACACAGTACCATCCACCAGGTGACCAGACTAGTCGAGCACATATGTCAGGCCAGAAACATTAGACACAGTACTGGAGCAGTCCTGCTTGACATTGAAAAAGCATTCGATAAGGTATGGCATCAGGGCCTTATTTACAAGCTTCATCACTACAACTGCCCCAACCACATCGTCCACATTATTGCTTCTTTTCTCCGCAACAGAGCATTCTATGTCCATGTACCAGGAGCGGCAAGTAACACTAGATCCATAGAGGCTGGAGTCCCGCAAGGCTCAGTGCTGGGGCCCATCCTCTACTCAATATACACAAATGATATCCCCAAACAGCTGGGAGGACACTTGTCACTATTTGCAGACGACACTGCAGTGTACCGCAGCAGTTCAAACCTGCAATATATAGTCACAAAAATAGAGCAACACCTACAATCCATCCAGAAATGGGCTAACCAATGGAAAATAACAATAAACGCGGAGAAAACCCAAGCAATACTATTCACATTCAAAAGAATACCTCCTAACCTACATATACGCTTCAGAAATAACAATCTTCCATGGTCAGACACAATAAAGTATCTAGGTATCAAGCTGGACAAGAGGTTGACATTTAGAGACCATGTTACACACATTTGTAACAAGGCTGCAGGAGCAATATTCAGACTGTACCCCATCATTAAAGGTAACAGAATAAATATGCGCGCCAAAAAGAAGATCTTCAAAACCATCATAGAACCAGCCATCACTTACGGCTCTGAAATCTGGTCAATGGCCGCAGACACCAACATAACAAAAGTACAAAGGGTGCAGAACAAATTCTTCAGAATTGCTGCTGATGCTAGCCGGTACCAGACAAACCGAGACATATACACAAATCATAACATACTCAAAATCCCGGAAATCATCCAACGAAAGTCCATAAAGTTTTTCCACCAAACCACGGATTCGAACCACCCACTCATCAGAAATCTGGGACAAAATCCACCCGACCCAAGAACGAGATTTCCCATCACGACAAACACCAGAAACTACAACATACCATGATAAACAGTATACAAAACAAAAATAAAATAAAATAAAAACATCATAACACTCACTTAAACTTAAACAACAAACATCTACATACACTCATGACCCTATCATCCCATCATTTTGTTACCACATATCATCAGACAGAAGGCAGGGATCAAGACAGATCCGGTCCTTCGAACACAGGGGTTAAATACCCATCAGACCAGCTCTCTCTCTCTCTCTCTCTCTCTAGTAAGCTCACTCCGCATTAGACCAACGCCTAGTCCACGCGAGCTTAACGTCCGATCGCGCCTCGCCTCGGGTGACGTCATAGCGGGCTGTGACATGCGCGTACTTAGCAATGTAAACGGACATTGAAAATCGCGAGGACTGTACACCGTCCTGGATCGTTTAAGACTTCGGTAACAAACTGTTATTGTGCCGTCCGTGTGAAGTATAATTCCGCGTGGCAAGTGGTGACTAACTCCACTTTTAAGGCGAGCATTAATCTTTTTTTTTTTTAACATTATTGCGAACTATTAATAGAGCACCGTTAGTTAGAGTAATGAACTATTCGGGAGGAACTTGCTGTAGAAGTCGCCTCTGAACTATTAAACGATTGGCTGAATTAACAATATTTAATGTCTTTAGCATTTTCAGAAGTTTCGAGTAATTTGTGTGAGCCTTTAAGATAATAAAATCTTGTTTGGAACTTTAAATTTTATTGAAGCAGCCCTAATCCCGTGAAGAACTATGGATATTTTTCGTTTAGCTGGGCTGTACAGGAATGTGGCCGTGCAGACTGGGAACTAAGGTCAGTAAGTTTCCCTTCGCTTTCTGACTGGCCACCAAATTAGTTGCCAGGCTCGCGTGATTTAAGGTGGCAATGTTCAACTTTCATTCAACATTAAACAACGACTTCTTCGCCGCCCCACAAAGTGTGTGCAATAGAAGTGACATTAAACAGTTCCAAATTAATAGTAGTTACAGTGTACAGGGCACCAGGAACCAATTTCACAGTCTTTATGGTTCAGTTAGAATTGTTACTATCAACCTTATTTTCTAAAAATAATGACATTATCTTACTTGGGGACTTTAATGTCAACTTCGCAATGGAATGCAACAACAAAGTAGAGCTCCAGAATTTGCTGAGTTCCTACAATCTTACATCAGTGGTTGACTTTCCTACTAGGATCACACCTGACTGTCAATCTCTGATAGACAATATATTTTTAGATGTAAATTTATACCAGAACTTCACTGTCACTGCAATAGTAAATGGCATATCAGACAATGATGGACAGCTCCTCACTCTACATGACTACAGACCTGTCAAGAAAGCAGTCCCATCCTGGAAGGCAATCAGACTTATGAACAAAGAGACCCTGGAATTTTTTAACCATAAGCTGCAGCATGAAGATTGGAATTCAGTTCGCAGAGTAGATGATGTTGATACAAAGTTCAACATATTCATAAATGAATTCCTATCCCACTTCGAAGAAGCTTTTCCTAAAAAGTTTGTTAGGAACAATATTTCCTCGTCCTTAAAGAAGCCATGGATCACAAAGGGTATTCGAGTGTCATGTAAATATAAGAGAGAACTTTATGTTGCAACCAGAGGGTCAAGGGACAGAGAATTAATCAGCCATTATAACATGTATTGTAAAATCCTAAAGAAAGTTATTCAGACATCAAAAGCACTGTATTATGTAAAAGAAATTGATAACTCCAATAATAAAATGAAGACTGTCTGGCAAATAGTTAACAAGGAGACAGGGAACAATAAAAAAACAGCTGTAGAAAACTTCATAATCAAACATGAAGGGAATCTTGTGCAAAATCCTGAGATCATAGCTGAAATCTTTAATAAACACTTCCTGTCAGTGTCTGAGCAAATAGGCTGCAAGGGTTCTGTGAACGATGCCCTGACCTTTTTGCGAAATGCTTTCCCTAACAAAATCATCCAAATGCATATTAGACCTGTTACAGTATCAGAAACTGAAAGAACAATTGCCTCCATGAAAACCAAGAACTCCTGTGGAGTAGACAATATTTCTAGCAAATTGTTAAAGCAGTGTTGTACTTCTGTAAGCAATATACTGTGTCATATTTTCAATGCCTCTTTGCAGCAAGGAATTGTTCCTGATAGACTAAAGTATGCTATCATGAAGCCTCTCTTTAAGAAAGGGGAGAAAACTGATCTTAAAAATTTCAGACCAATATCTCTCCTGACTGTGTTTTCAAAGGTACTTGAAAAGCTCATGTATTCTAGAATTTTAGAACACCTACATAAATTCAATATTCTCAGCAAACATCAGTTTGGTTTTCGGAAAGGTCTGTCAACTGAACAAGCAATATATGCTTTTATAGATAAGGTTTTGCAATCTCTAAATGAGAAAATGGTGACAACAGGGTTATTTTGTGATTTATGTAAAGCCTTTGACACTGTGAACCACCAAATACTGTTACTGAAGGCAGACCATCTAGGAATAAGTGGTTTAGCAAATAACTGGCTTCAGTCATACCTGACAGAGAGGAAACAGAAAGTAGTCTTAGATAAGTCAGACAATCTGTGTGGTGAAATGATTTCATCGGAATGGAGAGACATAAATTGTGGAGTTCCACAGGGCTCTATTCTTGGTCCTTTACTGTTCCTGTTATTTATAAATGATTTACCTTATTCTTCAATGATTCAGTGCAATTTTACCATCTTTGCAGATGATACTAACATAATGGTTAATGGTCTTAAATGTGAAAATGTTCAAGAGTCTGTTAATACTATTCTTATAGATTTAATGAAATGGTTTACTGCAAATGGTCTTTCACTTAACCTTAGTAAGACTAATTATATTCAGTTCACCCCAACTGCCAAAACTGAACAAGCCACTACAGAAATTTTGCAACTAACGAAACTTGTCCTAAACCAAAATTACTTCGAGTTTGATAATAAAATATATGCACAGAAAGATGGAGTCGAAATGGGATGTAGTATTGCTGGAACCATAGCCGACATATTCCTCAACAGCTTGGAAGAAAAATTTTTTGAAACAAAAAACAATACTAATCAAAAAATCATATATTATTACAGATATATAGACGACACTATAATGCTTATAGAAGGTAACTTAACTGACATCGACGAAATACATAAAGCACTCAATCAGTTGCACCCCAAAATGAAATTCACCATAGAACACGAAACTAACAAAACAATTAACTTCCTCGACCTAACTATTAAGAACACTAACAACAAACATTGCTTCCAAATTTACAGAAAGCCTACCACAACAGACTGTATTATTAATGCACACTCATGTCATCCAAAAGCCCACAAACTCGCATTCTTTCACACAATGCTAAACAGACTAATAAACTTACCATTAGAAGATGAAGCAATCCAGAGGGAAATAAAAATCTTAGAATACATAGCCCAGCAAAATGATTATGACCCCAAAATTGTAACACAATTATACCAAAATAAAACAAAACCTGAAAGGCACAACATACATAAAGAAATAACATTAAGCACACACACAACAAAAACGAAGAAAACAAAATACGTAACCACGACCTATCTAGGAAACATCTCGAACAAAATTAACAAATTATTCAACAAAACCGACATCACATTTGCATTTCAAAACACACACAACCTCAAACATAAAACCCACAACGGCAGCTCGAAAATTCCCATACACAACAATCCTGGCGTTTACAAAATTTCATGTAACACATGCCAAAAATTCTACATAGGGCAAACTGGTAGAAACTTCAAAATTAGATATAAAGAGCACACCAGAGAAAGTGAAAACAACCCATCTACATTTTTTCAACATTTACAAGCTGAGAAACACTATGTAAAACCCATAAACGAAGCACTTGAAATCCTACATATCACGCAAAAGGGAACACTGTTGAACATCCTGGAGGAAATAGAGATATATTCACATGCATACAGCAACCCAACAAATTTACTGAACGAACAAACCGACCTAAAGCACAAAAATTATATAGAAAACTTTATTCACATTATAAATCGGGAAAACGGGTAAATTTAATATCAGCGACTCTAAACAACACATATCCATAGCAACAGCGATAACATGAGTAGTGCAAAACAGAGACAGAACACCAACATAAATCATAGATGACAATTATTACGAAAAATTAAAAACGTAAAATAAAACTAAAACTAACTTTAGGCAAAAACGTAATCAGAAACAAACCTACATGAAAAGTAGTTATAATAAACAACTGACTTTCATACATCCTTTGTTTATAGTGGTAACTATGTAAACATATGACATCGCTGACCCACTGTCATCTAACTGTCAGAAAAGTAACGTAGTAACATCTGATTTATATGTCCACTCTATACCTGGAAGAATCAATAATTACAAAACAGACAGGACATGACAGCAACGATGTCACATGTAAGGTAAAACACCTAAGAATATATTATAAATTCTCAGTTCGTAGTTACAAAACCATTATAATAAGACCATCACTTATCCATGTATTTACAGAGCACCTGACGATGGCAAGTTGCCGAAATGGGCTCATTGTGAATAAAATAAAACACAAACAACTTACATAGCAGTGCACCTGGATATTTCATAAATAAATAATGAGGAAGAAATGACTGTTAAATATGCCACACAGGTCATAGAAAGAGTGGAAGTAACAAAGTTTCTAGGCGTGAAGATTGACTGTAGAGTAAACTGGTCCCATCACATTTTAGATCTTTACAAGAGACTCAGCTCTTCAGTTTTTGCAATGCGAATCATCTCTGACAGTGTAAACTTAAGCATTAAAAAAGCTGCATACTATGGTTACTTCCATTCTTTGATGGCATATGGAATTATTTTCTGGGGAAATCAACCTCTTGCAAAGAAAATATTCATTGCTCAGAAGCGTGTTGTAAGAGTGATGTCTGGTGTAGATCCTAGATGCAGCTGCAGAAGCCTATTCCGGAATCTGGGAATTCTTACAACTACTTCTCAATATATATACTCACTTATGTGTTTCATAAGTAAAAACACTGATTTATACAAATGTAACAGTGAATACCATCAGTATAACACAAGGAGGAAACATGATTTCCACACTGAAGGTAAAAATTTGAAGATTGTGCAGAAGGGTGTACAGTCCTCTGGTATAAAGTTACTTAATGCTCTTCCTCCAGAAATCAAATGTGAAATTGCCAACAAATCTACATTTAAAGAGCTTCTGAGGCAATTTCTTTTAGCCATGTCATTTTACAGTTTACAAGAGTTTATGAAACACAGTGAGAAACGGCCTTAAAATAAGATGTATTATCATATAAATTGAACATTAAGCTGAACATTCTTGTCACATATGTAACTCTTTTAGTGTTAACTGCTTATATTTAACAGTCTGGGTTATATGACCTTTTCAGGTTTAATTTACTTTGTTTTATACCTGTAATCTGTAGGTCTAAGGATTCTCATTCCATTATATTGTGTTATGGATCATTGTAGTGGTTAAGTAACTTTATATTCTTTACCTGTAAACATAGTGTACAAGTACTTGTCATTGACAATGTAAAAATTGACACACACTACATCCATGTGAAATTGTCACAGTTGGATCCATGGTGTAAGAAATAAATAAATAAATGTCATGGCGGGCACAACCCTCATGAGCCTGTGCGCCCAGACTCCCGAGCCGTAACCCAATATTGATGTTAATATGCTATTATGGTATAGTTTTATGAGATGAGAGGGGAGATGAAATCTTTTATGTCCGATGGATGTAAGATTGTTCAATGTTTGAAGGGCTTTCTGAGTTAGGGTTTCAATGTGTTTCCCGAAGTCCCACTTCCCATCAATGATGATTCCCAGGTATCGTGTGTCACGTCGCCGAAGAACCGGCGAACGCTCGATTCGTACAGTTGGGTTTCGGATTAATTGTTCCTTTAATAGCAAGTAGGTAGTCTTGCTTGGTAGTATCGTCATTTTAGTGTTTTGGCACCATACCTGTAGTTTGTTTTGGGCACTTTCTATTTTGGGTTCTATGTCTTTGCAGCTACGGCCACCGACCAACAGGAGGAGGTCATCTGCATAGGCTGCATTATTCATGCAGCATTGAAAGAAGGTATGGTCAGGGATCAGGTGTAAGTGCTGGTGCTAATAGGCTCCTTATTTTTAGTAGTTGACACATCTGTCAAGAGTCCAACTTTTTTAATACCTTTTTTACTCCCTGTATCCCCATAAGCATAGCTCTGTGGAGTTTGTGTTAAATTTATCGTTGCATGTATAGATCCAGTAGTTGACACCCTATGCTAACCAGTAGCTCATACCGTGCCAACTACTGGCATTCACGTAATGTGAATTTCTGACATGTTTTATAATATTAAGGTCATTATAATGCCACCAGTAACAGCGAAGATGCTCAGTTATCGAGAGGAACAAATGCAGCTTGCCACCGATGCAGTACTTAATGGAATGCCTGTTTCTATAGTAGCAAAAAGTTTAATGTACAAAGCCTGAGGGAAGACGCCTAAAAATCGTCGCATTGGTCCTGATACAGTTCTTACCGAAGAGGAGGATTTATTAGAACACTGGATTTGTACTATGGCTAAGGCCGGATTCCTTATAACAAAACTAACTTCTGGACAGTGTGCAGCACCTGATTGAACAACTGAAACGTAAAAATCCCTTTGTTTGTAACCGCCCAGGGAAAACTTGGTACAATGCTTTACTGAAGCGCCATCCCAATATTGGCATTAGAATATCAAAAAATCTGACATCAAGCAGAGCAGGAGTAAAGTTGGAAGCTATAAGAAACTGGTTTGATGAGATAGATAAATATTTAACAGAGAACAATTTTAAGTCAATTTTTCAAACTCTGGAAAGAGTTTTTAATTTAGATGAAACTGCTCTCTTTCTGAACCCCAAAAGAAACAAAGCGCTGGCCCTGAAAGGAGGAGGGGGAAAAAAAAAAAAAAAAAAAAAAAAGTGCCAGCAAGTGAATAGTGAAGAAAAAGAATGTCAAACGGTTTTGTTGACTGGAAATGCAAATGGTGATTTAGCACCTCCATTGACAGTGTTTAAATACATTAGACTACCACAGGAACTAGTAGAGAGAGAGTATCAAAACAGTGGGGAATAGGTAAATCTGAACCACATTGGATGACAGGTCCATTATTCTTTGAATTTATAACGAATGTTTTCCATCCATACCTTCTAGAAAGGAAAATACCACTGCCAGCCATTGTGTTTATTGATGGCCATGTGTCACATCTCACCTTACACACTAGTAAGTTTTGTAATGAGCATGGGGTTGTGGCGTCGACACACGGATCGATACGCCAAAACATGATACGTGTATAGTATCTTCGATTGATGTTCTTTGTAGGTTGACTTCCGGGAGTCAGTTCCCATCTGTATCCCGTGCTGTACAGTTGATTATGAATAAAGTATTGTGATAGGAAGCGAGAGACGTGGTTATTACCTTCCCACCCTTGCGCCTTCCTCAGTGGTGACCCCGAATTTCGAGTTAAAAGTGACTGCTGCCGCGCCGGCTTCCGTGTTCCGCGTGGACCTCTGTTCATTACACAATGGCCCTTTACAACACGCCGCCGCCGCCCGGTTTTCACCAGCAACAGCAAGTAGGTTCGAGCACGCAAGCTGTGTTCGGCGTCCGACGTGAATATCCACAGTCCTACAGCCTCGAGAACCCAGGGACCTCGTCAGGTGCAGTTGTTTTGAACATGCCGCCAGTGGTTTCCGACTCCGGCTTTGTCAGTCCCGAAGTAATCCAGTTTTCGCCGCATAGCAGTGCTAGAAGCCTTTATACACGGGTGCCGAACGTTAATGCAAGTGCTGTAAATATAGGGGAGCATAGTTTTCATAATGTGCCACAGCAGGATGCCTGTTCGAATGTGCAAGCTCACTCCGCACCTGCTGCACGCTACGTGAATGACACTCGCCAGTCCGTTACTCCGAGTGTTCATCAGTGCATTAATTTGAGTGCGTCAGGCCCCAGCAACCTCATCAGTGACTCCGTGATGGACAATTTCGCTGCAGACGTTGAAGATCAGTGGCATCACAACCTGTCGAACAACTTTGGCCTTCCGCCACAGCAATTGGTCCCGCTTCGCTCCGCGCCGGGGTTTGTGCTAACGGACTTCGCTTCTCCTACAGGAACTGCCAACACAGCCGGCACATCAGCTTCCTCTCTATCGCCTCCACGACGCCAAGTTAACTTGGACTTGCCTACTCCTGCGTGCGCGAGCGGCCGTCAGCACGCTTCAACCTCCGGTTTGTCTAACCTACCGTAACTTCCAGCTTTTAAACCTGCTTACCCGGAGTTCTGGTTCAACCTGGTGGAGCAAACTTTCAGTGTCTGTGCACTCGATGACAATGCTCGTTTCACATGTCTTATGAACCACCTCCACGACTGCGTCGACTTAATTTACGACTTGGTTAAGTCACCTCCTCCGAACGAGAAATACGTTACAGCTAAACAAACAATACTGGAATGTGTCTCAAAGACAAGAAGAGAAAACGTTCGGCAGCTCGTCTATGAAGAACGCCTCGGCGACAGGTCTCCGTCTCAGCTGTGGCGATGTCTTCAACTTCTTGTCGGTGAACGCGACATGCCAGACAACACACTCACCGAGATTTGGACGGAAAAGCTGCCTCTGTCTGTTCAAACCGCTATCTCCGCCTACGAAGATAGACCTAACAGCGAACGCTTGCGCGCTGCCGACCGAGCTTACTCTGCTCTACAACGTGAACGCCTTGCCCAACAGTCTGGCAGCTACGCCAGTTTCCAACCACAGCCCGGATCCCAACGTGGACGCCCTACGAAACCCAAGTCAGTCAAGCTCGCAGCACTACCGGCAACTTCAAGTCCGCGAAACAACAGTGCATCTGACCCAGCAGAAGATTCTGGGCCGCCGCCGCCTGACCACTCGCAGGAGCAGGCGTCCCCCCATAAATACTGTTTCTTCCACGCAAGATTCGGGGAACAAGCACGCAATTGTAAACCGCCGTGCTCATATCCAAACTTCAATCGCAGGTAGGCAGCGGCGCCACCTCCTGCGAGGTAAGCAACGGGCGCCGTCCCACGCTCCATTCTGTGTCCAACGGTAATGCTTCGAAAGGGCGCGTCTATGTCCGCGACCGGAACTCGGGCACAAACTTTCTCATCGACACGGGTGCAGATGTTTCCCTACTTCCACCCCGTCTCGCTACTGACAAGATCCGACCACAAAAAACTGTCCTACGTGCGGTGAACTCATCTAATTTGTCGTGCTCGGGTTCTACTTCGTATACAGTGTCCCTCTCGCCTGAGTGCAACCTGCAGTGGTCCTTCCTGGTGGCTGACATCAGCGAGCCCATTGTGGGAATAGACTTCCTACGACACCACAAACTGTGGCCTGACCTCGTCAAAAACACAGTGTTCTACTATCCTAAGCAGAAACACATCCCGTGTGCCTTGCCGTGCGCGAATACTATCACAAAACAGGTCCGCCTGGCTAGGAAGTGTAACAACCCCTCCCCCGAGCTCCTGTCATGGACCAATAAGTGGCTCACGGAGCGTGTTGAGTCTACACGCCTGCGTCTGGAACAACTGGAGTTAGGTTTTCGCCTCAACGACTTAAGTAACGAGTTATCTTCAGCACGGCAGCGACTTGCAGCAGACGACGCATCGGCGGCACACAAGGTTAGTCGGTGCAACTACAGTGTTCTCGCACCCGAGTGCATTTGTGGCAGTATACCGCATAAGCTGTGCAGTTTCCGTGCTCCCGCCAGCCCGAACCGTGTAAATCCGAGTGCTGATTCATCTCCTTCCTCGTTCAGGCAGCTAACTTCCACGGCGCAGGTTAACGTTTTTGACAGACTGCCACCAGCTGTTCATTCGCGCCCGCTAGCGCCACCAAGCTCGACAGCGGCACCCTCGGTTACTAGTACACAGTGTACCAACCTTGTTTCGGCGTAGCTCACTTGTTGGCAACTCCCAGCTAACCAACAGTTGGCACTCATATAAACTTTCGCCGTCCGCGCCACAACCCAGCCTAGCGGCCGCCGCGCGCACTACGCCACAGGCAGACGCCTCTTGCACAGCGTCATGTGTTGCCGTGGTTACCAACGGAACCGCCCACAAATTTCGCTTGCTAGACGGACCGCCTATCTCTTGCCGCCCACGGCGTATCAAGCCAGAATTAATGAAAGTGGCTCGCGAACAAATAGACGAGCTCTTAACGGCTGGTGTGATTGAACCATCTGCCGGATGCTGGGCGTCGCCTATCCACTTCGTCACAAAAAGCGACGGCACTTGGCGTATGGTCGGCGACTATACTAAGTTGAACTCACGGACTATCATAGACAAGTACCCAGTTCCTAACGTCGCGGATTTTAACCATGCTCTGGCAGGCGCCAAGTATTTCTCAGTAGTGGACTGTAAGAGGGCGTATCACCAAATTCCAATGGCTCCTGAGGATATCGAGAAAACAGCTGTTACACCACCTTTCGGCCTTTTCCAGTACCGATTCATGCCTTTTGGTCTCCGCAACGACGCACAAACTTGGCAGAGATTCATAAACGAGGTGTTGTTTCATTTGGATTTTTGTTTTGTGTACCTGGACGATATTCTAATCTTCAGTCCCACCTTGCAAAAGAACAAGGAACACTTGCAGATTGTTAAAGACACCCTTACCGCTGCTGGTGTTGAACTAAATAATAAGAAGCTCCAGTTGCACCAGACTTCGGTAAGATTCTTAGGCTACTAGTGTCAGCTAAGGGCCTCACTCCTCCCGAGGATAAAATCAAACCTGTTTTGGACTTGCCACGCCCTCACACATTCAAAGAACTACGCAGGTTCATTGGAACAGTCAACTATTATAGGAAGCACTTGCCTGCCGCAGCCGAGATTCAGGCTCCCCTAACAGACGCCCTTGCTGGCAAAAATACAACTGGTATCCGCCCAGTTCCCTGGACCCCCGCCATGCAACAAGCTTTTGACAAGCTGAAGCACCTACTAGCCAATGCAGTGACCGTTGCCCACCCACATCCGGACGCTACATTGTTCATAACTGCAGACGCCAGTGATACCGCAGTTGGCGCAGTCCTCAGCCAAACCGTCGGAGATACTACCTCCCCTTTGCAGTTCTTTTCTAAGAAGCTCAACGGCGCTCAAAAAAAGTACTCAGCCTTTGACAGGGAGCTCTTGGCCGTCTACGAGGCCGTTAAAAAATTCCGCACCGAGGTCGAGGGCAGGGACTTCTACATATTAACACACCATAAACCTTTGGTCGCTGCTGTAAAGAACCCTCCGGCCGACCGTCCGCCTAGACGCTTCCGTCATTTAGACTATATATTGCAATTTACCTCCGACATACGATACATCAAGGGTGCGGATAATGTGGTCGCAGATTTTTTGTCCTGTGTTGGTGCTGTCACAACCCTGATAGATCTATCTAACTTGCCTCAGCTGCAGACTGCCGATACGGATACCATGGACCTCATTTCTGATAGCAGCTCATCACTCAAACCGGTACGGTCCACCTTCCCAGGTGTCATAGGCGAGGTTTGGTGCGACGAGTCAACTGGTACACTGCGCCCCCCTTCATACCCAAACCTCTGCAGAGGCAAGTGTTCGACAAATTACACAACCTAGCTCACCCGGGAGTGAGGGCCTCTACCAGGCTCGTTGCAGAGCGCTTTGTCTGGCACGACATGCGGCGGGACTGCCAATCATGGGCCCGTGCCTGCATTCCGTGCCAAAGGAATAAGGTTTCGCGGCACATATAGGCAGCTTCACTGCTCCTCCCAGTCGTTTCCAGCACATTCACATCGACTTGGTGGGCCCCCTCACCCCCTCTGAGGGTTACAGATACGTGCTATCTGTCATAGACAGAACCACCCGTTGGGTGGAAGCTGCCCCGCTAACTAATATTACATCTGAATCAGTGGCACGAACTTTCATAGACACTTGGCTTTCACGTTTCGGCTGCCCTGTTTACTTGACAACCGACCAAGGCCGTCAGTTTGAGTCGGCCTTGTTTTCAGAACTATGTAGACTGTGCGGCATCAAGAAGATTCATTCCACAGCGTACCACCCTCAAAGCAATGGCCTTGTGGAACGGTGGCATAGGACACTTAAGACGGCCCTACGTTGCCATGGCCCCCTTTGGACGGAAGCCCTGCCATTCGTCTTACTCGGTTTGCGGACCACCTTCAAAGAAGACCTTAAAGGCACAGTCGCGGAGTTTGTCTACGGTCAGTCCCTTACACTGCCAGGCGAACTTGTTGCTCCTACTCCAGTCGCCAAACCCTCTGAACTGCTGTCCCTAGTAGAACGGGTGAGGTTACACTGTAACAAGCTTCAACCCCCATCCCCTTCCAGCCACACTCCTCCGCACGTATATGTCCCCAAGGCGCTCGACACGTGCGACTTTGTGTTCCTTCGGGACGACACTGTAAGAGCCCTGTTACAGCCCCCTTACACAGGTCCGTTCAGAGTCGCCAAACAAACAAGTAACACGATGGACATTGTAATTAAGGGCACAGTAACTACCGTCTCCCTCAACAGGGTTAAACCGGCTCACGTTGAATCTCGCCTACCGGTGAAGAGACCACACCCTCCGGCCGTCCTCGGCCCTCTTCCTCCGCACATGATCCAAGTACACTAACGCCTGCACAAGCCCCATCAATGAGCCCACACTCTTTCCGGGGTTTCTCACCCCCCCGGCTCCCATAGCCCAGTCCCCGGCTCTCAGGACTCTAATATAACAGTCCCGTCTTCATGCGACAGCACACTGCGCCGCTCTTCTAACCGGTGTAGCACGCAGGCTCCCGCCCTGCCCACCCAGACCCTACCATCCCACGCCCACCACACAGACACACCCCTCTCTACTCACAGCACTCCGCCTTCGCTGTGCCACGGTTTCCCCACCCCACCGGCTCAGCATACCTCACCATTAGCAGGCGCCACTTACGAGCTCTCTACCCACGTTCATCCTGATGACATTTGTGGATTGTCTGTTATCGTTAGTGGTGATACTGTGTCAGTGCTGCTTGCGTGTGACGATTCGTGTGACCCGTTAGGTGGTGTGTCGCAACGTGTAGTGAAGCATTTCAAAATCCCTCGAAGTGCTACGTGTGGTAAACTACGTGCTTACGTTAGGCCGAGTGGAAAGGTGATCATCAGGTTCCCCACCGAAGACGCCCTTCCACACCAGCGCTCCTGCACCGGCCGACGACTTCGAAATCAACATCCCAGGATTTGCTCCACGCTCTCCTCCCACACGGCCCGTGCCGTTAGATGCGGAGGAACTCATTGTAACCAACTTAGACTATCAACCCCCCCACCCCCCCACCCTCGGGTATGTACTCCATACTGAAGGGGGGGGGGGGGGGGGCTATGTGGCGTCGACACACGATCGATACGCCAAAACATGATACGTGTATAGTATCTTCGATTGATGTTCTTTGTAGGTTGACTTCCGGGAGTCAGTTCCCATCTGTACCCCGTGCTGTACAGTTGATTATGAATAAAGTATTGTGATAGGAAGTGAGAGACGTGGTTATTACGTTCCCACCCTTGCGCCTTCTTCAGGGTAATACTCGTAGTTTTGCTTCCAAATTCTACACATCATCTTCAACCTATAGAAGTTGCTGTCTTTCATTTGTTAAGAAAAAGTTGGAAAAACAAGGTACATCAGTGGAGATTGGAACATTTGGATCAACCAGTGCTTAAGAAGCTTTAATTTGCACCCTTACTGGAGCAAACTTTGGATGAGTTCATTAAACTGTCTGTCCTGCAGAATGGATTCAGGAGAAATGGATTTGTTCCATGGAATCCAGAGGCTGCAGACTGCTCAAAAATTCCATCAGTGAGTGATGATGTTATACTTACTACCCACAGAACTGCCACTTCTGAAAAATTAAACTTAAGATTTGGATTAGAGGTTCTAGAAACATAGATTGGGAAAGATAAACTTTGGTGTTTTAAGTTTTCAAGTGATGTGTGGGAAGGAAATACAGCTGACCAGTCTTTGTTTTTGCTTTGGAAGGAAATTAAAAATGATTGTCATAATTCTATCCTTTCCCAGTCTATTGATGACACAAACAACTGTGTGGCAAATCAAAATGAAAAAGTGGAGGAAGGAAATGTCCATCAAGAAGAAAAACGAAGTAATGAAGTAATTGAAAATAAAAAAAATAAAAACAGGAAGAAATGAAAAGCTTGGCAGGCAACAACCAAAATAAAGAAAGAGAGGAGACTTACGTAACAGACCAGTGTGTGCGACACCCATGAATTCAATGAAAAATTCTGATTTTCCTCAGTGTGCTTCAAGTAGAAATATTAATAGGAAATCAGGGGACCAACTAATCCCCTCCCCATTCAAACGTGCATTATTTTGGCCACAGAACACAGGAAAACAAGGGAAGAGAAGATTAAGAGAAAAACTGCCAAGTGTTGTGATATCCACCCAGTGGCAGGAATATCATCACAGGAAGGAACAACTGAAGCTACAGGAGAAAGACTAAAAGCTGAGAGAGCAGAAGCAATAAAACTGAAGAAAGAACAGTCTGAGATTGCTAAGAAACTCAAGAAGCAAACAAAGCAGAGAATCGCAGAAAGCCAAATGTGCAGAAGAAAGGAACAATTTCAGTATCCTCAGATTCTGAAGCTGAAGAATGGAGTGAGTCAGGCAGCAGTATGGATGACATTAGTATGCTCCCTGATAGTGACACCTGATGGCAAGGAAGACGACAATTCTGATCAAACAATTAACAGAAAATGATATAGCAAACAAAGAAGAAAATACAAATAAATTTTATAAAATGGCGAATTTCTTCTTGTTTCTTTTCCTGGAAAGAAGAGATATTTCAAATATGTTTGTACTGTTCAGAATGTTTTTGAGGATAGTGAAATAGAAGTAATGGTTCTAAAATCTTGCAACTGTCAGAAAAAAGTTTATGTTGATGAAAATGATGTTAGTGTTATTAGTCCATCACAGGTTATTGACAAGTTTCCTTTACCACTCTCAAATATCACTAATGAACATTTGAAATATGAATTCCAAAACAGTATTGACTGTGATGTGCAGACTAAAGTTATTTATTTAGCGTCAGCTACTGAATATTTTTCCTGCCAACTACTGAAACTTTAGTGTCTCACTAGTGTCAACTACTGATGACTGCCCTTATACTTTTGTTGTAATTTTTATTTACTATTCAATGTACTGTAACATAGTGAATTATAATAAATATCAAACCACAAAATATCAAAGAACTTGAAGACTAATTGTGTTTGTGCCCAACAAACACTTTTATTCATAAATATCGAGTTAAAGTAGTTTCATTTCTTAAGGTATCAACTACTAGTGCCTTTACCTTATTGCTAACTGAGAAAGGATTTAAACTGCCACATGCAAGCAATACTCGCTGGAACTCCAGTTCCAGGACAGTTTCAACAATATCTAGTCATCTCTCAGAGCTGTACAGTGTTTTTAATTATATAATTGCTGATATAGACATTCAGTGGGACCCAGAATCTTTGAGCTGTTCTGTGGGAATGAAACGACGGATGGATGATCCTATGTTTGTCTACTTGCTTTGCTTCTGCCGAGCGTGCTTTGTTTATGTTGATCATCTCTTTAATGTTCTTCAGTCAAAAAATGTCAGTATAACTGCTTGCCACGAGGAAATAAGAACTGCTTTGAGAAACTTATGACAATTAAGAAAGGAAACATTCGATGATGAATGCATTAAATGCAGCTTGTGTTTGAATGCCAACTTATAATTCTGTGACAGTCAAAAGGGACATAATCATTTTGAATAAAATTTAGTACTTTAGGTAGACTACTCTGACAAAGCTGGTATACCTTTGCCATGGAGAATGTGAAAGAACTTCATTTGTTTTGGCACAATTGTATAGCATCTGAGAAATACTGGAAGGACTGAATTCTCACTAGTGACAAATTTTTCTACACTCAGGTAATTTGATATATGTTATGGAATTAGTTTTTGTCTAATTTACATCAAGACTATGATTTTACTGTGGGATGTTATGATGGGACACGTTGATAGAAAGCACGGAGGCATAGGTTGGAACACCATTTACAGTGTAAATGCTCATTTTGAGTGGGAAAGAAAAAGGTATAGTTATTTTAATAAATGATTTTTGCTTTCAGATTGTTTGTTGAAGATTCAAAATGGTGCAAGAACAAGAAAAGCCTAAGGTTAAGGGTACCTTTGATGCAGATACAATGAAGGAAGGTGTTACACTTGTTCTACAGTGAGATTCTATCAGGAGTACTGCTAAAAAGATGAATCTAAAGTTTCAGACACTTGCTAGATATATAAAGAAATTAAGAACTAATCCTGGCAATGCTATCGAAATGAAATTCGCTGTGATGTTCGCATAGTTTTGTCAGAAGAACAAAAAGAGGACTGTTTAATTTTTTATAGCTAATGCAAAGATGTTCTATGGTCTCATAACTTTAGAAACACGTAAGTTAGCATATGAGACAGCAAAAAATTAATAAAATTGAATGTCCTGAAACATGGAACAAACATTGTATTGTCGGAAGGGACTGGCTCTATGGTTTTCTCAAGCGCCATCCTCAACTGTCGCTTCGAACTGCTGAACGGTGCAGTCTAGCAAGAGCCAGTTCCTTCAAACACTTCAATGTGGATATGTTTTTCGATAATTTACAGACACTACTTAAGAAACATACAGAACTCTGACCCATCTCGCATCTACAACCTGGACGAGACAAAAACCGAAACCACCCAGCAGCCTTCGAAGGTAATAGTACAAAAAGGAATCAAACAAGTGTCCAAAGTTATCAGCGGAGAAAAGAGGACTTCAGTAACAATACTGCTTGTGATCAATGCTGTGGGCAACACCATGCCACCGTAATGATTTTCCCACAAGTTCATTTTGAAGAATTCATGCTTTATGGTGCACCTACAGGAACGCTGGACTGGCTCATTCCTCAGTTAACTTTTCACACATTATGCAGCATTTTATTAAATATTCTGGGAGTTCTATGACTCCACAGACATTGCTAATTTGTTGTAGCCACAAAAGTCACGTGTCCATTGAAGCCATTAATATGGCAAAAGCTAACTGTTCCTCCACATTCAACCCACAGAATGCAACCACTGGATGTTTGAATTATGAAGCCATTTCAGGCTTGTTATAATGCTGTTGTAGACACATGGATGAGTGAACAACCAGGACAGTCATTCACCCTCTAGTTCAGTGCTTTGTGTGTCATATTGCCGGAAAAAACAACAGAAATAAAGACTAAGGAAATAGAAAACCGCTATAAAGACATTGCCTGCATAGCAGCCACGTCCTACAACAGTGATATGAACGTATTTCTCGATTCCGGTTATTGCTACTGTGAAAAGCAAGTTTACAAAGGAATAATATATGTGAAATGCATAACAATATTTCATTTTCAATGTGCAAATGTGACTTCAAAATGGAAAATATGGACATGTGTAAAATGTGGTCAAAATGAATTGAATAGTAAACTTAAAAAGGACTGTAAAACCGAAATTATTATGGCGTTAATAGAAGAAATACATACATTAAAATACAAATGTGATGATCTTTCGTGTATGATAATAGAAAATCGTAATACAATTCACACTGATAAAAGACTAAATCCAAGCACCCAAGTTTCAAGTGATGAAAATTTCGTTTCGTCGTAAAAGATGCAAGAAAAATGTGAAAAGTAGTGTGAAGTGCAACGAATGCTGTCTACTATTTCACTTTAGATGTGGAAATGTTGATCCATCCCTTATAGAAGACACGAAATTGTTAACAAACTGGAAATGTGAGGAATATATGACAAGATCTAATGCTATAAGCCAACAGGATGTCTACCATAGAGACTTTACAACAATGGACACGCTAAATAACGAAACACCGTCCCAGTCCACAGGGCAAACACATTTTCAGAAAAGCAGCACAGGATGGATTATGATCCGACTGTTTTGCAAGTTAACAAACAACACAGAAGTGAATAGTTATCTTAATCTTTGTACAATCCCTGGACATGAGAATAGATATTCAGCTCTAACTCATGTAAACAATGACAGTTATCATCAAGTGACAGTCCAAAGAAGACTTATCCCAAACAAAACAGTGATAAAACAATCTCATCAAACGAACACAAAGGTACTACAAAAAAATAAAACTATAATAACCCAAAAGTTCTCTCAGACAGTTTTGGAATAGGGTCAGTTACAAAACTGAAAACAGATGATGCATCAGGAAGGTTCAAACTTCAGGGACTAGTAAAACCTAATGCAAGATTAAGCCAAGTTGTTGACAGTGTTGAAGAAGAATGCAAGAATCTATCATCAAACGACTACCCAGTATTTATAGGAGGTGATAATGATGTGTATCACAATGAAACACTTGCAGCAACAAAAGCACTGAAAGAGTCACTGGGTGAGCTAACACAAGCCAATGCAACAGTGGCAAAAATACCTCACCATTATGATCTAATAGAACAATCATGCATGAACAACAAAATTAAAAAAGGAAATAAACTCTATAATTCAGTATGTAAACATTTCAAAAATGTAACAGTGATTGACATGAATGATATTTCAGACTGCTTGCCACACCACAATTGCGCCCCTTAGCAAACCTTGTCACTGCAACAGAGCTTGTCATACAAGCCATGGTCAGCATCTAAATGGCTTAGGAAAGTCAGATTGTATGAGAAAAATTAAGCTCTGCTAATAAAACAATTTATAGGCTTCAGTTCAAAGATATGATACAGGGAAACTCCCAGTAGTGTGCAAATCTAATGCAAGTTTGATTCGATCACAACAGTTTGCAAGGTATAGTAAAGATAATGCAATAGAAAAAGCAACAAGTATTCCTCCCAGTAACAAAAACGATTTAATGTTATTTCATGTTAATGTACAATCCCTAAGACATAAGCTTAATAGGTTACAGTACTTGCCAGACAAAATTAACTGTAGCATACTGTGTATTAATGAGCATTGGTTGCATGACTCAGAAATAGATGTGTGTGTGCCTTATGGCTACATATAAGTCACAAAATATTGTAGAACAAATATTTCACATGGCGGAGTTGCAATCTACAGCAAAGAAAACTTAAATCTGCAGCATTCAGTGATAGACCTTCACAAACACTGCATTGAAGGTGGATTTGAAGTAGCCACCATAGTATTGCATACTCAAAAAATTATCACTTCTTCTGTGTACCGTACACCAGCCTCTGATGAGGAAGATGCCCATCCGTCCCTCGACCTCAGGCCATCCGTCCCTCGACCTCAGGCGCGCAAGCGCAACAGAGGCAGAAACGGAGGCAGAAACGGGAAAAGGTGCCTCCAATCATCGCAAAAATAGTTAATGGCACCATAAAAATTATTAAGGAGGTCACGTCTCACCTCGAAGGTGGACTGGACACCTCATGCAGGGGGTCCTCTGTCAAATTTCAACCTTCCACTCCCTCAGATTACAAATTTCTTGTGGAGTATTTCACCCAGAAAAAGATCCCATTCCACACTTAACCATCAACTGAAAAGAACATGTATAAAGCGGTGATCAAAGTTCTCCTCAGAGACACGGACTCCGCAGAAATAAAGGTACTACTTACTGAGCGTCACTTTCAGGTTATTGAGGTCAAACAGGAGACAAAGGCATCAGACCCAAACAACCCAGGTGAGGGATGCAAGAAAAGAGCATCCTTTAAAGTCATCCTCCACCCAAACGAGAAAAATAGGGAGCTCTTAAAAACAGAACTCTTCATGAACTGCAAGGTTACAATAGAAAAATACAGACAGCCTGAAGGCCCTGTGCAGTGACATCAGCTGTTCCACTCCACAGAACAGTGCCACCATCCCCCAAAGTGCCTTAAGTGTGCCAGCCCACACTTCACAAATACTTACTAAAAGAGTCGTGCAACCCCGGCAAAGTGCGCATCATGTGGGGGCCATCACCCGGCCAACTACAGCCGCTCCCCCCACATGCACACAACTGATGTCTTGTCTCCCCCCCCCCCCCCCCCCAAAACTCACCTACTTCCCCTCAGCGTGGAAAACTGCTAAGGCAATCACTCTCCCCAAACCTAATAAAAACCTGCTCCTTCCACAAAGTTATACACCCATCTCCTACTCACCGGTATGAGTAAAATACTCGTGCTGCTCATCCTCTCACCCCTTCAACATTTCCTGACCGAGAACAACACCCTGATGCCTAAACAGTTTGGATTCCGCACTGAGCACTCCACAACCCAGCAATGCCTGCGCCTGGTAGAGCACATTTGTCTGTCTAGGGCAAAGAGAGAATCTACAGGAGCAGTGTTCCTGGATAATTATAGAGAAGGAATTTGACAGCATCTGGCACAATGGCCTTATATATAAACTAGATCAAATAGGGTGCCCAGGACAACTCAAAGATGATTGATTCATTTCTTGCGGAGCGTCAGTTCTTCGTAAGAAGTGGAACAAGATTGAGCCAGACACGACCAATTGCAGCTGGAGTACCGCAAGGTTTGGTCTTAGGTCCCCTTCTGCACTCAGTCTACATGAACAACATACCCAAGCAGGTCGGCAGACAGATCGCTCTCTACGCTGCCGATATGGCGATTTATAGGAGCTGTCGTAACCTTGCGTTCATACGGTGAAAACTACAAAAACACCTTGATGCCATCACTCAGTGGTGTAACATGTGGAAAATCAAAATCCAACCAAGTGCCACGCTATATACTTTACGACCAGCCCATAACTCCCAGACCAACAACTAACCATTGATGGTCGGGACCGAACCTGGTGTAACTGCATCACGTATCTTGGACTTGAAATAGACAGGTACCTCACCTGGCAACAACATATTAACAAAGCAACGAACAAAGGCTGCACACTCTTATTGCAGTTGTACCCCCTTCTGAAGAGTGAAGGCCTCACCTTAACCAGTAAAATGCTCCTCTGGCGCCAGCTCATGCTACCAGCCATCTTGTATGGCTCGGAAGTACGGTCGATGGCGTCAGGCGCCACTCTCACAAAGCGACTACAAAAATAAACTTCTGTGTCATCGCAGGTGCTGACACATACGTCCACAATACCCAAATAAGAGAATTTTTAGGACAACCAACAATCTATTCCCTCAAAAAGAAAAAGTATATCAATCTTTCTGAGAAGACAAAATCACCCCACCACCTCATTCAAAATTTAGGCCGTGAACACCTCAATTGTCACCATAAACGCCCAAAATAAACACTTACGCGCCACTTTAGGGACAATTAGAAAACGGAAGCACACACACTGAACAAACATTTACTCAAAAACATACACACAACCCAAAATCTCATTTTCACGAAGTCAGACGGGCACAGCCCAGTGGCAGTTCGTTGCCTTAGGTCAATCTGAAAGCCTGTGATTCCCAGCCAAACATTCGAGAAATAGTAACCAACATACAAAAGACTGTTACAGAACTCTGACAGGCACCAGATGCCTTCTCAAAATTCAGAACTCTTTGTTCCGCTGCCCTAAGTCGGTCTGATGGATCAGACTTATCATGACAAATCGTTTACACTCATGAACTGGAACGCCGGCGGCATTCTGCAACAACGCCACACACTAGAAGTATTCTTAGATGCCCACAGAGTAGATTTCGCACTTATCACAGTGGTCAACGATCTTGATTTGGACCATAATCCAGTAATCTTCACCCTGGGTGGAGATGCCCATCACTATGAAGCCTGGAGGTCCATGCGTGAGCATCACAACCAATGCTGGAGTGAAACCCTTCAGAACGAACCCTGAAAAGTTCTGGAGAATCACTAAGGCCAGGAAGAGGCAGTGAAAGCGCTCCATGGACCCAACGGGCTCGTATATGACCCCCAGCATAAAACAGAGGTGATGAAGGATACTCTGCAGCCCCAGTTCATCACACCAACCGACGACAACGCAGAAGCAGACGACCACGAGGAGATTGTGCTACGCATTGTGGCCCAAAGCCTACATGCTCCTGGAGCAACACAATTTTCCCAAATCACCCCTGAGACAGTACACGCACATCAGAGGCCTACAAAATAAGAAATCACCAGGTCTGGGCAGAATTTCTCCACTTCAGTTATAATACCTGCCCCCAGGGGTACCACAAGGCTCCATCTTGGGACCCACAATGTATTCACTATACACCAACAACATTCCGCAGCAGCAGCTGGGAGGTCACCTAGCCCTTTTAGTGGACGATACTGCAATCTACAGGAGCAACTCAAACCTTGCATACATTGCTAGGAAACTCCTGGAACATCTAGAAACCATTGAATCACTGTGCAGAACTGTGGAAGATAACAATCAATACCGGAAAAACCCAGGCCATTATATATAGATATAAAACCATACCAACAGAAGTCACACTGGAGTTAAATGACACTATCATTCCATGGCAGACCAACATCAAAACCAAACTAAAACTATTCAACACACTCATTCTGCCAGTAATCATGTATGGATCTGAAATCTGGGCACAAACAGCAGACACACACATGAAGAAAATCCAGACACTCCAGAATAGATTTATCAGAATATCAGCCGAAGTTCCCCGTTACCTTCCAAAACCTCATTTATACCAGCAGCTTTACATCCGAAAAATCCCTGAAATAATCCTAGTAAAAGCTAACACCTTCTACACAAGAACACAATCCTCTCCTCATCCCCTAATCCAGTCATTAGGTATTATTCCTCCCGATCCCATAGCCAAATTCCCCCGAATGCTACTACACAGAAACTTCAACATATAACCCTACAAACGGTAGACAACTAGCCACTTCCTTCAACGAGCTTACCTTACCCAAGAACTGAACTTGGACACAAGGAAAGGGACTATACTATCGCGGGCCTTGAAAATATAGGGGTCAAGCGCCCATCAGACAGCTCAGTTAGTCGAGGAGCCTATTACACCTGAAAGCATGCCCCAGAAGGACAACAAGCAGGACAGACACTCTGCTGTGAGAAAAATCACCGTCCATCGTGACATACTTCTTCAAAAACCTGCCTGAGAAGACCACTAACAAAAGTCTGTCATTACATATTAGGAAACACATTAGAGACTTCAGCGGCTCCCTAAACGTCTTCAGGGATAGAAGGATCGCGAAATTCACTGTTGATAGACATCAATATGTCAACAATTTGCAAACAACACTCAGGCAATATTCCCCAACCAAAGTAACAGTGGACACAATGATCAGTAGGCCGATTGCGGGTCCCAACCAAAATCTAAACCCCCATAATTCAGTGCAGTAATCAAAGATATGTACTTTGACGTAGACAAGGATGGAGTGATTGCTGAACTATAACTTCAGGGCCTTGAAGTAAAGCAGCATGGCACATGAAGTCACGAAGAACAGGAAGATACAGCCTGATGTTCAGGGTCATTTCTCACAACCAGAAACATATCGATCACGTGCTGGAACATGTCGTGCACATTTTCCTCTCACCACTAGGTCGAACCCTCTAACTATTCAAAATCCCAACCGATCCAATGCCAAAGGTGCCAGCAATTCAACCACCACATCGAGGACTGCACCTCCACTACAAAACGCAGCTGCTGCGGCGGCAACCACCATCTTACAGAATGCTCCACCGACAACCGCGGCACCCCAACATGCGCCAAATGTGGAGACCCACACTCCGCAAGATCTTTCAAATGTAGGGAAAGGCCTCAGACAGCCATAAAGGAAACACTCCAGGCAGGTGTCTGCAGCTAAGTTCAAACAATTCCTAACATTACATGCCGGAGGTAAAAATGGAAGAAGGGGAATGAAGGATGCGTGTGTCCAGACGTACCCACAGGAACAAGTGGCCGCTCCCTCTCCCTGTTGTTGGGGATTTCGAGTGCCAGAAAATCAGGCAATTCAAGACAGGCGTCCTGTTGTAGTGGGCCGACCAGTATTCTTACAAGGGAGCTCTGACTTGTAACGGCCAGTGCAGGTCAACACAGTCACTAGCTCAAATGTAGACACAGTCAGTAGTACAAATGTCAGCACTGTCTCAGGACAACCACCGGTTGATCCTGTCAGAATATACCCAAATCCTTAACACTCATTGCAACTGTCTTGCCTGGAGGAGCCGGCTGTCCTGACCACGGCACTACGACACCTAGTGCGGTTGGGACATAAATATGGGCGTAAGGTCACCTTCTCGGCCATGGAGGCTGTTGACAGAGTACATCTAAAGATTATGAATCTTCCCACCAACTTAGGCGCTCTGTGTGACCTCGTAAAAGAGGAAATGAAACCTTTGATCTAAACTAAATATACAATCAGTCTCTCCTATCTAACAGGAGAATGGCCTATGACTGGAGGAACACCTTTCCAGAATATTACGTACACACATACTTTCCATGACCACAGAAATGTACACAATAGCAGGCTGGTCATGCAGGATGTAACGGAACTGAAATGATGGCAGGCTGCCAGTAATTTGGAGCCCGCGCGTCGGAATGGGAGTGCTGGCATGAGACTGCCAGGGAGCGCACCCTGATGCCATCTATTGGCGAAACCTGGAATTAGCGCGAGCTGACACCAGCAGGAACTAGCGGAAAGGCACCACCACGCTATCTGTCAGACAACGCACTAAGCTCTCAGACTCAAATGTATTCTTTTTCTTGTTAATTATAAGTTATTACTGTATAATTTAATGTTGTTAAGTGCTAGTAGTAAATCATCATGACTGGTATGAACTCCAGGGTAATAAATATAAAATTTCTTAAACACTAAATGATTTCGATAAAAATATGGTAGGGGAAGGCCCCCACTCTTGGTGATACGAGCGTCGCTAGTGGTAGCTGGAGAGACAGGGACTGAACAATAGAATGGCCTGGGTAGTGTTGACACGATCAGACGTGTGTAACAGTGCTCACACAAATGTGATTGTGTAACGGTGAAGAGGCGAATATAGTCGCCGTTTGTAGAGCAAAATGCGATGAATGGTTATGGAACTTGCCTCTATGCCACTGGGGCTGATTGTAAGAGTTCCTGCGCCCAGATTTTATGGCGAACGTGCAGTAGCTTATACGAGTGCTACGGCTCGTGGTTCCAGCCACCGTTAGGGGCATAAGACGTGAAGAGTTGCGTTATCCACATCACCTCACCACCAGCATGACTGCTTGTAATTGTTAATTTGAACTTTATAGAAATGTAAAAGCAGAATACCAGTTGTTCTTTTTATGCAAGTACAGAGGACAGGATACAGTTATGAGTAAAATTAGGACGCATGTTGTTCATTGTAAAGTGTAGTAACCTCAAACATAGTGTAGTGAAATCAGACTGAGGCCACCATCGCCTCTTTCATTTACAGTTATTTTTGTTGTAGAATACTTTAGCGTATAAGAATGTTGAAAAGAGTAATGGTCACACCAGAATGAGTCGCCATTTTATAGTTAACTTAAATTTTCCTGAGTAACTTTTTAAGTAACGTCACTTAAGTAATTCTATATCAATTGTTCAAAGAGTAATAATCAAAATCATTACATAAAGTTAAAGGATAGAATTTTGCTAACCCAAGTTGCATAAATATCCTTGGTAGTAATTATTGAGTCAACACACAGAAATTGAAAGATTATTTGCTTTGTTAAATCAGCTTGAATGATCAGTAATAGTAATATTCAAAATTAAGTTTAAATTCAACTCAAGTCATTTCACTTGGAAACGAACCAAAAATTGATTTATTCTTTTGCTCCTTCAGAGCTGGCGACCATAGTTATAAGTATTTTCAGGAGGATTTGACGTAAGTCTGCTGCTCTCGTCATGTTGATAGGATTATCCACTGCTGCTAGCAGTGATGATTGGATACATAAGCTCACTACCAAGGTAAGTGGGTCAGGTAGGCAGTGTTACCGTGTGAACTGTAGAGCACTGTAGGCCGTGGATCGAACCCGTTCAATCATCACAGCTCTTTGGGAAATAGTCCGGTTAGGAGTGTGCTTTTAATCATTAGGTAAAATCTGGCGAGTAACGGTCAAAATGAACACGCAATTGAATTTAATAGCTTAGCAAGGACCAAGTAGCACATAGTTAATGTTGTGTAATGGCGAGGGTAGGAACGGAGTAAAAGGGAACTGAGCATGTGCCAGTTGGGCTGTATTCAAATATTAACAACTTGAATTCACTACCACCTCTTACAATTAGGACTGAGACAGCTAAAAGTCCGTATTGGTGATATACCTACGGAGTTAGGAAGCGAGTCATTCCATCAATGGAGGGGGTTAAAACAACCGAGTCAGTTGAGAACATATCCCATTTACTGACAGAAAGATTTGGCGGTTCAGTCGCAAGCAGCTTCGGAGAGTGGTGGAGGAGAGGAACTTTGACGTGCTCTGTTGCAGGAGCCAAACTCTCTAGCAGGGAACATAGCTTTTGCAGCCATGAGTTGGCAGGTAGTTAGTTTTGGAGATGACCCGAAAGCCACCATTATAGTAACCAATAGGCCACCGTGGTTAGAAGTGCTTTCACACCTCTCTGATGTTCACTGCAATGTCATAGAACTTCAGTCACCAACTGGCATCATATATCTGATAAACATGTACTTTCAGTAGGGCACAGACATTGAAGTGTATCTTGACCAACCTTCGCAAGTGGCTATGGTGCTGAGAGGGGAAGAGCTTGTAGTGGTGGTAGACGTGAATTCCAAATCCCCCCTATAGCACAGTGGCACTCGAGATGAAAAAGGAGGAAAGCTGGAAGAGACTATTATGTCTCTAAAGCTTTTCATTAACTTTCGCACTTCCAACATAGCAAGGGACTGCTGCACTTCTTCACAGCTCATGGACCGTATCCGGCATATCTTTGCCGGTTCGGGAAAAGGGCTACCCCCTTGTGTGACTGCGGAGCTGAAATGGGCACTCCGGATCATGTGATTTACGAGTGTCCCATCTTCGATGATGTAGCCCACTGACCTAAGACACCAGCCACCAAATAATGAAACTTATCACCTAGTTAGGGACCCGGCAACATTTGAGATCATAAACCGTCTTGCCAGCGAGGTATCGGCAAAGGTCCAGCAGGTATATCATAGGGAAAATATATGAATTATTGACCACTATATGACACACTGCGACCTATCCCGTTATCGCCTTAACAGTAGGAATCCGCCATGTCCTAGAACACGGGGAACATATGCAAATATCTCAGTCTACGTAACTGCACACTGATAACAACTTAGTAGATACGCAACTTCTAAGTATAAAGTAGAATAGGATACCCTTAATCAGTACCTGCAGCAATTTTCTGTAAAGGCCAGCACGGTGCCAGAGGCATGCCCACTGGGACTAGCTTGGTGGGCACGGCCAAAAAGTAGGTTTATACATTCACTGGCACACCTGTAACGCTGCAGGAGGTAGCTTCTAGAATAGTTAGATTAGAATATCTTACCCATTGAATAACTAGCATATCATATCCTATAGAATGTAAGAAAGTTAAAATTGGAATTAGTAAATGCTGCTAAATATTTTTGAACCTATTGCAGATCACAAGACCCACTAATGAAAACACACTCCAGGCCCCTCTTCAACTGGCTGATGACATCACCTCCTCACAAGCAGACGTCCTGAACATCGATGACTTCCTCAAAGCCATGACCTTCAGTTTGACCAACCTTTTCCAAGGGCGCAAAGATGAAGCAATATACACAGCCAAACAAGTGGACCTACACTTCTTTCACAGATATGTAACTTATAACCACACCGGCCAAAAAGTCACGACCACCATAGCACGTCGCTGGTACGCACAGACACTCATGACTTAAAGACCTTGCCGACTCCCCCCCCCCCCCTCCCCCCCCACCGCTAAGCTGATGTTCTTAGACGCAGGGGCATTAGGAATAAAAAAAACTGTTAAATGATATCATAACTAGACAGGAAATAGACATCACTGGCATAGCCGAGACATCGACCAAACAGTCACACTACGTCAACATTAACAGAGACTATGACAGCTACATGAAACATTGAACAGACGCCAGGGGCAGAGTTGCAATACCTTGAAGTGGTAATGATCACCATCCTATGACCCAGACGTCGCCTACTGCTTATAGTCAGTCTCTATGTCACCCCAGGCACAGAAATTCCGAGGGCCTTCCTCAGATACGTGGCCACTTTCCAAGAATATATCCTAATGGGTGCCCTTAACACTAGACATGAACTCCTCAGGGACACAGGCATCAACAGAAATGGTGAACCACTCCTTGACTTCCTGACCATAGAAAACATGACGAGAATACTGATGACGACATACACCTTTGTAGGACACAGTGGCAACTCCCTTCCCGAACACATCCTCCACAGTCACAGCTTGACAGACACCATTACCACAGCGACAGTAGGAGACAGCATAACAAGCGACCACCTCCCCATTCTCTTCAGCACAACTGCAATTAACCCTCCCCCTCCCCAACAAACCTCCAGAACTATACGACTATACTCAAAAGCAGACTGCAAGAAATACCAAGAGACGATATACAACGATCTACTGGTACCACTGACTATTACTAACGACTTCGAGTTAGACTTAATTAACGACAGAATCATGGACACAAAACAGCCACGGAGACAGCCATCCCCACCAAGACCATTGAACGCTGGAAACCTCTTCTAGCCACTAAGGTACTGAAACTCATCAAACACAAGAGACAAGTACACACAGAAATAGTAAGGTAAAACAACCCCGAAATCAAACCACTATGGAAGAGGCTGATCGCGAAAATAAAACGGCTTGTCTCATAACATCGACAAAACCAGTGGGACAACACATGCAAAAAACTTGACAAGACCAGGGCGCAAGTTCTGGATGAAATTCAGACACTCATAGGACAGAACACTGACAAATAAATACAAACTGGCAATCGACAATACACCCACAACCAACGACAAAGAAATTGCAGAGGCATTCAAAGATGTTTTGGCTAATGCCCACAGTTTCCCCCAAGACAACCTCTTCGACAAACAATTAAGACAAACAGTCACTCACGGACGAACTCCCCCTCCTTCTCCGTATGGCCACTGTGCCATCCGAAAACGATCACGACTTACTCTAGGGCATAACGAAAATGGAGTAGCAGACGCCATCATGTCCGGCAAGAACTCTGCCCCAGGCGAAAATGGCATTCAAAGAATTCTTATCACTAAATGCCCCATCATGACTAAAGGACCCACCCCCTGCTGACACTACTGTGTAACTACTGTATGACACATGAAACCACTCCCACAGCGTGGGAAAAAACAATAACTATAATATACATAAAGTGGGAAAACCAAAAACAGACCCGAAATCCTACTACCCCATATCACTTATAGACGTCCTCAGAGAAATCTTCGAAAAAATAATTACCGACAGACTGGACAACTATACAGACAAATTACAAATAATACCCCCCCTTCTCCAGATAGGTTTCAGAAAAAGACACTCAACAAACGATCCCCCTAGTAAGACTTACCACAGACATACAAGACACCAGAACCTGGGACAATGCACACTCGCGGTCTTCCTAGATATCGAGCACGCCTTCGACAAGATCTGGCACGATGGACTACTGTACAAACTACTAAAACTAGGACTTTGTAAGGGGTCCGTAGGCCCTTACTATAACTTTGCACTTGGCACAGGTCGATAGGGCGAACAATCGATTGTGACGTGTTGCGAGAGCGAGTGTCTCGAGATGCGCCAGAGTGGTTAGCGGGAATGGTGTGTGTGTGTGTGTAGGCCATTATTGGAATACAGGGTTTTTAACTGAGAAGGGTGTCATAATCACCATGGTTATATCCCTAAATAATAAATAAATAGCAGGAAAGTGATGAAGTTTCTTTATAAAAGTGATTATTGACGTTACTAGTGCCGATATCTAGTTTCGTGGCATAACCTTGGTTTGCAGTGTTGGATGCAGTGATGGATTAGCGTGTGACGATAATGGCAAATGAAGAAAGCCTGTGCTGAGATTAGCCGTAATTAGATATCTATGACGAAGGCAGTGGCTGTCTCCTTTTGGTGTTTAGAGAAGAATATAAGTTCATAATTAGTAAAACTGTGTTGGTGTTCCCTATTACCATACATTCAGTACCATAGTATTGAACAGGACGAAATGGAAAGTAACAACTTCCGTAGCAGTCAATTCAGATTACCAGCCCCATTAGGTTCAAGGTCATGTTAATAATAAATATTGGGCTGCTATTCGATCAGATCAGGTCGGGATAAAAAACAGAGGTCTTACAACTTCCACCTAAGACCGTGAGACTCATACAATCATTACTACAAGACAGACAATCCCAGGTACACGTAAATGACGAAACATCCGCCCCCTCCTCCCCACAAGCAGGAGTAGCGCAGGGTGGAAGAACCTCCCCCATGCTATACCCACCATACACTACAGACGTACCAACCACCACCAGACGTAACGAACAAGTTCAACTCTAAGCAGACGATACTGCCTATTGGAACTCAGGACTCTCAACAATAACAATCAACCGAGAAACAACGACATACAATGACAAAACTACAAAAATGGATGCAGAAATGGCACATAAAACCAAACACAAACAAAACTCAGCTAATGCTGTTCAGGCACCGCGACATACCCAAAAAGACGAGACAACAACCAGAAAATATCACCCGAACGCTGTGAGGAACCAGACTGAACATGACCGACAAAGCAAAGTAACTAGGAGCGACTCCAGACAAGTATCTAAACCTGGATGACCACGTCAAAGAAACATGAACAAAGCAAGACAATGTCAGTCCCTAGTAAGATGAGTCCAGGGAAAATACCATGCCTGCAACAACAAAATAGCAATTAACACCTACAAAACATTTGTATGACACCCCTCTTCCAGTATGCGGCGCACCCCCTAGCCTACATGTTTCAAACAAAAACTGAAAAACGCGTACTACGTAGCATACTGAGACTCCCACCGACCATACCCAGACAAGAAGCACACGACGAAGCAAAAGTCACAACACTGCAGACGAGACTCGCCGTTGTCCGTGCACGTTATGGCCAACACGTAATAACAAGTCACCCTGACCTCACACAGCTCTTCACAAACAGACCTAGACATAAAAACAATCCAAAGCTCATGTAAACATTTCCAGCCCAAACAATTATACACAACATACTAGCAACACATCCAGACACAATCCACAGCCATGAACACTAGGCACAGATGATACAAATAGCACAGGAAACAGCAACTCTGGAACTGGATCCGGATCCCGACCCAATGTGAATTCCCGCACACCTGTACAATCTAAATATTGCACAGCCACAGGTTATGACTGCCACCTAGCTGGTCACTCACTTTTTCGTAACCACAGATGTATATACGACCTATACTCGGGTCGCTGGAACATATCACTTATAGGTCACTCCCGAAGCTCGGTAGAGTTAGTATAACTAACAAATAAGTGAGGAATGGGAGGCGCCGCGTCTTCTGAACCAATGAGAGGACCGAACAAAAGCCGGTTCCGGCCTCTTGGCTGTGTTGGAGCAGAGTTACCACATACCGGAGGAGGGGAGAGTAGAGCAGGGGGGAGGTGTTCACTTTTTCATAACCATAGATATATATATAAGACCCATACCCAGGCTGGGAGATACTTTCGGAGCACTACGCTAGCGGTAGAATAGCTAAATTCGTCATGTGCATTGTGCGTGCGCAACGCAGGCAAAATTGTCATGTGTGGGTACGCACGCTTCGCCAATGCGGCGCAAATTTGTCGTTGGAGGACTCCGTCATGCTCCCTTTGTCCTGCAGCTGCTGCCGGTCTACTGGCAGTGCGGTTGCGGCAAGGGCTGATCTGCCTCCATCGTGAACCACACACACACTGCCGCAGGGCATCCTCCCTGCTCCTCTGAGAGTAGGGAAATTCCTATGACAGGGCCCGTGGTGCTACCTGGTTACCCGCACGTAGTCAATGGTAGGGCTGGCGCTGTTTGGGGAGACCTAACGGTGCCAACGAACGAACAACCAGTGCCAGTGGGCAGTGCATGTCAGGCTTCAAATACCGCTAACACAGACGTCTTGGGTAAGCCCAAAGTCCCAGTCAGCTGCGGCACCCAGCCACTGGACACCCGCGGCCAACCCAACTCAGCCATAACAAAAGCAAGAACACGAGTACAGGAAGAGGACGTGATGCCAGCGACTAAGCATCCAGCCCCAAGCTGGTTCGCTGAGGAATCAAAACATACCGCTAGTGATGACATGAGGGGGAAACTGTTGTCGCTAATATCCCGATCTCAAACAGCTTCGAACCGATCGCTACCGACGGTGAGGAAACAGGCAAAACAACACCAACCCGTCCCTCAACCTAAGGCGCGCAAACTCTCCACTCTACCAGATTATAGATTTTTCGTGGATTATTTCACACAGAAAAAGATACCATTCCACATGTACCTAGCAACTGAGTAAAACATGTAGAAAGTGGTGATCAAAGGTCTCTCCAGAGACATGGACCCCGCAGAAACAAAGGCGCTGCTCATCGAGCGTCACTTTCGGGTTACTGAGGTCAAGCAGGAGACAAAGACATCGGAACCGTACAACCCAGGGGAGGGATGTAAGAAAAGAGCATCCTTCAAAGTCATACTCCACCCAGACAAGAGAAATAGGGAGCTCTTAAAAATAGAGCTCTTTATGAACTGTAAGGTTACAATAGAAAAATACAGACAGCCTGATGGCCCTGTGCAGTGCCATCAGCTGTTCCACTCCATGGAACAGTGCCACCATCTCCCAAAGTGCTGTGCCGGCACACACTCAACAAATACTTGCAAAAAGAGCCGTGCAACCCCAGCGAAGTGCGCCTTATGTGGGGGCCATCACCCGGCCAACTACAGCCGCTCCGCCACACCCATACAACTGATGTCTCCAGCCATAACATTTCTGGCAAGTGTCTTCAATGCTTGCCTAAAACTCACCTACTTCCCCTCAGCGTGGAAAACTGCTAAGGTAATCACCCTTCCCAAACCTAATCAGGAATCCTAGCAGACATTTACATTAATCACATAGAAAATCAGTTCTTCAACTCAAACTGTTTATTTAAAGATAAAATAATTTACTACAAAAGGTATGTAGATGATACCATCATCCTGTACAATGGTACGAGTGAGGAAATTGAAAAACTTGCAGATGGCCTCAGTAGCATGCACAACAACATTAACTTCACCGTAGAACACCAAGTAGACAAAGGAATTAATTTTCTTGATCTTAATATTTCAAATATAAATAAGAAACATGTTTTCCAAATTTACAGAAAACCCACCACCACTGATTTTGTTATAAATAACTCTTCCTGTCACCCAGTACAACATAAAATGGCATTTTTCAGATCTACACTTAATCGTGTACACAAAATCCAACTCAGTCCTCTTGATGAACAAAAAGAAATTAACATTATAAAAGGAATTGCAGACAGAAATGGATACAGCCCAGATATAATTGATAAACTTAACAATAAGATCAAAAAGAAACATTGCACACCTCCTAAACCAGATTCACAAGCTGAAACACAAACATTTGCCTGCATCCCCTTTTTTGGAAAAATTTCATACCAAATCGCCAACCTTTTTCGTAACAGTGGCATCCAAATATCCTTCAGCACCAACAATAAGCTACAGCAGCATATCATTCACAGTAGCAAAACCAACAGCCAGTGTCATCACAAGTCAGGTGTTTACAAACTCTTATGTGACAACTGTCCACAATACTACATAGGGCAGACAGGAAGAAGTTTCACAGTAAGATACCGAGAGCATATGGATGCATTCCGCCTAAACAACTTTGACAAATCAACCTTTGCAGCACATCTAAAAGAACATGGCCACTCAGCCACAGCCATTACAGACAACTTACAAATATTACACACTGTCAGCAAAGGAAAGAAAATGAACCTCCTTGAAGAACTTGAAATTTACATCTACAGCTCAAACTCACCACACCTCATTCTAAATGAACAAGTCGACCTTGCAAACAAATCATTCCTAAACATCTTTCATGAAATATTTCAAAACAGAAACTAATTCCTTTCTCATGACCACTGAATTGGTAACAGCTCTACAGTAATTCACATTGAAAACAGATCAGCTTATATTCACTCTAAAAACTTTTTGAACCCAACATCATTTACCTACAACCATTTTGTATATTATAAATGTCAGTGTAGTCCCACAATCATACAACAGTTCTCAATTTCATAATTTGTAATAGCTGTTTATTTCTATGTAACATATTTGTGCCTATAATTCATAATTTGTAATACCTTTCTGTTTCTGTATGTGTAACATATTTGTACCTATATTTCGTAATTTGTAATACGTTTTCTGGTTCTGTAAGTGTAACGTCTTTACACTTCTTAGATCTAAGCTCTTTGACCAAAACAGCTGTATCTAAATGTAAAGACGTTCAATGTCGCGAGTTCACGCTTATAAAAGTGTAAAAATGAAAGTAGCGTCTGTAAATCAAAGAGTTCATGCTTATAGTGGTTCAAATATCAAAACAATAAGTGAAATTGAAAAGTTTTATGTGAAGAAGAACGAACACAAGACCAAAAACTGCAAGATTAGCGTGACAACAATATGGATAATCCATCTGTATGTAAGTACAGGAATAGTTTTCGGATAAACCACTTCTCATTTGCATTTGGTTCGCTCGGTTTTATTAGTTATCATATTCTCTTTTTATTTAAACAGTGAACTCCATCATTGAACGTCACATGTTTCTGAATGTAAGCACCTGAAGATGGGCAAAAGCCTGAAACCGGTCGTGCTGTAAATAAATACCTTCAATTGTGACTGGTAGCGGTTTTCATTCAACACCCCAAAAACCTGCTCCTTCCACAAAATTATAGACCCATCTCCCTACTCACCGGCATGAGTAAAATACTCGTGCTGCTCATCATCTCACCTCTTCAACACTTCCTTACTGATAACAACACCCTGATGCCTGAAAAGTTTGGATTCCACGCTGAGCACTCCACAACCCAACAATGCCTGCACTTGGTAGAGCACATTTGTCTGTCCAGGGCAAAGAGAGAATCTACAGGAGCAGTGTTCCTGGATAATTAAAGAGAAGGAATTTGACCGCATGTGGAACGATGGCCTTATAAATAAACTAGATCAAATAGGGTGCCCAGGACAGCTCATAAATATGATTGATTCCTTTCTTGCGGAGCGTCAGTTCTTCGTACGAAGTGGAACAAGATTGAGCCAGACACGACCGATTGCGGCTGGAGGACCGCAAGGTTCAGTCTTAGATCCCGTTCTGCACTCAGTCTACATCAACAACATACACAAGGAGGTTGGCGGGGATATCACTCTCTACGCTGACGATACGGCGATCTATAGGAGCTGTCGTAACCTTGCGTTCATATGGCGAATACTACAAGAACATCTTGGTGCAATCACTCAGTGGTGTAACCTGTGAAAAATCAAAATTAATCAAACCAAGTGCCAAGCTATATACTTTACGACCAGGCTAAAACTCCCAGACCAAAAACTAACCATTGATGGTAGAGACCTAGCCTGGCATAACTGCTTCACCTATCTTGAACTTCAAATAGACATACGCCTCACACGGCAACAACATATTAATAAAGCAGTGAACAAAGGTTGCGCACTCCTATCGCAGTTGTACCCCCTTCTGAAGGGTGAGGGCCTCACCTTAACCAGTAAAATGCTCCTCTGGCACCAGACACCACTCACAAGGCTACAGCGATTCCAAAACAAAACTATCCGGGTCATTACAGGTGCTGGCAGATACATCCTGAAATACACAAATAAGAGAACTTTTAGGACAACCAACCATCTACTCCCTCAAAAAGTAAAAGTGTATCAAACTTTATGAGAAGACACAAACACAATCACCCCACCACATAAATTTAAAATTTAGGCTGCGAACACACCGATTGTCACGATAGAAGCCCAAAATTAACACTTACGCGCAACTTTAGGGACATTTAGAAGACACTTCAATAACCTTGAAGTGGTAATGATCATCGTCCCACGACTCAGATGTCGCCGACTGCTTATAGTCAGTCTCTATGTCACCCCAGGCACAGAAATTGTGAGGGCCTTCCTCAGATATGTGGCCACTTTCCAAGAATACATCCCAATGGGTGAACTTAACGCTAGACATGAAGTCCTCGGGGACACAGGCATCAACAGAAATGGCGAACCACTCCTTGACTTCCTGACCATAGAAAACATGACGAGAATACCGATGACGACATACACCTTCGTAGGACACGGTGGCAACTCCCTTCCCGAACACATCCTCCACAGTCACAGCTTGACAGACACCATTACCACAGCGACAATAGGAGACAGCATAACAAGCGACCACCTCCCCATTCTCTTCAGCACAACTGCAATTAACCCTCCCTCTCCCCAACAAACCTCCAGAACTATACGACTATACTCAAAAGCAGACTGCAAGAAATACCAAGAGACGATATACAACGATCTACTGGTACCACTGACTATTACTAACGACTTCGAGTTAGACTTAATTAACGACAGAATCATGGACACAAAACAGCCACGGAGACAGCCATCCCCACCAAGACCATTGAACGCTGGAAACCTCTTCTAGCCACTAAGGTACTGAAACTCATCAAACACAAGAGACAAGTACACACAGAAATAGTAAGGTAAAACAACCCCAAAATCAAACCACTATGGAAGAGGCTGATCGCGAAAATAAAACGGCTTGTCTCGGAACATCGACAAAACCAGTGGGACAACACATGCAAACAACTTGACAAGACAAGGACGCAAGTTCTGGACGAAATTCAAAACACTCATAGGACAGAACGCTGACAAATAAATACAAACTGATAATCGACAGTACACCCACAACCAACGAGAAAGAAATTTGGCCAATGACAACATTTCCCCCCAAGACAACCTCTTTGACGAACAATTCAGTCAGTCACTCACGGATGAACTTCCCCCCCCTCCTCCTCCATATGGCCACTGTGCTGACCGAAAACGATGACAACTCACTTAACGAAAATGAAGTAGCAGATGTCATCATGTCCGGCAAGAACTCTGCCCCAGGCGAAAATTGCATTCAAAGAATACCTACCCCCCCCCCCCCCCCCCTGCTGACAATACTGTTTAACTACTGTATGACGCATGAAACCACCCCCACAGCGTTGAAAAATAAAAACTATAATGATACATAAACTGGGAAAACCAAAAACAGACCTGAAATCCTACCGCCCCATATCCCAAATAGACGTCCTCAGAGAAACCATAGAAAGGATAATCACTGACAGACTGACCAACTATACAGAGAAACTACAAGTGATCCCCCCTTCTCCAGATAGGTTTCAGAAAAAGACACTCACAAACGACCGTCTACTGAGACTTACCACAGACATACAAAGACATCAGAACCTGGGACAATGCACACTCGCGGTCTTCCTAGATATCGAGCACACATTTGACAAGATCTGGCACGATGGACTACTGTACAAACTACTAAAACTATGACGTCCACCTAAGACCATGAGACTCATACAATCACTACTACAAGACAGGTACACGTAAATGACGAAACATCCGCCTCCTCCTCCCCACAAGCAGAAGTAGCGCAGGGCGGAATAACCTCCCCCTGCTATACCCACTATACACTACAGACGTACCAACAACTACCAGACGTAACGAACAAGTCCAACTCTACGCAGACGATACTGCCTATAGGAACTCAGGACCCTCAACAATCACAATCAACCGAGAAACGACGATGTACATGACGAAACTACAACAGTGGATGCAGAAATGGTACATAAAACCAAACACAAACAAAACTCAGCTAATCCTGTTCAGACACCGCGACATACCCAAAAAGACGTGACAACACCCAGAAAATATCACTCTAAGGCTGTGGGGAACCAGACTGAACATGACTGACAAAGCAAAGTAACTAGGAGTGACTCCAGACAAGTATCTAAACCTGGATGACCACGTCAAAGAAACACTGAACAAAGCAAGACAATGTCAGTCCCTAGAGACGAGTCCAGGGAAAAAACCATGCCTGCAACAACAAAATAGCAATTAACACCTACAAAACATTTGTATGTCCCCTCTTCCAGTATGCGGCGCACCCCCTATCTAGCCTACATGTTTCAAACAAAAACTGAAAGACGCATACTACATAGCATACTGAGACACACACCCACCACACCCAGACAAGGAGCACATGAAGCTAAAGTCACACCACTGCAGACGAGACTCGCCATTCTCCGTGCATGTTATGGCCGACGCGTGCTAACAAGTCGCCTTGACCTCACACAGCTCTTCACAAACAGACATATAGATAAAAACAAACCGAATTTAAAGTAAACATTTCCGCCCCGAACAATTATACGCAACATACTAATAACACATCCACACACAATCAACAGCCATGACCACTCGGCACAGATGATACTAATAGCACAGGAAACAGCAACTCCACCGCACCTTCTGGCACTATATCCAGATCTTACGATAAACTTGTGTAACTGATTTTCTGATTTCATTTCCTTTTGTTTCATGCCATTATGTTAAGAAAACTGAAAATAAGTTTCAATGTGAATATTAATATTTGTGTTAAAGGTCAAGTAATATTGTAATAGAACTGAAATGTAACAAATGTTGAAACTGTTGTAAGATGTTTAAAACTGTAACTGTGCGTCTGGTCCATACGTAGGCAATGTGTTAGGACATGTAAAATGCAAAACCTCGGGTGAATACCCGGTCTGTCACAGAGCGGTAAAAGGTGGATGGCAGGCGAGTGCGGGAAAATGCGAACGGGCACTGCATGGCACAACGGGGACAGTAGTAGCTGGAGTTTGGCACTGGTTTGAGCAACTCCTTCTGGAGCGATAAGGCTCTCCTGGAAGACATAGCTTCACTGAGACTCAGGTATGCCGTTCCAACACCCACACAGCATGGCAAAATTCCATAGGCACATAAAAGCAAAAACACGAGTACAGGAAGCGGACGTGATGCCAGCGCCCAAGCTGGTTCGCTGAGGAATCAGAACATACCACTAGTGATGACATGAGGGGAAACTGTTGTCGCTAATATCCCGACCTCAAACAGCTTCGCACCGATCGGTACTGACGGTGAGGAAACAGTCGAAACAACGCCCACCTGTCCCTCAACCTCATGCGCGCAAGCACAACCGAGGCAGAAAAGGGAAAAGGTGCCTCCAATCATAGCAACAATTGTCAACGGCACAATGAAAATTATAAAGGAGGTCGCCCCACATCCAAAAGGTGGACTGAGCACTTCACTTCATGCAGGGGGTCCTCCGTCAAATTTCATCCTTCCACTCCATCAGACTATAGATTTCTCATGGATTATTTCACACAGAAAAAGATATCATTCCACATGTACACGGCAACTGAGAAAAACATGTACAAAGTGGTGATCAAAGGTCTCCCCAGAGACACAGACCCCGCAGAAATAAAGGAGCTGCTCATCGAGCTTCACTTTCGGGTTATGGAGGTCAAACAGGAGTCTAAGGCACCAGACTCTAACAACCCAGGCGAGGGACGCAAAAAAAGAGCATCCTTCAAAGTCATCCTCCACCCTGACGAGAAAAATTGGGAGCTCTTAAAAATAGAGCTCTTCATGAATTGCAAGGTTACAATAGAAACATACAGACAGCCTGAAGGCCCTGTGCAATGCCATCAGCTGTTCCACTCCGCGAAACACTGCCACCATCCCCCAAAGCGCCGTAAATGCGCTGGCCCACATTCAACAAATACTTGCAAAAAGAGCTGTGCAACCACGGCAAGTGTGCCTTATGTGGGGGCCATCACCCGGCTAACTACAGCCGCTCCCCCACACGCATACAGCTGATGTCTATCCCCCTCCCCCTCCCCCCCCACCCCCCCTCGCTCGGCAAACGGTGCTGTTCTGTCGCGAGGCGCTGCCACCTCTGCGACGTCGCAGCCCACATCTACGGCCAACGCACAGGCAGCTACCTTGCCAGCGACTACGCCGGGGCGAGACTCCTTCCCTTGGATTCCCCCACCATGCGGCCGACGGCTGCCGCCGCCTGGGTCACCCCCTCCACGTCCCCAGCACGCCGAGGTGCTCGCAGCTTCGAAGAAGCATATATGACACTTCTCAAAGTAGTCAGGAACGTAGCCAAGGATCTGTTCCAGTTCAAACCTGCTGGAAAGGATTTGTACAGGCTACACGCGAGGTCAATGGCCGACTGAGAATATCACCAAGGAGTTGACAAACGAAAACTGGGGCTACTACACCTATGCCACAGATCACAAAAAACCCATGAGCCTAGTAATGAGAGGTCTCCCTTGTAAGTTCAGTATACAAGACCTGCAGGAGGAGTTGCTTGTGCTGAAGATTGTCCCGAGCTCAGTAACGAAGATAAAGTCACCTAAAACGGGCGAAGAGACACCCCTGTTTATGATTATAGCCCCTGACACAGCTGACGACCGCCAACTCCGTAATGTCACAAACATCGCCAATATGAGTGTGACTATGGAAAAGCCACGCCGAAAACGTGGACCGCGGCTCTGCTTCAGATGCCAGGGGCTTGATCATGTAGCCCGACACTGCATGACGCAGCCGAAGTGTGTGCTGGGGACCACCCAAGTGACAAATGTCAAAAACCGACAGAAGAAGCACCAAAATGTGCCCGTTGCTCAGAGGCACACCCTGGCAGCTATATGGGCTGCAAGGTGATAAAAGACCATGTTGCCAAGCAACGAACTGCATCTGCAGCACGCCCAGGTGCCAGCTACGCATCGGCAGTCGTCAGAAGAGGAAACGGCCAAGGGACGCGACACAATCAACCGAAGGACAACACGAGTCTCCCCGCAACAAGCACCTACAGCACAGCCAAGGCAGACACCAATACCCAACAGCATACGCCACAGCTAACCGAGGCGATGGCGCCTCTCCTGAAAGCAGTGACCGCCGCCATCACAACAGCAATGGAAGTTATTGCCACAGATACCAAGAATTGGAAGAAAAAGTCGCGCAACTAGAGAAAAGCGACCAATCAGTATGGAAACTCACGGAGAGCCTGCTACAAAAAGGAAGCAGAATACCGCCGACAGAAGTGAACAACGAATTCATCTGCGAACCGGACGCAAAGGCAAATGCCCTGGCGGACATATTCGCCGAAAATTTCAAACCAGTCGAAGACCCGGTAGACGATGCCCATATTCAGCTAGTTGAAGAACGACTACCAATGTTCCTACAGCAACAAGCAGGCGATATCATAGAACCCATATCAATCGAAGTAGTGCAGCTAGAAATCAAAGCCTTCAACCCAAGAAAGGCAGGAGGTCCAGACCTAGTAATGGACAAACTGATACAACAAATGCCGCCAATTGCAAGCTAATTACTCGCCGCAGCATTCAATAACATCCTAACCTCTGCCACTGGTGTGGAAACATGCAGAGATCATAGCACTGCCCAAACCAGAAAAAGACCTCTGGTCACCTACAGCTACTGCCCGATAAGTCTCCTGCCAGCGGTCCCAAAAATATTCGAACCGATATACGATAAACGACTCCTCCGACATATAGAACTTGAACGAGTGCTGCCAGAAGAACAGTTTGGCTTCCGACACTGGCACGCTACCACACACCAACTGCTGAGGGCCGTCGAAGAGGCCCTGGACGCCATCGAGTGCAAGGAGTACTTTGGAGCAGTACTACTCGATGTCTCCTGCGCATTCGACTGCATCTGGCACAAGGGCCTCCTGTACAAACTACTCATGCAGGGGGTACCAGTGCGACACGTACGGCTGATTCAGAGCTTCTTTGAAGGACGCACTTTTCATGTGAGGGCGCAGGACGGCACATCCGGAGCAAGAAGAATTCAAGCAGGGGTACCACAGGGTAGCGTACTCGGCCCCCTGCTCTACATCTTGTACGCTGCAGACCTCCTGACAGTAAACAGAGAACAGTTCGCCCTATACGCGGATGATACCGCAGTGTACTTGCGAAGCAGAAGTGCCAACCACCTACAAGAACGACTACAGGAAGCCTGCGACACACTAACGGAATGGGCAAAGAAATGGCGACTGTCCTTTAACCCAACCAAGACCCAGGCCATTGCTATTTGCCGTCGAAGGCTACCAGCCAGGTATCGGCAAAAAACTATCACAGGCACACCGGTACCATGGACGAAAACAGCTAAATACCTGGGTCTGACACTGGATAACAGTCTGACATGGAAACCCCACATTGAGGCAATACGTTCCAAGCACTGGGAAGACTAAGGCAACTCTACCCAGTCCTGAACCAGAATTCATTTCTACCACCACGGCTGCGGGTCGTGCTCTACCTCACCCTGGTGAGACCAGTCCTCGGGTATGCCGCGGTCGTGTGGGGTAATGCAGCCATCACCCACACAAGAAGACTACAAAGGGTGCAAAATTGCACTCTCCAACGAGCCCTACACCTGCCAGCGGACTTCCCGACAGCTGAGCTGCACCACCTCGCACAAGTCCAGCCGCTACAAGAGAGAATCCGCCAGTCAGCACGGATGTTCTACGAAAAAACACAGAACTCACAAAATACACTAATAAGAAACCTAGGTCACAGAATACACAGATTGGCCACTACAAGATGGCCAGATCTGCTGAGAAATTGTAAAAGACAACACCCCCAACTTGTCAACTAACCTAAAAATCAGTCTGTAATTAACAAACGAACATGGTCTCTCCACAAGGATCATAACTATCATGCTGAAAATATAAATAATTACAAAATAAGTAAGCATCAGAGAACACCACATAACATAATGTTTAGCTAAGTATCCCCCACAGTATAAGAAAAAATAATATCGAAGGAAATAACCAACGCAGTACTGTACTACACAGTTAAGAATTTGCCAAAAAAAATTAATATTAGCACAAAAAATAATAATAATAGTAACTCCGCTATTAGATATAGTGAAGAAATGTAACACTAAGAATAGACTTAGCACTTTTGTGGGAGCTAGCACACATGTGTAATATATTTGTAAATATACCAAGAATAACCACAATAACCAATAACGCATCTGTATTTATCTCCCCCCCCCCCTCCCCCCACAAAAAAAATTACCGCAATTAATAGACATGACAACCTTAACTGATATGTATCACAAAACTTTCCAGTACAAGCCAAGCTCGAAGGCGAAGCCAACAGGCTAATACTTCGATTATAGCAGAAAACCAGGAATTTCCAGCCATCAGACTGCTGCGCGCAGATGCAGCGCCATCTCAGTCGTCTGCTGGCCAGCTGCCAGGGACGCCGCTCGGAGTGTTCGGCGAGCTGCGTCAGCTGTTTGCGGGCTCCAGCAACACCTTCTAACATACAGGGCTCCCAGCCAAGATGAGTAGGCCATGTGACGTCACTTCACTAGGTCAGTGGTGGAAAGACAGATTTTGCTACAACTAGTGCTGCTGATGGCCAAAACTGGATCTAATAACCATACCAACCATGCAACAAAAGGCACCGGTAGAATACATTGATCGTTTTATAGAAAATGAGTACATGAAGCACTGCAAGAAAAAGTAGCGCCGTTTACAAAGCAATAAGCGATAAGAAATCTGCACCGTGAGATGCTGTGCTTAATTTGTGTGGATTTACCTTTATAAGCAATTCGAAATTCTGCGTTTATGTTGGCTAACCTACCCGGGAAACAAAACTTCGAGTTCTGTTTACTTTCAAAGTATAGTGGTTGATCCATCGAAATTACATCTCCGTTTAACTCTGAGATTAGATTTGATCGTTCGAAATGGTGTATAAGTGTTGTGTTCCACGTTGCAGAGGAAATTACGAAAATGGGCCATGAGTAGCGGTGTTTTCTATTCCTAAAAGCACTGAACTACAGCAGAAATGGATATCTGCAATACATTGTGAAAATTTTCAGATTACACAGAATTCGAAGGTAAGCCCAGGTTGTTTACAATTCAGTTAGATTGTCTCAGGGTGTGTGTTCTTTAATTTAGAGAGCGGGAGCAACTAATCACATATTTAAGTAGCACGCTCTTTAGATGTTCATTAACAACTTGAATTCGATTGATTTGATGCCCTTCTCTAGAAGATCAACTACATTACATACATTACTTAGTCACCGGAAAACTGTGATTTACTTATGCAAGAATAGCTTTAGCCTTTTAACCTGAAATACCGAGTGAACAATAATCTATTTGATCTGAAGATAACTGACATTAATCCCATGTATTAGCATTAGTTCCCCCTCGGGATTATTACATGTGGCTGATGAAAGATTTTCTCATTATTTTAAGGTCTGCGAGCTCCACTTCACTGAAGACCTCATTCTGAAACTTAGTGAATATTTCGACAGTTCCACAGGGAAGAAATATTCTGTGCCACTTCCAAAACCTCACCTTAAAACAGGAGCCATACTATCCATTCTGCCTAATTGTCAGAAGTATCTTTCGTCAGCTTCTTGTTCGAGGGAAAGTGGAGATGAGAGACGAAAGCGTCTAGAAAATAGAGACTTGGAAATAGCTATTGCAGCGAGTGTAGCAACTCATGCTCAGTATGAACAGGAAAGACATTTTGTGGATTTTAATGGTTTTATTAAGTGTTTAGTGGGTATCAAGCTGCCTAATGACTGGCATCTGATAAAGTCAGAAAGCTCCATAACTTTTGTTCTAATAGACGTCAAAGATATTCCTACACTTTTGTGTTCTGTTGTGGTGACTACTGACTGACTATGTCTTTATATGAAGGTAAAAGTGTAATCTCAAAACTTGGTACAAGAAAGTTCCCTTTAACTATAAACCATTTAAATGACTTAATTAACACTTTTGATAACTTGGTGAACTTTACTAGGAAAAACAATGGTAGAACTGGGAAAGACCACTTGCTATTCGTTACTGATTATTTGAAAGATATGGCAAAACATTTTGATGAAAGTGAAAGTAACAAAATAAATGTTTTATGTGAACAATTGAATCTAATGGGAGCCCACAAGAACCATTACAGATACTCAACAGACTGTATTATATTTTGTAGTATTCTATCTTCAAAATCACCACATGCTTATAAATTTGTAAGAAGTACACAGTATCTTGTGCTACCTCGTCCTAATACCCTGCATAAAATCTGTTCACATTTTCAAACAAACCCAGCAGCTGAGAAGCTAGGTGGCGATTTTCTGATGTATATAAAACAGAAATTCCAGTTTATTTGTGAATCAGATCATGTTGTTTCACTAATGTCAGATGAAACACTCTTGAAACTTTATTTAGACTTCACAGGAGGTAACATTTTGGGTGCTGCAATCAATTCTAAAAATGTGGCAACTAGTGCTCAGGTTTTGTTGTCTTCATATAAAGATGTAGTCCACATTCTTCCAGTAAAAAAATATAAATGGTGAAGGACTTTTCACTGTAATAAAGAAAATTACTGGACTACATGCAATAGGTTTTAAGGTAGTCTGTGTTGTTAGTGACAACAATTCAGTTAACATAGGGGCAATGTCATTCTTTGCTTCCCCTCCTCAACTGTCAATTGTGTACAAACACCCCTGTGATGACACTGATCCTCTTTTTTATGTTTTAGATTGTGTGCAGATTTTAAAATGTGTCAGAAACAATTGGATTAATAAAAAAGATCCTGATCAGAGAATTATGTACCCCAGTTTGAAACAGATTCAGAAAATACACAGCTGTGTATGGCCAGATCCTCTTCTGTTAAACAACTTCATGACAGAGTGTACACAGATAGTACAATTTGCCAATAAGCTTAATTTAAAGTCTTTTTCCAAGTAACCTGGAGCGCCAAATGTCAAACTTGTACTTAATTTTTTCAATGAGATGACTGTTCAAGGTTTGCTACCCTTGGAGGAACATCATCTTTTGAAAGTTTTGAGAGCACTGCTAAATTCATTAAATTAATTTGTACTTGGTGGAACATTGTTAATGTTAGCTCACCTAGTAAAGATATCCGTTTCAAGGATGCAATACTGAAACCACTCTCGAGCACAAGTAATGAAAATATCAGATATTTAGAAAGATTTCTATCATGGCTGGATAAATGGAAACATATTTCTGATAGTACATTTGGATTATCCAGTGATCCACATTTGGCCATATCACATACCACTAATGCCCTTCTAGAACCGATCAAATATTGCACTGAGGAGCTGAATTTTAAATGTCTTTTGCCAGGTAAGGTTCAGACAGATGCTCTAGGAGCAAGATTTGAAAAATATCCAACAATGGCAGGATCTCAGTATTTGGTATCTTTGAGACAGGTATTTGAAACTGAATCCAAGCTAAGAATTCAGACTCTACTTTCCTTGAAAATTTCATCCTCTGCTCTTGGTGATGTTGGCATAGATTTAGATTCTGTTGAAAGTGATTGTGTAGATGATATTACCTTACCACCACCATCAAACTTTGAGAGCATAATGAATTTCAGTGAAGAACAAGTTCAGTCTGTTCAGGAATACTTGCCTGTTTTCACATACTTGTCAGTATACTGTGCCAGAACTGTTCTTAAGAAGCTGAGGTGTGAAACATGTAAAACATACTTAGTGCTTGATAAAACATTATCAGTAATAGAAAGTGATGAAAGCTATGAACTTATAAGAAAGGTAGATAGAAGTGGATTGTATTGCCCTAATAATGAGGTCATTAATGCTGTTATTTTCACTTATTTGATTGTTAAAAACTTGGTGTCTGGAGAACATGAGCTCTCCTTCATGAGATGCACATCCCAGAGAAATCTAGTTATAAGTTGTTGATGTAATTAAAAGGGAAGACTTTTTCCTGAGGGAGTTTTCTTGTAGTCAGGTAGATCACACTGATGACAAAATTCTTCAGTCTGTAGTAAAAGTAGCATGTAATATATTTCTCAATAATTATGTTAAAAAAATTAATGACAGCCATATTGGCAGTAAAATGAAAAAGAGAAAACTGTCAACTGTAAAGTAGTTTAGAATAAGTTTTGTGGCAGGTTAACAAACATTTACATTTGTCATTCTCTTCAAATTCCTACTTTTCTCTACTTGACGTGTCAACCGATATTGGCTTTATGTACACATGGGATGAGGCAATGACCTCACATGGGTTCTTGTGTTACAAAACACATTACTACAAGAGCTTCAGCTTCAAAACATGTTGTCATGTATAGCGACACTTGTACGGGGCAAAATAGGAATTTGAAATTTGCACTGAGTCTCACGAAATTGCTTCACACCTGTGTTAACATCGACATTATGGACCATAAATTTATGGTTAGTGGCCACTCCTATCTCCCTAATGATTCAGATTTTGTATCTATAGAATCCTATGCAAGAGATAAAAAAGTTTATGTTCCTGCTGATTGGTGCTCCATAATCGCAAAATCAAGAAGAAAGAAAGCTTTTATTGTTACGCAAATGTCATGTGAAGACTTCAAGTCTACGAAGAATCGTGAACAAGCTATTACAAGGAGAAAACAAAATGTCGCTAAAAAACCCGTGTCGTGGCTTAATATGCAGTGGATTCGTTTACTGAAGAAAGTACCTTTTATGCTCTATTACAAGGAGACTCTTAATGAGGATTTTCCATTCTCCGCTCTCTGCTTAAAGCCAACCAAACCAGGAAGGCCAGTTTCACCTGGACGTATTGCTATGGAAAACCTATACCATGAACCAGGACCTGAAACCAAGGAAAAGAAAAGGGACATGCTAGATTTTCTACCATACATTCCACCCATCAACTGTGCTTACTTCCAGGGACTTACAACAGCTGAAGCAACAGTAGATGGTGTAGGCCCGCTGGATTTTGTTGATACTGAACGTGATTGAACATTGTCATAGCTAAGAAAGGATATTTCGTTGTAGTGCTCTTACTTATTTTGGAAATATATCATTTGTCATTAAAAATACCTTTTGGTTTTATTTAAATTTACTGCAAATACAAGATTGGTTAAAGGCAAAATGGTCTAAGTCATTTGGGCCCTTCAAAAGACACATAATTTTGCATTAAACCGTTTGCAATTATGAACACATTGAAACAATGACACCTTCCTGTGATGTAAAACACAAAAAAGTGGTATTGATTTCTTGTGGAAATTATTATAATGCTTCTCACAAAACCTTCTGTTTCTCAAAATGCATGAAACATGACTTACACCACTTTGGCTTTAACCCCCTCAAGTGCACTTATCATGCGACAGGGAAACCACAAGGCTCCTGGCCCTGACTGCATACGCACCCTACTCCTAAAGCACCTTCCCCCTCCCGCTGTAAGATTTCTGGCAAGCAACTTCAACACTTACCTAAAACTCACCTACTTTCCCTCAGTGTGGAAAACTGCTTAGGTAATCACCCTCCCCAAACCTAATAAAAACCTGCTCCTTCCACAAAGTTATAGACCCATCTCCCTACTCACCGGCATGAGTAAAATACTCGAGCTACTCATCCGCTCACCTCTTCAACACTTCCTTACTGAACATAACATCCTGATGCCTGAACAGTTTGGATTCCACGCTGAGCACTGCCTGCACTTGGTAGAGCACATTTGTCTGTCCAGGGCAAAGAGAGAATCTACAGGAGCAGTGTTCCTGGATATAGAGAAGGCATTTGACCGCATCTGGCACGATGGCCTAATATATAAACTAGATCAAATAGGGAGCCCAGGACATCTCATCTCATAAAGATCATTGATTCATTTCTTGCGGAGCGTCAGTTCTTCGTAAGAAGTGGAACAAGATCAAGCCAGACACGACGGATTGCGGTCGGAGTTTGGCAAGGTTCGGTCTTGGGTCCCATTCTATACTCAATCTACACGAACGACATACCCAAGGAGGTCGGCGGAGAGATCGCTCTCTACGCTGACGAAATGGTGATCTACAGCGAAAACTGCAAGAACACCTATATGTCATCACCCAGTGGTGTAATGTGTGGAAGATCAAAATGAATCCAACAAAGTGCCAAGCTATATACTTTACAACCAGGCTACAACTCCCAGACCAACAACTCGCCATCGGTGGTCGGGATCTAGTATGGCGTAACTGTATCACATATCTTGGACTAGAAATAGACGGGCGCCTCACGTGGCAATAACACATTAACAAAGCCACGAATAAAGGCTGTGCACTCCTGTCACATTTGTACCCCCTTCTGAAGGATGAAGGCCTCGCCTTAACTTGTAAAATGCTTCTCTGGCGCCAAATCATGCTACCAGCCATCTTGTATGGCTCGGAAGTATGGTCGATGGCGTCAAGACACCATTCTCACAAGGCTACAGCGATTCCAAAACAAAACTTTCCGGGTCATCACAGGTCCTGGCAGATACGTCCACAATACAGAAATAAGAGAACTTTCAGGACAATCAACCATCTATTCCCTCAAAAAGTAAAAGTCTATCAAACTTTACGAGAAGACACAAATATCGCCCCACCACCTCATTCAAAATGTAGGCCGCGAACACCCTAATTTCCATCATAAACGCACAAAATTAACACTTATGCACCACTTTAGGGACTTTTAGAAAACACAAACACACACACTGAACAAACATTTACACAAAAACACACACACAACCCAAAATCTCATTTTCATGAACCCCCAAGCGGATTATTTGAAGTCAGATGGCCCAGCCCAGTAGCACTTCGGTAGCCTAGGTCAACCTGAAAGCCTGTGCTGAAGCATGTCACTTCAAGGTCACTCTCCAAGCGGCGTGGAGTTGGTAGTGTGTCTAACAAATAAGTGAGGAAATGGAGGCGCCGCATCTTCTGAACCAATATGGGCACCAAACAAAAGCTGGTTCCGGCATTGATGCTACCACGTTGCAGGATTACGTGTACTCAGCAAAGAAGTGCAGACAGAATGCAAGGAATTGGATAGAAGTGAGTAGGAAGTTTGAGGCGGAAGAAAAAGAAGACGAAAACAGAAGACAAAGTCGCCAGCAACAACCGTACCACCACAAATGGTAAACCAACAAATGAGGAGACGCCACTAAATACGAAAAAAAAAAAAAAAAAGTCAACCCAGTAACATAACCCAACAACTGTAACAAAAAAACATACCCTTTTAAACTGTAATAAAATAAAGATAGCGAAATAAATTTATGTACCCCTACAGTCGAATAGAACAAATAAGACGCGCTCTAACGGCCTGCCTATCGCCATCCCCATCAGGGAAGGGAGTGAAACTATGTAAAAAATATATAAAAAAACACTCGAGGAGCCATCAGAGTAGGGTAATTTCCATACCAGGGCCGGTGGCGCTGCCCCAATACCCGTATGCATGCAGAGTAGGCCAAGTCAGCCCGTGGCTACCCTATGGTGACAGCCAAGTGGGACTGAATTTGGACAAACTGTTGGTGCGACTACACAAATACATCACACAACTCCAACATGGACACCTTCAACTTTTAGTCTACTGGATGCCAGAGACAAAGTGACTGATAGCACTTAAAATGAACATGTATTCTAAAGGTCGTGGTAGGGGACCTTTTCACCCTGGTTGAGACCGAGCGCACCAGCATGAGGTGTCTTGATTATGAAGAACAGAGGCGATATGTTCAAGAGAAAGAGTCTTTTAATGGCCCAAGAAGAGGTACAGCAAAGTCTCGAGGACCACAACAAAGTGCACGATCAGATCGACGTGCTATTGAAAATAAAGAATTGAGAGGAAAATTACTATCTAAGAGAATTGATGATTCTCTACTATTTAACAGATGATGCTACTCAGAAGCAGCTTGACGAGATGGAAGCCAGTGATTAATTTGAACACCATACAATTAATGATTACAACACGCTCTTGGCTTTTCCTTGTCAATGACATATGTATTACAGTGGTACAGAACGACCACAATATGTGATTATCCATCGAGTGTATCGTGTGTACCTTGCAGTGTTTGAAACAAAGACGTATGAGATTAAGAAAACTCAAGGTGCAGTCTCTGAAAAAGATGATGTAATTTATCAATTCCCACAGAAGTTGCAATTGCATGATCTGGCACGTACTGTCATAATGTATCCTACTTTCGCTAAGAAGTTTCTTGAAATGTTGGGACCTTTTATTGAAGATAGATGTAGACGATCGAGGAGGGACACCCCACACCCTACCAGGCCCCTCCTCACGACACCAATACCAGAACAGGAACAGCAACGCCAATTAATGACAACCGGACCATGATGTATGTTTTGGAAAATCTTCCACACAACTTCACTCAAAAGACAATGGCCGCCAAAATTAACTCTTTCGTCGAATATGCAGTGAGGGCAGAAATCAAATCCCTGAACGTAGTCCGAAATGGGAGGGCATATCTCAACACCACCAAAAGAGGACAGGAAGACCATTTTCAAAAAGACTTCAGAAACCATACCACCTCCTCAGTAACAGAAAATCCGCGAGCCAAGACAGCCCATGCTAAGGTCTCGCAAACCACCTCTTAGCGCAGTTATGAAAAAGAGTTCCACTCCATGTCGAAGAAAATGACATAATCGACCAATTGCGTAACCAGGGTCTGGAAGTTGAAGGGCATGGCGAATCACCTCCCAATAAAGACAGGCTCCCAAAAGAAACATTTGAGTGATTTCACGAGACCAAGACACCACTGACCATGTCCTGACAAAGGGTGTGGTCATTGGTCATGCCAAGAAAGAAGCGGGGCCATCCAAACTTCCCCGCCGAAGCTGGCGCAATGCAGGCATTGCCTGGGATTTGACCATGCCACAGCGAGCTGCAAGGCCCAATCAAAGTGTCTGCAGCGTGGTGGAAAAAACAAACTGAAAAGGTGTGACACAAAGAACCCGGAGAAGTACTCCGACTGTGGCGGTGACTACTCCGCCCCGTCATATAAATGCCCTAAACGACCCAAGGCAGAAGAAAAAAAGGAGCTCCATGCACCCATCAAGATCATGGACGAACCCATGCTCTTCCCGCCAGTGGGAACTGCAACAGGAGATAGTCCTAAAAATGACTTCCTGCGAACACTTACCAGTGCACTCGTCAGCCTGTTCCAAGACAGGCGAGAGGAAATCATAAAAGTGGTCAACGAGGTGTTGCAGCAGTTACTTAATAAAAGCGAAAAGGCTACCCAGTCGGGCCTCTGCCTGCATGTAACAGTGGCAGATCGAGTCAGTACGGCAACACAATTAGACATTACACATACAGTGCAAACACCTACACAACACCCCAAGCGCAATTCACGTGCACACAACCACCAAACGCCACTCATAACACGCCATACTCACACATAACCAAAATCGAGACACATTAGAACTCTCCCCACACAAAAGCCACGAAACCAGCATGGCCGACCCCACACACAACCAACAGCTGAACCTTCTCTTCGACAATGCACGAAGAGTTAAAGATAGGCGCACACTCCTCACACACATGATGTTGCGTAACAACATACACATTGCTGGCATCGCCGAAACCTGGCTGACGGACAGACAACAATGCAATACACCAAAATATAATTGTTTCCAAAAATACACAGATGGTGTAGGTGGAGTCGCGCTGTATGTGCGTAACAAGATAGCCGCAACTAAAATCCCTCTCCCTCTAAGGGGAGGAAATGAAATGTGCTAAAAAACTTGAGGAGAAGTCTCAGGTGGCACCTGATGAAGCTTACAAGCAACATTACCGAAATATCGTGCAAGAACGATGTTGATATCTGGCAGAACACCCGACAGCCCAAGATGTCATTAGATTACTGGGAAAGCCTGAAGAGTTACATCAGAAGACTCTACAGGGTGGAGATGTACCAGTCTATCAAGAATCTGGGCAAGCTTCGACAGAGGAAAAGGAGGATGCTGAGTTCTCTGTTTTTTGCTGAGATGTCGGGATTGAGAAGTGGTACCAGTATTTGCCAGAATTAAACATCACATAAACGCCAGAGCGGTGAACAAGATAAAACACAGAGTGAGCGTGGCACTGGTGAGAAAGATGATCTGAGATATGAAGTACAGATTAGATTTTGTAACAAGAGAGCTATTACACCTTTGCCTTACCTTTATTGACAGCCTCCTTAACAAAGGAAGAATAGAACTGGGTTGTAGGGAATACTACAGTCATTTAGCAGTGGGTGGATTATGATGAGAAAATACGCTGGCTTCTGAGAGACCCTGCATCTAGACCCTTGCAGTGTGACCCCACTGACAAGGTGGACAAGAAGACCAGGGCTGTTATAAAGGAGGCAGGGATGGCCGATAAGATCAGACAACTACAGGTAAAAGCACCAGTACTACCTATACTATGTGGTTTACCTAAAATACACAAGTACAGCGTGCCCCTACGCCCAATTGTCAGTAATACTGGGGCACCTTTGTATGCAACAGCCAAGTACTTGAAAGATCTGCTGTCTCCATATGGGGGAAAATGTGTTCACCACATCTGAAACAGAAAACTTCCTACAATGCCTCAAGTGACTATGCACGAGATTCCGACATCATGGTTAGTTTTGATGTGGTATCACTGCTCACTAGGGTCCCACTGAAAGTCTCACTAGAATTTATTGCGGAAAAATTTGACGATGCTCTGTTGGATCTGTTCAGGCATACATTAATATTCACGTGTTTCCTGTACGGGAATCAATATTTTGAGCAAACTGAAGGTGTAGCTAAGAGGGCCCACATTCTCCTGTGGTTGTCAACATAGCTGCCATTCCTGGATTTACTAGATAAAAGGAAAGCAGATGGATCAATTGGCCACAGTGTGTATCGAAAACGCACACACACTGATTTATATCTGCAGGCCAGCAGCTGTCACCACCCTGAACAGAAGAGTGGGGTTCTTAAGACATTGGTCCATAGAGAACATGTTTAGTCAGATCAAGAGAGTCTATCAACACAAGCAGAGCATCTTAAAACAGTGTTGTGCAAAAATGGATATACAACCACACAAATTGAGATGACACTCCAACCAGTCACTACAACACAGGTTCCAGAAGCAGAGCAAGATGAAGCAAAGAAGGTGGCATACCTGCCCTATGCTGGTTCTATTTTTGCCAGAATCACTAGGATCCTCCGTGAACACAACACCAAGTGTGTTTTCTGTCCATCCAGCGAGATCGGGGGACTGGTGGGAAATGTTAAAGACGGCCCCAGGTTACGGAAACCAGGCATTTACAATATACGAGGTGTTTTTTTTTTAAGTAAGTAGCATTTTGAAATTAAAAAAAGACGTGCTAAGATGTGTCAATTTTATTTTTACATGAAAGCCACATTGACAAGATACCAGGCGTGTTTCTTAAGTAAGTACCGTTTTGAAATTAAAAGAAGACGTGCTAAGATATCTCACTAATTTGCTTTTTACATGAAAGCATGTACCTTAATCTACTATTCTACATAATTTCCGTCAATATTGAGGCACTTGTCGTAACGTTGTACCAGTTTTTGAATACGGCAGTGGCCAGGCATGCGGCTCCGCGAACGGACGTGGCTGCTACGCCGCGCCCCGCCGCCCCCGCACCAGTGGCGTTACCCACGCCAACACCAGGACCGGAAGCAGCAGACCTGGGGGCACTGCTGAGCTCCCTCTCTGACCTGCTCCAGCAACTGCCGCTGCTCGTCACCGCCGTAACGGGGGCCCTCCAGGCCGCTGCCGTCGCCACGAAGCTGCACCATGGATAACACCCTTATCTATGGCCTGACCATCTGTGGCTTCAACGCCAACAGCCTGTTTCCGCAACAAGGTGAGTTTCGTCAGTTCGTGCAGGACGAGGCCGTCGACCTGTGTTTGATCTGCGAAACTCACCTTAAGCCAGGAGTTCACGTGAAGGTAGCAAACTATGTTTGCTACCGTAGCGACAGGTCAACGGCAGGTGCGGGTACCTGCATCTACGTCCGCGCCTCACTCCGGCACACCACCAGGTGCTGCTCCCGGACATGGCCAACCTGGAAGATACCAGGTTGAATGTCACCATGGCTGTGAGGCAAATAACCTTTGTGGCCGCATACAGGCCGCCCCGTGAGCACCTCCAGGAGGTGGACGTAGACGTGCTGCTGACGTTTGACGGGAGGGTCTTCATTGCAGGTGACTTCAATGCGAAGCACCCAAAATGGAACTCCCGCCTCACGAACGTCAGTGGCCGCCAACTTCTTCGCGCTGCCCAGAGGAACGGCGGCCTGGTCCTGGACCCGCAAGAACGCACCATCTTTCCGGCCAGAGGACAGTCGGACGTGCTCGACGCCGCTGTCATCAAAGGCATCGGGCACCACACGACCACCGCCACGGGTGTGCGATGTCGTCGGACCACCTGCCGGTGGTCTTCGAAATTGACTTTGTTTGAGCCATGCTCCCATCACGTCGGCAGACATATTGGCGCCTGGACTGCGACCAATTTCAGGAATGACTGGTGGACTCCCCTGACCCCACTGCAGTGGGGGTGGAAGCCGCCCTTCAGTTCTTCACTTGTCAGCTGCTGCAGGCAGCAGACGCGGCCTCCCCTTCCCCTCCACGGGGGTACCAGGGACTTCTCCCGAAATCTGCCGCCTCCCGTCCGGGATGCAATACGGAAGAAGAACCGCTTATTCCGCGAGTGGCAGCTCACCCGCCAACCCACGACGAAACGGCGCCTCAACCGCATGCGGAGAGACAGCGAAGCGGCGGCTGAGGTGCACAGGAACAGTGTCTGGTCAGGCTTCGTCGCCTCCCTCAACCCCGAGGAGGGCAGCACGTGGCGGACAGTGAAGTCCTTTCTGCGCAGAAGGCAGCGCGTTCCACCTCTGCTCTTCGGACAAGACGTCGTCTGCAGCCCTGACGGTAAGGCAGGCGCCCTGGTGGACCACTTCGAGCTGTAATTTGCCCTGGTGGATGACAACATAGACGAAGAACACCTCCACCGGGTTGAAGATCAGCTCCCTGTGTTCCTGGTAGCCAGGGACGACGAGTACGACATCGACCCCATTTCTGACGAGGAGGTGGCCGTGCAGATAATGGCGCTCAACACCAAGAAAGTTGGCGGTGCTGACGGCGTCACCACCCATCTCCTGAAGAACCTGCCGGCGGGAGCTCATCCGTTCCTGGCGGGCATCTCCAATCAGGTCCTTCGCTCTGGGGTCTACCCCTCTGTATGGAAACACGCACAGGTAGTGGCAATGCCAAAGGCAAACAAGGACTCATGGGATGCCGCCAACTACGGACCCATTAGCTTGCTGCCGGCACTCTCCAAGGTGTTTGAGCGCCTGTATGCCAGACGCGTGCTCCGCCACGTGACAGCGGAAGACATCATACCTGACGAGTAGTTTGGCTTCAGGAGGGGCCATTCCACCGTCCACCAGCTGATGAGGAGGGTAGAAGAGGCCATGCGCGCCCTGAGATTCGGGAACACCTTGGGGCAGTTTTCCTTGAAGTCTCCAGGACATTCGACTCTGTGTGGCACGACGGCATCGTGTACAAACTTTTTGTGCACGGGGTACCAACGTCGCATGGAGTCGTCCTTCGTTCGTACCTAGCCGAGCGGTCCTTCCACGAGGCTGGATGATGGGACATCCACCCATCGACCCATCCGTGCTGGGGTGCCGCAGGAGTCCGTCCTTGGGCCACTGCTGTGGCACCAGTGAAGTTGGCACTATATGCCGACGACACTGCGCTGTTCGTGCGGAGCATGTAGGCAGTAGAGATGCGCAGTCTTCTCCAACGAGGCTGCGAGGCCCTTGGCGCCTGGTCGACCAAGTGGCGCCTCAAACAAAACCCGGCAAAGAGCCAGGCAGTGGTGTTCACAAGAAGACCACTGCCTCCCGAACGTCCGCCAGTCACCATCATGGACAGCCCCGTCCCATGGAGCAAGACTGGCCGCTATCTTTGTGTCACGTTGGACCACAAACTGACATGGAAGCCGCACATTCAGGACGTCAGGGGCAGAGCAATAGGGCGCCAACACGTTCTGTACCCTCTGCTCAACCCTTTGTCTGCACTGCCTCCTCACCACGGCATCATGCTGTACCTGGCGCTGGTATGTCCAGTGCTGAAATACGCGGCCGTGGTGTGGGGCAACGCAGCCGAAACACGCATCAGCAGGCTGCAGAACAGGGCGCTCAAGCTCGCTCTGCGCCTGCCGAGGTTATACTCCACCGCTCAGCTGTACGAACAGACAGGAATCCCCTCCTCCGCAACCGCTTCAATCAGTCGGCGCCAGACTTCTACGAGTGGGCCGAATGGTCCAAAACCGGCTCATCAGGGGTTTGGGCCACCCTGCACACCACAGGCCAACTACACGTTGGCCTGACCTGTTGCGGGAGTGAAACTTCTGCAACAGAGCCAGGACATCCCCAGCCAGAAACACCTAGAGGCCAATTCGAGAAAAGAGGAAGTCCTTCCGCAATGAATGGTTTATGCAGGAATAGCAGTAAACTGCTTAGCCTGCTTCTTCATGGGTCAGGGCAGACCCGGAAGAAGAGTGAGAGAGTGAGTGACGTTCCAGAAGATTGCATTCAGTCTCGCGCTGGCGGTCGTAGCGCTTGCTTCGCTCGCCAGCGCTGTAGACGCCCGAGTCTGTGTCTTTCTTAAGACGCGAGCAGAACTGTAGAGTTGAGGTGGCATGCGACCGCCTTCGCGGATTTGGCCGCTGTCGCTTAGGCCGCCACAGCCTCTGCAGCTGCCGCCGCCGCTACCGTCGTCTTTGCCGGTACTGTTGTACCCGGCAACTCCAAAAAAAGCAATTGTCGTTGGGTTGTCGTACCGAGACAGGGAGTAGGTTAGAATAATTCCGGAGAGCCAGAATTTAGGGTCTGTTAGTGCTACGGAACGCTGCAGAGCCAGGGCCCCTGCTGTCAGGGGGACTAGCCCGCGTTTTGCCAGGCCAGATCAAAAGCTAGGTCCTAAATAGAAATTCGCTTGTAGGGTCCACTCCATGATCCTCCCCTCTCCCCCAAACATCATCGGAAAGGGCTGAATGAAGCTCCAGCCCAATCTCAAGATAAGTAGGATGAGGCACACTCCGAAAGAAGCAAAACAAAGATCACCATCGTGTCCACGCAACATAGATGTCCGCCGGGAAAATGACAACAATCAAACTCCACAATACACTCCACAGCCTGACTCAAGCCAGGAGCCAAATCAAGAAAATGAACACCCACAACGGGCCTCCACACCAACAGACTCCGACTCCAACTTGGAATTCAGACTGCCAAAGGGCAGACGTTCTCCAACAGAGCTCTCTTTCGAGAGCGAAAATATCTACCAAGTCCTCGACCTCATAGATGGGCTACCAACGGAGCTGCTGATGCAAAACGAACAATGGTAACAGGCACCACAACACACAATAAAACCCCAAGCGGCGCGCATCATGGCTACTAACAAAGTACCACCAATTGTGGTTCATCAACCATGCGATTTCCAAAAACTAAACAAGTCCCTAAACGAAAAGATCAAGGGGGCCACTAAAAGCCATCTTCCGTGGAGACAGCGTCAAATACCATTTCGGCACAGCGGAAGACTACGGCGAGGCAGAAAAATACCTGAGAGAGGAAAAGCTACCCTACTACGGGCACCAACTTGCTGATCAACGGTATAGGCAATTTGTTATGAAAAGGTTACTACCCAACACAATGGTAGACGAAGTAAAACAGCGCTAACACAAAAACGCCACCAAATCATGTCCGTTTTCGAACACAAAAAGGAGAGAGAGAGAGAGAGAGAGAGAGAGAGAGAGAGAGAGAGAGAGAGACATCAACTCATCCCATACGGAACTTACCAAATTGCAACGCCACAAATCAAAGAGGCCGACAAACTGTATGACATACGTGGCTTGTTGGGGATGGCGGTGCGTGTGGAGGCATACAGGGCGAAAAACGGGCCTGCGCAGTGCCATCGATGCCAAAGGCTAGACCACACCGCAAACTATTGTCAGTTGCCCGCACTATGTGTACGCTGCGCTGGACTGCACAACACCAAAGACTGGCAGAAACCACGAACAGAGCCACCCAGCAAACTTCAAAGGGTGCGAACATTACCAAAAGAGACTAAGGCCAAAACACAACCCGACAAGAACACAGAAGAACGGAACTACAGACGGACTCAACAAGACCCACTGACAGAAGACAGACATTGGCAAATGCCATCATCACAAGAAGCATGCGGTCACCCGACCGCACATATGCAAATGTAACATCACCCCCACAGCGACACCCAGAACACGACAGAACCATGGCCCAAGGCACCCCAACTCAACAACAACTGCGCACTCCACCACAACAACCACCAGCAGACCACATGCCCACTGAACTGGGAACAGCACTGGCTGAAATACTGTCCGCACTACAACTATTTAACAAACAAAACCTTGTGACAACCATCATAACTACGGCCAACAAACTCCGCGCAGCACAAGACAAAACGGTAAAGACAGTAATCCTGCTGGAAGCAGCCGTAATGCTAACGGAGTAAAAATGGCAGGCCACAGAAGGCAAAAATGAGACAAACAATTTCGTTCGGAACGCAAATGGCATCAAATGCAAAAAGACCGAAACCCAAGCGTTCATTACCGAAAACGACATTGACATCAGGCTGGTTACGGAAACCCACCTGCAGCCATCAGACAACTTCCGACTCCTAAACATGACCTGTTACAGGTCCGACCGACGGAACCAACAAGGTGGAGGAACAGCAATATTCATGAAAAACACAATAACCCACGACCCAGTGAGCTGCCCAGAACTACAGCAGATGGAAGTTACGCTTGCCAAAATAAACACCGATGATGGGGCGGTGCTAATCGGAGCCACATACCTAACCCCAAACTGCCAGCTTCTAGAAGAAACACAAAACATCCCTTTTGGAACTCCCGGATAGTGAACCTGAAGGAAAATAAGCTGCAGTCATTAGAAGAAACTGCTTCAGTTTATCATCCAAGAGCCAGACGACCCCACACATATACAACTCCTACCCCAGCAGAGACCAGATGTCCTAGATATTTACTAACCAAGGGCCCAATAGGCAATGTGACGATGACAGTCTGCAAAAACCTGTCATCCGACCATCACCCAGTACTCGTCAACATCCATAAGATCAGACCACCATCTCAACCCCCAAATAAATCCACTGACATAAACTGGGACCAATATAGAACAGCAGTAACAGCCACCATCTGACCAACCACCGACCTCACCACCGCCAACAAAGTAGGTGAAGCAATACAAAAGCTAACAAAAGATATCCAAATAGCTGCCAAAAACGCCACCATAACAACAACAATTGAAAAACAGCAAGACAATCTTCCCCCACTACTGCAAGACCTCCGACACCTAAAAAACAAGGCGCGAAAACGATGGCAACAAACGCGTGACCCTAGTGACCGGACAGAAAGGAATAAACTAATAAGAGAACTGCGGAAACGTCTCACAAAATGGCGCGCCGGAAGTTGGAACAACCTCATGGAAACATTCAGGTTCCAATCACAGGACGAATGGAGGTCAGTGAAGAACTAAAAAAGCCAGCAAACAGGGAAGAGGGTCCGAACGGGTCAACAAGGCACCGTTTTCGATGCCCTGGCAAGAGCTGAACTACTAGCTGACACTTTTGAAGACCAAAACTCCCTACCCCAGTATGATGTTCGCACGCGGGAAGACCACGAAAAAGACAACTTAATGAAACGTGAAACTGAAGCACTCAGAAATACAATACCAACCATATCACCAGAACTAGCCACACCCAGTGAAGTACGAAAAGAAATACGAAAAAGGGGCGGAAAAACAGCACCAGGCCTTGACAGAATAACCCCTTGTCCTCCTGACGAGAATAATAAACCAACGTCTACAGCTAAATTACTCTCCTACAACATGGAAGAAGGCAAAACTGATAACAATCCCGAAAGCAGGCAAAAACCCTAGCCTACCAGCCAACAACAGACCCATAAGCCTCCTTCAAACCATGGGGAAAATTCTAGAAAGGGTTATCCTAAATCGAATACAAAAAGCCCTCACTGAACACAACACCATCCGGGCAGAACAGTTTGGCTTTCAAAGAAAAGTTCCCGCTGAACTCCAAGTACTCCGGCTAACTGAACACATCGCTCAAAATATGAATTACGAAAATTCAACAGCCGCCATCTTCCTTGACTGGGAAAAAAGCATTTGACAAAGTATGCATCAGAACCTACTATGGAAACTCCTAAGACAAACAACCATCCCGGCCACCTACATCAAAATTATAGACAGCTTCCTGACCAACAGACACTTCGTAGTCGAAATTGACGGAAAACACTCATCCATATGATCGCTTAATGCAGGAATTCCTCAAGGATCAGTTCTCTCGCCAACCCTGTTTAATATCTACGCAAACGATATCCCACTGGAGCCAGGAGTAAATATCGCCCAGTTCACTGATGATACAGCCTTTTTCACAAGCGGCAAACAACACCTCACCAACATCAAAAGGCTGCAGCGGCAAGTGTCCCTAGTGGAAGTATGGTGTCGCCAAAATAAAATGCAACTGAACGCAGGGAAATCAGCCGTAGTCTACTTTACGAGAAAAAGACCAATCCTTGAAGAAAATCTGAGACTAAATGCGCAGGAACTATCGTGGAGGGATGTAGTAAAGTATTTAGGCGTCATATTGGACAAAAAATTGCTCTACCACCGGCACGTCTAGGAAAAGAAACAAAAAGCTCAAAACCTAGCAAAGGCCCTCTTCCTGATTTCGAAAGGCAAAAACCTAAAACAAGAAACAAAACAAACATTGTACAAAACCACAATCCTGTCGACGATGACGTATGGCTGCACCTCGTGGGGCACTACAAGCAGAATCACCAACTACAAATCGTCCAAAATAAAGTGTTACTCTGGATCCCAGGCGCCCCACCTTGGACACGCACCAGAGACCTCCACGAGATTATGGAGATGGACATGCTAGACGAAACAGTCAGGAAGTTAGCAACATGGGTCCATAACAAGCTAGATATTATAAGAGACAACTGCAGACATCTGACTAACGTAGGCACCAGCAAACCTAAGCAATGGCACAAGCAACGCGTGCCATGTAGCATAATTGAAGAACCAGCAGACTTAACTGAGGACTAGTACATTAGAGCAGACATAAACGCTGTAAATAGTTTAAAAATTATCAGCCACTTCCAGTAGATTAGAAATAGCTTATAACGACGTAGATAGATTTAAATCACCAACCACCTCTCAATATAAATGCGTAGAAAGAACATAGCTTATAAGAATAGGCGGAACTAGAATCATTACTCACATCTCTAAATAAATGTGTTAAAAATTCATAGCTCATAAGGATAGTTAGGATTAGAAAACAAATGTGTGGAAATTCATAGCTTATAAAGATAGCTAGGATTAGAATCATCAAGAACTAATAAACTAGTACTCACACACAAAACCAAACAAAGTACGACAACTCAACGGCAAAGGCCTCAAAAGAAACAAGAAGACAACCATAACGTCCAACCACACAACTCCTGAAGAGGAAGAGCAGACCACCATCCAAAGAGGCGGATTGGCAGACGAAGTCCGAAAACAATAACATTCCTGTCCACCAAAGTCAAATAAGTAGTGCCACCACAGCACAACCATGCAAACACACACAAAAATACACGGCGAATCGGCAAAGCCAATGGGCCTTTCTTTAACAAAGTGACAACATAAAAAAGAAAAGATCGCATTGAGTGGGAGAGGACCACAGGGAGAACGCAATGCATGGCACCCCAGAGAGAACTCTAAACGCACTAGGCCGAAGATGGAACACCCAGGATCGCATCTAATGGGCGCGGACCACAGAGGGAACGCCTGCAACACCATTGGAGGGAGGAAGGCCACAGACATAAGTACTGGACCGCCTAAAATAGTAGCGTCCGGTGGTTGGGTCAGTCAGTCGTCAAATTCAGTCGGAGTTGAGAGTCAGCACAGTGAAGACGTGCACGTCGACCAGTCTTAGGATTGGCCGACTTCTCCAACTCAGCAGACGACAGGACGCTCCCCAGGAGGTCCGCGCCCGTGCGCCCTGCGCATTGAAGAAGACGCTGTAGTTCCGCCACCCACCGCTAGGAGTGCCACTGGCGCGCCGCAGCGGAGTGTATAAAGGACCGCAGCACACCTGCCGTCGGTGCATTGGGGCGAGAGAAGCCAAGAAGACGTCGATATCCGATCCTATCACAATCTCAGATCAATCCGCACCCTAAATCATCCCAGAAATATCTTTCCAAGACCATCCTACCAACAACCAAAGAAACACTACTCACGATTCTTCCCAAACCCATCATTCTGAACCCCTATATTATCCTATAGAAGGTATGATGGGCTCGAACAGTCCCAGTCCTTTACAAATTGATTAACATCTATTTTTATTGCGCTTAGGGATTGATAGGGCACGCTGTGAGCCAGGACCCCCTTCATGTGGGATCAGTCCGCAGTCACTCGTTTAGATTCCATCTCTTCCTCTCCTGCCTTCCTCATCATGGAAGCACGAAGCATTGATGTGGCGGTTACCGCCCCATCTGAACACGCTCAGGTGGCGGCCTCTGAAACAGAGGCTGCTAAGAAGGCTTACGAAAGGTTCAGAAAATACGAACTTGCCGCTGCGCGCCAGGCACAGCCAGAGAAGAGGTCTGTGTACCGACGGGAGCCCCGTCAGGCGTGTCCAAACAAGAGGACACTGCCCTGCCGGAGGCGGCCCTGAAGGGAGCAGTGCCACAAGGCTTGGTTTCCCAAGCAACCAATGTTCTGCTGGCCGCCCCTCCGGTCCAGGCCAGTCAAGAGGCTGTTGACCTGCTGTCTGCAGCACAAGAGGGCACAATAATTCCCAAAGCGAACCTGGAACAGCTTCTTCTGCATGAAGAATCAATGGACGTCGCGCTCCCGTCTCACAAGAGGCCAGCGATGACGGACGATGACGAGCCACCCGCAAGCGCGCCTTCTTCAGTTCACAGGCTGCCCCAGAACAAGAAACAACACGCGCCAGAGAGCGCCACAGCTGAGGAGGCCGCCCAAGACGAAGAGGGGGAGTTTGTTGTCTCCAAGCGGAGGCCCACAGCTCAGACAAAGACGCTCGAAACTGTGGCGCAGCTACAGACGACTAACTCCTTTGCAGCCGTCCATGACGATAATGAGGCCATGGAGACGGGGCAACCGCCCGCTCGATGGACGATTACCGTTGAGCTATGAAAGTCGTCGAACAGGAGAAGCTCAAATCCTTTACTCACAACGCCAACCCCCAGAAACAACTCAAGGTGGTCCTTCACCACCTGCCAATGAAGATGGTGACAGATCACCTCAAGGAAGAACTGGTAGCCATGGGCTACCCAGTCAGCTAGGTGACTCTCATGAAGTCACCACGGACCAAGCGAGACATGCCACTGTTCCTGGTTATCCTCCCTGACAACCTGGATAACAGGAAAATATTCCAGGTACAGAGGGTAGCGCAGGTGACAGTGGCGGTCGAGCCATTACAGGCAAAACGCAGAAGGGCCCAGTGCTACTCTTGCCAGGGTCTGGATCATGTTGCATATTATTGCAGCATGCCATCCCGCTGTGTTAAATGCGTAGGCAACCATCAAAGCCAGGACTGTGCAAAAAAGAGAGAAGAATCTCCGCAGTGCTGCAACTGTGGTGAGCCACATGTGGTGAGCTACAGGGGCTGCACTATATTCAAGCGCATAACCAGACCCCAAGCAAAAAGCCTCCTCCTCGCAAAGTACAGCCAGGAACTAACTATGCTGCCGCTGCCAAAGGGACCACTGCCATCCCATCACGCCAACAATCACAGAAGTCTCTGTCCCAACACCAAAACGCAGAGACCACCTCCACAGCCCCAGAGGACTCAGGAATGTTGCACATGCCCTTGCCCAACAACAAAGTTCGTGGACACCCCCAAGTGTGCCCCACCACCAGCAACCCACTGCAAAGTGCGGAACGCCCTATGTGGCAACCGGTAGCGACGCCACAGCCGCAAACCGTTGCCGCCGCAGCCACGGCACCTGCCCACGCAGCCGCCACCCCCACAGGTACAGATGCAACTAGCTTGGGTGAGCTACTATGCTCACTCAACACACTACTGACCCAACTGCCAGTGCTCGTCATGGCAGTAACGGGGGCCCTCCAGGCCCACCATGGATAAACATCAGATCCATGGCCTATCGGTCTGCGTATTTAACGCAAACGGACTGGTTAAACAACGAGGTGAGTTGCGCCAATTTATACAGGACGAGGCAGTCGACCTGTGCCTAGTGTGCGAGACTCACCTCAAACCAAAAGTCCATGTAAAGGTGGCCAACTATGCCTGCTACCGCCACGACAGACGAACCGCCGGAGGAGGAACTGCCATCTACATCAGGTCCTCCCTACGACACCATCAGGTCCATCTCCCAGCCCTAGCAACTCTTTAAGCCACAGGGACCAATGTCTCCTTCATGGTGGGACAGGTCACCTTCGTGGCCGCCTACAGGCCACCACGCAGTAATCTGGTGGCAGACTTTGACACGCTACTGACAATTGGGGGACGGGTTTTCCTTGCAGGTGATTAACGCCAAGCACGGATACCTCCTCCCCCGCGCCAGCCAAAGGACTTTGCTCGTTGCCTGCCATTGCACATACGAGAGACTATAGAGGAGAAGAACAGTGTTCCGTGAGTGGCAACTCACGCGACAACCTGCCACCAAACGCCGCCTAAACGGGATGAGGAGGGAGATCAAGGCAGCGGTTGAGGAACACAGAAACCGCGACTGGGCTGATGTAGTCGGCACCCTCAACCCACAGGACGGCAGTGCTTGCCAAGTCGTCAAGTCATTCCTGCATCGGCGGCAGCGAGTCCCACCGCTGCAGTCCGGGCAGATGGTCATCTGCAGTCCAGATGGGAAAGCAGGATTGTTGGCCGACCACTTCGAGTCGTCGTTCACCCCCAGTGGATGACAACCTCGATGTGGCCCACATTGGCAGAGTGGAGGAAGAGCTCCCCATCTTCCTAGCAGCGAGAGAGGAAGGGGACAGGATTGACTCCATCTCCGAGAGCAGAACAGATACAGACGCTCAACACCAAAAGGGCGGGAGGTGCCGACAGCGTCAACAATCACTTGCTGAAGAATGTGGCGGAAGGGGCCTACCATCTCCTTACAGGCATCTTCAACCAGGTCTTCCGCTCCAGGACCTACCCCTCTGAGTGGAAACACGTGAAGGTGGTAGCCATACCCAAAGCGAATAAGGACACCCATCAGGCCGAAAACTACGGGAAAATCAGCCTTCTCCCATCCCTCTCCAAGTTGTTCGAGCGACTGTACGCCAAGAGGCAGCTCTGGCATGTGACGGTCGAGAGCATCATCCCGGACGAACAGTTCGGATTCAGGAGTGGACATTCCACCACCCACCCGCTTCTGCGGCTGGTGGAAGAAGCCATGCGCGCCCTAGAGACCAGGGAATACCTCGGGAAAGTACTCATTGATGGCTCCAGAGCCTTCGACTCCGTGTGGCAAGACGGCCTCGTGTACAAACTCTTTGTGCACAGGGTACCGACATCACACAGAGCCCTCATCTGCTCCTACCTGGCCGACCGGACTTTCCACGTCCGACTGGATGATGGCACCTCGACCCATAGGCCGATACTAGCAGGAGTGCCACAAGGGTCCGTTCTTGGCCACTTGCTGTACTCCATTTTCACCGCAAATGCCCCACTGGTGACGCCGGTGAAGTTAGCACTCTACGCTGACGACACCGAGCTATTCGTGCGGAGCATGAATGCGAGGGAAATGTGACGCCTCTTCCAGATTGGCTACGACACCCTGGGCAGGTGGTCAACCAAGTGGTGGCTCAAGCAGAACTCTGAAAAGAGCCAGGCAGTAGTCTTCACTAGAAGACTGCTGCCTCCCGATTTGCCGCCAGTTACAATCACGGGAAGCCTCGTGCCGTGGAGTAAAACCGGCAAATACCTCGAGGTCACACTCGACCAGAGGCTTACCTGGAGACCACATGCCCAGGATTTTAGGAGCAGGGTTATAGGGCGACTTCACACCTTGTACCCCCTGCTTAACCCCACATCGACGCTGGCCCCCCAACACAGCATCACCCTGTACCTAGCGCTGGTCCGACCACTACTGGAGTACGCAGCTGTGGTGTGGGGCATGACAGCCAACACTCATATAGGCACACTGCAGAGGGTGCAGAACAGAGCTCTGAAGCTCGCCCTGCGCCTTCCAAGAAAATATTCCTCCGATCTATTACACGAACAGACCAGCATCCTGCAACTGCGGGACCGTTTCAAACAGTCTGCACGACTGTTCTACAGCAAGGCCGAGGGTTCAGAAAATCGGCTTATAAAGGATCTGCACCAAAATATACACCGCAGGCCAACAACACATTGGCCTGACCTACTGAGGGATTAACAACCCTCAGCAGGCAGGATGCAATTGCATCCCTATAGGCCGAATCAAAAAACAAGGCACTATAACCAAAACCATAGGTATAGCACGAAAACAAAACACTGTTTCCCCTGCTCCTACGCGGGCAAAGGACAGCTCGTAAGGTACAAGCGAAGCGAATGCCAGCGTCCAGATGAGACTGGGACGCCGTCGCGGAAGGTAAGTCGGCACTTGCACTCTGCTACTCGGTTGCTGAATACGCTGCCCCAGTTTGGGGAAGATCAGCGCACGCGAAACGAGTGGATCCTCTGCTGAACTATACCTGTCGCGTTATCACGAGATGCCTAAGATCCACTCCAGTCAGCCAACTTTATTTGCTTAGTAGCATAGCTCCACCCAGCATCAGATGAGCTATAGCAGAGCGCCTCAAGCAGCTGCGCAACCAGCGCCATCCTCTCTTCGGACAAAACCCTCCACAAACATGTCTAAAATCGAGTCGGAGTTTCCTCACCTCAGTTCAACCGTTCCAAACCTCAAAACCAAAGGCCAGATTGACAAAATGGCAAGCAACACTGCCTACGGGAGATCAGACACCTCTAATCTCACCCAACGAACAATAGGCCTCTGGAAATGAACTAAAATGGCCATTATGATGAACTCTCAATCGCCTACGAACTGGGGTAGGCAGATGCAACGTAAACATGTGTGAATGGGGACACCGAGACAGTGCGGGCAGACGACGCAAGCAATGGGCCACCTCCTGGAGTGCAGCAACATGGGGGAAGTGTGCAGGAAAGAAGATCTGGCAAACGCTATGGCAGTGGCAGTTAAATGCGCTGAATTGTGGCGGGACGTGTTATGATATATATACTATGTCTGTTTTTATATTGTAATGTGACTCCCCATTTTGGGTTTGTTTTATTTATACATATGTGTATCGTATTTGTATTTGTGTGTATATGTAATATGTGGGTTGTCTATGGCTTGGACACGACTAAATAAATAAATAACTACGCAGCAACGCCGCATCCGACCAACATGACGAACATAGGGAGACTCGACCCAGCGACCCAGGAGTCGCCTCACTCACTTGACTCTCCCCCAGACACCCCCGCCATCAGCCTTCACCCCCACGACGAGATCGGCCATCACCCTTGCGAAGAGGTCATGGCAGATGAAGACAACGCGGTCTGGACAGTGCAGCGCTCCAGAAGAAGAAGGCGTAAATCAGAGAGGGACACCCCTCTCCTCACCATCCCAGAGAACCAAGAAGAATTACACTGGAAAGGGGACCTAGGGAGGACAACGAGCCGAAAAGGCCTGCTGGAACGACAAAAGCACCCACCACTATGACATACTTCCTCAAAAATTTACCTGATAAGACTACCAAAAAAAGTCTGTCCCTGCAGATCAGGGAACACATTAGAGACTACAGCGGCTCCCTTAACGTCTTCAGGGACGGAAGGACCGCTAAACTCACTGCAGACAAACATCATGATGTTAACTATCTGCAGAGAACTCGTAAGCAATTTCTCCCAACCATGTCATAGTGGAGAAAAAGTTGAGCAGGCCGATTGCAGGACCCTTGCCGAAGCCCAAGCCCCCATCGTTTAGTGCAGTCATAAAGGACGTGTACTTTGATATTGACAAAGACGATGTGATAGCTGAGCTGAAACTTCAGGGACTAGAAGTAAGCTCAGCATGGTGCATCAAGTCGCACAGAACAGGGAGATTTGGCCCGATGTTCAGGGTCATCACCCACAACCAAAAGCACATAGATTTTATGCTTGAAAACGGCGTGCACATTTTCCTATCGCACCACAAAATCGAGCCCTCAAACCCACCCAAACCCCGACCTATACAAAGCCAGAGGTGACAGCAATTTAATCATCACGCCAAAGACTGCACATCCACCCCAAAATGCAGGCGCTGAGGCAGCAATCACCATCTTGCTGAATGCGCCAACGACGATCGCTCCACCCCTTCCTGCGCAAACTGCAGAGGACCACATTCTGCAAGATCCTTCAAATGCAAGGAAAGGCCCCCAAGCAGCCATAAATGAAACACTTCAGGCCCCTCTTCAACTGGCTGACACCTCCTCACAGGAAGTCCTGAATATCAAGAACTTCCTTAAAGCCATGACTTTCTCCCTAACCAACCTCTTCCAAGGCTGCAAAGAGAAAGTAATATACACGACCCGACAAGTGGCCCAACGCTTCTTTGACAAAGGCGTAATCTATAACCAAACAAGTGACAACCACCATTACCTGCCGCTCTTACGCGCAGACACTCAGGACTTAAAGACCTCACTGATGACCTCCTCCTCTCCCCTGGACCAACAGGTACACCTCCAACTTGATGTTCGTCACTGCAGGTGGCATCAAAAAAAAAAATGACATTCTGACAAGACAGGACATCAACATCGCGGGCACAGCCTAGACATGGACCAAAGAATCACACAACATCAACATTAACAGAGACTACGATACCTACATCAAACATCGACCAGACGGCAGAGGAGGAGTTGCAATACTCGCAAAAAAATCCCTCACGACACAGGAAACCCTGCTCCCTGTCCAATTCAATCATCTAGAAGCAGTAATAGTCACCTGGAAGAAATACCTCGACCAAGACGCCGCCGATTGCTGATAGTCTGTCTATACGTCACCCCAGGCACGGAAATTCCGAGGGCCTTCCTCAGATACGTCGCCTCTTTCCAAAAATATATCCTAATGGCCGCCCTTAACGCTAGACACGAACTCCACGGTGTAAAACGCATCAACAGAAATGGCGAACCACTCCTTCACTTCCCGAACATAGAAAACATGACAAGAATACTGATGACGACATACACCTTTGTAGGACACAGTGGCAACTCCCTTCCCGAACACATCCTCCACAGTCACAGCTTGACAGACACCATTACCACAGCGACAGTAGGAGACAGCATAACAAGCGACCACCTCCCCATTCTCTTCAGCACAACTGCAATTAACCCTCCCCCTCCCCAACAAACCTCCAGAACTATACGACTATACTCAAAAGCAGACTGCAAGAAATACCAAGAGACGATATACAACGATCTACTGGTACCACTGACTATTACTAACGACTTCGAGTTAGACTTAATTAACGACAGAATCATGGACACAAAACAGCCACGGAGACAGCCATCCCCACCAAGACCATTGAACGCTGGAAACCTCTTCTAGCCACTAAGGTACTGAAACTCATCAAACACAAGAGACAAGTACACACAGAAATAGTAAGGTAAAACAACCTCGAAATCAAACCACTATGAAAGAGGCTGATCACGAAAATAAAACGGCTTGTCTCAGAACATCGACAAAACCAGTGGGACAACACATGCAAAAAACTTGACAAGACCAGGGCGCAAGTTCTGGACGAAATTCAGACACTCATAGGACAGAACACTGACAGGAAATACAAACTGGCAATCGACAATACACCCACAACCAACGACAAAGAAATTGCAGAGGCATTCAAAGATGTTTTGGCCAATGCCCACAGTTTCCCCCAAGACAACCTCTTCGACAAACAATTAAGACAAACAGTCACTCACAGACGAACTCCCCCTCCTCCTCCGTATGGCCACTGTGCCATCCGAAAATGATCACGACTTACTCTAGGGCATAACGAAAATGGAGTAGCAGACGCCATCATGTCCAGCAAGAGCTCTGCCCCAGGCGAAAATGGCATTCAAAGAATTCTTGTCACTAAATGCCCCCATCATGACTAAAGGACCCACCCCCTGCTGACACTACTGTGTAACTACTGTATGACACATGAAACCACTCCCACAGCGTGGGAAAAAACAATAACTATAATGATACATAAAGTGGGAAACCCAAAAACAGACCCGAAATCCTACTACCCCATATCACTTATAGACGTCCTCAGAGAAATCTTCGAAAAAATAATTACCGACAGACTGGACAACTATACAGACAAATTACAAATAATACCCCCCCTTCTCCAGATAGGTTTCAGAAAAAGACACTCAACAAACGATCCCCCTAGTAAGACTTACCACAGACATACAAGACACCAGAACCTGGGACAATGCACACTCGCGGTCTTCCTAGATATCGAGCACGCCTTCGACAAGATCTGGCACGATGGACTACTGTACAAACTACTAAAACTAGGACTTTGTAAGGGGTCCGTAGGCCCTTACTATAACTTTGCACTTGGCACAGGTCGATAGGGCGAACAATCGATTGTGACGTGTTGCGAGAGCGAGTGTCTCGAGATGCGCCAGAGTGGTTAGCGGGAATGGTGTGTGTGTGTGTGTGTGTGTGTGTGTGTGTGTGTGTGTAGGCCATTATTGGAATACAGGGTTTTTAACTGAGAAGGGTGTCATAACCACCATGGTTATATCCCTAAATAATAAATAAATAGCAGTAAAGTGATGAAGTTTCTTTATAAAAGTGATCATTGACGTTACTAGTGCCGATATCTAGTTTCGTGGCATAACCTTGGTTTGCAGTGTTGGATGCAGTGATGGATTAGCGTGTGACGATAATGGCAAATGAAGAAAGCCTGTGCTGAGATTAGCCGTAATTAGATATCTATGACGAAGGCAGTGGCTGTCTCCTTTTGGTGTTTAGAGAAGAATATAAGTTCATAATTAGTAAAACTGTGTTGGTGTTCCCTATTACCATACATTCAGTACCATAGCATTGAACAGGACGAAATGGAAAGTAACAACTTCCGTAGCAGTCAATTCCGATTACCAGCCCCATTAGGTTCAAGGTCATGTTAATAATAAATATTGGGCTGCTATTCGATCAGATCAGGTCGGGATAAAAAAACAGAGGTCTTACAACTTCCACCTAAGACCGTGAGACTCATACAATCACTACTACAAGACAGACAATCCCAGGTACACGTAAATGACGAAACATCCGCCCCCTCCTCCCCACAAGCAGGAGTAGCGCAGGGTGGAATAACCTCCCCCATGCTATACCCACCATACACTACAGACGTACCAACCACCACCAGACGTAATGAACAAGTCCAACTCTACGCAGACAATACTGCCTATTGGAACTCAGGACACTCAAAAATCACAATCAACCGAGAAACAACATACAATGACAAACTCCCTTAGCGAGGCTATCTCGTTCTGTGTTAGGGTTGACCAGTGCCAGTGGCCCGTTCATGTCGGACCACCCCGCGTACTGTAGGCCACTTTTCTTCCTCCGCACCTCCTTTAGATGCTGCGCCACATGCACCAACGGCGCACGCTAGGCCGTAGGTCATTCCCCCTCTACAGCAGGACCTATTTGATAGCTCTTTCTTTTCAGAAGCAGCAGATTTGTCGTGCCCACCCACACCTAATAAAGCTCCTGACAGCACCAAGATGGCAGATTCCGCCGGTGTTTCCCCCGCCCTAATCCGCAGCAAGGCTGCAGCGGAAGAGACGCGGGAGTCGACTGTTCCCGTCGACTGTTCCCGTCGACGTCAACGTCCCGATTGCCGCCGTTGAGGTGGTGTTGGCCGATATTGATCGGCAGATAGCTGTGCAAGCGCAGGTACTGCTGAACCAGTGTCTATTAATAACCGACCTCTGCGGCCCAAGTGATTCCCCCATGCACACAAGTACCCTCCACATCACGCTACAGTCACCTGCAACTGGGGACTCGTGCACTACCGCCCCACTGCGGCAGCTGACTCCAACGGCAGAAGCAGCGGCTGCAGATGCGGACTCAGAACACCACTACACTGGACCCTGGCAGGTGGAGGGCCCACGACGCAAACCGAGAAATTGCACGCAAACAAAGCGAGAAACCACACTCGCAAGTTAGCCGAAAGGCACTGCTGCCTATACCGAAACCCACACTTCCGGTTAGGAACACTAACACAACAACCAACACAACCCAACCTGCGGTCAGCAACACCACAGTAACACCAACCGCAGCTACGCCCGCACAACAGAAGACTGGTTTTCCCCCAGTCGTAGTACAAAACTACGGGGACCTTAGTGTCCTCAACACACCACTCGCAGAAAGGCACACACCTTGCATGCTACACACGAAGTACTCTGGAGATAGGGCCTCACTGTACGTGTCAACTAACAACAAATATAAAGAGCTCCATATCTTCCTCAAAGAAAAGGGGATTGAACATTATACATACAGGACTGCTGAAGAATGAACACAGCAGTACGTGGTAAAGGGAGTAGACCCCAATACCCCAAACACCACAGTACAAGTGGCACTGAACTTCCTAGGATTCGACTGTAAAAGTGCTTCCAGGATGACGGGCTTCCGCTCCCACCATCGTCTACCATACTACCTGGTCGAGATGGCAGACACGGCCGCCTCCCGCGGCCTTTTGCAGATAAAAAGTCTTCTGCTGATGGACGTAAGGGTAGAGATATACGAACCACCACAAGTCCATCAACAATGTAAGAACTGCCAGCGGTTCTGTCATTCGGCCCTTCGCTGCGGCCCGACACCCCGTTGCCGCGGATGCGCTGGCAAACACGCATCCAATGCCTGCACACTAATCCACGAAACATACACCATTGCGCCAACTGCAGGGGCTGCGACGTGTACAAAGAGGTGCAAAGGTGCAAAAATCAAAAGTCGACGCCACCCAACGCCATAACACGTCCAAGGCCCGCACCAAACCCTGTTAGGAACAGTGCGTCGTTCGCCATGGCTACACATCCTGGAGGAGCGGAGCAGGTCACGCAACCTCTGCGCCCAGCACACGCACCTAACACAACCGCTGTGACAACACAGCCGTCTCAACCAATATGCAACACTACAACCACACCAGTACCAACACCAGTCCCCAAAAACAACACAACCCCACCCCCTGAAGACACTGCCTGCAAACCCACACATGACACACAGGAAGACACACCTACACAAGGACCCCCAGAACCAAAATCCCAGAGAAGGCGCAGGCGACCACGAGGTAACAGGAGTGGGAACACAGTGCACCACAACAAAGTACCCAACAACAACAACAACAAAACACTGACACACAGGCACACAGTCAGCAAGCCAGTGATACCAGCACACACACTACTCCACCCCTCACCACATCTGAAACGCAGGAACCTCAAAATGTTCCACATAACAACAACACAAGCACCAGCCCACACATAAAGCCAACACCTGCACTAGCGGCCGCCAACACCACAACCGAGCCATGGGCCGACACACACAACACCAACACAACACTTGAGGGTTTATTGGCAACAATATTCCCCCATCACATGACCGCTCAGATCTTTAACAAGTTCGCGGCGGCCGTCACCACACTCTTCACACGGCTCATAGCTGCTCAACCTGGGCAGTACTGGGCCGCCATACAAAAAGAGCTCACCACACTGTTTACACCCATACATGGATAACACACCACACCCGGCCCCCATCGCAAACAACCAGACACAGATCCTGTTCTGGAATGCAGACGGGGTCAACAACAAATTGGTGGAATTTGCCGCGCTCATGGAGCGTAAGGGTGTCCTTATCGCACTACTGAGCGAAACTAAGCTCAAACCACGCAACCAACTAAACTTTAACGGCTACTGCGTCTATCGTACCGACCGACTGGTCGGCTGCGGTCATGGGGGAACAGCCAATATCATCATACACAAAGACATAGAACCGACGCACATTCCCTACCGGAGGGGACACAGGCCAGACGTGTTAAGACATAGTCCTCATCAAGGGCATAACAATGACACTCAAAGTTGCCGTTGAAAACGATCTGTCCTCAAATCACCAACCCGCTCTACTGTACATTGAAGAAACACTGCAGCACATGGAACAACACAGGATGTTAGACTACAGGCGCGCGAATTGAACCCAGTTCAAGGAAACTGCTTGACAGTCGCATCCCACCCACGCGATTAACGAGACAGCCCAAATTTATGAGGCAGTTGAAACCCTCACCGGCGCCGTCCAAGACGCAATAGCCTACACCATACCGATCCGCACAACACAACAACACAGTGCTGCCCTACCCAAGGAGATCCTGGGCCTAATCTCAATGAGGAACCGCCTCAGGAGACACTGGCAGTGTACCAGGCACCAGCACTTCAAACAGCACATGAACAGGCTCCAGGGTATAATCTGGGAAATAATACAAACATTTAAGACACAACAGTGCGACCAGAAACTCTAAGGGCTGGACACCACGCGACCTGGCGTGTGGCAGCTGGCCCGACACTTCACCAGGGAGAAACTGTACACCCCCACGTTACAAGGTCCCGACGGACCAGCATATTCTGCGGAAGAAAAAGTGGAACTGATGGCCCTCACACTCGCAGCGTAATTCACACCGAACCTGGATGCCGCAGACCCAGCGTTCACACTTGCTACGGACCAGCAGGTCACACGCATCTTGGCCCAACCAGCGCGCAACATCATCCGACAAGCTAACACAGCTGAAGTCAAATGGGCCATCATGTATACCACCATTAGGGAGGCCCCTGGTCACGATGGCATTCAAAACCGTGTCCTCCAGGAGTTCACGGACAAAGCTGTAGACTACCTAACACTTCCCCGCCTTTTGGAAGACAGCCAAGGTCCTGATGTTCAGGAAGCCAGGGAAAGACCACACCCTCCCACAAAATAACCGACCCATCAGTATGCTGAGCGCGCGCAGCAAGATCGTTGAGAAGGTAATATTAAAACGACTCACCAGGCGCTGTATCACAAACGACACCCTGAGACCAGTGCAATTCGGTTTTAGGAATCACCACTCAACAATACAACTCCTCCGCGCCGTTGAATACATAACACACGGATAAAACACAAACAAAGCTAGTGTGGCGGTGTTCCTGGACATCAAAAAGGCTTTCGATCATCTTTGGCACAACGGCCTAATACGCAAACTTAGCGACGCAGGGTTCCCCGAAGGGCTCGTACGTCTCATACACTCATATCTCATGGACAGGAGGTTTAACACCGACGTGCTGGGCAAACAATCGACACGACATGGTATCCAGGTAGGAGTATCCCAAGGAAGCATCCTAGGGCCTTTACTGTTTAACCTCTACATTAAAAACCTACCAACTACACACAACACGACGGTGGCAATCTACACGGATGACACCGCCATCCTTGCACAAGATTGGAAGCCGTCTAGCATTAACTCACAACTACAGACTGCACTCAGAACGGCTAGTCGGGAGAGCGGATTTGATCAGGCGTTCCCTTAGCCGTCCGCACTGCGGCTTTATATGTAAGAACGCTGCGCGAGAAGAAGAAGGCCCCAGTTCTCTCCAGACGCTAATTAGCGCACCACCTGTGCCGGGAGTCGCGTCCCGACGGTATCGTTGATATAAACAGCCTCGGATGCAGTAATAAGTTACTCGGCACACGCTAACCATGAAATCGTTTCGAGTGAAGTGTTAATTTTGGGATGACATTAATGATCTATCTTTAGTTTGCGTATGTCGTATTTTCACGTGCCACCTCAGGACAGACATTCTACCATTATTAGCGTGGCATTAGATGAACATTATCATCAAATTATGGTGAGCATTCATTTAAATATTTAATTTGAACAGTTATAGTTGCATCAGCGCATTAGACTCTGAACTGCTATGGTAGTTGGATTGTGTGGATTCTTATGGTCCGTGACTTTCAGAATATAGAGAATGGTTTTTGATTATGAATCCCAGATCTAATTCCTCAGAGCTATAAGCTGTAGCTATAAATGTATTTCTCAGATGAAGTGGGTACTAGGAATTCTAATTACAGGCTTCACGTTTTGCTAATCACTTTCGGTTGCCAATATTGTAGTTAGAGAGCCAGTGTTGAGAACGGCTAACAGCATAACTACAAAACATCTATTCTATTATTCCACCCACCGCTCCACACTACCGTCGCTAAGGATTTTTCCCCTTGGCGCTTGCCTTGGCACTTTTCCACCGCTCCACACTACCGTCGCTAAGGATTTTTCCCCTTGGCGCTTGCTTTGGCACTTTTTTTTCCTCTGCCCTTCCAACCGCTACCCTTCAATCGCTTTCGTCCACTTTCTATCTCCTGATGGACCATGTTAATGAGTAATCTTACCCAGATGCATGGATAACATCACAGCCCGCATCCTGTGACTTCTGATTCAAAAACTATCATGTTATACGGAGGTGACAGTAGAACTTTTGGTTTGGTCACCATGTTGTTGTGGGCATGGAGGGTCCCCATCCTTTGTGAAAGCCAGCGTCGTTTCCAAGTGGAACAGCCAAGCGAAGCGGACGCACGTTGCAACGGGAATGGCATTTACGCGAACTTCTGGACGCGTCAAAGCAGCTGCACAGGCGAGCCAGTGGGAAAGAAGATCACTGCGGCCCCCTGGACTACGACCACAGAAATACTTCGCTCCTGTCAACACCACAGACGGTGTTGCGCAAGAAAGCAAAACTATAGTGTTTCTCTGTCCTTTGTGCCGCTTGCGACACAAAGAAAGAAAAAGCGTATTTTGTCTATCGGCTACCATTAAGTGGATGAAAAATTGTTGTGACACACAGAAACCAGTGTCGTACGGCAGAATAGTTCTGCCTCCTCCGAGCATAGGGACAATTCCGTGACAGGGCCGGCAGCGCTGTCCTGTTTCCCACGCAAGTGTTAAGACAGGGCTGCACAACCCGTAGAGACCTTCAGGCGAGGCTTCTGCCAAGCAAGGTGTCAACTAAGCGGGAGTGCGGCGTACCCCAGTACGACCACACACACAAACAAGGAAACTACAACAACATGGACTGCACCAGGACCCACAACCATCCACTCCCCACCAGGCAAGAAGGAACAATCCGAAACACAGATTCCCCCTCATCACCAACACCTGACAGCAGAAGGTGGAACATCTCCATCACCAGCCCGCCCTCGCCAGCAGAGAGCTGCCCTCGCCAGCAGGGAGCTGCAGTCCCAATGCGCCTGCACGCCCCATGTGCGACCTCATCTGCCACACATACATGATAACGGGCTTGCCCAGCGATATCACGCAACACGACCTCGCCTCCACCATTCGCCGATTCTGCAAAAGTGCGATCGTAAACAATGTCAAAAGCCTCACCGTTACAACTTACCAAAACGCCTTTCTGGAGCTCAGGGAGAAAGGGATAGAAGGGAAACTACAGAAAGACCTCCGAAATTTGGGCTACCCTACGGCTAAGGTCCAATGGCAAAAACCAAGAGGACCGAGACCAAATCCCAACCGCAAAATCACACCATCCCTGTCAGTGATTCTCAAAAAAATCACTGTCACCACACCCAAGGAGGAAGTCAAAAAACAAATGATAAAACAAGGACTACATGTGGAGAAAGCAGGGCGCACCATCTAAAAAAAACAACCAACAGAGAAGTTGACCAAGTGCTAACAGAAGGCGTCAACATAGACTTCAAAAGAAGAATGGCGGAACCACCACACGAACCCCCCCACCCCCAAGCAGCACAATGTGGTCGATGCTTATCTTTTGAGCACCCCACTAGAAAAGGCACAAAGAAACAGGCCAAATGTGCCAGGTGCGGAGGGAAGCACAACCTCTCACAGTGCAATCTGAAGGAGGAAAAATGCACGAACTGCTCAGGATTGCACTCCGCCCTGTCTTACAAATGCCCCTGCAGACCCAAGGAACCATCCAACCCTAAAGTCCACTCCCCGTTCAAAGCAATGGACGGGCCAGATCACCCACCTACAAAAAAAAGACGAAAAAGGAGAGTCGGTCTCAGCAAACCACATCGTCTTCAAGAACGACCTGATACGTCTCACGACTACCATCCTGATCGATCTCTTCCAGGACCGACGCGAGGACGTAAAGAAATCCATTGACTGTGCATCCAAAAAAATTCTTGAGAGGGGGATGATAGCAACACAAATCAGAAACACACAACATGTCACCATTACAGAGGCATGGGACCCAGAAAACTACATAGACACAGAACACTTAAGTACAAACATACCTCACCACTCCACCTCATCCCACCCCTCCCCCATCCACCACTCCACTCCACACCACTCACAGCAAGAAAGCAGCGCCGAAAGACAAGCACAACAGTAAACACTAACAATCAGGTAGACACACACACACACACACACACCACCACCACCACCACCACCACCACCACCACCACCCAAAAAATAAACAGACTGTCTTCACATACACACTTCACCATGAGAAAATACATGTTGCTGGGATTGCAGAGACCTGGCTCCGCGACCATGACAAATGCAACTTCACAAAATGTAACACCTTCCGCAAAGACAGGCAAGATGGAACAGGAGGCATTGCAAATCTATATAAACAATTCCATAGCAGCCCAGGAAACTGCTATCCCACAGGCATACAACAACATTGAGGCCATAATAATTAAAATCAAAGACAGAGACAGAAGGACTCTCCAAATAGTTTGTATGTATAGCCCGCCAACACAATTCACACAACACATCATGACACAAAACCGCACCATCCTCCTTGCAGACGTAAAGGCCAGACATCACCTACCAGGAGACAGACTAGACAATGGGAACGACCGACTACTATTCGACCTTTTAACTACCAAACCAATACTCAGACTACCAATTCATGAACCCACTTTCATAGGCCTCCAAGGCACATCAAACCCAGACCACATCCTTTACAGCCCAGACCTCCACAACACCTTAACTGAACCCAAAGTAGACGACTCCATCACAAGTGACCATCTCCCAATCACACTCACAACAACAGCCACACAACCACCTCCCCTTCACCCGACCAGCAGAACCATAAAACTATACAGAAACACTGACTGGGACAAATATTGAGACATACTGACAGAAGAACCAACTGCCCCCGTCAGTATCACAGTCCCAAATGACATACAACTTCTTGCTCACAGACTTTAATCAGCCTTCCAAACAGCCATAACAGAAGCTGTAGCAACAACAAAAAAGAGAGAACTGGAAATGCTCCATCCCCCAGAAGCACTAAACCTCATTAGACAGAAAAAACGACTACAAAGACAAACGAGACAACCCAGACCTTAAACGACAATGGAATAGACTAAATGCTAGGGTCAAGAGAATCATCTCAACGCACAAACAACAGCAATGGGACGACACCTGAGCTCAGCTAAACTACAGGGAGGGCAGAAAATTTTGGAATAGATTCAAGACGCTAACAGGACAACATAAGACGATTCAATCCAAACTACTGGTAAACAACGAGCCAACGACCGACCACAAAGAACAGGCAGAAGCATTCAAACAAGTGCTGCAAGAAGTTTATTCATTCCCAGCCAACGACAAATTTGACGAACAATTCAGACAACGCGTAGAATCCCAACTACCACAAATACTAGAAACTCCCACAACCGAAACAGAAGAACAACTAACCCTCACTAGAGACATAACAGACTGAAATAGCAGACGCAATGTACACGGGACGAAACTCTGACCCTGGTGAAAATGGAATCCAACGACTCCACCTCCAAAAAGCCCCATTACATACCCTCACCCCTCTACTATCCCTCATCTTCAACTTTTGCATGACTGACGAAACAATACCGACAAATTGGAAAACCAGCAGAACAATAATGATCCCCAAACCCGACAAACCAAGGACTGATCCCCGTTCATACAGACCAATTTCACTACTAGACGTAATAGGAAAGACATATGAACGGATACTGATGGACAGGATACAGAAACACACAGATGACAAAGGACTAATCCCACCTATACAGGCAGGTTTTAGACAGAAGCACTCCACCAACGACCCCCTACTGAGACTGACACCATAGCGAAAGGATTCAACAAATGACACTGCACACTCGCTATCCTTCTGGACATCAAGCGCGCCTTTGGCACAACGGACTACTTCACAAATTAACAGAAATAGGAATCCCAATGAAAATTACCAGATTTATAAAAGCTTACTTAACCAACAGAACCTGCATCGTACATTTAGGAAAAGAAAAATCTGAAGCCTTTATCCCACAAGCAGGGGTACCCCAAGGTGGGATACTATCGGCCTTACTCTACACATTATATACAGCCGACATACCCACTGTCAGGACACGAACTGAAACCTTAGGACTGTATGCAGACGATACAGCATCCTGGTGCACCGAACTAAAAACAAACACTGTTCAACGAAAGACGAACGACTACCTCACATGACTAGAGCAATGGATGGCCAAATGGCGAATTCGCCCAAACCCCAACAAAACACAGACAGTTCTCTTCAAACACAGACATCTGACAAAAAAACGACAACAGGACAACAACGACATCCGACTATCACTATGGAACACGCCACTCGCACTGACCAACTCAACCAGGTACCTTGGAGTACGAGGTGCATTCAAGTTCTAAGGCCTCCAATTTTTTTTCTCCGGACTGGAAAAAGATAGAAACATGCGCATTGTTTTAAAATGAGGCCGCATTCATTGTCCCAGAGATGGCAGCACCGTACGGCAGATGGAATTTTACCGCTAGCGGCGAGAATGAGAACTCTTTTAAATACTTAAAATGGCGACATTTTCCTTACTTGAACAGCACGCAATCATGTACCAAAAATCGATATCCAGCTTAGAGAAACAATGAGAATAATATCGGGAGCACTTAAACCTACCCCTATAGATTGGCTACCCGTACTGTCCAACATAGCACCACCTGAAATCAGAAGAAATCAGCTGCTGTCAAGAGAATATAGCAAAATACGGGCACAAATCCAAACCTACCCATACATCAGGACCTGACACCAAAAAACCGCCTGAGATCGAGGTCACCTCTATGGCAAATAGGTGAAGAGGTGTTTCCCTTCGACCCAGAAAATGAATGGAAAAGTTTATGGAGTAGAAGCGCAGTAAAGAACAAAAAACTAGTTACTGACCCAAGCATACAAATAGAGGGCTTTAAGCTTCCCAGAAGAGTGTGGACTACGCTGAACCGTGTGAGGACGGGTGTCGGAAGATGCAGGGAGATAATGACAACATGGGGCCTCGCGAACGACCATCAGTGCGAATGGGGACTCAATCAATCAATGGCCCACTTGATCGAGTGTACTGTGCATGGTTTTAATGGTGAACTGGAGGATATACATAATCTCACGGACAATGCCATTGAATGGCTAAAAAAAATAAGTCATATAGTATAAAATTTTGTATTTTGTATTATGTAATTAGGTAAAGCTGAATGTCTCATTTTTAATGCTGTAATATTCAAATTTAATATTTCGCCTTGTAAATGCCGATCGAGTAAATAAATAATTCATTTTCTGAATTTGTGTGGTGTGAAACCAATAGAAATTCATCGACAGGTGAAGGAGACATGTGGTGATGGAGTTATGGATGTGTCGAAAGTGCGTTCGTGGGTGCGACAGTTTAATGAAGGCAGAACATCGTGTGACAACAAACTGAAACAACCTCGGGCTCGTACAAGCCAGTCTGACGACATGGTCGAGAAAGTGGAGAGAACTATTTTGGGGGAACGCCGAATGACTGTTGAACAGATCACCTCCAGAGTTGGCATTTATGTGGGTTCTGTGCACACAATCCTGCATGATGACCTGAAAATGCGAAAAGTGTCATCCGGGTGGGTGCCACGAATACTGACGGACGACCACACGGCTGCCCGTGTGGCATGTTGCCACGAAATGTTGATGCGCAACGACAGCACGAATGGGACTTTCTTTTTGTCGGTTGTGACAATGGACGAGACGTGGATGCCATTTTTCAACCCAGAAACAAAGCGCCAGTCAGCTCAGTGGAAGCACACAGATTCACCGTCACCAAAAAGATTTCGGGTAACCGCCAGTGCTGAAAAAATGATGGTGTCCATGTTCTGGGACAGCAAGGGCGTAATCCTTACCCATTGCGTTCCAAAGGGCACTACGGTAACAGGTGCATCCTACGAAAATGTTTTGAAGAACAAATTCCTTCCTGCACTGCAACAAAAACGTCCGGGAAGGGCTGCGCGTGTGCTGTTTCACCAAGACAACGCACCCCCACATCGAGCTAACGTTATGCAACAGTTTCTTCATGATAACAACTTTGAAGTGATTCCTCATGCTCCCTACTCTCCTGACCTGGCTCCTAGTGACTTTTGGCTTTTTCCAACAATGAAAGACACTCTGCGTGGCCACACATTCACCAGCCGTGCTGCTATTGCCTCAGCGATTTTCCAGTGGTCAAAACAGACTCCTAAAGAAGCCTTCGCCGCTGCCATGGAATCATGGCGTCAACGTTGTGAAAAATGTGTGTGTCTGCAGGGCGATTACGTCAAGAAGTAACGCCAGTTTCATCGATTTTGGGTGAGTAGTTAATTAGCTAAAAAATCGGAGGCCTTAGAACTTGAATGCACCTCGTATATTTCGACCGACACCTGAACTGGAAAACACACCAAAATCACCTTCTGAACAAAACACGACTACGACAGACTAAGACAGGTTCAAGGACACTTCCACGGCTGCAGCGACGAAACAGCCCTACATACATATAAAACATTTAGAAGACCAATACTCGAATACGTTTTCGCCCCACTGGGGGAATACAGGCCCAAGTAACAGAAAAACTATACAAAACAGAAAGGAGACTAATACGCAGCATCACCAAGCTACCCCTACAACCCCCAGCAATGAAGTATATACAAGCTCTGGCATAGAACCACTCCAAACCAGAATGGCCAAACTTAGGGCGAGATATAGAAATCACATTCTCCACAACAGACCGGACATGGAGGATATTCTCATTATTAATGCAAGAGAAAACAGCCAAAAGATTCCCTGACATCCCAATCCTACTACCCTTAACTGCAGACACAACACCACCAACTCACCTGGACGAAAGAATAACACACACACACTACTAACCACCACAGGAAACACAAACAATCTAAACAACACCAAACACCGCTCACCCCCTCTCAGGATAAATCAGGATAAATAATGTATTATATATACCTATTTATTATATATATTTCAAATTAAACTATGGAAAAAAATTGTAGAGCGAGCTACACTCAGAATCCGTAATAAACAACAGAATAATTATATGTATATATGTATCAACTTCTCACACCCCATTATCAACCACACACACAAACATATACACAAGACATATTTAACTCAATCATCCAATAAATTCTTAAAACAGTAACATAAATTTGTATTCTATATGCATTTTTGTATCCCATTTATTTTGTATTCTATAATTCTCTTCTCTTCCATTGCTATGTACATTGTGTACTTCATACTTTTGTAAACTTAAATTTTATGATGTTAATATACTTGTTTATGTTATCTTCATTTTGCTAAAAACCTGCAGTAACAAAATTGTCAACCAATTATAACAAAGCACTTGCAGTACAAATAAATTGTTTCAAATAAAAATAAATATGTAAAAACCCAACGGCTGAAAAGGGACGCCAGCATGCCCTCAAACAGCACGCCCTCTTCCGTCAGAGGGGGGAATTAAATAAAAAAATAAATTAAAAAAAACTGCCAGCATCAGAGCACCACCTAACCAGTCTGTGCTGAGCCTTTATCAAGGTGCGCTTGTCAACGGCTTCTGCATGGCAGAAGCAATCGATTCAGGAATCATTTTGCGTCACGCCTAGGGAACGTTAGGGCACGCCATGATCCAGGACCCCCCTCTCATGTGGGACCAGTTAGGAAATACCATCATTCCATCTCTTTTCAGCTGCCCTATGGACCCGAGTTGCGACCTAACCGCCATGGAGGATTCTGCCCCGACAGACCGCGCTCTGGCGGCGGTAACTTCCGCTCCACAACCCGCTTCTAACGACACCATGTTCTTGGTCGACACTTCTACTGTTCGCAGTGGCAACCGAAGAGGTCATGGAAGCAGTATCCACCCCCCCCCCCCCCCCCCCCAGTACGCAAAACAGACACGCCCTCCACCGGTAGTCATGAAGTGGGAGGACGACTTCATGAACTTCTGTAACAAAATTAAAGAAGTCATACAGGTCAAGTCCTTCAAGGTCACAGGGAACGACCTTTACAAGGTCTTCCCAGCCACCCTAGACGAACACAAGAAGCTTATGGAGTTTGTTAGGGCAGAGGGACTCCACTGTTATACACACAACACAGAGTCCCGAGAACTCCTGAAAGTGGTTACAAGCCATCTCCCTCCTAAGATGGATCCAAACCACCTAAAACATGAACTTTCCTAACAGGGGTACGCCGCCTGCACAGTAGAACTTATGACGTCCCCCCAGACCCAGTCCTGGTGGACAACGAGGACAACCAAAAGATTTTCCAGTTGGAAAAAAACCGGACGTCGACGTCACAGTCGAACCGCTCTGGGCCAAGAGCAAGAGAACGCAACACTACTCTTGTCAGGGCCTCGACCATGTGGCGTATAACTATACAATGCCAGCTATTTGTGTAAAGCGCGCAGGCCCACACCAAAGCCGCGACTGTGCCAAAAAGCGCGAAGAGCAGCCCCAATGCTGCAAACTGGCGAACTGCACGTTGCCAGCTACAGGGGCTGCAACGCGTTCAAGGCGCACAACCGTCACAAGGCTGCAAAGAGAGTTCAGTCTGGCGTTAGTTTTTCTTCTGTTGCCGGGAGGCAAACTACCGATCAGCGACCCCCGCTTCGTGGCGACCGCCGCCAACCCACCCACAACACGCAGCCACCCACAAAACCTGAACACAGTGCCTCTGGGCCACCCCCACCTCCTCCTTCGGTTCACGCCGAAGATGAACAGCCAGCCCCCACTGCTCAGAGTCTAGTCGGAGAACAGGGCCAGCCTGGTCCTGCCCCAGCGCCCCCCACCCCCGCCGCCGCTACCGCCGGCGACCTGCAGACACGAAACCCGATCATGACTCAGCTTCTCACGCTAGTCTCTGCAGCTGCGACGGCCCTCCAGGCCATCGCCCAGCCCCCCAGGCATGGATAACGACCACGCACGTGCCGTGACTGTTTGCGTCTTCAACGCAAACAGCCTATTACCACAGCAGGGCGAGTTTAGGGAATTTCTCCACAGCGAGGCAGTGGATATCTGTCTCGTCTGTGAAACGTTCCTAAAACCCGGAGTGCAAGTCAGGGTCGCGAACTACAACAGCTACCGCACCGACCGACTGACTGACTGACTGACCCACCTGCGGCACTATCCCGTGCAATTACCGCAGCTCGACACTCTCGAAGCCACTGGTGTGGTCGTCCACATGTCTATCGGGAAAATCACCTTCGTGGCGGCCTACCAGTTGCCGCGGGGTGTTTTGCAAGAAGCCGACTTCGACTCCCTACTGGCCTTGGGGGAGGGGGGGGGGGGGGGGCTGTTCATTGTTGGGAACTTCAATGCAAAGTCTGCCCGCTGGAACTCCCGCCTCACCAATGTCAGTGGACGTCGACTCGAACGCGCCGCCCTAAGACATGGCGCCATCATCCTGGGGCCCTACGACCCTACCTTCCACCCAGCGCGAGGACAACCTGACGTGCTCGACATAGCCATACTGAGGGGAGTCGATCGGTTTACGACCGCCGAGACGAGAATGGCTTTGTCATCCAATCACTTGCCGGTGACCTTTGACATAGATGTCCTTCACGAAGATCAATGTCGAGCACTTCCAAGACGAGGAACAGGCGTACCTCACAAATGCTCCTGACCCAGAAGAGGTGGGGGCGGAAGCCGCCATCGCCTCCCTAAATCAGGCGCTCCTGCGACCTGCAGAGGCGGCCACGGCTGGTTGCCCTCGACAGCCACAAGACAGATCACGTCGCCTCCCGCAAGGAATACGCGACATCATCGTAGCAAATCTTTTTCGCGAGTGGCAACTAACAAGGCAGCCAGCGACGAAACGCCGCGTGAACCGCATGCGTCGTGTCATCACTGCTGCCGTCCATGAAAACAGCAATAAAGCGCATTCCACCTCTGCATATTGGCCAGGATCACATATGTTAACCTGACGCTAAAGCAAGCACCCTGGCTGATGCTTTCGAGGCTAACTCCCGGCCTGTAGTAGACATCGACGAGGCCTACATCCAGCTTGTGGAACAACGTCTTCCTGCGTTCCTCACCGCGCGAGATGAGGAGGATGTCATAGACCACACCACCGCCGAAGAAGTCGTTCTGCAACTCCGTCCACTGTACGCCAAGAGGGCAGGCGGCAACGACAGCATTCCTAACTTTCTCCTACAGCATCTCCCTCAGGACTACCATCCATACCTGGCCTCCATCTTTAACAAGATACTTGCTTCAGGTGTTTACTCCTCGGCGTGGAAGGACGCCGAGGTGGTGGCCATCCCGAAACAGGATAGGGACCCCCAGTTGCCGTCCAGCTACAGGCCCATAAGCCTCCTCCCATGCCTCTCTAAGATTTTCGAAAGGCTTTACGTGAGGTGACTCCTCCGGCACGTGGACCAAGAACAAGTACTGCCAGACGAGCAGTTTGGTTTCTGTGGAGGCTATTTCACCACCCACCAGCTGCTTCGTCTCGTAGAACCCGCGATGAAGGCGCTGGAAATGAGGGTATACCTTGGGGCGGTATTACTGAACGTCTCCCGCGCCTTCCACTCCGTGTGGCATGACGGCCTCGTTTACAAATTGTTTGTACTCGGGATACCGACGTCGCACGGAGCCTTTATCAGTTCTTACCTCTCTGGCAGGACCTTCCACGTCCGGGCGGACCAGGGAATGTTCACAGACAGGCCTATCCATGCCGGAGTACCGCAGGGGTCCTTACTTGGCCCCCTGCTCTACTCTCTTTTTACGGCCGACGCACTGCGTGTGGACAGAGTAGAGCTGGCCCTCTACACAGACGACACTGCTCTGTTCACTCGCAGCATGAATGCGCATACGATGGGACGTCGCCTCCAACAAGGCTGTGAAGCACTTGGTGCGGGGGCCACCAAGTGGCATCTTAAATTCAATGCTGGAAAGAGCCAGGCGGTGGCTTTCACAAAGCGGAAAGTGCGGCCAAACCTAGAACAATTAGACATCGTGGGAGGCCCCATCCTGCGGTCGAAATCGGCAACGTGTCTCGGCGTGAGATTGGACCAGCGGCTCACTTGGGCCCCACACATTCAGTGGATAAGAAATAAGGTGATAGGGCGGCTTCACGCCCTCTATCCCTTACTAAACCCGGTGTCGACATTGCCCTCGCGCCACGGCATCACGCTTTATCTGACACTGGTACGTCCAGTGTTAGAGTATGCGGCCGTGGTGTGGGGCAATGCCGCCGACTCCTCCATATGTTCCCTACAACGTGTACAGAACAAGGCGCTCAAGCTTGCGCTGCGCCTTCCCTCGTTGTATCCTACCACCTTCCTCCATGAAGACACTGGTCTCCTGACGCAGCAAGACCGATTTCGAGTCTTAGCACGTCAGTTCTATGAAAAAGCGGGTCAATCCCGCAATTGGCTCGTACAGGGATTGGGCCAGCAGCCACACCATCGACCAACAACCTGTTGGCCGGACCTGTTGCGAGAGTAACCTATTCCCCAACAGCACCAAGACGAAACCCATATCATAGCGAAGACCCCACAAACAGATAGGACGCCTTTTTAAACTTTTTTTTCCAGGCTCTGCAGGCACAGCATGCAAGTGCTTGCCCTGCCCTTACATGTGCCTCGGGAAGGCATGACAGTTACGGAGTCGGAGCCAGCGTCAGAAGCTGGAGGGACACCGCCCTTCTCACCTCTCTCCCAGGGGTCGCTCCCCAGAGGACGCTTGCATCGCTAATAGAGCATTGGTGAAAGATAGAGCAGCAAGTGGAGTAGCAGCCAGCACCTTCACTGCCAGACAGTGGAGGAAGCTTCGAGATTCCACAAGAAGACAGAAGAATCTCCGAGACGGCAGAGCATCCAGAAGCTCAGGAAGAGTCAATGAGATCACCACAGAAGACTGCAGCAACAGTTCTCGCTCTGGGGCCTCGGTCCCTCAAAATCACAACGAAGAACGCAGTAGACTACGTCAAAATTCTGCGAGAACTAGAATGCAGGAACATACCATTCCACCGCACTCATCAGGGAATGACAAACCACTGAGAGTGGTAATACGTGGCATGCCGCACTCATTCACAGCAGACATAAGATAGGCACTAACAGACTTGGGGGCTCACAACAAGAGCAGTGACTAAAATGAAGTCCCCAAAGACACGAAGGGCAGTGCCACTATTTGAAATAGTGGCGACAAACAACGCTCAGAACAGGACAATAGGGAATGTCAACACCGTAGCCTCCTGTGACGTCACAATAGAAGACCCAAAAACCAAGAAGAAGTAGGCACAATGCTACAAGTGCCTCCAACCTGGGCATGTTGCACGATACTGCGACAGGCCGCAGAAGTGCGTCAGGTGTGCAGGAGACCACTGCAGCAACGAGTGCCCTGTACCAAGAAAGAGCCGGCCAAATGCTGCAACTGTGGGGAAGCTAACTCGGCAAGCTACGGTGGGTGCAGGACCCTACTAGACGCCCAGACCAGACAAGAGGCAATATACAAACAAGAAGCCGGAAACGACATACGCCGACACAGCGAAGCGCCGCCAGCCAAGGAACACCCCCAGCACGAGCGCAGCTGCCCAGCAGAAACCCAGAAGCAGCACCAAGAAACCAGGCGGATCCCACGCAAGCACCGCGACTGCTGCCCCACCGCCACCCGCAGAAGAGGCCGAGAACGGAAGAAGACCAATCGACACAAGGCCATGACCACCGCCAGCAGCAGGAAGCCACAGCAGACAACAGCCATGGCACAGCAGCACAACAAAACACCAATGCAGCAACCACCAGAACAGAAGCGGCCCCACAAGCACCCACAGCCGCAGACATCGCATTCCCCATGGCAGTCACGATGGATGCCATCATCACGCTCAAGAGCGTGACAGAAGATAGCCACCTACACGGCAAAGACGACAGCAGCCCCAAAAAACCAAGATGGCAGATAGACCCATGCAGGGACTAAGAATCACGGTGTGGAACGCAAACGGGCTAACACACCAGGCAGGCGAATTCAGTCAGTTCATATATGACGAAGCCGTAGATATACAGGGGTTGTTTTTTAAGTAAGAGCCGCTCGCGCGAATAGGCCCATAGTTCGCATGGACGCCGCAACAAGCCACTTGCCGGCATCCTTCCCATTCACACTGATGCAAGTTGCAGCTCTGTAACTGACGTGTTATGCATCGCTGTGCTGCTTTATAATGTTTACGATTATTGAATCACCTGCCGCGGGTGAGATACGGTCACTGATGTGTTTTTTGACCGCGAGAAGCCTATCAGCTGCAGAAATTCATCGCCAGTTAACAAACGTTTATGGCTTGAATGCAATGAGTGAAGGTAGAGTGCATCAATGGGTTAGAGAGTTTAAAAATGGCCGTCAAAACATCCATGACGAAGAACGCTCAGGCCGGCCCTCTGTAATCACTGATGATTTGGTGGCTGCAGTCGAAACAAAGATTCGTGAGGACAGAAGATTCACAATTTCCACTCTTTCTTTGGAATTTCCACAAGTTTCAGGATCGGTTTTGTACAAAATTGTGTCTGAAAACCTAAACTTTAAGAAACTGTATTCTCGGTGGGTAACCAGACTCCTCACAGAGGACCACAAAGGGAAGAGATTTGCCACTTCACTGGACTTTTTGATTCGTTACGAGGAAGAAGGGGATGACATGTTGAATCAAATTGTCACTGGACGTGAAACATGGGTATCCATATCACAACCGAAAGCAAGCGACAATCGATGGAATGGCGACACACAACCTCACCCGTCAAGGTCAAAGCCAAATAGACGCTGTCAAAGCGCAAGATAATGGCAACTGAGTTCTGGGAACGGCGCTGTGTTTTGCTAGTGGACTTTATGCCACGAGGAACGACAATCAACTCGGATGCCTACTGTGCAACTCTAAAGAAGCTCCGCAGAGCAATTCAAAACAAGAGGCGTGGCAAGCTGACAAAAGAAGTTTTGCTCCTGCACGACAACGCTAGGCCTCACACCTCTTAAAAGACTTGGCATTTGATTGATTCTTTTGGCTGGGTAGTTTTGGACCATGCACCATACAGCCCCGAACTTGCTCCTGGAGATTTTCACCTTTTCCAGTACCTGAAACACCATATTGGCGGGCAGCGCTTCAATGACGACGATGAAGTGAAAGCGGCCGTGAACTCTTGGCTGTCGGAGCAGGTGGCCAAATTCTTTGAAGAGGGAATTACAAACTTAGTTGTACGGTATGACAAGTGCTTAAATAAACAAGGCAACTATGTAGAAAAATAGGCAACAGTGCGTAGAATCAGAAAATAGAAGTATTTTTTACAAAAGTATTTGTATCTTTTTAAAAAAATAAAAACAGCCCTTACTTAAAAAACAACCCTCATACGTAAGAAGATCACTCCGGCGCCACCCCATAGAACTCCTGCGCCTCAACACACTGGAAGCAAACGGAGTGGCAGTGGACACGACGCTCGGAAGAATAAACTTCATCGCCGTCTACAGGCAACCCGGCAGGAACGGAGCACTCGACCTAGCCGACATAGAAGCTCTCCTCTCAATCCCAGGAAACATCTTCGCAGGAGGCGACTACAATGCGAAGAACCACGCGTGGAACTCGCGAGTAAATAACAACAGCAGAAGAAGACTACTGAACGCCGCTGAAAGAAGACGAGCGACCATAATAGGACCCAACAGTCCAACGTACTATCCGAAAAACTATAATCCAGACGTACTGGATTTAAAAGATCCTTGGAAGACTTGAAATCATTTAATTTCTCAAATTATTGGGGGAAGTGGCAACCAAACAACTATTCAAGTTGGTGTGTAGAATTATCATACTGAACCCAAGACCCCAGCGACCAGGAGCACATTGAAATGGTGAACAACCATCTCCCCCGGTTCCTGAACACACAAGACGGCGGAGACCAGATACAAGAAATTACCACGGAGGAAGTAAAGTTACATAAAGCTCAAATACCTAAACCCAAGAAAAGCGGGAGGCATAGGCCTGTTCACAAACAAGATGCTCAAAGAAATGCCAGAAGAAGCCGCTGCAATACTAGCAAAGTCCTTCAACGCCATACTGCGAACGAAGATGTTCCCCTGAACATGGAAATACGCCATAGTAGTACCGGTCCCCAAACCGGGAAAGGACGCCACCCAATCAAGTTACAGGCCCATAAGCCAGCTCCCGGCGATTTCAAAAGTATTTGAACGCCTATACCTAGCAAGGCTACTGCAACATGTGAACGAGGACCAACTACTACCCAACGCACAGTTCGGCTTCCGAGCAGGACACTCAACAGCACACCAACTCCTAAGAGTCACACAGGAGGCCATGGAAGCGATGGAACAAAGGGAATTCTTCAGCGCAGTGTTCCTGTATGTTTCCAGAGCATTTGATTCGGTATGGCATAAGGGTCTACTATTGAAATTGCTGCGCAGAGGAGTGCCGGTGTCACACGTGACACTATTGAAGTCTTATCTGGAAGGAAGAACATTCCATGTTACAGTACAGAATGGAAAATCCTCAAGAAGAAGTATCCTACCGCAAGGAAGTGTACTGGGCCCGGTGTTGTACACACACTACACCAGCGACATCCCAGCATCACCCAACATCCACACGGCTCTATGCGTGGACGACACCGTGCTTTACACACATAGCAGGAGTGCCAGAGTCCTCAGGCATAGACTGCAACGAGCCAGAGATGAACTCTGCGCCTGGCGTTCAACGGAACAAAGACACATGCAATCCCTATCTGCAGAAGGAAGTTCCCGATGGACCTGCCACCAATAGAAGTACACGGCACCGCAGTCCCCTGGAGCAGAACAGCACTCTACCTAAGAGTCATGCGAGACAGACGCCTTACGTGGAAAGACCACGTAAACAATATCAAGTACAAAGCAATGAGCAGACTCAGGATGCTCTACCCAATCCTCAACCCCATCTCCGCACTCGCACAGGAGCTGGGCATCAAATTATACCTCGCACTGGTGCGGCCACTCTTAGAGTACGCAGCAGTGGTGTGGGGTAATGCAGCAGAACAACACATTGGCAGCCTACAGTGAGTCCAGAACAGGGCGCTGAAGAGAGCCCTGCACCTGCTGAGGGATTTTCCACCAGAAGAGCTCCACGAGCTGGCCGGGGTCCCCCGACTCCGCGAGAGGTACCGGCAAGCAGCGCACATCTTCTACGAGAGGACAGCAGCAGCAGAGAATCCCTTCATCTCTGCCCTCGGACACCGAGAGCACCGCAACGTCAACACAAGATGGCCAGACCTGCTGCTGAGACAGATGAAGAAAAGAAGACAACACCTCTCCTGTTACCCCTATCCCAAATATAAATATTGTAAATATCCCCCCCCCCCCCCCCCAATAGAAATGTAATGTAATATTGTAAATATTGCCCCATACAAATGTAATGTCGCCACAAACAGGGGCGAGTCAGTGAATGAATGATCGAGTGAATGAGTACAAAGATCACCTTCAATGGTGAGCATGAATGTGTGTGTGAAGGGGTGGGGGGGTGGGGGGAAGCTATCCAGCAAAGTGGAAAAAAGCATGACACCAAAAAATTGTTCCTCAAAGAAGCCAATCATAATTGTATGTACACCCTACAATTGAAAATTAAGATTTGTTCACAGGAATAGCTACTAAGCTCACACTGTAAGACGCCGAGGAAGAAAGAAGAACCTTCCTCACAAGAAGAAAGGTGCACACCGACAGTAGCGTCCAACATCATCGCCGAACGCCCTTGCGGCGCACATAAGAAAAGCAAGTGTCGTGTAATTATAAAAAAGCAAAAGTGTTGATTGCTGTTTTGCCATGGCAGCGAAACAAATATAAGGCTGTAAAGCCACAGCTCCAACCACCACACAGTGCCGCACGGCAGAGCAGCTCTGGCCCCCCTCTGTAGGGAAAAATCCATGCCAGGGCCGGCAGCACTGCTCCGTAACCCACGCACGAGTAGATAGGGCTGATCACTCCCGTGGATACCTTCAAGCTTCAACGCAAGGTGTCAACCAAGTGCGAACTCACAGCCCTAAGTGCAGCCACACATGCCTAAATATTTAGACTACCGAGCTGACAATGCGTCAGCGCACCAACAAAACCTAACCGAGATGACTGGACAACCAACTGGTGACACCCCCCAACCCCACAACCATCAGCCCAGCATCCCCAGATGACATACCACCTGCACAGCGGGATCAGAGGAGCTGGACACCACCAAATACACCATCATCGAGAGGTACCTCTCCGAGCTCCTACTGCAGCACGCCGCCACGAAGGCATAGAATCACCACATACAAAATACTCAACTTGCCACGCGAAACGACTCAAAACTCTACTGCGACAACCTTCAAACAATTCGCCAGCTCAAACATGAAGGCAAACATGAAGGCAAACATTGTGAACATCAATGTCAGGAGAGGCCTCTTGTCAATTATAAAATACACATCCGAGGAAGCTGCACCAATCCTGCAGACCTTCTTCCACAACCACCTCTCCCCAGGAATTTTAAGTGCAGCTGCTCCCACCCAGAGAACTACTGTAATGCAGACAACTGAGCAAGCCCTGACTTAGCGCAGTGATCAAGGGTGTGGAGCAAGAGGTGGATGAAGAAGAAGTAAGGCAACAGCTGATTGAGCAAGGATTGAAGGTCCATAAAACCTGGCGAATCACCTCCCGCGAATTGGCGGGCCAACCATGAAATTCCACGTACTGACTCACGAACGTGACACAATCAACAGAATGCTGAATGATGGTGTCAAGATCGAGAACAAAGTACGAGCAGTAGAGTCATCAAACCACCTGCCCCCCCCCCCCCCCCCCCAACCGGTTCAATTCGGTTGCTGCCTGTCATTCAACCACAAGACGCCTGGCTGCATTTCTAAATCAAAATGCCCACAGTGTAGCGGAGAACACATGTTGTCACAGTGCAACGCATCCCCACAGAACACGAAATGCGCAAACTTCGGAGAAAGCCACTCTGCACTGTCACTAAAATGCCAGAGCCGGCCCAAAGAAGCAGTAAACACTTACGCACAGGCCGTCATCAAAACAATTGACGACCCTGCCCCGCACCCCCAAACAACAGCAGAACTGAAAGAAGAGGCAGCCGTACACTCACCACCGTCCTGCTGAACATCTTTCAGGACAGGAAACATGAAATTAAGACCATCCTGCACCAAACTGCCAGACAACTGCAAAATAAAGACCTGGAAGTGACACAAAGCAATAACAGGGTCCACATAAACATTACAGACACAACAGAAACAAAACACAACCGCACGCCCCCCCCCCCCTCCCCCCCCCCCCCCCTAGAACAGCCCGCTTTCTCCCCGCAGGAGAAGGAATGAAATGTGCTTAAAAAAACACACTCAAGGAGTAGATGAGCTGTGGGTGCCAACCGGAGCGGACCGAGAGACGTGCAACAGCAGCAGCAGCAGCAGTCGTCAAGCGAGCGGCAGTGCCCACGCACCCACCCCTCCCTCACCACTCCACCCAGGGGGGGACACCGCAGCCGCCGCTGAATGAAGCATCCGAGCTCACGCACTGATCACCCGTCTGCAACGACATAGAACAAAGAAAGAAGGAAGAATAGCGCCACCGCACCTCCCACGCCGAGGTGCATTCTAAAAGAGCATTATTGTCATGTTGGTCTGTCTGAATAATTAGGCAGACAAGCAAAACTGTCTTGTCTCGTCTACTCAGCGCAAGCGGGTAGGCAAGCAAAATTGTCGTAACAGCAGCGTCGCACGGCAGCCAGTGCTGCGCCTCCCACCAGAGTAGGGCAATCTCCGTACCAGGGCCGGTGGCGCAGACCCGTTACCCGCGTATGTGTAGAATAGGACAAAACGGCCCACAGCAACCCTATGGTGACAACAAGTGGGACTGAACTGGAACAACCACTGGTGCGACCACACAAAACATCACACGACTCCAACATGAACGCTGAGGATCGAGGTGGGACTCCCCATTCCCGATCGCACCCTCCTCACGACACTGATGGCGGAACAGGAGTGGCAACGCCAATCACTGACAACCGGACCGTGATGTACGTCATAGAGAATCTTCCCCACGACATCACTCAGAAAACAATGGCCGCCAAAATTAACTCCTTCGTTGAATATGCGGTGAGGGCCAAAATCAATTCCCCCAATGTAGTCAGAAATATATCAACGCCAAAAGGACAGGTACACGCACGCACGCACGTTTCGGTAGGTAGGCACAATAAATAAAACACACAAACACACACACAGAATTTCTAGCTTTCGCAACCGACGGTTGCTTCTTCAGAAAAGAGGGAAGGAGAGGGAAAGATGAAAGGATGTGGGTTTTACGGGAGAGGGTAAGGAGTCATTCCAATCTCGGGAGCGGAAAGACTTACCTTAGGGGGAAAAAAGGACAGGCGTACACTCGCGCGCGCGCGCGCGCACACACACACACACACACACTATATATATATATATATATATATATCCTGACGAAGCAGCCGCCGCTTCGTCGGTTGCGAAAGCTAGAAATTCTGTGTGTGTGTTTTATTTATTGTGCCTGTCTACCGGCGCTTTCCCGCTTGGTAAGTCTAATCTTTGTTTTTAATATATTTTTCCCATATGGAAGTTTCAAACAAAGATTCCAAGACTTACCAAGCGGGGAAAGCGCCGGCAGACAGGCACAATGAACAAAACACACAAACACACACACAGAATTACTAGCTTTCGCAACAGATGGTTGCTTCTTCAGGAAGGAGAGGGAAAGACGAAAGGATGTGGGTTTTAAGGGAGAGGGTAAGGAGTCATTCCAATCCCGCGAGCGGAAAGACTTCCCTTAGGGGAAAAAAAGGACAGGTGTAAACGCGCGCGCGCGCGCGTCCATTGTAATCTCAAAACTTCTTTCAAAACCCTTTGTCTGAAGTATGGGTATACTTTGTTCACAGTCAGGCTTCCATTTCATGAAGCAGTTAAAAAAGTTGAAGGACAGACAGTCACTATATTTGAAGTGGCTGATTGTATTAGTAAGTTCAAAACTACATTGCAGTCCAAAATTGAAGAGCAGTTCCTTCCCTCAAGAATTAAAACAATTCTTGAAAATCTTGAAACAGAGGTAGATCTGCTTCCAGCAGAGGTAAATAGTTTTCATAGTGCTGTATTATTTTTCAATGCAACTGCTCTATCCTACTTAAAAAAGTGGACTGAAAAAAAGTTTCCAGAACTTGGACTGCTACAACAGGTTACCTTGAATCAAATACCTGTATGGGATGACACTGAAAGAACCACTTCTCTTTTTTAACTGTTTTCCGTCTTATCCTTTAGTTGCTTTAAATTCGTGGAGGTATGTGCCGTCTATGCAACTAAATGAAGGCAGTTTGTTTGTTGCCATACGCGTTTCGCTTCATTTATTTGGGAAACATCATCAGCGGCCTGAAATACATCTTTCTTTTTATATATACAATAAGCGTATTATCTGCTAGATATAATCGGTTGATATATTACATTTTGTCGGTTTTTTTTAGGTTAGAAGCAACTTTTGTAGCACAAGTTCCATAAAATGATGTATCTTTAGTTTTACTTACAATTTCCAGTGCTGCTAACACATATATGTGTTTTTGGAGATGTATTTGCTGGTCTTCATGCTCCAGTTAGCCGAATCAGGTGTTGTTTAGCCATTTGTCACATCACATTTCACTTTCACTGCCATTTGGCGATCAACGTGTGTGTTTGCAGTGTGTAGTGTTGCCAACTGTTGTTATGTGTTTGTCTTTTGTTCTGTTGTGTTTTGTGGTTTTCATTTGTTGTGTGTCTGTGTGTGTGTGTGTGTGCAATCCTCACTTTTTTTTTTTGGATATAACAATAAAGAGAGAGAACAATAAACACACATTTGACATCTTCAGAAAGCCTACAGCCACAGACACAATCATACATGCTTCATCCAACCACCCACAAAATCAAAAATTAGCAGCCCTACGACACATGTTACACAGGCTAAATAACATCCCACTCAGCAAAGAAAATTATGAAAAAGAGTTACAAACAATACAACTTGTAGCCACTAACAATGGTTACAGCACCCATATAGTACAAAAACTCAATGAAAAAATTAAAACACACCTAAAGAAAAATCAAATTAAGCAGAGATTACAGAATCCCACAAACACTACAGCACACACAGAAACACAAAACAATAACACTCATGACATGAATAACAGAAAAAAATGGTATACTCTCACATACAAACACAAAACAACACACAAGATAGCAAATATATTAAAGAAACAGGGATTACAAATAGCTTACAAAACAAGAAACACACTCCAATCACATTTACAAACAACAGAAAAACCAGACAAATACCAAGGAGCAGGTATATACCAGCTAGAGTGCCAAGAATGTAAAGCAGTATATCTGGGGATGACAAACAGGAACTTTAAAACTAGGTATAAAGAAGTTGGAAATATGAGAACAGTCATTCTACCTTTGCCGAACACCTGATAAAACATGGACATGAACCATCCAACATGGAATGTGACATGACAGTTATCAGAGTGAATAATCACAACAAAAACCTCCTGACATTGCAAGAAAACTTCCACATACAAAGAGCCATTGCAATGGAAAAGAAGGTACTCAATGACCAAATCAATATAAACAATAACTCGCTGATCATGCTAGCCACCAAAACAATAACAAACTGAAGTGCAACCAGGATAAATAATTAATGAATATCCTTCCCCTCTTCTCTCTCTCTCTATCCCTCCTAATAAAAAAAATAAATAAATAAATAAAATTTTAAAAAAAGAGAGGAGACACACAACAAATGAAAATCACAAAACACAACAGAAACAAAAGACAAACACATAACAACAGTTGGCAACACTAACACATGTTGATCGCCAAATGGCAGTGAAAGTGAAATGTGATGTGACAAATGGCTAAACAACACCTGATTCGGCTAACTGGAGCATGAAGACCAGCAAATACATCTCCAAAAACACATATATGTGTTAGCAGCACTGGAAATTGTAAGTAAAACTAAAGATACATCATTTTATGGAACTTGTGCTACAAAAGTTGCTTCTAACCTAAAAAAAACCGACAAAATGTAATATATCAACCGATTATATCTAGCAGATAATACGCTTATTGTATATATAAAAAGAAACATGTATTTCAGGCCACTGATGATGCTTCCCAAATAAATGAAGCGAAACGCATATGGCAACAAACACACTGCCTTCATTTAGTTGCATAGACGGCACATACCTCCACGAACTACTTCTCTAGTTAGCGAAACTGTGCCATATGTTCAGTTTGCAGAAAATGTAATGTATGATGAGTATGTCAGTGTCAAACAGTTTGTGACCACTGAGAAAAATCATTGAATGGACTGCTAACAACACTGTTCCAGGTCAAAGATGGGTTGAGATGATTTCTCATTTCAGCCAGAATCATGTGCCATTCTCGAGTGTACTCAAGCTACTGGAGTTTCTTTTCTGCCTTCCTGGCACTAATGCTGCTACTGAAAGGGTATTTTCCCAAATGAACAATATATGAACAATATATGAACAAGTGACAAAACACAGTTTGCTGTAGAAACCATGAAAGCAATGTTAGTAAGTAGAATAAATTATGATGAAACTTGTGTCGAGTTTTTTCACATGATGTTGAAAAATACAGACTTCATAAAGAAAATTCACAGCACTGATAAATACAGTTGCCCTAATCACGCTCATTCATCTTAGAAGGTATTAATAAAATGTAAATGTGTTTTGCTTTGTAACAAATTTAATTGATATTTTGTATTTATTACATTTAATTGAAACCTTCTTCTCATATAATAAATAAATAAATACTTATAGCCTATTTTGCATAATTTTTAATGAGTCCTGGATTTGGGCCTAGGAAATATTTTAATGTCCCAAATTTGAGTCTATAAAATATGGTCACCTTGTCATTATGGTTCAAAGCTAATGGCTTCTTACTAAATGAAAACAAAACCCAGACTCTTTAGTTTCAAAGAGATTTCTAACTACCAAGAATTTGTAACTGTTAAATTTTTAGGTGTTACTATTGACAATAAATTAACATGCGAACCACACATTAAAAATATATTAGCTAGGCTTCCAAGAGTTATTTACCTAATTAGAAATTTAAAAAGACATTCCCAATGGTTATGTGATATCAGCATATTTTGTTTTCTTCCAAAGCATCATCTCTTATGGAATCTTACTGTGGGGTAGTAGCTGTCATATAAATTACATTTTACTTTTACTGAAGAAAGTAATAAGAATAATAACAGATTCTGATAAAACAGAACATTGTAAACCTCTGTTTACTAAACTGCAGTGTCTTACAGTAGTAAACTTATTCATCTACAATGTTTTATTGTACATTAGAGACAATGTGTCTAACTTTATGTTGAGAAGTGATATTCATAGCCTAGATTATCAAAATCGCAGAACTCCTACCTAGTTCTTGGACTAAGGATGTTTAATAGACTAAGTGCTGACTTTAAAGAACTGCCTGTAAATGTCTTTAAAGCTAAATTATAGGAGCTACTAGTGAACAATCCGTTTTACACTATTGATGAATTTTTTGATGATGAAAATACTGTAGTCTAATGTGTACTTATTTTACGTGAACCAATTTACATCGATATAGTAGTTTATGTAGAAATATATGCTCTTGACTTTGTCTATTGCTGTAATCAGCCAAATGACAATAATGATTATCAATAATTAGTCTCACTTTAGAACCTGAGTATCATCTTAATGTGGTTTCACACATGAGTTAACTGCTATTAGAAAGCAACAAAAATAATTATTTCGGATTTTTTAAAGAATAGGCAAACTTTAAATTGAGTTAATATCATGTTTTGAACACTGTAAAGAAAACAACAGTAAGAGTAATTTATTTGTTATTGCTTGTTGTGTTTCCTATACTCTCCTGTGTGTACACTTTCCTGCATTTTACACTTTTTTGGGTCAGTCCACTGAAAGTATAAAAAGGGGCTTTTACTGTATAGATGCTACATTTTATGTCCCCATTGATAAGTTTGCACAGTGGCTACATAAAAACAAACCAATCTAAAATAAACTGTTTACCTTTTATTATTACAAAACAACTCAGAAAGTGAGTGATTTCATCATCATCATGATCATCATAAGATCACTAGTAACATATCTGGACCAGTAACTGAAATGCGACGCACAATTTAACATTACGATAGAAAGATGTCTTTGTCTTTGGGGCTTCTTTGGTCGATATATTGAGTTGAGTGGAGGTCAACATGGTGAGTGGAGTTGAGGATAGCAGGCTGAGTGAGATAATGTAATCGTCTGAATTTAGGAAAGTAATCCAAGCGCTAAGGAAATACGAAGAAAAGCTAAGTGTGTATCCATCATTTTGTATTCAGCATTTAGACAGAGTTGAGGCAGGCAAGCCGAGTGGAACAATGCAAATGCCAGGAGCTATAAAAATAGCTGGGGTGTTAAATATAACAAAAGGAGAAAGACATCTATGTATACTGTTCATTTTTGAGCAGAATTAAGTCCTCAGCGCAATAAAAACTTTTGATTTAACTTTTTTCTTATAGTTTATGACTCCAATTATCAAAGTAGTATGAGTGACATGATGCAGGACAATCCAGTACTTGCTCCCCCACACCAGTATCTTACAATAACCAGAGAAGTTTTGCACCAAACTGTCACAAGTGGTTTACCTATTGTGCAAATTAAAAATTACCAATAAGGAACAGATTCTGTCTTCATATATTCATCCTCATTTAACATGCAAATATTTAGCAAGGGACCAATTTTCCGGTGCAGAAAAAGGGGCGGGGGGAGGGAGGGAGGGGGGGAGAGGGGAGGGGGGGGGGAAGAGAGAGAGGGAAAGATGGAGAGAGGGAGAGAGGGGGGGGGGAGAGAGAGAGGGGGGAGGGGGGAGAGAGAGAGAGAGAGAGAGAGAGAGAGTTACAAACTGAGCTTCACCATAGCCACACTTCAAGCCAAGCTTCATGGCAGCAACAGTTAAACTACAACTAATAACAGGACCTTCCATTTGTATTAAAGCCCATTTACTCTCAATGACAAAGCAGTCAGAGACTAACTTGAAGAAATGATGTTCACAATAACAGTTATGTTTCTGACATAGAACTTCCTAAAGCAAATATGTAATTTTTAAATTGAAATCTAAATCTAATCTGTAGTTTTTAATGTAAAATCTCATAATCAAACCTGCATAGTAAGTGCCGTCATCAAAACTCAATGTGTGTGATCTGTGGTACATGAATAAATGACCTGCCAAGAACATGCTTATATCATGCTACATGTCTGGTAAACCCCAATGGCCCAACATTTACATTAAAAACTTTCAGTCTAACCAGCTAATGGACAGAATACTGAAAGGAAGAACATATGAAACACTATTCACAGAGCTAATGAGCTAACCAAATCATTACAGGTCTTCATTTTTCTCATGTGAGTGGGTTAGACCCAAACACTTCATATGAAACTGTGTAGTACAATGTGCTTAGAGGCAATAAAAAGTAATTAATGTAATCTGTTGTTCAGATAGTGTGACAAAACAATTTGAAGAACAATGCAGAGATGCTGAAGTAGTCCAGTTCATATGTAACTTTGTTACAGCACATACATGTATGGTCAGCTAAGGAACATAGAAACTCCTGTTGTTATTAAGCTGTTATCACAAAACAGGAAATTCAACAGACCCACATTATGACTTCACAGTGTTTCATATTTTCTCTACTAAATACTAATAAATGGTTTGCCTTATATATCACAGACTAGCAGTGGAGAAATAAGGCAACCCATCAAATCCTTATACTATCTGGCCCATTATTTTGTAAAGCTGATATAAACTGTACATTTCACAATGTGGTCAAGAAAGACCTTTACAAATTAAGTACTATAACATGATTGCAGACTCATTTGCAGAATTTATGTCTTTAACTGACAAACTATCTGGCTCAATGGAACAGTAGTAAAGTGCCAGACTGCAGATCCAAATGTCTCCGCCTCAATCCCTGGTCACTCCTAGGATTCGTATCTGTCATCTTTAGCAATGTTTCTTGTTATGAAAAATGACGAGTTCCAACATGGTTTCGAAAACAGATTTACGTGTAGCTCCCTCTACAATCATCTGGTTGTAGAAGAGGAAGGGTATGACATACTTACTCCAACATGACCATGTGTAGTAAGCACTGTGGTATACAAACCAATCTTATGATTGGTAACAGTTTTAACTTTACTTTTGAGACCAAAGCATACACTGCCTTTCTTCTTGCTGCAAGGAAGTAAATCTCCGGAGTCTCAACAGAGAACAGGTTACCTTTCATTCTCTGTCTACTCCTGCACCTTTTTGGTGGCTAACACATCTTGAAGTGACATCTAGACATATGTCTGCGAACTGTAGACTACACATCAGCAAAAGGTTATTTCTTGTAGTTTTCATACCAGTGCACCTGCTCTTGTGACAAGGAGGGCCGAGACAAAGACAGAGCTTTGCTGAAGTGATTGTGCTTCACGTGACTAGCATCCATTCCTTCATCAGTTAGAGCCCACAAAGCAGCCTGAAAAAAATTTAAAAAACTAATGCTCTGTAATTAGGTAAGAATCACTTCAAACATCAGTAATGGATGGGATGGAATGAGACAAAATGTCAAGGATAAGAGATGGAGGGACAGGGCACATAAAGGTATACGAAATTGTTGCATTCCACTGCATATCACTCTCTTCCTGTTCTGCTACCTCTAACATACCCCTTTCGGACGTTGTCAGATCATTTGGGGAGGGGAAGTCCACTACATACAATATGAAAGACTAATACTGAAAGCTTTGATGTTATTCACTTCTGCACCTGTATAGTAAGCACACTACTAATTAGGACAGTCACATAGGACTCCACTTCAAAGAAGATACAATAAGCCAGTACAACAGGAAATATCTACATATACATCTGTACTCCACCAACCACCTAATGCTGCATGGGGGAGGGTACCTTTGTACCACTGTCACATCCCCTTTTCCTATTCTGCTCATGCATGGTTTGCACGAGGAACAATTGCAGTGTTCCATGTGACCTCTAATATTACTGGCCTTATTCTTTTGTGATATATCTGTAGAAGAAAGAAATTGGTTGTCTCTTCTAGGAATGTGCACTCTCAGAACTACCAGCACACCGCACTGCGATGCAGAATGCCTCTCTTGAAGTGACTGCACTGGAGTTCGCCGACCCATCAGCAATGCTTTCACACTTACTAGTGAATGCATAACAAAAAGTGTTGCTCTTCTTTGGATCTTCTCTGTTTCCTCTGTCAATCATATCAGGTATGTATTCCAGACAGATAAGCAATATTAAAGCTCAGTACAGCCGATAGATAACACAAAACAGAACAGAAAATTTACATTCCTAGCTTTCGGAACTTGCACTCCAACACATCCTTTCATCCCCCTGAACTGAACCTACGTTAACCAAACTCACTCCCATTTACTCTTCAGTCTTCTTCTTTTTCCCTCTCCTCTTTAACCATTCATACATCTTTTCATCCTATGTAGTTGTGTTTATCTTTATACGAGGGTCGGTCAAAAAGTAATGCCTCCCATTTTTTTTCTACTTAAAAAAATTAAGTTAAGTGAAAAATTTGAATTTGGTGCCATTCCTCAAACCTTCTTCTGCAATCCACTGCAGTAGTAACTTTCTGTGTCAACAGGTGGCAGCACAGCAGAAGTTTGTAAGATGGCCGACATCGATGTTCGTTTGAGACAGCGTTGTGTGATTGAATTCTTGAATGCAGAAGGTGAAACGCCCATACGCATTCATGAAAGACTGAAGAAGGTGTATGGTGTTGTGACAGTGGATGTCAGCACTGTTAGACGATGGGTTCGTCGTTGTAAGGAAGCTGAAGGGCAAACACCGTTGACTGACGAAAAGCGGAGCGGCAGGCCGGTGAGTGCAGTGACTCCACACAACATTCAGCAAGTTGATGACATCATTCGTGGTGACCGTCGGGTGACTGCAGATGAAGTGTGTCGCATTATTTCTCTTAGTAAAGGCAGTGTGATCACGATTATTAAACAATTGGGGTACTCAAAAGTTTGTGCACGGTGGGTTCCAAGAATGTTAACCGATCAGAATAAAGAGGCAAGGAAAACAATAGCCTCCCAACACTTGCAGCGGTTCCGTTTGGAGGGAGATGAGTTTCTGAAAAAAATTGTGACCGGGGACGAAACATGGGTGCATTTTTTTGAACCCGAATCAAAGAGGCAGTCAATGGAGTGGCGTCACACAAGCTCGCCGAGGAAGAAAAAAATTCAAAACTGTGCGATCGGCAGGGAAAGTTATGGCAACAGTTTTCTGGGATACAGAGGGTGTGATTCTGGTTGATTTTTTGGAGCAGGGATGCACAATAAATTCTGTTCAATACGTCACAACCCTCAAAAAACTTAAAGCACGTCTTCAGCGAGTTCGCCCAACAAAATCAATGGCAGATGTTCTTCTTTTGCATGACAATGCAAGACCACACACCAGTCGTCACACCTCTGACGAGATTGTCAAAATTGGATGGGAAGTTTTGCCTCATCCCCCATACAGCCCTGACCTAGCACCATCAGACTTCCATCTGTTCGGGCCACTAAAAGAAGCTCATCGTGGGATTCATTTTGAAGATGAGGAGGCCGTCAAAACATCCGTGCGTCAATGGCTTAGGAAGCAGAGCTGTGATTTTTACCGTGCTGGGATACATGCCCTTGTTCAAAGATGGACCAAAACTGTAGAGATGGGCGGAGATTACATTGAAAAATGACAAAATGATCCTCAATGTTGTGGTTTTCAACCTATGTAATTGCATTTAAATTTCCTGACAATTAAACGTAGAAAAAAAAATAGGAGGCATTACTTTTTGACTGACCCTCGTACTATATACCTCTTTACTTCTGTGTGCATCCTCTTTGGTTCGAAGCTGGCACAGTACTTAACAGTAGAATATCTTTGGCTTCCCTCTGACAACCATGTCTCCATCCTTGCTACCCTCCCTGTTTACCTTTCCCTGTTGCTCCATAACCTGGGTTGTGAGTAACTGAATCCACTTTCCCTTCTTCACTTTTTTCCCCTCTCCCCTCCCTGAAGAAGGAACAAAGTTCTGAAAGCTAGGAATGTAAATTTTCTGTTCTGTTTTGTGTTATCTATCGGCTGTACTGAGCTGAGGTAAGTACTGGCCAGCCCCTCAATCTCTTTGTTAGTATTTGTTTCACATCTTTATATGAGATTTTCCATTAATCATTAAGCAATATTAAAGTTCAGACACTTCGACAACATTGTCCCCGGAGCGCAGTGCTCTGGTGCTATACTTCGATTAAAACAATAGCTCAGATCACTGTAACATTAGTTTATCTCATGACAGGTTTCAGCTTATTTGAAATCATCCTCAAAATTTTTGGGCCCCCTATGGCTGGTGCTGGTGGCTCTTCAGTTTTTCACTTGATACCACAACTGTACACTGTCACTGCATATGATCTTGGTATCATGCAAAAAACCAAGGAGCCACTAGCACCAGGTATAGCGGGCCCAAAAACTCTGAGGACAGTTTTAACATGAGTCATAACTGGTCGTACAATAAAAAAACATTATTGTGATCTTGACTGTCATTTTAATCACAATATTCAAGTATTGGTTGAATGAAGATATTGTAAGCTACCTCCTTAGTGAGTGGGCTACATTTCCAGAGGATTCTTCCAGGGAATCTCAATCTGGCATCTGCCATGATAAGCTTTATGTAGATGTTTTATTTTGTATTGCTCTGTAGACATACACCTACATATTTTATGGGCTAATATAACAACAAAAATGATCAATTTTTGACAAAATAAATTAATTAGATAGATAGAAAATGCACTTACCATGCGGAGGCACAACACACTCATAAAAGAGGGTTACAATTACACAAGCTTTCAGGGCCAGTAGCTCCTCCTTCAGGCAGAAGGGCTGAAGGGGAAGGAAGAGGGATGAAAGAAAAGGACTGGAGAGGTCTAGGAAAAGGAGTAGATTTCTGGAAAGTCACCCAGAACCGCGGATTAGAGGAGACTTACCAGACAAGATGGGAAGAAAGACTGATTGTTGGGGACTGCATTGCACGAGATTTGAAAAGCTGAGAGCTTAAATATGGAAGGCGGGGTAATATGCGATACAGAGATTACTGCTTAACATCTTGCAAGAGTTAATAAGAGTAAAAAGCTAAGTGCATTGTACATAACAGATGTGGGAGGGGGCAGTGAAAAAAAGGACAGGTAAGACATTGAAAGATGTAGAATACTAAAACAGAGTGAAGAAAAGAGTAGTTACTATGAAGAAACGATGAAATGGAAGAAATTAGCATAAATTAAGGCCAGGTGAGTGGCAAGAACCAAGGTCACGTTGTAGCGCTAGTTCCCACCTGCATAGTTCTGAGAAACTGGTGTCTGTGGGAAGAATCTAGATGGCATGTGTGGTGAAACAGGCACTGGGGTCACAATTGTTGTGTTCTACAGCATGCTCTGTAACAGGATATTGCGAGTTGCCAGTATACACCCTCTGACTGTGCCCATTCATCCGAACTGATAATTTAGTGGTTGTCATGCTGATGTAAAAGACTGGTATATGACATCGTTTCACAGGTTGCTATCCCTTTGATAGTATGTTTTGCCAGTTACAGTGTTGGTATATGTGCTGGCAGAAGGTTGCATAGGGCAAGTGTTGCAGTGGGGACAGTCACAGCGGTAGGACCCATAGGTTAGGGAGATGGATGCAGGAACAGCATAGCATATGACAATAATATTGCGGAGACTGGGAGGGCAAATAAAAGCTGTTCTAGGTGTCGTGGGCAAAATCTCAGACAGAATGGATCTCACTTCACTTCGGGGCATGATTTTAGGAAGTCATGGCCTTATCGAAGTAGTTGATTAATACATTCCAGACGAGGATAACACTGTGACCAGTGGGGTGTTCCAAAGCTGTTTTTTGGAGGAAGCAGCAGTACCAGGATTGGATGTGATGACCTGGGAAATTTGCTTTTGAACTAGGCTGGTGGGGCAACTATGTCCAGTGGACGCTGAGGGGAGAATGGTGGGGTATTGTTGTAAACAGTCTCCATCCCTATCAAAACAAACATGTCAATAAAATTCTTCTGGGTTAGAGACCGCATTGTCATTTATAAAATTCCAACGTTTCGGCGTCTGTTGCAAGACGCCTTCCTCAGGGTGTGTTGCTATCTGCTGAATGAGCGCAAGTGTGGGTACATATATACTATGGAAGAGTGTTGTGATTGGATGTGAGGATGAGGAGGAAGGGTACTAGGAGTTCATTTTATTGGTGTTTGCATTGCGTCTTGTTATTGGCGGAAATAGGCGTTTTCCATTGGAGTTTCCTTTACTGCCTGCCATTGGCGGGAATCGGCGAATAGGAGACTTAGCGGCGACTGCAGCATAGCGTTGTTTACTAACTGCCTAGTATCGACTAGGCCGCGTCAGCGCTCTGTGTACCATCCTCCGCTGTGGCCTACCGCACGCCTGTTGCTTTGCGCGAGCTGTCTTTCCGCAAAGCTGCCACAGCAGGCAGCCAAGACGCTGGAAGTCTGTACCCGTCTTCTCTGCTCATATTATCGGGTCGCTTGGCTATTTCTATAGCCTCTCTAATCTTCCTCCTCAAACTAAACGGCTGTTTCGCCAGTACTCGGGCCTCTCGAAATTCGATGTTCATCCTGCACTGCTCATGATGTTCTGACACCACTGATTTGCTATATTGTTTGAGGCGGATATATCTCTCATGTTCAGTTAGCCTCGTGCTTATTGGACGCCCAGTCTCACCTACATACACCAGTCCACATTCACACTCGATTTCATAAACTCCGGCGGCATGAAACTTGTCAATTGTATCTTTTGTCGAGCCCAGAATGTCTTTTATTTTGTTGTTGCTACGAAAAATCGGCTTAATACCTGCCCGGCGGAGAATTTTGCCCAGACGTTCAGTAACCCCTTGTACATACGGTAGCACGGCGGTGTTCCGTGCTTCGTTCTGTATTTCCCTGTTGCCCTCCTCCTTCGGCGCCATGGTTTTGCGTATCAGCCTCATGTCGTAGCCATTAGAAGAATGTACCCGTGACGGACACCATGAACATCTTAGAGGAACGCATGGCACCTGACATCAGGGAGCTAGTGCGCCACTACTTGATGACCACCTATTTTAGGTGGAAAGGGGATTTTTACGAGCAGACGGACAGTGTTGCTATGGGTTCCCCTCTTTCGCCTGCTGCAGCAGACATTTTTATGCAAGCATTCGAAGAAACAGCACTCCTTTCCGCGCCATTACGCAAAACCATGGCGCCGAAGGAGGAGGGCAACAGGGAAATACAGAACGAAGCACAGAACACCGCCGTGCTACCGTATGTACAAGGGTTACTGAACGTCTGGGCAAAATTCTCCGCCGGGTAGGTATTAAGCCGATTTTTCGTAGCAACAACAAAATAAAAGACATTCTGGGCTCGACAAAAGATACGGTTACATCAAAACAAATGTGTTTGCCTCGAATGACAAGGCTGTGTAAGAGCAAACATTCGACATGGAAAGGATGGCAATTGTCAAAATGTAAGTACTGTTGTTTGTTAGTAGGTTTAATATGGACAGAAGTATGTAGCAGGCCTCCGGTGAGGACAAGATCAACATCAAGGATGCTCAGGATTTGGACTATGATCAAGTGAAATTTAATTGGGAGAAGGAATTCAGAGATTCCAAGAATTTTAAAAGGTCAGCCTCACCATGAGTCCACATGGTTAAGTGTATCTAAACCAAACCACGGGATGAAGACTTATGAATGCCAGAACAGCCCCCTCCAAATGACTCTCAATTTATGTTAATTTCTTCCATCTTTGCATTTCTTCATAGTAACTAGTCTTTTCTTCACTCCGTTTTAGTTTTCTACATATTTCATTGCCATACCCGTCTGTTTTTCATTGACCCCTCCCACCTGTGTTACATACAATGCACTTAGCTCTTCAATCTTATTAACTCACGCAAGATGTTTAAGCAGAAAACTCTATCTTGCACATTACCCTGTCTTCCACCTTTCAGCTCTTAGGTTTTCGAATCTCATCCAGTGCAGTCTCTCCTCCTCATTCTGTCCAATAAGTCTTCACTGACCCACATTCTGGGAGACTTTCCCGAAATCTATCCCTTTTCCTAGGTCTCCCCAGTCCTTCCCCTTCACCCCTCTGCCTTCCTTTCAACCTTTCTACCTGAAGAACCAGCCACTGGCTCCGAAAGCTTGCCTAATTATAATCTTCTTTTATGTGGGTGTTGCGCTGAGTTGTATTGGGGGGGGGGGGGGGGGGGGGAGGGGGGGGGCAGACAGCGAGGTCATCGGTATCTTCGGATTAGGGAAGGAAGTTGGCTGTGCCCTTTCAAAGGAACCATCCCGGCGTTTGCCTGGAGCGATTTAGGGTAATCACAGAAAACCTAAATCAGGATAGCAGGATGCGGGATATGCGGGGCGGGATATGGGTGTGTTTTGCTGCTGCTTGGGTGAGTACACTTTTTTTAATCTATCCAATTAATTCATATATTTTATGGATGTGACTGCTTCAAGTGATTATTCTGTAATCACGTAATTATTGTAATAATGGGTCTCTTACATTTGCTTGCACAGGGGCTGAACTTTCACTGCCTGTGTCACATGTTAATCCTCTCCAGGTCCTCTGCATTTTGTTACAATTTTCTAGCATTGCAACTTCTCTGTGCACAACAGCACCACCCGCAACAAGCCTCATAGAATCTCAGATTTCATCCATGAGGTCATTTATACATATTACTTACGTATATTGCGAAAAGTAATGATCCTGTAACATTCTTGTGGGATACACCCAAAGCTACTTTCATGTGGGTACATTTCTCTCCATTTGAATGTTCTGCTATGTTCTGTTAGCCAGGAATGTTTAAATTCATTTACATAGCTGGCCTCATATCCTCATATTTTGTTAATTAGACAGCAGCGCTGTTGAACTGAATGCCTTCCAGAAGTCAAGGAACACGGCATTGACCTGCATGCCAATACCTACTGCTTTCCGGGTCTCGTGGAAGAACAGAACAAGCTGCATTTCACAAAATCATTGTTTTAAGAGGCCAATTCGATCCTACAAAGGAGATTTTCAGTCTTCACCAACTCATAACATTCGAGTATAAAACAGGTTATAAAATTCTACAACAGGCCAATGTCAGATATAGTCCTGTAGTTTTGTCCATTCTTAAAAACAGGAATGACCTGCCCTTTTTTCCAATTGTTAGGAATTCTTTGCTCTTCCAACGACCTACGGTGTACTGCTGTAAGAAAGGGAGCAAGCTCTTCCACATTCTCAACAGAGTACCGTACTGGTATTCCACTAGGTCCAGTGGCCACTTCTGTTGAGCGATTTTGGTTGCTTTTCTATCCCAGGGTCACCTATTTACTACCTGTCTTTTTGACATTCGTGCAACAATTTAAAGGAGTAGTTACTGCATTATCTTCATCAGTGAAACACTTTTGAAAAAAGACATTTAGTATTTCAGCCTATGATTATCCTATGTTTTAGCGTCATCTTGGTCACAGAGTGTCTGGGCACATTGCTATTATTTGTTTAATGATTTAACATAAAACCAGAATTTCTTAATATTTTCTGTCAAATCACAGACAGAATTTTACTTTAGAATTTGTTGAAGCTTCACACGCACGCCTCTCCTTACACTAACTTTGCTTTGTTTGGTTTTTGTCTGTCTGTGAGTCTTTGGCTACATTTGAATTTGCAATGAAGTTCACTTTGCTTTTGTAGCAACTTTCTAGCATGGCTGTGAAGCCATGGCATGTTTTCAGCCCTCACAATTTTATCTGGTACATACCTGACTTGGGAGTAATGCACAATGCTTTCGAACTTTGTCCACTGGTGTGTGTATAGCATCTTATTTATTCACAATGTCAGAGTTTTATATTATGACTGTCATTGATATCATAAATGATCATCAAGTTTTCTGAATTGTATGCTTTCAATATTTGCAGCCCATAACTCCAAAAAGTAAAACCAATAACTCAAGACGTCAATAAATGCACTTCCATAGACACTGTGACTGTCATTTCAAATCAGGAGACTTAAGTCGCCTAGGAGGTAGGGCAGAAATTGATTTCCCCTTCCTCCAATGTATCTTCTAGTACTGTTACAAGGGAAGTCAAGTTACTCACCAAATTACTATGAACTAGGCATGTATTGAATGAAAGAACTGCGTCAGACAAAACAAAGTACGAGTTTACGTGAAACTGAAATAAATTGAAAAAAATCACTCAGTGATATTAGGAATTGTATAAGAACAGAATTTTTATTTGTTTTTCTTAAAGCAGGGCTCATTAAAATCAAGACAGAGTAACACTGTTCTGGCAGGTGTTTTGCCAGAACTGGTGGAAATATTCGTTAAAAGTATTTCCTTAAAACTGGGGTTTCTTAATTCAGAGTTTTACTGTACTTGTTAACTCATTATGTAAAGTGTTTAATTTATTTTTACTTATGACCTATGGTGTGAATTTTTATCAAATACATTTCATACATTACCTCCTTACACAAAACAGCCAAGTCCGCCCCACTGTAAAGGTCAGTGGCAGCTGCAACTGATGACAGGTCAACACAGGGAGCGAGAGGCATGTGCGCCGTATGTACACGAAGTATTTCCAGACGGGCATGCTCATTTGGTGCAGACACATACACCAAGCGGTCCAATCGCCCCGGCCTCAACAGGGCATCATCAAGCAAATCCGGCCTATTTGTTGCTGCCAGTACAATCACACCAGCTACCTGCAAGGTTTGTAGAACTTAAGCATACTCAAAACAAAATTGCATGTGCCCCCAAGCACTTGTATTAATATCTACAAACATTATGGTAAAATATTAAGTTAGCACTACTAACATCAAGCACACCTTTCAAACAACAACTGTGCCTATGCTGACCTGCTTCTATGCTATAAAAGCTCTTTACATCAGTAATGTCACAAGTATTTTTAATTCCTTTTTTTTTTATTGCACTGCTTTTCTCAAGTTACATGGAACCATTTGAGCCTAATTCAATCACACAACATCTAACTACTCATATTCACATAATGCTGATAAAAGGAAAATTTCAGGAATTGAAGAAGACATGACAAATTTGCATTATTATATTAATATAAAATATGTAAGAAAGTATGGTGAAGGCATCTAAGTTATTGTAGTTCTTTTTATGAGAGTCAACATTGCAAATCACAAATCCAATGAACCTACCCAAGCACAGGGACAAAAAAAATTTGGACAGGCTCTAATAATGGCTGACACAAAATTTGTGACCAGATACCATAGATTATTCTGTTAATCTTTTGCTATGCAAAAAACATTTCTGAATACACCCAGTTACACCAAAATACGGTGCTATTACATAAAAAATAAAAAGCTTTTGTATTACGGTGTCATTGTATGCAAGAATATTTCCAAAGTGAAGACTTCATCAGTCAAATTTCTGCACAAGATTCTGAATGTGATTGTTAGAAGAAACATTTTCATGTGCCGTCAGTCTTACAAATTTAAAATTTGAAATTAGTACCTAAAAATAATTTCCTGTTTCTTCATTAATCACTGCAGCTCCTGAATATGCGAAAGTTCTGAAGGCATCCACAATCTTGCAGCCCACAAGGAATTTGCGCATTTCTTGATTTGACTTTATGTTTCCATAAAATTTGTTTTGCGCATGTAAGCATAAGCTACATAAAAGAGGAATGGTTTCAAAAACAAATATTTTAGCTACATAATTTCTCAGTGAGGAAAACTTTGTAAAAAGAAAATGACACAGTCTTGGAGACTAAGTGACTGACATATTCCTTTATTTCTTATAATTTTTTATGGCACAATCAAATAAGCACTTCACAATGCCATAACAGGTTTTGATCAACCAGTTGTCATTTCCAAACTAAAGGCACATGGGGCAAGTGATTTCTGTTGTGTTGTTAACAATAGTCAAAAGCAACTTGTAAACAAGGTATTCATGTTGGTGTAATTTCTGAAGTAAATTTTTTCTAACATGAACATCAATTCTGCAAAGATAGAATAATTAGAATAGGAAAGTTTATGGCACAAGTGCTCCCTTAAAAGAGACAGTCATGTCAATCAACTATCTTGTCAAAAAGTCACCACGTGTGGCCATATCATTGAGTAAATGCATGGGTATGGAAAATTTTAACTGAAGATAACATTTAATGATTCAAAGAGTTGCGGACCAGCTAAAGTGGAAGCTTGGGGAGTGTAAGTTATTGTTTAAAATATTCATAAAGAAGGTACAGTGCAATAGTGTCCAGTTTGCCACACATATGTGGTGCAAGACTGATGCAACAAAATGCCAAAATGGTGGAGGGAAGGAGCAGTTCATGGTACTCTGATTAGCTTTGTGAAATGAACAATCATCCTGTGAATGAAATCAAAAATTTCCAACTGTATCATCCTATAATATAAAATGGCGTTACTAGCAGGGGCAGGCAGCAAGTTCATCAGATGGTGATGATAGTATATCTGAAATGCTGCTGCTTGTCTCAGCTAGATACTAAAAATTAGTTCTACCCCAACATCAATGTCAATATTCTGCAAACCATTGAAGTGTATGGTAATGAAGGACTTCTTACTGTGCTATGTATTAGGGCTTCTTCCTTCCCATTTGCATATGAATGGGAAGAAAGACTCTTTAAGTGGCTCAGTACTCACTGTTATTAGGCTAGTCTGATGTTTGTGGTCACTATGGGAATACCACCTAAGCACTTATCTTATGGTCCTAAATTCATCACTGGAAGTCAGTTATTGAAACTTTGTAAATAGGCTTTTACTGGACAGTTAGTTTCTAATTTCAAATGTCTGCCAATTTTGAGCTTTCAGCATTTCCATGAGGTTCTTCCTCAGGTCAAATGAACCTGTCATCATTCAATACCCCTGGTTGGTCCTATTTGGTATGGGTCTCATACATTCAGGCCAAATTCTAGCTTAGGTGACACACAAATTTCATATGCAACACCTTTTGTATACTGACAATATTCCTAGCATCCTAAAATGGAATCAATGTCTGCAACCTGCTTCAACTATTGTATCCCCACGAATCAAGTTGGCTAATTCAAACTATGACACACTGACACTGCAGCCATAGGATACTAAATTCTTGCATTTTGCAAAGTTTTACATTTCTGATCATTTTAAGCAAGTCGCCAATCTTTGCATCACTATGTTGTTATGCTTTTTCAGGCAGTATTTCAAGGTAACTATCATTAGCATAAAAGACTGAGGCTATTACTACTGACATTGTCTGCCAGGTTCCTAATATGCTACATCATCATTAAGGGTCCCAACACACTTCCCACACTTCCTCAGGGTAAACATTACATTACTGCTGTACCTGTTGGCTCCTCATTCAGGATAATATACTGTATCCTCTGTACCAAAAAATCCTCAATCCAATCAAAACTTTTGCTTGGTACTGCTTGTGATGGGGCTCAGGAAATATTTCAAGATTCTACAACAGATGTATACCAAAGATGTGGACTGCAATTTTGAGGGTTGCTTCTGCTGAGCACCTCAAACAATGGAAAATCCAGGATGGAATAGCGACAATATTATTTTAAAGGAGATACTGTTACTCACCATATAGAGGAGCTGTTGAGTCACAGACAGGAACAACAAAAAGAAGTAGGAAACACACAGGTGGCCACTGACTCTGGTCCAAAGCTCACATGTATAGCAATCTTCTTTGCTGTGCTTGTCTGCAACTCAACATCTGCTGACCTGACAGATGAGTGTGACTTTTGCTTTCTTCCAACTACTGGCCACGGTTTTTCTGTTTAAGAAATTTTCTGTATATGTTGGTTAGTGGAGGAACTAAATCTCAGCATTTCTGCTTTCGCTTCTATACTTTCAATTTCAATTCCTGTTCATTCACAAGTGTCTGAATATTAACTTTGATGCCACACACAGCCTTTGCAAACAACTACACTTTCTTCGTGTTTTCTGAGAGGACTTTTGATAAGATTTTGCAACAGCAGTCACTGAAAGCTTCATGCACTGCCCTTTTGACAGTCTCAACATGTTTCATTTAGCATCTCCCTATCTATATCCTAGGTTTCATTTTACACTTTGGGAAGTCTCTTTACAGAAACTATGTAGCATGGTTGGTCTCTGCCATTATGATCTGTTCTACTACATACTTCTCAATCTGGTACATGGTGAATTATTCTTCTAAACAGTTACTCCAAATGCTCCTGCTCACAGCAGTATAATTCTAATTTTTCCTTGAGATGCGACACTGCCATCTTTATCTAGTTGGCTGAATACATAAATCTGTTCACTTGTTTTATTCATCCTTCGTACTTCAGTAATTATTTATGTTGCCAGTCCAGTTCAGCACTGCATTAGTTGTCCGATCTACCTATCAGAGCTTCAGTATTTTCCAGAGCAGCATTACAAGTACTAAAATACCCCTCCAAACAATGACGTAATAACCCCCTGGAATATAACATAACACAGCAAGTGGAGTACTTGCAAGAGAAATAAGTAAGTTACTTATGTGGTTAAGAGTCCACTGTGGCCTCCATGGGACTGGAATGGCTGACAAGTTAGCAAAAGAAACAACAACCATGGGCATTCTGCAATAAGATAAGGTTCCATACTCAGATTTCATAATACAAGTCAAGGAAGTGTTAAGAAACAAATGCGACTGAATGGAAAAGACTTAGTGCTACTAGAGGACATCATCACAGTGAATTATAACTATATGTATCTCCATTCCACTACTGTATTAATGACTCATACTTCACTGATTATATGTGACCATACTCAGAGGTATGACTTGCCACAATGAGTGTGGAGAGCAAGATGACATTAATCACACTGCTCCCCTGTCTGTGAAAAATATAGACAACTGACTTCCTACATCATCAGTTTCTGAAGTAGAGGAACAAAGAACCTCACAGCATCACAAAGCTTCTCTCTACTATGGATGTCAGCATCTTCAAACTATTATCTATCTTCTTTGCTGCAGAGGGTGTGGAGATATGACAGTAGGAGGCTCACAAGATCATCTCAAAAATTCTCAAAAACCTAATCATAAAAAGGGCAACATTAAGAATTTTGATGGGACTGTACATGACTGAGAAAGAGTGGGGCTGCAGCATGACAATTTTGTGAATAAATGCTCAACATAATGAGCCCAGATTCGAGGGCAATGAGGCAAGGAATGTAATTCAAATACTCTGAAGTGAAAGAGAGAAGATAATTCAACTGAACTGTGTGTTTTTATTATTTTGCTTTTTTAATCACCATTGTGTGTTCACGGGCATAAGGAAAATGAGCAACATCATAATGCCCAGTTTGACTTATTTGCTTTGTATTCCATATGATACAGTTTCTGGAGAAACTGACTCTCCTCAGCCATCATTAATTGTGTACATGTGGTGCATGATGGCCTCTTCCCATAAAGCAAAGCTTCCCCTTCCACATTATGAATGTGGAACTGCTACTTACTTTTGCTTGAGAACCTTGAGTGTCCAATGGTCCACCAATACCATCCATTTCTAGTAGAAAGGCAGACAACACTCTCTCCTGAACACCCCTCTCTCTTCCCTGGCGGCTTCCCACGAGAGCATCTGGTGACACATTTTCAAGACAAAATATCTATTAATAAGCAACAGTTACAGGACCTAATGGCTACTGAGATAATATTGTAACCATAAAAAGGCACAGAAAATTACTTAAAAATTACAAGGAAACAACAGCTGATCAGTATTTACTTTCAGGAGACATCGTTTCAATTTCCAGTGGCAGGCGGCACTGTGCCTAGCTGAAGCTGTGTTTCTGTTACTAGTAGAAAACAGTCAATTTTCATAGAGTAAAGTGATTGTGTGAAGCATATTTTGTAAGTAAGTTTGTTCTTTTATATCTCGTTTATCCAGCCAACTGAAGATTTGGTGATCTGAGGTTTTTACCACTTAAAAAAGCACCATGCCTAGTAAACTGTATTCTGCCAATGGTAAATATTGTCTAATATCAAAAAGTACTTGTGATAAGTAGTCATCAGCAGTTACATTTTATTGTAAATTAGACTACCTGAGTACCCGACACTGTCCTGGAACATATTTATTTCAATCCTATTAGTACAGTCCCCCCCCCCCCCCCCCTCTCTCTCTCTCTCTCTCTCTCTCTCTCTCTCTCTCCATCCATCTCCACTTTTCTTTCTATGACCACCTTCCATTTCTCTGTCTTCCATCCCTCATATCTCTTGAACTGTGTATCATAAATAGATATAATTTTGCAGGTACATTCAGTGATAACATCATCTGTAAAATGTGCCACAAAACGGTTAGTAGTACGAATAAATAAATTAAAAGTCATGCCTGGTGCTAAAGCAAACAGTCAAAATATAGTAAACGAAAAACTTACTTTCTTTCATCATCATGTGGGGGAGGGTCCATGAAAAAAGATCTGTAAAGATTTGAAATGATGTGTAAAGTTTATTTCAAGTCACCAAGTGCTCTTTTTCTCAAATACTTGATTAAAATCCGTGTATTTATGCACTGTGCCCTAACATGTATAAATATCTCTTTTTTCCGTAATCCAATTTTGATGCAATATGGCCTATACGATGCCCCTTGTCATGCTGAAGTTATCAGTGAAAATCCTATTTTTTTTTTAAAAAAAAAAAAAAAAAAAAAAACCACCACCTGTCTACTAGTTTCAAATGATCAGCAGGTCTGACAGATAAAGTTTTAGCAAGACTTTCAATCACAATATCTTTTTTTTCTGTGATCTAATTTTGATAAACTAAAGCCTATACAGTGTCACAGACTACACTCTAGTTACCTGTGAAAACCCCACAAAAGTTAGTCTAGTAGTTTAGGAGATCAGCATATTTGAAGACAGATGGTTTTACAGATTCATTATTAATATATATAGGTTAATTAACAATTACGTGAGGGCTGGTTCTTGTTTTAAGCAGAAATGATTAACTTTTTCATTATAACATGCACCTGAATGTGGATGTTTCTGTAGGGTACATAGAGTGGAAGTGGTATGTGTAGATTGTGAGCTGGAATTTCAGTGGGACAACTGTAGTGGGCAATTGAATAGGGAATTCAATGAGGCTCTCCCATGGAAGTGTAGGTTCTGCAAAAGAGGTGAGAATCACTAAACAGGAAGCAAAGATTTGTACCCTTCGGGCTGAATTAGATCACGCAAAATTTGAACTACATAGGCTGAAGGGGAAAATGGTCATAGGACCATCACACAATGAAAGATCCCTGTGGTTCAAGGTATCAGGAAGTCCTTTTTTTTGTTTGAATTTAGGCTCAGGCAACCCTACTGTGAAAAAAGTTACTTTAACAGAAGAGTCCCACAAGATGCTTAAGGATGCATAAAAAAGTAAAGTTAGGTTATTTCATCAGAATATTAGAGGACTGAGTAATAATGTAAAAGAGCTTCCTGTCTACAAATTTTAGAAAGCTCCAAAAAGATAGACGTCATGAGCTTATCTGAGCACTATATAACTACATGGTTAAAGAAGTTAAATATAAAAGATTACACTCATGTAGGTCTAACAGGGAAAAGGAGGAGTTGTTGCATAAATTAAGATAAAAAACAAGTTCAAAAAGATTGATACAAGTGGATCTTGTAGTGATCAGCACACAAAAGTATGTGCTTGTGAATTAACACTGAAAAATATTTCACTTTGATTTGTAACTGTGTACAGATTCCTACTCCCAAATTTTGGACTATTTATGAGGAATTTGGATTCTTTATTATGCTACCTGACAGACAGCAGCAAGCTGTTAATGGTATGTGATTATTTCAATGTAGATTTTCGAAAGGATTTTCATAGGAAAAATGAGCTGGAACCCTTATTTGGATTCTACAACCTTAATCTCAGCAATCACCTTTTCAACACAGGTGGATCAAGTGAGTAGGAATTACTAATAATGTTTTCTTTGATGAAGCTCAAAGCAAGAAAATAACTGTGTACCAATTAACAATTTGCTCTCTCTAATCATGATGCACATTTAGTTAGGATTAATATGAGGGCTACCCACCTCCCCCCTCCCCAGCCCTCCAACCACTAATCAGTGAAAACCTGATGAAACTTCATGCAAAGTTTCTGGTATGTCCATTGAGCATGTCACATTGCTCATTTCAGATCTGAGTACACAGTGAGTACGTAAACATGCTCAGAACAGTAGTGTCTCCCGTTAAGTGTGAAGTGCCTATTAGGCATTCCGGATCGGATGTTGAAAAACACTGAAATATATCATATCACTATTTGAACATAGTTTATGTAAATAAAATAGAAAGAAACTTCCACATGGGAAAAATATATTAAAAACAAATATTTCAAGACTTACCAAGCGGGAAAGTGCCGGTAGATAGGCACAATGAATAAAACACACAAACACACACAAAGAATTTAGAGGTTTCGCAACCGGCGGCTGCTTCGTCAGGAAAGAGGGAAGGAAAAGGAACGATGAAAGGATGTGGGTTTTAAGGGAGAGGGTAAGGAGTCATTCCAATCCCGGGAGCGGAAAGACTTACCTTAGGGGGAAAAAAGGATAGGTATATACTCGCGCGCGCGCCCACACACACACACACACACACACACACACACACACACATATATATATATCCATCCATACATACACAGACACAAGCAGACATATTTAAAGGCAAAGGGTAAGGGCAGAGATGTAAGTCGAGGCGGAAGTACAGAGGCAAAGATGTTGTTGAAAGACAGGTGAGGTATGAGTGGCGGCAACTTGAAATTAGCGGAGATTTAGGCCTGGTGGATAACGAGAAGAGAGGATATATTGAAGGGCAAGTTCCCATCTCCGCAGTTCGGATAGGTTGGTGTTGGTGGGAAGTATCCAGATAACTCGGACAGTGTAACACTGTGCCTAGATGTGCTGGCCGTGCACCAAGGCATGTTTAGCCACAGGGTGATCCTCATTACCATCAAACACTGTCTGCCTGTGTCCATTCATGCGAATGGACAGTTTGTTGCTGGTCATTCCCACATAGAAAGCGTCACAGTGTAGGCAGGTCAGTTGGTAAATCACGTGGGTGCTTTCACACGTGGCTCTGCCTTTGATCGTGTACACCTTCCGGGTTACAGGACTGGAGTAGGTGGTGGTGGGAGGGTGCATAGGACAGGTTTTACACGGGGGCGGTTGCAAGGGTAGGAGCCAGAGGGTAGGGAAGGTGGTTTGGGGATTTCATAGGGATGAACCAAGAGATTACGAAGGTTAGGTGGACGGCGGAAAGACACTCTTGGTGGAGTGGGGAGGATTTCATGAAGGATGTATCTCATTTCGGGGCAGGATTTTAGGAAGTCTTATCCCTGCTGGAGAGCCACATTCAGAGTCTGATCCAGTCCCGGGAAGTATCCTGTCACAAGTGGGGCACTTTTGGGGTTCTTCTGTGAGAGGTTCTGGGTTTGAGGGGATGAGGAAGTGGCTCTGGTTATCTGCTTCTGTACCAGGTCGGGAGGGTAGTAGTGGGATGCGGAGGCTGTTTTCAGGTTGTTGGTGTAATGTTTCAGGGATTCAGGACTGGAGCAGATTCGTTTGCCACGAAGGCCTAGGCTGTAGGGAAGGGACCGTTTGATATGGAATGGGTGGCAGCTGTCATAATGGAGGTACTGTTGCTTGTTGGTGGGTTTGATGTGGACGGATGTGTGAAGCTGACTATTGGACAGATGCAGGTCAACGTCAAGGAAAGTGGCATGGGATTTGGAGTAGGACCAGGTGAATCTGATGGAACCAAAGGAGTTGAGGCTGGAGAGGAAATTCTGGAGTTGTTCTTCTTCAATATATCCTCTCTTCTCGTTACCCACCAGGCCTCAATCTCCGCTAATTTCAAGTTGCCGCCACTCATTACTCACCTATCTTTCAACAACATCTTTGCCTCTGTACTTCCGCCTCGACTTACATCTCTGCCCTTACCCTTTGCCTTTAAATATGTCTGCTTGTGTCTCCCCCTAAGGTAAGTCTTTCTGCTCCCGGGATTGGAATGACTCCTTACCCTCTCCCTTAAAACCCACATCCTTTCATCATCGTTCCTTTTCCTTCCGTCTTTCCTGACGAAGCAGCCACCGGTTGCGAAACCTCTAAATTCTGTGTGTGTGTTTGAGTGTTTTATTCATTGTGCCTATCTACCGGCGCTTTCCCGCTTGGTAAGTCTTGGAATCTTTGTTTTTAATATATTCGAAAATAGTTTCCCGCATAAGATAAGCAGAAAGGACACCAAACAGCCATGTCAAAAACCATTAATCACTAAGAGTAAAGAATCTTGAGAAAGGCCAAGGGAAATGTACTTGTTGGGAAGAACAAGCATAGAGATCTTGCAGTTAATTGCAAACTATGAAAACAATGCAAAATTGCTCAGAAAAGCCATTAAGAACCAAGGAGCATACACTTTATGTCAGAAATCACTACTTCTGACAACAGACTTAAGGCTATAAAGAATGTAGGAAATGAGAAACAGGACTACTTGCTAAAGAACAGGATTAACCAAATTAAACAATAGAACCAAATATATTTAATAATCATTCCTTAAATATAGCAGAAAGCATATGCACAGAGAGTTCCAGAGGAGACTCACAGCAGCCAGTTGAAAAAGCAAGTCCCAAAATTCAATCATATGCATGTATCATCAACTTCTCCCTCTAAAATTATGAAAATTATACAAGGAAGCACCAAAGAAACTGGTATAGGCATGAATATTCAGACACAGAGACATGTAAACAGGCAGAATGTGGTGTAGCGATCGGCAGGGCGATGGGAGGAGGGAGGCTCAGCATTTAGCCATATTTACAAATTATTTTTGATGTGAATGTGAAATGACTTGTTCTAGATCATTACTATTTATCATGATAACTAACAAGGTGTGCCGCACTTCATTTCTTGGTTTTCCCACCTTTTCTCCTAATTCTTTATTGCACTCTGTGAACTGAGAGGAGGAGAAATGAATTGTGCATTTAACAATTAGGCGAAAAGGCAAAAACAAAGACATGCAATGACCAAGGATTGACTTTTTTCCTTTTTTCATCTTCTGAAGGTAAGTTTGATCCAGTCCTCCTGTTTTTTTTTTAATTTTATCAAGTAAATTTTCCTTCTAACACAGGAAAGTTATTATATCACCTATGATTTTCTTTTAAAAAAGTCAACAGAGAGGAGATGGGAGGGAATTTGAATTTTATTTCCTCATACAATGATGGAACACTTATCTTCACTACGCAACATATATGGCTTTTGCATACAGCAGTTCCATTTCAAACATGAAGGAAAATAAACAACAAATGAAATAATGTATGTGAATTCAACTTACACAGCAATTATGTGAGGAAACTGAGAACAGGTCACCAGCTTGATTTTCAGAACAGACAGTTCCTTTTTCATGATTTAGTTAATATTTCATGATGCAATCAACAGTAAAAGCTTTTGCCAAAATTTCATTTTCAAAAAAATGGCCTTGTTGGAAGACTGGTTGCCACTTTTGTTTTTACATTTATATTCTCATTGATTCTATCACATAGAAGTTTTATACTGTTACCATTAACTGGCTTTCGCCACCATCAAAGCAACTGAAGCAGCCTCAGGATGGGTGCCAAGTAATAAAACATTACTTGGAGCCCATCCTGATGCTGCTTCAGTTGTTCCACTGGTGTCTGATACAGTATAAAACTTTTATGTGATTGAATCAATGAAAATATTAAATGCAGAAACAAAATTTCCTTCGCTGATGGCACCATACCCATGAAAGTGATTGCACTCACACTGATGGAAACAAATTAATGTTTCACATTAATGAATTTACAGGAAAAAAAGAGAAGAGGATACCTTTTAGTACACTGGCTGGTTCACGACGCAACATACATGCAAAAAATATTTGAAGTTCATTAAACACAGAACAGTTATAAAATTTGGTAAAAAGTACAAAAGAATTCTTCTACAGACTTTAACATCACATTATGTCAGATGGCACAGACCACAGACACACAGAGTTATTGATATTGCATGTTGCTCCAGAATCTTCAACAGACAGACTGCTACTCACCATATAGTCAAGAGCTGCAGACAGGCACAACAAAAAGACTGCTAACAAGTAAGCTTTACCTCTTTAGTACACTCTTTGTTGCGCCTGTCTGGGAATCAACATCTCCATTGTGTGGTGATTGGCAAACTATCCTTTTCATAATATTGTCATTATTCCATCCTGGATTATCCACTAATTAAATAATGATAATTATAATATTCAGAGAGATTTTACCCAAAGTACAGTGGGAAGAACTAAATCAGTGACACACAGCAGACAAAAGACTTGATTACTTTTTAAATCTATTCAAGAATATACATAAAGCACATTTGGTACCAACCCACCTATTTCATCCACAAAGAGCAAAGTTGGAGCTGCAAGTCTAGCTCGCTGAAAAAGTTCACAGACATTCTTCTCAGCTTCCCCAACATATGGTGAGTACAGTTCTGCAGCAGAAGTAGCCATGAACGTCACTTGCATCTCTGAAGCCAGTGCTCTCACTATGCTGGTTTTTGCACATCCTGGTGGGCCATACAAGAGAAGACCTAGAACAAAGACAGTACAGTTCAGCGTCTACAAATGACAATATTATGTTTTGTATTTATGTTTTTATCATCTTAGTCTAAATCTGTAACCATACTCTTCAAACCATACTGCCAGTAGGCCAAATTAGGGCTTCTTCCCATGCCCTTTACATACGGTGCCCATGAAGAATGATTTTTGAAACATCTGTGTGTACTCTGCAATGAGTCTAATCTTGTTGCAGTATAGATGGGAAAATTTTCCATGTAAAACTGCAATGTGTAGATTTTTATGGTTGTAATGGGATACCTATGCAACCACATAGGTAAATGCAATCATTATCTGCAATTTTTTCTATCTATTGTGAAATAATGGAAAAATATGGAAGTGACTGATTGGTATTCACCACAAACAGGAGGCAGACAGGAACAATGAAAAAGACTAGCAAACAGCGAAAATGTTTACACTTTGGGACAAAGTCCTTCTGCTGAATTAGAAAACACACACACACACACACACACACACACACACACACACACACACACACAGCCATATTATCGTTATTTCATCCAGGACTTTCCACTGTCCGAAAAGTAGATACTCTCTTTTTAACTGTTTTATTTTCAGACCTGAAGAGAACCAAATATTGACCAGAGCTAGTCATCATGAAAATAAATGAGCAACTGAGACATCTGTTTTTGCTCTCCTACCCTCAATTCCAGTTCCTGTTTCATCAATGAATGTCTGGATGCCAACTTCGGTGCCACTAACAGCCTTCTCATATAGCTAGAAACGGCGGGGGGGGTTTTGTGAGAGATCTTTTTAAAGCATTATCATATAGCAGTTGTTGAAGGCTTTACGTGCAGCTATCTCAACACCCAAACATGTTTCACTGAGATCTATCTATAGCCCTATGTTTTGTGTTACACCCATTATGCAGAAGTCTCCATTTCTTTATAAGTTTCTTAAAAGTGTCTGTATAGCATGGAGGTCCCCTCCCATCATGCTCTACTAGGTACATATCTATTTAGTATACGGTCAAATATTCTTCTTAGCTTGAGCCACAGTTCTTATACATGCTGCCCTCCAGTGCTAAATGTTTTGAGTTTTTTTTATTGAAACAGAACACTACAGTCTCATTAGCTACTTTTCTGAATATATAAGTCCTTCCACTTGTTTTATATGTGTAATGTACTTTGGTAATCAATGTTGCGACAAGTGTCTCACACTCAATCCCATGGACATCACGTCTATTTGTTACCATTAGGTCTAACATATTTCCGTCCTGAGTGGCCTTCTCAACTACTTCTCCTAGGGAGTTTTCAGAGAAGGCACTCAGTAATGTTTCACAGGATGTCTTGTCATGTCCGCCACTTACAAAACTGTAATTTTCTGATGATTATTGGACGATTGAAGCCTCTTCCAACTGTGGCGGCCTTTCACTGCACATCTGTCTTAGCAGTTCTGTATGTTTCCAGTTCAAATACGACCAACTGCTAAGGTAGTATTTACTTCCTTCCCAAGTTGTTGATGCTGCCATGCAACCAGATAACTGCATATTATGTTCGCTGGCAACATGTACAGGACAACAGCTTTGTTCCTTGCAAGGCTTCCACAGACCTAGCCTCGCTCTCAACCTTTGCCTTCTTCCCACAGTGTTAACATCACTGCTCCCCATTCGTGCCATGACTGACATACCACATCGCAATGTGCTTCGTACTGAGATGGTTATTGTGAAATTTCCGGGCACACACACTTGCCACACTGTCTCTATGCCTGCTATGCAGCTAGGTGTGTAAATTTGTGTTTCACAACATGCCTTCTGTAAGAGAATTCATTCTGCGTCATGCATTGAAAAATATCGGTATCACGCTGATCATATTCGGGAACAAGTTTGTGACCTTGCTCAGTGTCCGCTATTCCTATTACACTGCGGCTTTGTCTAGTGCCATCGCTTTCACAAGTGGCTTTCTTCAGCTCTATAAATTTTTAGACTATTTCCTTCTTTTTGTAGTAGTGTACACTTTAAATAAATGTATTTCTTAATACATCATGAACACTGTACTTTCTGCAGCACCTACCATGCCTGATTTCACTGTTTTGTAATCAAACTCTTAAGTTAGGTGCAGAAACATTCATACACTGGTGACCCAATGATAAACTCAGTCAATTTAATTTTCTATTTCGGCACAATGTTGATCACCTGGTCCAGCAAGAGCTCGTTTTGACTCCCGTGCATGTATGCACCCAACCAGCAACTTCCATTCCCATGCTACGGACAACAGCGTGCTTCACATAACCAGCTGTTTCTCCTGCTTGTGTTCTGTCATCCCTTGTGCAACCTAGCAACCATAGCTTCTGCCACCAGCCTGCTGCTTATATGCATGCAGCTGTTGCTCCAGCACTGCATGTCATCACCAAGCTGACCACGCACCTTGCAGAGCTGGAATGCTACAACGCCAACCTGGCCATGGATCTCAAGGCAACATCACCACCAGCAGCTGAGCCTGCAGCACCAGATTTGACGTCAATGCCTGCACTAGCCCTTGCTTGGCAATTGGAAATTGGTGGCAACATGCATTCTAAGATGCCGTGTCAGGATTTCATGACATTATCCAACTGAAATGTTACATTCTTCTGCAATTGCTCTGACAGTCAGTTTTCGATTGGCACACACAATTTAATTCATGTTCTTGACATGAGTCATCGGTACATGTCGAAGGGCATCCTGAATGAGGGTCATCTTTAACTTCCATCTGGATATTATTAAACAGTGTGAACCTTTCATAACACTGAGTACGGCTTAATCACTCATCACCTTAGGCTTCCTGCATCATTTGTTGTGGCTCTGTATAGGTTTCCTCAAGTTTCACACAAAATTTAATGCAGACTCATTGCTCCTCTAACTCTGCCGTCTCAAAATTCACCAACTGTGCGGCACAACATTCTACTCAATACAGCTTTGAACAGTAAACTAACAGATTTATAACAATGAAACTTCTGGCAATTGTACATTACACACCGGCATATGCAGGGATGCCAACCGCATTTTGCTCCAACACACAATCGGCATGAAATTACGAATGTTGCCAAATTTTTTGTACAGACTTCGTATACCAATGATTTACACAATATCTGTTTTTACAGTGTCTGCATATCATATTACAATGTCCTTCAGGCATCCAAGGATGTATGGGAATCACAAAGTGTGAGAATAGGTGACACGGACAATACATAACATGTGGATGCTTGAGCTGTTCAGGATACATGCAAGGATAGCCTAAGTGGTTAAGGAGACTGATTGTGATACGCGAGAAATCCAGGTTTGAGTCCCAGTCCAGCACAAATTTTGATGTGTCACAAATAAAATATATATGCATCCATGTCACCACTTTGTGTCCATGGCACATTTGATATTTTTTGTGGGATCTGAAATTTAAAAACCTCTCTCACACCGGCCTGATTTAGCTTCACTAATCAGGATAGTAAAAAACATGCGTATATTAAGGAAATTTTCATTCACAAAGCAGGCTTATCACATTCACACAACTCAATACTGTTCTATCCTGATTAAATTGAGCTTATCTTAAATTCCATAAGGCAGTGAAGCAATTTCGAAGTCTCGGTGCGACGAAAATTGTCAGTCGATCTCCTGAAAACATTTGTAATAATTATTAACTTTCGGTGTTCACATGGGGAAGACTGAAGATCTGCCGGTAAGACTGTGTTAGTCCATTTATTGAAAGTAATAAACTGGATATACATACAAAACGGCACGTACGTCCAGTGTAAATCAGAAGTTCCCCACTGATCCCGTGCAACCCAGCGTAGTAAGCAGACACTGTCAATAATAATCAGTTAAATAATACGCGAACACTCTTACTATAGTTTAGTTCATGTATTAAATTCCTTCTCATACAGAATCTCATCAAGATGGCGACTAGCTCAACAATACATACTTCGTTCTTTCATGGCTAATCAGCAAGATCTGAATCCTCCTTTTCATAAGAGAAAACATAGATAGCAGAGAAGCTATTCCATGGAGTAAATGCTCGCTCCAAGGAATAATAGGGCTTGAAACTACTTTGCATTGATTAAAGTTTAGAAATCGATAAGATAAGAAGAGATATTTTGAGATATGTACTGAGTTATATAATTTATAAAATTTATGAAAATATAGCGGAGAGACCGCTGCAAGAGACATTACACATAGTGCACATTTGAAGCAGCCGTTCACTTGGATGACAGCATATCAGGACATGAATGTCAGTCTGGTGTGAGAAGAAATGGGAGTCATCTGACCAGGCATCATATTCCTATTGGTCGATGGTCCAATCTCAACACTGAAATGTAATATACAGATGCAGTATAGAGACAAACTATAAATCACTACTGAGAAAATTTATAGAACCAGCATTTGAAGCTAACTGCAGAATAATTCTGCAGCCAACCTACACCTTGGTTAAGGAGCATAAAGATAAGAGAAATTAGGGGCCGTTCGGAGTTATATAGTCGTTTTTTCCCCCAACTTCATTTGCAACTGGAACAGGAAATGGATTGAGTAACAGTGGTAAAAATTACCCTCCGTTGTGGACCACATTGTGGCTTTTTGAGTATGTAATGTAGATGTAGGCTCAATGATGACATCAATTACAATGGCAGTGGGCATGGAATCATCAAGAGTGGACCATCGATCAAACGGCTGCTTGAAATATGCACTGTGCTATGGACACAAAGTGGTGAGGGCAATATTACGCTATGGGGACTTTCATTTGGATTGCCATGGGAGGTATGGTAGTAATTGAAGGCAACAAAGCAGCCATGAACCCCATGTCATTATTGTGGACAACGTGCATCCCTTAATGTGTGTCTTCCACAGTGGCAGGACAACTGTCTTTGTCACAAGGCTATAATCATGCTACAGTGGTTTGAAAGTGAACTCACAATGTTTTGGCCACAAAATTCACCAATCGGAACCCAATGGAAAATACCTGGTACACTATCGGGTGCCAGCTTTGGCCCCCAAAAACCAATGCCCCATAATTTATGAATACTGCATGGTTAGGGCATAGACATTTGGTGCCACAATTTGTCAGGAAACCTAACAAGGACTCCTCAGATCAATCGCTACTGTATTGTGGTCCAAAGATGGCTAGACATCAAGCAGGTGGTCATAAAGCTTTGACCCATAAACATAGGTTCCATTAACCCAATTCCTTATTTTTCCAGTTCAGGAATTTGAAAACTTCCTGTAGAATGCTGAGAATAGCTCTCGTAACAAGGAATCTAATTGTCAGGCTCCTATTTAAATTTTGAATTGCTCACTATCCTGATTATATCTATGGAAATTCACCAGTACACAGAGATGGAATCCCAATCTTGTTTCTCAAGAACTATTAGCACACATTTTGTTGAAATTGATCACAATGCCTTCTTCAAACCTATGAATCTTGCTCCATTATGGAATTTCACTCCTTTCTAATTGCTGTTAACAAATTATTATCTCCTTCCTTCAGACCTCAAATGGCTTTAAACAACTCATCTGGCAATCCCTCCAAAATACCATTATTTACCTTATTAACTACCTGTCTTTCCGAGTCATCTCTTGAGCTAGAAAAACACTTAAAGATATCACTGAATTGAGATTGTACAAGATTTTCCATGGTTTTATCAGTAATAGCTCTGGATAAAATGTACTTGGCTGATCAGAAACTCCCATATGTAGCTGTCTATCAGCCTATAAATGTACAAGCACGACAGATTCCGTGTTAGTGGGAAATAGTTAGACAAGATCATGATCATCTTAAGAATAAAAGTTACCGTATTTACTCGAATCTAAGCCGCACTTTTTTTCCGGTTTCTGTAATCCAAAAAACCGCCTGCGGTTTAGGATCGAGTGCAAAGCAAGCGGAAGTTCTGAAAAATGTTGGCAGGTGCCGCCACAAGTAACTTCTGCGGTCGAATATATGTAGTGCTACACAGGCATGCTTTGTAGGCACAAAGATAAATACTGGCACCAAAACCTCTGCGTCAGTAAATAATTTTTTTTAAAAAAAAGGTGGAAGATGAGCTTTTTTTTCACCGCCCCGAGTTCTGACCACTGCATTTTCATACATTATCCAATGAAGTAAATACAAATTCCGTATTGTTCATCTTCCAATGTAGCAGAATTTCAATGTACTACAAAAATCTGACTGGCAAGACTGTTAGGGATGTTTGTCAATATGGCCAACTCTACGTTCTGAATTTTTTCCTTCCTGCGAGAAGAGATGGTTGCTAAAAGGAACCTGATGACATGTGAATCACATGCAGTATTCTCTTCTCCATAAGAATAATACGAATATAAACATTTTGCCATGTATTCTTTCGTGTTTGCTGCTATCTCATTTAAATCCTGTCTGCCTAATAAATTACGAAACAAGAATGAGACAACAGCAAATGCGGAAGAATATACATAACATGCCATGTTTATATTTATATTATTCTTATGCCGAATAGTGATACAGTCAGAAATGAAGCACGGCAACTGACTAGATTTTTAAATCTAAGATGACTAATTTCTGTGCAGAATTTGATGTACTAAAGAAGCGGCCACAAAGATTTTCAAATGGAGAAAAATTTTTGCCTAACTCTCGTTCAGAACATGTTCTATCATACGCAGTCTATTATTTGGTTCTTGTTGATCATTACCAAAGAAAACAGCAGTGTAAGTAAGAACAAATAACAGTCTCTTGCCATTGTTTCACTAATGAGACAATTCCTCCTCCTCTTTTTTTTTTATAAAAAATTTGTAAGCGGCGGTAGCGCGCACAAAAGCAAGCTATGCCGCGAGCGGCGACAGGCCGTGAACACTCACTATCAGAATGCGACAAACAATGCATGACACAGTACAGTAATGCATACAACTATAATAAAGAAAACGGCACGTATCAGAACAAAGCAAAATAAGCAATCGATTCAAACCAGATGAAGCGCGTGAAAAAGGAAGGGTACCCATATAAATACGGACGGAGCGCCTGACGCATAGCAATGGCTACCTGGTAAAGCTTAACTGCTAAACTTACGACTCAAACCAAACTACTGTAGCTGTATCGTCTTTCATTCGACCTAAATTGTGTCTCATATTACAATGGGCCAACTTTGTTTCGATTTGGAGGTGCAGCCTAAAACTTTTCTCTCCCCTTGAATTTCAAGTACCAAATTTCAGGTGTGGCTTAGATTCGGGAATTTTTTTTTTCCTTTATTTCGAGTATCATTTTTAAGGTGCGGCTTAGATTCAAGTAAATACGATATGTTTATTTGGTATGAAATCAAGTTCTGTTGTTGTGTTTGTCTGTATGAGGAATTCCTTTTGGGCTTCATGTGGCAATGAGAGTAGTGGAGCTGCACCCATCATCACCACCAGCATCATCATCACAAATACACCTAAGAGATCTCCACTCTGTAAGTTGTGCCAAGCAATATCAACTACCTGAACGTCCAACAGACAATAATGTCAACTAAACTGATGTTATTTGTAATGGCATTCATTCAGCAGTAAGTTTTAAGACTCAGTCCAATTCAGAAGTACTGTATGGTAAGAGAAGAATAAATAATGTATTTATCTTCGATTTGTTGGATGATTGCTCTAGCACAGTTTCAAATTAACAAATAAATAACTAACAAGTATGTATCAACAGTCTGAAGACTTGTACCACACTCAGAATAGTTTGACAGCTGCAGGCTCTCGTAGAATTCTTGTACAATTTTCTCTCTGGTGTTACCTACTGTAATATTTGCCTTCTTAAATCTTGAGATACAGGGAATATCCTACCCACATTTCTCTTTCCTCTCAGCAGCAGTACATCTTCAATCTCCATACAAGTCACCATGTATGGAGTAATTATGTCTTATGTTTGTGGTCTCTCCTACTGATTCCTTTTATTTTGTACAATGCGGTGAAATACACCACACTTCCCACCAGCCCTATATTGTTTTACACCATGCAATGACACAAACTGACTGTGCTTGAAAATTGCATTATGTGAAAACTGTAATTGCAATCTCAGATCACTGTTATCTCATTATTTGCTAATATGGCCAGGTCACCTGCATTATCCTAGTTGTATGGGTTTGCTGCCATTTTGAATTGTTTTTCCATAACACAGCCCAGCTGTGTGTGTGAGTGTGTGTGTGTGTGTGTGTGTGTGTGTGTGTGTGTGTGTGTGTGTGTGTGTGTGTTGTCTTGTGAAGAAGATAGTTCTAAGTTGAAATACTGTGTTGTGGTCCTTGTTTGTGTGTCCATCCGCCGCAGTTCCAGTACAATCTAGACAATCAGTGTATAGTACACAGTTCAGAAAATTGTCTGCATAGGGTGAGGCATGGTGTGCTATCACACATACTCCCCTCGCTACCTTCTGCCCCGCAGCTGCCAGAGGTTAGTGGTATTGGCTGTTAGACAGATCTTGCCCTGCTGGTAGACTTCACTGTCTCCTTTGTGATTGCATGTTTTATTGTTCAACACGTAATCTCTCCAGTTTTCTTTCATTAATGTATAATTTTTTCTAGTTATTTACATTTCAGTTGTTTGTTTCCCTGTTTTATTTCATTGTTGTTTGTTATGTGTGAAGAAAAGGATTTGACTCAGTGACTGACAAATCAGTAGTCATCAAGACTAGCTGCCCCTAGAACGCCTCTAGAGTGCATGTTTCATAGTGAGATTAGAGAACTAATAAGTAATATTATAAAATCATGTGATCAGGAAGGCAATGGCCTTGCCACAGTGGATACACCGGTTCCCGTCAGATCACCGAAGTTAAGCACTGTCGAGCATGGCCGGCATTTGGATGGGTGACCGTCCGGAACGCCATGCGATGTTGCCATTTTTCGGAGTGCACTCAGCCTCGTGACCCCAATTGAGGGGCTACTCGAGCATATAGTAGTGGCTTCAGTTAAAGAAAACCTCCTAACAACCAGGAGAGCAGTGCCCTGACCACACACCCCTCCTATCTGCATCCTCAGCTGAGGATGACACGGCAGTCGGATGGTCCCAATGGGCCACTTGTGGCCTGAAGACAGAGTGCTTATGTGATCAGGAAGCTAAGATGAGAATTTTAAATGCAGTATACGGTGAAACAAAACAGCCTGAGAGCTGCTCACTATTATGCTGGTGTATCTGTATGAACTATTACAGATGTCCTGAAAGAGCATATTCTGCTCATGAAACTTCTCTTAGTACCCCTGCTAAAAAGCGTCCAAGATGTGAAAGACACACGTTTCCCTGTGATAATTTTGACAGCAATGTGATACAAGACAAAACATTTCTTGTTACTGGTCAAATGCGTGTCTACTGCACCCGAGCTCCTCACACCAGTCAGGAAAAGAATAGACCTTCCGTCGTCTGTTAACACTTTACAGAGACTGTTTCATGTGAACTGGAAAAGATGTGATACTAAGGGGAAAATTTTGATTAGGCCACCAAACATTGTCACTTGGCAAGTGAAATACTTCAAGAGAATCAGAACTTTCCATTCCCAGTACAGAAACATTATTAGGACAGAAATATTGTTTATTCAGATGCATTTCAGGTGGATCACAATATTACATTTAGTAAATGCTGGCAGGGCAAAAACATTATAAATGTCACTATAAATACCATCTCATCAAACAACAGCTAACAGATCTGGTAATGAAAGCATTCACGGTACAGCTTCTACTGCATTTGCCAAATTTGTCATCTGAAAAATACAGGGTCATCTTACATTCACTGATTAAACTACTACTGATACAGTCAATGTTTTATTTTGGGGAATATATTAATGTGGGGGTTGTCTTACATTTTTACAAATAAAGCTATGGCAATCACACAAAAGTCTAATTAGACTATGATTTGTTCTAATGGACTAGTAATTAATATACTTAATTCTTTTTTTCATAAGGATTTTTTTAAGACTGTGCGAGACAAGCGAGCACTGCAGTCAACTGTTATGTTCATCTGCTGCTACCACAGACTGACCATCACTGCACATGATGCGTAGCCCAAAGGTGTTTAGAGGATGGGTTGCACGATGATGCATCAAGGTGGTAAGAATTTATTCTAGTCTTCTTGTGCCACACACAAGCTGCTCTTTGTTTCACAATGCATTATTGTCAATTGTTTGTCCGGTTGATTGAAGAAAGTTATCACAAAAGTAATAATATTTGTTAATTAGCCCCACTGAGAAAAGTGTAACAATGATTTTATCAAAATGAATTATGCATCAGCAACAATAACTGACTATTTTCATATTAGTGATTATAAAGAAATGGCAACTCAATCTTTTAGGGTTCTGTACTTCAATCGGTAAAAATGGAATCCTTATAGGATCACTTTGATATCTGTCCTCCTGACTGTTAAAAAATGCTTTTTGTATGGAACAAGCAGCCGTAACACATTGAAATTTAGGCCACATCCTAAGGCCTATGGTCCCCTGGCAGCATAAAAATATTAAGCTTCTAAGTCAATGCAATCAAAAGATACAGATATTTGTCATATTTTGATACAAACTCACCCACCAAAACCTATAGTGTACTTCCCTTTGGCCTAGAATAATGAAATTTGGCAAGAAGAAAGGTTTGACAATGCAAATAAAGAAAAAACTTCTAACACAAAAATTATTTCTTTTATTGTTTGTTATCCAATGCCAAATTTAAAATTAAAACATTCTTGAAAGTCTTTGAATTTCTGGGGCCGATATTTCGCCAGTTTCAATGTTGATAACAGGCAAGTATCGTCGAGCTTCTCAACCTCTGGGATGGATTAACAGTCTATACACAATTAGACTTGTACAGAACCCTCGGAGCATGAATCCTACTCGTACCGGGCCAATTTATTCTGAGTTTGCTGCCTTTTCATTTGTAGTCTGAACGGAACTAACTCAAGAATTGAAGAAATATTCAACAATAGTGCACATTTCTGCAAGAGACTAACAGTCTAGATAGTGGCTAGTGGCATACTTGCACATTTCATGCAGCAATGTTGTCAATTCTCACTGTGATGGTATGACAGGAACGAAAGGAGGGGTATTAGCTGGTGGTTCTATGCTGCTAATGAGTGAGGAGGGGACAAACGACATGTCTGCAATTAAGAGAAGAAGTAAAATATTGTCACATATCACATCAGTACAAGAGACAATCAATAAATGGCTTCAGTTCATAATAGGTATAATGTTAACTCTTTTAGATAGGTACTTTATTCCAGTGAAACAGTTTGTAATTTTGGTTAGTTAGAATATGTTAAAAATAAAATTTTCTCCAAGACCCATTTAAAAAAGAGTGTCATCTTATACTTGGGTAAATATAGTATGTGGTCACACAAGTTCCAGGGGTTGATTTATCAATGGAACAGAACTGATTTTTCAGGGCTGGAAAAGCCAGAGGAGATTATCACTGACAAGTGAATACTACCAAGTTCATGAAGTGAGTACACGAAAAATTGTTCCCCAATCTTCTCAAAGTTAGTATTATGCAGTCCACTCACATTAATGTGACCACCACCTACTTTTGACATCAAAGTGCACCAACCACTCACAGGCCGCAGGTGGTAGCACTAGCGGTGGAGAGTATACAAAACGTGTCGGGGGACACAAATAACAGTGAAGATGCAGTCATAATGCAGAAAACTAACTGGCTTTTGGGCCAAGAAAGAAAGCAATTTCGAAATGGCTAAGTTTTTAAACTGTTCACAGCTATACCACACATGGCAAAATGGCGATATCCAAAACCAGCACTGAGGCAAACGTGGTGCACCACTGACCATAAATGTAAGTGGTGAACAATGGCTGCAGAGCTGTGTATTGGCAGACAGACACGCAACTGTGAGCAACTAACTGCCCAGATGAAGCAAGGGGTCACCAACAACTGTTCAGCGAACAATGCTGCGTAAGGACCTCTGCAGCAGGTGCCTGGTTCATACATCCTTGCTGACTGCTGGTCATTAATGACGAAGGCTGGGATTTGCATGCCAATACCACAACTGGATGTCCACAGAGTAGGGACAAGTGGCCTTTTCAGATGAAAGATGCTTTATGGTCCATCGGACGTATGTCCATTCGAGTGTATGGCCCTAAAAAATCAACTCCTCTCTTCATGCCTCATGCCATGTCCTATCAACTGAACCCTTCTTTTAGCAAAGTCCTGCCATAAATTTATTTTTCCATCGTTTGATTTAGTACTTCATTAGTTACTCAATCTGTTCATTTAATCTTCAGCATTCCTATGTAGCATCCAATTTCAAAAGAATCTATTCTCTTCTTGTCTGAACTGCTTATTGTACACATTTCACTTCCGAACAAGGCTACACTCCACACAAATACCTTCAGAAAGGACTTCCTGATACTTAAATTTATGTTATATGTCAGCAAATTCGATCCTTTGAAAAATGATTTTTGTGCTATAATCACTCTGCATTTTACAGCTCCTCTATTTTGGCCAACATTTGTTATTTTTCTGCCTAAAGAACAAAATCTTCTAGTACTTTCAGCATCTAAATCAAATAACGAAAAGTCCAGGATGGAATGACAACAATATGGAAAGGACAGACTGCTACTCATCATATACAGGAGGAGTTGAGCCACAGATAGGCACAATAAAAAAGAATACTAGAAATAAACTGGTGTGGAAAAACATTGCAACACCAAAACAATTAATTCATAGTAAAGAAATTTTGGGACTTCCATTTGTTTAGGTAACATATTGAAATTATTAACACAGTAAGAAGCACACAAAATAAAACATTACAAATATGAAATGCTGGTCCATTATTTAATAATCAGTGTAGCTGCCAGAATATCGAATGTAAGCATGCGAACAAAGATGCATTGTATTATAAAGGTGTATGATGTCTGTATGTGGGACTGAGTTCTACGCCTGTTGCACATGGTCAGTCAATACAGGGACAGTTAATGCTGGTTGTGGATGACACTGGAGTTGTCATCCGATGATGTCCAGTATGTGATCAATTGGAGATAGATATGGTGATCGAGCAGACCAAGGCAACTTGTCGACACTGTCTACATCTACATATACATATATACTCTGCTAGCCACCAAGCGGTGTGTGGCGGAGGGCACAATTTGTGCCAAAGTCATATTCCCCCCCCCCCCCCCCCCCCCCCCCGTTCCACTCATAGATTGTGCGAGGGAAAAACGACTGTCTGAACGCCTCAGGATGACCTCTAATTTCCCTTCTCTTTGAATGGTGATCACTGCGTAATCTGAAAGTTGGTGGTAGTAATATATGCTCTACTTCCTCAGCGAAGATCAGATTTTGGAATTTAGTGAGCAGCCCCTTCCATTTAGCGCATCGTGTACCTGCATGTGTGTCCCACTTAAAACTTTCCATGAGTTTTGTAACACTCCCACAATGGCTAGATATAACAGTCATGAATCTTGTCCTTCTTTGGACCTTCTCAATCTCTTTAATCAGACCCAACTGGTAAGGGTCCCATACAGATGAACAGTACTCTCAGACTGGACGAACTAATGTATTGTAAGCAATTTCCTTTGTTGAAAGACTGCATCGCTTCAGGATTCTACCAATAAACCGCGATCTAGAGTTCGCCTTACCCGTTACTTGTGCAATCGATCATCCCATTTGAGATAATTTCGAATAGTCACACACAGATACTTGACGGACGTTACCGCTTCCAAAGACTGGGTATTTATTTTGTACTCATTCATTAATGGGGATTTTCGCCTTGTTATACGCAGTAGGTTACACTTACTAATGTAACTGCCAGTCATTACACCATGCATTTATTTTCTGCTAATCCTCATTGATTTGTTCACAACTTTCATGTGATGCTAATTTCCTGTAGACTACAGCATTATCGGCAAACAGTCTAATGCCACTGTCAATGCGTTCAATGAGATCGTTTATGTAAATCGTAAAAGGCAGTGGACCTATTACACTGCCCTGGGGCACACCTGAATTTACGCTTGTTTCTGTTGAAGTCTCTCCATTCAGGACGACATACTGCTCTCTGGCTGTCAGAAAACTTTCTATCCAACCGCACATGTCATCGGATAGACTGTAAGCGTGCACGTTTTGGAGAAAACGACATGTGGAACTGAGTCGAACGCCTTCCGAAAGGCGAGAAATATGGCATCAACCTGGGAGCCAGTATCTAGAGCCAGTTATCTATCATGCACAAAGAGGGCCAGCTGTGTCTCACATGACCACTGTTGCCTCAACCATAGCTGGTTTCTGCAGATGAGCTTTTCAGAGTCTAGAAAGGTCATTATGTCTGAACACAAAATATGTTCCATGATTCTACAACAGATTGATGTCAGTGAAATTGGCCAGTAATTATGTGTACCCAATTTTCTACCCTTTTTATAGATTACTATGACCTGGGCCTTCTTCCAGTCCCGTGGAACTTTCCACTGTTCCAATGATACTTATAGAAGATGGATAAGAATGGTGCTATATTTGTAGCATAGTCAACATATATAATCTTAAGGGTATACCATCTGGGCCAGATGCCTTCCTAATGTCTAAGGATCTTAACTGTTTTACAATTCCAGACACACTAAACACTATGTCAGCCACCCTTGCGTTTGTTCGATTATTGAAATGGGGAATGGTGCTACAGTTCTCTACCATAAATGAGTTTTTGAAAGCTAGGTTTAGAATTTCGGCCTTCTGTTTATCATCATTCGCTACGTGTTGAATTATTTGTAGCATATATAGATTTTACGTACGACAAAAATTATTCGGGTTTTTTTTTTAGAATCTGCAGGTAAAATATTGCTGTCAAATTCGTTAAAAGAATCTCTCATTGATCTTTTGGCAGCTGCTTTCATTTCGCATAATTTCTGTTTGTCAGTGGGGCAGTGACAATGTTTAAAACAACTGTGCAAAATTCTCTGCTTTCTCAGCAACTTCCTAATAGGTTTGTTGTACCATGGTGGATCCTTTCCCTCCCCTACATTTTTGCTAGGCACATACTTCTCTAGCACCTGGTGGACAATACCTTTAAATTCCAACCAAAGATGCTGAATATCTTTGTGTCCCGCGGTGAATGCTCTCTCTCTCTCTTTTTTTTGCGTCTTCCATTGACACAGAAGCCACAACGACATTATGGTCGCTAATACCTTCTTTTAGATTAACTTTCTCAAAAAGATCAGGTCTGTTTGTCAGCAAGATATCTAATAGGTTCCCATCTGGAGTTGATTTTCTAACCAACTGCTCAAGATTGTATGTTGAGAGCGCTCCTAGAATAACTTCACACGAGTCTTTACTTCTGCCCCCTGTGATAAATGTGTAATTTTCCCAGTCAATGGTTGCTAGATTAAAGTCTCCATCTACAACTAATGGATAATTGGGATGTTTATTTTCTATGTACTCTATTTCCCTTAAATGTTCTGCGACGTTCGTTGCAGATGCTGGTGGTCTATAAAAACATCCTAATACAATGGTCAACCCTTGTCCGATTGACAGCTTTATCCAAGACTATTGCACAGTCCGGCCCAGTATCGATCCAAACTGCATTTAACAGCTTTTAGCTGCAATGAACACACCACCTCCCATGGCATCAGCAATACCCTTCCTGAGCATTGTCCAATCTTAGTTCAAAATTTCACGGCAATTTATGTCTGGTTTCAACCAGCTTTTGGTACCTAATACATTATTGGCATTACTACTGCTTATTTCAGAGAGCAACTCAGGGATCTTGCTACAGACACTTCAACAATTTACCAACATGAGGTTTAGCATATTTAAATCCTTTCGAATGATCTGTTTAGGCAAACTAACAATTTTTACAGTTGGCACACCCACATCAGTGTCATGTACTGTTAATTTTTCAGGCCAACGGTTTGTTTCCTGTGGGGAGGACCCTAATCTTAAAAAACCCACATACATGCTACAAGTACTGTGCAACCCATGTACCTGCTTCCTGTGTGTAGTGCACCCCTGATCTACTGCGGGGCGTCCTACAACCATTTCCATCACACAGTTGACGTAGCCTCTGGTTTAAATTCTCCACTCGACTCCAAACCAGAGGACCCTGGTCCATCTTGGGTACGATGCTGCAGATCATCAGCTTGGCTTCCATTCCTCGAGAGATGAATGCCGCCTTCGCCAATTTAGCCATCCGTCAAAAGGATCCAAGGATTTCCCCGGACACCTGACAACAGGCATCATTGGTGCCGACATGTGCAATGATCTGCAGCTGGCTGCACCCCACACGCTCAATAGCCGCCAGAAGAGCCTCTTCCACATCCTGGACGAGGCCTCCCGGCAAGCACACTGAGTGAACTTTGTACTTCTTCCCCGCCCTCGCCACAATGTTCCTGAGGGGCTCCATGACCCACCTAACGTTGGCGCTCCCAATAACTAACAAACCCCTCCCCCCACGTGCCTATCCGGACCTTGCTGAAGGAGCGGCCACTATCCTGACAGAAGGTGCATTCTGATAAGGCTGAGACTCCCACACCCCCAGCATCAGATAGTACACTGAAACTATTAGTGAAGTGCATGGGATTTGGCAGGAGTCTGCATTCCCCATGCAGCCTTTGCTTGAGGCTCAAGACCTTGATACAGTCCACCACCCACAATGAGGTGAGAGTTGGTCGGCCGGCTCAGTAGTGACAGAGTGCTGTGACATCCCCCCCCCCCCCTCCCCCGCCCCTGCACATCTAGTACAGCAGAGGCTGGCCCAGGCACCCCATCCCCACTGCACCTCAAGGTGGCACTCTGGAGCTTGTTGACTGGCCAACAAAGCTTCCAGTTGTGGTCTGGACTGTGGCCAACTCACCTGCATCCACACAACAGACACAGTCCCTATCCATCTAGTTAATAACTGATTTACTATAAGAAACTTAAGGAAACCAACTGCTACACAAGGTTTAATAGCTACACTCTAGTTGGCATGAAGAACACTCAATAATGAAAAACTATAAAAATGTGTGGTAGAAGCTAGATCTTGTGCATATTTTCTTGCTAGATAATACTAGTGAATACTAAAGAATAAGACAGTGACCTACATCAAATTGCTAGGGGCTATCTACTGAATATTATTAACGAATTAAACAGTAACCTATGGTAAGCTACACCAACTGATTATCCCTCGTATTTATAATGTAAACAAATGTTTACGTACATACAAAAATGACCTAATAGAACTATAAAAACAGCTACCTTAAATGTACCAAGTCTAAATGACACTAATAAATGAAAATACTGCGTATTGCATACTGACAGATGCCGGTACAAAACAAAACCTTTAGCTAACAATAAGGGTTCACAATGTAAAGCAAAAATACAAACTCTACTTTATAGGAACTGATGGACTTACAGTACACGATAACTAAAGCCCACAACAAACTAAGGAATTTGAGCAGACAGCGAGGTGAGTATTAGCTTTCTGCTAACTAAAGCGGATGTTAGAAGGGCTCAGAAGTTGTAACACTGATTTACCCAGATATTGTAGTTTAACACTAATTTACCACGTATTTTACATTTGCTTAACTATTAACAGTCGCATTTTGTGCTAGTCAAACGTATACAAGTGAGGTTAGAATTCACTGTATCACTTTTCCTAATAAAACGTATACTAATAAAATGTATAAAAACTGCTACCTTCAACATATCGTGTCTAAACGACACTAAATAAATGTAAATACTGAGTATGTAAATAAAATAGAAAGAAACTTCCACATGGGAAAAATATATTAAAAACAAAGATTCCAAGACTTACCAAGCGGGAAAGCGCCGGCAGACAGGCACATGAACAAAACACACAAACACACACACAGAATTACGAGCTTTCGCAACTGGCAGTTGCTTCGTCAGGAAAGAGGGAAGGAGAGGGAAAAATGAAAGGATGTGGGTTTTAAGGGAGAGGGTAAGGAGTCATTCCAATCCCGGGAGCGGAAAGACTTCCCTTAGGGGAAAAAAAGGACAGGTGTACACTCGCGCACACACACACACACACACACACACACACACACACACACACACACACACACACACACATATCCATCCGCACATACACAGACACAAGCAGACATATTTAAAGGCCTTTAAATATGTCTGCTTGTGTCTGTGTATGTGCGGACGGATATATGTGTGTGTGTGTGTGTGTGTGTGTGTGTGTGTGTGTGTGTGTGCGCGCGCGCGCGCGCGCGCGCGCGCGCGCGCGCGCGCGCGCGCGCGCGCGAGCGAGTGTACACCTGTCCTTTTTTTCCCTTAAGGGAAGTCTTTCCGCTCCTGGGATTGGAATGACTCCTTACCCTCTCCCTTAAACCCCACATCCTTTCATTTTTCCCTCTCCTTCCCTCTTTCCTGACGAAGCAACTGCCAGTTGCGAAAGCTCGTAATTCTGTGTGTGTGTTTTGTTCATGTGCCTGTCTCCCGGCGCTTTCCCGCTTGGTAAGTCTTGGAATCTTTGTTTTTAATAAATACTGAGTATTGTGCACTGACTTAATTGATAATCCCACGTATTTAATGTCAGTTGAGAATGTAAACAAATGTTTGCATACAAGCGAAACTGTTCTAAACAGAAACTTCGCTTATCTTATTCAGATGCAAATAGAAACTGAAAGCTTCAATTTACCACATCTATCTGACACTTAATGCATGTAAATACTATATAACATACAGCAAAAATGATTAATTACTAGCTAAATTACTTGTCTCTTAACACAGCACGTGAAAAGCGCTCGTAGCTGGCATCAGGGCTGCCAACCTCTGTGGCCCATGTTGTGTTACAACAGCATATGTGGGTGAGCATTGTCCAGTTAGAAAGCACCCCTTGGAATGCTCTTCATGAATGTCAGCACAACAGGTCGAATCCAGAGGCTGATGTACAAATTTGTAGTCAGGATGTGTAGGATAACCCCTAGAGTGCTCCTGATCTTGTACGAAATCGCACCCCAGACTAACTCCAGGTGTAGGTCCAGAGTGTCTTATCACACAGACAAGTTGGTTGCAGACCTTCAATTGGCCTCCTAACCCACCACACAACAATCAGTGGCACCAAGGCTGGACCAGCTTTCATCAGAAAACTCACCAGACCTCCATCCTACCATCCAGTGAGTCTCGATGACACCACTTTAGTCAGAAATGGTGGTGACTTGGAGTCTGTGGAATGCAAGTTACAAGGCATCTGGCTCAGAGCTGACCTTGAAGTAACCACTCTGTAACAGTTTGTTGTGTCACTGTGGTACCAACTGCTGCTAAAATTGATGCAGTATGATGCACCAAATCCTTACGCTGAAAACAATGGTCTTCCCTCTAGATAGTGCTATCTTATTGGTACCATACATTTCTATGACCATCACTGCCAGCAATTGTGTACAGTGGCTATATTCCTGCCAAGTGTCTCGGTAATATCAAAGTAGGAACATCCAGCTTCTTGTAACCCTATTACATGGCCTAATCAAACTCAGTGAGGTGTTGATAATGGTTCATTTGTTGCCTTAAAGGCATTCTTGATTAACCAATTCATCATGTCCAATCTCAAAGCCAACTAACCCTCACAAGCATTACAGCATGTATTTACAGCAGACCTTATTTTCAACCTCATACTGGTGCTACTAGCACCACTCTTTGCAATTGGCACAAAATTTCAAGGGACGTCATCTTTCAGACGTAGAAATATGCCCACCAACTTTTGTTTACATTGTACAGCTCCTACTTTTGTTGCTTTTTTCCCCGTCAGTGTATTTTTCACTTTCAGACAAAATCCTCCTCCAGAAGTAGAACTCTCACACAGTCACTGTTCTCCACTTCCCTAACACCTAACCTGTTCCCTGTTCCCACTCCCATACACGCACGACTTCTATTCCACCAATGAACCTAGAAGTTCTTTACACTACCTACATCCCCCACACCCTTCCCCGCATCACTGACTCACGCATTCCTACACCTCTCCAGCATCCTACCTGACCTTCCCCAGGTAAGCGTCTACCAGTTTTGCACTCTTCTGTAAATAATTCATGTCAGTATTTTGCAGGCTTAACTTATTAAACTGTTGGTTCAGTAATATTCAGTTGTGAGCACTTGTTTTCTATGGAACTAGCACTATTACATTCTTCTTGAAGCCTGAGGGTATTCTGCCTGTATCACCATTCAAGCTGCATCTTATTCACTTACAACTTGCCATATTTGGTGTTCTATCTTCTGTTTCTCATTTCTGATGGGATCTGTTGCCTGATTGCACATTTTACACAAATTCTGCCTTTGAAACTAGTTTTCTTGCTCTTTTTTTTTTTATTTGTAGCACAGTGCCAAAGAAAAAAATTTTTGTGCAATTAACATATAGACATCAAATCAAGATTGTGAGTAAGAGAAGATAACCAAAACCACACAATTCACAATGTTTTGAGTGAATAAGGTGAAACATATATCATGATGAGAAAAAATGCATTGCATTAACTGGATGCACACTATCAGCTTAATGAACTATACACACAGCAGCTAAAGGTATCCTTGTCACACGAGCGAAGAATCTAACTTATTATTCTGGAAGCATCGGCAATTGAAAAGGTATTACTTTAATATATGAGGGTTGCCCATAAGTCAGTTTCGTTCCTATTTCTATCTCGGCAGCACTACGATCACAGTTCCCAGCATGTGCGGCAGTTACTCTGACTCAAGGAGAAGAGATGTACGCCATTTTCAGATCGCTGCTGCCGTGTGCTGTGTAGTGCTTCTTTATAATGTCAGCCGTAATTGAAAATGCCACTGCATGTGGAATCAGATCTGTGATTCGTTTTCTAAATGCAGAGAAATTTAAAACACAGGAAATTCATCAGAAAATCTGTGAGGTTTATGGACAAAATGCTATGAATGAGTCAATGGTTAAAAGATGGGACAGACTGTCCAATGACGGACATGATCCAGTGCACAATGAAGAGCGAAGTGGATACTGATGAACTGGGACGCCTATGATCATCCTCCGTACAGCCCAGACCTCGCTCCTAGCAACTTTCATCTCTTCTTACACCTAAAACCTGTCCTTGGTGGTCAACACTTGAATGATGACAACGAGCTAAAAGAACATGTTACCACACGGTTGAATGCCTATGAACAAGGCATACAAAAACTTGTGCCACACTATGACAAGTGCCTACAAAATTTCAGAAGCTATGTAGAAAAGTAGTTAAACAGTTTTAGATTTTTGTACAATAAATATTTTTTCTATATCTGTACGTGTTTGTTTTATATAACCAAATGTAACTTACTTTGTGGACGACCCTCGTATTTGCATTGCTTATGTACAGACAAATTAGTCACACAATTAATGATGCAATTACATTAACAATATCTTTAGAACAGCATGTATTTCTGTCCTGTAGCTCACATCACGGCATGCAGCTACATTCATGTTTTGCACATTCTTATCAGCTGCAGACAGGAAGCACCTCTGCCAACCTAATATGAGTTGCTCAGATGAATCTCTACTAGCCACTTGAAATCTTAAACACCTTACCAATCAGTTCTCCAGGACCTAGGGCCCTTCTGTACTCATTTCTGCACTGTCTTAAAAAATTTTCTCATGTATGTTTCACCTTGTTCTCTTTAGCTCAAACTGAAAGCTAGTAATGCATTTGGCCCTGAGTTACAGAGCACTGCTTATATGCACAAGGAACTGAAATACAATTTAAACAGAAAATTACTTGACATGGGCTCAAAAACCTACACAAGATATATTCTAAAAATAAGGTAGAACCCATTATTTACATCTCTCACTTTCTAATATTTCTACACTAAATCCACCAGAATGTACTTTTACAAACATCATTAGCAAAAACAGGATCTGATTTACCTCTTGGATGTGGAAGGCCTAATCTGGAAAACGCATCTGGTCGGAGTAATGGCAGCTGAACAGCCAACTGCAATATACGCTTTATTTCTGAAAGACCACCGACTTTTTCCAGGCCTCCAATAACTTTCTCCGTGTTTGTGATACGTCCAGCCACCATATAGCTCGGTCGCACTTTTCGAGCAGCATCAAGCAGCAAAGCTTTCCACTGTGCAGCACTACAAGGTGTGATAACTGAACTATCCTCTGCATTCCTCTGTACAAAAAAAGGGATCATATAATTATCATAATCATATGGGAATACCGAGTTACTACACAGTGAACATGGTAAAAGTAGCAGCACACAGGGAGAAAAATTAAACATACTTTTTCTGCTATTATCTTTATCAGATGGCATAAAGGAATAGGAATTGTAAGATGAGCTCAGCAGACAGGTACTATGATGGTGTAACAGAGAGAAATTAGAATTCACCTATATAGTTTAATCGAAAATAGCGATACCAGAATTTAAACTACTAAAACAAAGCACTTCACAGAACTATTGCAATAACACGAAAAATATCAGACCTGGAAATCTACCACTAGAACTGACCTGTAGTGAATTCCAGTTACTAATTACAAGACATGTTACGTTCCACACTTTATTGTTTCTGTGTGCACTGGTATTTTTTAGGATTTTCATTTTTGGACCTGTTATCTGTGTTATTGTGAACAATAAATAACCTACACCACAAGTAGATTTCAAGACTTACCAAGCGGGAAAGCGCAGGCAGACAGGCACATGAACAAAACACACAAACACACACACAGAATTACTAGCTTTCGCAACCGATGGTTGCTTCTTCAGGAAGGAGAGGGAAAGACGGAAGGATGTGGGTTTTAAGGGAGAGGGTAAGGAGTCATTCCAATCCCGGGAGCGAAAAGACTTCCCTTAGGGGAAAAAAAAGGACAGGTGTGCGCACACACACACACACACACACACACACACACACACACACACACACACACACACACACACATCCCTAATAATTTTAATATATTTTTAATATATTTTAATATACTTTTAATATATTTTTCCCATGTGGAAGTTTCTTTCTATTTTATTTACAAGTAGATTTCACCTACATAGGTGAATTCTACTTGCCAATTCTAACAATGGGAGGCCACAACACTTGCATCACGCACTTACTACAAACTTTACACACTTTTGGTAGTCCATTAGTAAAAGATAACGTGCATGCAGTACAGTGTACTACTTAGGAAATTTTGAGAAAATCGTAAGAGAAGTTTTACGCTTCAGTAATGTACTACCGTGTTGCAACCCTGAGCAAGAGATGGCGCCAGTCATGTGGTTAGTGTTCAAGCTCCATTATCAGTGGATCGATGAATTGAGTCCTACTTCTTTTTATTTATATTTTTTTTTCAACACCAGTTGTATTACTTCAAACATATTACATTTTAAAGGTAATATATTGAAAGACACATGTAATTTCAGGAACTTTTAGCGATTTTCCAATGTTATTTGGTTGCTTGGCAATTGTTATTATACCAACAAATATTAAAAACATAATTTATTTTTAAATTTTATATTTTCCTGACATGTATGTCTGCATTTCCGAAACATCTTACACCTGCAATTGGGTAAGTTATGGTACTGATAATGTCTTTGCACGTGTAATTTCAATCTGCAGGCACAGGTTTCAAGGACAAGAGAGAGGCTTGGAAAACCCTATTCGAACATCGATAAATAAAGGTTTAAATAACTTTACTCATTAATACAATGAGTTACAATACGCCAAAATATGAGGTTAATGTACAATTAATCATCTGGACATGCTTTTGAATTTGCAAGTTGCAGGACAAAGAATCTTCCAGGTATCTAAGGGAAAACGAAGCTCATCGACATTTTGAAACTTTTCCCTTATATGAACAAGTTTGAAGGCATTTGATAAAGTTTTTAGCTTGCCTATATGAATAAAAGTCACATAATTTTTGTTGTAATAATAAAATGGTTGAAGTAGAGAGGATATAAAATGCAGACTGGCATCAGCAAGAGAAATGTTTCTGAATAAGAGAAACTTGTTAACATCGAGTATAGATTTAAGTGTTGGGATGTCTTTTCTGAAAGTATTTGTATGGAGTGCAGCCATGTATGGAAGTGAAACATAGACGATAAACAGTGTAGACAAGAAGAGAATAGAAGCTTTTGAAATGTGATGCTACAAAAGAATGCTGAAGAAAAGATGGGTAGATCGAGTAACTAATGAGGAGGTACTGAATAAAATTGTGGAGAAGAGGAATTTGTGACAACTTGACTAGAGGAAGGGATTGGTTGGTAGGACATGTTCTGGGGCATCAAGGGATCACCAATTTAGTATTGGATGGATGTGTTGAGAGTAAAAATCATAGAGGGAGAGCAAGAAACGAATACACTAAGCAGATTCTGACGGATGTAGGATGCGGTAGTTATTCGAAGATGAAGAGGTTTGTCCAAGATAAAGTAGCATGGAGAACTGCATCATCAAACCAGTCTCTGGACTGGAGACCACAACAACAACAACATTAGTGAACAGCCAAACAACATTAGAAATTCAATAATAGTTCAAACAAATAAGTGGTTTTTTCATCATACTGCCTTTCAAAAGTAATATGTTTAAAATGTCACATGTAATAAGAGGTAGAGGTGAAAATAAAGTTGCAACAATGGGTCACGAGTCTTGTTTGAGTAACTCACTCGGTAGAGCATTTGCCCATACGAAGCAAAGGTCCTGAGTTCCAGTCTTCTTCTGGCACACAGTTTTAATCCACCACGAAGTTTCAGTGTGACTAGTGTTGAAAAAATATAAATTAAGAAAAAAAACAAGAGGACTCCATCCAATGATCCACTGATTACGGAGCTTGGACGTTAACCACATGACCTCAGCAAGCTCATGTTCAGGGTCACAATACACCAGTACATCAATGACACATAAAACTTCTCATGATTTTCTCAAAATCGTGTAGGTAGTACACATTACTACTTGCACATTATATTATCCTAGTGGGTGCTAAAAGTGTAGACAGTTTTAAGCAAATCCTTAATTCCAACATAATGGCCTCCCCTTGTGTGGTCTATTATATTTGCATTTCTGCAATGTGTGTCTGTAATGCTTTCTTTCAGCATTTCTTTTTTCCTTTCTGTTGCTGTACTCACTACTGCAAACTGACCTGTATACATCAAGTCTAGTTGCTAATCTGTAGGTTTGTTATTTATCGTGTTTATGCAGTAACACAGAGCACAATATGATACAGTTAAATATTTAATGAATTAGCAGTCCACACCTATTGAAAATGACACATAATAACGCAATATGGAATTGCAAATTACAAGTGGTACCATATGAAAATTCTCAAAGAATGCACAGTATGCACCCACTGCAACAACAGTACTCCAGAGACTACCGCAAAAACAGAAGCCCTATGACTAATCACTGCACACAATGTGCAAAAAGGGAAAAATAATGAACCATTGAATGAGTAATTACAACTGACATATAGGTCAGTTCTGGCAACAGATTTCAATGTTTGTTATTCATTGCAACAATACAGAAAGCAACACCAAAAACAGAAATCTCATAAAGAATTGCAAGCATCTACTACAAAAATGCTGAAAATTATGAACCTTGGAATGTGTCACAAGGATTGACCTGTATAGTTCAATTGTAGTTACCGATTCCAAGATACTGTTTCGTGAATTTTCATTACTTGTGTAGTGCCTTTACTTTTATGATTTCTGTGTAGCTCTCTGCTTACTTTCTGTTAATGTCCTTTTTACAATTCCTGTAAGTTACTATCTATTTTATTTTACATTAGTTGTGTCAGAGTTTAGTACGTCCCCGACCAAAAACCACCAATTTCCCACTGTAGCCCCCCTTAGATTCATTATTTAATACTAAGAATTGCCACTATTCCATAATATTACGAGTTCACTATGCAGATATTGTAGTGGACTTTAAGAGTCGTCTGAAGTTCTTTCACTTACTCGCATAAACTAAGATAATAACTTATTTGAGAAATGAGGTTTTTTCCTGGCGTTACTGTCTTCTTTCTAACTTTAATTTCTTTGCATTACAATTCGTGGCTGTGTAATTAATCGCTTGAACTGCGATTGTAACTTATCATATGGATTTGTATTTTTTGTGACTCATTTGCTTGTTTATAAATGAGCCCCTATGGCCTTTGTCTTCAATTATTGCCTCTATGTAGCATCTTTGGCTTAGCTATGTCGTCGTTGGTTAAAGCCAACAGGTGGAGGAATCTAATCTAATTTTGAAGCTGTGGACACAATTAAATAATCATGAAGAAAGGCAAAGACAGTAATTAGTAAACATAGGTCACTTCCATGCAAACACCTTCAATTACTTCTGTGTACTCAGGATAACTTTTTATGTAATTGTGATGAAAGCAATGTTTGATCTACAAATACTTACGAATTTCCATGAATTATCAATCACTGCAATGCTTTAACACACAATGGAGACTTGATTAACAGGACTAATTGTTATTGTAAGTCATTTGGATCTTCAAAAATCAGGATAACAGAATGCATGAAGGCAAGTTATTTTCACATTATTAATTCTAGAAAGGTTATCTACATCCATATGGTTATCTTTTATGTGCATTGTCATATGGTCATCTTTATTGTAAACAAAGATTCCAAGACTTACCAAGCGGGAAAGCGCCGGCAGACAGGCACATTAACAAAACACACAAACACACACACAGAATTACTAGCTTTCGCAACCGATGGTTGCTTCTTCAGGAAGGAGAGGGAAAGACGAAAGGATGTGGGTTTTAAGGGAGAGGGTAAGGAGTCATTCCAATCCCGCGAGCGGAAAGACTTCCCTTAGGGGAAAAAATGGACAGGTGTACACTCGCGCACGCACACACGCACACACACACACACACACACACACACACACACACACACACACACACACACACACGGATATGGATGTGTGTGTGTGTGTGTGTGTGTGTGTGTGTGTGTGTGTGTGTGTGTGTGTGTGTGTGTGTGTACACCTGTCCATTTTTCCCCTAAGGGAAGTCTTTCCGCTCCCGGGATTGGAATGACTCCTTACCCTCTCCCTTAAAACCCACATCCTTTCGTCTTTCCCTCTCCTTCCTGAAGAAGCAACCATCGGTTGCGAAAGCTAGTAATTCTGTGTGTGTGTTTGTGTGTTTTGTTAATGTGCCTGTCTGCCGGCGCTTTCCCGCTTGGTAAGTCTTGGAATCTTTGTTTTTAATATATTTTTCCCATGTGGAAGTTTCTTTCTATTTTATTTAGGTCATCTTTATTGGGCTAATATGTAATGTTAGGTGTTTATTCAAAACAACAAAAACAGATTGAACTTATTAAAATCAACAAAATTCAATGTTTATTAAGATATTAGACACATTTTTGTAGTTATGTAAATATTTTCTTAAAATTGCTAAAATACTGCAACCCTAATCTTGAAATACCTAAGAAAAGTTATGGGGGACAGTCAGCTGAATTTTGTTTAAAATATTTTGTAACTGTCATTTGACAATTTTTTCTCTTCATTGCTACTACATCATGAATACAGTGTCATTTAGAAAACTCACAGGATCACAATCTGGGGTTTTTATTTATTTTTTATTTGAAACCTGTTTCCAGGGCTTCAAACCTTCTGTAACAGAGGGTCCTACGTCATTTTCTGCAAATACACATTGTTATGTTTCATCATCTTGCATTTCCTGCTGTTTGTTTGCCTGTAATGTGTTTTCAACAATTTAGTCATCTGGAATTACCTGAAAACCTTGATCATGACTGACACAAGAAAGCCACCCTTTCATATCATAGATGTTACATTCCTGGCATATTTGTATGTTTATCATAAGCTCCTTTATATCTTCCAAAACAAAATCATCCATACTGGTTATTTTTTCTTGCTCCCATTTTAGTATTATGTTCCCAGTTCTGTTCAGAGACTTCCTTTCAATCTAATCTCATCATGTACAACCATGTAACAAAACAAATTAATTTATTTCAAAAACCACAAAATGACTTTTACGCTAACTTCATCAGCAGCTAACAATCTAAGTAAAAGTTGTTTTCTGTAAAGTTGTTTTAATATTCCAATATTCCACTAGTTGTAGCAAGGAGTCATAATGGAGGCAAAAATTTTACTGTGAACGTCCCATTTTTCACTCCAACAGTTCAGCCACAAGATGAGTCGGTGCATCTGACAAAAGTAAGGCTTTTCCTTGTTTACCAACATTGTTTTGAAATTTTTTACTTCACAGATAAAAGTATTGTCATACCAGTCAACGTGTATTTTGGAGTTCAGTCATGCGCTTTTGATGCCCAACATGTTTTGACAGTAATGATTTCTAATTTACGCTGCTTGACCAGTGTTGTAAACAAAGTCCAAGTCAAAGTAATTTTCATCCAATTTTTTTTTAAACCATCTTTAAAAGAATTTGCTGTATATACATCAGCAACCATTTTTTTTCACCCTGTATTTCCAATTTGTCGCGTATTGCGTAAGACATTTAATTCTGTACAACCACCTGCTACCTACCACAAACAATTCATCATTACCTCTCTTTTTATCTAACTATAGTGCCTATTCACAAAGCAAAGGACCAGATATTGGTTGCTCACTTGATAGTTTTGTAGAAACTAACAATACAAAGCTCCTTGCAGAAGTTCATTTCTTGGTTTCTCCACCATTTTTTGATATTTACTTCCATCTTCACTATCAATTTTGCAAGATGTACATCAAAATTGAATTGGTATTCTTATTAAAATCAATTATCTACACCAGACTTGTCATCTGACCAAAGACCAGTTTCCCCTCTTTTTAATGAATCAATAATATTTATTTTATCTTTATGCAGTAACAGTACTCTCTTATGCTTTGACATTTTTAAGCACAGAGCAAGATAGCATAGAAATTGGCATCTGTCTAACCCAAACAATAATGAAATGCAAGGGGCAGATATCGCACGAGATGTAAGTGGAGAGTGCCAGCATTACATGTCCATATACAGAGAGATTAGACTGCAAAGACATTTGCTCATTACTGACAATCCAGGAAATCACAAATCCTTATAACTAAGGTACAGATTCTCAAGTCTACACTGTCAAATTAACAGTTGACATTCGCTCCATGCGAGAAAAAAGTGTATTTAGTGACCTAACTGAAGCTATCCAAACTAGTCCATACACTCACAGGGAATACCTAAAGCAGTCTATTTACAGGAAGAGAAACAAATAATGCATCACAGTCATGTAGGAAGTTCTTGAACAAATGAAATATAATTTCCATCAAACGCTTGACATTATTAAATAACTGTAATAGCTCTTCTAAATTTTTGGGTTGATCCACTTTGTGGAAGAGTTATGCTGTTGATTGCTCTGGCTTCCTATAGAAACCTAACAGTACCATCCTGATTCATTACTTCTTGTACAGGACAACAGTACTCACTATCTGATCACTGAATGATTCCCATATCTAGCATTCATTGAATTTCTTTATCAACTGCATGCTTCTTGGTTAATGGAATACAGTAAGTTTTCAAACAGAATGGTTTTACTTTTAATTTAAAATCACTTCCTCTCATTGTTCCACGGTGAGATGAAAACACACCTTAGTGGAACCGGAATACCTCTCTCAACTCTCCCCTTTCATGCTCGGTAAGTTCTGTTTTGTTTTGTTCAAATATCTGCAGCAGTACCAATTACATCAACCTGTGACTTCATGTCCCTTTCAACTCCCACTTCTGTAAGTTCCTTTACGATCTTTGTCCAACCGCTGTTACAGTTCCATTTACCCGATAAATTGGTACGACCATTGAGATCTTGAAATAATTTCTTGGGAATTGCTCCATGCCAGAATCCAATAGGAAGTCAATATCAACTCTGCATACATTAGCTGTAACAACTACTGTTGGAATCCTTAGTACATGGCTCATCTTCCCTTAATAAGTCTTCTACAATGTCACAACCATTATCTATCTGCATTGTAAGATGTGACCTCATGTCTATACATTCAGTTTCGAAGTGGTCGCATCAAATTTAACTCAGTTTTCTGGCAAATCCCTATGTGGAACCGCATTATGATTTCTCCCCTGTTGTGGTGGTTGATGGTCTCATGACCATCGTTCCTCTGGAATTCACAATACCCCTGGTTTCTATCACACGGTCATGTATGGTCATCATATCTCTGTGATCTGTTATGATCATTCCAATGATTCAGAGCTCCAAAGCTCCATTCGTTACGATACTCATTTCACAATGTCTCATTGGAACAATTACCGTCACTCCACCTTTTCTCTCTGTCAAGAGCTTCAATTCGATGTAATACCAAATATAAATTATCGATGCCTTTGTATCTTGTGAGAGCTACCTTCTCACGGGAATGGAGTATTAATTGCTGCATAAGAATCTCTACAAGTTGTGTGTCTTTGACAGGTTCGTCTAGATATACTGTAAGTTACAATCCTAATACTTCAGCTAAAACTCACCAATGGTACTGACACTGTGACCATCTGTTGGCAGTTCCAGCAATTTTGTCTCAAGTTTCCCCACTATTGTTTGATAGCCCCAAATTTATTAAAGAAGGCTGTATGGAACTCACTGAAACAAACTATCAGCAACTTTCATGCCTCATGTATGTGTACTGTCTTTCAGATTATTCGAACAAATATCTATTTTTTTTCCTTAGAATACAATGGTAGAACGCATGCTTAAACTACTGTGTGAAAGCAATGGGATGTAATCCTTGATTCAATTCCATTACCTCACAGCAAACATACTTGGAACTGCACTCAGCATAATTTGTCATTTTCCTTGTAATTCATTAATGATTTTTTTCTTCTAGCACACATTGTCTAAAGTGGGTTGCTGCACATTTTCAACTTGATTGGCGAGCATTGTGCATTGTTTCTGTATGCCAACTACCATCTTAAAGTGTGTCTTCTTGTAGTATGAACAATCCTCCTTTACTGCCGTGGTCTCAATTTTACTTTCCACCAAACCGAATGACTCACGATCTTTGTCCTCTTTAAGTTTTACTTTGTCAACCTATACTCTGGGCTTCAGCTGTTCAGCCATAACTTCATTAAGTAATTCATTGTGCTTCCCCATGAATATATTGACAAGGGCCTTTTGAGAATTTTTTAATAATTCTAGAATCTCGTGTGCTTTCTTTTTGACCTGACCATCCACGCGATTGGTAATTTCAACAGTTTGACTTACAAGATAATTGGCAGTTTGCTGTTGATCATCAATTTGCTTTGCAATCTGCTGTTTAATATCATCATTTTGCTGCCCAAGATCATTATTCATTTTCTTAATGTGTCCAAACAATTGATTTAGTCACACCGTTACTCCTTTATGGGAGCATAGCTAACTGCTGGTGTGGTAACCTCCATTGTTGAGCTGCCTACTCATTTCCCCACGTTCATTATTCTCACATTTAAGTTGCTGGTACGTAACAAAATTCATGATTTGTTTTCAGAATCAGAAGTTATAGTTGGATTGTTGTGCATATTGATATTTTCTACACTCCAAATTGCATTGTCACTTAACATTAACTGTCCATCGGTCCATCATAGCACAAGACCTATTACCTCTAAGTCGTGGATTACAGGGTAGCGGCACAACATCGCAGAGTGGTGGCTGCCAAAATGCTGCTTTGCGCCCAGGTATAGTGCAACCAGGTAGCAGCAGCCAGCAGGCTTGCTTCACTGTGTGGATGGCAAATGCACAAGCCAACTGATCTGCAATCTTTCTCAAATGATTTTTGAGAAATTACTCAGTAAAAAAAACTGATTCTGACGCATCTCATAACTTTGTCAGCTTCATGATGAACTGCTTATCATTTCATTAATCCTCATAGTTATTGTGATAGTTCAAAATTTATTAAACTACTGCAAGAAAGTCAAATAGCATGCAATGGAAAATACAGGTTCACTATGAATTTGCATTTAGTGCAAGTTAGGTCACATGTTGCTGCATATCAAATGTAGTTACAATATTGAAATATTCTTTGACCTTGGAATGGGATCTACAACTCACTCCATTATGGGAAAATGGGTTGTATATTGCACACTTCATTCCACTCGGGCACCTAAATGATAAGTGGGAATGGAATGTTCATAAGACCTTTGTATCTGAAATGGTTTAAGATACCGAAACAAGACTTTGGCAAATAATAGCATGCAAAGAGGAAAATCAGTTGTCATGTGTACTGTTTGTAACTACCTTTCTAGCATGATAAAATACAAGCAACTCCAGATATTTTCAATGGAATAATGTAATTTTTCGAGGAGTATCGACAGCTGGTGAAAAGAAAGTTGTTACAGGGCCCAGAAACCAGAAGTAGTTTTCGAGATGTGGTTCCGACATTCACAATAGGATTCACAACCATTGAAAGTATTGCGGAGTTAATTAAGTGTTGTGGGACTGCCTCCAGCCACTCCACATGAGAGTGCCTTCTGAAAGAGATTTTCTAAATATTGTAAATCATTTATATAACATACAGAATGTTCCAGTGCAGTTGGTGATTTTGATGGACAACAAAATTGTTTCAAATGCCCAAAAAATTCTGGTACAATGTTTTATATTTATAAACATTTCCATTCAATCGTACAACAAGCAGTTGCTGATTCTCGCAGAAAATTCATTATAATCAATGGTGGGGGGGGGGGGGGGGGGGGGAGATATGGGAAGGAAAGTGAAAGTGGTAGATTTCATTCGTCTAGTGTATTTCACTTAATGCAAGAAGGGGATCTTAATGTACCGCCAGACTCTCCAATACTGAAGACATTAGTTATGTTGCGTTTTGTATTCATTGGAGGTTAGGCAATCCATTGTTGAGGCATTTTATCAAATATTACATTCGAAATGTTTTACATCAAGGGAAAGAACATTTCAACAAACACTTTTCCATACCATGAATAGCAACTGAACAGGCTTTAGACAAAATGAGTGCTAAATGGAGCACATGTTGGAAGCCAACAGAAACTTCACCACAATTTGATGATGATATTGTGAAATGCACATGTTGAGCACAACACTGTCAGTGACCTAGAATGATTCCAAGTGTCAATGAGCAACATACAGTAGAAACTGAGTGTTTTATGCAAGTCACTTATCAGACAGTATGAAACTTTAACAGAGCTTCAAATTAAGCTGCCAAAATGAAATGGTTTTGAAAACCTTTTCCACATAATAAAACAATTTTCATGGTGTTAAATAGAAAAACTGTTATCAAGGCTTCCCGTGATGCCATTTTCTGAACAGTATAATGAAAGAAACACAAGAGCCAGTGACAGTGTGGACTGCTACCAGCAGCAACAGCCAAATGCTGCTGGCATTACCCAAATGCACCTGGAGTCACACTAATGCTCTGGTTGCCATGCTCAGAAACAAACATGTATAATTCACTCAGACTCATTCTACTTGCAGCGCCACAATAATCAGTGCACTGAACAGCTCTCGTTTGTTTTTCCAGAGTCGCTCTGGTCTGCTCGGCATGCTGCTTGGGTCGTGCCACAACCTGGAAGTCACATCTATTCCCAGTTTATAGTTGCCAAATCATCACTACTTTACAACTTTGTTTTTTTTTAAAACAAAGTGTCGCTGTGCCAGAATGCTGCAAACTCAGCATTGCTGTATTTTTACATTAGTCGTCCCTGAAGATTGCAATTACATCTTAGTTTGACACATGCGACACCTGTTGAGAGTCCCATCCTTTTTGCCTCAATTAAATGATAAAAACACCTCCCCATTTAAACTATGACTTGTTGACTAATTAGAACATTTAATTACTGGCGTATGAAGTTCAGAAAATATGACTGACTAAGATGCAACTACTGATTTATTAATTCATTTGTATATGACAGTTATGAAATAAGAATAATGAAATCATGCCATGAGGTTCTAACAACACTGTGTTCTGATGTACGAAATCTTAATAACTCCAGCCAAATCTGAACAACTATCACATTGCGCACCATATGACAACATTGACGACAGCGATGACAACCATCAGATCTGACAGTTGTAACCAAGGAGGTTTAGCCACATATTGCTGCAACTTGCAAAGACTGTACTTGTTGTCCTAAGAAGAGAGGTGTAGCAACAATAACCTCCCAGTAGCCCAGTCAGCAATTCCATTGTCTGTAATAGCCAAGTTTCTAGGTTCAAGTCCCAGACTGGCACACAGTTTTGATCTTCCAGGAAGCTCCTAATTAGTATATTCCACTGCAGGGTGAAAATTCATTCTGCAATCAACATACACGTACTCCTGTGGCTACTGTCACAATACAACTTGTCTGGGCCCAGTCGGGGCACAGCACTAGGACTATAAAACTTGCCATGTATGTGTAAGTGCTTTTTCTGTTTGTTGGCTAGCTCTGAGGAAGAAAACACCCAAAAGCTTAGCTATACGCTCAGTTTTGATTATATACTTGTCTAATGCTCAGTGCCTCCACTATATGGTAAGTACTTCTTTTATTTAGTCTAAATGATTCATAGCTCAAAAATTCAGTAAATTCTGCTGGAGCCCACAGCTTGAAAATAACAACAACAATGGCATCAGACAAGAAAGATGGTCAAATGTAAACAAATATATCAAACAAAATTCTCACCTCATTTGTGCTGTACTGCACCGCAGCATTCTGGCACAGCAGGGCAAGATCTGCCCCGACATATCCCTGTGTGAACCCTGCCGCCTCTGCACACACTTCATGAAGTTCATCCGTCTTCATTTGACTGACCAATGGACGCAACACCACCTGTAGGATTTGTTCTCGTTCGTGGTGAGTAGGCACTCCTAAGTGTATCTGCAAATTGAACATGTATATGTACAGTACTAGATTCAAACCAAACAAGGCAGCAGTTTAGGTCACACTTTCGAATTAGAATATTTTTTACTTGGCACATGCCCCATGAGGTTTAGTCAGAAATACAGCTTAACTTCAGTGGATGGCAAACATCCACCACATATACAAAAAGAAAAAGCAGCAAATTAGCTATGAAGCTGATTGGACGTAACAGCCCTAATTTATATGCTTCTTGGTGGAATCATTACACAGGACGTGGAAACATTCAGTGACCCTATTGTCACTCAACATCTAACAGTGAACCTGCTATGAAGCTGACTGGATGTAACAGCCCTAATTTATATGCTTCTTGGTGGAATCATTACACAGGACGTGGAAACATTCAGTGACCCTATTGTCACTCAACATCAAACAGTGAACCTGTTTCGTCTGCCGGACCGAAAATATTTACATGGAAGTTTATCAAGTTAGAGATGTTCTCTTAATTCTTCACAGCAATTACTGATTTTCTCTTGCAAGCAGTGATATTTGGCTTCTTGACCCTTTTGGAAAACAATTCCTGAGGAGGCAAGGAGAAAAAAAAGTCTATATGTGTATATGGCGAGAAATGCAACCCAAGGCAGGTGCACACACTTAAAGGAAGAGGTTGGTTGGATGATTAAAGGGACGAAACTACCAGGTCATCAGTCCCCTTTTCCTCAAACAGATAGGTCTGCACAGATGTACATCAAAGATGGTTTACCAGGCAAAACCCTGGGGAAGAAAACCCCAAGCTTTACCAAAGGTCAACAAAGACAAGATAAGAGACAAAAAAGAAGAAAGGGAGACACAGGAAGAAAGGCAGGCAAACTCTCCATTTAGGGAGCACCCAGAAGCCCATGAAAGGAGAGTGCAATGAGGGGACATACATCCTCATCACCACTTGCCAGAGGTACCCCATTCACAAATTGCCTAGGGCTAGCAACACGGACAGGTCAAGAAAAACACAGATAGACCAACAACAAACAAGTCTAACAGACCAACTGAGTGGGGAGAGGAAGGGTAAAAGAGCAGGGAGGGTAAGGGCCGGGTTGGACCACCAAGCCCAGAGAGCCGCAGCCCTGCCTGGCCAGAGGCACAACAGTGTCCTGTCAAGCCCTCAATGGGTGGATAAGGTTAAGTGGTAAAAGGCTCCTTCATGAAGAAAACATAAAATTAGTTCAGCTACTGAGGCACTGCCCCCTAAACCAGGGGTAGCGAGTCGGGACGATTAACAGTCTGCCGCAGGATGGTTATGTGAGGGCAATTCAACAAACTATGGACCACCACCAAATGGCAATCACAATGACATGGGGTGGATCTTCGTGAAGGGGGAGACGGCCACGAGTCAGTTAAGTACGGCCCATGCAGAGTCGGCAAAGGACGGCAGAGTCCTTGGGAAAGGCCTGCATGGAGAACCTCCATAGATTTGTAGTCTCGTTTATCACCCAAAGTTTGTTTGGTGAAGTCAGAGTGAGCCATTTCATATTCCAGATCCCTACAACTTTATGACAGTGTCGATTGGAGGTCTTTATCTGGAATGTCGATCTCAAGAGTCAGCTTGATGGTAGCCAGTGTGGCCAAGCCATAAATGTGTTCATTCCCCAGGATCCCAACATCATCTGGATCCCGACAAAGGTCACTAAGTGTCCACACTATTCAGGGGCATACTGGGAATCTTGGACAGCTATGACTGAGGAATTGTGAGGGTAACACTAGTTGAGATTTGCAAATGGCTCAAGGAGTTGCTACACATGATAAAGGACTCACTGCTGCAGGAAAGGATATGCTCAAGAGCACAAGAGATGGCTACCAACTCCACAGTGAAAACATTACAGCCATCCAGCAAGAAGCACTGTTCAGTATGTTCCACATGAGTACAAGCAAAGCCTGCATTACAGCAACCATTGAGCCATCAGTATAGACTACTTCCGAACCCCGGGATGAGCCAAGGATGAAGAAAAATTGGTGGCGGAGGGCCTCACAATGAACAGGTTTTCGGACATTGTCAAAGGTCAAGGTTCACCATGGAGGGACTCACGACAGAGGTCTACAGAAGTGGGCCCTGAGGAGAAGTGGTAGAGGAAACAACTGAAGTTCATAGGGCCGCCATTGCAGGAGATGGATGTCCGTGTTTTGGCAGACGTGATGGTAGTTCAGATGCTTAACAGAGCTGCATTTGTGTGTAGCATAATTGACAAGCTGTTGTTGGCACCCTATCCACAATGGAGAGACCCCACCATAAGGCTAGCTCAAAAGGCTCCTGTCAAGTTGAACCCTGCAGTAGTGTATCGGATCCAGTACCCGCAATGCTCAGGGCAATGCTGAACTGCATGCCAGACTCCCATAATCAAGATGGGATTGTATCAGGGCTTTGTAAAGCTGCAGGAGGGTAGTACGATCCGCACCACAGCTAGTGTCACTCAGGCAATGAAGTTTATTAAGGTTCGTGCAGCATGTTTGCTTAAGCTGGCGAATATGGGGAATCCACATCAACAGAGCATTAAAGACCACTCAAAAAAAGTGAGTGGTCGGTTGTCGAGTTAATGTTCTGGTTGTGCGTGAATGGTACGACATTGATAGAAGTGCACAATGTGAATCTTGGTGGCTGAAAACCTAAAGCTATGGGTGACAGTCCATGACCGCACATTTTGCATGGCTCCTTGCAGTCGACATTCAGCAACACCCATACTACAGGAGCTACAATAGAACCAAAAGTTGTCAGCATACAAGGAAGGTGATACTAAGGACCCCACAGCTGCTGTTAGACCACTGATGGCTCCTAGAAAGAGAGAGACACTCAGTACAGAGCACTGCAGGACCCCATCCTCTTGGATATAGGAAAAACTGCACCAACTTGAACCCAGAAAGTACAATGAGACAAGAAGTTCTGCGCAAAAATCAGGAACAGAGCCCAGAGACTCCACTTGTGTAAGGAAGCGAGGATGTGATGTCTCCATGTGGTGTCGTACGCCTTTTGCATTTTGAAGATGATGTGTGTAAGGTGTTGATGTCGGACAAATGCTGCTTGGATGGCAGGCTCCAGGCAAATCATGATCAGTAGTGGAAAGGCCTTGGCAAAACCCACCCTACGACAGCCAGAAGACTCCGAGACTCAAGGAGCCAACACAGCTGCTGGCTCACCATACATTCAAGCAACTTACTGAGAACATTGGTGAGACTAATTGCATGACAACTGTCCATCTCTAGAGGGTGCTTACCCAGTCTCGTTACTGGGATGATGATGCTTTCTTGTCATTGCAAAGGAAAGTCTCCCTCAATCCATATGAAATTTAAGAAGGCATGGGTGTGACACCATTAATCCACTGATAGGTATTTGAGCATTTGGTTGTGGATGCAGTCTGGCCCTGGTGGTGTAACAGAGCAGTGAGCTAGGACACCAACGAATTCCCATTCGCTGAATGGGGAATGTGGCTTCAGGTGGCATGTAGTAAAAGGTAATTGCTTTCGCTCCAACTCCTGTTTTAGGACATGAAAGGCAGGTTGATAATTCTCACATGCAGAAGATTGAGCATAATTGTTTGGTGATGGTGCAGACAGCGCCATTCAAGGTAATACCAGGTACACTTGTAGGTGGCTGGTATCCATAGAGACTGTGACGAAGCAAGCTGGGATCTCTTTACTTCCACTCTTCTTTTGCCATCTGCCTCCTTAAATCCATTTTTTTCATTTTTTGTCTAATCATCATTAACATAAATGAGTATAATCTGCATTTCCATAAAAGAGAAAGGTTGGCCCTCAGTCTTAAAAAACATAGTACCTGATCTAAATTGTGTACCAATTTTAAACATTTGGAAGAACTACTAGGATTCTTAAAGTATTTATTTGGCTCTACTCGAAAACACATCAGCTATGCCAGCCCTTAATTATTTCCAAAATAATTACCAGATTTGTCAAAAGCATTGTTTGCATAACTATATCTGTTAATTTCATTATTTAAACAAATAATTCAGCCTACCTTTGCTGTAGAAGAAACCCTTAAAAAGAAGGAATTTAATGGATTCAGTTAATTGAATGAGGTATGTTTTAATTGTAATTTCTGTAAATTAAATGTTGAACAATGTATAGTTCCAGTATCTGTTATTGTGAGGATATATAAAGGCCCAATTTTTGGTCCCAAGACAGTCACTCCATGGCCAATTTTCATACAAGAAGTCTGTGTCAGTTAGCGTAACAATAATGCATTAACTTAACAGTGGAATAAGTGTGTTAAAATAGTGTCAGTTCAATTTATTTGAGAAATAGTGTCAAACATTCTGTATTATTCTGAAAAAACTGAACTGTGTGGTTAAGTATTTACTGCTCATAGATGTTCAACAGCAAACTTTTGTAGCAGTATGCTGATGTTTGCCTGCAACCAATTAATGAGGATTAACATTTACCAATAGTGAACTGGCCATCTAACCATCTAATAATGGGGGGGGGGGGGGCGCGGACAGGCTTGAAAACAGTGGAAGTAAAGAATTGTGAAACTCAACTGTGCAACTGTCGGCTACATCATTTACAGTAGTGTGTTGAATTTCCACCCCCCATTTTTCAGCCAGTATAACAATGCATTACATTGACACCAAGGACTACCAACAAAGAAATAAAACAGGCAAATGTCACAAGACTTATGAGCTTTGCTCAAACCTGCAAAGGAGAGATGCGTGATCTGATGGTTGAAATGTACCATTCCCAGCATTCTCACTCCTGCCACCTGGGCACAGAGCCATTTAAAGGCAATTATTTGTGCCATCAATGGGTACTGCTCATGGCACTGGAGAGCCCACATACAATCTCTAATGGCCTCTGATTTCTGATGACCACCGAGGTACTGCCCTCTGTCAAAGCATTCCCGCGGAACAGGGGGATCACTAAATCAGCAGCCGAAAGAATGGCTGTAGTTGTATTCTGGGCTGTCTCATCAATATCTCCAAGCGGCAGGGAGCCAAGGACGTCAGCAGAGGTGAAACACTGCAGTCAACAACATTGAAAGCCCATCTGGGCAGGCATCCTGCAAAGTGAGGCTGAGGGAGAGACAGGAAGTTTGAGAAGGGGTTATTACCACACCAGTATTCCTGGACACTCTAGGGGATGGATGGGAGAAGACTAGGGCTGCAGATGAAAAGGTCAAGAACTGAGAAAGTTCTGTGCACCCCTCTGAAGAGTGTGGAGTCACAAGCACTCAAGAGGCAAAAGTCAAGTTGTGCTACTACATCTTTGAGGTCTTTACTGTGGTCAGCGATCATTGTTCCACCCCCACAAAGAGTTATGGGCACTGGAAAGGTGGGGGGAGCTGAGAAACCAATGCAAATAAGATGTTCCGAGACACTTTACTATAGGGAGGGAGGTAAACAGTGCAGATAGCTATATCCTGAAATGCCCCTACCCAAACAGCCATAGGCTGTTGTATTAAAAGGCACAAGAAACATTGGAAGGAAGTGTCCTGAGGGACCACATCCTGGCCAATGTCCTCAGTGGGTGGGAAGCCAATGATCCAGAAGTTGGTGGAGGGGTGGGGTGGGGGGGGGGGGGGGGGGGGGACAGAAAGAGGAGAGGCCCAAACCATCGGCAGGGGGAGGGGGCAGGCATGGTCAAGCGAGCCTGAGGGCCCAGAGTAAAAGGTGTAACGGGCGGGACTACTGTTGCGAAAGGGAGCAACATCTTCATCTTCACAGATGTAGCATATGACACTGTCATACATGCTGAATCCAACTGCTTGTATTACTACTTGGCTTCTTGATAAGTTAGTTTGTCCCAAGTCTTATGTTCTTGTATTTTCTTCTCTCTCTGGAAAACGGTGCAATCTGGCAAGCAGCAAGAATGGCACTTTCTGCAGTTGACAAAGATGTGGGGCAGGATACAAGGAGAGTTCACATGCAGCAGTCATCAACAATCTCTACAGATGGTACTAACATTGCAACATGAAGACCTGTGCCCAAGTTCCAAAAACTTCAAGTACCACCCACAGGGAGGCGGTTACTTACGGTTTCACATCACATTGGTGTACCATCACCTTGACCTTTTCAGACAATGAATTGCCCTCTAAAACCAAGATGAAGGCATCGGTGGCAACCCTATTGTCCTTTGGCCTCTATGGCCATGACGGACAAATGTATACCCCGTCATTCCAAGTTGGTGCATAGCTGATCACCAGATTGCAAGAGCAGATTTCTGTGAAAAATTATGCCCTGATCCATATTTAGACTATTATGGGGAGTGACAGTCATCAGCATGTCATCCACCTTGTTACAAGCGATCAGCGCCCATAAGTGGGTAGGAGATGCTGTTTTGATCAAAATTGACCCACTTCCCAGTTTAGAGATTGCTGCCATTTCCATAAACTTGCCATCTATGTTCTCCAGAAAGAACAAGGGCTTTCTGGCCAAGAGGGAATCGTCACCAGTCCTTACGCAAACCAAGTATTGCAGAGGTGGGGGAGTGTCTCTGCTTGCTGCATAGCCCTATGTTCCTCTGACAGCATCGTCAGGAAAGGAAACATTTTAGGGTTGTATCTCTCTGCATTAAATGAGGACTTTCCATCCTAGACTGCTGGGGCCACCAGCAGGAGATAGCTTCATCTGCTTCGTTTGCAGCCATCCACCATGGTGCCACCCACTCCGAATGGGGGCTCTACCCATAGGCACCATCCAACGTCAGCAATGGCTACCTTGCCAGTAATCCATTGCCCGGAGCAATCCCTGCTTGGTCGGGGGGGGGGGGGGGGGGGGGCTATCACCATGCAGGTACTTGATGACTCCCGCCCCCCAGAACAAGATGGCTACTGCGCTGGGTTTTGGGTGTACAACTTTATCAAGGGGAATGATGCAAAGGTGGAAAGACACAAATGTGGAGCATACATCACATTGGCTGACCTCGCTGCACAATCCACACTTCTGGAGAATTTTGAAAATTGGCAGCAGGTCAAACACAACAATTGGGACCACACATTTATTTACTGAAAAGTTGTAGAAAATGCCAGAAGTGGAAACACGAGTCCCATCATAAAACAGGTTCAAGCAGAGACTGCACAAAGTAAACCATCTGACGGAGAGGCAGAGGGGGAAAGGGATGCTGTAAGTATAAGCTTTCAGCATGGAAAGTAAGTAATGCTGGGGCCACTTTGTAGCTAAAAATGCCTTCACAAGAGTTGTGAGCCCCAAGGCAGGAGGATGGGGGAAGAGTGAAGGGGGGGGGGGGGGGGGGGGGGGGTACAAGATTCTAGACAGTGCAGGTTTCAATGACCAAAAGCACACACAAGAACATACCAGGCAGTGACAATGTTCCATGTGTACTAGTGTTTTAGCTTCATAGTCAAGAGAACAGTAATGATGTCCATGACAAGTGCACACACACATCAGTACTATTGGGCATCCGCTTCACTGCTATTGCCGACACTCTCTGGTGCAAACGTGTTGTGTTTAAAGCAGCGCAGAGAGACAATGCCACTATATACCAAAAAGGAACAGGTCGACATGGTCCTTACATATGGATGGCAATTGCCAATGGGCAGGTAATAGCATGACACTATTGGGAAGACAGCAACCACACCGTAAACTATTTCCAATAGTGTTTCATCATTTGTGCAAAACAGAATCATTAACTGGAATGGGTAAACTTAACTGTAAACTTCACACACACCTCAGTTCACTTATATGTAAGCGCCCCCCCCACTCATATTGTAATCATTGGTGAAGATTTTTAATCATCTAAGAATCAATAGAGAAAATTACAATTTTGCTAGTGGTGCGCATGGCAAGACATCCTATTAAACAGTACTAAATGTCTTCTCTGGAAACTACCTAGAACAGATAAATCACAACCCCACTCATGATGGAAATGTATTGGATCGAATGGCAACAAATACACCTGACCTCTTTCAGGATGTCCATATCAAAACATATCAGCGATGATGATGCAGTCATAGCAACAACAATTACAAAAGTACAAAGGAAATCCAAAACAAATGGAAAGTATATATGTCGAGTAAAGTAAATAAAAAAGCAATAGCATCATAATCTGAATGAGGAACTTGAAATTTTCAGCACAGGGCAGGAGCTTGGCTCAAGTTTAAAAGAATTGTTGACCATGCACTGGACAGATAGGTATCCAATAGAGCAGTTCATAATAGGAGAGACCCTCCATGGTATACAGTTACTGCAAAGAAAATTTTAAAGAAACAGATACAACTGCATAACAGGTTTGAAACAAAGCTTAGAGCTGCAGACGGAGATTTGCTGAATTAAACATATTTAGCTGCCAAGAGAGCAACTCGTAAAGCCTTCAGTGACAACCATAACAGAATTTTATCTAATGATATTACACAAAACCCAAAGAAATCCTGGCCGTATGTAACAGCTGTTAGTGGCATCAAAGTTAGTGTCCAGTCACTTGCAAATGACACGAGAACTAAAATTGAGGGTTGCAAAGCAAAACTGGAAATTTTTAACTCCATTTTCAAATGTTCCTTTACAAAGAAAAACCCAGGAGAATTTCTCCAACTTAACCCTCGTAACACTGAAAAGTTGAGTCAAGTAAGTGTTAGTGTCAACGGTGTTGAGGGACAGCTGTAATCATTGAAATTGAACAAAGCTCCAGGGCCCGATGGACAATATTAATAGTATTCTCAGACTTTTTGAGATGATGCAGTTATCTACAATGAAGTACTGTCCGAAAGAAGCTGCATAATTATTCAGTCGGATCTTAAAATTTCAAAGTGGAGCAAAGATTGGCAACTAACTTTCAATGTTCAGAAATGTAAAATTGTTCACTAAAACACACACACACACACACACACACACACACACACACACACACACACACACAAAACAAAACAAAACAAAACAAAACAAAACAAAACAAAACCAAAAACCAAAAACCATGACTATAGAGTCACAGTTGGAATTGGCCAAATCATACAAATACCTGGGTGTAACATTTTGTAGGGGTATGAAATGGAGTGATCATATACGCTCAGTCATGGGTAAAGCTGGTGGTAGACGGTTTTATGGGTGGAATATTGGGGAAGTGCAACCAGTTTGCAATGGATATTGCATACAAACCCCCCATGCAACCCATCCTAGTACATTGCTCAAGCATGTGCGATCCCTACCAAATAGCACTCACAGGGGATATTGAATGTATATCGACGAGGACAGCATAAATGGTCACAGGTTTGTCCGACCCTTGGGAGAGTGCCACAGAGATGCTGAAGTAACTGAAATGTCAGACTCTAAGATACATGTACACTAACCTGAGAAAGCCTACTAACAAAGTTTCAAGAACCAGCTTTTCTTGCAGACTCTAGTAATACATAGCAACCACTCACTTGTCACTCACATAGCAGTCGTAAGGACACAGAAGCACAAAAGCATTCTAACAATCTTTCTTCCTGCACTCCATGCACAAATGAAATGGGAAGAGACCATTTCAATTGGTATAATGGGTATACCCTCTGCCTTGAATTTCAAAATGGTTTACAGAGTATAGATGTAGATGTAGAGGTTGATAAGAATAGCAAAAACCAAGAATTTTTTTAACTTCAAATCAAACAATGGAAAATCCGGGATGGACAGTGACAATTCTTTATCTTCTCCATTTCTGATTTGCCCCAAATACTATTAGATTTCGATGTATTTTGTATGCATTACTCAGCAATTACTACCTGCAATTCAATTTGTCTCAGTTTTTGTAATTCTAATCATATCTAGTTGCAGGAACAATCGAACACAGGAAGTGTTGACAGTGCATCCATGGTACCCTATCCTCGTCCAGCATCAGATTTCTTGTGTAATGTTTTATTTTTTCTCTGAGGCACAGAGGCTGCACAAGACTGTGTCAATTCAGCATCATCGTTTCTGTCAGTTGTTGGAAATGATAAAGCAGTAAACTTTACAAATTATGTTGGCCACAATAAAAATAGTAGCATTTTCATTGCCTGTATATTCAGAATCTTCAAAATCTGAAACCAAACAGTATCATCCATGACTCCTACTGAGCCAGAGTCGTGGAATCATTCATTTAACATTCTAAGAATTTCATTTGTGTCTAAATACCCCGTTATAACCAACTGTAATGAATAAGGCTCCCACAAGACAAATGTGTCTTTTCTGCTACAGATCGAACAAACTTAAACAGGTGAATGAAATTTGTCCTTCAGAGTGTGACCAACCGGCTCTCAAACTTTCCAGAAAAGTGCAGAGGCTCCAGGAAGTGTAGCTGCTGCCCCCTAGTGCCTCAGAGGTGAAGTTCTACCAGCAGAAAGGTAGCTGTGGACGATACGAATAGCTCTCTGCTTCCAAGAAAGTTCTGCAATTTGCGGTACAATGCCTGAATGGGTAAGTGCCACACTACCGCACATGGTCGTAGATTTCTTCTGTTACTTATTGCTTCTTTCACCTATGGCAATGATATGTCAATGTGACATATGAAAATATTCACCACTGTTCCGCATCCACATTAAGCTATGTCTATGTCTAATTTACACAACTGCTCTGGCTCTGCAATTCACATTACATGCTTGGCAGAGGGTTCACAGACCATTTATCAACTGTTCCACTCTTGAATAGCACGTGCAAACATGAGCACTTTAATCTCTCTGTGTGAGCTCTGATTTCTTTTATTTTATTATGAAGGTTACTTCTCCCTAAGTAGATGGGAGGGCATAAAATATTTTTGCATTCGAATGAGAAAACTGTTGACTGAAATTTTGTAAAAAGATCACACTGCAAGCAAAGATATCTTGATTTTAATTACTGCCACAGCTCACTTATCAGGACTTTCTTGCCTTTATTTACTGACTTAAGTTGCTTGACTACAATGATGGTATCCACTTTAAGTAATTAATGTTGTCAGCTGTTCTTGATTTTAATCTACACTGATAATAAAACCGTTTGAACACACTGATCTCTCATAATACTAACCAAATTTTCAAGAAATTTTCACAGGTAACTGAAACAAAGCTTGGAGCAACGTATAGGCTTTATTTCATCAAAATCTGATCATGAAAAAGATATTTAATATAACGTCACATAGGGAAAAAGCTACTTACTCTTTGAAAAAGCTACTTACTCTTTGAAAGAGCTACTTACTCTTTGAAAGAGCTACTTACTCTTTGAAAAAGCTAGTTATTCATTAACGTTTGAACTGTATCACATTTGTGAAGGTATTTTCATCAATGGATATTGTCTTCACAATACAGTTCAACGTAATGAATACAGGCTTATACTCTTACAATCCTCAATGTGTAACTCATATTTCCATACTAATATCATTAAATGCGAAAATAACTGTCTGTTATGTTTTCAAGACTGAAACACAGAATTGATTTAAATGAAATTTGGTATGAAGGTAGCTTAAAGCCTCAAGAAGAATGAAGGCTACTATAGAGTGTGAGGAAGAGGATGGAACATTTTTAACATCAGTTAACCCAAGTTATGTTAATAAACTATTAAATGTGTTGTATAATGTGCGTTTTGTATGCTGTATAGTTACTTCAGTAGCATGATACATATGCGACATATGCGCAGCAGCAATGCTACTTATTCATTCATCAGTATGCTACCCTGTCGTGCACTGGGGCAGTGCACCTGCAAGGAAGAGGGAGGGGGGGGGGGGGGGGGTAAATCGCCTCAGCAGTTGTACTCATCGGAACAGGAAGAGATGTGAGGGTAGGTGACTTAATTGCACGTACAATGACTTACTCGCCACCACTCGCCGTAACACAACTACTGAGAAACAAGTGCAGCCTTGGGTAATGGCTAGTTCTGGAATATGTATTTCATCTTCTTAGCTGACTGATTTTTGGAAAACCATGTTTAGTAACCCAATGTTAAGGCGCTGTCATCAGTAACACTGCCATTTCCATCACAGCGTGGAGGTACTGAGTGTACCTTGCCACTGATATACTTTACATATGAGCAGGATCTCTGGATTTTCTGCCAGAGTTTGAGAGAGTTACATTGTGGAAACTGTTAAAAGTATCTTGTGCTGAAGTCTCTGCTAAATTTCAAGCTTCCATAAAATATTGTCTTAGATTAAATTTGGTATGTTTTTTCGTTGCTTCTACAAAGTGCCCTTATCTACTTTGTGTACAATTATGGATCTAATACATCTCTTATTAATTTACTTGGTATGAATCTCTTCATGCCCATCAATGCTATTTCTTTTAATTTAAGCCACATCTGATCTACGCTTACACAGTTTGGAAGAAATGGAGACTGTCTTAGGAACACCTCAAGTGAATTTTTGTCTGCTTTTTTAAAAATAAGATGTATGTTGTGTATATTTTTAGTGGCTTTGGATGTCGCAGATTCAGTCTCACTACAACCATGTGGTCATTAATCACTGTATCTGTCACAACAAACAGTATTTGCTGAGGATTGTTTGTTGTAAAGAGGTCAAGTATGTTATCTCAACTATTCTTCATGAGAACTCATGAATTAATTGCCCTAAATAATTTTTGGAGAATCCCTTTTAATACGCTCTGAATGATGTTTTATGCCTACCATCAACTTTTAACAAGTATTTTCGTCAACATACTGAAGGTAAAAGGAAGCGAATATTAATTTATTCCTCTAGCCAAACTAAGTTGCAGCAACTATCTACTTCAATTTCACAAAAATATAACCAAGTTCTAATAGCAACAAACGTAACACCAACAACCACATTCTTTCGAAACACGATTAGATCCTTGTTAAAAACTTCTGCTGAACTTGTCTCCAGATTTAGCCAGCTACAATGATTTTCTGATTCAGTTCTTTCTACTGGCACCTGCAGCTCTAATTCTTTCCTAATACAGTTATGATAATTTACAAACATAATACCAATGTTTCCCATGGCTACCCTCCTCACATGTTTGACTTCCATCCTTCAAGACAGAATTTCTATTTTTATACTTCCGCAATACTGTCACCTAGTGTGTGTAATGAACCCCTGACCTATGAAGTGGAATCCAACAACACTCCTCCCCCAAAATCCACCATATGGTACAAGTCAAAGAATCTGCAACCTACACGATCGCAGAAACGTCAGCCTCTTATTCGGGCCCTCTGCTCAGCTCTGTAGCAAACGTTCACCATCATTCCTGTCAACTACAAAGTGTGAGCTCCACCTTCATTTTCCACATTTTCCAAACAAGACATCCCCTCATATCTGACATGGTAAGTCAGTTCAAATGTCAGAGGAAGGTAAGTGCGTTACCACAGCCAAATGGACTAGTAAAAGCAAAGCACTGTTGTGCTCAAACCAATCTTCATACCGGGAGAGCTTAACATTTTTATACTTCTTACAAATACTTCTTTTTTCCTTTATTTTCTGAAACATTACATGTGATAGTCATAATGATAAGCTAACAGCATTAAACTGTTGCGATCCTGTTCCTCATTTCAATGAGGTATGAAGTTTGACTGCAGTTGTATATTTACAAACGGAACTGAAATTTGCTAACAAATCAACAGGTCTGTCAAGAAAAAATAAAGCCTTCATATAAATGAGGTGCTCCTACCACCATTATGATAACTCTATATTGCATCACATAAAATGAAAAACAAATATGTATATGCTAATGTGTGCCAATCAGTACAGTAACAGTTTGCTGATAACTAGTCCAACGCCATTTCTTTTAAGGAGATGCAGAGGCCACCCTGGATTTTCCTTTGTTCAATTTCTTCTAATTATGATGAGCATCATAACTTGAATGTTGTTGATTTCAATGTAAATACACAAGCAGCATAAAACACCAATACATTATCCTAGCAACAGAAGTTAATTATTGAATTTTTTACAGTGCTGATTCACCCAGTAACCACTCCGATAAATATATATGTAGCATGTCCACTTCTAAATTTAGCAATGGGCTAGACATTCCAGCCTTTCTTCCAAATATCTGGTATCTTAGCAAATCTATTTCTGCTATGGAATATAAATTTCTACACATTGACAACTAATCCTAATAATTATGTTAACCTAATGCAGCAATTCGTTTGTTGCAATGTCATGTACCCATAGTATATAATTAGCAAGGTACTTTCTGCTGGTGGCACAAAGTGATAATTACTCCCTTAAAGCCTGAATGTTTCAGATATGCTGTTATCACAAGCAATAATCATGCAACATACATTGTAACTGATAGAATGAACACATTCTACAGTGCCAGTAGAAGCCACCACGCTGCTTCTAAGGATGAGGCAGGGAGAAGCATAAAAGAACTACTGCAACAGGTTAATGTAGAAGCTGAGATTTGCATCAGTGTAAAAGAAATCAGTTGTAGGTTAGCTATGCATGTTGGAATCTCGATGTGTACTGCATTCTGAATTTAATACAAACAAACACAGAAAATAAATATTTATCTGACTACCGTCTATGTCCCTACACATCACTACACCTCGGGCACATTCATGGATATTTAATGCTATGGGACTCTCAATACTGCTACAGGAAATAATATTTGAGACATATATTATCTCTGGGCTCACAGGACACTCACCTCAGTGGACAACCTGCCTGGTCGCCTCAGAGCAGGATCCAGATCACCAGGGCGTGTCACTGTAGCAATGACCACCAACCCTGGAACACTGTCAGCACGTTCCAGGAGCAGAGCAAGTTCTCCTGCTACTCTTCTCATGACACTTGCACTTTCAGAGCGCTCCTGTGATCTTCCAAACAGGATGTCGATGGCTTCCAACACCAGCACGCAGACACCTACGATTACAGCTTCTTAACTTCAGCCAGTCTTGGAAAAAACTACAGCATTTACATTTCAGAAATTATTGGGTGCATTAAAGAAAGCTAATAATATTAATGACAGCAGTGCACAGTTATTAATTAGGATCTCTAAATATGGAATGAAAGGAGAGATGAAAAATATATAATTTTATTAAGAAACGCGACTTGAAAATTAGTTACAAATCTATGGAGTGCAAATTCTGCAAGCAATATGCATCTTTTGTCTTGAATCTACATAATCAAATAATTTATATTAAAAACAAAGATTCCAAGACTTACCAAGCGGGAAAGCGCCGGCAGACAGGCACAATGAACAAAACACACACACAGAATTACTAGCTTTCGCTCCCGGGATTGGAATGACTCCTTACCCTCTCCCTTAAAACCCACATCCTTTCGTCTTTCCCTCTCCTTCCTGAAGAAGCAACCATCGGTTGCGAAAGCTAGTAATTCTGTGTGTGTGTGTGTGTTTTGTTCATTGTGCCTGTCTGCCGGCGCTTTCCCGCTTGGTAAGTCTTGGAATCTTTGTTTTTAATATATTTTTCCCATGTGGAAGTTTCTTTCTTTTTTAATCAAATAATTTGTATGAGTTAATCATAAGAAATGTTTAATATTCTTTAAATTAGCAGAGATTCCTAATACCCTACTTCACTTCTGATGGAAGCTTTGAGACATATGCAGAACATAGAGAACAGCACAAAAAACCTAGATTAAGAGGCAAAGTTAACTTGGAAAGTATTTTTGCGTATTTTATTGTGCTTGTTAAAATCGGACTCCAATTGAAACTGATTTTTATTTTTTTACAACAAATAGAATTAAGGAATAAATGTACTGAGAGATGAGTGCAGGATTCGAAGGAATTTCAAGAAGCTTCTGCAAGGAGTGTGGTTATTCGCATTCCACAATATCTAGTTGATTTCTCCAGAACATAGGACAACAGGGAGTGAAAAACATGTAAAATTATTCAACACAATGAGAGTTAATTCTGACGGCAAAAACAGAACAATACTATTCAGATAGGCATTCGAACCATTAGCTATATTTGGACACTAAGACTATTACAATTATGCAATTGTGAAACATTACAGTTTAACACCCATTAAAATGACATACCCAGTTGACAATAGGAGCAGAACCAATAGCAAACCCTGTGCGACATCTCATTTTGTATATCCCCATTCTGAATTCAATTTTATTCCTGTGGTGCAGTCCATAAATGTGGTGTACAACTCCATCAGTGCAAAAGAACGGAAGTCTTGCTCTAACTTTACAGTGCATGAGAGTCTTATCAAAGCCACTTAATATACTAACAGTATAATTTGTCTTGTTTAGCTCTTGCACGTATTCATTTGTATAGTCATGTATGGCTTTTTCTAAGGAGACTCTTGTACTATAGCTATCACTGCACAGAGTTTAGTTTGTGAGTTGTAACAAGCTTCTGACCAGAGGTGAATTATTTTGACTCACTGTGTGTATTTTAGCTTAAATTCTTAAATTTCTTTGTGTGTGTGTGTGTGTGTGTGTGTGTGTGTGTGTGTGTGTGTGTGTGTGTGTGTGTGTGTGTGTGTGTCTACTGTACCGGTAGTCAATCTGTTCCATAAAACCCACTAGCGGGTGTTCCAGCTTTCACAGTAGGTGTTAGGGATTTTAAAAACATTTTCATTATGTTTTTCATAAAATTTTGACAAAGTAATTGTTAAATAATTATAATTTATAAGTTTAACTTGCTGTAACTCTGCTTTATAGATTTTATGAAGTTAAGTTACTTCCTAATTTATAAGTCGTCATTACTGTAGATCTGGTTGGCAGTTAGAAAATTTTACAACTAACAAAGGTACAAAAGCTAGAAGTAGATAAAGTAGATAAAGTCTGAGCCGCCCCCCCCCCCCCCCCCCCGGTCTAGCATATTTTTCCACCATCCTTAGTGTGGATAAGGACTCCGATTGCTGCATTCAGATATGAGCCAAGTTGTTGACCTTTCGCTCAAACCTCCAGTCGGTGCTGGCTACGGTCACACTGGTTGAGGCTGTTGCAAACGGATATCACGCAGGGGACCAAACGAGGCAATTTGAGATATGTACAGTACTTTCCAAATTTCCCCCCCCCCCCCCTCAGTCCACTACTATGACTGTCTCTGTTATTGCCTCTACTGACTGTGGCGCCCCCATCCATGGGTGAGTGAAAAACGGCAAAATGCCTTTAGGGCTGGAGGGGTAGGACATAATTGAATGGCCCTCCCAGTTTTTTTGACAAACAGATTTCAGTTGTTATCAGTGGCTAACACACATCCTGAGGCAGATGAAGTTGCTTGCCCTGTTTCATAGGAACCCTCTTGGCCCCCAAGATCTTGGCACCCACAGATGGTGGGATTGCTGATAGTTCGGAGCTCCAGAGTTTCATGTATAACAGGACCCCTTAGATATATGGCTACAAAGAGGGGAAAGAAATTCAGTGTTCACTGTGTGCATACTGGCACATTTCATTTCAGATATGGAACGATTGCTTCTGGACACTTTCAAGAGCACAAGTTGCAGCCAACTGCAAATGGTCGCTCATATTGGAACTAATGATGTGTTCCTATTTGAACCGGAGGAGATTCTCTCCAGTTTTGGATGGTTATCTCAATTGCTAGTCTTGTTTGCAATATAAATGCACAGTTTTCCATTGGTAGTGTTGCAGATAGGGCCACTGGTAGACCCTCGGTACAGAGCTGAGCCTGAAACAGAGGCTCGGTTGGTCCTGCGACTGTAGGTTCCAGGTTCCTCAACTTGTGCCATAGGTTGGTAAGGTTGCGGGTTCATCTTAAGAGGTCTGGCATCCACTACACAAAGGAGTTGGCTACAAAGGTAGCAGGGGCTGTGTGGGATGGACTGGGCAGTTATTTTAGGTTAGGAGGTCTCAGCCTCAGTCCCCTAGGCTGCAGGACCAACACAAGATGAGGGTAGACACAGCAACAATCAGTATTGCAGTCATAAATTGTCGTAGCTATGTCAGGGAAGAACCAGAGCTCAAAGCGCTAATAGAAACCACTAGTCATCAAATCATTATGGGTACCTACAGCTGGCTAAAGGCAGAGAGAGGCTCAGCCAAAAATTTTTACAAAAGGACCTGAAAGTGTTCAGAAAGGATAGGTTAAAGAGTGCACAAAATAACGTGGCCAGTAGATGTGAAATCGACAGAGCAGTCGTGGCGAGAGCAATAGTGACAGGAGTTACAGGCAGGCTCCGCAGGGGAAATGGTGAGCGCTGTTTTGGAAGTGCCATTCTAAACTGAAGCCAACATTAACATTTTTTTGTAAATATTAAGTGGAGTTCCTTCTCCGTCCACACTTGCAAGATGGTCGTTCAAGATCTACTGTCACCTCTGCTTTGGCCAGTATCTAAAACCTGTCCCACAGGAAATGCAACAAAAGCGGCAACACTAAAAACACTGATGGGACATTTTTGTCCCATAGCAAAATTTTAGCCCCTTTCCCTTTTCTAACCACTTTAGGAAGTGGACAAGGGTTCATGACTTTTAATATTCCTTAGCCTGTTACTTTTTGAAATAACAGTCAATGCTATCAAATGCATAGTCCTCAAGAAAAAATAATAAATACCTCAAATTGTTGATGGGACATTTTTGTCCAATTGTGTAAATTAAGTGCTGCCGATTGCTACTCGTCGTTGGCACCCCTTACTGCGCCTGCTGATGCAATGCAGGTATGATACTGTAAGTGCAGAGTCTTTGAGAGAACAGAACTTTATACAAGTAAGAGGAACAGACACTGAAATAAAGTAAGATAACCTGCTGTCACAGTCTCATGGCTGAGCAAATGTCAGCTTTGAAAAATAATATTGAAGAAGTTGAATCTGAAGGAGAAGACATTGGCATATATTGACTTATTCTGATTCTAATACAAAACAAAGTACAGCAGGGAGCTCGAATGCATCAGAGGGCAGCAAGGAAGATTCTTATCTCCATGCGCGTACAACAACACAAACTGTCCATTTGCATGAATGGACACAGGCAGACAGTGTTTGTTGGTAATGAGGATCACCCTGTGGCTAAACATGTCTTGGTGCACGGCCAGCACATCTTGGCACAGTGCTACACCGTCCGGGTTATCTGGATACTTCCCATCAACACCAACCTATCCGAACTCCGGAGATGGGAACTTGCCCTTCAACATATCCTCTCTTCTCGTTATCCACCAGGCCTCAATCTCCGCTAATTTCAAGTTGCCGCCACTCATACCTCACCTGTCATTCAACATCATCTTTGCCTCTGCACTTCTGCCTCGACTGACATCACTGCCCAAACTCTTTGGCTTTAAATTTGTCTGCTTGTGTCTGTGTATATATGTATGTATGGATGGATGGGTGTGTGTGTGTGTGTGTGTGTGTGTGTGTGTGTGTGTGTGTGTGAGAGCGTGCGCGCGCGGGCGGGCGCGCGCTAGTATACACCTATCCTTTTTTCCCCCTAAGGTAAGTCTTCCTGCTCCCGGGATTGGAATGGCTCCTTACCCTCTCCCTTAAAACCCACATCCTTTCATCTTTCCTTCTCCTTCCCTCTTTCCTGACGAAGCAACCGCCAGTTGCGAAAGCTCGTAATTTTGTGTGTGTGTTTGTGTGTCATTTTATTGTGCCTGTCTACTGGCGCTTTCCCGCTTGGTAAGTCTTGGAATCTTTGTTTTCAACAACATAAAAGGTAAGAAATAAGACATCCATCAGATGGCATATTTCTGCTTTACTGGCGAATATGTTACTGAACATATTCAAACATGAACTGAATACTGGCCCTTGGAAAATTGGGAGGTGATAAATGGTCATTACCATTACTTTTAAAATGTGTGACGTCATGTAATCACTTCAGGCAAATCACGAGGTTGCAGCATAGTGCCAAAGCATGCATATTCCTTCTTCGTATATTTGTGTTGACGAGCAGTAGTTGCCTTCCAGTTATAGATGTTGGACCAGTCATTTCATGGCTTGAAAACCTAACAAGTATGGGATGGCTGTCGATAAAGATTGCAAGTATATGGTAAATTCTTTCCCGTATCTACGTAAAAATGAAACTAATCCTGGTGGAGAAATTTCTTAGTCATTTCGTAGTGAATAAACTTGTAGGATCATATCCAAATAAAGGAAGCAGCAATTCTCAATATGACAACTACTTCAGCTTTCACTAGTACTACATGTGAGGGGGGGGGGGGGGTATAAAAAAATAAAAAATAATGGAGGGATGGACTTAAGTCCATGACGAGAACCTATGCAAGGCTGTTATCTTTCAAAAATGTCTGTATAATCCTCAAACTGTATCAATGAAAGACAGAAAAGAATGTAATAATTCTCATTTCTTCCCACACAGGTATTCTGTTGGGACTGAGGAGTTAAAAGCTGATACAGTGACATGTTACATTGAAACTACATACGGAGTAAATGTCTTTGAACAGAGGGTCTGCAAGTATTCTGGTGGAAGAAGGTGGCCTATTCATACTTTCTAAAACATTCTAGATTTAGCAGGCATCAATGATCAGGTAATCAACAATGAAACTTCAAACATCAAAATACCAAAAGAGTATTTCCTTCTCAAGCTCGCAGCATACCTCTATGTCACAGCTGTAACTAACCACAGTGAATCATCAGATGCAGGTGGAAGTCACTTGCTAGGTGTGAAAATCATAGAAAGATGGGAAAAGTTTTATATAAATGTACTGCGCATGACAAAGTAGTTTGTAAGAAACATGTTGATACAGTTTCCCCTGTCTAAATCACAACGCTCACTCTACAGACAACACTGATCAGTAGGTATCTAAACAGAACATATTTACTTACTCAGGTGGTAAAGGTTATCTTTACATATTGTGTATCAAACTGTACAACAGTATCAAAGTATGGAAATCTATGTTACCTGTTCCTGCTTACTTTTAGACAATACTTGTATTTTTGGCTTGGATGTATTTCTATAAAAACACAAGATATCCTCTATTATACACAGATTTCTAGTTTTTGCATATTTAAACTGATTCAGACACAAAAATAAGAAAATATCCAATGTTTAGAATTAAAACAAAATAACAGACAATTAGAGTAACTATCTGTTACAGAAAAACTCATCCCCTACAACTAAAAAAGACTTAAAACACATTGACTTGTGAAGGGACATTTTTGTCTCAGCAGTGGTCCTAGGGAGCTCGGAAAATCTGGTGGCTCTAGTGCTAAATACCGATGGTGGTGGAATGTTTGTTGGTTCGAAGTTGTTTACCTAATAGTAAAACTGAATTATGTAGTTCTTGTGAGCTGGTAGAGGAACAGACTATACTTGACAACCGGAATAAATTATTAATTAGTTTCTATTACTGACACCTGACTCAGATGATTCAGTTGGTGAACAGTTCAAAGAAACCTTAACTCATTTCAAAGAAGTATCCCACTCACACAATAAATTACAGTTTGTGGAGATATCAATGTAGCCTCAATACACTGCTGAAAATACACGTTTAAAATCAGTGGTACGCGTAAAATATCATTTTAAATATTACTAAATGCATTCTCCAAAAATTATGAACAATTACTTATGAGACCACTCAAAGTGTAAACTGTTTTGAAAACTTACTTGACCTCTTGCTAAAAAATAATCTTAAGCAAATAGGGAGCATTGTGACATACAGGGATTAGTGACCTCAAGGTCACTGCAACAAGACTGAATGCCATGAACTTCCAAATCCAACAAAAATAAACACAAAATACACCACTTTATTTAAATTTCTGTCATGGATGGATGGACTGATGGGGTTAAAGAGACCTAACTACAAGGTCATCGGCCCCTTAATCCTTTGGGAGTCAGACAGGGAGTAGTCCCCAGAGAGAAAGTACACTGAAGGCAAATTCCAAAGGACTCGACTGTATCCGAGAAACAAGAAGCCTGAGACACAGAAGCACGTTGAAGTGAATGAGGGACAAAAGGATGAAGATGGGAGTGGAAGAGTTGCCCCACCCGAAAGCAGCTGGCAGCCCCCTGAACATGTTATGCGTCCGGAGACACCTGCTGCATCCAACTGGCACTTCCAAACCCTCCATTACCATAAGAAAACAAACTACACACAGACAGGATAAAACATCAGGAAAGGGTACAATGACAACGAGTCTATCAAGCAATGACAAATATAAAAGAAGAAGAAGAATTAAAAACTTGGGAAGGGCAGGAGCCAGGCTGGACCACCGAGCAAGGGCAGCCATGGGCCCCTAACGTCAGAGCATGTGATGGGGAGCCCTCCAATCTCTCAATTGGCCAATTAGGCTGATGTGTCCTACATCACAATGAGTAAGGGGGGAAAAAAAAAAAAAAAAAAAAAAAAAAAAAAAAAAAAAAAAAAAAAAAAAAAAAGGAGCAACATAAAACCAAATCAGCCACTTTGGCATCATCCGCCAGCACCAGAGGTAGCGTATCAGCAAGCTTAAGGTTTTGCCATAGGGTGGACAAATTAGGGCAGTCAAATAGGATGTGGGCCACCGTGAGACAAACACCACACTGAAGGGGGGAGGAGGAGGGGTGTATCCTCACACTAGATGATGTGGCTGTCAATCAGCCAACTGTGCAAGTGTGGACAATGCGCAACGGACAGTACGTTCCTGTGAGAACAAAGGAAGGACTGCCACATGGTCATGGTCTCTTATTTTTTGCAGTTTATTTAGAGAAACCAACAATTATCGGCGTTGAGTCGACTGAAGGTCCATTTCCTTCTTCACCAAAGTCAGCATCATGGTAGCCAACATGGCAAACAGATCAGTATGTTCATTCCCTGGGATCCCAATGTGACCAGGGGTCCATACAAAGATGACCATCCGTCCAACATGGTGGTCATACGGAAGATCCTGGAAAATCACAATTAATGCATTTCGAGAGTAGCACTGGCCGACAGCCTGGAGATTACTCAAGGAATCACTATCAAGTAAGAATGACTCACCAGTGCAAGAACAAAAGTAGCCGATGGCTACCAATTCTGCAGTCAATACAATGCATCCGTTTGACAGGGAGCGTAGTTCGGTCCACCTTTCATGTGTATAAGCAAATCCAGTTCATCCGTCGGCAGTAGTCATCAGTGTATACCATGTCTGAACTTAGAAATGTGTCAAAGATTTCCAGAAACAGGCCGCAAAAATCCGTAGGGTCTACTGAGTCTTTCAGTCTAAAGGAGAGGTCAAAGCAGATCCAATGACATGGAGGCACACGATTTCTCCCCGACACGAAGCGACAGTGAGAAAGATGGAGTTCAGAGCAGAGACTATGTATACCACCTGCGATTGTGACTCCAGGCCTTGGCCTCTATCATGGAATCTAGATCTTTCTACCAGCTAAAAGGATGCTCAGAGGAGCATTGAGTTTGTGTTGCACAGTTGAGCAGCAGTTGTTTGAGCCTAATATGTACGGGAGGGATGCCAGCCTCCATAAGTACATGGGGCTAATCCGAAAGACACCTGTTACAAGTCCATCCCCACAACAGCGTATTTGGGTCCAGCACAGCCATTATCCAGGTTCCCATAATCAGGTTGTGACAGGTTCAAAATTTTGTAGAGCCACAAAAGTGTAGAGTGGTCTGCACCCCAGCTGGTGTTACTGAGAAAGGGAGAAGAGTATTAAAGTATGACCAGCATGACTGCTTAAGTTGCCATAGATAGGGTAGACATGTCAACTGGGCATTGAAGGCCAATCCCAAAAAACAATAAGACTCCACCACCCTGAGCATTTTGTCCCTGAGGTAGCGTTCTGGCTGGGTATGGACAGTACAATGGCGACAGAAGTGCACAACAAGTCTTGGTGGCAGAAAACCAGAAGCTATGGGCAGAGCAACTTTTGTATGGTACCCTGCAGTTGGTGTTGCGTGTTGAGGAACAATAATAGATGCAAAAGTTGTCAGCATACAGGGAGGATAAAACTGCAGATACCACAGCTGCAGCTAGACCAATGATGAACACTAGAAAAAGAGGCACACTCATTACAGAGTGCTGTGGGACCAAATTCTCCTGTACAAAAGTACTGCTGTAGGAAACACCAAGTTAAACTCAGGAAGACAGCGAGACAAGAAGTTCTGGATTAAAATCGGAACTTGGCCCGGCAGACTCCACTCATGCAGGGTAGCAAAAACATGGTGACAGCATATGGTGTCTCACATCCTACACAAATCAAAGAAGACAGCAATGCGATGTTGAAGGTGAGCAATAGCTGACCAAACAGCAGACTCCAGGCAGACTGAATTGTCAGCAGTAGAATGGCCTTGGCGAAAACTGCCCCAATACAGCCAAAAGACCTTGAGATTAAAGTTACCAACACAGCCATCAGCTCACCTTATGTTCAAGCAACCTGCAGACAACATTACTGAGGCTAACTGAGCAATAGCTGACCAGTTTGAAGGGGTGTATACCCGCTTTCAGTACTGGGACAATCACATGTTCTTGCCACTGGGACGGGAACTCACCCTTGCTACTTGAGAGCAGCAAGGATATGACATTGGCAATCCACTGATAACTGTTTTGAGCATTTGGCTGTGAACGTGGTCAGTCTGGCCCTGGAGCCATGTCAGGCCAGAGTGCTAGAACAATGAGGAATTCCCATTCACTGAATGGAGCATTCTAAGATTCCAGGTGACATGTAGTAAATGGTAAAGAAAGTCACTCTGCCACTGTCTGAGGGACAAAACACAGGATGACAATTCTCAGACGCAGGGGCTCGAGCATAATGAAATGCAGAATGTTTGGCAATAGCATCTGTTTCAATGTAGACATCAACATTCACAGAGGTACCAGGTACAACCCTGGAGTACTGGTGTTCATAGACAGATCGAATCTTGGCCCCAACCTATGAAGAAAGAGCACATGGTGCAATGGTAGCAAGTCATTTTATGAGATGGTGGTCCACGGCACAAAGCCATTTAAAGGCAATGAGGTGCTCCATCGACAGATGTCACTTATGGCGTTAGAGAGCCCACCCATCTGCAATCTCTAATGGTAAAAGTTATTTTGGTGGTCCACCGAGATACTGTCTACCAGTGGGGGATCCCAAGGAAGAGGATGGTGGTGATGGTTTTTTGTTGTTTTTTATGTGGGTTTAGGGAGCAAAACATCTAAGGTCATAAGCATCCAGTATAGAACCATAGAATGCTGGGACCATGAGGGTAAAAAACCGTTTCGATGTCCAATACAGAAAGGAAAGACAAATCTAAAATGTACGACGTTACGGAAGAGTATCTGAAAGATGTCAACTAGACACCGGAGTCATCAGGTAGAAATGAAATCTCTTTTGTCAAATTACTGCTTTGTAAAAAACTTAAAACGCGAGGCACAGCTCGCACGTCATCTGCTAAAATGTCCGGCAAAGCAGGCGGCAGCCCGACCCTGAGGCGTAAGTGGCTAAAATAGGGGCAGAGGATCAGGAAATGGCTAGCTACAGAATAGACAGCTCGGTGCAGGGTCACTGCTCAACAAGTGGTGGTGACTAAAGCAACAGTGCCCTATTCACAACCGAGCTAACATTATTTCCTCACGGCGAAACAGCTGGGAGAGGTTTGACTTATCTGAGTCTGTTCCCATGAAGGGAGCGCCAATGGTCATGCCATAGTGACGTGATACGCTGATAGAGAAAATTACGAATATCTTATGAGGGACCAGAGTAAGAGGTGGGCCGACCGAGATGGACTGCGGCCTTGGCTGCAGCAGCAGCAGCAGCATCATTCTGAGGCACACCAACATGACCAAGAACCTACATGAACATCACTTGGGCTGCCCCTTTTGGGAACAAATGGAGGCAGTTCTGGATCCATTGAACGATGGGGTGGACTGGATCTGGAGGGAGTCGGAGCAGATCACACAGAAAGTGAGCTGGTGCCTCCGGACATAGTGAACAGCCTGATAAAGGGCGAAAAGCTCTGCTGTAAAAATTGTGCACTGGTTGAGAAGCCGGTATTGAAACTTATCATCCCTGATGACAAAAGCACAGCCAACACCGTGGGCAGACTTGGAACCTTCAGTGTACAAAAATATGCTTTCGGCAAGTTGTAAGAGAATTTTTGCGGCGATAGGCCAGCTCGGGTGTTGAATCCTTCAGAACTGAGGTCAAAATGAAAACAAACCTGTGCCTGAAGTCAAGGTGGTTAAGGGCTCTCCGCAATTCGGAAAGTGGCAGCTGCTGAAGCATGTGACAAAAGCGGACGCCGGGAGGCCGCAGAGAAGAAACGTACATCTCATATTGGCAGTCAAGAATGTCGTAAAAAAAAAAAAAAGGGTCAAAGGTTGGGTGGCCTGGCATGGAAGAAAGCCGACACACATACCTACTGAGTCGGATGTCGCGCCCATATGACAGAGGTAGTTCACCGGCTTCTGCATATAGACTCTCAACTGGGCTAGTACAGAAGGCACCAGTGGCGAGACGGATCCCCAAATGGTGGATTGTATTAAGATGGCGTAAGATAGATGGCCGTGCAGAGGAGTAGACAATGCATCCATAATCCAACTTGGAGCAGACAAGAGATCGATAGAGGTGGAGGAGGACAGTCCAGTCAGCTCCCCAAGAGGTACCACTCAACGTGATAGTTTGAGGTGAGGAGTGTCTGACATCATGGTAATTAGCACCCTGACAAAAAGTCAGCACACTAATCTTGTGGGACCAAGGAAGAGGGGATCACCAAGTCAGCTGCCAAGAGAGTGGCTGCAGTTGCACTCTGGTCAACTGCATCAATACCGCCATGTGGCATGATGTGAAGGGCAATAGCATGATGAAAGCATCCCAACCAGCTTTGGAGAGAGCCCATCTGAGTGGACACACAGGCAAGTAATGCCAAAGGAGGGTCAAAACGAATAGAAAATGATCAGTGTCACACAGGTCATCATGGTAACCATTGCACAGGTACCTTCCCCTCACCCTCACAATGAAATGGCTACCCTGCTGGATTTTCGATGTAGCACCTTTTCAAAAAGAAGGATGCAAAGAGAGAATACCACAAATGTGGAACACAGGCCACAATGGACAAGCTTCCCTGCATTGTACGGACTTATGTAAAATTTAGGAATGAAGTACCAAGTCAGACTTGATAACGGGACCATATAATTAAAATGAAAAGGTATAGAGGGCTGGAAGGTAAGAAAACTTATGTCCAAAACACAAACCAGATCCAAGCACAAATGACACCAAGAAGAGCGTCCAATGGAAAAGTAATCAAAACAGAATAATAGAAAGACAGACTTGCAGCACAGAAAGGGAAATAGCACCGCAAGGGCTGAGGGCCACTGGTGCTCAGGCAAGTACTTACAAAAGAGCTGAAAGGGGCAGAGAGTGGGGTTGACGTAGTTGCATGCAATTTATACGGGTGACAAGTTTCGAACAAAGCCATTCATTTTCAAACCAGACCCACACTAAAACTGCTTGTCACAGCAAAATCTCACTGATATACTTTGGTAATGTCACACAACACACAGTCCTACAAACAGATATGGAGTCTCTTATTACCTGTGTGACACAGTCAACAGATTGAACACTCATTTGCACTCTGTTGAATGTATTATGCCTGTAATAAGATCACTCCATGTTTATTTAAGGACTATGTGTTGTTTGGATGTTACCCAAGTACATCACTGGGATTTTGCTTTGATAACACTTTCAGTCCAACTTTGGTTTGAAACTAGTCACCACTATGAACTAGATGCAACTGTAAGAGATTTAAATGTAAGTTGTTGCTCTTTCTCCAACAAATTGTCAGAATTACATAAACAAAATATATCTATTTAAGGTAGCAGATAAAAATTCTGCTTGACGTCCTTCTGAAACTCTCTTTCCACTCCATCCAAATTAAGGATATAAATTTAGAGCGGATATGGCTTAAATTCAAAGAAATACTATCAGCAGCAATTGAGAGATTTATTCCACATAAATTAATAAGTCTGGTACTGATCCACCATGGTACACAAATAACGTCAGAACACCGTTGCGGGAGCAATGAAAAAAAAGCATGCCAAATTGAAAAGAATGCAAAATCTTCGAAGTTGGCAATGTTTTACTGAATCTCGAAACTTAGCACAGACTTTAATGCAAATGCTTTTAATAACTTTTACAATGAAACTCTGTGTCCAAACTGGGCAGAAATCCAGAGAGATTCTGGTCATATGCAAAATACAGCAGAAGCAAGACACAATCAATACCTTCACACTGCCTCTAAAATAGAATTACTGAACACAATTTTCCAAAATTCCTTTGCTAAAGAAGAAGTAAATATGCCAGAATTCTAACCAACAACAGCTGCCAAAATGACATCCTCAGTGTAGCGAAGCAACTTAAATCATTTAATAAAGCAAGTCTGCTGGTCTAGATTGCATACCAATTAGCATGCTGTCAGAAAATGCTGAGACAATAGCTTCATACTTAGTAATCACATATAATTACTCACTTGACGAAAGAATGTGCCTGAAAACTGGACAATTGCATAGGTCACACCAATACTCAAAAAGGAAATAGGAGTAACCCCACAAGTTACAGATCTAAATCACTGGTGTCAATTTGCAGCAGAATTCTGGAACACATACTGCATTCGACCATTATGAATTACCTCAAAGAAAACGGTCTATTGACACTATCAGCACAAATTCAGAAAACATCATTCTTGTGAAACACAGCCTAGCTCTACATTCACACAAAGTAAAGTGGGCTGTCAACAGGGGTCCTAAATGGATTCCATATTTCTAGATTTCCAGAAAGCTTTTGATATCATTCTTCAGGAGAGACCTCTGACCAAATTACACACCTGCAGAGTACCATCTGAGTTGTACGACTGTATCTGTGAGTTTCTATTGGAAATGTCTCCGTTCATAGCAACTGATACAGTCACCTAGTAAAACTGAATTAGTGTGTGTCATTCCCAAAGGAAGTGTTATAGACCCTCTGCTATTTCTAATCTATGTAAACAATTTAGGTGACAGTCTGCGCAACTCTCTTACAATGATTGCAGATGATTCTGCCATTCACCATATAGTCAAAGTAATTAGAAGTTCAAAACCAATAGCAAAATGACAGACACAATGTCTCTATGGTGCAAAAAGTGGCAACTGACTCCAAACAATGAAAAGATGAAAAGTGAGAGGTCATCCACGAAATATTACATGGAATATGTAATTTCGTGACACAATAAACCAACAAATCTAATGGCTAGGAATTACAATTATGAACAACTAAAACTGGAATGATCACATGGATATTGTTGGGGCGGGGTGGGGGATGGCAAGCTAACCAAAGATTGATTTATTGGCAGAACACTTAGGAGATACAACAAGTCCTTCTAAAGAGACTTCCTACACTACTTGTCCTCCTCCTCCTGGATTATTGCTATGCTGTGTGGGATCCTTAGCAGATGGGATCGATAGACGACACTGGAAAGTACAAAGGAGGTCAGCTCATTTTGTATTACCACAAAATAGAGGAGAGAGCATCACAAATATGATAAGCAAGCTGTGGTGGCAATCATTAAGACAAAGGCTTTTTCATTGTGGCAAGATCTTTTCACAAAATTTCAATCACCAACTTTCTCCTGTGAAAGTGACAATACTTAATGACTCCAACCTAAACAGGAAGGCATGATCATCGTAATAAAATAAGAGAAATCAGCGCTAGTGTGCAAAGATTTAAGTGTTCTTTTTTCCCACCCGCTATGAGAGAGTGGAAAGGTAGGGAAATAGCCTGAATGTGGTTAAATGAACTCTCTGCCAGGAATTTAAGTGTGAACTGCAGAGTAACTTATGTAGATAAGAATTTCAAAGTGGCAGAAAGATTGGAAACTTACTTTAAATGTTCAGAAATGTAAAATTGTACACTTCAGAAAAATGATACAATATCAGTGAGACAAAGTCAGTCAGTCAACTCATACAAATACCTGGGTGTAACACTTTGTAGAGCATGAGTGGAATGATCACATACTGGTAGGCTCAGCCATAAGACTGATTTATTGGTAGAATACTGGGGAAATACAGTCAGTCTCCAAAGAAAAGAAGATTGCTTACAAATCACTCACACTACACATATACATATCTACAGCTACATCCATACCTATACTCGAAGCCATTATGAAGTGCGTGGCAGAGAGTATGTCCCATTGTAGCAGTTTGTAGGGTTTCTTCCCTCTCCATTTACGTATGAGTGCGGGAAGAATGATTGTTTAAATGCCTCTGTGAGCGCTATAATTAATATAATCTTGTCCTCATTATCCCTATGTGAATGGTACATAGCAAGTTGTTGTATATACCTAGAGTCATCATTTGAAGCTGATTCTTGAAACTTTATAAGTAGGGATAGTTTATGTCTGTGTATATGTTCAAGAGTCTTCTAGTTCAGTTCCTTCAGTATATCTGTGACTCTCTTCTATTGGATCAAACAAACTTGTGACCATTTGTGCTACCACTCTCTGTATGTGATTGATATCCCCATTAGTCCTATTTGTTATGGCTCCCACATACACTAGCAGTAGTCTAGAGTGGGCACACGAATGATTTTTAAGTAATCTCCTTTGTAAACTGATTGCATTTCCCCAGTATTCTATCAATGAACCCAAGTCTACTGCCTGCTTTACTAATGACTGACAACCTAAGTGATCATTCCATTTCATACCCGTACAAGTGTTACAACCGAGTATATGTATGAGTTGGCCGATTCCAACAGTGACTAATTGATATAAGATACTAAGATTTTTTGTTCTGTGAAAATTTTACATTTCTGAACAGTTAAAGCAAGTTGCCGTCTTTCTGCCACTTTGGTACCTTATCACGATCTGACTGAATATATCTGCAGCTTTTCTCCAACAGTACTTCATTATAGGTAACTGCATCACCTGCAAAAAGGTTGAGTTTACTATTAACACTGTCCGCAAGGTCATTGATATACAAAATGAACAGCACGGGTTCCAACACAACCGAAGTTACTTCTACATCTGACGATGACTCTACATCTAAGATAACCTGCTGTATTCTCCCTACCAAAAATTCCATAACACAGTCACAAATTTCACTTGACACACCATACAATTGTACTTTTGACAAGAAGCACAGAGGTGGTACAGAGTCAAACGTTTTTCAGAAATCAAGAAATTTGGCATCAATCTGACTGCCTTGATCGAAAGCCTTCATTATGCCACTGAGAAAACTGTGTGCTGGGTTTCACATGATCAATGACATCCTAGAATATTGCTCAAGAGTGTGGGACCCATACCAACCAGGACAAAGAAGAGACATTGAAAATATAAAAAGAAGAGCACCATGAGTGGTCATTGGTTTGTTGCTCATGGAAGAATGTCATGGAAATTCTAAAAAACCTGAATTGGCAGACGCCTGTAGATAGACGTAAACTATCTGAAGAAAGCTATTTATAAGCTTTCAGAAAACAGTGTTTAGCGATGACATGCACTACATCCTAATGTAATTCAGTCCCATAGAGATTGTGAAGATAAGAATGGACTAACTGCAGTACACACAGAGGTAATTAAGCAATCATTCTTCTTACATTCCATATTCAACTGGAATAACAGGAAGCAATCTTAGTACATCGTACACTGCAAAGTAGCATCTGTCATTTCAAACTTCCTGGCAGATTAAAACTGTGCACCAAACTGGCACTTGAAACTTGGACCTTAGCTTTTCATGGGCAAGAGCTCTACCAAATGCACTATCCAAGCACAACTCATAACCCTCCTTCATAGGGCCCAAGTATGAATCCCTGTCTGGCACAGTTTTAATCTGCCAAGAAGCTTCAAATTAGCACACATTCCATACTTGTTTTTCAGTTACTGAGAGTTGTCACCTGGGCAGATGTAGACGGGGAGGGGTAGGAAAGGATCCACAAGGTGAGAAAGGGGTAGCAAAATAGTTTCAGGTAAATTTTTCAACAGGTAACTCAGAAGCTACACAACAAGACGAAAGGAGTTCAGAGGGTAGAGCATATATGAGATAAAGATGGGGAGGAGGAGGAGAGGGAGTGGGGAGAGATTGAGGGAGTGGGGAGAGATTGAGGGAGTGGGGAGAGATTGAGGGAGTGGGGAGAGATTGAGGGAGTGGGGAGAGATTGAGGGAGTGGGGAGAAGTGGAGGGGAAGAAAAGTGGTAGGGAAGGCAGCACATGATCTGGATGAGAAAAGAGTGGTCCACACAGAAGAGAGACAGGGAAAGGTCATGTGAGGTATTACAAAGCAAGTTAGCTCATGTTTAGGCCAGGAGGAATGCGGCAGTGCAGAATACGTTGGACCCAGAATTCCCAACTGCATAATTCAGAGAAACTAGTTGAAATCAATTTGTGTTGTGGTGCACAGCATGTTTAGAAACTGAATGGTCAAGTTTGTGATTGGCAGCGGCCATTCATGTGAATAGACAGTTGGCTACTTGTCATGCTCAAACAAAGCTGCAGTAACTGCAGTACAGCTGATATATAATCTGTCTGCTTTCACATGTGTCCTAGCCCTTTATAATGTAGGAAATGCAAGCGAGTGGACTGTGGTAGGAGGTGGTGGGTGGGTGTATGGGACAGGCCTTGCACCTGAGTATCAGAAGGGAATTACCCATGAGGTGCAGGAATGGAAGCAGGATTGGAAAAGGGATGGACAAGAACGTTCTGTATGTTGGGCAGGCAATGGATCACTATTTTGGATGATGTCTGACATTGGGTACGATATCCATCTCAGGGCATGGCAAAAGATAGTCAAAGCCCTAGTGATGGATGAGGCTGAATTTCAAAAATTGGTCTTTTCTGGCAGTGGACTGGGGAAGACTACCATTTCACAACTGACTGCTGAGTAATTTTGTGCCAAACCTGTAAAAGCATTCATTTTATCTACCTGCCTTCTTGCAAGGCTTCTCCCTGATTTTCAAATCAGAATTTAAAATTAGTTTCCTGAAATGAATATGCAAATGAAATGAAGTTAGGCCTATATTTTTTTACATGATAACATTCTTATTTTTTTACTTACTGGCATCTTATTAGCATTTGTTTTAATTTTAGGTAAGCAAAGACAAAAAGTTGCATTTCCTTCAATCTGAAGAGTTTTGAAAACCTAGCTTCCATTCACTTAACTTGCATTCAATAACCAATGATAGAGAGGAGGAAAAACACACTCACTCACCTTCATACGTTAGGTCAGATGATTCTTTAAATGCACGATTCAATACTGAAGATGGAGTATTTGAAACAGACTGACAAATGTCCAGTGCATTGATACTGATCATAACAGCATCAGTACGTGCACACACATGCCTAACCAGACTCTTTTTACCACAACCTGGGGGGCCAGCCAAAAGCACCTACAACAAAATTTTCCATGAGACAATTTCAGAAACATTACACTACTGTTATAATAAATAAGTTAAATCAGTAATACACATCATATTATAGCTTTCGGGATGTTTACTGGATCATACAAAAAAATAAAATACAGCAGACAGAATGTATAATGCTCACAGGTTTGGTATTTACCACAAATTCCTTATAATAAAATAGGATTCCATATTAAGTCTGCTCTCCTACAGGCTTTATTTCAACATGCACATGATTAACAGGAACAGCTGCAGCAATTAACTTCAGCTTGCATTTTCAACAACATGTTACCTGATTTAGAACATCCTAGTGATGAAACATACATTTTCAGGCTCATGTTAAGATGTTTTCCTCATACTTCTCTTTGTAGCTTTACCTAAGACCTGTTTAACTGGACTTTTCCTCATCATGAACAATAGTTAACTAGCACTGTTTCTGTAATGAAAACTGAAGTGGCCTATTAACATGTAGACAAGGAGAGTTTGATTTTCCTGAATCACTTCAAGTAAAATAGACTCTCCTAATTACTATTCTCTAATAGTTGTTTACAATCAACAACTTACAGACAGCAAAATTAGACACTATTCAGTCAATGCACAGGCCTATTCACTGTAGGTATGTTCCAGTGATTGTGCAAATATTACATGATCCCTACAATAAAATACAGAAATTCAGTTTTTACTAACAATTTTCCTTGAAAGACGAATTCTTTCTACGACATTTTTTCGTTGTCTACCTGGGTTTATCATGGAGGTGATTAGTTTGAATATTCTCCGGTGTTAGCAAAAAAAAAAAAAAAAAAACTGGGCGACTGTCAAATGCATACAGTCCAAACCTAACATTTAATGAGTGTGCATAAAGTTCAAAGGAATAAACGAACTTGTCTTTTATACTTACTTGCTCATAGTGCCTTAGCTTGAGTCGTGGTTTTTCTCTAGCTTCTTTACTCTGCTCTATAATGTCTATCAATTTTGCGCAAGCTTCATCTAACCCACCTATTGCTGGAGCTGTATGTTTATCCTGTAACTGTTCAAATCTGACCTTACTAAGAAAACTACTAACAGAAATCTTCGTTGCCGAATTGATTCTTCCGCACGAGTTTTTATTGGATGGATGAATATCCCTTACAAACACGCAATGTATTCCACTTCTATGGATTTGTTTTAAGTTACGAAAAGATATTAGGCAGCAATCTGTAAACACATACAAGCGTAGCATGGCTCTGAGCTGAGAAATTAACACATTTCTGTTTTTCTTCCATAGCTTCAGCTGCGTAACACTGTCAAAAATGACAGTAACGTTCAGTGATTTGAAAGCAACTGGGCTGTCCACAAACTCCAATTGCTCCACCTCTATCACACTGTTCTCCACTACGGAAGCAATAGGCGGAATCACGCAGTCAGGTGATTCTGGAAAATCTCCACAACATTTTACGACGCTGGTATCCACTTGGACGAAAGAGCGATGGAGATTATGCCTAGGATATATTTTACAAACGGTTTTCCAATTATTCGACACTTTAATAAAGGCGTGTTGTCCAACTTGCCACTTCTCTTGTAATAATTCTGCAGGGACATACGCTTTCTGAATGTTAAACACACTCTTTTCCACTGTCAGTAAGTTCATCATTCTCTATAGCATTTGAAAACACAGTCTGTAGCGGGCAAATCGCACACGAGGCAGGTGCTATACTATTTGTTTACATTGAAGTGCACTGCGCACGTATCACTTGCGTGGCTAAAAGTCGGGCCACCACAGGCATGAATTACTTGTACGTGCATATCGCCACGGCCACTCGCGCAAGTCAACTTATGGAAACACCCTACTATCACAACACCAGTTAAAACACAGTTGCTAAAAAGTCGGGTTTCCACAGGCATGAATTAACACCAGTATTCTTACACGCAAGTTAGTGGCTCCACAAGCGAAAGATGTAAATGCTTCTTCACAACTTAGAAGAGGGCGATAAGTGAATTAGTGAAGTTATTCGATCGGAGTTGCACAGCTTTTATCCAAAACCTTGTAGTCACGTTGACAAAGAGAATACGGATCCACAAATGTTGGGTACAGAAATGGGTAGCTCGTAGGAATCGTTTAGGGCCAACCAATACACTAATGAATGAGTCACTTGTCAAGGCCAAGTTTCCTTCGAAGTAAACACAAATTTGAATTCCTTTTGAGCTACCTTTATGAGTCTATAAAAAAGGCTAAAACACACATGCCAGATTCAGAGGCAGATCGCATTAAATTACAAGTAACATAGCGCTATCTGATGACTTTAGACGCATTATCGTCACTGCAAAACGCGTATCGTGTTATTACGAGCTCTATTTCTAAATTTTTATATGTAGTACTGGTTGATATCTTCAATACACTGAAGGTAGACCGGATGATTTTCTTTCGTGGAGGACCACACTCATGTTGAACTTCTTGAAAGAAATTCCGCCATTTCACTATAGATTTGTATTCATTTATTCTACATTATTATGGTGTCGCCTTTATGGTCATTCTCGAGTGCAACAATAAATCTTAAAATTGACCATTCTATGTAACTGACTCGAAAATGGCGCAAATTTCTTTTCCAAAAAATACATCGGAAAGTTTTTAAGTGTTTACCATCGACAATTTTGCTTGGTTTTCATATTTAGAGTTAGTCTAAGTTCTGACAGGACACAGGTGCTGCAAACATTAACGCTTCTTGTACCGGCATGTTAATTAATATAGTAACCAAACTTTATAATATTGTGCAGGACAATCATTACTTAGTGGTCGCCCCAATACGAACATTGTTGAATTTACATAGGATTTTAATTAGGGTCAAGGGTAGCTGTGTGTCTCCAAAGGCACAATTTTTTTTTTTTTTAATTTCCACTTCATTGTTATATATACTCCCAAGAGCTAAAGAGAATAATTATTATGATGATACTGAAATAATTACTGTTCTGCAGTAATAGGAACCTCAGCCACTACATTCTCTCAGTTAATATACTTTTCGAGTCAGTTTCGCCACTTCAAACCACGCTGTATAACGTCATACAAATAAGTGATTATAAGAAATTACTGAAACCCAGAATGAGATCACTATTGTACTGTTTATTTAGTCACTTTACAAAGTATTTATTCACTTAGTTGAACAATAAGTGCATTATTTTGGCATGACGCTAAAGTTAGGATCACACACACAACTCAGGTGACGCCACAGATAATGGCATACTGCAGTGACACGGTAGTTGCATGTATAAACACCTAGTTTTCACTGGCCTCATTCAAGTGACGCAACCTCTGTGATACCACAAAGAGTTCAACTCAGTTGTACTCTGTGCCGCCGCTAGCTTTCTCCTTCACTGAACACTATTGTTGCTGTTGTGGCCTTCAGTCCAAACATGGGTTTGATGCAGCTCTCCATTATACTCTATCCTGTGCAAGCATTTCATCTCTGAGTCACTACTTTAATCTACATCCTTCTAAATCTGCTTACTGTATTCATCTCTTGGTCTCCCTCTACGATTTTTACTCCTCACACTTCTCTCCAATACCTAATTCGTGGTCCCTTGATGTCTCTGAATGTGTCCCACCAACGGATCCCTTCTTCTAGTCAAGTTGTGCCACAGATTCCACTTCTCCCCAGTTCTATCCAGTACCTCCACATTAGGTACATGATATACCCACCTGATCTTCGGCATTCTTCTGTAGCATGATATTTCAAAAGGTTCTATTCATTTCTTGTCTAAACTACTTCGTCCATGTTGCACTTCCAGACATAGCTGCACTCCACCCAAATACTTTCAGAAACGACTCTATGATATTAAAATCTATGTTCCATGTTAACAAATTTAACTTCTTCAGAAATACTTTTCTTGCCATCGCCAGTCTACATTTTATATCCCCTCTACTTCGAAAATCATCAGTTATTTTTCTGCCCAAATAGCAAAACTCATCTACTACTTAAAGTGTCTCATTTCGTAATCTAATTCCCTCGGCATCACATGATTTTATGTGACTAGATTCTATTATAATGGTTTTGCTTTCCTTGATGTTCATCTTATATCCTCCTTCCTCCTGTTCAACTGTTCTTCCACGTCCTTTGCGCTCTCTGACAGAATTACAGTGTCATTGGCAAACCTCAAAGTTTTTATTTCTTGTCCCTAGATTTTAATTCCTACTCTAAACTTTTTTTTTTCTCAGTGTACGGATTGCATAACATCAGGGACAGGCTACAAAGCAGTCTCCCTCCCTTCTCAACCACTGCTTCTCTTTCATGCCTCTCAACTCTTATAACTGTCCTCTGTTTTCTGTACAAGTTGTAGATAGCCTTCTGCTTGCTGTATTTTCCTTCTGCTTCCTTCAAAATTTCAGAGTATTCCAGTCAATATTGTGAAAAGCCTTCTCAAAGTCTACAAATATTTTAAACACAAGTTTACCTTTCCTTAACTTATTTTCTAAGAAAAGTGCTGCGTTAGTGTTACTCTTAGTCATAGGAAATGGGAATTTTGTTAAAATTCAGTAAAGGTGCGGTTGGGCGATAAAGTCTGGGGCTGCTGGCAGTGTGTAGTAATAGTCGGCAGCCAATAGGCCAGACAGGGTAAACATAGTGAGGAGCTGCAATGGTGTTAATGCACGCACGACGTGTTTTGAGTGGTGCAACAATGAGGCAGGAAACCTCAGTGTTGGTTGAAGTTATTGCGATGTATGAGGCGAGGCAGTAGGCCAGAGCCTGGAGGACGATGTGTAAATGGCTGACATATGGGAATTTACCTCTGCCATAGTTTCTGTCTCTCTCTGACACTACATCAGAAGTGAGGGGAAAAGCAGTATAAATAGACGGGCAATTTTAGCTAGAGGCTAGGGTGTGCCAGGTCAGTTGAGAGTCGAGACGCACCTGTGCTGGTCTATGCTTATCAGGGCCAGTCTGGCAGTGATGCTGTAAATATTCTGTGTAACCTGTTCTTTATATCTATGTACTTGATTTTTAGGCCATATTCCACCTCTGGGGATGCAACACTGGGGTGGGACGGAACGGCAGCCAGGTACTTGGAGATTGCATGGTGTGCCTGAAGGAGGGCAGTGACAGCAGTCTGCAGCAGGTCCTGGATGGGCCACATTCGCTTCCCATCCGGGGTCCGGGCGAGGCGTAAGCCGTGGGAGGCGCGGCAGCACTGAAGCAGCGCCAAAGACGGCGGCGGGTGTTGCCAACCAGCAAGCACCACTAGTGGCAAGTTGCGGCACACCGTCCAGGAGGGCGCAGGTTCGAGTTCGGTCCTGTCATGGGAGCAGCAGCAGCCCGAGGGTCACAGGTGACCAGTATATCAACCTTCATCCCATGGTCGGACAGAGCTGGTCAAACGGGGCGGAGGGTGGTGGGGCCCAGGGACTCTAACAGTCTCCGGAATCGTGGTAGTAGAGTGGCACCTGTCGCTACGTCTCAGCGAGCGGTGACCAGGCGAACACGGCTGACTTCTATCATTGGGCAGTCTTCAGGACTGCAGCAGCAGTGTCGTCAGTCCAAGAGTGCTGAGACAGCTGGACTCGCAGAACAGCACGCGGGTGGCGCACTGATATTATGCCTCTGTAAACTAGTTGAATAAAGAAACGCTTCTGAATACTGCTGTATCACTCTGCTTTGCCCCTTGACGCTACTGAACTTCCTCGGCCTCCTGACAAAAGTAACACAATGGGTCCCAGCTACAGCTCAGCCATCTAGAGTCCTTGGTTCGACCATCGACCACCGCAACAAAAGTAATAGGGTCAGTATTGCCTCACACGTTCCTACATTTCCCTTGAATCGAAACTGATATTTCCCAAGGTTAGTTCCTATCCGTTTTATCATTCTTCTGTAAAGATATTGTGTTAGTATTTTGCAGCATGACTTATTAAACTGATAGTTCGGAAATATTCACACCTGTCAGCATCTGCTTCCTTTGAAATTGGGATTATTATACTCTTCATGAAGTCTGAGGGTATTTTGCCTGTCTCATACATCTTGCCCATCAGATGGAAGAGTATTGTCATAACTACCTCTCCCTAGGCAATCAGTAGTTATAATGGAATGTTGTTACTCCCTGGGTCTTGTTTGACTTAGATCTTCTAGTTTTCTATAAAATTCTTCTCGCAGCATCATATCTCTTGTGTCATCTTGCCATCTTCTCGTGCATTTCTATAATAATGCCCTCAAGTACATTGATTTATTGATCCATTTCATCTACAGCTGCACAATGTACAAGAGATATTTGAACTTTTATGTTACTATTAACAATTTTATGTATAATTATACCTTTGTAAATAAAATAACACACATTTATATATCAATTAATTATGAATACTTAAATAAATGTTGTTAAACTATATATGGGGAGATAATATGCAAATTTCTGTATAAGACTACATTGGATTAATATAGAAAAACTTATTTTTGTAGATATTTATTTACTGTGTAAGTATGACTGCATAATATACACATTGAACAGTGTTGCAGCTGGTACAGTTTTTTAATATCTGCAGCTGGTACAGTTTTTTAATATCTGCAACACGAAACGAGGAGTACTTAATTTTTTGTTCATTTGCTCAATATGTGCTGTCCATTTCAAGTTGTCTTGTAGATGGAGTACTTGAAATTTTGTACAGGCTGTTTTGGTAATTGTCTGTCCATATAGCTCTAGACATCAGATTTTTTGGTTGTGCTGTGTGCATATGCATAGCTACAGTCTTCCTAGTGTTAATTTTTAAGTCATTGTTATCAAGATAACAAGTTAGCCTGTCAGTGGCTTCTCTTATGTTTTCTTCTGAGTTTCCTGTAATTAGAGAGCTTGTATCATCAGGAAATTGAAATATTTTAATGCTGTCATTGCTTATGTTTAGGTCATTTACATAGAGTAAGAACAGAACAGGATCCATTACTGATCCTTGTCGCACACCATATTTAATAGTCAGTAGCTTGGAATTACATTTCTAAAGACATTATCTCTTTCATGCTCTATTTCCACATATTCTACATCTACATCTACATCCATACTCCGCAAGCCACCTGACACTGTGTGTTCCCTGTTCTTAAGATAAGAGCAGAGCCAGTTGTTAGCTGCTCCAATGAGGGCAAGATTTTCTAGCTTGTTGAGCAATTTATCGTAATTTATGGTGTTGAATGCCTTTAACATATCTAAAAATGTGCCCTTGGTAAATTTTTTCTTTAATGCTAACAGCGCCTCAAATAGAAAGGAGTGAATTGCTGATTTGGTTAAAGGATTTGCTCTAAACCCATATTGATATTCTGACAGAGTACCATTATTCTCTAAGAAGTCTGTTAGTCTCTTATTGAAGAGCCTTTCCAATATTTCTGAGAAAACAGACATAAGTACCAAAGGTCTGTAGCCTGAAATAACATTTTTGTTTCCTTTCTTGTACCATGGTTCTACTTTCACCATTTTGAACACACTTCTTTATAATTAAATCCGGTATATCATCTACTTCTGCAGAGTGTCTCATTTTGAGACTTTTTACTGTAACCTGCACTTCTTCTACATTTGTTGGGTACAGAAACATTGGTTTGCTTGAGGCTTTTTTGTCTGTTTCTTTATGCTCTTTTCTATGGGAGGTCTGTTATAGTAGTTTCTCTGTTACATTAATAAAATAATTATCAAACATATTAGCTACTTCCACCAGGTTATTAATGTTTTCCAAGCTAGATGAATTAATCTTTACACAAAAGCTTATAGCCTGCGCATGACTGTCTGAGGGTTGTAATGGAACATTTTAAAGGCTTTACTTTACCGAAGTATGCAATACCCTCCAAATTCAACCAGTTTAACGAGTAGTTATGATTATAGAAAAGTTATTGTGTATGTTAACAACGATTGCACAACATGTCTCCATAAACAGTCAACCCATTAAATTATACTGAATAACTGACCCACACAAAAGTTAATATCACTTGATCACTGATGCAGCAAATGTCATCATGCAAAAACACTAAGTTCATCTTAAATAATTAATATGAAGTACAAAAAATAGTTGCCAACTCGCGTATTTTGTATCTCCTTAAATAAAAATCACCCAGTGAAACCTATTTGTTCACTAGGAGCGTTTTCACTCGGTATTCACTTAAACACTCCTATTTTAGACGAAAACCAATGCAATTCTTAATAATTCATGTTATTTACTTATTTATGCAAATTAGAGAAGTCAATTGACAAACTTCTAAAAAACGGTCTTTTTTAACAAGGAATTATTCTGTCAACAAATCTGTCTGTCATTTTAATAACCTGTTAAATTATGTCACTCGATGTAAATTAATAACTTTTCTCCACAAATTACGATAACAGATGTATAAGTGACTTATAAAATATATCTCTTTTTAGTAGTTCTTTGACAAGGTTATAAATACAAGCAGCAAGAAGGGTTGGGACCACCATCTATGTCCACCCTAACGTCCCTATTCCCTTCGACTTCCTCTCCCACATTGACTCTACCTTCTCCTCCTACGTGATCGCCACTGCCCTAACGCCCCTATTCCCTTCAACTTCCTTTCCCACATTGAACGTACCTTCTCCTCCTACGTGATTGCCGCAGACCTCAACATCCATAGTCGTTCCGCTGCCCAATTACAGCGGTGGCATCGGTTCCTCTTCTCCCTTCAAGGCGACCTCATCCCCATCCCCCAGCACACCCATCCTGAATCCAACTCCACTCCCGATGTCATCCTTTCCTCCCCTAACCTCCTCGGCCGCATAACGGTGGATGTCCTGGAGCCTATTGGTAGCGACCATCTCCCTGTCCTCCTCACCGTTTCAGACGGTCGTCGCCCCCGCCCCGACCCTCGTAATGACCCTCCCCCAAAGTGCGTCCATGACTATTCCCATGCCAACTGGAATGCCTTCCAGGATACCCTCTCCACCCAGGTCGATAGTCACCCCTTCACCTACCACCACCCTGACGATGTAACCCATGTTGCCTCCTTTCTCCAGCAGACCTTGTCTGAGGCCATAGAGGCCCACGTCCCTACTGTCGCCATCCACCCCCACCGTCCTACCTTACCCCCACAGGCCGTCCTCCTCCTCCTCCTCCTCCGTGAATCCCGTTGTCTCTACGTGCCTTCCTCCACACACGTGACCCAGACACATTACGACGCCACCGGCAACTCCAGCGACACATTCGTAATTTGCTCGCGGCTAAGAAACACCGGGACTGGAGACAGACATGCACCCGTTTAAACGCTACCCTACCTATAAACTCGTCCAAGTTCTGGTCAGCCCTCCGTCGCCTTACCGGAACTAAACCCTCCCCCTACTATCCTCTTCTCCATGATCACCCCTTCCCTGACACACTTAGTAAGGCCAATCACTTTGCCTCCTACCTCTCCAATGTCTTTTCCATCCCCGATGATCCCCAGTTCGATTACTCCCTCTTCCCGGATGACCGCGATCGAACTGACACCTCTGTCCCTCCCCTTGCACCTGGTTTCCAGTACTTGGACAACATTGCACACACGGAATTTAATGCCCCTATCACTACACAGGATCTCATTGCTACACTCTGCACAAAACGCAACACCGCTCCTGGTCACGATCGTGTCACCTTAGTGAGGCTCCTGTCTCTTTCCTCTCCACCCTGGCCAGGCTCTACAATGTACTCCTGTCCACCTGTTACTACCCTGACCTGTGGAAAACCTCCCGTATCCTGATGTTCCTTAAACCTGGTAAACCGCCCTTGCCCTCGCCCCCACCCTGCAGTGCTCCCAACACCTTCTCTAATCCCATCTTGACCGGTACACCGCTTCGTGCTCAAGGTCAATCCCTCCAAAACCCAGGCAAAACCACCCCTTCCTTTCGTCTCCTTGATTTCTATCTTACCATCTATGGCCATTCTATCGCCCTCACCCCCACCCTTATGTACATCTCCGAACAATCCAAGCCAAGGCACGCTCCCAACTCCATCTCCTCAAGCTCCTTTCCGGCCGTATGTGGGGTCTGTACCCCTCCACCATACTCCACACCTATAAATCACTCATCCGCCCTATCCTTTGTTACACCCATCCGGCCTAGATCTCCGCCCCCCCCCCCCCACCTTTTATAAATCCCGTCAAATCCTTGATCCTTGTACGCCATGCTCTTCGCCTCGCCTATTGCATCTATCTCCCCTCCCCCACGCGGATCCTGTACGAATTCATTCCGTTCCCCCACCTCCTCCTCTTCCTTGAAAGGATACGGATCCTGTACACTTCCCGTAAATTCGATCCTCCTCACCCGCTTGTCTCGCCCACCCTCTCCCACCCCTGCCTGCTGCCGTGCCTGTATTCCCACATCCCGCCCGGTCTCCATCTCTCTACCCTCCTTACCCTCTCCCAAGGTGGCTTCCGCCAACTCCCCCTCCCTGATGATGTTCTCCTCCCCTCCATCTGCCCCTCCTATCAACTCTGATCCTCCCCTCCCACATCCTGTGTCTTTTTCTTTTGGCACCCTCCCTCCCTTCTTTCTCCTTCCCCCCTCCCTTCCTCCACCCCTCTTCTCCCGGGCTTCCCCTCACCCTTCCTCCCTCCCCCCTATCACCGCTGCCTGTGGCATCTCTGCTCTTCCCGCTCCCTCTCCCACCCCCTCCTCCTCCTCTCTTGGCAGGTCCCCGGACTCATACACGCTTCGTGAACAATCACGCGCCGGAGATCAGCGCCTCGTGTTTCTGCATGTGCCGTCGTTTGTGCTTAAGTGGTTCAGTGTTATTCGTTTTGTGCACCTATGTTCGCGTGTGACAATTTTCGTCTATGGGTGTGTCCAAGTGTCTAAACAAATTTTATCTTCGACTCTACGCCCGTGAATGGCTCCATGTATTTTAAAAAGTGTTTGTCTCTGTTTATATGTCCACCATATTTTTTTCTCTAATTGTCTTCATTTGTATCTTTTGTGTTTCTCTGAGGCCAAAGAGCGGTGTAGTATGCTGCTGCTGGCCTGCCTGTAAACAGGTTTAAAATAATAAAGAAAAAAAAGGGTTGGGAGCACAGTCGAAATGTCACTTTGGTAAAGTGTGTATATCTGTTATTGTTCAAGGTGGGTAAACAATGCAAAGAACATGTAAAAGAAGTACTACTTTGTATTGTGTCATTGTCTTTGGTGGACAGTGGAATTAAGATGGCCACCAGAGTAATAAATATTTTAAGTTTAAATATTTGTTGGTTTCACTCATTATTTATCATCAAAAGCACATCAAGAACACGGGACTTCATCTTTTTACCCCTAGACAACCAGATTTAGAGCCAACATCAGCATCGAGTCACAGAAGCGATTACCACAATGCATTTTAATGGCGCCAACCTAACGTCAAGTGCTAACAAGCTCCTTAAATTATAGCAATATCTACGACTAGGCAACCATTACAGGGTTCAGCTTTAATTACTACTGATTTATATTTTGTTTTGGAGCTAATTATTATTTGGTCTATAGTAATACTAGAATGATTCATTTCATATATAGGGGAGCATACTGTAATCTCCAAATTATTGACTGTTAGTATGTTCATCAACTCAGATGTTGACCTGCTTGGCTTATTAAAGTCTACATTTAGGTCTCTACGTATAAGAACTGTTTTTCGGTTTGTTATTACTTTATTCAGCAAACTATCAAGATGAGGGTTGAACTTGTATAGACCCTCTAAATACTCCTTTCACCTTTCAGCATTTCCTTCTTTGCTTAGGACCATTTTTCCAGCTGAGCTCTTGATATTCATACAGGTTGTTCTCTTTTTTCCAAAGGTCTCTTTAATTTTCTTGTAGGCGGTGTCCACCTTTTCCCTACTGAAATCTGCTTTTAAATCATTGCATTTGTCCTCTAGTTATTGCTTCTTAGCCATTTTGCACTTCCTGTCAGTCTCATTTTAAGATATTTGTATTCCCTTTTGCCTGCCTTATTTGGTGCATATTTACATTTTCTCCTGTCATCTATAAAATTCAGAAACTTATCTGTTGTCTTACCTAAGGATTTCTATTAGACATCATATTTTTACCTATTTGATAAGTCTGCTGCCTGCACTATTATATCTCTCTTCCCCTACTGTATTCCTTTCTCCTGCACTTGGCAATCGTTCCCTAGTACTCCCTCCGAAACTCTTAACAACCTCTGGGTCTTTCAGTATATCCAGATCTCATCCTCTCAATTTCCTACGTCGTTTTTGGGTTCTTCAGTTTTAATCTACAATTCATAATCAATAGATTGTGGCCAGAGTTCATAGTTGTCTGGAAATGTCTTACAATTTAAAATCTGGTTCTGAAATCTCTCTCTTATCATTATACAATCAATCTGTAACCTCCCATGTCTCCAGGTCCCTTCCACATATGCAATCTTCTTTCATAGTTCTTAAACAAACTGTTAGCGATGATTAAGTTATGTTATGTAAATTGAGGAGGAGGGGGGGGGGGGGGGGGTAGGAGGAAAGTAGAGGAAAGGGAGGGAGCTGTTGAAGTCAGCTGGAATGGGACTTTATGTGTATTTAGCAGCAAGAAATAAAAATATGTGCCTGACCAGCATTCGACCCTAGGCAATAGTGTTAATCATTGCACCATCCAAACACAATTATGCGGACTATCAAAGCGGGTCTCCTGGCTGACCCACATTCCGACCTAACACTCCCCATTCACAGTCCTCGCCCATGTCCCCCACACTCACTGCTTTGAGATTCCCACATGATATCGACTGTAATTGTGCATCCGCACTTATGGTGTTGGATTCATCTGAAAGAACACACACAACATGTTGATATAATTGAGTCACCCTGATGGACAATGAATCCACCATTTTCAGTGTGGATGCATGATTAAGTTCATCCTCATGTCGGTATCTCAAAGTAGTGAGCCTGGAGGGCATGGATGGGGACTGCAAATAGGCAGTGCTGGGTGGGAATGTGGATCAGCCAGGAGGCATGCTGAGACAATCCATGCAATTTCGATAAACACTGTGTCCAGATGGCACAGTGGTTAATGCAGCTGCCAAGTGAGCCGGAGATCCCAGGTTCAAATAAGTTTGTCACACATTTTCATATGTCACCACTAAATCCACCTAAAATCTCACCACAGCTGACATAAATAGCTCCTTCCCTTTCCTTCCCTTCCCTTCCCTTCCCTTCCCTTCCCTTCCCTTCCCCCTCCTCCCCATCAATTTACATAATTTGTATGACAGCTCTGGATCCAGCATGGTGTTTCTTCTTCCAGCCACGACCAAAAGAACAGACACCACACATTCATGTAACTAATTCAACTTAATGGGCAATGAATCTCCTACCTTCAGTGTGGATGCACGGTTATCTCTGACCTCATATGGAAGTCTCAGAGTAGTGAGCATGGAGAACATGGACCGGGCCTGCAGATCAGTTGGGAATGTGGCATCACTTGAAGCTGTGCCAAGATAGTCCATGCAACTGAAAAACACAGTCTCTGGATGGTGCAGCGATTAATGCAACCACCTAGTAAGTAGGAGAGGCCAGGTTCGAATAAGTCTGGTTCACATTTTCACATGTCGCCGCTAAATCAGCATAGAGTGCTGTTTCAGCTGACATCAATAGTTCCTTCCCTTTCCTTTCCTCTACTTCTTCCCTTCAGTTTACATATTATGTTTCACAGCTCTGGATCCTATGTGGTGTCTCTTTTCCCAGGCATACTTGAAAGAACAGCACCACACATTGTTGTAACTGATTCACCTCGATGGGTAATGAAGCCTGCACCTTCAGTGTGGATGCAAAATTACTTAAAATAGCAAGCATGGAGGACTTGGACAGGGACTGTGGATAGGTGGCACTAGGTGCGAATGTGAGTTGTCCAGCAGGTGCGCCAACACAGTCTGCACAATTGCGATAATTATTATATTGCATTATGTTCGAGTATAATGACTTTTCTGGAGACTAGAAATCTACTCTGTATGAATCAGCATGGGTTTCGAAAGAGACGGTCGTGTGAAACCCAGCTCGCGCTATTTGTCCACAAGACTCAGAGGGCCATAGACACGGGTTCACAGGTAGATGCCGTGTTTCTTGACTTTCGCAAGGCATTTGACACAGTTCCCCACAGTCGTTTAATGAACAAAGTAAGAGCATACGGACTATCAGACCAATTGTGTGATTGGATTGAGGAGTTCCTAGATAACAGAACGCAGTATGTCATTCTCAATGGAGAGAAGTGATTTCAGGTGAGCCACAGGGGAGTGTCGTAGGACCATTGCTATTCGCAATATACATAAATGACCTGGTGGATGACATCGGAAGTTCACTGAGGCTTTTTGCAGATGATGCTGTGGTGTATCGAGAGGTTGCAACAATGAAAAATTGTACTGAAATGCAGGAGGACCTGCAGCAAATTGACGCATGGTGCAGGGAATGGCAATTGAATCTCAATGTAGACAAGTGTAATGTGCTGCGAATACATAGAAAGATAGATCAATAATAAATTAGCTACAAAATAGCAGGTCAGCAACTGGAAGCAGTTAATTCCAAAAATTATCTGCGAGTACGCATTCGGAGTGATTTAAAATGGAATGATCACATAAAGATGATCGTCGGTAAAGCAGATGCCAGACTGAGATTCATTGGAAGAATCCAAAGGAAATGCAATCCGAAAACAAAGGAAGTAGGTTACAGTACGCTTGTTCGCCCACTGCATGAATACTGCTCAACAGTGTGGGATCCGTACCAGATAATGTTGGTAGAAGAGATAGAGAAGATCCAACGGAGAGCAGCGCGCTTCATTACAGAATCATTTAGCAATCGCGAAAGCGTTACGGAGATGATAGATAAACTCCAGTGGAAGACTCTGCAGGAGAGAAGCTCAGTAGCTCGGTACGGGCTTTTGTTAAAGTTTCGAGAACATACCTTCACTGAAGAGTCAAGCAGTATATTGCTCCCTCCTACGTATATCTCGCGAAGAGACCATGAGGATAAAATGAGAGAGATTAGAGCCCACACAGAAGCATACTGACAATCCTTCTTTCCACGAACAATACGAGACTGGAATAGAAGGGAGAACCGATAGAGGTACTCAGGGTACCCTCCGCCACTCACCGTCAGGTGGCTTGCGGAGTATGGATGTAGATGTAGATAAACACTGTTAATGCAACTGCCTAGTAACCAGGAGAACCAGGGTTTGAATCCCAGTTCAGCACACATTTTCACTGGTCACCACAAAACCCACAAAAATTTCCATTGCAGCTGACATTAAGTGTTCCTTCTCTTTCCTTTCCTTTCCTTTCCTTTCTCTCCCCCCCTCCCCTCCCCTCCCCTCACTTCAGTTTACATAATATGTATCACAGCAGCGGATCCCTCATGGTATCTGTTCTTTTTGACATGTCCGAAAGAACAGACCCCACACATTCATCTGATTAAATTATGATGTGTGCAAAATCCTACCAGGCGGCTTCCTCTTTCATTCCTTTCCCCCGTCCATATTCACCTGCCATTTTTCCTTCTCTTCCTTTTCCTACTGTCGAATTTCAGTCTCCCATGATTATTAAATTTTCGTCTCCCTCAACTATCTGAATAATTTCTTTTATCTCATCATAAATTTTTTCAGTCTGTTCATCATCTGCAGAGCCTGTTGTCCTATAAACTTGCACTACTGTGGTGGGTGTGAACTTTGCGTCTTTCTTGGCTGCAATAATGCATTCACTATGCTGTCTATAGTAGCTTACCTGCATAGTTCTTTTCTTATTGATTATTAAACTTACTCCTGCATTACCACTATTTGATTTTATATTTATAAATCGGTATTCACCCGACCAGAAGTCCTGTTCCCCCTGCCACCAAACTGCACTAAACCCCATCATATCTAAATTTAACATGTCCATTTCTCTTTTTAAATTTTCTGGAATACCTGGGCAGTTAAGGGATCTAACATCCCTTGTTCCGATTCATATAAAGTCAGCATTTTTTCTCCTGATAACGACATCCTCCTGAGTAGTCCCTGCACTGAGAGCTGAATGGGGGGATTCCAAGAGAATGGAATCATTATTTAACCATACAGTAGAGCTGGAGGTCCTCAGGAAAACTACAGCTATAGTTTCTCTTTACTTTCAGCCATTCACAGTACCAGCACAGCAAGGGAATTTTGGTTGATGTTACAGGGCCAGATCAATCAATCATCCAGACTGTTACCCTGCAACAACAGAAATCACTGCTGCTTCTCTTCAGGAACCACGTTTGTCTGGCCTTTCAACAACCACCCCTCTGTTGTGGCTGCACTTACGATATGGCTCTCTGTATTGCTGAGGCACACCAATGGAAGGTCCACAGTTCATGGGGTGGGGAAGCGATTGGTATACCATTGTAGACAAATTATAATACCTACTTATAAGATATCTCAATTCTATTAAAAATAGAAAGCAACTAAGAACAACATCTCACTCAAGGAACAATTATGATTGACCGTTCACACACTCCAGAGAGTATACAGTACATCATACTTCACATGTGGAGATACTAATACTGCCCTTCCACCATCCACTAAACTGCAGAGTGCTTGAAATATAGGGGTACTTCAGTTTGACAACTCTGCCAGCTACTGTACAAACCACCTTCGGCTGCAATGACATGGCAAGTGGAATGGTCTTCTGTGAGGCCAGCGTGAGTTGCCCAGGACTACGTTCATTGTCTGCAGGATGTATAGTTGTGGGAGCACTGTCCCCATGCCCATCCACATTGCTTTTCTTGTCATCTGAGACTGGAGTCAGCATGACCCATGCTTGTTTCAGTCTTTCCCTTGATACTTTGCTAGCTTTCCCATTTTGCAGAATCTCAAATGTGCGTTTATTTTGTCACAAAACTTGGTAGGGTCCCATATCTTCTGTCTAAGCTGATAAGACCAAATACTACATTTCTATCTTAATGTCTGATATGTCCTGCATTGCAGGACCAAAATATTAAGATCATTTTTGGCTCATGACAGAGTGCTAGGGGCTTGTCCCACCTATGTCGCAGACTGGTCAAGAATTGCTGTACTACCGGGTTCGGCCCACCTATAATCAGTTCAAACACTGCCTCACAGCCTGAAATGCAGGAGATGTCCATGAGGAATCTGAGTGCAGCACGACATGCAAACAATATGTTAGTGCCTTGTGCATGAAAACAGCTTGTAAGCCATGATGTATAGCTGGTGCTTGTCCAATCTCTGGCATGTAATCCTGAATCATCTGTACAAACAAGGATAACTCTGTTTGGTTCAGAAGTGGCACAGAAGTTAGAAACTCAGTTGGTATTCTTAATGGCTCTCCGTGCACTATCTCAGCAACTGAGGTGCAGATATCAACCTTGTAAGCTGTCTGGAACCCCAACAGTACGAGAGGGAGTGCTTTAATCCAACTTTCTCAGTGGCACATGAATGCTGCATTCACTCAGCAATAGCAGCACTGCATTGCAGGAATACTGCCAACAGAAATAACTGCAAGAGGCCCCATGTTAATAAATGGGCTAAAGAATTTGAAGAAACAGAAGAGTTACACGGTGGAATAGGGAAAGGGAGTTGGCCCATTCAATTCCCAATTATATCTGTCTACAAAAACATCTCTTGAGCTTTGGTCATCAATAGACATTCAGCAGGCAACAACTTCAGTCTGGATGCCTTCTTGCTTTTTGTATTCCCCATCAGTGATGAGGTTCAGGTTGTCTCTGACACAGTTCTCTTCCAGGGACTTAACAACCTTTGGACCACCTTTGTGTCTATATTTGAACCTGGCTTCGGATGTACCACAGATTTCCAGGCTTTTATCTCCTCATGGCCAAATGCGGTACCTCATATCTACTGAGCATGGCCCTTTGAAGTCTCCCTCTGGACAGCTGTTATGCAGGAACACGATTTTTCCATGACACTGGGGCGGTTCAACATGTTAAAACCAGTGCTTGGTCCACACCCTTGGTAGTGGCAAAGAAATCAAATGGCTTCCTCTGGTTATGTGGAGACTTTAAATCAAAATCAATGTTCAGGCAAAGTGGAAACCTTACTTTCCTTATAATTTGTTTAGAAATTCCATTACTGTGAAATATTACATTCAACAGTTGCTTTGGATTCACTCAGACAGGTTTCACAGCACTCTGTTGAGGTGTTTATATTTCAATCATTGTGTTGCTGGTATGGATACATTTCTGCGATACAGTATGTAATCTGTGCAAATGCATCAGGATCACCAGCACATACTGTATCTTCTGCGCATCAGGTGGTAGGCATGACAGCCAGATATTCCGTAGAATGTCTTTGTTGATGGCATTACGTGTTCTAGTCTGCAGGTGGTGCAATAACTGCGAAGGGCAAAGTGTCACCTTGTGTCATAATTAGTTTCACACTGCAGTGCATAATCACTTTACATGCAAACACATGAACAATTTAAAGCACAATATATAAAGCACTATATAACATTTACTGTTTACTTTTCTCTCACATTGAAAAGTATAGTGACTGTTAATAACCTGAAATTTATGTTGTAATTTTGTAGCCAGAATCATTTTCCAAGTAAAGAACTGTTAAGAATGTTAACAAAGACTACAGATGTTTCTTTGTAATATTAGGATTTGAGTGAGCCCCCTCCCCATTTTTTTACACCACGAGTTTTCACGAAGGAAGAAAATCATGGAGAGAGTCAAACAGCAGAAGAAATTTCAATGGTATTTATTTCAGTAAAATTATACATAAACATTCAGTTAATGTAATACTAAGAAATTTTCAGCCTTTTCATTGATGTTAGTTGATTATAAATTAAATACTTAGGCAGTAAAACACAAAGTGCATATAAGGGGGGGGGGGGGGGGGGGGGAGTCACAAACATGTGAAACAGCATACTGGGACATACAGACATGAACAGTAGATTATGAATGATAATAAAGGTAACAAATTATTTAGAAAATTAGTCATTTGTTGTACCATGGAACATGTTCACCGTGCACTACCATTATATGACATTTATTAACAGGTCGATAAAAGACAAAAGTGATATATTTTCAGTATTTACATAGCTACATTTACACAAGATGGCAGCTCTCTTAATTAGTCCTCCAAGAGCAGATGGAATAAGGCGAGTAAAACATATGAAATACACAATTCAAAAGGTACTTCTTGAACATACACTTCTAAGAGAACTTTATGTATGTCACAGGTCTAATTTATTGAACAGTAAAATGTTCAAGAAGACAAAGTGAGTGGAATTTCACTGCCACTAAATTTGCAGTTCTGCTCCCAAGTTAGTATTAAGAGAGAACCTTATTGGGAAACTGATGGGCACCAAATAGGTGCACATCCTGAAGTACTTCACACTTAATCCATGATGTTCTGATTTAAACTAGGCAAATAAACTGTTAATACGATGTAACTCTGCTCATATACAAAATGGCCGGTTTCATTCCAATTCAGAAGTTTAATTTTTTTTACACACGTTGTTTATTAAAATTGTTTCTTAATCCTGCTATTATAGACGCTAAATTTCAACAAAAACTACAACTTGACAGGCTAAACTGCATAACCAAGAGGCTTCTGAAACTACGAAGAGTGACATCTTCTCTGAAACTTACAAGTCAGGCTCCGGACATACGTTGTTGCATGGCAAGGGTCCTACCAACTTACAATGTCAAGGCATATCCCTGATCCATCTTTCCCTATACAGTAAATGGTCATTTCATACATTTTTACATTATTTAACACAATTTTACAAATAAGTGGCTCATAATCTTCTACATACAGACTAGAATATTTCCTGTTATCGATGGCACCATCCAGCTAAGATGATTCAGACTTATAGTGGGCAGTACTACATCACATTAGCAATGCAATGGTTTTTTTAACAACTCAGTGCTGTGTTAAGATCACTTAGCATTAATTACATGACCTTTTGTCAATGGTAATGCCTGCAGCTGGCCATCCTCTTCGCTCAAAGCCAACAGCGGAGCGGCATACTTCAATTGCTGCCTCGACAGTGAGCTGGACACCCCTTTCATCTGAGAGTTCTGGGTTAACTTCTACAATATCAAAAGCTGCCAAACGTCCGGTGCGATGAACTTCCTCCACAATCTGCAGTCCCTCTCGTAGTGACAGTCCACCTCGTACTATGCAAGATGCAATTTAATGTAAATAAGCATAGTAAACATGAGGTTGCACTTAATGGTAATAATGAAATTAGAAATAGGAATGAAGTTCATAGAGAAGTATATATCCAGTGAAATTTTTTTAAAGTGCTTTATCTGAAAACTACCTTGAGCAGTTAAACAGAGAACCGACTCGTGGCGATAACATATTAGACCTTCTGGTAACAAACAGACCCAAACTATTTGAATCAGTTAATGCAGAACAAGGAATCAGCGATCATAAAGCGGTTACTGCATCGATGATTTCAGCTGTAAATAGAAATGTTAAAAAAGGTAGGAAGATTTTTCTGTTCAGCAAAAGTGACAAAAAGCAGATTTCAGAGTACTTGATAGCTCAACACAAAAGTTTGGTAGAAAGCACAGATAGTGTTGAGGATCAGTGGACAAAGATCAAAACCATCGTACAATATGCATTAGATGAGCATGTGCCAAGCAAGATCGTAAGAGATGGAAAAGAGCCACCGTGGTACAATAACCGAGTTAGAAAATTGCTGCGGAAGCAAAGGGAACTTCACAGCAAACATAAACATAGCCAAAGCCTTGCAGACAAACAAAAATTAGGCGAAGCGAAATGTAGTGTGAGGAGGGCTATGCGAGAGGCGTTCAATGAATTCGAAAGTAAAGTTCTATGTACTGACTTGGCAGAAAATCCTAAGAAATTTTGGTCCTATGCCAAAGCGGTGGGTGGGTCAAAACAAAATGTCCAGACACTCTGTGACCAAAATGGTACGGAAACAGAGGATGACAGACTAAAGGCCAAAATACTAAATATCTTGTTCCAAAGCTGTTTCACAGAGGAAGACTGCACTGTAGTTACTTCTCTAGATTGTCGCACAGATGACAAAATGGTAGATATCAAAATAGACGACAGAGGGATAGAGAAACAATTAAAATCGCTCAAAAGAGGAAAGGCTGCTGGACCTAATGGGATACCAGTTCGATTTTACACAGAGTACGCGAGGAACTTGCCCCCCCTTCTTGCAGCGGTGTACCGTACGTCTCTAGAAGAGTGAAGCGTTCCAAAGGATTGAAAAAGGGCACAAGTCATCCCCGTTTTCAAGAAGAGACGTCAAATAGATGTGCAGAACTATAGACCTATATCTCTAACGTCGATCAGTTGTAGAATTTTGGAACACGTATTATGTTCTAGTATAATGACTTTTCTGGAGACTAGAAATCTACTCTGTAGGAATCAGCATGGGTTTCGAAAAAGACGGTCGTGTGAAACCCGGCTCGCGTTATTCGTCCACGAGACTCAGAGGGCCATAGACACGGGTTCACAGGTAGATGCCGTGTTTCTTGACTTCCGCAAGGCATTTGACACAGTTCTCCACCGTTGTTTAATGAACAAAGTAAGAGCATACGGACTATCAGACCAATTGTGTGATTGGATTGAGGAGTTCCCAGGTAACACAACGCAGCATGTCATTCTCAATGGAGAGAAGTCTTGCGAAGTAAGAGTGATTTCAGGTGTGCCGCTGGGGAGTGTCATAGGACCGTTGCTATTCACAATATACATAAATGACCTGGTGGATGACATCGGAAGTTCACCGAGGCTTTTTGCAGATGATGCTGTGGTGTATCGAGAGGTTGCAACAATGAAAAATTGTACTGAAATGCAGGAGGATCTGCAGCGAATTGACGCATGGTGCAGGGAATGGCAATTGAATCTCAATGTAGACAAGTGTAATGTGCTGCGAATACATAGAAAGATTGATCAATAATCAATTAGCTACAAAATAGCAGGTCAGCAACTGGAAGCAGTTAATTCCAAAAATTATCTGCGAGTACGCATTCGGAGTGATTTAAAATGGAATGATCACATAAAGATGATCGTCGGTAAAGCAGATGCCAGACTGAGATTCATTGGAAGAATCCAAAGGAAATGCAATCCGAAAACAAAGGAAGTAGGTTACTGTACACTTGTTCGCCCACTGCTTGAATACTGCTCAACAGTGTGGGATCCGTACCAGATAGGGTTGATAGAAGAGATAGAGAAGATCCAACGGAGAGCAGTGCGCTTTGTTACAGGATCATTTAGTAATTGCGAAAGCGTTATGGAGATGATAGATACACTCCAGTGGAAGACTCTGCAGGAGAGACGCTCAGTAGCTCGGTACGGGCTTTTGTTAAAGTTTCGAGAACATACCTTCACCGAAGAGTCAAGCAGTATATTGCTCCCTCCTACGTATATCTCGCGAAGTGACCATGAGGATAAAATCAGAGATATTAGAGCCCACACAGAAGCATACCGACAATTCTTCTTTCCATGAACAATACGAGACTGGGATAGAAGGGAGAACCAATAGAGGTACTCAGGGTACCCTCCGCCACACACCGTCAGATGGTTTGCAGAGTATGGATGTAGATGTAGATGCAGATAGCAAGGCTTTATGTCAGAGAAGGCTGCAACATCAACCTTACATAATATTAATCTACATCTTGCAAAAATAAAGGACATAAAAGCATTAGTTCCATTTAAGGATAAGTTGAAAAAGTTGCTAGTATTTAATAATTTCTGTAGCATTGAAGAATATATTAATTATTCATACTGGCAGAGGTCTGCCACTTTCATACACAAAAAGCATTGATGTCACTGGTGATTTTATTAAATTCACCAATCATTTCTCTGCAAAATAAGAAGCTGGAGAGAAATTGAACCATCTGTCTTGAAATGAAAAATGAGCCGACAGAAAAAAACCCAACACCAAAAAACAATAAATGAAGAGTAATGAAATTTCAGGAATACGCTTCCTAGGTAACATATTTCAGTGATTAACATTGGAAGATCACATGTTAATGTATGCATGAGATAAGCCATTGCAAATGTGAAGTGCTGATACATTAATATCTGGTGTAGCTGCCAGAATGTTGAATGGAAGAATGCAAATGTGTTGTATAGGTGCTGGATGTCAGCTTATGAGATGGAGTTCCATGCCTGTTGCACTTGGTTGGTCAATACAGGAACAGTTATCACTAGTTGTGGGTGACATCGGAGTCGTCGTCCAACGATGTTCCATATATGTGCTAAAGCCTATAAGTAATGGTCAAAGTAGATGTCATGCACTGGAATATAAGTAGCTTAAACACTGAGAGTTTAAACAAGAACAGCTCCAAAACAGTCGAATTGGAAATCATTCTGACAGATTGTGCAAATAACACATCTATTTGTTTAAATAAGCACTGGTTTACTGAGGACACAATCAAAAATTTTAAACAAAATAGGGACCTTCAGATTGGCAAGTAGGTTTTGCAGAAGAAACAAGTCACATAGAGGCTAGTGTATACTTCCACATAGTGATATAAATTATGAGACTAGAAACTGCTTTAGTTCTGTAAATGGAGAATGTGTGTTTGAGAGCTGTTGTGTAGAAATAGCAGACTGACTAGTAAATGCTATAATAATCTGTATATTAAGACTCCCAGGGAGGCCAACAACAGAACTGTTCTTATCTAAGCTTCAAATTATGCTGGAAGACATTTGTAGAGAAAAAAAACGTAATAGCTGCTAATTTTAATATTGAATCAAAAAGAGACAGTGGCCAATCAGCAACCTGTACTGTAAATGTTCTAATTAATTGGGTTAAATTGTTTTGGGGAAGGAGACCAGACAGCGAGGTCATTGGATTAGGGAAAGACGGGGAAGAAAGTGGGCTGTGCCCTTTGAAAGGAACCATCCCTGAATTTGCCTGGAGCGATTCAGGGAAATCGCGGAAAACCTAAATCAGGATGGCCGGACGAGGGGTTGAACCATCGTCCATCCGAATGAGAGTCCAGTGTCTAACCACAGCGCCACATCGCTCAGTCTAATTAATTATTTATATGAAGGTGTATTTAAATGTTATCCATTTCTAGGTATTTCAGATCATTGTACATTATTCACTGAGCTGCCACAGACAGACAAGAACATTTCAAGTATGGTATGAGGATCCATATGAGAAGGAATTTTAGCAAAGAAAACTTGCTAATATTTAGTAATAAGCTAAAAGAGAAAAAATGGCCTTTTGGTCATTGTAACTCAAGTGATGAAACCTTCCTAAATAGTTCCCTACGTGTTTTTAATTAAATATTTCACCTAGATTCTATGGCAATAAAATGAGAATTAAATTAAAGTTTCCAGTGTAAGGAAAAGCAACTGCACAGAGAATTAAAATATAATAAAGATACTGATTTCATTGAGTATGTTAAGACTCTATAAAACCATAACAAAAAAGTCGTCAAGGCAGCAAAAGCAATTTGCAAACAACAGGCTAATTTTAAACCATAAAAATAGGACAAAGGGTGTGTGGTCAGCCATTAAATCTGAGTTAGGTGTTAAAGCCTGTAACTAAGAAGTTTCAAAAATTGACACCGAAGGAAATACTACATTAAGTTCAACTCATATACTTAATGAATCCTTTATAAATGTAGTAAAGTCTGTTGTAGATGTAAATCCTTTTGGCCTAAATGAAAACTCTGAAAACTTTACAAACTCTTTAGAAGTGTTTGTGAAGAATGTAGAAAATACAATCCTAACATTAAAAAACAAAAGATCTGCAGGTTGGGATGGAATACTCACTGAAGTTATTAACAGTACACAATAAAATGCAAATCTACTAGCTCAAATAATAAATCATTGTTTTGAAGATGGCTGTTTCCCGCAGGTACTGAAATATGCTGTAGTCAAACCACTCATCAAGAAGAGGTCAAGAGAGATCATGAAAAGTTATCATCCTATCTCAGTTCTATCTAAAATATTCGAAATAAGTAAGTCTAAAGTATTTGAAAAACTTACTGTTGCCCAAATCCAAAGCTTCACTGAAAAATATTCTATTATTCCAAACAATTTGGGTTTCAACAGTGGGAAAACACCATAGATGCAGTGAGCAGTTTCACTGAGAAAATAAGTACATCTTTAGACAAGACAAAGTGGCAGAAATTTTCTGTGACCTCACTAGGGCGTCTGATTCTATAAACCATGCATTGCTTATTTACAAACTTGACAGGTATGGCATCAGTGGCAGAGCCCTACAATGGCTTAAATCCTACTTATCAAACAGAAAGCAAAGAATTAGCATCTCTTTAAATGGCACAATTTTCTAACAGGGATAAAATATTTCAGTGAGTTCCACAAGGCTCCATATTAGGCCCAGTCCGATTTCTCTTCTATGTTAATGACTTACCATGAAATATAAGTTCCCCATCAGTTCTGTTCGCAGATGATACTTCTGTCTTAGTTGAATATCAGGATTCAGAAATAAATTCTCAAATCTGTGATCAGTACCATCAGCATCTTAATATCTTGTTTTCAGCTAAATGGGTTGAATCTATACATATCTAAGACTCACATGATGCAATTCAAACTGAGTCACAATCTGAGCAGATTAAGATTGTTCACAACAACCTAGTTACAGAAGCAGCTGACTCAGCCAAATTCTTCGGTATAATTTAGACAAAAATTTGAGCTGGCAGGCACACATTGAGTACCTAGCAAACAAACGGAGTAGCTTTGCATTTGCACTGCAAATGTTGTCAATTGCAATTGACACAGACTCACAAAAAGTAGCATATACCAGCTACTTTGAATCCATTACTAAGTACAGTATTGTTTGTATGGGAAACTCGATAAACAGTGAGGATACTAAAACCACAGAAAAAAAATCATTCAAAATATGTAGACTACGAATCATAAAGAACCATTCCTTCAATTATTTAGAAAATTTTAAATATTAGCTCTGCCATCTATCTTTTCATACACTAGACAAGAAATATTTGAGGGAAACCATTTTGTTCATTCACATGTTACTAGAGACAAAGAAAATTTCATGCTCCCCACCCATTGCCTCAGACTGTAGGCCCAGAACTGCAATACATGGGGCTGAAAATTTATAATAAATTAAAAGGGAACTAGTTAATGCATATGAATTTAGGTAAGCTTAAAATAAAGCTATAGAAGGCACTGACACAGAAATGTTATAACTCAGTGGATGAATTCATACAGGACGAACTGGAAATTTGAGCTGGATACAATGTATGATATATTCCAAGAAATATCATTATAGTGTTACTGTTTATTTTAGTGCTATTAATTATTCATGTAAAATCATTGTAACTCTATTATAAATAATTGACATGTCTCCTGTATGCAAGCCAAATGGATTGCAAATGCACATCATGAGATGAATAAACCCCAACTCCACAATTCGATTTGGTTGGTTGGTTGTTTGGTTCGTTTGGGGTATAAAGGGACCAAACTACAGAGCCATCAGTCCCTTTTTCCTGATGCAAGCAAGGCTCAAGGTACAAAAACACCCAAAGTATGTATGGGAAAGTAAAAGGGGGAAAAGGAATTGGGAACCACACCTAAAAAGAAAAAATATGGGGGGAAACATACACCACAAGGAAAAGTAGAAGAAGGTATTAAAACCACAGAGCAGATGGTCTGCGATGGCTGATCACAATAATAAAAGAGGATGAGCCAGCTACTCTGCAAACACATTAAAATGTCCACCTAAGAAGACAAAGCGAGATGAAAACATGTAGGAAAAAGATGACCACCAAGACAATTAAGTGCAAAGAAAGTGTGACAGAGTTAAAATGGAGGGAGGGTGGCAGCCTTGGAGAGAAGGGTAAATGCCCTTCCTTAGACGGTACAATCAAAACCCCCCGCACGAATAAAACGTAAAACTAAATCTGTTGTTGAGGCATTGTTGTCCAACACCGAAGGTAGGGTGCTGGGAAGGTCTGCCGCAGAGGGGCTAGACGTGGGCAGTCCAGCAAGATGTGGACGATAGTCGTATGTGAGCCACAGTGACACCGAGGTGGGTCATCACAACGGAAGAGGTAGCCATGTGTAAGTCACATATAGCCAATGTGGAGCCGGCAGAGAAACATAGAGCCCTGCGAAAAGCCTGCATGGAGGACTTCCACACAAACATAGTCTTCTTAAGGGCACGCAGTTTGTTGTGCATACTGAGATTGTGCCATTCCGCCTCCCAAAGCTGAAAAACCTTGCAGCATAATAATGATCGCAGGTCAGTCATGGGAATGCCAATCTCCAGAAGCAGTTTCCACGTAGCCTGTTTGGCCAGCCTGTTGTCAAGTTCATTTCCTGGGATTCTGACGTGGCCTGGGGTCCACACAACCACCACAGAATGACTGGACTATTCCAGGGCATAGATGGACTCCTGGATGGTCACTACCAAGAGATGGTGGGGGTAGCACTGGTTGATAGCTAGTAGGCTACTCAAGGAGTTAGTATAGAGAAGAAATGACTTGTCAGGGCATGAGTGAATGTGCTCAAAGCCACGAGAAATGGCTACCAACTCTGCAGTGAAACACTGCAGCCATCTGGCAAGGAGTACTGTTCAATATGTCCTCCATGAACATATGTGAAGCCAATGTGCCCATCAGCCATCGAACCATCGGTGTAAACCACTTCATGGTCCCGGTACATGCCAAGAATCGAGAGGAAGTAACAGTAGAGAGCCGCAGGGTTAACTGAGTTCTTAGGACAATGTGAAAGGTCCAGGCAAAGCTTCGGCCTAGGTGTACATCATGGAGATGTACGTGACTGGATCTCGAGTATAGGTGGTAAAGGCAAGGACTCCACTTAAGACAAAAGAGATTGGACGCAAACCACAGGCGTAAATGTAAGCCCTGACCTGGGCCTCCAACATGGGAGAAGAACCGGAGTGGCACGAAAAAGGAGAGAGTAATTCGGATGATCAGGAGAACTACGAATGTGTGCAACATAACTGGCGATCAGTTGTGGATGCCTAACCTTCAATGGAGGGACTCTGTCCTCCACCAGGACGCTGGTCACCGGACTCATCCTAAAAGCTCCCGTTGCCAGTCCAACACCACATTGGTGCACTGGGTCGAGTAAACTTAGCACTGAGGGTGCTGCCGAATCATAAACTGGACTACCATAGTCAAGATGGAATTGAACAAGGGTTTTGTAGAACTGCAGCAGCACGGACCGATCTGCACCCCAGTTGGTGTTGCTCAGACAGTGGAGAGCACTTCTGCTTCAGCTGATGAAGATGAGGAAGCCACATCAATCTGGTTCTGAAAGAATGGTAAGATGCTGACAAAAGTGCACAACACACAACTTCACGGCTGAAAACTGGAAACTGTGGGCTAGAGCCCATGACTGCGCCTTTTGCACGGCTCCCTGTAGCGCCATTCAGTGACACCAGTACTTGAGGAGCAGTATGAAATGCAGAAGTCGTCGTCTGCATACAGAGAAGGTGCAATGGACGGACTGACAACTGCTGCTAGACTGTTAATGACCACTAAAAATAGATATACATTCAATAAAGAGCCCTGCGGGACCCCATTCTCCTGGATATGGGGGGAAACTATGGGAGGCACCAACTTGGACACAGATAGTATGGAGCGACAGGAAATTTTGGTTAAAAATTGGGAGCAGGCCCTGGAGACCCCACTCATATAATGTAGCAAGGATATGATGTCGCCAGGTCGTGTTGTAAGCTTTTTGTAAATAAAAAAGATGGCAACCAGGTGTTAGCGTCTGGAGAAAGCTGTTCGGATGGCAGATTTGAGGGACACAAGACACAATGGTAGAGCGACCCTGGTGGAAACTTCCCTGGCATGGAGCCAGTAGGCCACATTACTCTGGGACCCAACACAACAGCTGACTTACTACACATTCTAATAGCTTACAAAACATGTTGGTGAGGCTGATAGGCTGATAGCTACCCACATCAAGTGGGTGTTTGCCGGGATTGAGCACCGGAATGATCGTGCTCTCTTGCCATTGTGATGGAAAGACACCATCGCACCAGATCTGGTTGAAAATGATGAGGAGATGTCGCTTGTATTCAGATGAGAGATGTTTGATCATCTGACTGTGGATCCGATCTGGCCCAGGAGCTGTGTCAGGGCAATCTACAAGGATGCTGAAGAGCTCCCTCTGTGTAAATAGAGCATTATAGGGTTCACTGTGATGTTCAGTGAATGAGAGGGCTCTCATTTTCATCCACCGTTTGAGGGTATGAAATGCTGAGTGATAATTCTCCGACGCGGAGGCTCGAGCATAGTACTAAGCAAAGAGCTTGGCAATTGTGTTTGCATCAGCAGATAACATGCCATTGATGTGAAGGCCAGTGACACCTGTCAGGGTCTGGTAAGCACAAACATGTCTGATTTTCGTCGAGAGTTGGGAAGGTGACATATGGCACCCAATGGTCACGACTTACCTGTCCCAATATTCCTGTTTCCATCTTTTTACAAACTGGCGAACGCAGGCATGGAGCCATTTAAAAGCTATTAGCTGCTCTAGGAAAGGGTGCCGCTTATGTCGCTGTAGAGCTCACTGACGCTCTTTAAAGGCCTCAGTGATTTCTGGCGACCACCAAGGTACTGACTTTCGACGGGGGTACCCTAAAGAACAAGGGATTGTGTATTCTGCCACACAAATGATCGTTCTTACGACCCGCTCAACTACCACATTGATGGTACCATGTGGAGGAGATTCAACGATGGCAGCAGAGGTGAAAGCTTCCCAGTCTGCCTTGTTTAAAGCTCGTCTTGATAGATGTCTGGGGGAATGGTGCTGGGGGAGTGACAGGAAGATGGGAAAGTGGTCACTACCACACAAGTCATTGTGGGCTCTCCAGTGGACAGATGGGAGAAGTCCTGGGCTGCAGAGGGCTAAACCAATGGCCGAGTAAGTGCCATGAACCACACTGAAATGTGTGGAGGCCCCAGTGTTTAAGAGGCAGAGGTCAAGTTGGGACAGGAAAGTTTCGACATCTCTACCTCAGCCAGTAAGCACATTATCACCCCACAAGGGGTTATGGGCGTTAATATCTCTCGAAAGTAGGAAAGGTTTAGGGAATTGATGAATCAGTGCAGCCAATGCGTTCAGGGGTACTGCACCATCTGGAGGAAGATATACTTTGCAGACAGTTATTTCCTGCGTCGTTCTTATCCTGACAGCCACAGCTTCAAGAGGGGTTTGAAGGGGTGCAGGTTCACTGCATACTGAGTTCAGAACATAGACACAAACTCCACCTGGCACACTATTATATTCACTACGGTTCTTGTAAAATCCACTATAGCTGCGGAGGGCAGGTGTCTGCATTGCTGGGAACCAGGTTTCCTGGAGGGCAATGCAGAAAGCTGGTGTAAAGTTTAAAAGTTGCCGTAGCTCGGCGAGATGGTGGAAAAAACCGCAGCAATTCCATTGGAGGATGACTGTATTGTGAGCCTGGGAAGGCATGAAGCACGCAAGGAGGCAGGTTACGCCTCAGGGTCACCTGCTGCCACTGATTGAGTATTTGTATTCTTTCCTATTGTGGATGAGGCATCAGTGAGATCCAGATCCTCAGGGGACACTAAGATCTCCACCTCATCTTCAGGTGCAGAATTGGTAGAGAGTGGTGGTGTTGGGGACACCGGAGGGTCCTTTTTCTTAGCAGACTTCTTTGTTTGCTTGCCCTCTCGCTTCCCTTTAGTGGCTTGCTGGGAGTATTTCTCTGAAGTAGCTTCAGGCACGGAGGAAGACCATGAAGCTCTTCGTCCAGCAGATTTTGGCTCCTTTCACCACTGGTGAGTGTCCACTGTGGCATTAGTGGAGACTTTGGAAGAAAGGGTCCCAAAGGACCCCTTCCGTACAAGAGCAGAGGGCGCATTGTTTGTGGCACAGAGTGTGGTACGACTGGTACTTGTGATGGCGATGGTTATGTTGTTGCAGCATATGTGGACGTCAACCGAACGTGGTGCAATTGTTCAAATTTACGTTTAGACTCTTGGTAAGTCAACAGGTCCAGGGTCTTTTACTCCACAATTTTCGACTCATTTTGGAGTACTGTGTAGTCTGGCTAGCAGGGGGAGTGCTGCTCTCCACAGTTGATACAAGTGGGGGGAGGCACACATGGAGTATCAGGATGCAGTGGACGTCTGCAGTCTCGACATGTGGTGCTGGAAGTGCAGCAGGAAGACATGTGTCTGAGTTTCCAGCACTTAAAGCACCACATAAGAAGAGGGATGTATGGTTTAACGTTACAATGGTAAACCATCACCTTGATCTTTTCAGGCAATGAATCACCCTCAAAGGCCAAGATGAAGGCAAAAGTAGCAACACTGTTGCTTTGGTTCCCCTGTAAAGGCGCTGGTTGAAATTAACACCCCGCTGTTCTAGATTGACACGGAGCTCATCATCAAACTGCAATGGAAAATAATCCCCTGGACCATATTGAGGCTTTTATGGGGAGTGATGGAAACAGGAATATCACCCAGCTGGTCAAAAGCTAATAACGCCCGGGATTGGGCTGAAAATGCTATGCGAATCAAGACTGCACCGCTTCTCATCTTTGACAGTGCTGTCACTTTCCCAAACTTATCCTCAAGATTTTCAATAAAAAACTGAGGCTTTGTAGGTAGTAAGGAGTCCTGTCCATTTGCTATAGACTAAATACTGAGGCAAATATGGCTCTCTTCCATCTATAGCCCTATGTCCCTCCTATGGTGTAGCGTGGGAGGGAAACAATTTAGGGCCATATCTGTCAGCATTGTACTTGATCTTGCCCTTTTTAGAGACTGCTGGTGCCTTACGGTGACCAGCAATAGTTGACTTACTTTACTTCACTTCACTTCACTGCAGGTCATCTGCCCCGATGCCACCTCTCCGATCAGGGGCTTTCCCCATGGGCGCCACCCAGCCACAGCAAAGGCCACCTGGCCTGATGGCCTTTTCCAGGAGTCCTGATGCCCCAGGAAGACAGGCATCTATTCTTTGGCATACATGGGGAGTTTACAGCTCAGTCATCAGTAGTGCAGTGCGACCCCTGTGTTGTCAGGGGACTACCACCAAATGTGTACATGACAGGCCCACCACAAGGGACTGGCTACTGTGCTGAATATTGGGCGCAGAGAAATCCAATGTTGTCATGGAGGTGGGAGAGGACAGGAGACAATGGAAGAAGATGACGTACCCCGAAAGGTGACCTCGCCCAAACAGTTGAATTGCAGATGGAGATGCAAAGCCATGACAAGAGGTTCAGGAGGTCGAATCTAAGGGCACAATGGATAACTTGTGCACCACTTAAGGTATCCTTCCTCATATGGCCCTCACTTCTGTAGAATTTCGAAAGCGGCGGGTCAAACCATAAAATGGGACCTGAACGCATAGGGCCAAGAAGTGTGAGACTCCTTTTAGTCACCTCTTACAACAGGCAGGGACACCTCGGGCCTATTCTAAACCACGGACCCGCAGGGTGATTCAATCTGGTTATCGAGCACGCCAAGGCAACATGTTAGCATTCTGTAAAGCACGTTGTGCTACAACAGCGATATTTAGGTGGGTGTTATCCTGCTGGAAACACTCCCTGGAATACTGTTCATGAATGGCAATAAAACAGGTCAGATCACCAGAATGACATAATAATTTTCAATGGATAACCATGAGAGTGCTCCTGCTGTCATCTGAAATTGCACCCTAAACCATAACTCAAGTTGTAGGTCCAGTATGTATAGCATGCAGACAGGTTGGCTGCAGGTCCTCCACTGGCTTCCTCCTAAGCAACACACGGCCATCACTGGCATCAAGACAGAAACAGCTTTCGTTAGAAAACACAACAGACCTCCATCCTGCCCTTCAACAACACTTTGCTGAAGTCATGAGTGGTGGTTGTTCAGTGTCAGTGGAATACGTGCAACAGGGCATCTGTGTCAGAGCTGTCTTTGAAGTTGTAACGTCACTGTGGTGCCAATTGCTGCCGAAATTGCTGCTGCAGTTCCAGTACGATGAGCCACTGCCGAAATTGCTGCTGCAGTTCCAGTACGATGAGCCACTGCCGAAATTGCTGCTGCAGTTCCAGTACGATGAGCCACTGCCGAAATTGCTGCTGCAGTTCCAGTACGATGAGCCACTGCCAAAATTGCTGCTACAGTTCCAGTACGATGAGCCAGAGCTGTACATTGAACACAACGGTTTTCCCACATGGTAGTGCCACGTGGCCATACGGAGCCCGGGCTTCTTGCGACTGTACATTCCCATGTACAGTGGCTACAGTCCTGCCAAGTCTTTTTGCAATATCGTGGAAGGAACATAAAGCTTCTCACAGCCCTATTACAAGACCTCATTCAAATTCAGTGAGGTGTTGATAATGGGTTCTTTGTCACCTTAAAGGTATTCTTGACCAACATCAATTCACCACATCCTACCTCAAAGGTAATTCGCACTCATGACTGTTGCAGCATGTATTTAAAGCAAGCCTGATTTGTGTCTTTATAGTGGTGACAAACGTGTGGTTCCTGAAGAGGGGCAGCAGCCTTTTCAGTAGTTGCAGGGGCAACAGTCTGGATGATTGACTGATCTGGCCTTGCAACATTAACCAAAACGGCCTTGCTGTGCTGGTACTGCGAACGGCTGAAAGCAAGGGGAAACTACAGCCGTAATTTTTCCCGAGGACATGCAGCTTTACTGTATGATTAAATGATGATGGCATCCTCTTGGGTAAAATATTCCGGAGGTAAAATAGTCCCCCATTCGGATCTCCGGGCGGGGACTACTCAGGAGGATGTCGTTATCAGGAGAAAGAAAACTGGCGTTCTACGGATCGGAGCGTGGAATGTCAGATCCCTTAATCGGGCAGGTAGGTTAGAAAATTTAAAAAGGGAAATGGATAGGTTAAAGTTAGATATAGTGGGAATTAGTGAAGTTCGGTGGCAGGAGGAACAAGACTTCTGGTCAGGTGACTACAGGGTTATAAACACAAAATCAAATAGGGGTAATGCAGGAGTAGGATTAATAATGAATAGGAAAATAGGAATGCGGGTAAGCTACTACAAACAGCATAGTGAACGCATTATTGTGGCCAAGATAGATACGAAGCCCACACCTACTACAGTAGTACAAGTTTATATGCCAACTAGCTCTGCAGATGATGAAGAAATTGAAGAAATGTACGATGAAATAAAAGAAATTATTCAGATAGTGAAGGGAGACGAAAATTTAATAGTAATGGGTGACTGGAATTCGAGTGTAGGAAAAGGGAGAGAAGGAAACATAGTAGGTGAATATGGATTGGGGCTAAGAAATGAAAGAGGAAGCCGCCTAGTAGAATTTTGCACAGAGCACAACTTAATCATAGGTAACACTTGGTTTAAGAATCATGAAAGAAGGTTGTATACGTGGAAGAACCCTGGAGATACTAAAAGGTATCAGATAGATTATATAATGGTAAGACAGAGATTTAGGAACCAGGTTTTAAGTTGTAAGACATTTCCAGGGGCAGATGTGGACTCTGACCACAATCTATTGGTTATGACCTGTAGATTAAAACTGAAGAAACTGCAAAAATGTGGGAATATAAGGAGATGGGACCTGGATAAACTGAAAGAACCAGAGGTTGTACAGAATTTCAGGGAGAGGATAAGGGAACAATTGACAGGAATAGGGGAAAGAAATACAGTAGAAGAAGAATGGGTAGCTCTGAGGGATGAAGTAGTGAAGGCAGCAGAGGATAAAGTAGGTACAAAGACGAGGGCTGCTAGAAATCCTTGGGTAACAGAAGAAATATTGAATTTAATTGATGAAAGGAGAAAATATAAAAATGCAGTAAATGAAGCAGGCAAAAAGGAATACAAACGTCTCAAAAATGAGATCGACAGGAAGTGCAAAATGGCTAAACAGGGATGGCTAGAGGACAAATGTAAGGATGTAGAAGCTTATCTCACTAGGGGTAAGATAGATACTGCCTACAGGAAAATTAAAGAGACCTTTGGAGAGAAGAGAACCATGTGTATGAATATCAAGAGCTCAGATGGCAACCCAGTTCTAAGCAAAGAAGGGAAGGCAGAAAGGTGGAAGGAGTATATAGAAGGTTTATACAAGGGCGATGTACTTGAGGACAATATTATGGAAATGGAAGAGGATGTAGATGAAGACGAAATGGGAGATACGATACTGCGTGAAGAGTTTGACAGAGCACTGAAAGACCTGAGTCGAAACAAGGCCCCCGGAGTAGACAACATTCCATTAGAACTACTGACGGCCTTGGGAGAACCAGTCCTGACAAAACTCTACCAGCTGGTGAGCAAGATGTATGAGACAGGCGAAATACCCTCAGACTTCAAGAAGAATATAATAATTCCAATCCCAAAGAAAGCAGGTGCTGACAGATGTGAAAATTACCGAACTATCAGTTTAATAAGCCACGGCTGCAAAATACTAACGCGAATTCTTTACAGACGAATGGAAAAACTGGTAGATGCAGACCTCGGGGAGGATCAGTTTGGATTCCGTCGAAATGTTGGAACACGTGAGGCAATACTGACCTTACGACTTATCTTAGAAGAAAGATTAAGAAAAGGCAAACCTACGTTTCTAGCATTTGCAGACTTAGAGAAAGCTTTTGACAATGTTGACTGGAATACTCTTTTTCAAATTCTAAAGGTGGCAGGGGTAAAATATAGGGAGCGAAAGGCTATTTATAATTTGTACAGAAACCAGATGGCAGTCATAAGAGTCGAGGGGCATGAAAGGGAAGCAGTGGTTGGGAAAGGAGTGAGACAGGGTTGTAGCCTCTCCCCGATGTTATTCAATCTGTATATTGAGCAAGCAGTAAAGGAAACAAAAGAAAAATTTGGAGTCGGTATTAAAATTCATGGAGACGAAGTAAAAACTTTGAGGTTCGCCGATGACATTGTAATTCTGTCAGAGACGGCAAAGGACTTGGAAGAGCAGTTGAACGGAATGGACAGTGTCTTGAAAGGAGGATATAAGATGGACATTAACAAAAGCAAAACGAGGATAATGGAATGTAGTCAAATTAAATCGGGTGATGCTGAGGGAATTAGATTAGGAAATGAGACACTTAAAGTAGTAAAGGAGTTTTGCTATTTGGGGAGTAAAATAACTGATGATGGTCGAAGTAGAGAGGATATAAAATGTAGACTGGCAATGGCAAGGAAAGCGTTTCTGAAGAAGAGAAATTTGTTAACATCGAATATAGATTTATGTATCAGGAAGTCGTTTCTGAAAGTATTTGTTTGGAGTGTAGCCATGTATGGAAGTGAAACATGGACGATAACTAGTTTGGACAAGAAGAGAATAGAAGCTTTCGAAATGTGGTGCTACAGAAGAATACTGAAGATAAGGTGGATAGATCACGTAACTAATGAGGAGGTATTGAATAGGATTGGGGAGAAGAGAAGTTTGTGGCACAACTTGACTAGAAGAAGGGATCGGTTGGTAGGACATGTTCTGAGGCATCAAGGGATCACAAATTTAGTATTGGAGGGCAGCGTAGAGGGTAAAAATCGTAGAGGGAGACCGAGAGATCAGTACACTAAGCAGATACAGAAGGATGTAGGTTGCAGTAGGTACTGGGAGATGAAGCAACTTGCACAGGATAGAGTAGCATGGAGAGCTGCATCAAACCAGTCTCAGGACTGAAGACAACAACAACAACAACAACAACAACAGTGGTGCTCCTACTGGCATTATTACCCCACTGGTGTAAAATTTTAATGACATCATCATTCTAATTTAGAAACACACCAACCAACTTTCATTTATGTCACACAACTCCTTCCTGGTGTTGCAATTCTTTTTTCCTTGTCAGTGCTTAAGTCACCGTCACATGAAAGTCACATTCAAGTCAGAGCTGCTAGTGGTAGTGCTTATCTGTGCATGAGGCAAGCTTGCTTATGTGAATGTGTGTGTGTTTTCTTTACTGAGTAAGGCTTTGGCTCAAAGCTGTTATGTGTTATATTTTTCTCCTTGTGCCTGTGTATGACTCAATAGATCACCCTTTTTGTGAGTAGGAATCTATCCTTTTCCTAATATTGTTGATAATCCAAAAGAAAACTGGACTTAATTAATATGATAACATTACAATTACATTATTTGCTTGCTGTGAGGTGGCCACTATAATTAAGGCTGGCTGGGCAATGATTAAATGTACATGACAATAGTATCTGTTCCCGTAAGAACAGATACCATTGATGACCATACAGCTTCTCTAGAATGAAATTATAATTAAATCCACACCCTAGCTGCAAACAGGCGTTGATATACATCATTGGGGACATGTTGAAAATGTGTGCCCCGATCGGGCCTCGAACCCGGGATCTGCTGCTTACATGGCAGTTCGAGTCCCGGTCGGGACACATTTTCAACATGTCCCCAATGATGTATATCAACGCCTGTTTGCAGCTAGGGTGTCCATTTAATTATCATTTCATTTCTAGCAAAGCTACATGGTCATCTACGGTAACTGTTCTTTCGGGAACAGATACTATCGTCATGTGTAGTTAAAATATGGCTTCCCAGCCATTGACCTTCTTGTGCAAATGCACACACTATGCCCGAAATCGTATGGGACTTGGTAGATTAATCTGCCACAAGTAATGAGTATAATGGGCAAACATCTCTTAGGCGCACTACGAATGTAGTGGTGTGGACATGTTGGGAATGTGGGTCTCGCAGGGAGCGTGCAAGGGGTAAGTCCCTGCAGTCGCGCTATCCTCTGTGCCCTCGGTGGCTCAGATGGATAGAGTGTCTGCCATGCAAGCAGGAGATCCCGGGTTCGAGTCCCGGCCGGGGCACACATTTTCAACATGTCCCTAATGAAGTACATCAATGCCTGTTTGCAGCTAGGGTGTCCATTTAATTATCATTTCAATGATTAAATGCATATAAAGTGTCACAGCTTTGGAATGTTTAGTTTTGTTACATCCATGTTCCTTGGATCATAATAGTGATATCTTACTATGGTGTGGAAAGCAACATGCTGACCATTTACCCTGATCAGCCATAAATTTATGACCACCTAATAGCCGGTGTCACTATTGTCACAGATAACAACACTGACACATCAGACAGACACATCATGGCATGGAACTCATGAGGCCTTGGTAGATCACTTGAGGGAGTTGGCACCATATCTGCACACACACACACACACACACACACACACACACACACACACACACACACGTCACTTAATTCCCATAAATTCTGGGACGGCGTCAACGAGCTCTGATGCCACAGCCAATCACATCCCAAATGTGTTTGAACGTGTTCAGACTTGGCGAGCTGGGGGTGGGGGGACAGCACACATCAATTGGAACTCACCACTGTGTTCCTCGAACCACTGCATACTCCTGGCCTTGTGAAAACGTGCATTGTCTTGCTGAAAAATGCCACTGCTGCCAGAAAATATGATTGTCATGAAGGGTGTACATGGTCAGCAATTAGTGTACAATATCAGTCATGGTGCCTTGCATGAGCTCCATTGGACCCGTGGATGCCCATGTGAATGCTCCCCAGAGCATAATGCAGCCACATTGTCTCCATCCAAAAATACAGGTATCAAGGAGCTTGTCCCCTGGAAGATGACAGATTCATGCCTTCCTATCGACATGAAAAAGAAGGTATCAACATTCATCGGACCATGCAATGCTTTGCCACGCGCCAATGACCAGTGCCCATGGTCACATGCCCTTTCCAGTTCTAGTTGCCAAAGTCATGGCTGATTAAGTGATTGGGGGACTAAACGGTGAGGTCATCTGTCCTGCGATTCAAAAGAAACTTGTGTGTCTGCTAAAAGTGGGCAGATCCAGTCAGAGGGGTCAAACTACAAAGTGAGGAAGCTAAAAACACACACAGTAGAAGGCATAAAAGGGTACACCAAATTGAAAACTGGAAAAACAGAGGGATAAAAGAGCAGTCTTTGTAAGGGGAAAGGTCATGAGTGCCAGCTTTTAGATGGAGTTATGGACATAAGTGATGAAGAATCTGTGTCTTTATTTGGTGATAACTCAAACGAATTTTTACCAGAGGAGACCGGATGTGGAACCAGAAGTTCTGATGATGGAATCACATCAGTGAATGTAGGAAGAAGAGTTTTATGTCCACATTAAGTCAAAGTACCAGACTTCACAGCTGTAAAAACCAGGCAACAAAGCACCTCTAACTGTGTTAGTGCCATAAGTACTGCAGTTGATTCAGGTTCAACTGAAGTAAGTGCAATATCAGAAAGTTTTGAAGATGAAGATGGCACACTTAGAACAAATTCTAATGAGATTGACTGGGGCCAGTTACGGGTAAAAATATGAAAAGCTTTACATTTATTAATTCCAGTTCTGGTGTAAATGCTTCTGTTGCACTAACTCTCAAAGGCAAGACACCATACTTTATTCAAATATTTTGTAGCTGATGAAATTTTAGAATATGTAACTCAACAAACATATTTGTAATCAAAACAAGTCTTAGAAAGTCATTCAGTAACTGTTAATCCGTGATTGAAAAAGTGGATTGATGTCAGAAAAACTGAAATTGAACAATTTTTAGGATTTTTCTTTTGGATGTAACTAAATGTAAATCTAAGGATTCCAAATTATTGGTCAAGAAATATGCTCTATCACAACAATGTAAAAAATGTTATGTCATGCAATCGTTTTGAACTGCTTTTATGTATGTGGCATTTTTCCAATAACTAGTGCCCACTGAGAAACTGCTTATTCAAAATTCAACCTTTTATTGATAAATTACTGCAAATGCAGAGATTTCAAAGTGCAGTTGTGCCAGAGAAAGAAGTTTGCATTGACGAAACACTTGTGCCATTTCACAGAAGACTAAGTTTTATTCAGTATATAAAGAATAAGCACCATAAATTCGGAATTAAATTGTTCAAACTTTGTCTGAAGGGTAGCTGCACCTTGAATATGATAGTTTACTGTAGGAAGAATGTGAATCCTGGTGTTACTATTGCCACTTCTGTTGTTGTGAGTCTTATGAGAGGATTACTAAATGAGGGCAGAATCTTATATACATACAATTTTTACACACGTGTTCATCTAGCACACCAGCTTCTTGAACAATCAACACATTTAGTTGGTACTCTAAGATCAAACAGAAAATTGAATCCTCAAGATGTTGTACAAGTAAAACTGAAGAAGGGGGAACACAAAGCAAAGTACCACAGGTGTAGTAGTACTGAAATGGAAAGATAAGAGGAATGTTCTGAGGCTAAGTACTGTTCATGGAGAAGAAGAAGCAGAAGTTCAAACCAGGAAGGGCACAAAGAAAAAAAAACAGCAATGATAATTGACTATAATCAATCAAAGTCTTTTATAGATCTTTCTGACCAAATGAAGTCATACTTGCATTGTGCGGTGTGTGAAATAGTACAGGAAGTTTGCAATTGAATTGCTGACAGGGTCAGCACTGGTAAATGCTCATGTGATTTACCTATACATCAACAATAAGAAGATCTCAACCACAGAATTCAAAGAGGAAGTGAATTTGAGACTGCTCCATACAGAAGATGCCGATGAGCCTGAGACATATCTCACCAAAGTCACCGCGTTACCTGCAGATTGTGCAGCCAGACGTAGGTGTACAGTGTATTACAAAAAAATGAAGAATGATTTTGGACGAGAGGAAGCTGTCAAGAAATGCAAACAAACTGCATGTAAATGTAAGAATTGTGACTCATATTTTTGTGTAGGGTGTTTTTTCATAAAGCACAGTGCATACAGGTGTTATAGAAACAACGTGGAATGACCCAAATTTTTCAGTTTTATTGTTGTTGCAATTAGAGTTGAAGAATGTAAATGAAACTGTATGTGATTTGCAATCAACTGTGTAAGTAATATGTCAAACTAAATAATAAATAAATAATAAAAAGAGGATAAGTCCAATACGACTGAGCAATATGAGTAATATATAACTCACGAATTCAAATGTCAATTACTACCCTAGAGTTCTTGAAAACCATAGGCCATGAACATGATTTGTTACTGGGGCCATAACCTACTATAACACAGAGTCACAGCACGCTCCTGTGAGTTACAACTGTACCACGGAGGGGTTGTATTTACTTCACGTGGCCCGAAGGGAACACTTCCTGGGAGTTATATTTAACTCACGTAGCAGTCAATGTGTTAAGTGATGAGGCAAGATCAATTGATACAATGGCTGTTTGAGTGCATTTCTTTTCAGAAAAATAATGAAATAATATTATTAAAATTAAAGACTCCATTGCAAATAAATATATGATATAACTAACTAGTTTATAAGACACACAAATTAACTTTTACTAATGTGTGCACATTTAACAAGTAGTAACTGGAGACAACTTACCAGGGGTTCCAGTAGCTGGTGCTTCATTCACATCTAGGCTGTCAATATCAAAACTCATATGAATTGGACGAGACCCACTTGGGTCAAGTTTTGCAAGTACAGCCTGTACTATATCTGAAACACCGTACCGTTCCACTTCCTCTGTGCTATATGCTAATATACCACAATCAGACAGGAATTTCCTACAAGAAAATAATCAGCTGATTAATGTAATTACTGATATCTCTGTGCATAAGGTATTTATTCTGTCTAAGACTTAATACCACACATGAACATTGGCGCTATTGCTCTCAAGGCAGTGAAAGCAGTAAATTTGCCTTTACAAAACACCATATTTTATCTCTTTTTTATTTGCAATGAAATTTTAGTGTGCCACTCCTGTATTAGACTATTCTACAGGTTTATTAAACTTCCTGGCAGATTAAAACTGTGTGCCCGACCGAGACTCGAACTCGGGACCTTTGCCTTTCGCGGGCAAGTGCTCTACCAACTGAGCTACCGAAGCACGACTCACGTCCGGTACTCACAGCTTTAGTTCTGCCAGTATCCGTCTCCTACCTTCCAAACTTTACAGAAGCTCTTCTGCGAACCTTGCAGAACTAGCACTCCTGAAAGAAAGGATATTGTGGAGACATGGCTTAGCCACAGCCTGGGGGATGTTTCCAGAATGAGATTTTCACTCTGCAGCGGAGGTTTATTGTTTAATTACCATCTCCCTGACATTTGGCTAAGTGACAGTGCTTTCGCCCCTATTTGTTTCATTTATAATGATTTTCCTGCGGTCATTATTTAAGAAAATCATGATCATAACACAATACTCCACATATCAATGATTTTTTTCTCTTGCATAATACTGTCTGCCTCTAGAGAGAACAAATGCTATAGTGAAGGTCCCTCCATCACAATAGTTATAATAGCTGTTGCTTATGGCAGACCTCTTTTATTATTATTCTCTTACTCCTATGGCATTTATTTATTACTATTCTATATATTATTATTTTTAAATGTCTTCCCAGGTAGCTGAGTGGTCAGCGTGACAGAATGTCAATCCTAAGGGCCCGGGTTTGATTCCCAGCTGGGTCAGAGATTTTCACCGCTCAGGGACTGGGTGTTTTGTTGTCCTAATCATCATCATTTCATCCCCATCAGTGCACAAGTTGCCGAAGGGATGTCAAATTGAAATATTTGTACCCAGCGAACTGTCTACTCGCCGGAGGCTGGAAAGAGAGCATTAAAAAAAAAAAAAATGAAGCAGTTACCAATGGCCAAAGAATTTCCATGGAGCTGACAAAAAGATTTGCTAAGTGTTATGTCCAGAGTGTTGTGTTATGCAGTGATGAATGAGGGATGGTTAAGAAGAATGATATTGAGAACATTTTGAAATGTGGCTACGGAATACTTAAAGTTAAGTGGACTGACAAGCTTAGAAACAAAGTAATAATGAAGAAAATAAGAGAACAGAGAATATTATTGGACGCAATAAGAGAAAGGAAACAAGTCTTGACTGGGACCTCTACAGTGTAGGAATTGTCTGCAACAAATAATTATAGTGGGAAAAGTGGGAGGAATGGGACAGAGAGGTAAGAAGGGAATTGGAATGACGGACAACATTAGAAATGGATGAAAATACAAACAGATGAAGGAAGATGCTCACAACAGAATACGATACAGAGCCTCCAGTTGAAACCAGGCCACCTGAACCCTCCCCCCAGCATCGGGAGTTTTCCTTGGAGCTCATCCTTACCTCTCATAATCCTCCTAGCCCCAGTCTCCACTAACCCAATGCACCCACACCTTCTACCCAACAGTCTCCCCTTCCCTTCTCTTACACACTCTCCGAATCCTCTCCACCACGTCATCATCATCATCATCATCATCATCATCATCATCATCATCATCACGTAGCCACACAAACTTATTGGCTCAGGTGCCTGTGTGTGTTGCATACTGCATTCCTATCCTGCACATCTGCTGCCTCCCTCTGGGCTATCAGCCACCCCTCCCCCAATCCTCCCTCCCACCTCTTATTCCTGCTACCCACACCACCCAGCATAACCCCTCAGCCCTGTGTCACTGTGTATTCAGCCACGACAATTTTTTTGTGCACCTGCCAAAAACTCAATGCTTCTAGTATCTGGTGAGTTTCTCCATTTCTCCAAAGTTATTTACATTCTGTTAGGACTTTCCTCACCATAATTTCTGTAATTTAGTTGGATCACAGAATTCTTCGAAGACTAAAAAGTAGCAAGTAGATAATTAACAGATACACAGAATTTTTCGTGGACCGCTTCTGCTCTTTCATTCAATACTAAAAAAAAATAGGTCCAATCAAAAAATGTACATAAAGGTTTCATAATATTTACTACTATCAAGAAAAGTTTTCTTAATCTATTCTCATTTTTCCTTCAAAATTGCCATATGATGTTGAATCATTTGCATGTAAAGTACATACCTTTCGCCTGAGTCAACATCACGTAGACCAATGTAGCCAATGTCTTTCACAGAGAGCCTACAAAGAAAAGCAATAGGATTTAAAATGTTATTGATTCCTGTACACAAGAAATATTTAAAAGAAAGTAAGATATTTATTTATACTCAATGGCCTTTATTACTAAGTGGTAAGGAAATTTAAAAAAATGAACAGTACTAAAGGCTAAAAATAGTAAACCATAATTATGCATTTGATAAGTGGGCATGTTGTTCTGAACCATATACTTATTTCTATGAAGTATCATGTGACCACAATTGCCTTTGCCTGTTCATATGCTACACTCTAGATGCCCACTAAATTCTCTAATAATATGTACACATACATTATCCTCAAGCCAAGCACGTTTACAAAGTCCATGTGTATAGTAATACAGCAATGTGTAGACATGGTTGACACAAAAACAGTATCCTCTCAAAAAGAGGAATAAAATTCATAGTGGCTATCACTTGATAACAATCTAATAGGCCAAAACTGTGATTGCAATGAACAAATACATTTAATAACAAACAGTCCAGATGATAAATGTCCTTTGTCAAATATTGCTAACCTGTGACTGGAAGTAAACAGAAAATAAAACAGTAATGAGAGTTTTTGTATTTACCTCTAAAGTAAATTTAATGAATAAGAGTTCAACATCTGGATGCTGGCTATTTTCTGTAAATAAACAAGTTTCATTTCTGCCACAACACATGTAAAGAAAGTTATTACAATGAGAACATTACAACGAAAAAGAAATGTAGACTAATATCAACTATTGTCACTAGGCAAAGATTAATAATGAAACTTCACAGAGAGCTAAAATCGAATAAAGATACTGATTTCATTAAATATGTTAGACTGTATAAAACCATATTTAAAAGAGTTGTCAGGGCAGCAAAACATCTGGCAAATAACAGGCTAATTTTAAATAATAAAAATAAGACAAAACCGTGTGCCTGTAACCAAGAAATTTCAAAAATTGCCATTGAAGGAAATACTATTGTAAATCCAACTCAAATACCAGAGTACTTTAGTGAATTCTTTATAAATGTAGCAAAGCCTAATGTAGATGTAACAGATTATTACAACAAAGTAAATCCCTTTGGCCTAGGTGAAAACTCTGAAAACTTTACAAAATTCTTTAAAGTTTCTGTGGAGGATGTAGAAAATACAATTCTAACATTAAGAAACAAGAAATCTGCAGGTTTGGATGGAATACCTACCAAAGTTATTAAGGTGGTACACAACAGAATTGCCAAACCACTAGCTCAAATAAAAATCAATGTTTTGAAGAGAGCCGTTTCCCAGAGGTACCGAAATATGCTGAAGTCAAACCACTATTCAAGAAAGGATCAAGAGAGATCATGGGAGATTATCATCCTATCTCGATTCTCCCAGTCCTATCTAAAATATTTGAAAAACTTGCTGTTGCACAAATCCAAAACTTCACTGCAAAATATTGTTATTCTAAACAATTAGTTTGGGTTTCATCAGAGGAAAAACACCACAGATGCAGTAAACAGTTTCATTGAGAAAATAAGTACATCATTAGACAAGAGAAATAAGGTGGCAGGAATTTTCTGCGACCTCACAAAGGTGTTTGATTCTGTAAACCATGCATTGCTTGTTTACAAACTTGAGAAGTATGGAATTAGTGGCAGTGCCCTACAATGGCTTAAATCCTACTAATCCAACAGAAAGCAAAGAGTTAGAATTTCTTCAAATGGCGCTTATTATTTTTCTGACTGGAAAAAATAAATAAATAAATAAATAATCTCAAGGTGTTCCACAAGGCTCCATATTAGACCCAGTCCTATTTCTCTTTTTATGTTAATGACTTACTATTAAATATCAGCTCCCCATCAGTTCTGTTCGCAAATGATACTACTGTCTTAGTTGAAGATCAGGATTTGGAAAAAATTCCCAAATCTGTGATCAGTACCCTCAGTACCTTAGAAACTTGGTTACAGCTAAATGGGTTGAATCTAAATATCTAAGACTCATGTGATGCAGTTCAAAACCAAACAGTCAAAATGTGAGCGGATTAAGACTGTACACAACAACAAAGGTATAGAAGAAGTTGACTCAGTCAAATTCTTAGATTTAAATGTAGATAAAAATTTAAGCTAGTAGGCACACATTAAATACCTGGAAAACAAACTGAGCAGCTTTGCATTTGCAATGTAAATATTATCAACTGTAACTGACATGGACACACGAAAAGTAGCACATACAAGTTACTTTGAACTCATTATTAGGCATGGTATTGTTTTTTGTGGTAACTCGACAAACATAGTGCGGATACTAAAAATACAGAAAAAAATCATTCAAAGTATATGCACTGCAAATCACAAAGAACCATGTTGGGATATGTGCGTGTGTGCGCGAGTGTACACCTGTCCTTTTTTTCCCCTAAGGGAAGTCTTTCCGCTCCCGGGATTGGAATGACTCCTTACCCTCTCCCTTAAAACCCACATCCTTTCGTCTTTCCCTCTCCTTCCTGAAGAAGCAACCATCGGTTGCGAAAGCTAGTAATTCTGTGTGTGTGTTTGTGTGTTTTGTTCATGTGCCTGTCTGCCGGCGCTTTCCCGCTTGGTAAGTCTTGGAATCTTTGTTTTTAATATATTTTTCCCATGTGGAAGTTTCTTTCTATTTTATTTACATGTTGACTATTATTTAGAAAACTTGAAATATTAACTCAGCCATCCTTACACATAAATGTGATTATTATATTTTTGTACACCAGACATGAATTATTTGAGGGAAACCATTTTGTCCATTCACATGATACTAGAAACGAAAATTCTATGTTCCCCACCCACCGCCTCAGATTGTATGCCCAGGGACCTCAATACATGGGAAAGAAAATTTGTAATAAATTAAAAGGGAACAAGTTGAAGCAGATGAATTTGGGTTCACTTAAAATAAAGCTATATAACGTACTGGCACTGAAGTGTTATTACTCAGTGGATGAATCATGAGGGGCAAACTGAAAATTTGAGCTGGATACAATGTGCTACACATTCCAAGAAATATACTTATATTGTTATTATTTATTATAGTGCTATTATTTATTAATGGAAAATCATTGTAACTGTTTTATAAATTTTTGACATGTCTCCTGTATGTAAACAAAATGGATTGCAAATGTATGTCATGAGATAAATACAACACAATTCACAAAATGTATTATGTCTGCACAGAAAACAGTTTACCTTTCCTTTAAGCAAGGAAGGTCAAACATTCATTAATGCTTAAGGAGGTGGAAGTATTGGGAACTTCATGGTAACAATTAAATGTAACAAAACTATTTGCTGGAATTATAATTTTTTTGAGTATATCTACCAACTACTTACTTTATTTTGTGAACTGCAAATGCATATTTCCTTCAAAATAATAGATTAGATTAGATTAGATTAGATTAATACTTGTTCCATAGATCATGAATACGACACTTCGTAATGATGTGGAACGTGTCAGGTTAATAAAAGATGTTTGTACAAGAAATTACATTACCCAAAATATTGCATGACACTAATGATTAAGTTTTTTTTTTATTTTTTTTTTACTTAGTTTATATCTAAAAATTCAGCCAATGAGTAGAAGGAGTTGTCATCTAGAAATTCTTTTAATTTATTTTTAAATGTTAGTTGGCTATCTGTCAGGCTTTTGATGCTGTTTGGTAGGTGCCCAAAGACTTTTGTGGCAGCATAATTTACCCCTTTCTGTGCCAAAGTCAGATTTAACCCTGCATAGTGAAGATCATCCTTTCTCCTGGTGTTATAGGTATGCACACTGCTATTACTTTTGAATTGGGTTGGATTATTATCAACAAATTTCATAAGGGAATATATATACTGTGAGGTTACTGTGAGGATCCCTAGATCCTTAAATAGATGTCTGCAGGATGACCGTGGGTGGGCTCCAGCAATTATTCTGATTACACGTTTTTGTGCAATGAATACTTTTCTACTCAACGATGAATTACCCCAGAATATGATGCCATACGAAAGCAGTGAATGAAAGTAGGCATAGTAAGCTAATTTACTGAGATTCTTATCACCAAAATTTGCAATAACCCTAATAGCATACGTAGCTGAACTCAGACGTTTCAGCAGACCATCAATGTGTTGCTTCCAGTTTAACCTCTCATCAATGGACACACCTAAAAATTTTGAAAATTCTACCTTAGCTACAGACTTCTGTTCAAATTCTATATTTATTACTGGAGTTTTGCCATTTACTGTACGGAACTGTATATACTGTGTTTTATCAAAATTTAAAGAGAGTCCGTTTGCTGAGAACCACTTAATAATTTTGTGAAAAACATCATTTACAATTACATCACTTAGTTCTTGGTTTTTGGATGTTATTACTATACTTGTATCATCAGCAAAAAGAACTAACTTTGCATCTTCATCAATGTGGAATGGTAAGTCATTAATGTATATCAAGAACAGTAAAGGACCTAAGACCGAACCCTGTGGGACCCCGTGCTTGATAGCACCCCAGTTTGAGGAATCAGCTGTTTTAACATTACACGAACCACTTATTTCAACTTTCTGCATTCTTCCAGTTAAGTATGAATTAAACCATTTGTGCACTGCCCCACTCAAACCATAATGATTTAGCTTATCTAAAAGAATTCCATGATTTACACAATCAAAGGCCTTTGAGAGATCACAAAAAATACCAATGGGTGATGTCCGGTTATTCAGAGCATTTAATATTTGATCAGTGAAAGCATATATAGCATTTTCTGTTGAAAAGCCTTTCTGAAAACCAAACTGACATTTTGTTAGTACTTTATTTTTACAAATATGGGAGGCTACTCTTGAATACATTACTTTCTCAAAAATTTTTGATAGAGCTGTCAGAAGAGAGATTGGGCGGTAGTTGTTGACATCCGACATATCCCCCTTTTTATGCAATGGTTTTACAATGGCATATTTCAGTCTATCAGGGAAAACACCCTGCTCCAAAGAGCTATTACATACGTGGCTGAGAATTCTACTTATCTGTGGGGAACAAGCTTTAAGTACTTTGCTGGAAATGCCATCAATTCCGTAAGAGCTTTTACTTTTCAGTGAGTTTATTATTTTACTGATTTCAGAGGGAGAGGTTGGTGGAATTACAGCTGTTTCAAACTGTGCAGGTATGGCCTCTTCTATTAATAGCCTTGCCTCTTCTAGTGAAGATCTAGATCCTATTTTCTCCACAACATTTAAAAAATGATTATTCAAAATAATTTCAATTTCTGATTGTTTGTTAGTGCACTTGTCATTCAATTTTATTGCACTAAAGTCTTCCTGTGCTCTTGGTTGCCCTGTTTCCCTTTCAATAATATTCCAAATTGCTTTAATTTTATTATCAGAGTTACTGATCTCAGACATGATACACATGCTTCTGGACTTTTTAATAACTTTTCTTAGTACCGCACAATAGTTTTTATAATATTGAACAATTTCGGGGTCAGTACTCCATCTTGCTGTTAGATACAGTTCTCTTTTGCGGTTGCAAGATATTCTTATTCCTTTAGTTAGCCAAGGTTTTTTATATGTTTTCTTGGAATTATGTTTAACTATTTTCTTGGGAAAACAATTTTCAAATACCCTTAAAAATGTATTGTGAAATAAGTTATATTTCAAGTTTGCATCGGGTTCCTTATACACTTCATCCCAGTCTAGCTGCTGTAGGCTTTCCCTAAAGTTTGCAATATTTATATTGTTAATTGAACGCACTGCTTTGAAAGTCTGATTTATTATACTGCATGGAGCTATGTCATGTACTGTAACAAGCTGTGCACTATGATCTGAAAGACCATTCTCAACAGGATAAGCATTTATGTCCTTAAACTTATCTTGGTCTATAAAAAAGTTATCTATCAATGTACTGCTGTTCTTTGTTATCCGAGTAGGAAAATCAATGACGGAGCTCAAATTGAAAGAACTGAGTAATACTAAAAGGTCATTCTTCCTATTACACTCTTTCAGGGAATCAACATTGAAATCCCCACAAATGATAATTTGCTTCCCCCTGTCTGACAGATAGCACAACAAAGCATCCAAGTTTTCCAGAAATAGCTGGAAATTCCCTGAGGGGGACCTATACACTGTTACAATTATGAAAGTGCCATCCTTTAGTTTAAGTTCAGTGGCACATGCTTCCATATGTTGCTCTACACAAAATTTTTTAGTTTCTAAATTTTTTGCACTGTGGAAGCTTTTGACATATATGGCAACTCCTCCTCTCATCATATTATCTCTACTTACATGTGCAGCTAATTTGTACCCATTGATGCTAACCTTTTGCATATCAGTGACAATGTGATGCTCAGACAGGCATAGTACATCTATTACATTCTCAGTTTCTATATCTTCTAAACAAAGCAGAAGCTCATCAATTTTATTGTTCAATCCCCCAATATTTTGATGAAATATACTAACATTTTTCATTTTACTTTTGCAACTATCTTGAACTTTTTTGACATCTTTAGTACTTGCATGGCTGAGTTTCCCACTTGACACTGATCTTACACTAAAAAAGAGTTTCCACCATGAGATGTAGTTCCTCCCCCCTTTAAATTTCCTGCTATCAGCCCAGCCAGTTTACCCTTCCCTTTCCTGTTGAGGTGTAGGCCATGTCTAGTATAGTCCCACCTACAGAGTGAATCAACACGAACCACACCAATGTGTGACCCCGCATCAGATCCAAGTAGCCGTTCCAACTCCAAATTAACTCTCCTGACAGAAGAGGTCAAATGAGGTCGGTCATGGCGCTCCAGAACCGACACAAACCCAACACTGGTATGATTCGATGCCGATGCAATATTTGCCAGGTCACACTCTATGCTGTACCCCGGATCTCTGTCAATACTGTTGCCCGGCCCACCCACAATAACCACGGTGTCTTCCTTAGTAAAACCTTTACATAGTGAACCTAAATCCTCTGTAACCTGCCCAAGTTCAGCACTAGGTTTGAAAAAACTTGTGACCTGGTAATCCAACCCTAATTCATCCTGCAGAAGTTGGCCCACACCCCTAGCATGCGAACTACCTAGCAACAAGACTTTCTTTCTCTTTGCAGACTTCCCTACATTCTTAATCAATTTGCTGCTGAAAGCTTGTTGAGCCCTGTGTACTTCTACTTCTGTGAGAGGCTCATCAGTTTCTGACTGAGGCAACAGGTCAAACCTATTTTGTACATTAATAACAAAGCGGTCAGAAGAATTTCTTGGCCTGTTCCTCATGCCTGTTGCCACTTCCCACCCCTGTTTACCCTTCTCCCCCCTTAACCTGCCCAGTTCTCGCCTAGCCTCATCTAACTCAGCCTGAAGGGCAGCAATTTTCCCCTCCTGTTCCACAATCTTCCTATCTCTACTGCATAGCCTACAGAACCACTGATGAGTCTCGCTCATTTTCCCAATTCCCACGCCACTACAGTCGCCCCAATGAAAAAAGTTACTACATCCATCACACCAGACCCCGGAGCTAACGATCCTACGGCACGTCAGGCACTTTACACTCATGGTACAAATCTATTTTAGTGACAGAAAGACAATTAAGTTACCGGAAAACAATGAAAATACGTGTACGAAAAATTAGGCCTACTCGCGACTATGTAAACAGTGGTTCAGAAGTTTTTTACTGGAAATTACTTAAGAGATGACGATACTCTACAGATATAAATGGGCAGCAAACGTATTTAGCACACTAAACTATCAGTAAATGCACTTAAGATTGCGGTATGAAGTTTAATCTGAAAACTCAAAAGTTCGGCCTGGCCGCGATATGTAAACAAAATGAACTTTACGTGATTACTGTGAAAATACGCGAGTAAGACAAAAACCTTTAATGGTATGCTTGCAGAGCACTATAATTAACGTAATAAATTAGTTTAAAGTGTTAAAAAACAGTTTATTACTACTTAAATTACTTATCTTGTACAAGAGCTGTGACTCAGACGTCCGTGTAGCAGGCGCAGGGCTACAAACACATCCATGCCCGAGGCAGGATTCGAAACCTACAAAGTTTCCTTGCTCACTTGTGAGAGACAGGCAGAAGTTCAAATCATTTCTCACAAAAATCTTAAAACTTACACACATTAAAAATTATAAATACGTACTTGGGCACCAACCACTCCATTGCAGGCAAGTCTGGAAGCCATGTCTCGGCAATCTCTTTGAGTAAAAGAGCAACAGGCATGCCATGTGCATTTCCTGATGGGCTTGTTGACATTGTGTTAATGTCTGCATGGGCATCAATCCATAGTATAATTGGTAGCTTATCTCCCAGTCCATTAACACTGCCAGTGATGGAGCCAGCAGTAATCGAATGGTCCCCACCAATTGTGAGGCACATGTGACCACTCGACACAATTTCCCGCACATGGTTTGATACCTGTTGTCAAAACAATACTTGCACAAACATGACACCGTCTGTTTGTGAACATGTATAGTAGAAAATTCAGTACAGATTACTATGGATACAACACATCTTTCGAGACAAAAATTTGTGAAATAGTAAAAAAAAATTAACTTCATTTTCTTACAGTTCTTACACTATGGGATAGTTGGGAGTGGGGGAGGAAATACAGAAGTGGGGCAATGTAGTCAGCCAGGAAATGTAGGTGATGCATGTATGAAGGTATTGTATCAATTAGCCCTGTTGTGAACGGCTGAAAGCAAGGGGAAATTACAGCCGTAATCTTTCCCGAGGGCATGCAGCTTTACTGTATGATTAAATGATGATGGCGTCCTCTTGGGTAAAATATTCCGGAGGTAAAATAGTCCCCCATTCGGATCTCCGGGCGGGGACTACTCAAGAGGATGTAGTTATCAGGAGAAAGAAAAGTGGCGTTCTACGGATCGGAGTGTGGAATGTCAGATCCCTTAATCGGGCAGGTAGGATAGAAAATTTAAAAAGGGAAATGGATAGGTTACATTTAGATATAGTGGGAATTAGTGAAGTGCGGTGGCAGGAGGAACAAGACTTTTGGTCAGGTGACTACAGGGTTATAAACACAAAATCAAATAGGGGTAATGCAGGAGTAGGTTTAATAATGAATAGGAAAATAGGAATGCGGGTAAGCTACTACAAACAGCATAGTGAACACATTATTGTGGCCAAGGTAGATACGAAGCCCACACCTACTACAGTAGTACAAGTTTATATGCCAACTAGCTCCGCAGATGATGAAGAAATTGAAGAAATGAATGATCAAATAAAACAAATAATTCAGATAGTGAAGGGTGACGAAAATTTAATAGTCATGGGTGACTGGAATTCGGTAGTAGGAAAAGGGAGAGAAGGAAACGTAGTAGGTGAATATGGACTGGGGCAAAGAAATGAAAGAGGAAGCCGCCTGGTAGAATTTTGCACAGAGCACAACTTAATCATAGCTAACACTTGGTTCAAGAACCATAAAAGAAGGCTGTATGCATGGAAGAAGCCTGGAGATACTGACAGGTTTCAGATAGATTATATAATGGTAAGACAGAGATTTAGGAGCCAGGTTTTAAATTGTAAGACATTTCCAGGGACAGATGTGGACTCTGACCACAATCTATTGGTTATGACCTGTAGATTAAAACTAAAGAAACTGCAAAAAGGTGGGAATTTAAGGAGATGGGACCTGGATAAACTAAAAGAACCAGAGGTTGTACAGAGTTTCAGGGAGAGCATAAGGGAGCAATTGACAGGAATGGGGGGAAGAAATACAGTAGAAGAAGAATGGGTAGCTTTGAGGGATGAAGTAGTGAAGGCAGCAGAGGATCAAGTAGGTAAAAAGATGAAGGCTAGTAGAAATCCTTGGGTAACAGAGGAAATATTGAATTTAATTGATGAAAGGAGAAAATATAAAAATGCAGTAAATGAAGCAGGCAAAAAGGAATACAAACGTCTCAAAAATGAGATCGACAGGAAGTGCAAAATGGCTAAGCAGGGATGGCTAGAGGACAAATGTAAGGATGTAGAGGCTTTTCTCACTAGGGGTAAGATAGATGCTGCCTACAGGAAAATTAAAGAGACCTTTGAAGATAAGGGAACCACTTGTATGAACATCAAGTGCTCAGATGGAAACCCAGTTCTAAGCAAAGAAGGGAAAGCAGAAAGGTGGAAGGAGTATATAGAGGATCTATACAAGGACAATGTACTGGAGGGCAATATTATGGAAATTGAAGAGGATGTAGATGAAGATTAAATGGGAGATACGATACTGCGTGAAGAGTTTGACAGAGCACTGAAAGACGTGAGTCGAAACAACGCCCCCGAAGTAGACAACATTCCATTGGAACTACTGACTGCCTTGGGAGAGCCAGTCCTGACAAAACTCTACCATCTGGTGAGCAAGATGTATGAGACAGGCGAAATACCCTCAGATTTCAAGAAGAATATAATAATTCCTATCCCAAAGAAAGCAGATGTTGACAGATGTGAAAATTAACGAACTATCAGTTTAATAAGTCACAGCTGCAAAATACTAATGCGAGTTCTTTACAGACAAATGGAAAAACTAGTAGAAGCCGAACTCGGGGAAGATCAGTTTGGATTCCGTAGAAATGTTGGAACACGTGAGCCAATACTGTCCCTACGACTTGTCTTACAAGCTAGATTAAGGAAGAGCAAACCTACATTTCTAGCATTTGTAGACTTAGAGAAAGATTTTGACAATGTTGATTGGAATACTCTCTTTCAAATTCTGAAGGTAGCAGGGGTAAAATACAGGGAGCGAAAGGCTATTTACAATTTGTACAGAAACCAGATGGCAGTTATAAGAGTCGAGGGTCATGAAAGGGAAGCAGTGGTTGGGAAGGGAGTGAGACAGGGTTGTAGTCTCTCCCCAATGTTATTCAATCTGTATATTGAGCAAGCAGTGAAGGAAACAAAAGAAAAATTCGGAGTAGGTATTAAAATCCATGGAGAAGAAATAAAAATGTTGAGGTTCGCCGATGAGATCGTAATTCTGTCAGAGACCGCAAAGGACTTGGAAGAGCAGTTGAATGGAATGGATAGTGTCTTGAAAGGAGCATATTAGATGAACATCAACAAAAGCAAAACGAGGATAATGGAATGTAGTCGAATTAAGTCGGGTGATGCTGAGGGAATTAGATTAGGAAATGAGACACTTAAAGTAGTAAAGGAGTTTTGCTATTTGGGGAGCAAAATAACTGATGATGGTCGAAGTAGAGAGGATATAAAATGTAGACTGGCAATGGCAAGGAGAGCGTTTCTGAAGAAGAGAAATTTGTTAACATCGAGTATAGATTTAAGTGTCAGGAAGTCATTTCTGAAACTATTTGTATGGAGTGTAGCCATGTATGGAAGTGAAACATGGACGATAACTAGTTTGGACAAGAAAAGAATAGAAGCTTTCGAAATGTGGTGCTACAGAAGAATGCTGAAGATTAGATGGGTAGATCACATAACTAATGAGGAAGTATTGAATAGGATTGGAGAGAAGAGAAGTTTGCGGCACAACTTGACCAGAAGAAGGGATCTGTTGGTAGGGCATGTTCTGAGGCATCAAGGGATCACCAATTTAGTATTAGAGGGCAGTGTGGAGGGTAAAAATCATAGAGGGAGACAGAGATGAATACACTAAGCAGATTCAGAAGGATGTAGGTTGCAGTAGGTACTGGGAGATGCAGAAGCTTGCACAGGATAGAGTAGCCTGGAGAGCTGCACCAAACCAGTCTCAGGACTGAAGACCACAACAACAACAGCCCTGTTCAAAGCTCAGCACCATTTTCAATCCTATTTTATGTACCCAATGATTACTCAATGCCTTATGCCTCAATTATACAGAAGTGGTTACCGTAACTCTTTCCACAACATGGAGTCTTCTTCCCAGGACTTGACAGTTTGAAATTGATTTTACAAATGTTTTCAAGCAATTACCTGATGTTCTTTGTAGCTGCTAACAATACAAACCTTCAAAACTAGTATGTATGCAACAGGTTACATATTACAGACATTGCTACAGATTGTGATGCAATTTTGTACATGGGTTTCAGAAAACTGGAAGTATTTTCCAGAATGTATACTGTTAACTGCGAGAAAAAGGGTGGGCATTATTTGCTGGTTAATGGTATATATAAGTAAAGCTGAAGCAAAACTCTAAGATGAGAAAAGGGGAATTTCCAAAGAAGAAGCACTCCTGATCTTTTTGAAAAATGTAGATCAGAACAAGGATTTTTGTACCAATGGTAAAGTGTCAGTGAAATACTTATTATCAACCACAACACTACTATCTGTGTAACTTTTGACAGGTCTTCAGACTGCTGCTTCCATCCCATGTGATAGCTGCATTCTGGACCGAGCTGCCAGAGTTGGCGGTCATGTGTGCATGAGTGTGTGTATGAATGATGCATGTTTTTCTTTTGCTGGTGAAAGTTATGGCCGAAAGCTTTGTGTAAGTGTCTCCGTAAGTGTCTTAATTGTGCCTGTCTGCAACTTGACGTGCCTTCTTTACACATTGTTGGTATTCCTACCTGGAGTTTCAACTACTCAATTTCATTTAAAATGTAACACCATGTATCTCAAAAATAATATTATGGATCTAAAAAGAAAAGAAGTTGTTGTTGTTGTTGTTGTTATGGTCTTCAGTCCAGAGACTAGTTTGATGCAGCTCTCCATGCCACCCTATCCTGTACAAGCTGCTTCATCTCTGAGGAACTACTGCAACCAACATCCTTCTGTATCTGCTTAGTGTATTCATCCCTTGGTCTTCCTTTACGACTTTTACCCTCCATGCTTCCCTCCAACACTAAACTAGTGATCCCTTGATGCCTCAGAACATGTCCAACCAACCGATCCCTTCGTCTAGTCAAGTTGCGCCACAAATTCCTCTTATCCCCAATTCTATTCATTAGTTACATGATCTACCCATCTAATCTTCAACAGTCGTCTGTAGCACCACATTTTGAATGCTTCTATTCTCTTCTTGTCTAAACTATTTATCATCCATGTTTCACTTCCATACATGGCTGCACTCCGTACAAATACTTTTGGAAAAGACTTGCTGACACTTAAACCTATACTCGGTGTTAACAAATTTCTCTTCTTCAGAAATGCTTTCAGTATCTCCCAGAAAAGGCTTGATTAAAATCAAAATTTAACTGCTTACAAATAAGAAGATTTTTTTAAAATCTTTATGCTAATAACTTTTTTTTCACTGTGCATGGCTTCCTACTATTATGGGTTGTCCATAATTGTTATGGATTTATCATCTTGAGTATGGAATTATGGAAAGTTACTAAATATTACAAAATACACCTTTTTCAATTTGGTGTTTTGTGAAACTGGTAAAAGTAGTGTTTATATTTCACTAATCACATGGAACTAAAATGTTTTATAGATTGCAATGATTTCCTTCCCAAGTAGGTAGAAAATCTGTCTATGAATGATTTCATCACCCTGGCTTATTAAAGTAAATTACTTTGAGTGCCGATGAAAATTTTTTGTTCCCATAGAGTAAGCTCAAATATTAAGAGGGTTGCCCAGAAAGTAATGCACTGCATCTCCCCCCTCCCCACCCCCCCTCAGCGGAAAACAATGCTATGAGTGCAAAATATTTTGTATGTATAATCTGAAGTCTCCTGAGCGAGCACGCCAAGTTTCAGTTACTTCTGACAGATGGCGTAGCTGCAGGACAGTTTAAAACTGGTATCTGTAGGTGATGCATGTTACAAGCAATATGCCGTCATTGAATTTCAACTGCAGAGAAATAAATTGTGGGGAATATTGAAAAATCGCTTCTGTAAAGTCTGTGGAGCACCTGCTGTCGAGAGAAGTACTGTTAGTCGCTGGGCATGGGGGGGTGAGGTCATCAGAAGGCGGTTCGGTAGGGCTCCATGATTTGCAGTGGTCAGGCAGATCATCCACAGCTGTCACATCTGACATGTTGCAGAGAGCTGATGTTGTCATTCACGAGGACAGATGCATTATGACTCGGAAGTTGGAAGACATTTTGAGGACGATGAGGAGGTGATTCACACAAAGAAGCACTGGCTCTGCCGCCAGGACAAGGATTGGTACTAACAGGGCATACACCCAGGGTCAGCACAAGGCACATGTGAAAAATGTGCCGCACGGGGTGGCACTTTCCAAGGCGAGGCAAATCTGCCCCCCCCCCCCCCCCCCCCCGCCCCCTCTTTTTAAGGACAAATTCAACATTCATGCCAAAGAGGGTATTCGAAACTAAACCTCGGAGGGAAAGGCTTTGGGAAATGTGGCATGGTGCCTCGACTACCTGCCGGCTGCCCCTGTTGAACAAGGGGAGGGAGGAGGACTAATTTCTTTCTTGCCACAGTGGCAGCACCATCGTGTTTACGCCGGAGGAACAGAGACGAGAAGCAGTCTAGCGTACACGCCAGTATTCTTATGAGTGGAGTGCTGCCAGCCTGTTACGTGCCGTGCGTTTAGTCATAACTAATTTTACAGAAGATGAAATCTAATTTGGAAATTCGAAACCAAAGTTCGATACTGAGCTTACATTTTAAGCCTGAAGCAGTTATGCTAATCCCTTCAATGGCAGTTTCCGCGTGTATTATTCTTCCCACATTATGGAAAAAAAAAGGTTGAACATTACTACAGCCAAACATGTCCAAAACCTACAATGGCTAGAAGTATTCCGAATGGGTAAATACACTGTGAGTAATTACAAGGGATAAAGAATTGCTAATAAGCCTGGCATAAGTTGGGTTTCGACGTATTTTTGAAAATTTTTGCTATCTGTTTCTGAGTGATAGTCGGACGTTTTGGTTTTCGAGCCATAAAACACCTGTCTCCGCCTACATGAACAGTAAACTCTGACTGACACTTTTGTCTGACGATACTATTTGCACACTATCGCTTTGCCAACATTTATTTTGCTGTATAACGCGTGTGAATCCATGTGTAATCTTAGTAAACTACTGGTCGCTTTGATTCTGATGGAAACCTGAGAAAGTATGGTCTTTTAGCAACAATGCCCTCTCGTCCGCAACAAAACAAAATTGTTCAAATGGCTCTGAGCACTAGGGGAGTTAACATCTGAGGTCATCAGTCACCTAGAACTTAGAACTACTTAAACCTAACTAACCTAAGGACATCAAACACATCCATGCCTGAGGCAGGATTCGAACCTGCAACCGTAGCGGTCGCACAGTTCCAGACTGGAGCGCCTAGAACCACTTGGCCACAACAGCCGGCCCACAAAACAAAACGTTAAGTCTGACACCTTCTAAAACGAAAATCCAGGGACAGAACATTGCTTCTAAGGGTTTCCTTGCTAGCTTTGAATCTCATTTCTGTTTGACAAAAGTTGTGCAGTTTTGCAAAGTTTGTATTTCTTTCTATTGTTTGTAATGCCATAGAAATTGCTGCCTGATAATACATTTATCCATATCATCCATCACATACTTATTGTGACCTTCTTGCTTCTTCTTGTTCTTCTTCTTCTTGGGCACTAGTTTAACCGTAGCCTCGCTGTACCTTGTCACGTGACCTAGTTCCTGGCACGGCCACATCACCACTTCACCTTTCCAGGCCAGAGGTATTATTATATTCTCTACAATGAAAACAACAGAATTCGTTTCGGTAGTTGCCGAGGGGGGTCAAGATTGGTCAGAAGCACTTTCATTGCGTTTTGTACAAACAGAAGAATTGCTGGGTCCGAATTTCCTACAACTTGGGATGCAATAGGTAAGTGCTTTTCATATAATGTACAATTAGTATTGCGATTGCACGTTCCTCACAAGTTAGAATTTTTCTATTTCTAGATTTCAAAATAGGAAAATTTATTTTTCTTATGATCTGTTACTTCAAAAATTGGCAAGTCGGCAAATAAGCACGCGTCGTCCCAATAGCTAGAATGAAAATAAAATGAAGAAAGGTGAAGTGATACAGCAAAGACTAATTTGTTACCCCTTATACCATAACCAGACACGAAAGAAGTGACACGTGGAAATTACGAGAGATGCCGAGTGTCAGTTCTTTGAAATGAACAACCACAGTGCTGTGAGTTAATCTATTTCGACTAGCATTAGTACCCATCAATACTCAGGTGTGTATTTATTGCATTACTATGTTACTGCATCTCCTTATTCTTCCTCTCTCCATTGTCTTCCGCCCCACTCTTCAACCATTTAACGAGTGTCTGTAGTGAAATTCGGCCTGAAATTCAATCTCACACGGCTCAGTTCTTATGACTTCATCTCCTGAACAGTATATCCTAAACTAATATAATTTTCGTTTATGTGCAGCGGAATATCAGGAAATTGTCTGCCTAGTGTGTTGCAAATAAAGTTAGTACACTGACATAAACAGTTAGTTTCAAGTAATCGTTCTTTACAGGCTGGATCGAAACATGTCCAACGGTAGAAAAAGACTGGCAGTGAACATAGGAAAAGAAGGGCACTGAAGGAAGATGACGATAAGAAGCAAAAGGATGCACTACGGCAATATTTCAAGCCAAAGAGAGAACGATCTAGCAGCGGCAAGGGTAGAAAAATAGATCCTGAAAGTACAGAAACTAGTGGAGCTACTGCAGCTACATCTTTATCTTCAGGACATGACCAGAAAGTTGATGAACACAGTACTGCGACCATTGCATACAGTAGCAATGCTGATGGTGGGCCATCCACAACATATTCAACAGACCTCGCCTGAACTCAAGACTTGCTTTGTGAGGAAAGCTCCGAGACTGAAACATCAGGCAGACTGAAATTAGGCAACCCGATGCAGAAAATACTGGAGGAACATCAGCCGAGGTACTCACCACCAGAGAAGGGATTGAAGGCAAGCCTAAACTGGATGACACAATTAACTCAGATCCCGGAATATTGCCAGAAATTATTACTGACTGCATTCGAATGACTTTTGTCATGCAAGGTCCTCCCGAGTGTATTAAGGAAGCTGAAGAATGTCTTAAAAACGTGAACAACCGACGTTTCAGCCCTGTGCACTACAGCTATTCTTTGAAGAATTTACAAGAAACAGATCGACATTGGTTGGTGAACTCAAAGAGCAAGGATGCTGTGTTCTGTTTTTGTTGCAAACTTCTTTCGTCATCTACAGTAAAAATTGTAAAGAACAGTATAAGGGAATGGCGACAGGTTGCTTCATATCTCGAAAGCCACGAGAAGTCTACCAACCATTTGAATTCACATAAAAAGTGGATCGCGTTTTCTGAGAGACTGAAAAAGTTAGAAACTGTCGACGCCCATCATCAAAGGCTTCTGAATACTGAAAGCGAACATGGGAAAAATATTCTTGAGCGCTTAATAGCAATAATTCATTTCCTGAGTCGGCAATGTCTGCCTTTGAGAGGAAGTACAGGTACAATCTTTCAGCCTGACAAGGAAACTTCTTGAAACTCATTGAATTATTCGGAAATTTCGACACTGTGATGATGGAGCACCTGCACAGAACAAAGCAATGTGAGAACAATGGTCATCATTATCTTGGAAAAGAAACACAGAATGAAATAATTCATGTTATTGGATCATCTATAACCGACAACATTCTATTAATGATGAAATCTGCAAAGTATTACAGTATAATTCTGGACTGCACACCAGATATTTGAAAAGTTGAGCACATGACAGATGCGGTACGTTTCATACTGGAGACAAGACTCGACGGGGTATACAATGTCCGAATTCGGGAGCATTTCCTGGGATTTCTTCCAGTGCCTGATTCTTCAAGCTCCACTTTGATGCAGGTCGTACTCAAGTTCTTGGAAGATTAAAAAAATCCTATTATGTAATATAAGAGGGTAAGGATACAACAATGGAGCAAACATGAAAGGAAAGAAGTCTAGTCTCCAGAAAAGAATTTCAGATATGAACGAGAGAGCATTTTATGTACCATGTAGCAGCCACTCACTGAATCTGTTTGTGAACAATGCCGCTATGTCTTCTAAATATGCTGTTTCCATGTTTTCGACAGTGAAGAGCTTGTATGACTTCTTCTCGTCTTCCATTCGACGTTGGGATGTCTGGAAGAAGTATCTGCCTAACCTGTCGCTGAAGCCACTGAGCGGTACTAGGTGGGGAAGTCGCACCGATGCACTTACTCCACTGAGGTTTCAAATTGGAGACGTTTATGATGCACTGGTTCAGATACCAGAAGATTTTGATGGCATGACCGCTCACGAAGCAACGTCACTTGCGAATCAAATAAAAAATTACACCTTTCTCACTTCTCTGGTAATCTGGTATGACGTTCTGCTTAACATCAGTGTAGTCAGCAAGACCCTCCAGACCAGTGACATAAGTGTTTCTGAGACCATGGAAATGTTTGAAAAAACGAAAGCATATTTTGAGATCTGCAGAACAGAAGAAAAGTTTGTGTCTTTCTTGACAGATTCCAAAGAATTGGCTACAGAATTAGAGCTAGAAGATCTGACATTACCATGGATAAGCATTTCCCGGCGACGAAGTAAGAAGCCAATACACTTTACCTATGAAGGAAGGGATGAGACAATAGATGACACAACAAAATATTGCAAGATTGAATTCTACTATTATCTTTTAGATATAGTAACCACATCTTTGGATGACAGCTTCAATCATCTGAAATCTCATTGTGATTATTTCGATTTTCTCTACGACATTGGTGAGCTAAGGAATGCACCTCCTGACAGACTGGACACAAAGTGTAGAAACCTGCAGCAATTTTGCACTGGAGTTGAGGAAGAACAAAAACTGCTTTCAACATTGTTGAAACCTGGAATAGGTCCAAAAGAGACTCTGAAGTTTATAGGAAGACATAATTTTTGCCTTAATGTTAACATTGCTCTGAGAATTCTCCTAACACTCCCAGTGACAGTTGTGAGTGGAGAGGGGGTTTCTCAAAACTGAAATTGATAAAGACATACCTTTGATCAACGATGAGCCTAACTCATTTGAATGATCTTGCAACAATATCGATTGAGCATGAACTTGCAGAGGACTTAAATTACACAGATCATGTGAAAGAGTTTGCACAAGCAAAAGCCAGGAAGGTTGGATTTGTCTAGTATTTCTTTAAATTTTTGTATTATGTTCAGTGTCTTGGTTATTTACTGTGTTGTTTCTTATTTTGATCAACATTAAATAGTTATTGTAAATATTATTATTCAATCCAAATTATTGTTAAATTGTAAATATATTTTGTTTTCCATTGAATACATTATCTGTTCACAACTATAGAAAAATGTTTGTTTATGTTAACTGTAAGTTCATGCCGCGCGGGATTAGCCGAGCGGCCTAAGGCGCTGTAGTCATGGACTGTGCAGCTGATCCCATCAGAGGTTCGAGTCCTCCCTTGGGCATGGGTGTGCGTGTTTGTCCTTAGGATAATTTAGGTTAAGTAGTGTGTAAGCTTAGGGACTGATGACCTTAGCAGTTAAGTCCCGTAAGATTTCACACACATTTGAACATTTTTGTAAATGCACAAGACTTATTAAAATTAGCTTCAATCAGGTTTGACTCCATTTTTGAGCTGGTGCCCAGCAACTGTTTTGTACAAATCTGTAGAGAATGTCACCAATCAGTCGCAATTTTTGTTTTTATTTTCCAGATCTACATAGATTTCGGGATGGTGTGACTATTCTCAATGCTCTGAGTTATGTTTAGATCTATACCGGCATGCTGAACGTAACTGTCAACATGACAGTTTAGATGTATGCAAGTATTAAAAGCTTTGACACTGGCCACTCAGTGGCAGAAGCCTAGGTAGATCTGAAAAGTAAAAATAAAAATTGCAATTGATTGCTGACATTTCCTACAGATTTGTTTAAACAAAATTTCACAAATGTTTTGTAACAAAATGGGGGGAGGGGGGGGGGGGGGCAATTTAGCAGCTTGCACGGGACAGCACCAGCCCTGCATACACCCCTTGTTTCATGATGGAGGAAAACCATACAAGGGGTTGGAGATTACAAGGAAAATTAAGGTGTGCAGCTAAAACGCTATTCTTTTGTGTGTGTAATTTTCATTATGTTCAATAAAGAATTGCCGAAGAAAAAAAAAATGTGGTGCATTACTTTATGGGCAATCCTCCTAGGGATAAAACCGATTTTAACTGTGTGAGGTAACAATTTCATAGCATTCATCTGTAAGCTTTTGCAGTTTTTTAACCAGGTGATGAAACAACGTGCACAGTTCATCTATTTACCCATACTTAATATCACATACCACGATGATGCACATTTTTATAGTAATGATCGTCTCCTTTAATATTTTGCAAATTGTGCTAAGAGTAAATTATTAAAAACTGATGAAAATTTTTGGTAATTTTTTGACATTATCCATGTTTGGTAGTTTTATTTGTCATTTCAGAATTCAAAAACACTGAGTATATTGTGTGAACACCTAAGGATTCTTTTATTTGTTTTGTCAAAAATGCAAAAATTAGAGTTTTTCTGTTCCTTGAGTAGTGTATTGATTTTGTAGCATTTTAAAATTACAGACAACGTTTCTGAAGCATCGTTGATGTTTACTAAACTAATTTTTAGCCTTTCCCCACTCAACTTGATCTTTTCATTTAAAATTGCTTTCATTCCTGGAAAAATCTTCTTTATTTATTTTCAGAAAGTATCTGGAATACCTAACTCATGCTTCCAATTTTTTAAATTTTCCAGGGGAGGGCTTCCAGACCAGCATCCACATTTGCTATGTTATTACTGACAGTCTCTTCTCAATGTTGATAGCTATGACTTTGTAAGAGCAATATCAAATTCCAATGAACTATCCTAATACTGATAGTAAATGCACGACTTCTGATGTGGTTTGGCCACTATTTACTTGTAATTACATAAGTATTGTACAATTTATGGCCTTTCTACTGTTCTTAATTAAAAAATTAATTATAGGAGGAGTAATATGTTCACAATAAGTTAAAAATAGAATGTGTGTGAGAAAAGTATGAGCCTAATTTATGTACCAAAGATAAAAAAATAAATAAAAATGAAATTTGTCTCCTTCGGCAGCTATATATTGGCGGAGTTGTTATTTCCAGTCTTTGTAGCAATGCTGAAAGGACTAAACTGGTAGGGCCTTTAACATGTCAGTCATGTTCTTTTGAATGTTCTCCAGAGCCCCAAAATGGTGTTCTTTTAAGAAATTTGTCAATTTTGGGAAAAGAAAAAAAGCCACAAGGACTCAGATCAGGTCAATGGAGTGGTAGTGAAATAGTAGAAATGCCTTTCTAGATAAAAAAAATCCCATGATGGAAATGACCTTGTGACATGGGTGTTATCATGGTGGAGCATCCATTTGTCTGCAATATCCAGTATCACTCAATTCACTATTTTCCTGAGCATTTCAAGGACACCTTCGTAAAACACTTGAGTGATAGTTTGTCCCTGAGAAACAATTTCCTTGTGCACAATACCTCTGTTGTCAAAAAAGTAAATCAGCACTGTACTTATGTGTCATTTGCCCATTCAAGCTTTTTTTGTTCGAGGAGACGTCTCAGTGTGCCACTCCTCACTTTGCCACACTGTCCACTCTCATAGTCAAAAATCCAGGATTCATCAACTGAACCATTTGTGGTCATTAGCAATCCTCTCAGGAAGATCAATGCACATATTTCGTCAGATGTCCTTCCACTCAGTTGTGAGGTTTTTCGGCACCATTTCGGCACAAAACTTTTGCATGTGCAAATATTTTCTCAAAACTTGACGTACGGTGAAAGTGTTTAAGTTTAACAGGTCACCCATCATCCTTATTACTAAACATTGGTCTGATCTCACAAGAACATGTACACATACAACATTTTTTTGGTTTTTGAAGTTGAAGGTCTCCCACAGTGAAGCTTATCTTCGGTGTGATCTGGGCCTCCCAAAAATGATTTGTGCCAGTGAAACTTGATGGCATAATGTTGCTCTATAGTCTGCTTTCCATTTTCATAGCACACAACAAAAACACAACTTCGCTGTTGGTTCACACAAAAAACATGTGGTGGTTGTAAGGGAAGTGAAACTCTGACTAAGCATGTAGAAGGGATGAAGAAACCTGTCTACACAATCAGAACAACACCGTGTTGCCAGATTGCTTCTGGTGTTGTCAGTCTCATAACCTTTCTCACAAACCTCCCTAAGTACATAATTGCGCAGAAAATTGCACTGGAGTAATTAGCACCTTTAATTCTTTGATTTTTCTTAAAAAAATTATATTACCGAAGCACTACTTCTTTTATCAGCTCTAGATTGGAAAGCATCTGCATCTTATTTCTGATTCTGAACTTCTTTCTGGACCTGAAGAGCACCTCTCAAAATGGCCTGGTCAAGTGTTGATTCCTGAAAGTCTTTCTTCTGTAAGGCAACCATAAGTCTCCATTACCTTCAGAGACCAGTTTATTACCTGCCATAAGTTTTCCTGTTCCTGTTGTCCTTTTTATTTAAGTATTTCTTCACACCATGAATCCTTCATTTTCCATGCTGGAAATTTTTGTTGCATTTCTTCTTCTTCTCATGCTCTTTTTTCCTCTTCATTAGTTGTTTTGCTTTTCTTCCTTCTTTCTTCTTCTATGTGGTTATGGGATTTCTCATTCACATACTGCTCCAAAGAAAGCACCTCTTTTGTTGTAGGGACTTTTGCTGGTTTGTTGTCACAAAGTGTCACTGTGTTTTTTACTATCATTAATTTACAGTTTTTCTGAGACTGATGCCCAGTCCTCTGTAAGATATCTACTTAGCACAGAAAGACTCCATTTAACTTCAGCATTCCTGTGAGAGAGAGCACTCCCAAGCATTACTAGTTTATGCAAAGAATAGTTTGCTGAATTTAATGGGCTTTTAAGTTTACCAGCAATATACTCTGATGTTGATTTACCAATGATGGCTCACAATTTTATTTTGAGCTGCTAACTAATAGCCAACCACAGTTTCTTAGGCCTTTGCACCAGCAATTTTTGTTGTTTCATCAAAGCATAGTGAATAATATGCATTATGCATGTCATCCGGCAGCTGCTTTTTAAAATAATGTTCTGGGGGTTCAGTAAGAATGTATGGAATTCAATACAATTTATTTTTCTACAGGAAACAATTTACTCTTTTACACACACACACACACACACACACACACACACACACACAACACAACACAATACACACTGCTATCAAGCTGTGTAAATCACCTCAGTATGCATAATAAGTGACTAGAAAGACTTCTAAGAAGAAAAACTAACTAAAGTGACTACAGGTGACAAAACTGACTTGCTGGCAGCACTGTATTTTATTATGTACGTCATCTTCACTTTTTCTGTCTGACGATATCATAACCCCCAGATACTCACAAGTCTTACATCCTTTTATGTTGCTGGCTCCTGCCCCCAGATCCCCAAATCTTAAGATAAGTGGTTTTTGTCCTGCTGATTGTGATGTTCTGTTCACGGCAGCCAGAGACAGTAGTCACATCTGTGAGAGCTCCATTTTTGTGCTTACATTGCCTGTTTTGGAAGAAGGCCAAATCTTATGTGTTTAGTACTCTTTAGCTTGTCTGTGACCCAAATCTGCTCTGTGGTGAGTAGCAGTCTATCCTTCTCATAATATTATCATCGTTTCATCCTGAATCTTAAACTGTTTAGTAACTGTGAAGTCCTGTCTTTATGTTCCTCTTTTAAGTTCCAAAAAATGTATTCATTATCATCCTTGTCTCTTGTTACAATGTCTTGGTCATCAGCAAAGAGGAGTGTGTACATGATTTCACCCCTCAATCCCCCACAGGGATTCCCAAGTCTTCACATCTGCTCCTCTAGACTTTAAGTGCTTCCAAGATCTCTAGATCTACATACTTGTCGGCTGCTCCATGTAGCTTTTAAATAGCATCGGTGCTATAGCACACATGTGGCAAATCCTTTTGTAACAGTAAACTCCAGTGATGCTGACTTTTGTAGTCTGACAGCCCTCACACAGTCTATATGGAACTGTTCAGTTGCTTTGATGTAAGTAGTTGACTCACCACTAGTCTTCATACTTGCCCACATATTATTTTATAGGCCTTCTCCAAGTCCACAAAGATTAAAACTTGGTATGTTTGCTGGTAAATGTATTCTTGATGTAGATTGCCGAAATACATACAAACAAATGCACAACACTGCCTGAACATGCCATGAAGGCCCAATGGTACCAACCGGTGACTTTGATGTCCTCAACGTTTAGGTGCCACCATATGCAGATACAGGGGAGCAAGTGGTCAGAACACTGCTCTCCCGGCCACTGTCAGTGTTTGCAACCAGTGTTGCTGCTTTTCAATCGAGCAACTCCTCTGTTGGTCTCACAAGGGCTGACGCACCCTGCTTGCCAATAGCACTCAGCAGACCTGGATGGTGAGCCATCCAAGTGCTAGCTAAGCCTGACAGCACTTTACTTTGCTGATCTATTGGGAACCATAATAACCACTGAGGCAAGGCCGTTGGCTGCCTAAATACATATACCTGTTGAAACATCAAGCTATCCTTCAAAATGAAATTTTTGCAGAAACTCAACAGAAATAAAACGTTTCATTACAACTTTTCAGGCTGACAAGGAAATATATGGGACCACAAAACTGACAAAGTGTGCCCCTTAGCAATAGTATAAGCAGTAAAATACAGTGTGAAGTACATGACAGAGGAAACTATGCCAGAGCAAGACAACAATATTTTTTAGAATGAATTCTTACCTCCTTTTGGCAAGCAGCTACATGAGCAATGTTGTGGTAGTTCTCCAGAGGTGGCAAATTAGGTATGGGCTCATAAACTACGTCACCAACATCCTGAACATTCAAATCTGTGAAAATTTTAAAGAAAACCTTCTCTTAAATATATTTACACATGAATACAAAATCCATGCAAAACAAATGAAATGTTCAACATTAAAGAAAGACACTCATCGATATGATCAGACTGTTCAGCAGAGGAAATTGCCATCAATTGAAGAGAAACTAGCACTGCATACAGGTTGTTTCCTTGTTTTTGGACAAAAAACTTCTGTTTCAGCAACTAATTAGGAGAATGGAGGAAAAGAGTTACTGTGTGCGATAGTGAAAAAGAAAAGTAACTTATAAAAAAAATATTAGAGCATTAATTAAGTAAAAGACACTACTGACAAGACTGACACTCATATGAAGAGGAAAAGTATGGAGCTGCTATTGGAAATATGGACCACTCCCAAAACTAATGACAAATGAGAAAAGAAGTCGTGAAATATGAGAAATAATATCATGGCCCCACACCTTTTTAGCACTTCCAGCTTCTCTAACACCTCTGACAAGTGCCATTGACACTAGAGGCATGCCAGAAAACTCACTTGAAGTTTTAAAAGTGCTTTACATTGCCCTCATATTTAGCAGCATTCAGTCCCAGCAAACACTTGTCACTGATGTTCAGATTGTGGCACTGGTGCAATCCTTTCCAATAAATATGCTGGTGGCACGAAACAGTCCATTGTATTCGTGGCACAGCAAAATTATTTACAAACCATGAAAGGGATGTTGACTTTCACATACGATGTCAAGAAGTTTCACAAATGTCTTCCTGGTACTAGGTTTCTCTTCATCACTGATCACAAGCCCCTCATTTTACTATTCGGTCCCTACTCAAAACTTTGTGATAAGATGGTGCAGAGGCTGAAATGGTGAGCATTGTTGATTAATAACTGTAATAACTGTAACTAGACCACACAGCATGGAAACACATACGCTCTTTCCGGAGAGTTGGCTGTAACAGCTGCCATGTTTATCATTATGACACATGCTTAAGACAACCGATGGTGTCTTATTGTTAGCCACAGATAAATATGAATGGTGGGTGGTAATTCCACCCTTGCTCCACCTCCACATACTACAGCTCATCTACACTGCAGATAGGGGAATGTGCAAACTGAAGGCAACAGAGCACCGATATGTGCACTGGCCGGGTATTGACACCACCACAGAACATATTTTTCAGAACTGCCAGGCCTTTGCCCAAAGAATCAGCCCCTGCACAGCATTCCAACTCATGGCATGCTCTGACCACTCCCAGCTTAGAGTGCATACTGATTTTGCCAGGCCATTATGAGAAGCAACATGGTTCATAAATGGCTTTCACCACCACTGCAACTATCATCCATGCCTTCTCTATATTTGCAACATAGGGGGCACACAATGGTTTCTGACAATGGCTCTTAATTCAAAGCATCTCCATTTTATAAATGGAATGGTACTGAAAATGTGCTGTATAGCTCGCTTGCAACTTAAAAACTGCCTTAGGTTAACCCTCTGTTTAGCAGCGTACAAACTCGGGGACCGTCTGTTCGTTCCCAGTTTCTGTGTCAGCACCTGTGCCAGTGATCACTAACTGTGCTCTACCTATGCCGAGTAGGATAAGAAAGAATACACACAGCCCACCTAAATGTACAAGTCAGTGAGAGGAAGGAAATATAATGGTTAAAAGAAACAGGAAAACAAAAAACTGGGAGGCATTCAACAGACTGCACATCTAACCTGACTCCCTCAGCATCCAATTTGGAAGCCGAGTACGCAGTCATCACCTCCAAAGTGCAAAATGTGCAAGATTATGATGACAGCCAACACCAGGTTAGCAGTCACCAGCTTCCTTGCAAAATACCGACGCATCCCACACATAGACATAGTTTGGCCAACATTTTACACAGACACAGACTGGATACCCTCTTTCAGGAGCTGCACCCAACTCAGAAAGCCCCACTAAGGACACACACACAGCCTTATTATTACTTGAGATCCTGTGTATGGATGCACACTTTTGGCAATAACCCATGGCTTTGCAGCTAGCAAATGTTTTAAGTTGCAGCCATCGAAGAACACAGTCCGGCATCGTAATACGTTTGGGCTGTAATTATATGTAGCCTCCCACTCCCCCTTGGCAGACAATGGACCATGCCTCATGCATCCACGACAGTGACAAGCCTTCCCAAGAATCTGCCTGCCACATCTCCAACCTCTGGCAACATTTTAGGTGCCTACATTGGTTGACAATGACTAGTAATTGAAACCGATCGAGGTGGAACTGCCTGTAGTTCCAAAGCCATTTCTGGTTCCCACCAGCATCAGAGACAACCCTCTCATCAAACATTTGACAAAGGTTGAGCATTTTTGGACTGAAGTGCCCTCGGAGGCTGAACTGTCGCCCCAATCTGAATCATAGCCAACACTCAAGTCTTTGTAGCCAGTACCAAGCAGTGCCCCAGAAACTGTTGATTAGCCAGTACTTCCACAGGCAGTGCTGTCATCTATGATGAGGAAATACCACAGAAGCCCTGGGCAGGGATTCCGACACCTCTCTCTCCCCCCTTCCTAAATGAAGTCACCCGAATCTAGGCCATCTCTGGCCCTACATGGCAATTAAAGGGGGGAGGGGTTTAATACCTGACAGTGATTTGGATTCCTGGTCCAGCCCAAGTATTCATATAGAGGCAAGGTCAGGGATAATCTGGGTTTATATCACAGCCACAGTGTGCACCTGTGGAGGGCACCACTACTGCAGTAGGGGTATCTACATCTACATGATTACTCTGCAATTCACATTTAAATGCTTGGCAGAGGGTTCATCGAACCACAATCATACTATCTCTCTCCCTAACAGTGCGCAGGAAAAACAAACACCTAAACCTTTCTGTTCGAGCTCTGATTTCTATTATTTTATTTTCATGATCATTCCTACCTATGTAGGTTGGGCTCAACAAAATATTTTCGCATTCAGAAGAGAAAGTTGGTGACTGAAATTTCGTAAATAGATCTCGCCGCGACGAAAAACATCTTTGCTTTAATGACTTCCATCCCAACTCGCGTATCATATCTGCCACACTCTCTCCCCTATTACGTGATAATACAAAATGAGCTGCCCTTTTTTGCACCCTTTCGATGTCCTCCGTCAATCCCACCTGGTAAGGATCCCACATCACGCAGCAATATTCTAACAGAGGACGAACGAGTGTAGTGTAAGCTGTCTCTTTAGTAGACTTGTTGCATCTTCTAAGTGTCCTGCCAATGAAACGCAACCTTTGGCTCGCCTTCCTCACAGTATTTTCTATGTGGTCTTTCCAAGTGAAGTTGTTCGTAATTTAACACCCAGGTACTCAGTTGAATTGACAGCCTTGGGAATTGTACTATTTATCGAGTAATCGAATTACAATGGATTTCTTTTAGAACTCATGTGGATCACCTCACACTTTTTGTTATTTAACGTCAACTGCCACCTGCCGCACCATACAACAATCTTTTCTAAATCACTTTGCACACTTACTACAACTTTTGCTATGCACTGTATGTTGATCCGGGTTATCCATTCATTTCGTGAACTCTGCTGTCATTGACCACAGGGACCACCAGTCTGTTCTCAGACTCCACAACAGCACCTATAAACTGTGTTCCACCTACGCTGAGGATGATAGAAAAGAATACTCACAGGCCATTTAAAAAGCACAATTTGGTTAGGTGGAGGCAAGATAACAGTTAAAAGAAATATGAAAATGAAAAATGAAAGACAATTGGAGGACTGATCATATACAAGATGAGTGGGTGGTTTGAAAGAGGGAGGAAGGGACCAAACTACAAGGTCATTGGTCCCTTATTCATAATAAAACAATGCCACAAGTGTAAGAATAAAACAGATGAGACATATAACACAAAACGGAAAGAAAGGAAAAACCACAAGAACGAAGGAAAGGCAACGAACGCTAAAAGGAACAAAAGAGGACAAGAAAATAACAGAGAGATGCTAGAAACAAAAGAGAGTAAAACAAGAAAGCAGATTACAGTGGCTGGCCAATCATGAGAATAAAGAGGAAAAGCCAGGCACTTTGCAACACATTGAAACCTCCACCCTAAAAGCACTAGGGTGGAGGACAAAGAGGGGCAAAGGACATGTGCTAAAACTTAGATCAAATGATAAAACCCACCCTCATGAATAAAATGTAAAACTACATCAACCGATGAGGCGTTGTCAGATAAAATTAGTGGCAACGAGTCCGGTAACCGAAGATTTCGTCGCAGGGCAGTTAAAGTGGGACAGTGCACAATAATATGGGCCACTGTCAACCAGGTGCCACACCAACACTGAGGTGGGTCTTCAACGCGCAAGAGGTAACCGTGGATCACCCAAGTGTGGCAAATGCAGAGCCAGCAGAGGACAACTGAGTCCCTGCAAGAGACCCACTTGGAAGACTTCGACACATTCATTGTCTCCTTAATGACACACAGTTTGTTGTGTGTACTGTTATGCCATTCCATATCCCAAAGCTGAAAAACCCTGCAGGGTAAGTCAGAACGCAGGTCAGGTTCAGAGACGCTCATCTCCAGAAGCAGTTTACGCATAGCCTGTTTGGCCAGCCTCTCGGAAAGTTCGTTGCCTGGGATACCCACGTGTTCTGGGGTCCACACAAACACTACTGAACGACAGGACAGGTCCAGGGCACAGATGGACTCTTGGATGGACGCCACCAAAGGATAGTGAGGGTAGCACTGGTCGACGATAGCTTGTAGGCTGCTCAAGGACTCAGTACACAGAAGAAACGATTCACTGCAGCCATCAGGCAATGAATGCTGTTCAATATGGCCTCTGTGGACAAAGGCGAAGCCAACATTACCATCAGCCATCAAGCTGTCGGTGTAAACCACTTCAGAGCCCCGGAACTCTTCAAGAATCGAGAGGAAGTGACAGTGGAGAGCCACTGGGTTAACAGAGTCCTTAGGGCCACACAAACGGTCCAGGCAAAGATTCGACCTACAGCTACACCACAGAGGTGTACGTGAATGGACCTCGAGGAGAGGTGGTGAAGGGAAGGACTCCAGTTCAGACAGAAGAGTGAACCGTCATCGTTAGTCCTGACCTGGGCTGTCTATGTGGGAGGTGAACGGCCATGGTTGGGAAAAGAAGATGGTAATTAGGATGTTCAGGAGAGCTATGAATCTGTGCAACGTAACTGGCGAACAGTTTTGCACATCTTATCTCCAATGTGGCGACTCCAGCCTCCACCAGTACGCTTGTCACCGGACTCATCCTAAAAGCTCCTGTCACTAGTTTAACTCTTCAATGGTGCAATGAGTCAAGTAAATGCACTGTTGAGGGCGCCGCCAAACCATAAATCACACTCCCATAGTCAAGGCGGGATTGAACAAGGGCTTTGTAGAGCTGCCGCATCATGGAGCAATCTGCACCCCAGTTGGTGTTGCTCAGGCAGCGAAGGGCATTGAGGTACTGCCAACACTTCCATTTAAGCTGACGATGATGAGGAAGTTAAGTCAAACGAGCATTGAAAACCAGACCTAAGAATCTATGTGTCTCCACTACAGTGAGTGGATCATCATTAAAGTACAGTGCTGGTTCCAGATGAACAGTAAGATGCCGACAGAAATGCATGACACACACCTTCATGGCGGAAAACTGGAAGCCATGGGCTAGAGCCCATGACTGTGCCTTGTGGATGACTCCCTGTAGGTGATGCTCAGCAACACCAGTACTGGAGCAGCAGTATGAAATGCAGAAGTCATCTGCATACAGAGAAGGTGAGACAGACGGTCCGACAGGTGTTGCTAGACTGTTAATGGCCACTAAAAATAGAGAGACACTCAATACAGAGCCCTGCGGGACTCCACTCTCCTGGATATGGATAGAACTATGAGAGGCACCAACTTGGACACATAGTATGGAGCGACAGGAATTTTAGGATAAAAATTGGGAACGGGCCCTGGAGACCACACTCATAAAATGTGGCAAGGATATGATGTCACTAGGTCGTGTCATATGCTTTTCGTAAATCAAAAAAGTTAGCAACCAGGTGTTGGCATCTTGAAAAGGCTGTTCAGATGGCACACTCGAGGGACACAAGATTATCAGTGGTGGAGCGACCCTGACGGAAGCCGCCCTGACATCGAGCCAATAGGCCACTTGACTCCAGGACCTGACCCAACCCAACTGCTGACACACCATATGTTCCAGCAGCTTACAAAAAACATTGGTGTGGCTGATGGGCTGATAGCTATCCACATCAAGTGGGTTTTTACCGGATTTGAGCACTGGAATGATAGTGCTCTCCCGCCATTGCGATGGAAAGACACGATCGCACCAGATCCGGTTGAAGATGAGGTGGATATGTCGCTTGTAGTCAGATTAGAGATTTTTAATCATCTGGTTCTGGATCTGATCAGGCCCAGGAGCTGTGTCAGGGTGATGTGCAAGGGCACTGAGGAGCTCTCATTCTGTAGCGCCCATTACAGAATTCACTGCGGCATGTAGTGAATGAAAGGACTTTTCCTTTCAGCCGCCGTTTGAGAGTGCGAAAGGCTGGGGGCTAATTCTCCGATGCAGAGGCTCAAGCAAAGTGCTCAGCAAAGTCCTCGGCAATCGCATTTGCATCAGTAAATAACACACCATTTATGTTAACACCAGGAACACTTGGTGGGGTCTGGTACCCGAAAACACGTTTGAGCTTTGTCCAGTCTTGGGAAAGTGATGTATGACACCCAATGGTCGAGACATATCTCTCCCAACAATCCTGCTTCCGTCATTTGACAAGCTGGCGAATGCAGGCACAGGGCCGTTTAAAGGCTATGAGGTGCTCCTGGGAAGGGCGCCGCTTATGCTTCTGTAGAGCTTGCCAAAGCTCCTTAATTGCTTCAACGACTTTTGGCGACCACCAAGAAACTGCCTTACGCCGGGGGCACCCTAAAGAGCAAGGGATTGTGTTTTCTGCCACAGAAACAATTGTTGTAGTCACCTGCTCAATCATCATATCAATGTTACCGTGTGGGGGAGAGTCAACGGTGACACCAGAGGTGAACGTTTCCCAGTCCGCCTTGTTTAATGCCCATCTAGGTAGGTGACTGTGGGCCTGATGTCGGGGCAGTTACTGGAAGATGGGGAAGTGGTCACTACCACACTGGATGTCGTGTACTCTCCAGTGGATAGATGGGAGAAGTCCTGGTCTGCAAACTGATAAATCAATGGCTGAGTAACTACCACGAGCCACACTGAAATGTGTGGCGGCCCCAGTATTTAAGAGGCTGAGGTCGAACTGAGACAGAAAAGTTTCAACATCTCTGCCTCGACCAGTAAGCACAGTGCCACCCCACAAGGGGTTATGGGCATTAAAATCTCCCAAAAGTAGGAAAGGTTTAGGGAGTTGATCAATCAGTGCAGCTAATACATTCAGGGGTACTGCACCATCTGGAGGAAGATGTACATTGCAGTCAGTTATTTCCTGTGTCATCCTTATTCTGACAGCCACAGCTTCGAGAGGGATTTGAAGGGACACACATTCACTACAGACCCAGTTTAGGACACAAACCCAAACTCCACTTGACACTCGATTATCGTCGCTACGGTTCCTGTAATATCCCTTATAGATGCGGATGGTGGGGGGGGGGGGGGGGGTCTGCATTGCCAGGAACCAGGTTTCCTGCAGGGCAATGCAGATAGCAGGTGTAAAGTTTAACAGTTGCTGTAGCTCAGCCAGGCAGTGGAAAAAACCACCGCAATTTCACTGGAGGATGACATCATCGTGAGACTGGGAAGCCATTGGAGATTCAATGAGGCAGTTTACGCCACAGAGTCACCTGCTGCCACTGACTTATTGCCTGAGCAGTCTATATCCATTGTGACAGAGAGTCTGGCGAGATCTAGGTCCTCAGCGGACACCAGAATCTCTACCCCCTCCTCAGATGCAGAGCTTGTAGGTAGTGGTGGTGTGGGTGCCACCGCAATTTCCTTGATCTTAGGGGTCCTCTTTTTGTATTTCTCTTGCTGCTCCTTGGGTTTCTCTGGCTGGGAGGACTTCAGTGGCTCTGTCTCCGGGGCTCAGGATGAGCCCTACAACCAGTTGCTTTTGGGCTCTTCAGCCAATGGTGGGTGTCATCTTTCTGACTAGTAGAAACCGGGGAAGGGAGTGACCCAAGGGAGCCCCTCCGAGCGAAAGAAGCCGAAGAAGACTTACACTTCTCCAGCTTAGAATTGGGGATGGATGTCCCTGATGATTGGAGGGGGGGGGGGGGGGGCGGTTGTTCCCAAAGTAGGAGGTGCAGGAGGAACGACACGGAGGAAAATGCCCCCCACCATCAAAGGAGCAGGTTTAGTTTTCCGGTACTGAGAGGTGACTGGGGTTGGTGGAGCTGATGGTGCTAGAACTGTAGTAGTGGCTGCATTCAAATTTTCTCTTAGCCTCAGTGTACGTCAGTCGGTCCAGGGTCTTGTACTCCATGATTTTCCTTTCTTTCTGGAGAATCCTGCAGTCTGCTGAGCAAGGTGAATGGTGCTCTTCGCAGCTAACGCAGACGAGAGGCAGGGCACATGGAAGTTTTGGGATGTGATGGGCATCCGCAATCTCGACATGTGATGCTGGAAGTACAGCGGGAAGACATATGGCTGAACTTCCAGCAGTTAAAGCACCGCATTGTGGGAGAGATCTAGGGATTTACATCACAGCGGTAGACCATCACCTTGACCTTCTAAGGCAATGTATCACCCTCGAAGGTCAAGATGAAGGTACTAGTGGCAACTTGATTATCCCTTGAACTCTGGTGGACACGCTGGACGAAATGTACATCTCGCCGCTCTAAATTGCCGCACAGCTCATCGTCAGATTGCAAAAGAAGGTCCCTATGAAATATGATACTCTGGACCATATTTAAGCTCTTATGGGGCGTGATGGTTACAGATACATCCCCTAGCTTGTCACAAGCAAGTAACGTCCGTGACTGGGCAGAGGATGCTGTTTTGATCAAGACTGACCCAGATCTCATTTTTGACAACCCCTCCACCTCCCCAAACTCGTCCTCTAAATGCTCAACACAAAACTGAGGCTTTATTGTCATGAAAGATTCCCCATTATCTCTCGAACATACAAGGTATCGGTGCGAATAAGATCTGCTGCCACCCTTAGCCTACCGTTCCTCCCGTGGTGTGGCCAGGGAGGGGAACGATATGTGGTCATACTTCTGTGCGTTGAATTGAGTTCGTGAATGCTTACAGACTGCTGGTGTTTCACCAACAGCAAGTGATGATGGACTACGCTTCATCGCGTGTCATCCACCCTGATGCCACCTACTCTGACCAGGGAACCTCCCCACGGGTGCCACACAGCTGCAGCAAAAGCCACCTGGCAGGATGGCCATTGCCAGGAGTCCCAATGCCGCAGGGGCATTTACCCCTTGGCATATGTGGGGAGTTAATGGCGCAGGCATCAGCAGAGCGATCCCTGTGTAGTCAGGGGTCTACAACCAACAGGGTACAAGGCAGTCCCACCACAACAGACTGGCTACCATGCTGGATATCAGGTGCAAATAAGTCCACAGTCATTGTCGACATAGAAAGTGACACTGCATAGTGCATGCTGGAAAACGCACCCAGAAAGGTGTCCTCGGCCAACAGATGGAGAATGAGCGGGACTGAAACGCGACGATGAGTTAGTGAGCTAAAGATCTCAATGCACGATGGAAACAATGCACCATGTAAGGCGTCTTTCCTCCATTGGCTCGCTCTTCAGGAAAATTTTGAAAAATGAAGGTCAAACCCTTCAAGGGACCATCACATAATGGCTAAAACATGTGAGACTCCTTTTAGTCACCTCTTAGGACAGGAAGGAATACCTCGGACCTTTTCTAATCCCTGAACCCGCAGGGGTCACATACAAGATGAATTTTTGGTTGTTAGAGCCCTCCAGCATATAAGCTACTTACTCACAGACTGCAGAGCGCCAATGAGACCTGCATCACGCAACTGCTGAGGTCCTTTGGATACACCAGGTTTTGGCTGAAAATCCAGTATTTAATGTGAATACATCATTAAAAAAGATAGAAAAATACACAAAAATGGACAAATTCATAAACTAAGACATAGAAATGATGCTTGTTGTAGTTATAGATAAAATAAGGGAAAGACAATCATTCACCTATAGCTGATCAACACATGGAGTGCAGAAACACATAACAAAAAACAGAATTCGCACTAGCATTCAAGCACTAGCTCTTTTTCTAGCATAAGTACACACGGACACCCACACACACACACCCCACACCCATGTCCATGGCAAGACTAATTACTGATACCTGATTATTAATGGAGATGGGGAGGGGGCAGGGTAGGATGCAAGGAGGAGGTAGCGAGAAAGACATATAACTTTGGACCGATCACTCCGAAATCACACAATAAGACAAAAATAGTACAGACGGTACAGCTAAAAGAGATGCAGGAAGTGGGAGATGGGGGAGAAGGTGAGGGTGAGGGGGGAGGGAGAGAATGGTGAAGATGAAGAGGTAGAATGATGGGAAGAGAAGGGAGATGGTTGAAAAGTGGAGATAGGAAAGAGGGAGCAGGGGAGGGGTAGGGGGAGAGAGGGATGGAGAGGAGGGAGAGAGGGGGAAGGGGAGGGAAAGAGAGAGAGAGAGAGAGAGAGAGAGAGAGAGAGAGAGAGAGAGAGAGAGAGAGAGAGAGAGAGAGACTGCCCACTAGGGGGTGGGGGGAAGAGTAGCAGGAGAAGGCAGTGCACATTCTAGAAGGAGTAGGGATAGTGCGGACAGAAGAGGGAAGAGAAAGGTAAGGTGAGGCAGTGGGAACATGTTAGCAGAGGTTTAGGCCAGGGGATTGCAAGAGTGGAGGGTATGATAGTGAGGCAAATCCTGTCTACATAGTTCAGAGAAACTTGTGCTGAAAGGGAGAAAGCAAATGGCCTGCATAGTGAAGAAGCTGTTGAAGTCACTTTCTTTGTCTTGTGAAGCATGTTCAACAACTTGCACAGTTCTGCACCAGGAATTACACATTTCAGGTCAGTGTGTCCAGTACACTACACTGAAGAACACCTTCCAACTTAGCACTCCCTATTTATGAAGAACAAGAAACAATAACACAGTGTCTGCTCACTCACAAACAGTTATAGTGACAATATGTAAACTGCCAAGAGACTGCAAACTTCTTTATATTTCGTTGTATTAGGTTTATGTTAGGAAATCAAGTGTCATTTATTATTTCTTATTATTCTGCCACATTTCTGTTACAGAGCTGCCCTGTCATACAAGTGTTTTATCAATCATGCAACTGACCATCTATATGGAACTATAGCAGGGAACGGATGTTTTGGCTGAATTAGAAGTAGCATTCAGTTACTACATTCACAGCACAAGCTTTCATTTATTAGTAGAACATCTTGTCTATAAAAGAGATTACTTGAGATGGGCTACACATGAATGTTTCTCCAGTATGTGAGATCCATATACGGTCAAACTAACTGTAGGAACAGAGGTTAGGCCAGTATTACACTATCAAATTTCTTTGTCAAAACATTTGATCAAAGATGTGACCAAATATTCCGTCAAATATATTTGACAAAGATCTTTGACATAGCGCTAGAAGTGGTATTACACTGTCATCATATTTTTCGTCAATGTTCAAGATGTCTGACAACAACAACTTGTTATTAACCGCAGCATTTGCATGTACCACAATTGCACTGTGTGCATATGTGGAAGAGAAGCGGGGGCAGGGGGGGGGGGGGGGGGGAGAGAACATAGCTGGGTGAAGCCTGAAGCCATGGGTATTACGATGACACGATAAAAGCATTCAACAAAACTTGTTACGTGAGCTTATAGTGAAGGATGTCAAGTCATAAATCAATTACTTAAGAATGGATAAGCATACATTTCTGTATGTGCTCAATGAAGTGAATCCCCATCCTCATATCACAAAGCACAATATTCACTTAAGAACTGCTACATCTGCAGAAGACAGGCTCACTGTAACACTCCGAGTTCTTGCTGCAGGAGAGGGTTAGGTTAGGTCAGGTCTCCAATCTTCGTAATCTATTTTTGTATTCCGCGTGCCTCACAGCTTCATACATCTCTATTAATTTTGTAGTTATCGGCACACACCAATTGTATTTACTCGTAATGTTTATAAAAACACTACAGATGACAGAATGCAGCGATGCTAGCGCTCCATGTGGTAACATCTCACACTGCAGTGAACAGAAGACAAGCGACTTCTTTGATCAAATATACTGCGAGGCTCTAGATTTGATCAAATGTTGGATGACATTTGACAAAGTTCCCTATTACACCATCAAATATCTTTGACAAAGATATTTGACAAAGAAATTTGATGTGTAATACCGGCCATACTCATGGAAAAATGGTATGAATGATCATACTGGCATGACTCACAAGAAAATATAATAGAAATAGTGGAATAACTTGGCAAATCTGGCAGCAAAATTATTTTATCCAGAAAAAATTACACCAAAACTTATCTCTCTAGAAGAACAAGAACATCACAACAAACAAAACAATTCTGTTTTATTTACTATACAAGCAGATAAGATTTCTTTTAAGAGTGAAATAACAATGAGTAACTGAAGATTAGGTGGGTAGATCATTTAACTAATGAGGAGGTATTGAATAGGATTGGGGAGAAGAGAAGTTTGTGGCACAACTTGACTAGAAGAAGGGATCGGTTGGTAGGACATGTCCTGAGGCATCAAGGGATCACAAATTTAGCATTGGAGGGCAGCGTGTAGGGTAAGAATCGTAGAGGGAGACCAAGAGATGAATACACTAAGCTGATTTAGAAGGATGTAGGTTGCAGTAGGTACTGGGAGATGAAGGAGCTTGCACAGGACAAATTAGCATGGAGAGCTGCATCAAACTAGTCTCAGGACTGAAGACCTCAACAACAACAACAACAACAACAACAACAGATTGAGGAACACTAACTTAATAGCATATGTCACCTCCCTTATCCCTCACGATCTACATCTGCACCTAAAGTCATACTCTCCAAAAAACTCTGCAAAGTGTATGTCAGAGGATATATACCATTGTACCAGTTATTAGGGTTTGTTCCTGTTCCATTCAAGTATGGAGCATGGGAAGTGCCTCTGTGCATGTTGTAATTACTCTAATCTTGTCCTCACGATCCCTATGTAAGCGATACATAGGAGGTTATAGTATATTCCTATAGAATATTCCTATTCTCGAAACTTTCGTAATAGACGTTCTTGGGATAGTTTATGTCTATCTTCATAAGTCTTCAGTTCAGTTTCTTCAGCATCTCAGTAGCACTCTCCCACAGGTCAAACAATCCTGTGAACATTTGTGATGCCCATCTCTGTGTATGTTCGATATCCCCTGTTAGTCCTATTTAGTATTAGTCCTATTTTGTATTAGTCCCACACACACTTGAACAATATTCTAGAATGACTCACACAAATGATTTGTAAGCAATCTCCTTTGCAGACAGATTGCACTTCCCCAGTATTCTACCAATAAATCAAAGACTACCATTTGCTTTACCAACAACAGAGCCAATGTGATCATTTCATTTCATGTCCGTACAAAGTGTTACACCCTTGTAGTTGTATGAGTTAGCTGATTCCAACTGTGACTCACAGATCATAATATCAGTTTTTTGTTTTGTGAAGCACTCAATTTTACACTTCAGAACATTTAAACTAAGTTGCCAATCTCCTCACCAATTTGAAATCTTATCAAGGTCTGACTGAATATTTATGTAATTTCTTTCAATGCTTTTCAGAAATCAAGGCTACATCTACCTGACTGCCTTGATCCAAAGCTTACAGTATGTCATATGAGAAAAGTGCAAATCGGGTTTCACATGATCAGTGTTTTTGGAATCCATGCTGGCTAGCATGGAGACACCATTCTGTGGGGGATGTGTAGTGGCACAGACTCATGGGACACAAGCTATTGGAAAGACATCCTGATGTGCTGCATGGCTTAATATGGGAACCATTTCTTTTTATAAGGTATGTAAATTACCTTCCAAGTACTCATGATAATACACCGTTCATCACCATTATATGCCGTGACATATCTGTTCAAAAAGAGTTAACCACAGAAAACCAAAGTAATTTACTTGCAGCCTTGTGGATCAAATGAACAAAAGGTGAGAAATGAAAATATGCTCAACAGTGTTTGCAAGTTTTTGGGCAGCTGACCTCGGAACATCAAGTTGATTATGTATTGTATATAATAAATTAAAATCTAGTCTATATGCTTTGAGGAGAATAGCCTCATATTGAAAGACAAAAATATTAAGAATAATATATTTTGGACTTGTGTACCTTTTTCTATTATATGGTATTACATTGTATGGAGCAACATATATATACATGAACAGAGTCTTTGTGTTACAGAAGAAACCTCTGACGATAGTAGCTACCATCAAAGACAGAATCTCATCCAAAGGTCTAGTTTTAAACTTTAATATTATGAAGGTCTATATTGCAAACAATTACAGCAGTAGAGGGGAGCTGAAAAATTACTAGCAGAAATACAGAAGTTCATGCTTATAAAACAAGAAATAAGGAAGATTTTCATAAAGACTGGAGAAGACTCAGACTGATGGAAAATGGACAATCTATCAAAGGAGCCACGTACTGGATCTCCTTACCCACGGAACTCAAAAAGTTCTAAAGTTCTTACCTTTACATTTGGGTTTTGTGTGATTTCCATAAATTGCTGAAGTCACATGCCACGTTGGGCTCTTTGAAAGGGTATGGCCAATTGCCTTCCCAATCTGAGCTCATGCTACATTTATAATGACCTCGCCGGGACATTAATCCCTAATCTTCATACCTTTTTATGGTGCAGCATCTTGTGGCTTTTTAATGTACTTGCTTCCTGTCATCATTGTGTACCTTGCTTGTACCAAGACTTGTCAGCCAAGGTTACCTTTTCCCACATTTCAAGTCCCGAAGGTTGTATTCCTACAGTCACACTAATCTCAGTGTTCCTTCCAGTGCAGTGGCAAGAGGTACACAGTGGGGTGACTGCTTCCCTACTTTATAGTGAGGCGGCACTTCTAAGAGGTACCGGTTATCATTCGCTGTTGCTGTCGTCCAGCAAGGAACTGCTGAGTGATCTACCATGCTATTTGCACAGACACATAACAAGAAATGAGCTTGCATCCAGCTGAGCTGCAGTAGCACAAGGTAACCTTCAGAATCCTGTAACAGGACTACTTGTCTTAACACACATGCATGATCTGCTTCATGGTACCATCTTAGAGCCATGCTTAATTTGCATGGCTACTGAATGATTGATGGTTTCCTATTAACTGCAGCAGATAACTTCAAAGCTCTCCATATAGTACAATCATATGGGGTATCAAGTGAAATTTGGGACTGGACTGGGGACTTTTCAGAAGGGAGGAAGCATCGTGTTAGCTTGCATGGACAGTCTTTGTCAGATGCAGAACTAACTTCAGAGCAGCCCCAGAGAAGTGTATTGGGACTCTTGCTGTTCACGTTGTATATTAATGACCCCTGCACATAATATTAATAGGAACCTCAGACTCTTGCAGATCATGCAGTTATATGTAATGAAGTACTGTCTGAAAGAAGCTGCATAAAATTCAGTCAGATGTCGATAAGATTTTAAAGTGGTGAAAAGATTCGCAACTTGCTTTAAATGTTTTTAAATGTAAAATTGTGCACTTCACAAAATGAAAAAGACGTAGTATCCTATGACTATAATACCAATGAAGCACTGTTGGAATCAGCCAACTCATATAACCTGGGTGCAACGTTTTGTAGGGATATGAAGTGGAATGATCACATAGGCTCTGTTATCAGCAAAGCAAGTGGTAGACTTTGATTTGTTGGTAGAAACCTGGGGAAATGCAATCAATCTCCAAAGGCGATCACTTACAATCACTTGGGCACCCCATTCAAGAACACTGCTCAAGTGTGTGGGACCTGCACCAAATAATAACAGGGGATATTGAAAGTATACAGAGAAGGGCAGCACAAATTGACACAGGTTTGTTAGATCTACGGGAGAGTGTCACAGAGATACTGAAGAAACTGAACTGGCAGACTCTTGAAGATAGCCATAAACTACCCTGCAAAAGTCTACTAACAAAGTTTCAAGAACCAGTTTTAAATGATGACTCTGTGGATATACTATGACCCCCTAATGTATTACTCACATAGGGACCGTGAGGATAAGAATAATTACAGCACACACAGAGGCAATCAATCATTCTTCCTGCGCTCCATATGTGACTGGAATGGATAGAAACCCAAATAACTGGGAGAACAGGATGTTCCCTCTGCTATTCACTTTGCGGTGGTCTGCAGAGTATGGATGTAGATGTATGATGGGTCTTGCTGTAATAATGGAATGAATATACAGGGTGTCCCATTTATCTTGACCACCCTAAATAACTGTTTGTCCAGATGCACATTACGAAATGTTTCAAGCAGATGTTCCCTAGTCGTCAGGGGGACATCAATCAGCACAATTGCCTTCATTGTAGCTTTAGTTTTTTTACAAAGGTATGAACAACAGTATGACTTTTTTTAAATGGCACCCTGTACTTTTTATTTGGTAATTCATTTCCTCTCCTAAAGAGCTATTCAAAAACGTATCACAGTGTACCATTCAATGGAACACAACATCACAACGTTACTAATTACATAACACGATGCCGACTTTGAGCCTGGGATCACAAACTCGTCCACTTACTGGAATTGTCAGAAAGCAAATGAAAACCAAGTAAAAACTTAACACAAAATTGACTTTGACTCTCTTGGTCCATTGCCAAAGAGTAGAACATTCACTGTACCATTGCTAGGAGTAGAACATTCAACGGTGCTCAAAGTTGTGACCTTGGACACCGATATACTGGTACACTTGTTGAATGAAAGAATTATTTACTGCTTCCAGTGTGGCCTGCTGAAGAGAATTACAGGCAAGCACAATACGTTCCTGCATGTCCTCTGGAGTTGTTGGAATATCGCGATAGTCAACGTCTTCAATGCATCCCAAAAGAAAAAAGTCCAGAGGATTTAAATCAGGAGACCTAGCAAGCCAATTAACTCTTCCTCCCCGACCAATCCATCTGGCAGAATACCTCCAGTTCAGAACATGACATGTACGCAAAAGCATTATGTGATGGACATCCATCGTGTTGATGCCAGAAGAAGAGGAAGAATTTGTCTGAGGAAGTTGGCACAAGTTGTGCCGTTTAGACTACTATTGATGAAATAAGGGCCAATAATTGTAGTACCAAGAATCCCACACCAGATATTAACTCCCCATTGACACTGATGATCCACCTGTCTAAGCCATCGTGGGTTGTCGCAGGACCAATAATGCATGTTTCTTGTATTTACCTGTCCTTTGTTTGAGAAGGAACATTCATTGGTAAGTAGAACATTTGAGAAGAAGTTCGGGTTGGCGAGGAATTGCTGCTGTGCCCACTGACAGAACTGTACACGATTCTGGAAATCATTCCCATGCAATTCTTGATGTAGGTGTACATGGTAAGGATTGAACCGGTGACACGTAAGAATACGATGTACACTGGTTTTAGGAATGCCAATCTCGTGTTAAGCCATCATGGGCTCACATGTGGATTCATAGCAATGGAAGCGAGAACAGTAACTTCAGCAGTTTCATCTGTGCGAGTGCTACGACGATTGCGTTGTCATGGGAGGTTGAAACTTCCCATTTCCTGAAGCGTCACAACAAGACGAGAAAACATCCATCAGGAAGGTGGGTTCTTGTCAGGATATCACACTCTGTAAAGTTCCGCTGCCTGCGTAGCATTTTGCATACCTTCAGCAACAACAATAAAAATAAATATTATGTCAATGCAGTTTGTAGGAAAGACAGCCTTTACTGTATGCCTACTCTACACAAAAGTATTTAAAAGGACTGAACTACTGTACTAAATGTACCCATCTATAAGAAAACAGCATTGCAATTACTGTTGTGCTAACTTACATTCCCCATAGATGAGTAGCATTTCTACCTTCTCTTCGTTGGTGTACAATCTACTCACACAACTCTTCAACTGACGATGGTTGACGGAATCACAGGTGTGCATTCTACTTATGTTTACATTTGTGCTCTGTCAATGTCAGCATGCGGATGTGTTCCATTACCCCGAGAATCTACACTAAGTGCTGGGAGTGTCAACGTCAATGTTGTGTTATGTAATTAATAACATTGTGTTTCAGTGACTGGTACACTGTGATACATTTTTAAATAGGTATTTAGAAGATGAAATGAACTATCGAATAAAAAATACAGGGTGCCATTTAAAAAAGTCATACCACTATTCAAACCTTTGTAAAAAACAAAGATACAATGAAGGCAATCATGTTGACTGATGTCCACCTGACTGCGACAGAACATTTGCTTGAAACATTTTGTAATTTGCATCTGGACAAACAGTTATTTAGGGTGGTCAAGATACATGGGACACCCTGTATATAGCCATCCACTGTATATTTTTGGGAATGATTGGTCAACAAGCACATTAGCAAGGTTGAAATCACTGCTACGGTCTCAGTTAATGTTCTCTCTCTCTCTCTCTCTCTCTCTCTCTCTCTCTCTCTCTCTCTCTCTCTCTCTCTCTGTGTGTGTGTGTGTGTGTGTGTGTGTGTGTGTGTGTGTGTGTGTCCACACTGAGGAAGATAAACTGTGCAAATCTTAATAATGAGTTCAATCTGGATTATCATCTCTAGTAGATTGCTCAATAACTCAAATATAAAGGGTGTGGTTACCTTTACTCCTTCCATTGTTTGTGGTCCACCCAAGAGTGTCCAGTATTGTATTTTCATCCTACTTCTGTATTAACAGACTGTAAAATAACTGCTGTACTGAGCTCTGAACTAACAGCAAAAGAACTAATACATGCGGCAGATGTACGCTACAAACTAAGAGTATGTCAATCTCCAATTGATGATATGAAAAATATCTTTGACTAATTTAAGTATGTACTTTTTGATTTTCTCAAGAAAGTATGTTATTTAAGTGAAGATACAGCCAACACTAAGAACATTATGGGCATTGTACGCACTTATAATGTGGTAGTGAAAATAGAGAAACCCACCATAATGACAAAGACTAGAGGGGGGAATAAAAAGTAAAAATTCCATTTATTGAACACTATAGTTACAGGCCATTTTGCTGTCAATATTGACATCAGTGAAATGGGAGATGGAATGATACGTGACTTTACAAAACATATTTAATTAACAAGATGCTATAGTTTAAGCTCCAAAACTGAACACCCAGATTATGATCAAAATACAAAGTGGAATCATTTTTGTAATATATGTCACTTTTGTTATAGCACTGCTAGTTTTATACACCAAATTGTAGACACAGCAAACAACTGTCTCACAAAGGACATAAGCTAATTTGAAAAAGAAATTAAATTAGGCTGTATTGTGATCTTTACAGTGAAAACAAAAAAAACTTCTCAACTTCACAATGACATTTTACTAATATGTTTATGTAGATACACTTATCAGAAAGAGTTTCTGACAATTTGGTAGTGGCACTGATATTGAGCTGTAAGCACATACCCTGCTGTAGCTTTGATATGTTGGTAGCATTGTTAGTTAACTACTTCTGCAACTGTGACCTTCCACATACCTTCAACCAACTATCTCTCTTTGTAACAATGTGTTAGTTCCTCAGTTTCATGCATTGTGTTTTTGAGTCGAGGTGTGTCTTCTAGTGCCTGGGTAAAAAATACCCCGTGTGTGTATTAATCCAGCCACTGCACATTTGGGAACAGATTTCAGATTTGAACATGATAAAAGACATGGCATCTCCTATGTAGAACACTGGGCGAATGAATATGTTAATGATTCAGATGATGTGGATATTGAAGAGATTGACAGTGTTACATTTCTGTGATTACAATTTGATAATAAAATCAGTAGGGACAGGCATACCACAGAATTGCTTAAGTGCTTAAACAAGTCTGTATTCACAGTGAGAATGACATCTGATGTAGGAGATATAAGGAGATATAAATACAAAAGAACTTTAATACTTTGCTTACTTTCATTCTATTGTGTCATATGGAATTATATTCTGGAGTAACGCATCAAACTAAAGTTTTTAGCGCACAAAAGTGTGCAACAAGAATCATTTGTGGTGTAAATTCAAGAACATCATGTCATGTAGAAACATGTTCAAGGAACTTTATATATTCTACCCACTGCTTCTCAGTATATTTATTCCTTAATGAAATTTGTTGCAAGTAATATATGTATATTTCCAACGAATAGCTCAATACATATCATCAGTACTAGGAAAAGAACAATCTACATAAGGACCTCCAATCACTTTCCTTGGTCCAAAAAAATAATCAGGAACATATATTTTCAATAAATTGTCAGCAACCATAAAAAACTTTATTTCAGATAAAGTATGATTTAAACAGGGCTTGAAAGAATTTTTGATAGGCAACTCCTTCTGCTCTCTAGGTAGATGAATATCTTAACAGAGACTGTTAGGCCAGCTTAAATAAAAATGTCTGTTAGTTTCAGTTTTGACAGCACTTAGTTACGACAATCAAAATTAGGTATTTTGTGTATGATAAATTTATAAATAGTGCATAACAATGTTTCATTGTGACAGCATGCTATTCTGTAAATATTAGCTGTTCCAGTTTACTGTATTGTATTCAACTGTTTTGACAATCTCCTAAAAAATGA